>NC_135507.1:116675850-118001683 GCF_052857255.1 Amblyomma americanum | reverse complement strand
CTGGCCACCGACGTGTCAACACCACCGACGCGCACTCTCACCACCCGCACCCCTGGGCATCAGATGTCGCCGCCGCCGAGCCGACGAGGGTGTGCTGGACGTCCTGCCGCACGTATATCGCGCACCTTGATTTCCCGGGGCGATGAGATGTGACACAACAGGGCACTGCAGCACAGGTGGGTTCCTCACACGTGGTGGCTGAGTGGTAGCCAATGTAGCCAGGTAGCCGCATCTGGGGCTCCCCGTCATGTGAACGTACGTACGTCTCCTGCAGCGCGATAACTTCCGGCGAATCCTGTGGGATGCGAACTCGCATTTCGGAGTACCGCGCCGCAAGTGAGCGCACGTTCCACTGCAGGATGGATGGTATGCGGGAGGTAGTCCGGCGGCTAGCCATCATGCTGGCTTGTCTGTGCGGGAGCACCCGCTGCTTCTAAGCAAGCCCGGTGTCCATCGGTGCCCTCCGGGAAAAGTGCGCTGAGGGCGCGCAACGCCAGCTTTAGGCGCGCGATCTCCGCGTCCCGTGCGTCAGAGGGCTGGCCATGGAAACGGGACGCCGGGCAACCGGATCGCCGCTGCCGCTGCCGGCGCATCCGTTGCTGCTGCTGCTGCTGCTGCTGCTGCTGCTGCTGCTGCTGCTGCTGCTGCTGCTGCTGCTGCTGCTGCTGCTGCTGCTGCTGCTGCTGCTGCTGCTGCTGCTGCTGCTGCTGCTGCTGCTGCTGCTGCTGCTGCTGCTGCTGCTGCTGCTGCTGCTGCTGCTGCTGCTGCTGCTGCTGCTGCTGCTGCTGCTGCTGCTGCTGCTGCTGCTGCTGCTGCTGCTGCTGCTGCTGCTGCTGCTGCTGCTGCTGCTGCTGCTGCTGCTGCTGCTGCTGCTGCTGCTGCTGCTGCTGCTGCTGCTGCTGCTGCTGCTGCTGCTGCTGCTGCTGCTGCTGCTGCTGCTGCTGCTGCTGCTGCTGCTGCTGCTGCTGCTGCTGCTGCTGCTGCTGCTGCTGCTGCTGCTGCTGCTGCTGCTGCTGCTGCTGCTGCTGCTGCTGCTGCTGCTGCTGCTGCTGCTGCTGCTGCTGCTGCTGCTGCTGCTGCTGCTGCTGCTGCTGCTGCTGCTGCTGCTGCTGCTGCTGCTGCTGCTGCTGCTGCTGCTGCTGCTGCTGCTGCTGCTGCTGCTGCTGCTGCTGCTGCTGCTGCTGCTGCTGCTGCTGCTGCTGCTGCTGCTGCTGCTGCTGCTGCTGCTGCTGCTGCTGCTGCTGCTGCTGCTGCTGCTGCTGCTGCTGCTGCTGCTGCTGCTGCTGCTGCTGCTGCTGCTGCTGCTGCTGCTGCTGCTGCTGCTGCTGCTGCTGCTGCTGCTGCTGCTGCTGCTGCTGCTGCTGCTGCTGCTGCTGCTGCTGCTGCTGCTGCTGCTGCTGCTGCTGCTGCTGCTGCTGCTGCTGCTGCTGCTGCTGCTGCTGCTGCTGCTGCTGCTGCTGCTGCTGCTGCTGCTGCTGCTGCTGCTGCTGCTGCTGCTGCTGCTGCTGCTGCTGCTGCTGCTGCTGCTGCTGCTGCTGCTGCTGCTGCTGCTGCTGCTGCTGCTGCTGCTGCTGCTGCTGCTGCTGCTGCTGCTGCTGCTGCTGCTGCTGCTGCTGCTGCTGCTGCTGCTGCTGCTGCTGCTGCTGCTGCTGCTGCTGCTGCTGCTGCTGCTGCTGCTGCTGCTGCTGCTGCTGCTGCTGCTGCTGCTGCTGCTGCTGCTGCTGCTGCTGCTGCTGCTGCTGCTGCTGCTGCTGCTGCTGCTGCTGCTGCTGCTGCTGCTGCTGCTGCTGCTGCTGCTGCTGCTGCTGCTGCTGCTGCTGCTGCTGCTGCTGCTGCTGCTGCTGCTGCTGCTGCTGCTGCTGCTGCTGCTGCTGCTGCTGCTGCTGCTGCTGCTGCTGCTGCTGCTGCTGCTGCTGCTGCTGCTGCTGCTGCTGCTGCTGCTGCTGCTGCTGCTGCTGCTGCTGCTGCTGCTGCTGCTGCTGCTGCTGCTGCTGCTGCTGCTGCTGCTGCTGCTGCTGCTGCTGCTGCTGCTGCTGCTGCTGCTGCTGCTGCTGCTGCTGCTGCTGCTGCTGCTGCTGCTGCTGCTGCTGCTGCTGCTGCTGCTGCTGCTGCTGCTGCTGCTGCTGCTGCTGCTGCTGCTGCTGCTGCTGCTGCTGCTGCTGCTGCTGCTGCTGCTGCTGCTGCTGCTGCTGCTGCTGCTGCTGCTGCTGCTGCTGCTGCTGCTGCTGCTGCTGCTGCTGCTGCTGCTGCTGCTGCTGCTGCTGCTGCTGCTGCTGCTGCTGCTGCTGCTGCTGCTGCTGCTGCTGCTGCTGCTGCTGCTGCTGCTGCTGCTGCTGCTGCTGCTGCTGCTGCTGCTGCTGCTGCTGCTGCTGCTGCTGCTGCTGCTGCTGCTGCTGCTGCTGCTGCTGCTGCTGCTGCTGCTGCTGCTGCTGCTGCTGCTGCTGCTGCTGCTGCTGCTGCTGCTGCTGCTGCTGCTGCTGCTGCTGCTGCTGCTGCTGCTGCTGCTGCTGCTGCTGCTGCTGCTGCTGCTGCTGCTGCTGCTGCTGCTGCTGCTGCTGCTGCTGCTGCTGCTGCTGCTGCTGCTGCTGCTGCTGCTGCTGCTGCTGCTGCTGCTGCTGCTGCTGCTGCTGCTGCTGCTGCTGCTGCTGCTGCTGCTGCTGCTGCTGCTGCTGCTGCTGCTGCTGCTGCTGCTGCTGCTGCTGCTGCTGCTGCTGCTGCTGCTGCTGCTGCTGCTGCTGCTGCTGCTGCTGCTGCTGCTGCTGCTGCTGCTGCTGCTGCTGCTGCTGCTGCTGCTGCTGCTGCTGCTGCTGCTGCTGCTGCTGCTGCTGCTGCTGCTGCTGCTGCTGCTGCTGCTGCTGCTGCTGCTGCTGCTGCTGCTGCTGCTGCTGCTGCTGCTGCTGCTGCTGCTGCTGCTGCTGCTGCTGCTGCTGCTGCTGCTGCTGCTGCTGCTGCTGCTGCTGCTGCTGCTGCTGCTGCTGCTGCTGCTGCTGCTGCTGCTGCTGCTGCTGCTGCTGCTGCTGCTGCTGCTGCTGCTGCTGCTGCTGCTGCTGCTGCTGCTGCTGCTGCTGCTGCTGCTGCTGCTGCTGCTGCTGCTGCTGCTGCTGCTGCTGCTGCTGCTGCTGCTGCTGCTGCTGCTGCTGCTGCTGCTGCTGCTGCTGCTGCTGCTGCTGCTGCTGCTGCTGCTGCTGCTGCTGCTGCTGCTGCTGCTGCTGCTGCTGCTGCTGCTGCTGCTGCTGCTGCTGCTGCTGCTGCTGCTGCTGCTGCTGCTGCTGCTGCTGCTGCTGCTGCTGCTGCTGCTGCTGCTGCTGCTGCTGCTGCTGCTGCTGCTGCTGCTGCTGCTGCTGCTGCTGCTGCTGCTGCTGCTGCTGCTGCTGCTGCTGCTGCTGCTGCTGCTGCTGCTGCTGCTGCTGCTGCTGCTGCTGCTGCTGCTGCTGCTGCTGCTGCTGCTGCTGCTGCTGCTGCTGCTGCTGCTGCTGCTGCTGCTGCTGCTGCTGCTGCTGCTGCTGCTGCTGCTGCTGCTGCTGCTGCTGCTGCTGCTGCTGCTGCTGCTGCTGCTGCTGCTGCTGCTGCTGCTGCTGCTGCTGCTGCTGCTGCTGCTGCTGCTGCTGCTGCTGCTGCTGCTGCTGCTGCTGCTGCTGCTGCTGCTGCTGCTGCTGCTGCTGCTGCTGCTGCTGCTGCTGCTGCTGCTGCTGCTGCTGCTGCTGCTGCTGCTGCTGCTGCTGCTGCTGCTGCTGCTGCTGCTGCTGCTGCTGCTGCTGCTGCTGCTGCTGCTGCTGCTGCTGCTGCTGCTGCTGCTGCTGCTGCTGCTGCTGCTGCTGCTGCTGCTGCTGCTGCTGCTGCTGCTGCTGCTGCTGCTGCTGCTGCTGCTGCTGCTGCTGCTGCTGCTGCTGCTGCTGCTGCTGCTGCTGCTGCTGCTGCTGCTGCTGCTGCTGCTGCTGCTGCTGCTGCTGCTGCTGCTGCTGCTGCTGCTGCTGCTGCTGCTGCTGCTGCTGCTGCTGCTGCTGCTGCTGCTGCTGCTGCTGCTGCTGCTGCTGCTGCTGCTGCTGCTGCTGCTGCTGCTGCTGCTGCTGCTGCTGCTGCTGCTGCTGCTGCTGCTGCTGCTGCTGCTGCTGCTGCTGCTGCTGCTGCTGCTGCTGCTGCTGCTGCTGCTGCTGCTGCTGCTGCTGCTGCTGCTGCTGCTGCTGCTGCTGCTGCTGCTGCTGCTGCTGCTGCTGCTGCTGCTGCTGCTGCTGCTGCTGCTGCTGCTGCTGCTGCTGCTGCTGCTGCTGCTGCTGCTGCTGCTGCTGCTGCTGCTGCTGCTGCTGCTGCTGCTGCTGCTGCTGCTGCTGCTGCTGCTGCTGCTGCTGCTGCTGCTGCTGCTGCTGCTGCTGCTGCTGCTGCTGCTGCTGCTGCTGCTGCTGCTGCTGCTGCTGCTGCTGCTGCTGCTGCTGCTGCTGCTGCTGCTGCTGCTGCTGCTGCTGCTGCTGCTGCTGCTGCTGCTGCTGCTGCTGCTGCTGCTGCTGCTGCTGCTGCTGCTGCTGCTGCTGCTGCTGCTGCTGCTGCTGCTGCTGCTGCTGCTGCTGCTGCTGCTGCTGCTGCTGCTGCTGCTGCTGCTGCTGCTGCTGCTGCTGCTGCTGCTGCTGCTGCTGCTGCTGCTGCTGCTGCTGCTGCTGCTGCTGCTGCTGCTGCTGCTGCTGCTGCTGCTGCTGCTGCTGCTGCTGCTGCTGCTGCTGCTGCTGCTGCTGCTGCTGCTGCTGCTGCTGCTGCTGCTGCTGCTGCTGCTGCTGCTGCTGCTGCTGCTGCTGCTGCTGCTGCTGCTGCTGCTGCTGCTGCTGCTGCTGCTGCTGCTGCTGCTGCTGCTGCTGCTGCTGCTGCTGCTGCTGCTGCTGCTGCTGCTGCTGCTGCTGCTGCTGCTGCTGCTGCTGCTGCTGCTGCTGCTGCTGCTGCTGCTGCTGCTGCTGCTGCTGCTGCTGCTGCTGCTGCTGCTGCTGCTGCTGCTGCTGCTGCTGCTGCTGCTGCTGCTGCTGCTGCTGCTGCTGCTGCTGCTGCTGCTGCTGCTGCTGCTGCTGCTGCTGCTGCTGCTGCTGCTGCTGCTGCTGCTGCTGCTGCTGCTGCTGCTGCTGCTGCTGCTGCTGCTGCTGCTGCTGCTGCTGCTGCTGCTGCTGCTGCTGCTGCTGCTGCTGCTGCTGCTGCTGCTGCTGCTGCTGCTGCTGCTGCTGCTGCTGCTGCTGCTGCTGCTGCTGCTGCTGCTGCTGCTGCTGCTGCTGCTGCTGCTGCTGCTGCTGCTGCTGCTGCTGCTGCTGCTGCTGCTGCTGCTGCTGCTGCTGCTGCTGCTGCTGCTGCTGCTGCTGCTGCTGCTGCTGCTGCTGCTGCTGCTGCTGCTGCTGCTGCTGCTGCTGCTGCTGCTGCTGCTGCTGCTGCTGCTGCTGCTGCTGCTGCTGCTGCTGCTGCTGCTGCTGCTGCTGCTGCTGCTGCTGCTGCTGCTGCTGCTGCTGCTGCTGCTGCTGCTGCTGCTGCTGCTGCTGCTGCTGCTGCTGCTGCTGCTGCTGCTGCTGCTGCTGCTGCTGCTGCTGCTGCTGCTGCTGCTGCTGCTGCTGCTGCTGCTGCTGCTGCTGCTGCTGCTGCTGCTGCTGCTGCTGCTGCTGCTGCTGCTGCTGCTGCTGCTGCTGCTGCTGCTGCTGCTGCTGCTGCTGCTGCTGCTGCTGCTGCTGCTGCTGCTGCTGCTGCTGCTGCTGCTGCTGCTGCTGCTGCTGCTGCTGCTGCTGCTGCTGCTGCTGCTGCTGCTGCTGCTGCTGCTGCTGCTGCTGCTGCTGCTGCTGCTGCTGCTGCTGCTGCTGCTGCTGCTGCTGCTGCTGCTGCTGCTGCTGCTGCTGCTGCTGCTGCTGCTGCTGCTGCTGCTGCTGCTGCTGCTGCTGCTGCTGCTGCTGCTGCTGCTGCTGCTGCTGCTGCTGCTGCTGCTGCTGCTGCTGCTGCTGCTGCTGCTGCTGCTGCTGCTGCTGCTGCTGCTGCTGCTGCTGCTGCTGCTGCTGCTGCTGCTGCTGCTGCTGCTGCTGCTGCTGCTGCTGCTGCTGCTGCTGCTGCTGCTGCTGCTGCTGCTGCTGCTGCTGCTGCTGCTGCTGCTGCTGCTGCTGCTGCTGCTGCTGCTGCTGCTGCTGCTGCTGCTGCTGCTGCTGCTGCTGCTGCTGCTGCTGCTGCTGCTGCTGCTGCTGCTGCTGCTGCTGCTGCTGCTGCTGCTGCTGCTGCTGCTGCTGCTGCTGCTGCTGCTGCTGCTGCTGCTGCTGCTGCTGCTGCTGCTGCTGCTGCTGCTGCTGCTGCTGCTGCTGCTGCTGCTGCTGCTGCTGCTGCTGCTGCTGCTGCTGCTGCTGCTGCTGCTGCTGCTGCTGCTGCTGCTGCTGCTGCTGCTGCTGCTGCTGCTGCTGCTGCTGCTGCTGCTGCTGCTGCTGCTGCTGCTGCTGCTGCTGCTGCTGCTGCTGCTGCTGCTGCTGCTGCTGCTGCTGCTGCTGCTGCTGCTGCTGCTGCTGCTGCTGCTGCTGCTGCTGCTGCTGCTGCTGCTGCTGCTGCTGCTGCTGCTGCTGCTGCTGCTGCTGCTGCTGCTGCTGCTGCTGCTGCTGCTGCTGCTGCTGCTGCTGCTGCTGCTGCTGCTGCTGCTGCTGCTGCTGCTGCTGCTGCTGCTGCTGCTGCTGCTGCTGCTGCTGCTGCTGCTGCTGCTGCTGCTGCTGCTGCTGCTGCTGCTGCTGCTGCTGCTGCTGCTGCTGCTGCTGCTGCTGCTGCTGCTGCTGCTGCTGCTGCTGCTGCTGCTGCTGCTGCTGCTGCTGCTGCTGCTGCTGCTGCTGCTGCTGCTGCTGCTGCTGCTGCTGCTGCTGCTGCTGCTGCTGCTGCTGCTGCTGCTGCTGCTGCTGCTGCTGCTGCTGCTGCTGCTGCTGCTGCTGCTGCTGCTGCTGCTGCTGCTGCTGCTGCTGCTGCTGCTGCTGCTGCTGCTGCTGCTGCTGCTGCTGCTGCTGCTGCTGCTGCTGCTGCTGCTGCTGCTGCTGCTGCTGCTGCTGCTGCTGCTGCTGCTGCTGCTGCTGCTGCTGCTGCTGCTGCTGCTGCTGCTGCTGCTGCTGCTGCTGCTGCTGCTGCTGCTGCTGCTGCTGCTGCTGCTGCTGCTGCTGCTGCTGCTGCTGCTGCTGCTGCTGCTGCTGCTGCTGCTGCTGCTGCTGCTGCTGCTGCTGCTGCTGCTGCTGCTGCTGCTGCTGCTGCTGCTGCTGCTGCTGCTGCTGCTGCTGCTGCTGCTGCTGCTGCTGCTGCTGCTGCTGCTGCTGCTGCTGCTGCTGCTGCTGCTGCTGCTGCTGCTGCTGCTGCTGCTGCTGCTGCTGCTGCTGCTGCTGCTGCTGCTGCTGCTGCTGGGGTGTTCCATTAAAGTGGCCACGTGACGCTCTCGCTGCCAGTGCGGGCACGCTGGGTCAATGGCTGCGTGCCGCCCCCCGCAGTTAATGCAGCGGGGCTTGCTCGCGCAGGTACCAGGCTCGTGCGGCCCGCCGCAGCGCGTGCATCGGGCAGGAGCACGACACACCTCAGTGGCATGCCCCAGGCTGGCGCACTTGGCACACTGGAGCGGCCGGGGCCGGTAGGGGCGGACCGGGAGCCTGCGCTTGAATATGGTGATGAACGCCGGGGGTGTCGGCGCCGCAAAACGGAGAGCGAGTGTGCTGCCCGATAGAGACGCCGACACCATCGGTACCGTTGACTCCGCCGCCGCTAGCAGCTCCTCCGCCGTCCTGCGCCCGTCCACACCGAAGACCAGGCCGGAGCCTTGATTCCGAGGAGGAGGCTCCTTGGCGCAGACCTGCACGCCGCGGATGACGGCCGTGGCTAGCAGGGCCTGGAGAGCATCGCTGCTCCCCGCGTCCACTGCCACCACATTCCGCCGCATGTTTACCCGGACGGCGAGGACGCTCGGGCGGGATCCGATCTCCTCGGCCAACTCCCAGCCCTGTTCCCTGGTGAAGGCGGTGCCCCGGTTCGCCGGCCGAAACAGCACCGTCCCCACCAGGCTGGACGGGACCTCCACGGCAGCCGCGGCTCGCTCCAGCTCTCCGACGCCGCTGCGCCTTGGTAGTGATAATGCGCCACGGGACCAGGCTGGCCCCAGCATCAGCGTCGCCGCTGCCTGCGACGCATTGCTACGGCGCGCCGCGGAGTTGGGCGCGCTCGCTGCCAGCAGACGAAGCCCCAGCCGCAGCCTGGTCTCGTGCGGTGGGATTTGGTGAGGTCGCACCCGGTTTTCTTCCGGACGCCGTCGCCCCACCAGCAACAGCAGCAGCAGCATCAGCAGCAGGCTGGAGGTGGGCTCCATGGGGCTCGTGCTGGGAAGGCCCTGCTCCTTCGAGTGTGGAGGGAGAGGGAACAGTGACGGTGGGGGGCCTTCGAGCTTCCCGCTTGGCCACCGCGATGTCCCTTTTGGTTTCCGAGTCCCTCTCCTCCTCGGACCCCGTTGAGCGTCGCCGTTTCCGGAGAGCAGACTCGTCCATTGGGGTGCACATGCTCTCCTCGGCTGCAGGTGTCCGCGGTGAGCCCGCAGCAGCAGCATCAGGGGGAGAGGGCATCACAGCCGGTTCCCCAGGTGTAGCAATGGCGGCAGGAAGCGCAGAGGTGGCTAGAAATGGCGGGGAGGGAGCCGCCATGGAGTTCTGCGTCTGGTGAGCGAGCGCCATGGCGTCCCTCAAGGCTAGAACGCGTGGGTCCGCCGGCGACACGTCCAAGGTTCTCCGAGGTGGTGATGAGCGCCGCCGTCAGGCACCTCACCGTGTCCCGCAGATCAGCGATCTCGGCCTGCATTCGCCGAATGGTGCTGGACGACCTTCCTCTGGATGGCGTTCGTCTCCGTGATCGTGAGCGTGAGCGCGGCCTGCCCTGCGTTGCTGATTGTCACCGCCGAACACAGGCATTCGCTCGTTCACGGTGTCTGTGGCCTCCATGGGGAGACCCCGCAACGCCGCGAAGCCTTAGGCCCAGCGTCCGAAGGAGCAGAGAGCCTAAAAACACGTCCGCTCGCTTCGAACACCCACCGAAGAAAGGGCCCAGCGTTACGATGGATCCAGTTCCCGAACCCGACGACGTAGTTTTCGCAAAAACTCCGACCTGCATTTCAGCGACCTCAGCCACACAGAGCGTGCGATGCTTTTGAGGGAGCACGGTTAGGTTAGGCGCCGGCGGGCCGTTTCCCCCTAGCTCAGTGAGCAGCAGTTGCAAACTAAATAGCATAACCCCAGTGCGGGGAGTCGCGAGGGGCCAGGACAAGGTCGGCGCCTTGCGCCCATCGGAGGCTGGCATGGGCTTTGGGGCCAACGGATTGTGATTCCTTGAATGGCGTGGTAAACGCTAAGGCGCCCGTGTGCTGTGCGATGTCAGTGCACGTTAAAGATCCCCAGGTGGTCGAAATTATTCCGGAGCCCTCCACTACGGCACCTATTCTTCCTTTCTTCTTTCACTCCCTCCTTTATCCCTTCCCTCACGGCGCGGTTCAGGTGTCCAACGATATATGAGACAGATACTGCGCCATTTCCTTTCCCCAAAAAACCCAATTATTATTGAATGGCGTGGTTGCACGGCGCAGCAGGCAGCGTGGAGGTCTCCCACGGTTGCAAGGGCCAAGTTGTTTATTTTTTTGCCACAAAAAACGGATTTGTGCTCAAGGGCGATCGCGATTAAAGTCGGCGGCTTGAAACTAAAGCCGGCGCACGACGCTTCAACGGCTTCCGCTAGATCCAACAGGTCCACTGGATCGGGCTCTCTCGCCCACTTGCATGTACCTTCAGATATGTACTGTGAATTGATTAAACTAGCCGAGCTCGAAAAGAACAGCTCCGCCGAACTGCCGAAGCGATTGAATTGCGTCACAACGCGCACCTCGCCGCGGAATCGAATCAGTCTCCATAGCCGGGCCGGCGGCGGCTGGCGCACTCGGCGCGAAATAGACATGCTCCAAGTCTCCCCGCCAGTGCGGTCAAAGTGCGCCGAAGCCGCCGAACGCGTTACGCCGCAGCATAAACGCGCCTTAACAGAGCCTGCGCTTAACCGCAAACAAATGTATTCGGTGGCGGCATCTATGGGATCCACTGAAACCCCCCGCCCACTCACTGAATAAAAGAGAAGAAATCCTGTGCCGAGGTTCGGAATCGAGCCAGGGCCTTTGGCGTTTGAGGCGGAGACGCTACCACTCCGCCACGACGGCTCAAGTTACAACCAGCAATAAAGGCGCATCTCGTGAATGCACTCTTCTGATGCAGAAATCTCCGCGCTTTCGAAGGTATATCCTGGCCTAGCAGAGCCAGGCCATCAGCAATTTTTCTGAACTGCCTTGTACCTTGTCTCCCGTCCCTAACAAACGATTTCCGTTATGTAGTCGGATGTTGATCGGCACAGCCGGGAATGTTTCGCCGGGCGAGCGTGCGAATACACAAGGGCTGCCTTGTACGATCACCGACCATCGTACCATCATAGTTTTTCATCGACCGTGGCGATCATCTGACAAGCCTGAACAGGCTCCTTCAAAGGTTAACTAGCACATGAAGCGGCACTTGGAGTTCCTCTGCTGTTCGGCGCTTGTAAATCGAGGCGCGTCAAAAACAAAACCGCGGCACGCAAAGCTCATTCGAAACTCTCCTGGCCGCCTGTGGCGCCGCCAAGCATCGGTTTTCTTTGCGCAACCTACCTTTGTCAGCATCAGAGATTCGCAGATGATGTAGGAAGGAAAATTCCTCCAAGGTGGCGTCCGTTGTCCTATGGCGTCACCACGCTTGTACTTGCGAGATTGGCCTTTGGCGGCGATACCTGTATTTTCGTTCTTGCTATTTTCTACCTTACAAGAGCTTTGTTTTCAGTAAGAGCGACGTTTTTGTGATCAGGAGCTGGTATTCTATCGATACAAGCCAACTTCAATTTGTCCTCAGTGTCCCTTTTAATGCCTATATATACGGAATTGGTCATTCTCTACTTAATATTCATTGATTGCTGGCAGTCCTCAAACCACTCCCGGCGCAATGGTGCAACGGTTAAGCAATGCGCCAGTGCCCTGTGATGCCAGACGCTGCCATCGATGGGGCTTGCGAGACAGGTTGCTCTTCCCGAGCAATCTCTCGTGACCATCCATGCCACCTGCCATGGTGGTCTGTTTGCTCACTATGAGGTGGGCAGGTTCTGATGACGCCTCAAGGTCATGTGATTTAGGTGACCAACATGGGCTACTGGGGCAGTCGGTTGCTCTGACCGCTCCGGCGCTGTGAGGCTTCAAACAGTCAATGCCGTTGCTGTGCAATTTTTCCCGACATGGGGGTACTATAATGCTCTCGCGTTAAAATAGGCGACTCGTGTTAACTGGCAAAGTGATTAATTAAATTATAATTATCTCTAACTATTACCAATGGGCACGTACATGCCTGCAATTAAAGACTTGTAGCCAGTCATTAATGGTAGCCATATCAGTTTTTAGAATTTCGAAAATTGATTACCCTCTCATCCGCCGCGGTGGCTCAGTGGTTAGTGCGCTCGGCTACTAGTCCAGAGTTCCCGGGTTCGAACTAGACCGCGGCAACTGCGTTTTCATGGAGGCAAAACGCTAAAGGCGCCCGTGTGCTGTGCGATGTCAGTGCACGTTAAAGATCCCCAGGTGGTTGAAATTATTCTGGGGCCCTCCACTACGGCACCTCTTTGTTCCTTTTTCTTTCTTTCACTCCCTCCTTCCCTTACGGCGCAGTCCAGTCTCTGGCAATCAACCATTAATTTAACTGTGATCTGCCAGGGTGGCAGTTCAGGTGTCAACGATATATGAGAAAGATACTCGCCATTTCCTTTCCCTAAAAAACCAATTAATATGATTATTATTACCCTCTGCACTGTGGCTCAACAGAATTTGGCTATTTAGACTGGTTACGTGCACTGGAGGGGTTGCTTTGTCTGCATGCATTTTGAAAGCGCATGTATTTTGCCACGATATAGCCAAAATTAGTTGAGCCACAGCAGCGAAGGTAGTCACGTTTTCTAAATTTTAAAAACTGATATTGCTGTTACTAACAGCTGGCTACAAATCTCTAATTGCATTCAGGTGCCTGTTGGTATAATACCTAAGAAGTTAGCTATTAGAATTTAGTTACTCACTTTACTAGTTATCATGATTCACCTGTGTAATGAAGTCCGCCAACACTGGTATTCCTGTGTCGCAGAAAGTTTCTCTTTACCTCAAAAATCCTTTTTTTTTATTTTTGACCTAAATAAATTGCCACTTAGATATATATCTTCGAGTATGTTTGCATAAGGCTCGTCCACACCCTGATTCCGAATGCCTGTATGAATACTGAGGTTTCGACTGAGTCAAATGCTTTCTCGTAATGAATGAAGGCTAAATATAGGGGTTTGTTATATTCTGCGCATTTCTCTCTCACCTGATTGATAATGTGAATATGATCTATTGTGGAATATCCTTTACGACAGCCTGCCTGATTGTTTGGTTGATTGAAGTCGAAGGTTGTCCTGATTCTATTAGCGATTACCTTGTAGGCAACGGACAATAAGCTAATTCTGGGATTATTTAAGTCCTTCATGTGTCTTTTCTTGTGGATTAAGATGACATAACCGTTTTTTCACGCTTCTGATATGCTTGAAGTCATAAGGCATTGTGTATACGTAGTGGCTAGTTTTTCTAGCACAATCGCCTCACCATCCTTTAACACATCTACTGTTACAGTATCCTGACCAGCTGTTTTCCCTGTTTGCATTGATTCTGCGGCTTTCTTTACTTCTTTATTGATTACGGACAGGATGTCCCATTTCTGTGCACTACTGGCTCTTTCATTAACGTCCCTATTACATAGGCTACTCTATCACCATCATCATCATCAACCTGACTATGCCCACTGCAGGCTATTGTCCTGCAGTAGGCGTGTCCCGAACCATCTTTAAACCTGTCCAGTGCCAGCTGTGGTCATCCTATCCCCGCAAGCTCCTTAATCTCATTCGCCCACCTGACTTTCTGTCACTCCATGGCTACTGCATAGACCCTGTTTACAGCTTTTTGGCTGCTTTAAATATCTCATCCATATTGGTAACGAATTTTCCCCCTTAACGTATATATGTGATTTTTTACTATGCCTAGTTTCCTCTTCACCACTTTAGGCTGCCTCCATTCTTTACAGCATGCTCAATTCTCTCCATATTGAACTTATTTATCAAGATGAGCTGTTGGGCATGTTGGTTCATTGTAGCCTAAAAATGGGTTGCACAAAAGGAACGTTCACCTGAGAGAAGACGGGACAAGTGCAAATCCCGTCTTCCCTCATGTGAATGTTCCTTTTGCGCAACCCATCTAAACTTCTTTAAGTTGGTCACCTTGCACTTATTGATTAGCTTCGATAGCTCTGCCAGTTCTGTCTTTGGGATTGGAGGCTTTCATGCTTTAGTATCTTTTAATTGGATCTTTCGGCTCCTGAGAGCTTGCCGGTACCTACCTTATAACCATCCTACCGTCTACTACTTCTGCACACTCTGTGATGATAGCTGTGATATTTTTTTCACTGCTTGAAAATTAAGGTTGTCGTCCTCGGTTAAAGCTGAAAGCGTCCATAACTCTCCTTTCACCAGGTAGTTTGGGTGCAGGACGGTGCGCCTGGCGCATTGCTGTCTCCGCGGTACCTTCACTCAGTCACTGGTGCATATGGCACAGTCTATGGAAGCGTCTTGTAGCTAGACGTACTGAGTTGATTCGTAGCAATCAAGAACTTTTTACAGCGACAGCTGTTAAACTCCCACTCCTGGGTTTCGCGTCAATATAGTATACTCCATCTCATAAGTTCCTTGCAGCGCTGTGAAAGGTATAGGCCTCCTCAGCCAATCAGGAGAGCATGTTAATTGTGTTCCTCCATGGCTGGTCCTCTCCTCGCAGCGTAGACAGATATGATTTAAAAAGAGTTTAAACAGACGCTGCCTATGTACCACAAGTGTATACATGCTTAGGTATGCTAAACGCGAGCACTTAGCAGGATGTTACGCATTTGTCATGTTCATATTTTTAGTTCAGTGTATGCAAACGGAGACGCAATGATGGATGGTATGGGACAGGCGGACGGACAAGTCTGACCCCTTTAAATCAGGTTTTCTTGTTCTGATTTTAGCCACCAATTAGATAACCTTCGCTTCGTTACCTCTACCTGCTTAAAGTCTATTTCTTCACTGTCCTTAAGCCACAGTGCTTTGAATAAATCAGCCCTGCTGCTTTCCACTGCCCTTTACAGAAAAGTATCAAGTGCTCAGCCGTTTCCTCCTCCTCTCCACATGCACCGCATAACATGTCTATCTTGTGGTGCCTGACTCGATATGTCCGAGTCCGCAAAACTCCCGTCCTGGCCTCGAACAACAAAGAGCTTCTCCTGGAATTATCGTAGACATTTTCTATGATTCCTGCTTAAAGATCCTGTATGGTCCTAGTGATAATTTCATCAGCATCCCTCTTTTCCACAGAGCTCTCTCTGTTTCTTTAGCCTTTTTCTAAACCAATAATTGCTGATTTGCCCCCCTACTGCTGTCCAGATATTTGCTTGTCAGTTTGGGGTCATTCCACGCCAAACGTCCCAGACGTTGCGCTCGACCATCTCCAATTTGTTCAAGAAAATTCACGGACAATTATCCCAATGTGCCTAATCAAAGCCTGGCATATTTTTGCCGAAAAAAATTTATTCGCATGGTGAGCGCAATTTGAACATTTACAAAAGGCGAGAAACCAGGCACTGCTCAATAATTAATAAAAATTCGAATATTTGAGAACACACTCCACAATTTTTTCAGTGGTATCTACTCAGATTCTGGCTTTCGATATAAATCTGAGTGTGCAGTTTTATATCGCACAAATAATTTTAAAAAATTGAAAGAAATTGTGAAAATGTTTCATTTTTGTCGCTTTTTTTTCTTAAATATAAACTTCCTCTCGCGAATTCAGAAATAGCCTTTTTGCTTCTCTAGATGTCTAGTAGCTATAAAAAATGTTAAAGGCGACGAAACTTTGAACATAGAAGTTAAAAAAAATACTAAAGTTGCAAAAAAGTGCGTTTTGAGCTAAAAATGGTCATTAATTTGACCCTGAGGTGGTCCTAGTAAAAATACAAACAATAGCGGGTTACGTAGAACTGTTCATTGGCTTAAATTTCTGAAATTTTAAACGAAGTAATTTTTGTTTTAAGCGAGAAAAAAAATTTTTGAATTGGAGCTCTCGCGCCGCAAACTTCGTCGTGTCTTAACGCCACTTCACCGCAGAACACGACACCTGGCATGGCACGATCCTTTTGGCGAGATAACTGCTTCAGTTTGCCGTCGCTTGTTGTCGTGCATTTTTAGGGATAGAGCTAAATGAAAAGCTGTGCACATGCGCCGTGTCAAGTGGGACATAGATGAAGGAACGCCCAGCGAAACGGCGCGGCGAAAATGACATAGATGCAATTCGATTGAGCGAGTTCCACTCGGCCAGCTGTAACTATCGCGTCACTCCATGTTTAACCAGAGCTAAACCACATCCATATTTTTTTATCCGAATAAGATCGCGGAGCGCACATGACGGTGCGAAGTGCGCACCACTGCAGCGAGTGACCCGAGTCTCGCTGGCGGTGAGCGCAGCCCGCTAGTAGGGTGGTCTAGCCACCCTACCGCTAGTGTGTAGGTAGGGTGGCTAGAGTGGGCAGGTGTGAAAACCGGCCGGGGAAGCATGGCCCTGCAGCGCGCCGATGCCGTGTGGCGGCGCTGACAGCAGAGGCGCGGTAAGGCGCGCAGCCGAAATGAGCGCATCGCGTAGGCTAAATTTTTACCACTGAGGCGAAAATGAGGCCGTTTCGCTAATCCCGAGTTTTCTGCGAGTGTCAAAGAATGAATCTTTACCATAGAATAATGTTTCGTGAACTCGCATCATTATTCCCGTGAAATATGCTGCTTCACAAGCGCAGTTTGCGTTGCGCAGCTCGACTGAAGCGCGTATTGTGCGTGCTCATTTCGAGACGATGCCCAGGACGTGAGCGACGCCGTAGTGGAAGGTTTCGGAATGATTTCAACCACCTGCGTTTCTTTAATGTGCACTGACTCTGTGCGTTGCGCCGCTATCGAAACGCAGCCATGCACTACGGCGAGAAGAGCACGTTGTACCGCGTGCCGTAGGACCTCGCAACTGCAGTCGCATTGGTTGAAAGCGCCCCAATAATAATAATAATAATAATAATAATAATAATAATAATAATAATAATAATAATAATAATAATAGGTTTTTGGGGAAAGGAAATGGCGCAGTATCTGTCTCATATGTCGTTGTACACCTGAACCGCACCGTAAGGGAAGGGATAAAGGATGGAGTGAAAGAACAAAGGAAGAAAGGTGCCGTAGTGGAGGGCTTCGCAATAGTTTCGACCACCTGGGGATCTTTAACGTGCACTGACATCGCACAGCACACGGGCGCCTTAGCGTTTTGCTTCCATAAAAACGCAGCCGCCGCGGTCGGGTTCGAACCCGGGAACTCCGGATCAGTATCCGAGCGCCGCCCGAACACACACAAACGAGTTTTTGTCGCCGCTTGCGAGCCTGTAGCATGTATGCCATCTTGACGCTCATGTAAGCTGTTAGCAATCTCCGACGATTCTAGACAGTGAAGCAACACATCTGGCCATGAAATTGTTGATTTACAACTGAAGGCCCCATTTCAACAAGCAGCAAACCAGAATTGGCTCTCTTCTGGGACCAGCAGACCCCAGCTCAAAACCAGAAGGCTTCCTTCTGGGACCAGTAGATACAAGTAAAACACCATTCGGTGCCCTACAGGGACCATTTCAACCAGCAGCAAACCAGATCTACGGCTTCCTTCTGGGACCAGATGAAACCATTAGAAAGCAGAATCCTATTAACAAATTTTCACCTCGAGGGGGGGGGGGGGGGGGACTTTTGCAGAATTTGATCTACAACACACAAGGTTTCAGTGTTTTCCGTTTCTTCTCACTATCCTCATACCCTTAAGCAAGAGCTCAATACTTGTCAGGCAATAAAAACGTACACCTGATGCTGTCAGCGCAACAGAATGCTCAGAACAACCAATTTTTGGCACATCACCAATTGACTGTAGAATCTCTGCCGCAGCTTCGGCATGCAAGAGCGCTTGGCTGAACGCAAGTTTGTTTTCCAGGACGTTGACAAGATCGTAAAATGAGACTGACGAATGTAAAAGGCCCCCAGGGTCCAACTCGTTAGTTGCCTCAGCTGGAAGTTTTTTGGGTAGGCTGCCTTTATCACAGAGACATGCTCTTCAGCTGGGACTCCGGAAGTTATTTTTTTTTTCGAGTGGTAGGCAGGTCTTCGAGTTTTTTAGTTGTTTGTCTGTTTATTCCATCTTTTATTTAAATCTTTAATTATTTTATTTCGTTTTTGTTAATATTATCATATTTCGCTGTTCAAAAGTATATTTGTAATGCATATAAAACCTGAATTGAAATGGGCAAGTTTACATATATATAAAAATGTACAGATGAGGAGTGATCGACTGCATTAAAAAAGTTTGTTCATACCTTTTCAATGCTAGTAGTCATGCTCATGAACAGAGCTCAGTCAATTAACCATTTCTGCTGGGACATGATTGGTTTAGGTTACCGATATTAAACGTTTTAAGGCTGGGTATGAAGCGAACGAGCTCAGCCTCACTGTTCTTTACATTTATGACGTCCTGAAATTGAAGTATTTGTCAGAAATCGCATCTGAGTGCAAGAAGTTGGAGACGTGGGGGGGGGGGGGGGGGCGATGCTCCCTCTGGAGAAATGCTGGGGGGCATCCGTCCCCCCCCCCCCCCCTCCTGTTCCGGAGTCCCTGGAGCTTCTGCAGGCTTCACAATGAGTTGTCAAAACACCCTTCTTAGCCACATAGCCTGCAATGCATTATATCAGCCGCGCACGTTTCGTCGCTCAACGTATAGCTGTGATGGCCTACAGCCACATCCACTTTTTCAGCAGCCACTTTTGCTGTTGAAGGCATCTCGCCCTCGCATAAAAAAAGCTGCTATAGACACTCCAACACAGGCGGCGAAACGAACTGAACTGACTAAAACTGCAACGACGTGTGCAAAAACTGAAAGACTAAAACTGCAACGACATGTGCAAGGCCGACGCGGCTGAGCGGCTGAGCTTACCGCGCCGCTAGCTGCAGCGCCGCATTCCCCCTAACGGCATCGGTGCGCAGAGGGGTCACGCGCGGCCGAGGGAAAGCGCCGCGATCTTCACACCTTCCCAGTCTAGCCACCCTAGTGTAGGCTCGTCGCACGCATGAAGGAGCTTCAGCCAGGATAGGGTGTCTAGAAGGGGAGGTGTGAAAACCGCGGCGCTCTTCCCATAGAGAGGTGTGGTCACCTGCGCGTGACGGCCGCCAGGGCCAAATCGAGCACTGCGGTCTGGGGCGCGGTCAGAATTCCGGAGCAGACGACAGGGTGGCGGTTGCTACAGCGTCGTTTGGTCAGTCGTCATTGTGTATTTCGGTGCGATTCCCAAAGATACTGTTCCAATACAGATTCCCAAAGATACTGTTGTGTTTCTCCATGTTTGTGTGAACAGCGGCGCGGCTGTTGTCAGCGCGGCAGTCACGCAGAAGGGGCCAGCTTTTCCTGGCCGGTTTACACACTTCCCCTTCTAGACACCCTAGCCAGGAGGCTCGTCTACAGTTGCAGTCGGTTGTCTGCTAAGGACGGAAGTTGTTTTCGTCTCATGGAGGAACCAGGCCCATCTAGCAGTTTTGCGGGTCCTGCGGATGTCGATGCGGGTAAGTAAAGAAGTCTTAATGTTTGGTTTTGCTAAATTGAGGTGATAGTATCCGTTTATTAAATTTAGGTCTACGTATTCTGTCAGTATTAGCTCCTGCATTATCTTTTTTTTTGTTTTGCCTTTTCAGTGAGACCATAAAAAAAGAATGATGCTCGCTGTAGAATGAAGGTTAGTTCGTGGTATATGAGACACAGATGGGCATAAATTAACCAACGCAAACAACTATTTAAAGACAAGTGCAGTTACATTATACACCTGAGTTGTGGAGTCCTATTTGAATTGTGTATGTGTAAAACTTGCATGAGTCAGATGTCAATGAGTCAAGGCGTTTTTATAGATGCGCATGAATTTGTTTCGTTTGTAGAAACCGAACTTCCTCCGTGCTCGCTTGGTCCAAGTGGGCGTGCCACAAGCTAACACAGACCAAGAAGCTTTCCATCACCATTTATGAAAAACTGACAGACACACACAAGCGACTTCTTTCTCTGCGCTCAGGGCGCCCACAAGAAGACATCAGTACCGTGTGTGCTCGTCACTATCAAGCTTTCCTTAAGAAGTATTCATCGCTGATTGCATCTAAGTGGTGTTCTAACCCTTTAAACACAGAAAGAACTACCGTGGAACAAACAACATAACATTAGCTCTGGCAGACGCACACACCGATTTTAATCTTATTCCTGGTAGCCGACTGTGCCAGGCATGCTGGCGGCATTGCTTCAACTTGAAGAAGAGTGGCATCGGCGGCGCACCTCATCAGGCTCGCGATGCCCAGTGCGAGCAAGATGACGTCGTGGTGGCATTCGAGGCTTGCAACGAGGCCCTTGTAGCCATTGGAGAAAGCCCCCTTCAACGAAAACGCGGGAGAAAAGACCGGGAAACCTACGCGCAAAAGAAGGTTCGAAAGCTCAAAGCGAATGCGGAAAAAAGGATTTTTAAATCATTAGGACTGCTCCACAAATCAATCCTCCAGCGTGACCGCGGAGAGAAGGTTTTGTTCTGAGCGATTACGTGAAGCTTATGCAAGATGTCAAAGAGAAGTTTGGCCGAGAAGAAAGTCGAGAAACACGAATACAACTTCTTACGTTGGCTCCCTCGTCTTGGTCTCGGCAAAAAACAATGGACTTTTTCGGGGCCTCTGAACGGCAAGTGCGTCAAGCTCTGAACATGAGAACAGAAGGCGGCGTATTAGGCACCCCACCAAAGCGTAGAGGCCGCCCGTTGAGTGAAGGAGTCAAGGCATCCATCATCAATTTTTATGAAGATGACGCTGTTTCGTACTGTCTTCCAGGAAAGAAGGACGTGCTAAAGGGTCGTCAGAAGCGCCTCTTGCTGCTAAACCTCAAGGAAATGCATGAGGAGTGGAAAAAAAGTTCTCACTTAAGGTGCGGCTTCTCGACATTTGCGAGTCTCCGACCTTCACATTGCGTCTTAGCTGGAGGGAGCGGCACTCACACAGTTTGTGTGTGCATGCAGCACCAAAACTTCAAGCTAATGATACAGGCTGCGGGTTTAAAGGAAAGTGCCGAAGAACTTCTAGCCACTTCTGTATGTGAACTGGGCAAAGAGGAGTGCATGCTTGGAGCGTGTGCCAAATGTCCGGGAACCAACTGTGCAGATATTTTGCTCCGTAGCGCTCCAGTTCTCGACTCGGAACAAACAGACTGCGTCCAAGTGCAACAGTGGATTGGCGGGGTGCGTTGCCAACTGGAGACAATTCTACTCACACCAGACCAGTTCTGTGATAAATTCTTAGATATGCTTAAGGAGCTTAAGGCCCACCACTTTGTAAGCAAACAGCAGGCGCGTTATTTGCGGGAGCTGAAACGGAAGATCGGGACATATAAGGCAATTGTCCTCATGGACTTCGCCGAAAATTATAGCTTCGTTGTACAGGACGCTCCACAATCCTATCACTGGGTGACTACTCAAGCCTCTGTACACCCTGTTGTAATCTACCTTCGTGAGCACGAAGACACTGCAGAAATTTCTGTAAAATCTTTCAGCTTTATTTCTGATTGTCTAGACCACGACACGGTGGCCGTTTCTGTATTTCAGAATGAAGTAATTAGGATACTGAAGGAAGACTTTCCACAAATTTCAAATATCCATTACTTCTCTGACGGAGCATCATCGCAGTACAAGAACAAGAAGAATTTCGCAAACCTCTGTCAGCACGAAAATGACTTCGGAATTCGCGCTCAGTGGAATTTTTTTGCAACTTCCCACGGGAAGAGTTTGTGATGGAGTTGGGGGCACCGTGAAGCGTTTGGCAGCAAGGGCGAGCCTTCAAAGCCCCTACAACAATCAAATCATGACACCCTATGAGTTATTTAGCTGGGCCAAAAATAGCATCAAAGGTATTGTGATCCTTTGGATGCCAAAAGAAATGGTTGAAGAAAAACGAATTCAGCTTGCTCCAAGATTCTGTTCAGCAGTCCCTGCCAAAGGAACACGGAGTTTTCATTACTTCAAGCCAACATCACCTTTCAGGCTGCAAGCTGGCCTTACATCCTACTCAGGTACAAGAGAAGTTGTAGTTATAAAGCCCATTTCTGCGCTGGAGTAAGGCAGAAATCGCAACAATTAAACCAAATAAAACCCAGACATCACATCGAAAACAATCCGGCATGAGCCCCTGACGGCCGCAAGGGTAAGGTACCACGTGGTGCTGCTACATCGCGGATTGCTTCAACAGCGGATGGTTCTGGTCATATCCAGATCGGCGTCTCAGAAGGTCTTATGCGGGTGCTTACGTCTGTCATGGCGCTGACAAAAATGACTGACTGCGAGAGGACCACACCTAACAACTAGCTGATTGGAGTATGTCCCGCCCCGGCAGCGTTAAAAAAATATCTCTCGCATACCTGTTAAGACTACTTAACGTTCCCATGCTTGCCTGCAGTGAAAACCTCACTTGAGAACAAGAACTCTGCGTTTCGTCTGGCCACAGTGTCGTGCTCTGTGGAGAAGAGGCGCTAAGACACGACGAAGCTTGCGGCGCAAGAGCTGAAATTCAAAAATTATTTTCTTACTTAAAACAAAAATTACTTCGATTAAATTTTCAGAAAGGGAAGGCAATAAACCCTTCTATGTAACCCGCTATTTTTTATATTTTTACTAGGACCACCTCAGGGTGAAATTGGTGAGCGTTTTTGGCTCAAAATGCACTTTTTTGCAACTTTAGTATTTTGTTAACTTCTATGTTCAAAGTTTCGTCGCCTGTAACATTTTTTTATAGCTACTAGACATCTAGAGAAGCAAAAAGGCTATTTCAGAATTTCTGAGAGGAAGTTCATATTTAAGAAAAAGAACGACAAAAATGAAACATTTTCACAAACTCTTTTCAGTTTTTTTTAAATATTTGTGCAAAATAAAGCTGAATACTCAGATTTTTATCGAAAGCCGGAATCTGTGTAGATATCATTGAAAAAATTGTGGAGTGTTTTCTCAAATATTCGATTTTTTATTAATTATTGAGCAGTGCCTAGTTTCTCGTGCTTTCTAAATGTTCAAATTGCGCTCACCATGCGAATAAATTTTTTTCGGCAAAAATGTGCCAGGCTTTTATTACGTACATTGGGATAAGTGTCCGTGAATTTTCTTGAACGAATTGGAGATGGTCGAGCGCAACGTCTGGGACGTTTGGCGTGGAATGACCTGATAGTTCGCGTTCTCCATTTCGTATCAACATTCCTTATATACAGGTATCTGAAAACTTTCATGGCCCGCTCCTTTCCCCCCATTTTTCTCAATCGCTCCTCAAATGCTATCTTACTGCTAGCTTCTCTGCTCTCGAACGACGCCCATCCCACATCACCTCGTACCCCCCCCGATTTGGTGTATTGCCATGTGCTCCCACAGCTAGCCTCCCTACGCCACATTGTTTGATTTCTAACCTTGCTTGAACATCTGGTCTCATGCACAGGACCGCATTGCCGAAAGTTAGACTAGGAACCATCACCCCTTTCCAGATCTCTCTTACCAATTCGTAACTATTGTAATTCCACAGTGCCCTATTTTTCATGACCGCTGCATTCCTGCTAGCTTTATTCATCACATATTTTTCATGCTCTGTCAAATACTCAGCGCCCTTATTTATCCACACCCCAAGATACTTGTACTCATCCACTATTTCTAGCGTGAACTCCCGTATTCTATGCTCGCCGACCTCATCATTCAGTGTCATGACTGCAGATTTTTCCTTACTGAACTTGAATCCTAATCAATCTCCCTCTGTACTGCAGATGTCTATCAACTGTTTAACCCATTCGCCTTGCTTGAAAAAAGAAAGGTTGAAGTTTAGTCCGCTCCGCTCTAGTTTGGTCTCTAACCCTTTATAAGTAGATCAATTACAGCACATAGCAACTGCAAAGTTCTCCTTGGAATTTCGGATCACCAGGCTGTTTTATTAATGCTTTCCGATGTATCATTTCTGATGTCGCGTGAGGCTACCTAGAAAGAAGAAGAGACCACCGAACCCAGCGTCTGTGATGTACATTGATTGCGCAGCGTGTCCACAGAACGTCGAAGCGCTGCTGTCCAAGGGTCCCAAGTACAGTTTGGTCCAGCCTTGTCCTGTGTAGGTTCTCCTCTTGTCCCTCATCTTTCTTCGGCTGGTAGAAATTATTCTTTGATAGGCAGCCTGGGCCAATTTCTGTGCCAAATTTTTCACGAGCAGACAATGTGTTGATTTTAGATATGTAGTCTTTTGAGTTTGATTCTTTTTCGAACAGCACTGAAAATATTCATGTTTTGTGGGAACGATTTAAGTATCTCATAAATAACTGCATTTACCGCTATATTCCTCGAATACTAAAAAAGAAACTTCGAAACCCCTGGATTTCTCGCTGCACTTTGCAACTAAAGAGGCAACTTAAGCACTTAAAAAATAAAAAAAAACATACTGCTAAAGATTTACCTACATTGCTGGAAAAAAATTTATAGGGTTTCAGGTCAGCTAAGGGAACAAGTTGCTGCCGACAAGCAGCAATACCATGGTGAAAAACTTCAGAACTTTATATCATCTTAAAAGAACGTCTTGCTGGGCAAGTTGGTAACTGTACATCTTTTTGGTTACAGGTGCGAAAACAGACACAACACAAGGTAGAAAGACAAGACGGAGAAATTCTGGAGGCTGATAACACCCTCATGTCGAACCAATGAAGTGTTTCAAATTAACCGTGTTGAATGTGAAGATAGAAGATAGCAGTGAAATCTCGGGTGCTTTTAACTCTCATTTCAAATCAGTTTTCACAACAGATGATGGCGTTCTATCAAACTTCAGTGCGGCGTATTTTCCAATACAAGACATTCTCATCACTGAACAAGGTATACTAAATTTACTTCTCAAACTAGATGTTAAAAAATCACCCGGGCCTGATGGCATTCCTAATGAATTTCTGAAGCATTATGCTCCTTGGGTTTCAAAATATTTATATGTTTTATTCTCTAAACCTTTGTGTGATGGCCAGATTCCAAGTGACTGGAGAACATCTAAAATCAAGCCTCTTCATAGGAGTGGTAACAGAGCACACATTGTAAACTACCGTCCCGTTTCCTTAACTTCAACATCATGCAAGCTTCTTGAGCACATAA
The DNA here is from genome assembly GCF_052857255.1 of Amblyomma americanum. Lineage (NCBI taxonomy): Eukaryota > Metazoa > Arthropoda > Arachnida > Ixodida > Ixodidae > Amblyomma > Amblyomma americanum. Next base: position 117,977,312 of record NC_135507.1, on the reverse strand, counting down.
TACACAAAACATATCTGAATTTCTTGATACGTTTTATATTTTATTGAATGCACAGCACAGTTTCAGAAAAGGTTTTTCCATATCCACATAGCTAGCCACTACCATACATGATTTCGCAGCTTCAATAAACTCAGGTAAACAAATCGATGCAATTTTTACGGACTTCACAAAAGCGTTCGATGAAGTTCCTCTCAAGAACTTACTTTTTCAGTTAGATTTATATTAAAGAACACCCAGCTTGTAAATTGGATATCAACCCATTTTTCGAACAGACAACAGTACATTTCTTTCAAAGATCATGGTTCGTGTAAGCTTTCAATTGATTCTGGCATTCTGCAAGGCTCCGTTATCGAACCCCTTTTATTCTTAATATTTCTTAATGACATTGTAAATAACATTGAGGTTAAGGTTAAATTGTATGCAGACGATTGCGTTATTTATTCTGAAATCAATAGTACTAAGGATCAATGAGGCATTTCAAAAAATAGTTTCATGGTGTGAAGACTGGCAAATGGAGGTCAATTTTGCAAAAACTGTATATGAAAATTACTTGAAAAAAGAACCCTCTGCATTTTACGTACTCGGCAGATAATGCTCTTATCGGAAGCTGAACACTTTAGGTATCTTGGTCTATGGATTTCCTAAGATCTAAGCTGGGCAAAGCATATTAAATACATAACTAGTTCTACTAATCAAAAACTCTTTCTGAGGCAAGCGTTAAAACTGTCGACACCAGCTGTTCGGCTTCTTGCCTATAAATCAATAATAGTACTTCCTACATTAGAATATGCGGCTGTTACGTGAAACCCTTATACTCAAAAAGATATTAAGCAGATTGAACATCTACAAAAAAAGGCAATTCACTTCATCTATAATAGCTTTGGGCACCCTTCAACCACAGCACTTTTAGCTAAGGCTAAACTTTCAACTCTAACCAATAGAAACAGAGCTTTGCGCCTAAAATTTTTACATCAGTTAATCAAAGGTGATTACAAAGTAGACATATCACAAATAATCTCTTTTTCTGCACGGTACGCAACACGACAGAGACATGCTCTAAGTCCTTATTCCACTCGCAATAACTGAGTGCACGACTACAACAAAGGAGCGGGTGGCCTCTTGGGGCCTTGTTAAACGGCATGATTTTCGTTTTAACTGAAGAACCCTGTAAACTAAGTGACTGGCATTGAGAAGCCACCTTTTTACTGAAGGAAAATGTCATGAGAATGCTGCTGAATGTTATTTAAGCACGGAATTCGAGGACTTCGGATAGCAGAGGGCAGCAACCATCCTATTGCTGCCAGCGACCTTTGCTCCGGAGATTTCACGCACCATTCGGTGTGGCCAGTATGGCTGCCTGTTGTGTTGTTTCAACTTATCGCTTTTGACCTGTGTAACTGTTTCGTGGTGCCATACGATAATAAACGATTAACCCATGCTGTGCAACAATGCCCGTGGGCAGTCTTCTTCAATCAGGCACAGCTACAACTCTATCTGGAACTGGGCGTGAGGCAACTTTTACTCGATACGAGTAGCAGCTCTCTGCATAGAGTTCCTCGATCGTACAGAGCTTGCTTGCGGCATTCTCTCGGACTGCCGCCCCTCCCATATTACTCGTCACCCCACTCCAACAAAATTGGATCATTATCTCAGAAGGTAGCCAGGCACCTCCCTCCCCCACCAGCCTTGGTTACGCTTGCAAGCCTCCACCTAAGAAACTTGCGCAGCTGATATGGCTGCAGTACACAAGCACGCAGGCTTCACTAGGAAAGTAAAAGTATGCAGAAAAAGTAAAAATGAAGTGTGATGTTTGTATTCCGCCAATAGACAAATGATATGAAACGAACTACATATAGGTGTTTTTATTGTACAGTACATAGTTGCTGCATGTTAATGTAGCTAGAAAGACAGGATGATCCCTCAATTTTTTTCTTCAGTGTAGTTTAAAGTGTCTGCACAAAGAGTTTGGAGAGGTGGCATATAAAACATATGTCAGGCGCATTTTGGAATATGCCCATCCTGTGTGGGATCCGGTTTACAATATTCGAGTGCACGTGCTTGAACATATCGAATCTGCTGCCATGCAATTTGTCCTTTGACTCTATAATTGCTTTCTTAGCACAAGCAGTGAGAGTAAGGAACTGGATTGGGTTCCATTGAGAGAACACCCGCAATCTATCGCGATCAAACAGAAGCTTCATCCTCATATTTGCACCCACCGCACTATGTATTTTCATGAAGCATAGTTACAAAGTGCACCCATACAGCTCAAGGACAAATATCTTCCAGTATTTTTTTTGTATCCCTCACAATGCCATACAGGCACTGTGGGTTTTCTCTGAATAAAGAATCGGGCACAGGAAAAGAAGGGTTGTTGACCAGGCTTTATTTCCGATCAGTACACCTTCAGATAATGATGGGAGACCGTCGCGTGAGTGCACGGTGAGAAAGGACAAAAACGTGAACAGATAAAATACTGGTCGACTGTCGCAAAGCACAAAAACAGGCTGTACATTCGTAGGCCATTTGCATGTAATCGTTGTTGATATCCTCCTGAATTTCCTTTTTCGCTCCAGTACTGTGCATACAACCACGCAGGCAGTGCTGCCTCTCTGCAGACAAATGTCAGACAGGGATCATGAACAGTGGCTGTACACCATTCTACTAACATGATCATGACTGCCTACCCTCTCTACCATTTATTAAGCATTGGTTTGACATCACAATAACAGTGCTATTTCAATGTGTGAACCAAAAACGAAATCATGACACTGGGATAACTTCAGGCAGAGCTGTAACCACAAATGAAATGGGACACACATTTCAGCTATTTCCTTTCATGGGAAACCAATTACACTCCACTTATCACAACAGCCACCATAAGAAACACCTGAACATGTACGTCCCAAATATAACGTGATGGTAGTCTTTATAGGAATTGTCAGTGCACTACTTTTGATGTTCGAGCCATAACCAGCGACTTGTGCCACCTGACAAACAAGCATTAAGACATGCTGAGTGTATACACCAGAAGTACAAAGAAATTTAAGCACAGTATAACTGCTCTGCATATGTAGGGGAGGATGGCATCTGCAGTGATTATAACCTGGATATTTGAGCTGGGCTTCTAAACTGTGAAGTGCTCTCTGAAGTGCAACAGGCCTTGGGCGCTGCACTGGAAGAAAGCCACTTAGTACCTAACAATACCAGTGGGTCAGTAACCAGCTCTCTCCTATAACAAGAGTTTGGGTGAATGGGCTTTCAAGGCCACCTTTTGATGAAGAGGTGGTGGTTGTCATTTCAACAGCACGAATCTTAACTCTGCCTGCTTCTAGTAATTCTGCAACTGCAGCAGGCGTAGAAAACAGTTCACTAGAGGATCTCAAAATTCGCCACTTAGTATGCTTTTATGCCTGCTTCAAAAATCCCCTTTCTTTTCGGCCCATACTCCTTGTATGATACTGTCAATCATTCACCCATGGCTGCCTCATGCAAGCTCTCTTTGGAGTACCGTCATGGCAACCACTTCTATGAACGCAAATAATTCAGGTCACAAACATATGTGCACGTATTGTACCTCCTAAAGCTCTTTCTGTGCAGTTTTGCTTTTCTTTTATTTTGTACACAACTGTAGCTCCTGTTCCTTGTTTCCTTTTAATGGACAGAGTCAGTCTATCCACTTCTCAAGGTATCGACTGTGCATCTGCAGTAACTCTTAGCCTTCAAGCATTAATTACCACACATATTGTGGTAATTTCTGAAAACTGGCTCAACATGCAGTTTACAAATGGTGCAATTTGGAGGGACTAGCAACAACAAAGGTCACAGCCTAAACACTATGGACAGATACATCAGCACACAGAATTGCATAAAACTAGATGAGGCTATGCTCTGCAGTGAAACTTCAGTACTGTTACCAATGTATCTCGCCATGTGAGCTCATATTGATACAACCCAGGTGTTAAATGCATCATGTCTTTCGACAGGTATGTTAATTTTATCAGTGTTTAAACTCTCTCCAGCATGTTTTCTGCTGTAAATTTCCCATGCTCATCACTCCACAGACTTTTGGTCACTCCTGGTTATTTTTTGCTTCACCAATGTGCAGGCAGAAGCAGTATGAATGGAAACTCACAAGCCCATGGCAATGCAGATGTGTCTGGCTGTTCAGTGATGCACACCTCTAATTTTCAGAACAGTGGTGATTTCACGAATAGTGACTCCCAATTTCAAAAGAGGGGTACGCACCAAACAAGCACTCTACCATGCATAGTTGCCACATCGCTTTCTAAAGCAGATGTCATGAAAGCACAACAGGGCGTGCCCCTAGTATTTGGAACAGCCACAGGATGTGCAACTGGCACCCCTTTCATGTTGCTTTTACCTGTCCACCAAGGTCACGGAACTAGCCACAAACAAGCACCCAGCAAAACCAGGTCCTCATCCAAGCAATTTCATCTGTTTTGTTCTCTTTTGAAAAATAAGAGACGCCGACCAGTGAAAAAAGGTTCGTTATTGTTCTTTCAGCAACACAATTGCACCACCTGCCAAAACATCCATCTGTGCACAGCACTGCAGCTACGCTGACTAACAAAAATACTGAGGTAGGCAAGTGTTACAAATGAAAATATGCACTCAACTTTACACAAGACAGCTCTCAATGGCACCTACAGGAGCCAGGAAGGAGGAAAAAATGTATGCAAATACAGTGTTGTACTCATTCCACATCTCTTCATCTTAACTTAATATACTTGAGAACACTCCATTCAAAGATGTAAAAAATACTAGGCTGCAGTTGAACACTCGATGAACAGCTCACTGCTTCGACAGCATAGAGATGGGAGGCAGAGGGAAAAGACAAGGACGAACACTAAAGGCAGACAGAGGCGAAGTTGAGGTTCATCCTCGTCTTTTCACACTGCCTCCCACCTCTCTACAAACAGACCACCAAGCCCAAACCAAAACTAGAGCTTCAACAGTTTCCAGCTCGACACTGTGTTGTAGGCCACTGCATCTGGCCCAGGGTGTCTCACGAAACACAAGCCAAGAAGTAAGAATCCTAAGGGGGTCAGTGAGAGGAACACTAAGTGGTGCAAAGCATACTGGATCACATTGGCTAAATGGAACAGAGCCCAAAAGCCCGTTAGAGAACTTACCTATAATACTGATGACTATGCCGCTCCTTAGTAAGGCAAAGCAAGGTGACAACCAAGGAAGGAAAAGGCAACTGGAGTGCTGGTTGCAGCAATGCCTTAATGCCAGACACAAGGCAAGTGCCATGTCTTACACAACTGACATTCGTGGTAGTAGCATGCCAGCGATATTGAAACGCCGGCTAAATTCTCTGTTTCTTCATTAAAGAGTCTCTCTCTCTCTAGTAGCCAGATTCCACTTTTTGCATTTCTTGCAATGACACCTCCGAAAGCTTCCCGCAATGCTGAAGTGACACTGTGCATTCAGACTGGGAGCCACGACTTGCACCACGTGGCCAAGACTGCTAGAATATTCATGTTGATCTTTTATTAATGCAATAGCAATTAGGCTGTCTCCTTGCAAAAGCCATCCAGTTTTTCCATAACAATAAGTACTAGCAACGGGGCTTGTTGGTGCGTATTCGTGAAAGACATGAGAGCGCAAAAATGGCAACACGGACGAGTAGAGCAGCACTCGTCCTGTTCCCTTACTCGTCCGTGTTGCCATTTTTGCGCTCTCATGTCTTTCACGAATTTCCATAACAAGGTTCCCCGATTGGTTGAGAGGGTCATGACATCATCAGCAACTCCAAATTTGAAAATCAAAGGACTAGAACGCTATAGCACCTTCCATTGAATTTCCATATGGGATTATACTAACCAGACTCACTCTTCCCCATTAATCCACCAAAATTCAACTAATCCACCTTCATCCATTATCTGGAGTGGGCCTACTTTCAAAATTTGGGGGGAGGAGGGTCCTTTGGGATATTTGGGGTGGGCCAGCTTCCAAATGCTAACGAACTTTCTTTGAAAATGTGGTTAACAAGGCCCCAAGTTTTTTTCGTTTCTTGCTGGAGCTCTGAAAAGTGAGCAGCAAAAAAAAAAAAATTCCAAGCATCTTTGCAACTCCACCATGACCTTGCTAATTGTTGGGAATGCGTGAAGACTAATGTGGTATGCATTGAGATACACGGATCAGAACGGGTCTTGCAAATTCCTGGGCGGTGGTTTCTCTCTCAGAGGGCCACATATTAAGAATTGCACCTACTGCTTTTTGTCTTGAAACAGCGTTAAATAACTGCTGCCACACAAGGAGGCACTGAAAGGCCAGTCATGAGGAGTGTACAAATATAGTCATTCTAGCTGCAAAGAGATTGACAGTAAAAGATTCATCTGTATATCAAATCAACTATTTTAAAACAGTTAAAACAGTGATGCCTACACTAAAAAAAAAGATTTCCTACACAAAAGTGTTACACTTATTATCTCTATTTATTATGGCGGGACAACAGTAGTTGGGGGTAACAAGAGGTATGCACCTTGTAAAATTGCATAAGTGTGTTTAGTGAGAAGGAAGCTTGGTACGAAGTTTGATCTAATGCTTCCACGAAAAAAAGAGTTTGCCGAGCGCTGTCATGAAGCAGTGAGAGCTGCTTAGCATGTTCTGCAAGCATAGAGGCTGCTCAACTTGTTAAAGGGGCAGTCTACTGCCAGAGACGAGTATAGGAATATTGGCATATTCTTGTAGATTGTTCCTGTGGTGGCAAGAATGAGCAGAGAATTCATAGTTTTTGCAAGAATTCAAGAATTCACACATTTATCTGGCAAAGAAAATCAGACTTGAGCTGACGGGTAGCGCAGTGCTGTGTTCAAACTTTCTCGCTCAGCACCACTCTTCCAGTAGTCAACCTGGAGTGGACCAAAAACCCACAATGGGCCTACAGATGCTGCTCCTTGCCAATGAAAACCAGCACAGTAGTTTTTGAAGCAATTTCTTTCTCCTCGGCACATCAGCAATGCTTGCTTGATCAGCTTTCACTTTACAGCGAGGCTATATCTTAAGAGCACTTTCACAGACAGAGAAATTAGCCCTTTTTCCAAATGACTCTTCATGTGCTAGCAGGCTGCATTCTTCTACCTGTGTAGCAGTGAGGCACACTGGTCATAATTATACTAATCACATACCTGCCAACTCTTCCGAATTTTCCGTAAAATGTACGAATTTTGACTACTCACATGATTTTACGAATCTTGCGTGAAATCTTACGGAAAATGTTTTATTTTCGAAAAAAAAGTACGTACATCTATTAACACTAGAGGGCAACATATTTGTGATATCAGCGTCAGCAGCTGCAAACGTAGTGACTTTTATAGTCTACTCGGGGGGGGGGACACGAATCCATATCCAGAACTCAATTACCGCCTCCGCCAGGCTAATGGCTGTAGTCAGGCTGGTCAGGCCTCCGCAAACCTCTGTTCACGTGTTTGGACGACTTGGATGTTGGCCTCTGTTTTTGTGTGACCTGCGGCCGCATCCGACGCAGTGAGACTCTGGTGTTTTAGCAGTAGCGGTTCCGTGGTGCAATGGCGGGCTCAAAGCTGCGAAAGTACTTCCAAGTATTTTTGAAGTCGTACACGTCAGAATTTCCATGCTTGGTACCATCTAAGAAAGGAGAGAAGTTCGGATTTTGCACCACATGTGCCTGTGATGTTAACATTTCACATGGTGGCAAGTCTGACATCAAGGTCCACATCGCTTCGAAAAAGCACCAAGGGTACGTGCGAGCTGCGGACAGCCAGCCAAGCCTGACAAGTTTTGTACGCAGTGACAGCGACTTCGGTGTGATTCATGCAGAATGCCATTTCACGGCGTTTTTAGTTGAACACAACATCCTGCTAAGCGTCAGTGATCACGCTGAACTACTTTTCCAGAAAATGTTCCCCAAGTGCGAAGAAGCCAAACGCTATGCCTGTGGACGAACGAAGACGACGGCAATTGTTCGTGAAATGGCTGCGAGCGCAGAGACTCCTTTGCTGGATGCCCTAAAAAAAGCAGGTATTTTCGATTGCTGCGGACGGAAGTAACAATAGGGATACGTAGCTTTACCCTATTGTTGTGACATACTTCGTTAAAGAGACGAGTAGAGTTAAAAGCCGCCTCCTTTGCCTCGGGACAATCCAAGGGGAAGCGACAGGTCATAAGATTGGAAATCTAATTCTGGAAGAAATGAAGACCCGAAGTCTGCCTCTTTAAAACCTGTTGGCATTGTATTCGGACAATGCCCATGTCATGATTGTCAAGAAAAAGAGCGCTTCGACTGTATTGAGAGAGGCCCAACCAGCTTTGATCAGGGTTGGTTGCCCATGCCACCTCATCAACTTGGCCGCCCAAAAAGGAGCTGCATGTCTTCCTGTAAAGGTTGATGAGGTCTTAGTTGACATTTTTTAGTACTTAGAGAAAAGCTCAAAGCGGAAAGATCAGCTGAAAGAGTTTCAAAGATTGCATGACATCGGCGTCAGGAAGATGTTGAAGCATTCGCCGACATGTTGACCGTTTTTGGGGAAGTGTTTAAAGAGGCTGCTAGACGAGCGGAAACCACTTCTTAGCTTTTTATTGGATGAAACAAAAAAGTGCAACAAGCAGAGCTTGTTTTTGGAGTCGTACCAAATTCCCAAGGCTTCTCTACAAATCGCCAAGAACCCTGCAACGGCCCAAAAGACTGCTGCACGCCTTCCCAAGGCTGCTGCAGGTGTTGGAAAAAAAAGCACCGACTGCGATAAACTTCCGCTAAAAATAAAAGGAGTTCATTCTGCACCACAAGCAAATAAACAAGCTTCATAGCGAGGAATCTGGAAAAGCCAGCCACGTGACACGTGAAGAGCGCCTGTTTTGTCTGTTTTTTTTTTTTGTCATCGGAGCTAAGCAGGGCATGCTGTCTCTTTCTCCAAAATTTTATACCTCTTTTTGAGAACACACACTGCCTTCTTCAGTCACAGGCTCCTCAGATTCATGTGCTCAGGGGCCTCTTGAACCGCCTTGTCGAGGATCCCTTGACTCGATTTGTGCGGCCAGGTGTTCTCAAGGGGTGCCATTCATTTCCTGAAGTTTCCCTATGGAGCTTTAGAGAATCAAAAAGATGATAAAGACAGTCATTGGCATCACAACCTACTCTGTAGTTGAGACGCTGAGTTCAAATGAGAACGAGCAGTTCTTCTCGGCTGTACGTCTCTACTTCACTGCAGCATGTGATTATATTCGCCACAAGTTCCCGCTGGAAGACGTCAACCTGAAGATGGCTGAAGTTGCCCAAGTGCAGGCACTAGAAACTGCTTCATTCAGCAGTGTACTTCATTTTATTATGGCGTTTCCTGCTATTCTGCCCGAGCAGATTGGTGAAACAAGAGAGGAAACAATTGATGCACTCGAAGTGGAGTTTGCCAACTTGCAAGCTTACCAGATTCCAGCAGACATACTGAATGAGCCAAGGTGCGACATGCAGTGGTCGCAATTGGGAAGCGTTCGAGATGTCGACGGATCGCCCAGATTCCACAGAATTTCGATGGTTATGCTGGGCATACTCGCCATTCCCCACACTAACTCTGAATGTGAGAGAATATTCAGCTCTGTCAACAAAACTCGGAGTTTCGCTCATCTGTCTCTGAGAAAACTCTAGAAAGTCAGCTGATGGTGAAAGGACACCAGAGTGGCACCTGCTTTGGGCAAGCTTACACAGAGAAGCTTCTGACGCAGGCAAAGTCAGCAACCACAAAATCATTGCAAAAATAAATTGTGACCCAATGGAGTTTTCGCTCATTATTCAGATTTCGCTTTTGGGTGAGTGAGCAAGCTTGTCGCTAAAGGTAAATTCTTGGAAACTAAAAAAACTAAGGAAGATTGCAACAAGCATGAGATCTTGTGATAGACCACAGGGTCAGGAGAATGGGAACTGCTAAACATTATAAAAATTTAAATGTGCTTCTTCTAATAGCAACACTGTGAAAATCAAAAAGTAAATTTTTTTTGCATGTGTATTTATACGTATTGCCAATTTATTTGAAATTTCAAATGTAATCGCATATTTTACATATCATACCTCAATTTCACCAATGCACATGGTAGATCTAATAGAACACTACCTTAGGAGGAACTATATTTCAACGTGGGGTTCTATTCTGAGAAACTCCAATCACCCAATCAGCTTCGAAAAGACTGCCCACCAGTATGCACACGCACGAAAATTGGGATATGATGCATTATGAGGTTGATGCAGCACTGCTAGCATAAGCATTCTTCCCTTCTCTAAAATTAATAGATGTTAGCAGCACAACTATTACAAAAGAAAAGTTACGAACAGAAGAGTGGTAATTTGGGCTCGTCAGTGCTCTCGTCCTAGAGTTTTTATGCTATTTGCACCTTCGCCATGTTTGAGACAGAAAGCTGTACACTGTCGCAGGAGACCAGAAATAGCCACTGTTCCTGAACCAAGTTTTGTTTTTCAGCACTTCAGCGAATGAGATGTGTGAAATCACGAAGAAGTGCGGGATACTAACATTCATTATTAATTATCGAGCCTCGGACTGCACGAGATGTACTGCTAAATACTCAAAATATGCACTCCAGCAAAAGATTTTGCATTGTGCACGCTTACTTCTGCAAGCAAAGAACAAAGTATGACAACAACGAGCCATCATAAAGCAGCCAGGACAATGAGCAGCCACGAGCATTTTGCCCAAATGACAGCTTTTAACGAACTTTTCGAGTTCCTTCAAGATTTGAGAACCTGATATTAGTTATTCAGTTAATACAAAACAAATATTGTTCTGCTTGGTTGATGTGACCACTGAAAATACTGCTTCAGTTTTGAACTTCCAAAAAATACTTTTACTCTTGGTGCGTGTTGTGTGAGACACCCTGTGTCATCCATGTACAGAACACAAGTGCGCTGTGCTCTGTGTGAACTTATTAAAAACAATACCTGGTTAAAACGTAGTGAACACCTGAAGAGGACCAGAAAATATACAAGTATTCACTGGAAAGACAAAATACTTTGCAACAACAAATATTCCCTTGACTAAGGGCCTCGGTATTTGCCCATGGCTTTCTACTGAGTGTTCTTCACCGGTGTCAAAAGAGGCTGCATGGATTCAAGGCCACTGCTGCTGCAGGAAACACCATATCGAGTGTCACTGCTGCTGCTTGCTTTCACATAGCAAAAAAAATTCACACAAAGAGGTCTGAAATCCTGATCACAAGCTTGATATTATTAGAAGGCCCAGCAACAGTTAAGCCTGACCAATAAGTTCTGCAACAAGCTGGCTGTAGGTGCAACCCCTGGGCATTATATGACCAACATTGTGCAGTCTTTAGCAGTCTATCAACACAATTTTGCTAAACACCATTCCGACTAAAACCTAAGTGGTGACAAATCCTGTACAGCACAAAATGGTACTCATTCACACTGGCAGCATTTGTGCCACACCGAAAGCCTACAGGTGATGAGAATCAAGCAGTTGTGGCGCAGCTCAGCTTAGCAGAGCAACTTGCATGCTAATACTTTACATGACTGCATACGTTCCTGCAGAAACTTGTTCTTTGATGTCACCATGACTGGAAACATTTCGACTAATGCACTCTGAACTGGTATCCATTTGTGTGAAGGTGGCAAAAAAAAAAGAACAAAAGACAAAATGGACAAAGCGTGAAAGCCAAGTAGACAAAAATATGTAAAGGGAGACAAAACTCTAATACTGAGACAAAAACAAAGCTCTCACTGGTTGGTGGTGCTTAAAGCAGGATGTCTGCAAAGAAAAAAAACACCCTCAGAACTCTAGTTGTTCGTACTGCGAACTTTGGTTCAATGTGCTTGCACAACCAATCCTCAACGACACTGCCCTTGGGATCTGCACGAGCACACAGATCATGCCTGCAGCAACACCTCGCATCAACTGAGTAAACATTAGCAGAGATGTAAACTGAAAACATTTTGCACAGCTGTTGTCATTAGCTTAGACAGGTCAGCAAGAATGCAATGCCTTAAGAATCTGTGCATTTCTTGGCTGCATAAAGTGAAACTTGTTCAACAAACATGGTACCGCTTCTATAATCGGGCCGTGTGCAAATCTCACCGCGAACCCAGAGCAGCTGATGCGTGGTGCTAAGGGTACCAACTGCAGTTGCCAAAATGCAAAATATTCTCCAGCATCATCCTGTCATCAGAGCTTCTCGATCACACCATTTGCGAAAGCCCACATTAAAACCAAACTATACCCCGCGGCCATTTCATGGAGGTTAGACTGAGGTCCCTGCCAGGAGAAGCAAACAAAACCCATTGCTACCCGTCACCAACTTGAGAAGCGCTGCAGTGCCATGACTGCTTTAGCTTTTAATTTACTAGTCTTTGCTATAGCGTCTGCTTCACTGACTTTGTTCCCAGACACTACAGCAGTTACCAACCATTTTGAAGATTGTGACTTGTAGAAAGGTTAACATTACAGCCCACAAAATGTTGCAACCGTCTGCTAGCCTTCGAGTTTTGGCCCAATCATGGTGCCGCATTTCAATACATGTGCCCCATGGGAAGTTTCACAACTGGTATGATCAAAGAGCTCCTGTCACGACACCCAGCCGCGAGCCCTCACAGGCAAGCTTTCAGTCAAGCAGGGTGGCTCGGCACCAAAATATCTCTCCTGGTTGCTGCTAGACATTTTTTGTTCCCTACGGTTGCAAACTGCCGTTAGGCTGTGCTGCAGAATTTGCTCTCTGCCCATGAGGCCACGTGACGCTCATCAGTGCGCACTGGTGGTGGAAACATTTGGGCTACAGAGGCCAGTCAAGTAAGTGCATGCACAGGCATCATGCCACATCCTGCCAAAACAAACTGATGCCATCACGGGGCGAGTAGCATGCAAGTCTCTTACTGCCGCTGGTCAGACATTTCATGGACATGGACGACAGTGGTATCCACACTGAGACTGCTGTGTTCTCCGCCACTGGACTCTCGCATCACACCAGGACTGGCTCGTCTGACGTCGCGCCAGGTGGCGAGGTGGCACCGGGCGTCGGGTAGGGTGTGGCCCTCCGCCTCGCCCTCCGCCTCTCGCGCAGCGTGGCTCGAATCTGGTCCAGCTTCCCACGGAGCACCCGGTGCTCCTCTTCCTGGTGGTGGTGCAGGTCGTCAAGGCGCGGCGACGCTGGCGGTGTCGACACGTCATCACCTGGCGAGGACGAAGAAGCGGGCAGGTTTCCCTCCCCAGTGGGGAGCTGAGCAGTGGTCAGGCGTGCCGAGGTCATGGTGCCAGTGGTCGGGGTAGGTGGTCCCCCTCCCCGCCACCCCTGGCTGGCGCCCAGCAGATCACGCAGGATATGCAGGATGGTGGCCACGTGTCGCCGTGGCCGGCCCTCGCCATCCTGCAGCTCGGGGCCCAGGGTGCCCGAGAAGCTGCCCGAGTAGACGCCCTGGCCTAAGTGGCGCAGCTGGTCGATCACCGCGCCTCCACTGCCTGGCACCTGCTCATCAAACGCAATACACAAAGCTTCAAAACTGGGTTACATGTCCAGTAGAACAGCATTAACATCCGCTGCATCCATCTGGCTAAATGAAGCTGGCACTTAAGTCAACCGCACTTACACTGGCCTCAGCTCAGTGTCTTGATTGTGCCGTCGCACAGATATAACAATTCATTAGCTGTGTCAAACTGTTCCACAATCTGTCTTAAGGGGGACGTGGCGAATAAACCAGCCAACTTGGTCAAGATTTTCTATTTCAATTTTTGTTCGTAAACTTTGGTGGGGTTAATCTGTCTTGTAGTGAAAAATTCTAGCTATACATGCAGTACAAATTTAGAAAATGTTGTTCATGTGTGGTCATCTGAAATTACGCGGGAATCCAGCTTCCGATGGTCCCAACGCATAGCTAATTCTGCAGGTTTCCGATGATGGAGCATCATCATCATAGTATTGTCACAGACTAGAAGACGAGTAAGTGGGCAGTTGCGTGGCACGGAGCGCTCACACCAGGCCCACTGCCATTAAATAATTCCATCGCCATCTGCCATGTAGTCCTCTCTTCATTGGCTTGCCGTCATGTAACATTTGATAGAGGTGCAGGGTGCCTTCATCATCCCAGTCCCCGAGCTCGGGAGCCTGCTGTCCACTGAGGTCTTCTGTGGAGTGCTTGTAGCTTCGCACCTGCCAGCGCTTCCCCAGCCTGTCAGATATGCTCCGACGGCGCCGCTCTCCTCTGCCCCGCCCCACGCCCCGACGACCGCTGCCACTGACCTGAGATCCCACTGACCGCCGTCCACACACGAGAACTGACGACCTACGACCTCACTGAACCAAGACCGCCGCTACTGACCAGAAATACCACTGACTACCCACCCACATATGAGAACACAGTCCCCTACTCCTGCTGGTGGGTGCTTCCACAGGCCTTGGCATTGACTTCCTCAGACCGGCGGCTCCTCAGTCTTCGTGGACCTGGCTTCACCCACTCATCTCTTTCATCATGACGGCAAGCCCTTCATATTCTCTTCTCTGTTCATACCTTCTACCATGACCATCGCCATATCTTATGTTTCATTGTCACTGCATTCTCCTAGTTCGCACGATCAGGACGATCACTTGGCAGCCCCAGGTAGTGTCACGGACTAGAAGACCACAAGGTGGGCAGTGCCGTGGCACGGAGCACTCGCGATAGGCCCACTGCCATTAAATCATTCCATCGCCATCTGTCATGTAGTCCTCTCTCTTCATCGGCTTGCCGTCATGTAACAGTATGACCACGAAGCGGAGAGATCAGATCAGAAGTTCCAATGGTTGCAATGCCACATTTGCATGCAAGGCGAACGAGACAATAAACTTTAAGACTATTTTCTCGGCTTTCACTTTTCCTGCAGTTGCTATCACTCATCCTTTCGGCTAGGAACAAATGACAGTAGATGATAGCTTTTTTGTGCATGGCTCCCAAGACTCTGAGAAGCGCACTAAAGCTCTCGATTTCACTATGTAAGCATGCAATAGTTTTTGAAAGTCATGCAAGATGGAGTTAAACCTTTATTTTCACATGTACTGGGCATCTAGAAAAAAGAACTAATAGCTTTATTGCACAGAACGGTGCTTTGTGAACATGCAGACAAAAAACTTGTGCATTTTCTCCTTCATTATTTCATTCCACGGGGATGACTTTACGAGGGTGTTGATTGTAATCACTCAGCACCTGTTACAACTAGCCATGCTGAGTTGTCAAAGGGACCGCAAAAGGTTAACCCCACATGGCATACCACTTCTACAGCAAGGCGTTTCAACATAGGTCCAAATGCACTGCCACTATAAATGCAGTTTTACTCTGCCACAGGGGGACTGACCGAAGAAGTTGGCGCCTCTGCTGTGGGTGGTGGTGGTGGTGCAGTGGGTGAGGTGGGCGTGGCTGGCGGCGTCTCCAGTGGTGGGCACAGCTGGAGCTGGACAAACATGACGTGGTCGCCCAGCCGCATTGTTAGGTGCAGAGGCGCACGCCCACACAGGAAGTTCTCCACCTGCACCACAGAGGCCACAGGCTGCTTTTTCAGGCACTGGCCCCCAAAAGAACAACAGCCATGATGCAGCTTCCTTAGTAGGTGCCGTCCCCGACGGTGATGTCATCAACCACTTGGGGTCCTCGCCACATTGCACACAATTCTTCTGTTTCCAAGCCCTGGCCACTGCACATCCCCTTCAGCTCTGTTAATGAGGGTACCTACTGAACAAGCTCTCCTTCCAATCCCCAGAAACTTTAGCCCGATTGAAACTTTTGTACTTCACAACTTTAGCAGCAACACCTGACCTTGTATGTGCTTTTTCGAATGTACTTTTTGCAACACAACTTCTCCACTAGCTTAAGCAACCTGGCTTTCACCGCCGGCACTTGACAACGCTGCCCAATGGTGTTAGGCTACCAGAGGCGGCACCCATCAGCTGTGAACAGTGACAAGCCTGCTCATGGCATCGAGGAAATCATTATGCAACACAAATGTACCCATAGAAACAAAAGCAGGGATTCGTTTCGACCCATTAAAGACCAAACTTCCTCTGCCGGCCCATGCACCGTGTGGCGTAAAAGGACACTCCCGCACACAAAACCTCCATGAGGAGAGACCCTATCAACACACAGAATCAGATATGCACTGTTCAGTGCTGAGTGCGATCCTGCATGCCTTAGTGCACCAAAGTGCAACAAGGCAATGATGCTTCAATTTGTGTATGCAAACATCAATCACCACCACTGCCATGAGGGTTAGTACTGCGTCCCCCCCCCCCTCTCTCCACTTCCTGCTGTGCCCTTCGCTGGACCACTGTTGCCATGATGTCATTGTAACTTCCTGCCCACCTTTCAGTGCCTCATCACATAATGGAAGCAGGAAGAGAAAGCCCCATTTAAAGCAACACCTTATTCCATCATAGGCACAAATTAATGTTTCAAGCTGCCATTGCAGATCAAACGTACGCACAAAGCATCTACTGGTCTGGAATGCCCTCAAAAGGCAGATTCCAAGGTTTGTCTGCTCACCTGAGCATCGGTCAAGGATTCCAGGGCCTGCATCACACTCTGTTCAGGTTTGATGGCCTGCAATGTCAAAGTAAACTAATAAAACATGCTATTTTCACTGGGTTCACTGTTTACATGGTTGGTCTCCATCACTATACCACAAGAACCCCCTAACACCACTTGCATTATGGGACAGTGCAATGACTAGTTGGCTTTCATCAAGAGTTGAGGAGATTTTCCTAGAAATTCCAACTTTGTATCAGAGCAGAACTAAAGAAGACTGGGCTAGCCAGTACATGGTTCATAGCTGCAACATAGTTACTGGTGCTAAGCAAAACAAGGTACAGCACAGAGCTAGACATCAACTGAAGTTTACAGCACAGATGAAGGCAAAACAACAACACAAGCATCTGTGTTCTTTTTTTCTTCCCCTCATCTAGTGCTGTGAGCAACCACACGACGTGCTTTTTTGATTTTTTTTCCAGAAATGCAATCTCCTTCGTGAGGGTTGCTCATGCATTTGTCTTCTACTTTTTTGCTGTCCCTTGCGTCGCTTAGCATGAGTAGCTGTGCCACATCTACTTGAGCAGCGATGGCTTTTGAGCAATGCGAGTGTGTACAGGTTAGGAGGCAGCTACATCTGTTCTGGACTAGTATTAATTTTAAGCAAGGAGGATGCCAACCTGAGAAACAGTGCTGAGGGAGCATCTCTTACAGTCCACAAGAGTAGCGCTTGTCCATATCCATCGATGTGCATTTTGTCTACGTCTTGATTTACAGCTCTTACGCAGTCTTCGGCCCCATGCATGGCAACCACCAGCAAACAATCACTCCATTTGACCAAAGCTTTACCTCGCTCTCGTGGTGTTCGTCTCTCGTCTCTTGTGTCCTCGTCTTTTGCTGCGCTACAGTGTATTGGAACTATGTACCAACAAGCCCAAAAAGCCACGCTACTTTACCACAGGGCCCCAGATTTGCCAACACACAGTGCGCAGAATTGTCCTGCTCATCTGACTGGCCCGATGCTGGGAGAAATGAACTGCAACTTGATCACCACTGCGCTGCCAGTGATGCATGCAGAAATGTGCATTTTAACAGCTTCCAGCTGTTCTCTTCATGCCATCCGTAATCCATTCACTCCCAACGGTTCCCGCCTGAGGGTACCTGTACCTAGTGCATCATATCCTGTAAGTTGCCTAACTACGCAACACACCGCCAGGTGCACATGTCTGCTACAGAGATTTTTGAGACCTTGTAAACACAGCACCAGCTTTCTAACAGGTGTGGAACTTCCTCATGATTAGTTTTAGGACATACCCAGCACATTACAAGGCGTTCTAGCCAAAGTAAAATTGCACTGCACCAACATCATCATCAGCCTGACTTCGCCTACTAGGGGACCAAGGCCTCTCCCATCTCTCTCCAATTAACCCTGTCCTGTGAATTACACTGCAGTTGGCCTTTAACCACAGAGAGCAATGCATAGGCTCCACACACCTTGCAAGGTGTTTAGCACATGGCGGCCAAAGCTGGATCCTCTGGAGTGCATCGCCACTGTGATTTTTGTTGTGGCTGCGAGCACAGTTCCACTCCCATGCCAGACAAGCACACACAACCGATAGTGCGAAAGCGAAACTATGCTGAGCGCTATACAGGATGCAGTGGCTCAGGTTGCATGAGAGGCTTTTGTTTATATCTTCCATTTTTTATCTCTTGATGGCTCAAAACAGCTTCCAATTCCAACAGGTGGGACAGATTAAAAGGTGGCCACCATGAAAGCACTGCACATGTGCTGCAGCTTTGATGGCTTTGTGCAAGCTCCCTCATTGCCGCTGCCTCACTTCCATCAACAGGAACTCTGGCAGACGGGGGCGCATCGCTGCACATCGCAAGTGACTATTATGGCAGCTAAAAATTATCAAAATTCCCGAAAAGCATGCTACTGCTGGCAGAAAATTTTGAGATGAATTGGCAATCAATGATGTACAATTCTTTCAAGCACCGAGGTTAATCCACAGCCATATCTTCATTTTCCACTTGTTCAGTTACTACATTTCCAAGCTCGCAATTATTTTGTGAGATGCCATGCCAGACATAGCAACAAGTTCTACACAACTATTATAGTGCGTTTTTTAATCAGAAAAACCAGCCTTGGATTCTCTCAGCAATCCTGTCTCAAAACCTGCTGCAGCCTCAGCACGGCAGCGAGTGTGGCCTGCCCCGGAAGGGGAGAACCGCAGCAAACTACTGGAAGAGCAAGTCCACTGCAAGACACTACTAACTTACTCAAGGTCAACTTTCCACATCCTGTGGAAGAAGCTACGAGGCCTGCGTGGTTGTCTTGTGAGAGCAGCACAGCAGTCTTAAAATGCAATGACACGAAGACTGTATACAGCCATGGCCGGTCTCGAGGGGCGGGCTCTACTCACGGCATTCGGAATGGGGTCTGTTTCTGTCTCCCACCACAACTCGGTGGGGTCGCCACTGCCCCACTGCTCTGCCACTGCGACCGTTGTTCATGCGGAAGGAGAACGCCCACTCGCACCCAGTTCTGCCCGCATCAGTGCTGACCGTCAACCCTTTATATTTCACCCCTTAAGCGTTATGCAAAGACCGCGCAATCAACCCATGATTTGCCATGTCAGAAATCTGAGACGGCTATCAATACAGGCCTTGAGCTATCGATACAGGCCTTTAAGGAAGTTGTGACGAATATAAGGATAAAAGTATATTCAGGACGCGTGAAAAGCAATATAATTAAGTACTGTGTGCATCTCCCAGCAATCAATTTATTGGGCAGTTAAACGTTAGTGTCCGTGAGTCTGACTTTCAACTCTGCAAGTGTCATCTCAAAACACCAGCTAATAATGGCGCTATCAGATTTACGACTTACGCTCATAGAGACTTTTCTCCGCGATATACTAGTACATTTTGATGGGACGAGCCCAAAATTTTGCTTAAGAGTTTTCATTCTCTTCCCTTTAGCCCTAACTTGTCATTTAATAACAAACCATGAGACATATGAGAGGAATTTATCAGAGTATTCGTCTTTCTGGATTTAAAACCAAATTCACAACATAGTTCTGAGGAATGGGAGAGTGATTCCTCCTTTTAAATGTTTTCACCGAGCAAGTCTGTGAAGAAGAATCTGTGCATATGTGGACTGCGTTGAGGATGTGCAGCTTAAGCATCTGCATTTTGTTTTCTATGATTTCGGTGCTGCGCTCACCACGAACCAGCGGGCTACAGTGTGAAACCAGGTGAATGCCACCCACCGCCGCAGATGCAGGCGGGGAGCGAGCGGTGGGGTCGCCGTGCCTCTAGCGGCGGCGGATGGCGCAACTCCCGGAGAATGGCTCCCATTGCTTCCGCAGCGAGAGCGAAGGCCATAGGAAAGAGCACATGCCCCCCTCGAGGGCGGCCGTGATACAGCAAAGATCTGTCTCCCAAACTGCCTATTTTTGTGTTCGCTCCTACAACTCCACTGATTAACACAAGAATCCCCTTCCCATCATGGTGCTTAAGCATTTGAGCAGGCAGGTACTTTTAAGGCGAAAGCCTTTCTTTGCTGATGAGTAGCGTGGGTGTGGACGGAAGCTGTAGACAGAGGCTGTCCGCAGTGGTGTGGACGAAGTTGTAGACAAAGGCTGTCGGCAAGAGTGTTCGAACTTGTATGATAATTAAAATTATAAGAAAATTTGGGCCTAGGTAGGAATTAAACCCGGGCCGCCGGCGTGCGAGAGGAGGACACTTCCTCTCTGCCACCACGCTTCGACGTTTGAAGGTGAATAAAGAAGCGTCTAGTGAATGCACAGTTCTTAAAAACAAATCTTCAAGAGATATACTGAAGCCTACAAGAGTAATTATGACCATATTAATTACAGGCAGTGCAATACTCTTTAACCTTGAAGATGATTCGAAGTTTCAAAGTTTACTGAGAATTGCAAATGTTATGTTTATAAAGAAGGTTACAAAAAGAGGTTCCAAAGTTTGGCACCACTGTATTGCCTGCATCACCTTCGTGGCATTACAGCAGGGGGGGGAGGGGGGGGGGGGGGGGGGGTAAACACTAAAACGCTTGTAGGTACAATGAACATGATACACCAAATAACAGACATAGCAATATCAAGCACGCAGGGTGCATTACAATGCTTCGTTTGATGAGAGTGAAACGATTTCTTGCAATAGCTCATTCCACTGACAAATTGTTTGCACAAAAAATGAATGCCGAAAAGCATATCAATCCTAAATGAATACTAGTAATAAGCAAGTAACAAATTTCCTCCGTGCCTGGCATGTAGTCGTAGCGTCATCACATGGCGCCCACTGATAACACCCCTCGCAATGTATGGCACTGGCCCAACAGATGGTACAGGTGGTGGAAAGCACATAGCTTTCGTGTTTCCGCACGTAAGGAGATTTAAGGGGGGATGTGGAGATCAGATCGCAAAAATCGCGAGAAAAGTCATTTTTGAAAAGCACACTTTTTGGTATCTACAACACTCTTTCTATGTTGTACTGAAAAAAATATTTGTCAGCATCTACACATAGACAGTGTGTGCTATTTTAGAACTTTCAGGCTTATTTTCTCGAAAGTTTGTTTTTAGCTTATCACCTTGCTTTTGGAAAGCATAACACAGCAATAATAATATTAATAATAATAACTGGTTTTTGGGGAAAGGAAATGGCGCAGTATCTGTCTCATATATTAGGGGATGCCTGAATTGCCATAAGGGAAGGGATAAAGGAGGGGGTGAAAGAAGAAAGAAGTGCCGTAGTGGAGGGCTCCGGAATAATTTTTACCACCTGGGGATCTTTAACCTGCAATGACATCGCACAGCACACCGGCGCCTTAGCGTTTTGCCTGCATAAAAACGCAGCCGCCGCGGTCGGGTTCGAACCCGGGAACTCCAGATCAGTAGCTGAGCGCCCTAACAACTGAGCCACTGTGGCGGGTACATGGCAATGGGAGCATTGATTTTAATCCCATTTGTTTTGTTGTAATTGCTGAAATGTGCCTTACGTCAAGACAGTCTCAGATTTACAGTTTAGGCTCACCATTTTTTATTACATAATTGGAGCATGATACATTCTAAACATACAGAGAAGGTGCATACTATGTTGTTTAGAAAAAGAGCAGAGAAATCAAAAAAGAAATTAAGAGAATCTTGACTTAGACCATACTTCTTAGTAACTATTAAAAACATTCACAGACGTATAACCCATTTTGCTGTCATGCTAGGCTTTCCACAAGCAAGCAACATGTGACCAACAAATAAACAATGATAAAATAACTACTGAAGATACCACTGAAACTTTGTAGCTGTCTGCTTGATGCTATTTCAAGTCAGTGTGCCAAGTTTCATCACTCTAAGTCAAAAAATAAGAAAGCCTGCTCCGATCCCCATCTCCCCCCATAAGTGCAGCTGAATTTTTTTCCTCTGTTCTCATTTTCATGGCCACAAATGATGCCCATGGGCTTTGCAAGGCAACTCCAGAAAGACAGTATGAGGAAAAATTTAGAAAACATGTTCAAGACAGCACTGGATCAAGCACTGTGGATCACGTAGCATACAAGTCAATGAGCTCTCACCTGAAGACCAGTTTCCACACTAGGCAGCAGTGTAAGCCTCTCTCCATCACGAACATTGTTGGAATCTAATGTGCCTTCCTTCAGCTGTCTGCAAGACAGGGCAGAGAAAAACAAACATCAGCATAACCTTCAGAAGAAATTGCTTTCAACTCCCACAGTCATCGAAAACTAAACTGTTTGGCTGGACTTCAGCATTCTTTCGCCAGTCAGAAATGGCACCTACAATGTGTTGTTCCGGCAGACCCATACTCATTAGCACACATGCTGTAGTGACACTTTTGTCTCTCACGTGTTAGAACCCAGATAGGGCTGGAAGGAATGCTTTAACCGCCAAATTAACTCCCAAAAAATGTATGAAAATTGAGAATTTTTTGGAGATATTTGCTAAAAAATGACTTCTCAGGCTTAAAACACATGCTAAGTACACAAAACACGTTTCACTGCCAACTACTGCCCTCTACTGTTGAAGATTGCAACCAATGCAACTGCAGATCGTAACTAGTCTTTAACAGAGATCAAGCGACATCAGGCCAGACGAGTGTGACTTGCCATAGGCAATAATGGTACAGCTTGCAGTTGGTGACGCAATTAAAGGCGCCCAAGGGAAAAGTAAAAAGATCAGTAAGCAAAAATAAATTCAAACAAAAGTAAAATTAGAGTATGTTGGAGGCTGCGGCAAAGGACACTCATTAACCAAACTTGAATTTCTCCAGGTTTTTTTTTTCTTTTTTCCAGAAAATAACGTTTCCAGGACGTTCTCACGAAAAGCTATTAGATGCAGGCAGAGATGAGCAGACTCCAGGAAATCAATTTCAGCTATGAATTTTTGGAGGGCAAAAAAAAGAGGGCAATCTGTAAGATCCATGCAGAGGAATAGCTAAAACCTTCAGGGCCAGAAGGCTGCACGACAAGGCCCCGATGACCAGGGCCTAAGTGAGAAACACTTACAGGTCTAAAAGTGGAGCGAAGTTCAGAGGTGAAATCAGTATGCATCCTAGGCACATTACTGTCCAAATGAGTGCAAAGGTGTGGGCAACTCTGACTTGCTTCCAGTGAGCCACCACACTTCCAAACGTCCGCTGAAACACTGTTGCATTAACAAGGGGCATCATAAAGTATTTCCGACGGTCACTGTCGAGCAGCGGCTGTTAATTGTGCTTGGACAATACAAGCCACTCACACAAATATGATATAATAATACTTATTACTCTCATTGGCTAGTCTAAATGTTTTAGTTGTCAGGTAGCCTTGATAACTATAGTAACCTTGAGTAGCCTTTTATTACTTTTGCAGTGGTGGAATGGAACTGACTACAGGTCCCTCTTGTGGCAGATTATGTAACAAAAAAATTGTAATTTGTATCAAATTTTGGGGAAAAATTGAAAAAGTAGTCTAATGTGGCAGATGCTTGAGCTTTTGTGGCATGCAAGCTGGAATGTTCACAACCATGCAAAAATGAAAAAACTTGAACTGAAATGCTACATCTATGGCATGGTTATTTACTTCATAAGCCCTAAAATGAGCAAATTAACAGATTTTTGCTAAACAAAAATGTCACTTTCCTTCAGGATGAAGAAGTAATGAGATATATGAAAAACCACAAAAAAAGTGTGGCGTCCTTGACAAAAACAAAAATTATTCTCCGTCGCTCTCAGTGAGACATAGCCTACTTAGCAGTCTGGTACCGTCTCTGCCACACTGCACAAACCCCAAGATGTGCTCATAATCTTGTCGCATTTCAATGCATTCGAATCAGCACAGGATTTTTCTTCCCATCGGATCAACGATTCAATGGTTCGAGACTTTAGTGTATACAGCTAAAATTCTGATCAAATTTTTCACAATCCTTTAAATTCTATGCAAAAATGAAGGCCATGTCCAATGCGTTCTAAGCATGCCAGCCACCTTCATTTCAAGAAACTTTGCGGGGGAACATTCCAAATCAGGTTGCCCTTAGTTCTCATTAAACTACCCCGGCAGGAAATACCGGAAAGATTGCACCTATAATTACATCCAATAAGCAGGTAGAGAGAACTGGACAGCTTCAGAGCACTGGGACTGCATGAACTTCAAAGACGATAGATCTAGACCGCCGAAGATCGTTTTCAGAGTCGTCACATTCCTTTGCGAGAGCCCTAATTTTTGATGATAGCTTCCCAACAGAAAGCTTAGTGTCCGAACTTGATTTCTGTTCCTGGAATTTGTACACTTCTACGAATATTTCAAATGCGTAATATGGTTAGAAAGACCACTGAGCATGTTTTCTATATTTGTCTGTGCTGATGAGATTGTTGCAACTTTGTATTCTGATAAAATGGCTCCACGGGAATGTTATGTCAGATGACGAAGGGGCGTAAGCCCAAAGAACCGAAGGCACCGGAGACGCGAAAACGGAACTATGTCGCGAGGCACCGCACACGTGGCGCTGCCGTCGCGCGGTCTGGTTCGGAGACACGTTTCCGTCATCTTGTTTAATACGGCATAAAGTGCGCACTTTCTGTATTCTCACAGACGAAAACTGTGCAGGGTTAAAGCAGTCGCCGCAGAAATAGCATTGCGGCGCCATAGCTTCGCCCGCCCCGCGAGCGCCCGTTTCAGCACGCGCGCCACCCGCTCTCGCCAGCTTGCTCTCGGCCAGTCGTCGAGTGCGATCCACAACGCGAAGGGCCCCGAGGCGAGCGTGATCGGAAAAAGCACGTCCACGTCTCGGTACGACGTGCGCAGTCCCCAAGCTGCACGTGGCCCATGAGCCTGGGCTTCTTCCACAGCGCTCTTTCTCATTTCGCCTCCATCGAAATGCCGCGATCCCGTGACCCGAGGCTCAGTAGCCACAATTAAGGCCACGTACTTTGTCGATAAAGGGCGCAGTGCATTGCAGCATCTGACTTACAAAATCTATGCACGACATAGCGCAGTAAGTTCCCGCACTCGTACGCAGCTAAATTTCGACTGCCACCTCAAAAACTGGGCAAAGCCCACACAAATCCCGCTCCAGGCACAGCGGCATGCCAGTCTCTAACCCTACGTACGCAGCGGGCGCGTTTCGCCTCGCCCGCAGAAAGCGGCACAACTCGCACTGCCGCATGGCAGCCCCTTGAACAGAAGTTGCAAGTCGCACATCTAATGTTTCAGAGTGTGCTGCGACAAAAAACACGCCGGAAAAAAGCCCACAGACACTGCACCTCGAGCCAGCGGCCTTGCCCTCAAACAGAGAAGGCCGGTACGGTACCGACACGGTGGCGTGATCGAGCATTTGACATTTTCCGTGCTCCCTGGCCTCTCCACACTGACCCCATGGCGTAGCAATTGCCAAACGACACCAACAGCGCAGCGCGTGACCATCGTTGGCACTTTCTGCCGCTCATCATCCTCCGCACAAGGATGCAAGCAAGCAAAAACCTAAGCGAATGAAAATCTTAGTGAAATAAGGCGACTGGAACGCGCTACTGCAACAGATTCCAGACCGCTCCGGGAAGGGAAGAAAACGCACGGCCGATCTCGGTGAGGCTGGCGGGGTGGGGGGGGAGAGGAGCCCTCAAAATGGCTCCGCGTTAGAGGCACAAAGAAACGGGCCAGCAGCAGTTTACAAACATCGACAAGGTGGGAGGTCGGTCGGGGAACCCGGGCACGGACTCCCACATCGATCGACCCCAGCGTGACGTCAACCCTGACGTCAATGGACCGGGGTCAGGGCCTGCGCGCGCGCTTTCTTTTTCTGCCGCGGCCGGAGTGGGCGCGCTGCTGTTGCCGAGCTCTGTCCCCTAAGGTCAGGCCCTCAAGTGCGTCTGCTGACGTCAGGCTGCCGCTGCTGCTACGGCCTTCCCCAAATTGAGCGAGGGTCGATTCTCCCGCGGAAGAAGACACAGTCCTCCCCCGCCAAGCATCGGGCCACGGCGGTGGGCGAAAAACGCAGAGGGGCCGGAGGCGGCGGCTGGCTCTGCGCCGGGGTTCGGAGATTAGACCTCAGAGAAGCCAAAGGCAACGCCCGCGCCATTGGGCTGCCGGATGTATGCCATGGGCGGGCATAAGCTCGGCATATATATATATATATATATATATATATATATATATATATATATATATATATATATATATATATATATATATATATATATATACAAGAAATTCTCCCTTTCTAAATACACATTCGACTCGATTCTACGCTATAACAACCCCTGACTAGTTATCTTTAGGCCTGCTTTTAAGTCTCCACCCGTTTCTTCCACCGCGGATGATTTCAGGCGAGAGCGCCGTTTTCGAATCCGGCTCGCAAATGCCGCCACTCGGGGCCGAGCGTGAGGAAGGAATCGATGAGTGGGCGGGCCACTGACGTCAGCGAAGGTCCTCCGGCGCGGGTGCCAAGCGCGGCCTTGTCCATTCGCGCTCAACATGGAGGCAGCACGACACGACCCGGTCGGGATAACGCACGCCACGTGGATTACAGGCGGGCGATAGAAACGGCGAGAAGTCACCACTGACGCCCTAGCTGCCAACGCAAGAATTTTCGCGCCTCGAGCGGAAACAGTTGACGAAATTAAATGTTTCCCAAAATTCAAGGTCGGCAGAAACGCGCGTTCTAGACAAACCGTGGCGTCGGAAACAAATCCGCTTAGCGAAAAAAAAAAAAATAAAGACGACCGGGACGACTAAGTGTGCTGCGAATGACAGCGGCACGTGTGCCTTGACATGGTGATGTTCCCCTAGCCCTCTCCGTCAACAAACGCTTTCGGAGGGATGTTGGCTGTAACGGATAGAAAATGCCTTATTGAGAAACTGCTGACGCAGGTCGGGGTCGTGACGGCGCTCACGACTTCTCGCTGTTCGTGGTCACATCGCCTATTCCGCTCCACAAGCCGCCACTGCCGGTCCTCTGTTCGGGAAAACCGAACGCATTCGTGTCAGAGGAGCAATGCCCCGATCATGAGCTTCACCCTGGCGTAACCGCGGAGAAGGATCACCCGAGGCAACAGGCGGCGCCCACTGGTTGGCGCCACTTTGCCAATGTTCGTCGTCGCCACTGGCGAACGCATCGTCGGATGTGATGACATAGCGACTCTTTTAGACGCCGTGAAGACATCGGACCTCCTGTGGGTACACGACATCGCGAACAACCAACTCGCCGCGCAAAGCAGTGCGAGGACAAGACCCAAATGCACGCGCCGCCAACAGCCCAGAAGCAGAGGGTGCGGAACGAAGCCTGTCCTTGTCTTTCTGCGCTTGTTGAGACTAGAGAGGGGAAAAAAAGAACATTGAACAATTTGGGGGGGGGCGCCTCTGGCGGCAAGACTATGCGGCGTAGTAACGAAATGAAACGATGTAAGCGCGAAAATTCAGCAGCTGAGGAAAGCGAATGTTGAAGCAAGGAGGCTGAAATTCGCGTTACATGTGGTAATCGCCCTGTTTTCTCCCCTCACGCAAAACTACTTTCTCAAAGCGCACGATTTCTCTTTTCGCGTATGCGCAGTGTGTCGGAGCATACAGATTCAAAGGTGTGGAGTGCGACGCCAGACTTCGTCGAGACATTGCACTAGTCCCGACTCAACGGAGCCGTATGCATCGCGCCCTGAAATGCACCAGCCAGGCACGAAGGAAGAAAAACCCATGAGCATCACATAACAGTTCTGAAGCCTAACGGGAGCATGGCTTTAGCGCCACAACTCTGAATACAGGCCCTTACCTTCATCGTTTTCTTCAATAAAAAATGGCATTTTCATTGATTTTGTGAAAACAATTGAGCACATTCCTCATCTTCAACTAATCTACTGGGCAACTAATTTGAACTTGCCATTTGGCGTCATCGACTGGATTAGTTTTTATAACCGTTCCCTGTGTGTTGCCATAATAATTATGTTTCTGCTCTATTCCAGTAAAAGTGGGCGTGCCCCAAGGCCCAACGTCACTCCTTTCTCTCATCTATATTAACAGCTTAAACGACAACTTCAACTCGTGCACGTGACCGTGTCATCTGCTATCCCATTTTCAGCTTCTTTGATCCCACACTGCTGACTACTTAAACACCACTTCATTCCGGTGCACAAATTCCTACAAAATCAAAGTGATAACCTTCAACAGATTAAACTGTAGATGACAGAAAATGTCATCGGCAGCAGCCTGACTACACTCACTGCACGACAAAGGCAACTTCCACGTCTCTCCAATTAACCCTGTCTTTTGCCAGCTGCAACCACCCTATGCCTGCAAACTTCTTAGATCCGCCCACCTAACCTTCTGCCGCCCCCTGCTACGCTTGCCTTCTCTTGGAATACCCTCGGTTACCCTCAAGGACCAGCGGTTACCTTGCCTTTGTATTACATGCCCTGCCCAAGCCCATTTCTTCCTCTTGATTTCGACTAGGATGTCATTACCCGCGTTTGTTCTTTCACCCACTCTGCCTGCTTCCGGTCTCTTAACGTTACACCTATCATTTTCCTTTCCATAGCTTGTTCCATTATCCTTAACATAAGCTGAACCCTTTTTGTTAGCCGCCACGTTTCTGACCCATAGGTGAGCACCGGTAAGAAACAGCTGTTATATACTTTTCTCTTGAGGGATGTTGGTAAACTGCAATTTATGATATAAGAGAACCTGCCAAATGCGCTCCACCTCGTTACTCTACTAGTTAATTCACTCTTGTGATCCGGGTCTGCAGTCATTACGTGCCCTAAGTAGATGTATGTCCTTACCGCTTCCAGCACCTTGCTACCAATTGCAAACTGCTGTTCCCTTCCAAGACTGTTGAACATTCCTTTGGTTTTCTGCACATTCTATTTTGGACCTACATTACTGCTCTGCCTGCCAAACTCACTGATCATGCTGACTTAGCAAGGCAATATATTCAGCGAATCGCAGATTACTTAACTCTTATCCCCAACTGTTCCCAAACCAGGCCTCTGAATACCTCCTGCTAACATGCGGTGAATAGCATTGGCAAGATTATGTCTCCCTGCCTGACTATTACCTTATTGGAGTTTTACTGCTAACTTTATGGAGGACTATGGTAGCTGTACGCCGGCTAAAGATATCTTCCAGCATTTCTGCTTAAGGCTCTTACACACCCTGATTCCGCAATGCCTGCATGACTACTGAAGTTTCGACTGAGTCAAATGCCTTCTCGTAATCTATAAAGGAATAAGGGTTGATTATACCCTGTGCATTTCTCTATCACCTAATTGATAGTGCGAATATAGCGCATTGTCGAGCACCCTTTGGGAAAGCCTGCCTGATCATTTGGTTTACTGAAGTCTAAGGTTGTCCTGACTATTACCTCCTTTTACCTCAGTAAATCCCTTGTAGGCAGCAGACAGGAAGCTGATCTGTGTGTAACATGTGTTCATGCTGACAGCCACCAGCAGGAGGATTTATCATTTTGTGATGATTTATCTCCACCGATCATAGCCATGCACAACTGCTTATATGTTGTTCAAGATTTTGTAGATGCCATTCCCACCTTATCTCGCAAATGCTAAGCCAGCTTTAACTCCGACATCACACAGCACCTGAGCATTTTTCTTACATTGAAATTCGGCCACCATGATAGGCATTCGACACCACGACCTTGGGCTCACTCAACGCCACTGCCACCAACGGGTGGCGCCATATTAAAGCAACAGCTTTAATGGTCCCGTTCTGCAGAAAATGCAGCAGTGTCTGTTGTGAGCAAACAATCCGGATAGGCCAAAAAGGTGGCTAAGATCGCGCTTGAAGCACGGGATTTTAAAAGTGATTAGAACACCAGAAAACTGCTGATTAGAAGGTCGCAACATGACTAAAACATGATTAGGACATGTAAATACATAAAGTAAATGAATTGCGCTGAAAAGAAAAGTGGCGCAACTAGTTGGGAATCGAACCGCCAACCCTTAGAGGTTGCAAGTCAGGCCCACAGGTCATGCGGACATGTTCGTACGGCTTGGTCGGCCACAAAAGTTTGCAGGATCTGCGATGCGTGGCAGAGCTAAGCGAAACTGCATTGCTGCGCCATCTGCCATCACAGAGCATGGTGTCGAGGCTCATTCACAGTACTGTCCCCCAAATTTTTCCCTTTAAATCTATATGTAGACTGCACAAAGTAATAAATAATGCTCAAATTCCTCACAAAGAAAGTCTGCAATACAGCAAGAGCCCTCAGCCTTTTTCTCTTGTTATTTATTTACATGACTGGCTACACCCATTACATACAATGACTTCACAGATTTAGTTTCTTTGCAATCTTGTTAATGAGTTCCCATCAAAAATACGATAGAGCTGCATGTGGCATATCAATAACAATGGTGAAAAGATTCTCCAAACAACAACACAACACAGAAAGTTTCATTACGTTACACATCAAATTACTAAATCTGTGTCCTTGTAGTTACGAGGACAATTAGTAGATAGACTTAAGAAAACTTAAACATACAGCAACTTGGAAAAGGGCACCTAGTGTGGTACTCACTTTGCAGGAGTACAGTCGAGTTGTTTGAGACCAGCAGTGAGTTCATTCACACCCTGACATTATCAGCGGCACTGATGACTAGCATTCAAAGATACACCTATTAAAGATTTGTAGCTTACACCAGTCAGTGGCTGATGACAAAGAATGGGCTGCGAGACAAACCTAGAACAATTGTCATTTGCATCACCTGCAGAAGACTTGCTGGTTTTTTGTATGCAGTGATTACAAACATGTACAGCTACTTTTAAATGTCTGTTGCCAAAACTGGAAAGGACAAAGGTAGTAGGGTTAATACAAGATACTTGTCACCACATCTGTAACTGGCAGCAGTCTTGGAAAGTGCAAACCCAGAAAAGTTTGGAACTTGGCATCGCTGAAAATTTTTTCACAATGCAGCACATCGTGGTCATTAACTGAAAGCAAAAGTGATCACACTCCACAGTAAACGAGTCACCAGATGCACATTTATGCCAAACATAAAAGCACTGGGCTCTCCCAGAACAGCAAGCCAGTGGAATACAGCCCAGACATGCCACTTTTCGCCAGTGCGGTGCTCAAACTGTCAAAGTCGTTTCTTAATTGACTGGCGTTGTCATTTCAAGTCCAAATGCACCTCACGTTTCTTTTGAAGACACAAGTTGGCTTATCAGTTTCTCCGCACGCTTATGCAAAAAGCAAAGCACTCTCCGAAGCCAAGCACCGCGCGCGACACATATCTTCCTATCCTCAGTACAATCAAGCCCCGCTAAGAAAGCGGGGAAACGACGCAACAGGTGCAGCCCAGAGTAATGCTGAAATCCGCACGAACGGCGTTCTTGCCACGCTAAATCGAGTACGTGCGCATGTTCACAAGGTAGAACGCACAAAAAATCGCCTCAGGGAGGGGAGTTCGCCGATACCGGCGGATCGCGCATTTGTCTACCGGCGCTACGGCAATCGGCAGGTGCTCCAACCAACCGCCGCACACGCGAGTGACAACCACGGCAAGAAGGCCCCGTCGCAGTCACCGTTATCACCGTGCCTCGACTCCCACGCTCAGCAGAGAGCACCGCTATAGACGAGCCACTGAACCCGCACAGCGTCACCGGCCGACAAAAAAAAAAAACGGGGTGGGGGGAGAGGCAACCCGATTGGGCCAGCAGGCGGCGCCGCCGACGTCAGCCCCGGGCCACAGCCCCGCGAAGGGCCACAAAAGACGCGTCAAAGGGAAAGTATGTATACGTGCTACGCTCTTTTTCCGCCGCGAGGCAGGCGTGGGTGTCTCTCCCCGGCACATCGCCACGGCTGGCGTTCCCACGCGAGCCACCCACCAGAGATTCTGGGAAGGCGATCCGTGGGCGTTCGTCGTCGGAGGCAGCCAACCGGTATGTCGCGGAGGGCAGCCGGTTCTGGTACGCACACGGCCGAGACTTCCGGCACCCGCCGCCGGGAACGCGGTTTCGACCGAGCGGCGCAAAGACCGCCACACGCCGAAAGGGCACCTCCGTTCCTCTCACTACGGCAGCGTGCTTTTTCCCGTGTCACAAAGAGGGGCGCACAGATGAAGCTCTCGAGAAGGGCGCACTGGTTGCCACTTGCGCTCCCACGGTGGGCGACCCGCGCGACATACCCTGCAGGCTGCAAAAGCGTCGGGCCAGTGCTCCCCGCACCTACTGCGCGCACCAGAACGCGGGACGTCAGAGGGTCGGCCCTCGCATGCCAGCGGCGGTCGTGCGTGGGCGTTCGGGCCAGCACGACTCGTCCGCCGACCGGTATTCGGTTTCATCGAGCTATTCATCCGGGGAGGCGTAGGCGCCCGTCACGAAGCCCTTTGTGGCCACACACAAGCGTCGCGTGCGCAATTCTGCCGACTTTCCACGGATGCACGCAAGCCTGGGCGATGCACGCGATTGGGGGCCCGCACTTGTTACGGGACCAACACCGGCGAAATAATCCGCAGGAGCGTGAAGCGAAGCACTGACCTGTTGCGGTGTAGGAGCACCATTCGGTCCTTGGCGAGCCGCAGCCGCGCCGACAGCGTCCTCTTGAGCGACGCGATGGTGCACTGTGGCTGCAGCTGCAGTTGCATGCGGCCTCCGGTTGTGGTGTGGACGCTGACCGTTATGCGGGGTTCGGCCGACATAGTGCTTACAGCGACAGGACCCGACGGCACCGACCCCGACTGGCGACACCCGTGCGCCGCCGCTGACGCGCTACCGCCGCTGCCCACGCCGCTCTCTTTCTCTCCGCCGAACCTTCTCGCCCTTCCTCCTCCAACGCAGCAGCGGCGGCGCTGGCGTCGTAACAAACGCGATTGAGGTGGTGTTGGTGATGATGATAGCACAAAGACAAGGTCGTCGATCCCGTGCTTCCCGCGCGCAGCAGCAGATGAGTCAGCCGTTGCACTGCTGCGGCGAAAGAAACCAGCATAGCAGTCTCTTGGAGTCCCTAGTTGGCCAATCGCTTCAAAGCTGCTTGGTGCACGAGGCACCACGGTGTAGACTGTGCGACGTGCGGAAAATAGGCCAGTGAGGACGAATCGCCCCGTCCTCTAGCGCGCTAGCTCTAAAGCCTGTTTCATATGCAAGCGAAAACGCGAGCGAGTATCCTGCCGCCGCGGCGCAAAAACCTCTTTTGAGTCGTTGCTGCGGCGCGCCGCTCGAGCGCTTGCATGTGAACCAGCCTTAAAGGGCCACAGAAAAGGGTGTTCGAGCTTGGCTTTAAAATGCTTTCATTATGTCGAGTACAGGCCACCGAGCGTTCCTGCCGCGTACGAGGCCTCAACAGGGAGCGATGAATGAATGAACTTTATTCCCGTCATCATGGGGCCTCACGGTCGGGGCGCAGGGGTGCCTCCCGGCCGGCTCTCAGCACCGGAGACCGCGGAGAGCCTTGTAGTAAGCTGTCTCCGCCTGACTGATGAGGAGTCTTTGTTGATCCGGGTCGTAGCTCCGGATCAGGGAGCGGGAAATTTACAATATATTTTTTAAACATTCCAGCTTTCGCACCTCGCGCTGACGGGCGGTGCCGAGCTTTCGCGCGAAACCTTGCATACGGCGTCACGTCGTGCAAGTGACGTCAGCAGCCGGGGGCTATCGATTCGCCGCACCAAATTCTTGCAGACGTTGACCAAGGCCGCGGCCCTCCGCGCGCGCCGGCGGCCGACGATGGTAGGGGAGCCACTAGGGGGCCGGATGGCGCATCGGGCGCCTGAAAGTGAAGCCACCGGAAGTTGGGACGCATGTCCCGGAGGTCAGCCTTTGGCAGTGCCCGAAATCGGACCTCAGCACGGTTTTTCAGCTTTAGTTTTCGCTTCACACTTAGCATTTTGCCTTTTCGACGTTCTCGTCTTTTTTCATGACAACGCCCACCTGTTGCGCCGTCAACTGCATCAGGAGAGCAGCAAAATATTCCGGAAAGACGTTTCAAAAATATGGGTCCATTGCATCGCTATGGGATGACACAAGCAGACGACAGGACGTCGCTTCACACAGCATGTACGAAGCCTCGTCTGCTCAGCTCTCTGCCGTCCCGTTGAGCTAGCGTCGCTAACTCTGCTCTTTGTTTTGATGCACGTTGTCGAGCTCTAAGCCCAAGTTATACCATCAAAGGGGTATAAATTTTAAAAAGAATAGGTGGAAACCTTCATTAGGCAGCCGACTTTGCAGTGATCATTTTACCGAATCATGTTTAGCCGGAAGCGAGGGCGAGGCCACTATCTGGTGAGGTGCCGTCGGTGGTCTGCAGTTATCGCGTCCATAAGGTATATGGTACTGCTTTTTCGACGGAGTGTATCATGTACTGTTTCCTACTGTATCAAAATATGCCTAAATGGGCTTTATTCGTGATGCCTGGTTCAGTTGTCTTTCAACGGCGCTTGTCACGCACGCCACAGAAGTCTTTCTCGTCAGTCGTTTCTCTCGCCCTGTGCCGCTGAAACGTGGCTGTGCTATGGAGTTAGGTTAAAATCACGTCTGGAAGACAAATGACACCCTAAAGCATCAAATATCACCTGGAATCGATGAGAACAGACATCGTTCGCCACATATTCTAAAGTGAAACTGCGGCAGCTGTATAGCGAGTGGCTCTTCGAGTGTCAGCTAGGATTCGCCTTTTCTTCTTTGCAACACAAAAATTTGTTTTTAAAATGACCTAGACTCATCGTCATTCCACTGCTTGTCCTAATAACGCTCGCAAGACGAGAACCAGGTCAGAAAATAGTGTTTAATGCACGTACCCCTTCGCTGAGGCATGCTGAGACCTGCATGCCTGTTTACTTCGGTTCCTCTGAAATTAGGGTTACCCGAACAATGCTCACATTTATCGCAGAGCCTGGTCAACTGGCAGCGAGATGATGAGGACGTGCATCACATGGGCTCCGTCAACGTTTGCTCGTGGTGGCGGAATATTGACCTGAAGTGACCTGCTTTCCATCGGACACAGTCAGCGAAGGTGTTGTGCACCTCTACGCACCAATTTTCGGCCATTTTCGCCCATTGGAACCGATTTTGGAAGATTTTCCTGTCGCGCCAGGCGTGGAACGCCGTCACCGGTTAGGCCTAACGCCGCCGGCTGCTCATTGCCCTGTTCGTCTCCGGGTCTACATCGTCACAGATGGAGTACCGCGTCGATGGCGAAGTGATTTCCTCAGAAGAATTCGAAAATGATCCACGGTGGTCCCGCACCGTCCGGGCCCACAACAAGCTCTACCCCACCACGAAGCCGTCATCGTCCAATGACGCGTCAGCAGCGTCCAGTTCCCGGACAGGTACAGGCAAGCCCGCTCAACCGCCGCAAGGCAAGTCTACTCCACCGAAAATCAAGAAACACGCTCCACTTCCTCGTCTAGCAGCTTCAGACCTCAAGATTGTGTTCCGCCCGGGCGGTGGTCTCGACCTGCGGCCTGTGAACGGCGGAGCTCTTCTCCAGCTTCTCTGCACTGGCGCAGAGATCGACTACGCGCAAGCGCGGAGCCAGGACAAGCTCCGAATCAACCCTTACAATAACTCGTTCACCGTGAGTACGCCTTCGGAAGCCCGAATGAAACGATATGTCCAACTTCAAGAACTCAGGCTCCACGACCGACAGTATCCGATGAAGACATGCGTCGCGGCCCCCGACAACGCCGTCAAAGGGATACTCTACAACGCGGTATATAACCATACTCAAGAAGATATTTTCTCCGAGGCTCGTGGCGCTGAACCCCAGCCGCCACTTCACGATCGCCGACGCCCGCCAACTAGGCCGCATCAAGTCCATCTTGGTCACCTTTATTGACACCACGGAAGTTCCAAGACAGCTCGTCTTCTACGGCACCCTCTACACGTGTCACCCCTTCAAGGCGAAAGTTGAAGCATGCTTCAACTGCCGCAAGCCGGGCCATCATGCTGATGTGTGTCCGAAATAGCGCACCGACCTTTGTCCTCGCTGCGGTGCGTCTCATCCCATCAAAGAAACGCCGGATTGCACTCCCAAATTTATCCTGTGTAATGGAACGCACTTCACAGGGACGCGCAAGTGCAAAGTACGCTTCGAACGCTCCGGCAACACCACGCCGGTCTCCACTCATCGGACAACGCCCCCGGCGAGTCCACCACCGTCTTCGCCACCCAAGAGTCCCAGGGCGTCGCGAAGCCGCCAACGCTCCACCTCCCGCCCAAGAACTGGTCGCAGTAGCAGCCGTTCCGTGTCCTTCCCATCACTTCCAGGCCAAAGGGTCCAGGACTCTTCGAAACAGGCGAGCTGGGGGCCGCAGTCTTCCTCGCTCGAGAAGAAAAACGCGGAGCTAAAAACACAATTGTCCTCCCAGAGTCGCGAAATTGCTTGTTAAGTGGAAGCCCACAGGGCCGATGGGACAACCCCCCCCCCCCCCCGCACCTGTTACCAGGAGCGGTCATGCCCCGGGGGGGGGGGGGGGGTATCGAGGAATGTACGCCGAGGCGTGACGCCCGCGCTTAGGGTGAGCTGCGGCACTAATCAGTTCTGTTCCGACGCGTGGCGATCGGTGGATCGAGTACGCAGAGTCACGCGCCCAGCACGTTCCAGGAGGAGCGAGGTCCACTGGGCTCGGACCGGCGAGCCCTGGGCTCCGCCCACTTGCACATACGGTGCCACTGCACTGCGGTGGGTTAAAATTAGGCGAGAGCTAGATTACTCAAGCTCCGCCCAATTATCGGAGGGGTTAAAACCCGCTGCAAAGAATGACTTAGCACGAGCGCACCGAGTCTCAAGCTCGGCCGTTCTTAACAGCCTTTTTTATCAGTCTTTTTTAAACAGCCCTGTCATCACTGCCTTGTATTTCGGTCCCATCTTTAATAAATAAATTTTGCTTTGAGAAGTTGGAATTGCTGCCCCAACCGGCAACGTGTCGCCGGATCGAAGACCTGAAGTGCTCTTCGTACTGCTAACCGCCGTTCCTATCGGGAGGAGGGCAGGAAAGTTTAACTGGTGCCGTGACCAGGATCGTCTGAGCGGCTTCCTGCAGAGTGGTTGGAGGCAGTACCTACCTCGAGCACACGATGGGGCAGTGAGTGAGAGTGGGGAACGCAAAGAGTTCACAGCTATGAGACACTGAAAATGATTGGACAGGCTCATGCCAGTGTACCAATTTTGTCTTGTGTGAACTGTTCCCGTTGTGATCATATTTAATCCGTCTCTGACGAAGAGCACCGTGTTATTATGTGTCTTGCCCTCGTCGGGATTGTGTTGTGATGTACATAGAACTTGATGAAAACTGTAGTATGTTTTCTTTAACCCGTATTCATGGCAATGTTGTTGCAAGTATGATTTTTCTTATGATTTTACCAGAGGGTCTGATTTGTGCTTGTCGTCCTGTAACTGAAATGTGTAAACTAAGAATTGTGCTTGCGTCTGCATGCCTGAAGGTATCTTCCCTAGCATGTTTTTTCTTCTTCCAATCCGCCTTTTTCACGACGCGACTGCGCATGCGCCCATCCCCTGGCGGCGGTGTCGCGAAACATATTGGAAGGGTCGCGCGCCACTCGAGACCGGCCGTGGAAGTGTAAACAAACCGGCTTCCTACGCGGGGTGCGTTGCTGCAGCCGTCGGGCGTTCAGTGCGGCGCATTTGGCAATGCCTACGACGTGTTGCATACAGCTGCATTGCCCAATATGTAAAGGGAAGCAAACTCGATTTTTTCGCTTTGCGAACGCTTCCCGGGACCGCCTTCGACGCGAAGCGTGGATAAAAGCCGTTCGCCGGCTCTACGATCGTGGCCGCCATTGGGCACTGTCAAGACTGTGCTGGAATCGCTTTGTGACAGGTGCGGAAGAAGTACTGTGGTTAAATGCGTGTGCAGTCCATCACGAAATGTTTTATTGATGGGCAGGAAGGCCTCGAATGTCACCGCGGCACCCAGACTTCGTTCCGACGCTTTTTGCTTTCTCAAGCAAGAAGGCCAAATGGGCAAGTGCTGTGAGCCGCTTTCAACGCGCGGTGGAGCGGACAACGAAAAAGAAGCTACGAGAGCATTCACGCATGGTGCTACAATTTTGTCGTAATCTCCTAAGGAAATTTCCTTGTTTATGCCACTACATCTTGGCCAATACCCCCATGTGGGTATGTGCCATGTACTAAGAGGCAGAAGAAGCAGAAGGTGCGTTATGCGTGTGTTCGCATCATATCCATGATGAAAAGCTCTGCGTGGTTTCGTCGGAATGGCTCAATGTGCGCTTCTCGCGTACGTCTTTATGGACGCGCATGCTTGTTTAACCTATGCAGCGGTGTACTGTGGGAAAATAAAGTAAAATGCTAGCAGAGCTGCCATGTTGCGAGTACGCTTGTGCTTTTATCACTCGTGTAGCTATTCGGAAGCGCTTGAGCACAACGATTGCTTGTGGAAACTTGGTTTGGTTTGGTTTAGTGGGGTTTAACGTCCCAAAGCGACTCAGGCTATGAGGGACGCCGTAGTGAATGGCTCCGGAGATTTCGACAGCTGGGGTTCTTTAACGTGCACTGACATCGCACAGTACACGGGCCTATAGAATTTCGCCTCCATCAAAATTCTGCCGCCGCGGCCGGGATCGAACCCGCGTCTTTCGGGCCAGCAGCCGAGCGCCATAACCACTCAGCCATCGTGGAGAAGCGTTTGCGGGTCGGTGGGCTGGAAACGCCGATTGGTCGGTGGGATGCGTGTCTGCGTGACGTTATTTCGCTTCGCCCTCGTTCTCAACCGGATGTGGGGTCGCCGCGCCTCTCTCGGCCTGTCCCTAGAGTGCCTAGGGAATCGCTAGAGCCGGCTGGACGGCCGCCGTGCGTGCGTGGTCTGCGGGCATTCTCTTCGTGAGCGTAGGCGGCGGCGCGCGCGTTTCGGAAGCTGTCCAGGTATGGCTTTTTTTTTTTGCGTGGTGCGCTCGTCGGCGCAGCCAGCTGAAATTTCTGTACAGTTCTTGCTTCCACGACATTGCGACGACCCCCAAAAGGCGCTGACCCGCGAGAAATCGCCAGCGACATAAAGGTACGCATTTTATCTCAAATTTCGCTTCATGAAGTGCTGTACCGCTTACCTACATGCCTTGCGCATTCCAGGACCTCGTTTTCCTGCTGCAGGAGCACGTCGTGCTGGTGTTCAAAATTTTGCAACTCCATTACGACGACCCACATAAGGTGCGGTTTGAGGACCGCCGGCGTCGCCATCTGTACCGCCGTCTGACAGCCACGATGAAGCGCTTGTCGGGCGTGCACGTTATCGATCACGAGGTAAGGGTTGAACAACGTTTTCGCAAGTTTTCTCGTGCAGAACTCGCCAAATTGCTGCGCTTGTAACGTAACTTGTTTTTGCAGCATCGTTTCCTGGATGCTTCTGGCGAGCCGATGCTGTCCTTGTTTGCCGCAGACCGGGGCATCGACCAGATGTCAAAGATTATCGTCGCGGCCCTCGTCAAGATCTACGGACCAGGGATAGCGTCGGCTTCAAGGGCAAGACCAGGAGAGGTGTACGTCGTGCACCGGTGTCGTCGGTGCGGAGCCAAAGGGCACAAGACGGACCACTGCTGGGCCTACTGCTCACCGCGCCGCCACGCCGCTGCAGGTCGCGGTTGAAGTGCTCCTGCAAACGGCCCTCTTTAGGGCCACCTCATTGTTTCCTGGCAGATCGCGAGCGTCCCGTTTCGTGCCCGTATTCCCTCTCTGTCGAAATCGACGCCAGACATCAAAATCGCGCGGTGTGAGCTAGTAAATCGCTGGTAGAGACAAAAACTCGTGCTTGTATACAGACTTACCCATCTCCAGTGCGCCTTTGTTTATTTCCGTAGGCACTACTCGCGCTTTGTAGAAATCGACGCCAGCCGCGAAATTTTACATGTTAGACCTCGCTACAGCATTAGCGCAGCGTGCCTTCGTCTCTTTACGTTCTAACTTTTATGCAGCGCACCTTTGTTTGCTCGTTACTTTTGTTCTTTTCAGTCGTTTCCTGAATCCGTCCAAAGAGCCGGGCTAAATGGATGATTATGGAACCACATGGCGATTGCACTGCATACAGCACGACTTTGGTCCCTGTGTTTTTAAATAAAAACATCAGATGTCGAAGGTCATGGTTGTGTCCGAGGATGGCTTCCACAGCTGGGGCCTAACCATAGGGACCGCACACGCTTTGTCGTCGTTGCCAAGTGGAGAGGCCCAAGATGGCTGGCATCCTTAATAAAGATCCCTTCTCGGGGCCACTTTAGTGTTTCCTGGCAGATCACGCGCTTTCCACCCTGTGCACATGCTCTCATTTCCAATTAAAAAGGTCCTTTAATAACAAGATGTTGCATGGTACTTGAACAATAGCGGCTACAATGACAAAGGTGAAGAAGTGCTGGAGTTACACGGAAATAAAAAAGGTTGGGGGTGCCCACATAACAACCTGAAATGGTTTTGGACAGGACTCCTAGTTAATTGCATTTGGAAGAGAAAGACAAGGTTTAATTTTGCAGTGTAAGCTTGCTTCTCTAGAATGAACAGAGAACGTTGCCTCGCACTGTTTGGGCCACCTTCCTTGACCCCATGAAAAAAAAAAAGGATGCCTCTGGGAAACTATTTGCGGAATTTCCGCCCCCCCCCCCCCCCCGCCCCTCGATTCAGAAGGGGAAGGGGGGGTGACGGCCTTTTCTTTGTCGGGCTCGGCGCGACGCACGATGGACAAGACGGCGAAAGGAAGGGGGCTGTCAGTGACGCATGTTCCGCGCTCTTCGCTTAGCCAGCGTACAAGTCCCTTCGACAGCCTGAAATGCCTTCGGTGGGCATCGTCACGCA
This sequence comes from Amblyomma americanum, assembly GCF_052857255.1. Classification (NCBI taxonomy): domain Eukaryota; kingdom Metazoa; phylum Arthropoda; class Arachnida; order Ixodida; family Ixodidae; genus Amblyomma; species Amblyomma americanum. Next base: position 117,936,551 of record NC_135507.1, on the reverse strand, counting down.
TGTCGAAAGGATTGTCATGCACGTGCGACCGCCGATAACATTCCTTGCAAGCTTATTCATTGCCGTGAAAATCGGGCGGTGAGCATTTCTGGTGCGAAGTGAAGGAACTTAGTAAGGTCTGCAAGGAAAGACCTTACGCAACTTTACTGGGGCATAGCCGCCTTTCCGAAATTAACCGTGACAAGTGCCTAGCTGTCTTTGGATTCCAGCGAAGTTGCAGCTGTACCTCCGAATCCTCCTCGCCCGTTCCCACGCGGCTTCGCATGCCATGTCGCCATGTGCGGTAAAAAGAACAGTTTGCAGAGTTTAAATGGTTCAAGTATGAAGCTATGCAATGAAGCCAATTACAGACTTCTGTACAACAGCTAGAGGAATTTCAAGAGCATGCTGTGTGATGGTAGTCAAAACTAATGCAGTCAACTATTATTTCGTATTTTTTTGACCAAACAGACATGAAATGTCTGAAGATGAATGTGTACCAAACACATCGGTGCATCAGTTAATTGTGATGCGTGAAAAAAATTGTACTAACATATAAATGCCCATATGTCGTCATAATCAGGAATACTGAAGAATTAAGGAAAATAAAAGTTTTTTTTTGTTCAGGCTCACACACCTGCTACAAACATCTTTATACGCGTACGTAACAATTTATGACTCTGTAAGAAGCATTTTGGGTAAAAAGTACAGTATGGCAGAAAGGAGTCTTTAGGAAATGCACTGTGTAGAAATAGCCATACCAATTTCATGTGATCGTTCGATAAATGTAACAAATACCGTGCAAACAAGCTCGCTGCATAGTATAGTTTTTTTGCAAGTTACTGGTTGCAGACCGCTCTGCAGTCACTGGACTGTGATTGAGTAAGTACTGCATGACAGTGCATGGATTGCACAGCAGTTGCTTGTTCATTTCGTTTACCACCATCATTTGTAAGAAGGGGCCATTTCTCATATACATGTGTTTCTCTGCGAGTGTCGTTCTGCGCAGCGAGCGTTCTTTTGTGCCCGCATGTGTGCTTTCGGTGCGGGAGGGCGTCCTTGGCGGCACCCTCCGTTCTGCGAACGGACCGATGGGCGCCCGCTTCGTTAGCTTATTGGTGTGGTCGTTAGGGCCGCGGGAAATGCCGCCGCTGCCAGAAGTACGAACCGGAGAGCCGTGCGGCGTCTCCTTTCAAGTGGACCCATGCACGTGTGCGCGTGAGAGTATGTGTGTTTGTGTGTGTGTGCGCTTCCGGTGCACTGCAGGTGCGCGGTAGCCTGCAGCGCTTGGAGGCGACTCAGTCAAGTGACAGACGACAAGGAACCCGTGAGAGTGTGTGTGCGATGCTATTTTAGCTTGTAAATAAGTTTTCGTAAATATACCCTTTTGTATTTCCTTCACATGAGAGTTTAATCGTTTCATTTCTTCAGCGCGTATTTGTAACATTAATTTAATCTTAAGCCTCATTTCAAACACAATGAAACAGGACGTGTAACTTTTTGACATGTTCCTTTTTGGCAGCCTCTAAAAATATTTCCGCATGAATGGGCTAGCTTAATTGTTTTGCAGCAATATAACCACGGGACTGCTGTAACTTGCAACATTTTCAAATTGTGTGAGTATCACTGCATGTGAGGGGTCACAACCATATCCTAGCTGTTTCTTGAAGGTCCCGTTGCTTTGATGGCAATGCTTGGACAACCATGACCATCTTCCGCATTCATGCGCACAGGGTATGCCCATTACGTGCATGCCTTTCTACCTATTAATGCCTTACAATGCAAACAGACAACAAATAAAAGGAAGAGCACAAGTACAGACAGTGTTTGTAGCCCACACTCTTCTTCTTCACGTCAGTAAACGTATATAGCACATACCCACGCGGGGGGATTTGCCAAGGTACAGTGGAGATTGCCAATGAAATATTTGCACGGGGGAAAAAAAAGACGTGAGGCGGCGGCGTAGAAGACTGAATCAGGATAAAAATTGGAAAATTCAATAAAATTTAAGAAATATGAATTACCGAGAATAGAATCAAGCATTTTAGACATGCAACAGAATTTTGTATGCAGCTAACAAGGTGACCGATCAGTCGCACTTATGCGATCATGAAGGTAGCCACAAACACTGCTTAACGGGAATTCCTTGGCGCTCGCACCGAACGAGAGAAGAACTGAAAGAGATAGAGGGAGGCCTAACCTCGAAAGAGGGACCTCCAAATACTGCTTTCCTTGAACTGCGAACCGCCGGCAAGAGACGAGAAAATGACCTATTGTTTCAACTTGCCCACATGAGACACAAAAGTTTGTCGCAGCGAACCGGCATCGGCGCAAGTATAAATTTAAGTGAGGGATTTTGCATCGCAGAAGCGTCACTGACACCTCGCAACGCCTTGATTTACACCATTGGACATTCCATGGGTAATTTAAGTGGTGAAAATCCACGGTATTGAGCAAAGGATCACTCAAGCTGGCTGAAATATGTTGGAACCGCTGGAAACGTGAAGTTTCCAACATAATGAGGTGAAGGACAGGAAAGATTACAGGAGCGCTGAGAGCTGACCTTGCCAATAAATCAGCCACCTCGTTAAAATAAACACCCGAATAGGCAGGTACTCAGACCAAGTGGATCTCACGCACTGTGCACGGAACATAAAACCTAAGCGACCAATTCAATAACGATTTTCCGGAATTTTGGAGACTAGAACTGAAAGGCAGTCTGCAAGAATGAGAACTCAAGCTACATGCCTGAGAATTAAGAGAAGAGCCAAAATAACCAAAAACTCTACGAAGAATATAGGAGTATAATCAGGGATACAAACAGAATAGCTCCAAGCCAGATCCTGCGAATATATCCCAATTGTAATGTTTAGTAGCTTCTTCTGAATTTAAAAGTAATGCTACTACTTTGAACTTTAAACTTTGGGGGTTCGAATAATAGCTGATAAATCACAGGGGGACAAAAACTGAATAACGGTAACAGAAACTTTGGCTATATTCAAGAAACTTTACAAATGTCTTCCTTCGACGACTCTTCTTCCCGCACTGCCCCGTCCACCCGTTTTCTTCAGCAACTCGTTGCAAGGAGATCAGATCAACTTGAAGCGGAGCTAACAAATTCTGCGTGAACCTAACTTGCGGAAGCTGATAGCGTGGCCAATGCCTCCCATGCCTACTACGGATGGAATCAATACAAAGTCGAAGAAAAAGTATACCGCAGCACACATGATTGGAAGTGAAAGACGAATTTTGTTGATGTTGTTAGCCTATCAAAAGATAGATGGCACATACCTACACTGGGCGATCAGCCAAGAATCCGGTGGCTATTCACCAGTACTCAGTTAAAAAAAAGAAAGCCGCGCGGGAACGCAATACTGGTGGATGTGCTGAATTTCAGGAACAAACGTATCGTGCAACAAGTAACAAAAATATTCGTAAATCAGATTTTACATTGCATAATGAACCATGACTGCACCAAAGCAATGAGATATAAGTGAAGCATTTCGTTGCTTTCGTGACAGAAATGAGTTATGAGGTTTGTTGAATAAAAAAAAGTGATTTTTGATGGCAGCCAGCATGATCCATTTAAAGTTATAGCTCAACATTAGTCACATCTGATATAGATGACACGCATGCTTTGAAAACAAGATAATGTTTTTCTTTTTTTTATGAGAAATGCACAGGCAGTTTCAAGACTTGCTTCACAATTTCATTTCTGGCGTATACACAAAGGCATGCCTATAAATTTTTCGTGTGTTACACCAGAACCAACACTACTTAAGTTGGTAAATCATGTTCATTACCTGGGTGTCATTAATAGCAAACATATACTAATGCTGCTAATCCTATAGAAGAACAAACAGCGGTTTTATGAAGACGTTAAATAATACGTGATACTGCATGTGTCCATCAGGCAATGAACTGTGCGGCAGTTTCAGTTTCTCTTCTCTTATTTTCAGTTTCGGTTGTCTTACTTTCAGTTTCGCTTCTTCAGAGTTTCAGTCACATGCATGTCTCTTGACACCACGTATACGTGACGCAAGAAAAGTAGAGGGGGGGGGGGGGGGTTCGGCGGAAACTTGGCGTCATCATGACATCGCTCGCTCCGGTGTGTCGTTCGATCTTGCATCTACAATACAACAACGTGTCGACGAGGTAAACAGTTACTATGAGTTGCACGGGATCTTACGCCCCCTCGTACATTCCTAGAAACACCGGGCCAGTCACCAGTACCATGGAACCAGTGGAAGGCACTGTTTTCTACCTACTTAGAGGCGTCTGGCCTGAGTTTGCTGCAACCCGGCGCAAAGCCATGCCTTTGCAGTCGCGCGGCGTCGAAGGTCAGCGTCGTTCCGCAATTAACGCCTCCTGCCACGAGCGCAAAATGAAGGAGCAGGGACCTAAATTATTGGCGATTTCCACTGGTCGTGCTGGAGCAGCTTTTCTTGCTCCGCGACGACGAATTCGAGTTCAACTGGTCGACCTGGACCGACCGCGCGAATTCCGCTGGTCGATTGGAGCAACTCCGTTCCAACGGAGCTCACAAGGTTGATACGCCGACCAGTGGCGGATCTGCTCCGAGGCGGTTTGGGGCGCTCTTTTGAGATTCGAGCGCCTCACTTCAGATCCACCAGTGGAATTCGCCATAAGTGAAGTTACGAAAGGCGAAGATACGTTTCAAACCGCGCTCAGCACTTGCAACCGTCTGTCCTCAGCCACGACGGAACGCTACCGCGGTTCAAGATATGTTTACAGAACCCTGGCGAGCCTGTCAGCTGCAGGTTTACATTGCTCAGTTACGCGAACCTGCGTAGAACTGCGACTTCGACAATTCCGTGAACACTGTTGTTCGTGATCAGCTCGTTTCTGGCGTTGCGTCGGACAACTTCATAGGATGAAATTGTTGCTCGAAGGTGCAGGGCGAACCGGGAAAAGGCGATTAATCGCTTGTACGAAGAGGCACTTTTTTTTAAAATTCAGTGGTCACTTTGGCGATGTAAAGTGCGCGAGGCGAAAGCCTTTCTGCGCCCACTGTGGCTGCTTCTTTTAATTTTTATTTAATTATTTTTAATTTTTCGCTTCTGAAACTGCATTGTCACATAAGTTAATTTTTCCTTTTTATTTTTGTTTTTTTAGAATTGTTATTTATTTTTATTTTTAACGTTTCGTTTTGAGCTATTAATTTACTTCACAAATTAATGTGTAATTACAAACTAATGCGCAATTTCTAATCACCAATTACTTCTTATTTGCTAAGACTATATGGGTTATATCAATTATTATACCATTGATGACGTCATAGTGTGACAGATTTCGCGGACGGATGGATAACGAGAGCCATTAAAGGCTTTCGCTTTAAATGTTTGCATGAAGTCGCCTATAGGCAGCTATTGGCTCTAGATTGCAGTTATTCGTTTCGGGCCCCTGATTATACACCTATATTCGCTGTTTATTTTCTAGGGGTTCAGTTGGCCCTATAGATAAGGTCTCTTGCATCGTTACTATGTCATTATACTTGCTGACAGCCTTTCTGTCCTGACTCACTCGAAGGCTTGAAGGACGCTCTTCTGGGCCATTCTCTAAGATTTTTCATTCCACTACATGTTAAAGAAATGCGCTTTCACTGGATACCTGGACAATGCGGCATTGATGCTAACAAGACGGCCGATTTTTTAAACAAAATCTGCGCTTTGTGGGCCTGTGGTACCATTTACTCTAAACACTGTGCATTGACAACAGCTTGCTTCCAATGGTTCCTGCATCTGCATTTTTTCAGTCATGAGCCTCTTCGTGCTGCAGCGGATTTTCAACATTCCCTTGGAGTGTGCGCTTAAGTAGTTCATGGCAATTCGAGGTGTCTATGAAGTGGGATTCCAAATGTCCCCACTTTATAGACAATGATTCCAAATATGAAGTGGGATTCCAAACGGTCCCACTTGTTTTCAAGTGGTGCCACCTCAAAACAAGTGGTTTTAACAAGTGGTCCCAATTGTGGTCTCACTATGCAGGTGTTGTTGAGCCTCTGCGCAGGCTCTTGTGACACTACGTTGCTTTCGCTTGGGACTCTGAGGCAGTTCAAAGCTTTCATGAAGTGAAGCAACTACTTTCAACTTGTGACGTAATGCACTTGTTTGATCCGGCTCTACCAGTGGTCGTGATCACAGATGCTTAATTCAGAGCATGTACTTTCTTTTAACTTCAGATACTACAAAACGTTTGCAAAAACTGCTGGGTCAATAGCCGAAGCTAGTATAGGCCCAATGTACACATTTGTTATTACAGCAACAGAAGATGCCAACATGAAACTTGGTTATAAATGATCAGTGAACAAAGTATTAGCAAGCAACACTCAACAGCACAGGGCCTAAGACTGACCCCTGGAGGCACTCCAGCACACACAGGCTGTCGAGATGATTTTAAGTGTTTTATGTGGAAAAATTGTTTTCTGTTAGTAATGTAGCTCGTAAAGAAATCAAGAGTGGAATCCCTAAAACCATAGTGCTCTAGCTTGTGAATTAAAATGTTATGATTAACAGTATCAAATGCTTTCTTTAAGTCTAGGAACAAGGCTGCAGATATTTCATTAGCTTGTGAATTAAAATGTTATGATTAACAGTATCAAATGCTTTCTTTAAGTCTAGGAACAAGGCTGCAGACATTTCATAATTATGCAAAGATGAACATAACTCTTGAGACAATGCCATTACCGCTGTAGATGTAGACCTGTTATTTCTGAAGCCTTGTTGACAGTGAGATATGATTCTAGTTCTCTCCAAGTAGTCATTTAGTTGCTTTCCGACAAGTTTTTCGAACACAGTGTTAATGATACTCAAAACCGAGATTGGACGGTAACTGCCTGAATCATTACTATCCTTGTTTGTGAACTGGTATAGCTGCAGCGATCCTCAAAATATTTGCATAAATACCTTCATAGACTGCATGATCCATTATTGTTGATAGGAGTGGAGCAAGTTGGTGGATGTTCTCTTTAATGCTCTCAAAGTAATCCCGTCATGTCTGGTTGCCTTGTTTGCAACGAGTTTTCTTGATTGCTGTGATGTCACAATCGGCAACAGCTTGCGGTAAGAAGGTGTCATGAACACAAGGGTCATTAACAGAGCATGGTAGATTAGGGATATGAGCTACAAACTCAGGGCCAATGTTTGTGAAGGAATTATCAAACCTATCAACTGTGTTTTCATCAATGTGTTCAGGAACTACGCGCTGTTTTAACTGTCTACCGATTACGCTATTTCCCACATCCCACATTTTTCAGGAGTTTCCTTCTGCTTTCTGTATTAGCATACAGTTGTATTCTTTCTTTCTCATCTGTATTAATGCCACTCCATAGTTTCTGGAGGATCTGAACTTGTTTGAATAACAAATGTTTTCTTTTTGACGTTTCCACTTATGATACCATTGATCCTTCTCTTGTATAGCCTCAAGTATGTTCTGATTCATCCACAGGCACAAAGAATTGTTCGTACCTACGGGTAGTGCATAATGTGCATTTCGATATGGCAGACTCAAGAGCCTCAGCAAAATTTTCGAATTCAGTGTGAGCATTTGTATGATATATGTTGTTGAAATCTAAATTGTATATTTTCTCCTGCAAGAGTTGATAATTAATTCACGCAATTGGTGCAGAACTCATTCGAGCTGTTTTGTAGCAGAAATGTAATGGAGGCCTGCATACTGCTGCATATTTGCATCTCAACTCTCCCACGCTAAACACTCTGTGTATGGGCATATGAATATTGGCATGGGCGTGTGTATGGGCATATGAATATCAGCATTACTTTTTATGGGGGAGGAAGTTCGAATTGAAGCAGGTCATCAAGCACAGTTTACCCTATACTCATCACATGGAACCAGTCGTTGATCGACACGTAATATAAGATTGTCTGCATGACTAGATTATTCACTGATGATGCTTTGATTTACCTCAGTGTGATTGCTCATATGGACTGCTAATATTAAAGGTCACATCTCGATGAAACAATTTCTTGCTCCTTAATGTCTCTAATGCTGAATTCATCATTCACAGAGTACCCGAATATCCTCCAGATAGTTTCCAGATAACAGCTATTAGCGTGCTTATCACAAGATATAAATATCTTGGTGTTCATCTTAAGTCATACCTGTCATGGAATCAAAAGAATAACTGTGTGTTCTGCTAACACCTTCCTGGGCTTTATTGAACATCTAGAATAAGCTCCTGTAAATGAAAAATGACTTGCATACATTACACTAATCCTAGCCCAAACCTAGAACATGCATCACACATTTTGTATCGTGAACAATGTAACCTAATTAGTGACATTGTTACAAATTATTTAGCGGCCGTAGGCAAATGTCAAGTGATGACCCGTCTATACTAATGTTTGATGCATCATTTCAAAGAAGATGTAAGCAAAAATTTTGTGTCTATACCACTTTAAGCTCAACTGTATACGCATATCAGGAGATGATAATCCAAGCTATTGTTACCAATGTAGTCTATTGTAATGTAAACAGTAAATATTTGTGCAGTGCTAATGCAATAATTATTTAATAAAAAAAGGCTCTGATGACTTGGATGCATTCTTAAAGAGTTTGCCATGCAGCTGTTCTAATGACTGTCGCTATGAATGCAGGCTAATCTATCTTACCTATTAACTCAGTGAAATGCTGTGTGGCCCTTTCTGCAGATTCTACAGTACTGCAACAGTATAGCATTTTGAGCAGTGTTATGAACAGTGTTATTGTGGTCCCTTTGTCTATTTTGTGCACTCACTTAACCATATCTCAATTCACACATCTGTTCAGTTGTCACACCTCAGTTTATCTACTTTAATTTATGTGGGTGCTTAAGAAAATATGTAATCAATCTACAATGTATAGATTGTTTTTATTGGAAAAATAATTTACGATTGCTTGTGGTGACAATGCATCTTTAAAAAGTGTTGCAGCTTTGTTTATTTCTGCACTGCACGCCAGACAATGCTGGTAATGAATTCAAATCTCTGGATGCATGTACCTGCAAAGAGATTGGACGACAACGCAGTTGCAGGAACAAAATAAATATAGGTTTATTTCTGTGCTATGACAGGCAGATTGCAATATACTAGAATCTGAAGGAAAGGTAAGGCATAGTATAAGTTGCGATCTTCCAAGTATTTCAATAACTGATGCTAATGACATCTTCAGTACAATCATGAAAGGCCATCAATGTTGTCTTCACGTCTCTTTGGTTGTTTGTCACCTGAAAGACAATCACAACAGCGCAAATTAGAACAGTCGTCGCTTTTAGCTCTGCACACACTGAACTCTTATTTGACAGCGCATAATAGTACCATGTGCCACTTAGCAGAGTTGTTCAGAAAATGTCTGCATCAAGTTGCACCCTAACAGCAACTTTGTGAATTGCCAGCAATGTGTAGCCATGGACCTGAGGAAAAAGGAAGCATGTACAGGTGGGGAATGTGTCAAGGCAGTGAAACCCCTGTTGGTCCGCGGGTGCACGCACCACTCTTACCGAGCACTCTGTACTTATAAGACACACCATGCCAGAAGGTTCCCTCATTTAATCAAACTTATTGTGCCTTTTGCAAGCTGCACACTTCAGGTGCTTGGTAAGAGCCTCCCTATCCGCCACCTGGGAGACGCGCTCTCTAGCAGTCAGGTTCTGCCGAGAGAAAAAAATGGTCTGGCTAAGCCAGATGCAGAGAAACCATTGTGCTGTAGGTTTCGCTTCAGTTGTTTAAGTGTGCAACACACTGAGCTGAAAGGAAAATATACTTACCTGCAGCATATATGGCCAGTATGGAGGTGCCTCTCGCGCTCTAATGCACACACCATCCTACTGGTACCACAAAGCTGCTGCTGAAAGGAAAATATACTTACCTGCAGCATATATGGCCAGTATGGAGGTGCCTCTCGCGCTCTAACGCACACACCATCCATCTGGTTCGAGACAGCTGCACACCTCATAGGTGAGGTCTATAAGTACACAGATGAACTTGTAGACGGGTTGTAAACCAGAAGAGAGTGCCATAGAGTCGATCTCATCTTTCATATGTAGTTGTGTCCTGGAGATGTTATTATAACAGTTGCCTCATCATTGCTGTTAAGGATTTGCTTTTTTATGTTCTCCTTCTGAAGCTCAGTTGGCTTTGAAAAACTTGTACCTGAGCTGGACAGCCTCTGCTTCTTAGTGGAATGAAACCTGACTTGGTGTTCGATTTTCTTGTTTGCAGGCTCCCTTGATGTGTGGGGCATTTCTTGCTTCTTAGTGCCTTCATAAATCTTCAGTACAGGGTCCAAAAGCTTGCTGGCCTTGTGGGGCACTTCTTGAGGAATTTCTTGCTGTGCGACATACTCTTTGAGCAATTCCATCTTGGCCAAGACCAAGTCAGATTTTGTCATGCTTGTAGAGGCTTCTGCTGTTTGAACACTTTCCAAAATGTGGAAAGCCTCGCTTGCCTTTGAATTGGATGACACTGCTTCAGTAGCTTTCAGGATCTTCTGATCTCTTCCTTCAGGTGCGCCAGCGATGACCACACAGTGAATGTGTTTGCAGATCGTCAAGCTCATTCGGTGCTCCTCACAATCACATGAATAGCTATGCACACACACCATGCACTCGCTGCACTTCAGAGGGCAGCAGGCACTACCTTTCTCTTTTGAAATCCTGTATGTGAGGCCTCTTGTGGACTGGGATTGCACAGTCCATGTTCCATCTTCATTCCTCTTGGCAGGCGTAGTAATTGCCACAGCAGATCTGTGGTTCTTCTCGATCCGGCTCATCTTGCTCGTTCTCTTTGCTTTCACAATGTGTTGTACCCTCTTCATCAAAGACTCGTATGTCATGTCCATCAGTGCAGTGATGAGCCTGTCAACACGATGATTCTTCTTACCTTCCAGGAAACTATGCTTTAAAGTCCTGTGCATCCTTTCAAGATACATGTTTGTGTTGATGCCAAGTCCAGTTCGAAAACTGTAGGCCCACATCTCCAGGCGGTGAGCATAATTTCCTCTGAAGTACTGAATAAACTCCTGAAGCCTGGGATCTTTGTTGGCAAGAAATGACTCGAGAAGCTCAGCCACTTCGTCTTTTTTTGGGCACTCTAGCAGTGTACGAACAGCATGGTAAACATCTACTGCGAGTTCTTTTCCTTTTATCTTCTCAGAAATCCTTCGCTTCCAGTTTTTGTCCACATGCCATGTGCAGAGTAGTTGATGTTGAGGTGGGCCCATGACTGTTGACCAGGCCTTGAAGTATTCGGATGCATCATCTGTCATGAAAGTTCTAGCTGACAGGGCTCCTGTGGAGGACTTCAGGGATTCAAAGAATGCTGATAGGGTTTTCTCATTAATCGTGCTGCAGATGAAGTAAGCCATAGGCAATCCTGCTCCATATTCATCCAGCACCAGAACAGTCACCAGTTCAAATTGGTACCCCGTTGTTCCATGTGTGGAATCAACACAGACTGTTCCTGTACCTAGAACTTTCAGCAGCTCTTCCTGTGGCTCCGTCATTAAGGCAAGAGCAAAGTCTTTTGTACTAAAGGTATTCGTTGGGTCAACAACTGCCTGCTCTTTGTACAAGCGAACAACAGGTTGCCCCTTGTTCCTCATGCTTTGCACCCATATGCTTACACTCACAGCATCATTATCATGACATCTTTCAGGAACTGTGAGGTTATATTGCCGCTTGATGTTGTGCAAGTCCATGCGATTTGTCAAATGCAGAGGAGTTAGCTTGCTTGTCACCGATTCCCTTATTTTCTTCAATATTGTCCTCATGGGCACTCCTTTCGAAAGGTCATCCGCAATGCTTGCCCTTTCCTGGTCAGTCATACTCAGGTGTTCAACATCTGCATCATGCCCATAATGCGTCCTTTGGTACGATACCTTGACAGTACCCTCGTCTCTAGTAACGATCAGAAAAGAAAGGCATGTCCTGCCGCTCCTGCAGCTTCCCTGATTTTTCATCGCACGAGTCTTGTTGCCTCGACCTGGTCGTGCCACTCCTGACCTGTTGCAAGCGTAGTAGGTCCTCGTACATCCGTTGGTGAGCCTTTTTTCACCTGTGGATATTACGAACTTGCACACCTGGCTCGCTTCCTCCTGTCCTTTCCAATCATGGAACTCTGTAAAATGCATAAAAAATACTTTAGAAAATATTGTGTAGAAAGGTGTTAAAACTGAAGGCACTGTCATTGTCAGTGACGAATGAACAATGCTTGAAAAATATTCGAAAAACATGGAGGATTATGTGCACCATAATTTCATGTATACACTGTACATACCAAAAAGGGGAACTTTGTACCTTGCAGAAAATACAGCATTCAAATGCCCAATTCAACAATATCACGAAGGTTTGCGATACTTGCGCTATATGCTTCTGTTGCCATCACCTGGCTCAATATCTGCACGCGTGTTTGCTATGTGGCCCTAGTTACTATCTCGTAATACCCACTTTAACGCTGAAGCATGCAATTGCGTGGTGGAATCCTGGAATGCGATCCCCTCGTGTTATCGTTATTGTCTTGTGGACGTGTGCGCCCGATGAATAAAGTAATATCAAAGGTATTGAAGGCAATGATATCAGTGCGTTTTTAAGGGAGTATGGTAGGGTAACCCTCCACCAAAAATCAAATTTGGAATTTTGGCACAGAAAAATCGACTACACTATGCGGAACAGTCCTGCGGAAGCGCGGCCTCGAGCGCCCGCTCAAAGCGGTTTAAATGAAGGCTACAAGGGTAGACGTGCGGGCTAGTTGGTGCTGCATACTTGTTTTAAACAGCGCAAAAGACACGGACACAGGAGGGACACACAAGACACACACAGCGCGGTTCAGATGTCGCGCTGAAATGTGCCGCGCGCCCTGGCGTGTAAAAGTGGCAAGTGGAGTTCGGAGGCCGGTTCGTTTATCGTTGTTTTTCGCGGTTTTCTTCATTATGGCGTGTTTTTTTTGCTTGTGTGTGTGTATGTATGGCAAGTAAACGGTGCATACTAAAGGATAATGTATTGTTGGAAATATTTACTTTTATAGCAGATATGCAGCTAGTGGTGCTCTTGTAGCGTGTTTCGTCTTTGTTATTGTTTGCATAGGTCGTGATCGCTTATGCACCTTTTTCGAACCTCAAACGTAGTACTTGCCCAGAAGATGGCACGATCAAAAATGGCAGATGGCAAATGGGGCAAAAAGAGAACATTAAAAAAATATTCGCTTCACTAGCAAGAAGGACAGTGGTAAACCGGCACGATAAAGCGCAAGCTTCACGAAACCTGGTGAGAGGATCGGTGGTGATTCCTTCGATGTAGACGGCTCAAGTACAACTGGCTACGTCTCATCGACTTTTCTCTTCCCTGCAGCTTCATGCAAGATGTTGCTGTGAACAACATATCTAATACACGTGCAGCAGGGGATTCCTCCTTTCTGTTTTGTTCATACGCTTCGATCAGTGATTTGATGCTCCCCTGCTCCACGTGTTTTATAAATACTGTCGAAAATCGTACTCGAATATAACAACTTCGAATTCATCAATCAACACTATTCACAAATTAACGGCACAGCCATGGGTACAAGGATGGCCCACACCTACGTCAACATCTTCATGCATAGTAATAAGTCTAAATTTTTGAAAGATTGTCCCATTAAGCCCACCCTATACAAACGCTACTTGGATGACATCTTTTTAATTTGGACTGACACACCTCGTCCACCCCAACATATCTTTCACTTACACGTGCGCCCACACCACAATAAACTTCCTAGATGTTGAGATTTTGGTAAACGAAAGCTCACTCACCACCAGTGTATATAGAAAACCGACGGACCGTCAACAATACGTACACTTCCAAAGCTGCCATCCTCGTCACTCTAAAACAAGCATCCCATACTCTCAGGCACATCGATCTAAAGGAATATGTTCCCAAGATGAAGACTTCGTAAAAAATTCCAAACGCATGCAAGAAGTCCTCATTAAGCAGCGATACCCGTCGCCATTGCCGACGATGCCATTCAAAGGACATCTAAACCCAACCGAGAGCAAATACTGGAGTGACGTCGATACAGCGAGCAAACAGACCATCAGGCAAATCTCGTACTTCCCTTCACCAGTAACCCAGCCGCCTAACGTACGTAAACAAAATCTTCAAAAAAACATTTCAACATTCTCAAACAAAGCGAGCTAGCGCCTCGCCAAAATTTTCACTGCTCTCCCTCATGCAGTCTACAGACGACCGAAAAACATTCGAAACATTCTAATACACTCAGTCACATAAAGAGCCGGTTTTGGGGTGTCGACCTTGTGGAAAAAGTAGATTCCAGGTCTGCAAACACATTACAAACATCAAGCTGTGAAATAAGGACAGCTTCAGGATTCAAATGGAAAATTAATGACAACTCTGATTGGGATTTCTGCAACGTAATATACCTCCTAGGATGCAGTGTGTGCAGTACGCAGTACATTGGGCAGGCCGTTAACTTTATACGAATTCGCTTTAATAACCACCGCGCGCATATTTTATCCCTACCTCCCCTTGTTAAAACACATATATTAATGAGAAAAACGACCCATTTGATGCAATTAAGTTAACAGTCCTACAGGGTGGGTTCCACAACAAAGAGATCTCGAGCAACGCGAGTCGTACTTTATTTACAAATTTAATAACAATTCCTCACGGCATTAATGAAAGTACGGGTGTATTGACCTCCATCGCCCCTTGCAGAGCCAATGCTGACCTTAGGAATTCCGGCGCGACAAACCTCGGTCGTTTGTCGCCAGCGGCAACTTTTTCAAGCTTCGCTGCCCGCTTACACAAAGCTCTGAATTCATCCCCCACCCCTGTCTTGCCAGTTCGACGCACCACCTTGCCGAGCGGGGCGCAATTGAAGAACCAAGAACCCTTGATGGGCACAAAAGAAAATACTAGAAAAAGGAGAAAGAAATAAAGAGAAAAAGAAAAACGCTTTGTCCCCTGCCGCCCAGCGAGCTTGCGCGGGAGGCCAGCCCGGGGGAAAAAAGGAATAACGAGGGGAGGGAGGGCATCCGGGCCCTCAAAGCAACAATGACAGACTTTGGCGGAGTCCCGGAGCAGATAAGAATCATAGATGCATGTACTGCCCGTGCCGCCGGCCAAAACGAGCAAACAAATAAACAATAAATTCAGACAGGGCAGGAGACGTTCCAGGAGCGTCTTCGGTACGAATAGTGAAGGCGGAATCAGCGGCGCAGTTAGCTTAACTACACACACGTGCACTGTGCATGAAACACACACACAAAAGAAAAAGAAAAAAAGGCGGCAAAACATACGAGTTCGCGAAAGTGTCCTGTGGGGGGGTAAAGGTGAATGGCAGGAGCATTTAATCAAGGGTTCTTGGTTCTTCAATTGCACCCCGCTCGACAAGGTGGTACGTCGAACTGGGAAGACAGGGGTGGGGGATGAATTATGAGCTTTGTGTAAGCGGACGGGCAGCGAAGCTTGAAAAAGATGCCGCTGGCGGCAAACGACCGAGGTTTGACGCGCCGGCACTCCTAAGGTCAGCACTGGCTCTGAAAGGGGTGATGGAGGTCAATAAACCCGGACTTTCATTAATGCCGTGAGGAATTGTTACAAATTTGTAAATAAAGTACGACTCCCGTTGCTCTCTTTGTTGTGGAACCCACCCTGTAGGACTGTGAACTTAATTGCATCAAATGGGTCGTTTTTCTCATTAATGTATGTGTTCTGACAAAGGGATGATGGGTAGGAATAAGATATTTACTTATGCAAGAGTGACTAGCTATGCGCAAAAATTTCCGTGTTTCAATTTTCAAAACTGCGAACTTTGACCGCAGCGTCCCGGACAAATAATTCCAACTCCCGACCGCGTTTTTAAATTCATTCTAAACGGGGTACGTGTTTACTGGTACCTGCAGTGGTCGGCTGCGCAACTATATATATAAGCTATCGCGTGCAGCTGTCATATTATAAAAGAAAATCCGCACAGAACAAAAATTACGCAGCAACGGGCTGTGGCGAATGATTGCGCGCAATATTTTTTCGCGGGTTAGTGAAACGAACAGTTTTGTTTTAAATCACGAGAGTTGTATCAAAAGCCTTTATATGTCGTCATTAATTACGATAGGTACGACGACACAGTGAATAGGAGTTTATATAGACTGTCGTCCTTCAAAGACCCAATGCTTTTCTCCTCCAAAACGTCGTGTAGAACAAAACCGGACCGCCAAATTTTGACACGGTTGTACGAAATTTCTGCACTAACGAAAGCTATGAGTGTAGTCTCCTGCATGTAGAGAATGTAGAATACAAGGAAAAATTATAATATGTATGCTCTAGGTCAGGTTCATAGTCCTACAGCACTCGATTGTAAATGCAGGCACTCGACGGAGCGCTGATAGACGGGCGTGGTCACCTGTAGGCGCATTTGCGTGGCTTTGCATGGATAGTACGTGTTTAATCTCTCAGGTCTGCAAAAGCTGTATCGGGTCCGCCAGGCAGTGGCGATTATAATAAATGCACAACGAAGCGCGCCGTTCGAGCGCACTAAAATAATACACCAGCAGTTCAAGGATATCATATATAATAAAAATAAAATGCGGGATTTAGCTCGCTGCAAAAAGCTGTAAATTCGCCCGCTGCGCACATATATAGATGCATTCGCACAGACTTGCTAAGAACGTTAAAGCAAAACAAACAAAAAAAAGCCAAAGAGGCAGCGCAGGAAAATTCATGCACGTCGCGTTGCAAACATGCCTCCTTACCTTTGTCGTTCCCAAAGGACAGTTGCAGATTTTCGGCTGGGAATTTGTGCGCCACGTTGTAGTGATGAACCAAATTTTCGAGTGTTGATAGCAGGCTGCTGCACTGGTCGCAGTGGAGAAAGGCTCCTTTCGTCTCCAACTTGTGCACCATCCTCATATGCTGCAGCATGTTTTTCCGCTGAGTGAAGACTTTGTCGCAGACGCCGCAACGTCGATCATGATCACCGTGCTCAGGTTGACGTTCACTCTAGTTTGGAAACACTGACGCCATTCTGGACAGAAACGCGCATGCAGTGTGTGAAAGCGCGGCGCATCAGGTGCGCTTTTTGAACCCGCGCGCGCTGTCAAAAACGTGGGGAATTCCGAGAAAAACCTAGGGAAAATATGTCTCTTCCCAACCAAACACGACGTCATTAAAAGTCACGTGATTATGACGTCACGTGCCGTTTTAGGCATGACGTCACATTTTGTTTGACCAATCAGCGTTTCCAGCCCGCCTGCACCGAAACGCTTGTTCTCTCACAGTACCCTTCCAATGAGCTTCCAGCGGTGTACGCCAGGTGGCAGCACAGGAACATGAAAAAGGCGGATTGTTAGTAGGACGCAGAAGGTTTTTTTTTTTTATTGTTGGTACAGCGCCCAGTTGAGGGCCGGGTCCCTTGTGCTTTCGCGCGTTTTGTATGTTGTTGAAGGCCGCATCCTTGGCGCTATTGTGGGCTTCGGTATGTTGTGTGTACAGCAAGTGTCCCCCCAACATTATTGGTGGGGAGGTGTTAAGTGGAAGCCCACAGGGCCGATAAGACAACCCCCCCCCCCCCCCCCCCCCGGCACCTATTACCAGGAGCGGTCATGCCGGGGGGGGGGGGGGGGGGAATCGAGGATTGTATGCCGAGGCGTGACGCCCGCGCTTAGGGTGAGCTGCGGCACTAATCCGTTCTGTTCCGACGCGTGGCAATCGGTGGATCGAATGCGCATGCAGCGAGCTGCGTACGCAGAGTCACGCGCCCAGCACGTTCCAGGAGGAGCGAGGTCCACTGGGCTCGGACCGGCGAGCCCTGGGCTCCGCCCACTTGCACGTACGGTGCCACTGCATTGCGGTTGGTTAAAATTGGGCGAGAGCTAGATTACTCAAGCTCCGCCCAATTATCGAAGGGGTTAAAACCCGCTGCAAAGAATGACTTAGCACGAGCACGCCGAGTCTCAAGCTCGGCCGTTTTTAACAGCCTTTTTTAAACAGCCTTGTCATCACTGCCTTGTATTTCGGTCCAGTCTTTAATAAATAAGTTTTGCTTTGAGAAGTTGGAATTGCTGCCCCAACCGGCAACGTGTCGCCGGACGAAGACCTGAAGTGCTCTTCGTACTGCTAACCGCCGTTCCCATCGGGAGGAGGGCAGCTGCTCTAAAAGAGCAACTGCAAAACCTTTTAAGGCTCACACTCCCCACCGACATTGCCTCCAGTGGTACAAAACCCGACTCATCCAAACATGCCAACACCCTCTCAATGCTAAGGCCTCTCCACCGGCCGCGTGACGTCACGCCAAGGGACCGTGCAGGCCCCGCGCTCCGCGATTTCAGCGCGCCGCGCCCGTCTGCACTATTCGGGTACTGCCGTACGTAGCTGCCTTATAAGTGATTCCTTCATTTTCATTTTTGTCGTTGCTGCAGAAAAGAAATTCGCTAGTTTGTGCGCGCCTTAGGCTATCATTTTATCTGCTTTACATATTTTTTTTATTGCAGAACACCTTATTGTCAAGAAAGTTCGAGCTGCTAATACAGTTTTTTATAATAAACAATTTAGCATACGGCCGCCAATTTCGCATTATTGGTCATTATAATAAAAAATTGATTAGTTAATTTCAATTAATCATCTAATTATTAGGTTCTATCACGTACATGATGTCTGCCGTGCGGTAAAATCCATCCGCACAGACCGCACATGCGTATATCTAGTTGTTAAAGTAGAAGTTCGTGAACATTGAAAAAAAAAACACCGTCTACTGCGCATTGTGTTAGTTTTATTCTGTATTGTGTTTTGCTTAAAGCTTTCACACACAGCAATAATGACACTCACAATAATGTTGCGCTGTTGAGTATTTGTACAGCTAATCTGACCCTTACAATAAAAAACGACGAGACACCAGCAATGAAGTGTGCGCAAAGCATTTTTATTGCTTGGGAATAAAACTTACTTCTTCTTAAGCGTTGCTGCTTTCCGGGCTGCGGCCTTCTGCTGCGCATTGTCTTGTATGGCATCATTTCTTAGTTTGCAAAAGTTGTTTAGAACAACGTTGGTTGCAACGCGTACTACCAAGCGCAGGAGAGTTTGTGCAGTGTGGCCATTTTCACATGTCTCAATGTCGTGTTCGTCCAGGAGGGAAATCGTCTGTGAAATCACGACACCACGTTGATTTCTACAGGAGAGAAAATCTTCCGCGGTTGCTCCAAAAGACAACTTCTCTGCAACTAGTTTAGTCATCAGTACCATGTGAACTGTGCATGGCTGGGGAAACTTCAGCCCTCCTCTCGACAGGTTAGCTATCATGGCAGTATTTTCCGCTTCGATCTCTCGATTTTCAATCACCAATGTGCTGAAGCAAGCAGAGCATGAAAGCTTCTTTAAAGCAGCATGAGCAGCGTATCCTGCAATGTAGACAATAGCATCCATGTCAGAGTGGGCGTGTGTAATATCGTCGTCGCTGACAGCCACAGAAAAGTTGCATGGGACAAGATCCTCACTTACGTCTTCAAACTCTGTTTCCTCGCGTGGAAATGTCAAAAGTTTTTGAAGACGAAGCTTCTTCTCACATTCGTAGAGCTGACGCACGGAAATGTGGTACTGTGATCCTGCCAGCTGGCGGTAACGGCCGAACCGGTCTTCTAGCGCATCCGTCTGAAATTTGCCCAGCAGTACGTACTTGAAGTGAAGTTCTTCTAAGCAGTAGCGCGAGAGTTCTACCAGAGAATAGCATGTCAGTCGCAAAGCACTGTGAGTCTCTTTCGTCAGCGAGCCACTGGTGATGTTTATTCTTGCCCAAGCGTCCAACCAGTCCACAACGCCGCTCAGGAAAGCTAACTGTGTGTCATCAACAGACCTTACAGGGTCTTGCATGCTGTCCCTTAGCCTCTGGCCTTTGCAAGGGGTCTTAACATTGACTATTTGCCACCATGTGAGGATAACGTCAATGAAAAGAGCAGTCGACTCAGCTTGAGGAATCTTGAACGCGGAACCATGTGTCCTGAGGGCATTTGAAACAAACTGATTAATGACGTCGAGAGCGAGCTTTACATTTTGCCGCTCCATTGAGGTTGGATTCACGGCTTTTGCGTTCAGTCTGTAAGCAGCCTTCACAAGCGACGTCTTCTCTGAAGAATAAAGCTGCCGCACAGCTGCGAAAGAAGCAGCTTTCATACGAGGAGGCCCTTCGGGCATTGCTCCACTCAAGTCCATTTCAGGGAAATAGAGGCATGTTCCAGGGTTTTTCTGGTTAATCCAATTGTTCCTAATGCACTTCAAGAGATGCACAGGATCGACCACGTAGAAAAGAGGGCGAGCGTTATCGGCTGGATGGGGATAGACAATGCTCACCTGAGGACTTGTAGCAAATAACGACATCATCTTGCGGTTCAGAGCATTGTTGTCCGTTATCACAGCGATAATTTTGAGCCCCATTTTCTCAACATTAATGATTATGTTCTTAGCATGCTCGTGCAAAATTTCTGCGCTCAGTTTGCTCACAGGTAATATGTGAATGACGTCCTTGTTTGCAGAAAGGAGTGATTGTACCATGAACACATGGGCTGTTGTTGCTGGTTCCGTTGAATGAACCGACGATCCTACTATTGTGCCCCCTTTGTAGTCGAAGTATGGTTTTATGTGGATCTCATCGATCATCAGGGTCACTGTCTTCTCGTGGTCTTTCATTGATTTGACTCGTTCTCGGATGTAGGAGAGACAGTGCGGTTGATTTTGCTCCACAAGAGGGTCAGCTTTGTAATTTGAGCAAACACGGCGCAGTGTGGAAGGATGGGGCAGAATGATTCTTGATGCAGCTCTTGTGAAGTGATATGCGTGAGGAGAAATTGAATTCAAAATACTGGCGAATACCAGCAGCTCTGCGCTATACACATGCTGTTTCGCGAGGAGAAGCTCTATCTGCTCAACCAGAAATTTCAGCAAAGAAGACTGTTCTTTCGTCGTATCACTGTCCTCAATGAGGTCTGCAAGCAGTGAACCGACAAACTGCAATACTTTAGTATGTTTCGACTCTTTCGTCACCTCAGGTATATTATGCAAGCCTATCTCGAGTTCTTCTAGCAGCAAGGACAGGCTGGAGGTGTCGCATACTTGAGCTGGCAGAATCCTGCCTGAAGGAAGCGACAGAAGCTTCACTCCATTCAAGAAAACAGAAAGTGACAGATCAGGGAGAACTACCAAGGCGCATTTCACATTAGGTGAAGGATCATTCTCGATGAGAAGGAACCTAACGCACTGCTCATCGACAGAAACGGTCCAGAATTTCGTGTTGCAGATTCCAGGCAACTTAGATTTGAACTCCTCGTAAGATGAAACTTTGTTTCTTTTCTGTTCAAGCTCATTAGACTGAAGTGACTTCCTCATAGCCTCCTGCAAAGCAGCGTTTTCCCTTCTTGCTTTTTTCGTCTCTGGCGATTCACTCCGTCCAGGCGTTGAGGACAAGTATTTTGGGCAGTTTGGAAAAACAGAAGGCGCAGCATCAATCTTCAACTGTAGCCTGTCACGTTTCACCTCTATTATTTTCCCTGTCAGTTCATCTTGGTGTGACAACGTCGTAATGAAGTCGCCTGCGTGGAAGTGCAGTTCACACACCTGCACGAGAAAATGAAGCAAGGCCATTCGCCATGACTCTCCATTGCCTAAAACACTAAGTAAAAAGAGTCTGAATAGTGAACAGCTTTTACATATTTACACAGCTTTTACACAAGCCTTATGCACATCCACAGAACTAAATGCTTCCTGGACAATTCATACATAAGTGTAAGAAGTGATATCATTGCCTACAAAGACAGCATGCCTTTCCGGGAGCGACAGCTCACAACTAAGATAATTACCAGCGCCTATTAAGCAATATTTCAGAGTCTTACCCTCGAATGCTCTGTAGGTGTGAAATCCTTCCGTGGAATGGCTCGCAACCAGGCTTTTCTTCGTACTTCGTCTCTTGGGAAGCAATAAACACGTACTTTGGGACCATTCTGGTAGTTCCCGCGGCACCCGGGAACACAGCACCGGCCCATGTTTCACGAAGTTGCACTCGCTACACGGCAGGCAATCAGTTTCCCATTCGTGCGCTAGCACAGGTACGCACGCCACACAAGAAACGGCCACACGAAACAGACACAGCCGTGCGAGGAGCGAACGGAAATGCACCCAACGCCAGGCTGAAAGACTCAAGCAGCAGCTAGACGCTCACTGCAAGACTGCGTTCGTGTCTGTGCTTGCCCGGGCAAGCGCGAGCACATCGAGGGAGACAACCGAGCGGAGCGGAGCCGCGCTTGGTGAGCAGCCTGACCGGACACTTGGCGTGACGTAGCGCGTGTGGAAAGGAGGGCCTGGAGAGGCCTGAAGAAAGTATTTAGAGGGTGTTGAACATGCCCCGTTCCTCTTCCGTCTCTTCCCTCTCCGCCTACTCCTCGCGCGCCACGTCACCGGCACGTGGGCTCCCCGCTGAACGCAAGTCCGCCGATGACGCCAATTCTCCCTCCCAACCAGTCACTGACAACCTTGTACACCAGGTGACGTCTTTCATGCAAGATTTTGAGAAACGCATGATGGCGACGCTAAACACGTTCCGCTCCGAAACTAAAACGTGGATGAAGAACATTTCTGACTGCGTGGCGGCGCTCGAAACCCGCCAGAGCAATCTGGAGGCCAATGTCGCGCAATTCCAAACTAAGATTCACGAGCCTCTCCCCAGAGGTTATACGCCACCCCCTGCATCTTCCGCTCTCTCCGTCATTGCCCAACATGGCTGCGACAACCCAACGCATTAAGGTGTGGTAGTGGAACTGCAGGGGTTTCGCTCAAAGCGAGATAACCTGCAGCTTTACTTACAAACCCTCTCTAGCCGCGACGCCCCCGCGGTCATTGCGCTTCAGGAAACTCTGACGTCAGTCAAGCTCCGAAACTACACCGCATACGAACCTTCTACCCAGCCACAGACCAGGTTCGCCACGCTCGTACATCGCAATCTCACTGCGATAGAGCACCCATTAGAGGTAGACGACATAGACGGTCTCCTGCTGGAGCTTTTCTCTCCCACGCGCAAGTCACTTAGCCTCTTCATCCTCAATCTCTATAGCCCCCCAAAAGGTCCCCCTGCCCCTCTTGCGGCTTTCCGCAAGACGCTTTTGATCAGTTCGAACAACTCCCTGTTGGTATTGGGCGAATTTAACGCCAATCACATGAGTTGGGGGTACCGCAAGAACTGTCGCAAAGGCACCTCCCTGTGGTCATTCATTCAGGACGAAGGCCTCTCTCTTATGAATGACACCACGATCCCCACCCGTATTGGTTCCAGTGTTCAGCACAACACCAGCCCAGACCTCACAATTAGCAAACACATTCGCGACAGCCGATGGATCAACACGACACACTCCTTTGGCAGCGACCATTATATCATTTCCACGGAGGTCAATATATCTTCCATTACCTCGCCAAAACGACGAGGGACACAGGTGGTGGATGGGACAAATTCCGCCAACTTCGGTGCCTAACCCCGAACACCATCACGGACCTCTCTGAATGGACCGCCAGTCTCAACCGCAATGTCGCCCGCGCTACCTCCACCATTCCCGAACCTGAGGACACGTCGGCTGCTGACAGCCGGCTCCTCCTCATGTGGGAAGCACATGCCAGGCTGCAGAGGCGCTGGCTCAATCAAAAGCACAATCGGCCCCTCAAACGCCGTATCGCTCATCTCGTACGCGAGATTGAAACACATGCACGCGACCTGGCCCAACAGCAATGGGGACAGGTCTGCGATCGCATGAGTGGCAATTTAGGCCTCAAAGACACCTGGTCCCTCCTCAGATATCTCCTGTACCCGGTTCACACGAAGGCCACCCAACGCAAGCATGTCACACGCATCTTGCTCCAGCTCCCCCTCTCAGACGATGCCCTCCTCCAAGCCCTCAAAGATCAATATCTCACCACCACTCCTCCCACCCCCCTCCCCCGTACACGGGAGACCCCAACCCGGAACTCGACGCGGACATCCCTCCGGCGGAGGTTCAGGCGGCCATGCACAAACTTCGGACCACGACCGCCCCCGGCGCTGACAGAGTCACCAACAAGGCGCTCCGCAATCTCGACGGCCAGTCCGTGGAGGCTGTTGCAGACTTGTTCAATCACTGTTGGCGAACGGGAACCCTCCCTTCGCGGTGGACTCATGCCCGCATAACTTTCATCCCCACGCCGGGAAAGCCTCTTGAGATAAGGAATCTCCGTCCCATTTCCCTTACGTCTTGCATCGACAAGCTCTTTGAGCACGTCGTCCTTGGTCGCCTCCAGGAACACATGGACGACAACCTCCTCTTCCCCCCAACGATGGTTGGTTTCCGTCCCCACCTCTCCACCCAAGATATCATGCTTCAGCTCTCAGAAGACGTCCTCCACCCCCGAAACACGAGGCGCACGCGCGCGGTCCTGGCCCTGGATCTAAAACAGGCATTCGACAATGTACATCATTCGGCCATCTTGGGCGCCCTGTCGTCCCTACACGTCGGCACTCGTACCCATCAGTACATCTCAGCCTTCCTCCGCCACCGCACAGCTGAAATCACTTTTGGCTCACTCTCCTCCCCTGTTTTCACCCTCGGTAGCCGAGGTACCCCTCAGGGATCGGTACTGTCCCCGCTTCTATTTAATATAACTCTCATCCCCATGGCAAAGGCTCTTTCAGCCATTCCCGCCCTCTCGCACTCTTTATATGCCGAAGACATCACCCTGTGGACCTCCACGGGTAATGTCGGCACCATTGAAGAGACACTACAAGCGGGGCCAGATGTGGTGACCTCCTATGCCCATCAGGTCGGCCTTGCATGCTCTCCTACAAAATCGGAACTTTTGGTCCTTCGCCCCCCTCGGGGAAGGCTGGACAAAACTCCCCCACCTAGCTGGCATCGATGTCACCATTGATGCCACCCGCATACCAGAGGTAGACAAAGTTCGCATCCTGGGGATGGTTCTCCAGAACAATGGCAAGAACACTGCCACAATCACCAAGCTCACTGCTACCGTTCAACAAACCGTTCGCCTCATCAGACGAATCGCTAACAAACACCGAAGAATGCGGGAACACGACCTCCGCCGCCTGATCCAGGCTTTCGTCCTTAGCCGGGTAGTATACTCCCTGCCCTATCTCTTCCTCTCCTGAGTAGAGGAGAACAAAGTCAACTGCCGCATCCGTCAGGCGTACAAGACGGCCCTCAACCTCCTGCAGCACACGTCGAATGAACGCCTTCTTAAGATGGGCGTACACAACACCCTCGCCAAGCTCACCGAGGCCCATCGATCTGCCCAACTTGATCGGCTCTCCTCCGCCCTAGCCGGCCGTCACATTCTTGACGCCATTGGCCTAAACCCCCTGGCTATTCTACCCACACCTTCTCCCTCCCACACCGCACACGGGACCTCATCACCATTCACCCCCTCCCCAAGAACATGCATCCCGAGCATCACGCGGCTCGTCGTGCTGCTCGGGCTGCAGCCCTACACAAACACTATGGCGCACAGCCGGAGAGCGTCTACGTCGACGCAGCCTCTTACACCTCCTCTTCCGCCTTTGCCCTGGCGGTAGTGTCCAATTCGTACACCCTATTACGGCAGGCACTGTCATTACCTCCACTCCTGCGGAAGCGGAGGAGGCAGCCGTAGCCTTAGCCATCGCTACTACATCGGCGACCCACATTTTCAGCGACTCAAAGACCGCGGTCCGTAACTTTGCGAAAGGCCGCATCTCCGAACCCGCTTTCCGGCTTCTAAGCCGGTCTCCCGCCCCTACCCGACCTATTCAGCTTCTCTGGATCCCGGCCCACGCCGGCCACGCAAGTAACGAGGCGGCTCATTCTTTAGCTTGAGGTTTCGTCAGCCGAGCAGGAGCCGCCGACGCCTGGGGAGACGCTCGAGATCGAATGGTCGCGTATCACGAGATCACTCTACGCTACCGTGAGCAACGGCTAACGTATCCCCCTCCGCACAAGTCTCTCACTAAATTGCAGCAGGTGACGTGGCGACAGCTACAATCCCGCACCTTCCTCTCTCCTGCCCACTTAGCCCTGGTTCACCCGGGACTGTTCACGCCAGTATGCACCCTCTGCGGCGCTCCGAAAGCGGATTTTGCACACATTCTTTATTCTTGCTCTGAGCTCCTTCCACCAGCCGATTGGCAACTTACAGACCTCGAGCGATGGGAGGCTGCGGTGTCCAGTTCTGACTAGGCTGCCCAACGGCAGCTAGTGGACTGGGCTTTGGAAGTCGCTGAGAAGCATCACCTTCCGGCCACGACACGCATCCAAGAGCAATCCCATCACTAGGATGTAACAATTAAGGCTTGCACTACTTTATGAAGTTTTTCACCACCACCACCACCACATTTGTCGCGCTGAGCTTGCTTATTTCTTTGATATTACAGTAGACAATTTAAATATGCATTTCATAAATATCATGTAAGCAACCATATTCAACCCATATTTGTACTCCCACCCCTTATGTAACACCCCCAAAGTGGGGTCTTTAAGGTAATAAAGTGAAGTGAAGTGAAGTGAAGACGTTACACGAAAACAACGCGAAAAACTGAGGACGGAAGGGCGAAAGAAGCTACTTTTATTTATTTATTTATGTATTTAATGTACCCTCAGGGCCACTACGGCATTATAGAGGGGAGTGGTTACAAAAAAAACTGAAATCAATTTAACAAACTGGGGTTAATGAAACAGACAAGGTACAAACATGACTCCTACATATACATTGTTAGCTAAGGCGTTCATGAGAAAAAAAAACAATATAAAATGTATCCTAGTTATACAATGTTAGCCAGAAAGTTCTTGAATAATTGATGATCGGTGATGGTGGCCGTCGCTAAAGCGCCCAACTCCAAGGGCCCTTCCTGGGCATACGCGCTCAGCGTCGGCGCTCTTGGCATACGCCGAAACCGGTCTGCGCATGCGCACTGCAGAAGACGCCAGCGAGCCTCGGTGAGGCGCCGATATCTGTCCGTGATATCGGCGTCAGCGCAGCTCGCGTACGCATCGCAAGAGGGGTCCGGATTATAGCAATGGGAGGATCGCGGGGCTCTCGGTGACTCTTTTTTTCACGGCTTGAAGCTTTTCCAGGTTCCCCGAACTTTTCTTCGCGGTTTAAGCTGTCCTTTCATCGTTCCTCAACCCCTTCTCTTCACGGCTTGAAATTCTCTCCGTCGGCTCGAGAGGAGAAGCAAGCCAGCACCAGGAACATGGAGATGCATTCCCCTTTTCGACGTCCTTTCCCGCGTACGCCAAGAGCGCCGACGCTGGATGCGTACGTCCAGAAAGGGCCCTTGGAGTTGGCGCTTTATGCGCGCCGCTAGCACGCCACTTCAGGAGATTGTCCCCGCGGCAGTGCTGTGATCTCTCTCGTGTCGGCCTTTGGGCCGTTTGCGAGAGAGTGGGCAGTCAACGCAAGGTGCGCCTGTCGGAGGTCGCCGGACCTCTGGATAGGCTCGAGCCGCTGCGGGCTCGAGCCTGGCGAGCTCGAGTATGCACTGGTCCGAACGGCAAAGGCCGGACCGGACAGACAGTAGCGTAAGCACCCTACGCTGTCTCGGAGGGGTTTCCCTATGGGCTCCGCTCGGACGGTCGCGTGGCGCGCGGCCGCACAAGCGGGTCCCGAATTCCCGCCAAAAGGCACCAATGGCAAAGGCCCCTGGGAAGCCGGGGCGGAGCTACGGCCGAATGACAGTGATTACTCACCCAGCCTCACTCCGTCGCCTGAGGCGGGAGAAAGGGAAAGAGAACAACGCGGGATGCCGGCAACAGGCGCGCAAAGGCAACGGCGGGAAGCCCGGATTCCCACATGCACCTCTCCTTAAATGCCCTCCTACCCATCGGCGAAAGCGTGCGGCAAAATAAAAAAAAATCAATCCACATAAAACAAGCCTAGCTACACTCCAGTTCCAGCCATAAACTCAAAAAGGCACACAAACAACAAAAGGGGCCAAACAATACTTGCATACGCTTCAAGGAAACAGAAACTAACCACATGCAGATTATATACACTGTACACAAGGCGATGTGAATACAACTGTACAACTATCTCACAGGTGGGTGGCAGCCTCAAAGTTCAGCGGCGCGGCCCATTGGCCTGTCGGCGACTCAGCGCTCGCAGACTTCAACTTGGACAGGTAGGACGGACCGACGGCCGACGGTGATCTTCCTTCCGTTGATGACGATTGGGCCGCGGCAGGGTGCTAACCGCGTACACTCGGACACGAAGTCATGTTCGGGCACAATATAACCAGTGCACCTCTTTCGCGCCGGCTGAAACAGGCGCGGTCGTTCCGCGGCGCTTTGAGGTGTAAACGGCGAGGGTCCTTCTTGTCCCCCCCCCCCCACCCCCCACCCGCGGGCTCACGCAGAAGCACACAGTGGCACAGAAGGACACGTCGATCGGCGACGGAAACGAACCGTTCGTCAGAAGCGGCCCGAGGTACCGCGGCAGGGGACAAAGGACGCACTTTTCACGCTCCACACAGCCCCAACTTCCCCTCCACACAGGCCGCAAAAACCCGCGCCGCGAGGCACGGGCTCCTAACGAGGAAGTCATCCCCAGACGGAACGGAAGGGAGAAAAGACGCTCTGCGCAACATCTGCGCTTCAAGAACATAAGTGCAAGCGCGAGTAGGCTGAATTTTACATATGTACAAGTTGGGTTAAAAAAGAAAATCAAACATCAACACCAAACACATATTGCCAATGTACATCTCGGAATTTTGGAGCAAACAACGGACAAACGGGAAACGAAAGAGGCTAGGAACTGACTAAAACTAACCAACAAATAGATAAAAAAATGCACAAGCCTGGAAAGAGCATACAGGGAAAAAAGGAACACACCGTGCTTCACCTAGCGCCCCACGAGAAAGCTCGCCAGCTATAGCTGAGGCTGCGTGCCTTCGGTGGCGGAAGAGTCCGCCGTCGGGCATCA
Organism: Amblyomma americanum; assembly: GCF_052857255.1. NCBI lineage: Eukaryota > Metazoa > Arthropoda > Arachnida > Ixodida > Ixodidae > Amblyomma > Amblyomma americanum. The sequence continues at coordinate 117,907,600 of NC_135507.1, read as the reverse complement.
TCACATCGGTGACCGTCGCCTCAGATTGTACCGGTACGCGGTAGAGTTGAGTTGAGGTGTTGAATGCTACAGGCGGGGTTAGCCTTGCTTTATCTGCCGGCAATTGCTCCACCGCAGCGTCCCTTCGATATTAACAATGCCGCATCTACCCCTCTAAGCGCACAGTCTCTTATAATAGCACACATTCTCTCCCGAAGTCACCATCTATGCACACAATCACTTCACACAGTCCACATCACAGTCCACTCCAGAAGTCGCCATCTATGCACATATTCAGTCACAGTAGAACATCGGCCATTGTAGTGCCACACTCCATACATTCACTCACAGAATAAAGTAGTCCACTCCGGAAGACACCATCTACGCACACATTCAATCACAGTAGGCCATAGTCCGTTCCTGCTGTCACCATTTAAAAACAAGATCCGTGTTCTGCAGAAATGTTAAAAGAAGGCGTGCAGCCTCCCTTCTGCATGTCTGGTTTCCTCTCGGGTAGACAATGTCCTGCACTGTGCTGTGACGGGTTCCTGTCTTCTTGAAGGAAGCGAACATCACATGCCTTTCCGCGTTGTACTCTGGGCAGTACATAGTATAATGTTCGATATCCCCGCACACACCACATAAAGAGCAGAGCGGAGACGATGCTATGCCGGTCTTATGCATCCATGCAGGTGTGCGAGCAGAGGCCGTGCGAATTCGATGTAGAAGGGTCGCCTGAGATCTTCTCAGTCCCTTGGTCACACATGGCTTGTGGGACGCACTCCACAGGGTACTGAAGTGATCGAGCACCGTTCTCCTGCAGAGACTTTTCCCATCTTGAGGTACTTTTTTTGATGGAATCCTTGAGAGACCTTTATGGGCGAGACTGTCTGCCACCTCATTACCGTTGACTCCTATGTGAGAGGGCACCCACTGGAAATGTAGAGTAAAGCCTCTGCTGTGCAGATTCTGCACCAAGCGCAGAGAGCTTAGAGACAAGGCGTCAGTAGGGAATCCGCGCTCTAACCTCTGAAGGGCAGATTTTGAATCAGTTAGGATGACAACAGGTTGAGCCGGACAAGACCCTAACTTCCGTAAAGCCGCCTCAATAGCAACACTTTCAGCCGTTGTGGAGGATACGACAGCAGTACAGCGTACGGACCACTTACAGTCCAAAGAAGGAATGTAAAAAGCCGCTGCGCTAGCTTGTTTGACCTTGTTCACAGAACCATCCGTGAAAATTTGAAGATGGCAGGCATACTCTGTTTCCAAGTATTCCAGTACAAGCGAACGCGTTGCTGCCAAAGGAGAGCTGCGCTTCGCGCTCACATGGGGAATTGTGACCTTACAGTCGAGGGTCGGAAAAGACCAGGGGGGTTTCAACCGTTTCCTTTGCCTTCGGACATTAATGCCTAAAGAACTAAGAGTATTGAGTGCCAAGTAAGCTTTCGACTCATATCTCTTGCAGAGCCGCTGGAGAAGGGATCGCCCAGCTACCGTCTCTCCTAAGCGGTCAAGATGCATTAATAGTCTCTGAGAAGCGATAAGGCTAAGAGGTTTCGATAGGGACTCATGAAGTACTGCCTTATTCGCAGCCCCTGGGGAACTCCAATGGCTCTTCTTGGGCCCTTTCTGTGGACAACTTCGAGACGCTCAAGTTGTGATGCCGAGGGGGAAATTAAAGGTAATTGATACATTATCCGGCTGACCACCAGCGCTTCATGAAGTTTGACCATTGAAGAAGGATGGTTTCCCCATTGCTCACGTGCAATTCTACGGATCACATTGAGACGAGAAGATGTAGGTGAAACAATCGCGTCTACAGCTTTTCGCCACTGTAGACGGGAGTCAATAATGACGCCCAGGAAACGCGCGTGGTTGACTTGACGGATGCAAGAGTGACCGAGGTCTATCTTCAACCGCGCTTGACGTCTTCCTACACCTGGAAACAGAATAAAGCCGGATTTGTACACTGACAGAGACAACCCCACACCTTGAAGGTAAGCTTGTGCCGAAAGTAGAGCCTGTCGAGCTATCAGGGCTAATCGCTTGTGTTGGCAGCCAGTAATCCAAATACAGATGTCGTCAGCATAAAGTGACATACGCACTTGCCTGCAACTTTTTTTCAGCGAATCGGGTAGGCCAGCCATTACGGCGTTAAAGAGCGTGGGGCAAAGAACACTTCCTTGAGGCACACCTCGTGATAGAACCCTTTCGGTGCTTAACGTACTCCCTAACCGTACACAAACCGCGCGATCACTTATAAACTTGTAAATGAATCTTAACATATGGCCCTGTACGCCCATGCCTTGCAATCTGTTTATAATTGAGCTCTGAAGCACGCTGTCGTAAGCTTTCGCAACATCAAGAAAAATGGCTAAGGTGAAAAGGGCGAAAGCTCTCTGTGTTCAATGTGACTGATCAAGTCTAAGACGCTATCTTGGGCACTAAGACCTCGGCGGAATCCTGTTATACAGGATGGCAGTGCCTTGCTGTCCTCAAGCCACCATAATAAGCGTTCATTTACCAGCTTCTCCATCAACTTAGCTACACAGGAGGTCAATGACACAGGGCGATACGAGGCAAGGTCTGTCATGTCTTTGCCAGGCTTCAGTACTGGAACTAAATGTGCCACCTTCCATGACGGAGGAACATCGCCAGTCTCCCAAACTCGATTGATGAAGTTGAGGAGCTCCTTTCTGAGTTGCAAGGGCAGATTATTCAGCATTTGATTGGTGATGCCGTCGGGACCTGGTGAACACCGGCGCCGTAGGTCACTGAGCGCAGTCTGAAGCTCACGAAGCGTGAACGGGACGTCCATGATAGACCTGGAGGAAGCAGGTGGAGTATATATATCTATTCCAGAATCAGCGCGTACGAGTGCGTCTGCCAATTCCTCTGCCAAGCGCGCAATAGGTTTTTCCTTGCGTATTGCAAGAGCTTCAAAAGGCTTCGAAGGGCGAGATTCTCCAGCAAGGCTGCATATAACTCGCCATATTCTCGTTATCCGTGAGAACACAGTCAAACTAGCACAGAATGAGGCCCGTTGCGACCTGTACAGTTTGTTCATGTGCCGTCTAGTAGCAGAATTCAGCCTATTGAAGGTCGTCTTCAGTTGCCTGTCGTCCTTCTTCCGCACGAGTTGGCGCTCCGCCCTTCTCGCTGCGCAAAGGTCGCTGAGTTTTAAATCAGGGGCCGGAAAATGATCAGGTAACTTGACCGCCGTAGTTGCTGCTAGCTTACCAGAAATCATTTTGTCAACAACATCACCAAAAACACGTTCTAAGTGCTCTCTGTACTTGTCCCAGTTGACCACGTTGCTAATTTTAGGACCATACATACGAAAGTCGGCAGTAAACACAAAAATCGGATAGTGATCACTTCCCATGCGGTCAGGCGCTGTTGACCAACTCACGCGGACGTCAGGTGAATGCAGTGTCAGGTCTATAGCTGTCGCTGAGGCTGGAGGCAGGAAAAAAGTGGGGCTTCCGTCATTGGCAACACACAGGTCCAAACTGTCAATAACCTCTACAAGTTTGCGTCCACGGGAATCCGTGTTCCTGTCACCCCAAACGGCATGATGGGCATTGAAATCAACGCAGATGATTCTAGGCGCTGGGCAGCGGTCGCAGAGCTGCTGTAGAAACAAATCTAATGCTACCTTCTTCCGCGGAGACACGTACACGGATGCAATAGAAAGGGTTCGAGAGGCGAGCTGTATTCTCACAGCCGCTACCTCAATGTCATCCGTGCAAAGATCGGCAACGCTTAAAGAAGCATGTGGAATTTCTCTTCTTATGTAAAGCGCAGCACTTCCTGCAGGAAATGACTTTATGCTGCAGTTTTTATGGGCGACATATCCAGTCAAACGTCTCCCGCTTGGCAGGCCAGCTTCTGACAGGGCCAATACTGGAACACAAGTCTCTTTCAAGAATAGTTTTAGTTCAGCTAACCGACTTAAAATCCCAGCGCAGTTCCACTGCAATATAAACGGCACTTTTCAGTGCATATGAGATCCACGAGGTTTAGCCCCATTCATTTTATTTCACAAGGAACTTTGCTGCGAAGGTGGAAATTAGGGACTCAAAAGAAAGCACCAGCTGTAGGAAGTTCTTCAGGCTACCAGGCGCCATCGCTGGAGCATGTGAACGCAAGGCACCAAACAAAACATGAAGAAGGTCAAACATACCTTGATTTTTGAACTCCTTATTTTGCGCGACGCACTCACAACATCGACAAAAGATGCCGACGGGGACACACTCTTGGCCGCAGTAGCTGGTTTTTTTGTCACTTGTGCATATGAGGGTTCCCCTTGTCGTGGAGTCTCCGGCCGCTCAGGAACATGGAAACTTTTTGCTGGAGGTCGAACAGTCGAGTCGCGCGCACTGGGCCTTGGCGTCTTGCTAGACTCAGGTCTCTTAGGGACATTGTTGGGCAACGCAACAACATCAGACTCCAATACTGGGAACTCGTCTAATCCTGGGACAGGCGTCTCAGTCGGTGGGGTTTTTGGACCAGCAATAAAGGACATCCGACGGGGCAGAGCGCTCACACGGAAGGGGCAGCCTCCGAAACTCGCTGGATGATCGCCACCGCAATTGGCGCAAGCAAAATCTGCTCTGCAGGTTTTAAAGTCGTGGTCGCCTCCGCACCGCTTACAGCGTCGATCCTTTGTGCAAACTTTGGCCACGTGCCCAAACCGTTGGCATCTAAAACAACGTGGAGGAGCTTCAGTGAAATCTGCAACTGCGTGTTTTGTGAATCCCAGATCAATTTTTTTCGGGGCGCTCTGAGTTGGGAGCGAATGTCAACACGATAGAGTTGGTAGGTTTCGCAGCCCATTCTTTTCCTGGAGACTCCACACGACGCACAAGTCGTTTCACGTGCAGCACACCTGCATCGGAATTGGAGCGTTCTGTAAGGTAGTAGTGTGTCTTCAATGTTTATTACGGAACTAAGAAAGGAGGTAACATAAAGCCCTCGACGCTGCTTCAGCTTGGCGAACGAGCAAACTCTTTCCGTCCAGGTGGTGTGCGCGAAGAACGCACACGCAGTCCGATTGGGTAGGTTTTGGTACACCCTTAATAACACAGGTGTTCTTCATGTAGGAATGGGGCAACCGCACGTTAACTTTGATGCCAAAAATCTGAGAGCTCTGCAGGAGCTTGTCAACCTGCTCTTCCGTCGAGACATCCAGCTGAAGAGCCCCGTGCATGGTGAACCGACTTCGAATCGGAGCTGATCCCAGCAGTGATTGAATGGCCGCGAAAAGTAAGATGGGATTCTTCTCTCTTAAATCAACCCCCTTTTCTGTGGGCTCAACCACTACCGGGATCCCTACCGTTCGTTGCTTGCGATGACTCACCAACTTGAAGCCCTCGTTGTCCACGTCAGCCATATCGGCCACTGACTCGTCACCGTCCACGATCGTTGACTCAGCCCCACTAAGTGATGAGGTCTCGCTGGACGGGTGGTCGAGTCCATGTTCTGGTCGTTCCACAGCCTGGGAAGTCATGGCCGCCTCTTCCGAGCCAGCCTCCTTTGAATGGCGTGGTCCCTTTAGACTTGCCGGCGCCGGAGCAGCCGTACTCTTCTCGTAGGAACAGTACCGCCTTGAAAATGCTGCCGTCCTCGAATATTCAAATAAATAAACAGAGCTGAGGCGACAGGTGATCGAAAAACGTCTTCCCGGTGCGCGGTACGCCTGCACTGTGCAGAAAAAGTTGTGCCTTTGCGCTTGCCTGTCATACCAATGTGTACCGACGCAAGCTGGTCAGACCATGACGCATAGGCCTTCAGGTCTGCGATGTGGGCACGGCTGGTTTTCCCCGAAAGGGGGTCCTCCAGCAGGTACGCGAGCGGCGACCAGGCACTGACCGCTCGGTACGGACCAAGCCACTTAGGGGCGAGCGAGGCTGAGAACCCCTTGCTCGCATCGCTAAGAACGTGGTTGCGCTTCGGGACGCAGCCTGAAAGGTCAGGCTGCGGTGCTTGCGGTCTTACTGAGCCTTCTGTTGGGGCTCTAGCTGCCGCCAAACTCTGCCTCGCTCTGTTGACAGCCCGACCAAGCCGGTCCTGAAGCGTCGACGCATAAGCAGAGCAGTCTGCCCGCGTGTGCTCATCACCGAGCTGGCTCTGCACGACGTTTGACATCGGATTCGCCAGCTCCCTCCCGAAATTGGGGAAGGCGGGGCAGGAACAAGTTGAGCGATTCTCAGCTTTCGAATGGCGAACTCAAACTCACTCAAATGGTCTGCCCAGTCCTTTTGACACTCGGCAAAGGGTGCCAGCATAGGCTTGAGCGCTGGGTTGATTCGCTCGGTCAAGTTGGACTGGGGATGGTAGGGTGAAGTGGTGTAGTGCTCAATTCCGAGGGAACGGCACGTATTACCGAACACCCGAGCGGTGAAATAGGACGCATTGTTTGTGATCAGTCTTTCCGGAAACCCGAACCGACAGGACACTTCCTGGAGTATATCCAGCACCGCTCGTGCTGACACTTGCCGAAGCGGGTACAAATCGACCCATTTGGAAAAATGGTCAGCGACTACCATCAGGTAAATGAAACCCTGATTGCTCCTGGGGAAAGGCCCCATCAAATCGCAGGTGGTCATCTGCCACGGACGCACACCGTCAATTGGTTTCATCATTCCGGCCGGCTTGCCACCCGTGACTTCACCGCTTGACAGACATGGCAGGAACGGCAATAGCGGAAAATGTCGCGCTTCATGCCGGGCCACGTCACCGATTGGCTCAGTTTTGCGAAAACTTTGGAACCATTCAGGTGACCGGCCAGTGGTTCGTCATGAGAGAATCGCAACAGTGCGCCTCTCAGACGTTTGGGGATAACCACCTTGAACGGGTCAATGGACTCATCATCGGTGGTTATGTACTTCAGCACGAGTCCGTCCGTCATGGTTCAGCCAATATGAATCCCCGGGGCTCGCCCCGACACACGCTGGCTTTTGCCCCCCTGCGCCCGCTACAATATAAGCAGCGTCACGGCGCTCCGTCTCCCTGAGACCGTCGCCCATCTCGCTACAAAGGGAGTCATTTTTCTGGGCTCTCAGCAGCTCTTTCCGGCTCAAAACGATTCCAGTCATCCCAGAGGAGAGCCTGGTCTCGTCCCCACTCAGGTTTGCAGCCAAAATTTCCGCTCGCGTCGGCGTTTCCGAGGTGCTCAGGAGGTGCTCTCGCCCGCTTTGCGAAGCGCTGCTTGCCTGGTTAGCGGAATGGGTTGGCCTGAAGTCACTGGAACGGGAAAAGTACCGCATTCGTTTTCTCTCGCCGCCGCGTCGGCCGGCCAGCGCGCGCGCGTTCCCGTCGTTTTTCGCGGTGACGCGGTCATTCCCCGCCATGAATGGTCCGCTCGCTTCTTCCTCGCGGCCGCCGGCACACAGATAATCCGGAGCATTACGTAGCACTTCCTCTTATGTGCAGAGATAAACTGCACAGCAAGCGGCGCTGGACCAAATATGGCGGCTGGTTGCGGTACTTTTCCCGTTCCAGTGACTTTAGGTTGGCCCGTTTGCGGGCTCCCCCTCGTTGCCGCCCGGCGACTCGTCCGCTTGTTGTCCCCCTCCGCCTGCCAGCGTCAAGGCGCCGCTGGCGAGTGGGGCACGGGATAGCGCGTCAGCTACCCGGTTCGTGCTCCCCTTTCGATACAGCACCGAAAAGTCGTAATGCTCGTTATGCGAAGTCGTAAGCAACTCAGGCTATGAGGGACGCCGTAGTGAAGGGCTCCGGAAATTTCGACTACCTGGGGTTCTTTAACGTGCACTGACATCGCACAGTACACGGGCCTCTAGAATTTCGCCTCCATCGAAATTTGGCCGCCGCGGCCGGGATCGAACCCGCGTCTTTCGGGCCGGCAGCCGAGCGCCATAACCACTCAGCCACCGCGGCGGCTTGGTTTCAGTGATGTGATTACTTTTTCTACGCCGACTGGTTCAATGAATAAAGGGTACATAGCAGCAAAGTCTTAAGAATGTGTAGTTGGATGAGTGGCATGGCTGTGCTTCGAAATGTTGGATGTAAAAACCTCATTAAAGATGAATGCAGAATCGGCAGGCGGGATGAGGTTTTCGTCGTCATCAACAAGGGTTATTATGTCGTCGTGCTTTGGGTTAATGGCGCGCCAAAACTTTTTCGTGTCAGTAGATAGCATAGATGGCAATGTGTTTCTTAAAAAGTTATCTTTTGCATTTCAACACGATGGCAAGGCGGGCGAGTCGGTGATACATACTTGTGAGAAAATAGCGCAAAAGACGAGGACAACTAGGAAAGAAAACAACAGGACCAGCGCTGGTCATTTCCTTTCCTTGCTGTCCTCGTCTTTAGCGCTATTTTCCCAGAAGAATCATATTTTGCATCGTTCAGGGCTGTGATGTGGTCGTTAGATGCACGTTTGTAGGCTGCTTATTTTGCACTGTTAGCTGATGTTTTAGCTAATTTGTATAAACGTTTTTTTTTCTGTTAGATAAGCACTTGATGTGAGTGTTGTACCAGGGAGCGCGACCGTTAGAGGAAATAGTGGTATGTAGAAATAAACTTTTCTGTAAATTCAGTGGTTTTAGCAATAAACATGTCCCAGTTCGCTTCCACACTGCGGTCGTCGGAATCTGTGAGGAAAGTATCAAGAAATATACACAGCTCTTTGCTAATGGAATCAAAATATGCTTTCTTCTAGTCCCAAATCTTTTCTTTCTGTTTTTCTTTCTGATTTTTGGCCGTGAAACATTGATGTTGAAATTAATAAGCGAATGGTCGCTCAGGGGAGGTAATTAACTAATATTGGAAATAAATTCGGGCCGAGTTGTTAGCAATAGGTCAAGAGTACTAGCAGCATGTGGTGTGATTCTGGTAGGCTGTGTTATGAGTTGACTGAAAGAGAATAATGCACACAAGTCGAGAAAATCTTTTGCTAATGTGGAAAAAGGGTGCATGATAATGGGTCCGTTATTCGATGCGATATTTGGAATTTATATTGAAATCGCCAAGCAAAAACAGGGACAAGAAAGTGTGGCGTGTTATCACGGTGTTAATCGCATCTTGTAATTCGTCAACAAAGGAGGCAGACCGAGTAGGAGAACGACAGCGTGCACCAATTATAATTTTTCGGGAATTTATTTCAATATATGCCCATACTATCTCGAAGTTAGTAGTAATACTAATGTGCTGAGAGTGTAAGTGTTCGTTAATAGCCAGGAGAACACCGCCACCTTCTTTTATCGTACGGTCGCAGTGATAAACAGAGAAGTGATGAGCAGTTAAGGAAATTCCGTGGTCGCGAACATGCGCATGCAGCCAAGTAACTACAATGATATCAGGGTCACAGGCGTCTATTGCAGAAGTGAACGAGTCGTGTCGGTTTTTAATGCTTCGAATTCTACGCACTGCCAGGGGATGAAGTGCACTGTTGCGCATGAACATGTATATTGTTTGTGAGGCACATTCTGTCGCGCTGTCGTTCACGTGGTCGTACATGTACAGTTTCTTGTTCACCGATAATCTGTTGTAGCGCAGATGAAAGAGGGGCGTTTGCAATGGCTATCACTTTACTTCTAGCACGTCGGGTGGCGGATGAGTAGTCATCAGATATTGCTATGTCTTGTCCTTTTAGTTTATTACGTACGGAAAACACTCTTTGATGCCGCGGTGGCTCAGTGGTTAGGGCGCTCGACTACTGATCCGGAGTTCCCGGGTTCGAACCCGACCGCGGCGGCTGCGTTTTTATGGAGGAAAAACGTTAAGGCGCCCGTGTGCTGTGCGATGTCAGTGCACGTTAAAGATCCCCAGGTGGTCGAAATTATTCCGGAGCCCTCCACTACGGCACCTCTTCTTCCTTTCTTCTTTCACTCCCTCCTTTATCCCTTCCCTTACGGCGCGGTTCAGGTGTCCAACGATATATGAGACAGATACTGCGCCATTTCCTTTCCAAAAAAAAACCACTTATTATTATTATTATTATTATTATTATTATTATTATTATTATTATTATTATTATTATTATTATTATTATTATGTCAGGACGGCGCGAAAACAACAAGGACAAAAGAGGCACACGAACACAACAGGACAGGCGCCTGTCCTGTTGTGTTCGTGTGCCTCTTTTGTCCTTGTTGTTTTCGCGCCGTCCTGACATCATCAAAAAGCTATGCGCCAACTAGCCCAAACCAAAGTACTTCTGGAAAACACTTTTTATTTAATTTGTAGTGGCTGAATTTTGCAATGATGGGGCGGCATTTGTTAGGCGAGTTCAAACCGAGACGGCGAGTGCGTTCAATTGCCATATTAGGTAAATTGACGCGAAGGCTTGTTAGCATATTAACTATAAGGGCTTCATATTCCTCCCAAGATTCCCGAGAATCAGAGAAACCGTGAAAAATAACATTATTTCTTCGCGATCTGTCCTCCAGGTCATTAAAGCGAGATTTCAGAGTCAAGCTGAGCGTTGCAGGATTCCAAAGATTTCTGGAAACCTGTAACCTGCTCTTCAAAGTCATCAAAACAGTTTTTTCTTCAAGGGCGTCAAGTCTCTCTTGGGTGCAGCTAATCTTAGTTTCGATATTTTTTTGGCTAGCCTTGATTGCTTTAACATCGACTACCAATTCTGTTTGACACTTAAAGGACTGAACAGATCTCAGTTGAGTATCCTTGATAAGTTTGAAAAGAACGGCCATCTGTTCCGAGGGTTGATCAGGTAATGTCAGTGTTTCTAGATGGGATTCTGAGCGGGTGTTAGGTCCAGGATTGGATTAGATGTCGCCACAGCAAAGAAAGAGCACAGACCTATGAAAACACTCGCAAATAATTTTAGGAAGCACTTGTGGGCACGGGAGCAACAACAAGCTGATATCATCGCTTCTCTTAGCGTACAAGGAAAAAGGCTTACACACCGGCGAAGTGCAGAGAGGCGGAATGTAGGCCATGTCGCTGTTGCTACTCCGGTGTCCACTGAAGACGGTGTCGCACGGCCAGGAATTTAAATAGGCGCTGAGTATCGACGTTATCGTAGGTGACGTATATGCGCCGTGGGATGGACGCGTCTGTCTGTTATTTATTTATTTATTTATTTATTTATTTAAGTCACTTCACATACTCCAAGCTTCGGAGCATTGTGTGAAGGGGGGATTACAGATATAGGGGCAAGGTAAAGGAGCATGCGTAACATGGTTATACAACGCTGGTTGACTGTTAGTGGGATGGTTAAGTGTATTGTGTATTGAAATACACAGCAGACACCGAACTCCCGGGACATGCCACCCAACTTCTGCCCAACTTCACTAGAGCCCAGTTCAGAAAGCGGGAATGCGGCATCCAGCCAGTGTAGGGGAGGGGCCGAATGGGTGGGGCCAGTGGAACGGCGCCGACGTTTTGGCGCGCGAAAATTGACGAGAGGCATGGAGGAAGGAAAAATGAGGAGACGGAAATGACGAGAGGGAAAGGCGCGAAGACGCGGCGCGGATGTTGAAATTCTTGGCAGTGGCCCTTCCAGACCACTGCCAAGTCTGCTCGAAAGAGAAGCGTATAGCCTGCAAGCCTCGACTGTCGGAATGCAAAGTGCTATTGAAAAGCCGAGATAAGACAGAACGTGAGCTCGTGGAAGCCTTTTATATCAAGAAGCGAGGTGATAACTGCATTAGTGAGACGTCAGTTATTCTTCGCCACAGTGAAATGCTGTTTCTTGATACTATATATGCAAAAACACCGAAGTTTGCGCCAGTTGGTATTGATACATCTTGAAATAAACGAAAACAACGGGGACGAACAGGACACACAAACGACAGGACGAAAGCATTTGTGTGTCTATTTCGTGCCCGTTGTTTTCGTGCTGCTACGTTTATTTCAAGATGTTTCTCGATGCATATCTGTGGAAGGCGAATGTTTGTCAACTGCGATTAAGAGCATGCACAAGGGCAGAGGCTATATAAACGCTCTTCCTTGAATAAATGCTGTTGAAAGTGCAGCGCTCGGCCTGCTCCCTTACTCCTACGTGTTGCCATTTTGCGCTCTCATGTCTTTCGCGAAGTTGAAATTCTGATTGCGTACAACTCAACTTCCTCAAAACGCTTTAAAAGCATTCTTGCTAGAGGATATTTGTGAAACGGCGTCCTTAAACATTCCAGATATACCGTAACTTTATTGAGGGCCCCTTTCTGAGGCCTTTAAGTCCGAAATTTGCCGGGCAAGACGCAGTAGTGCGTGTCTATGCAGACGGGAAATGTCCGAAACGAACATGAAAGAGCTCTGGCCCCGCACTCTTTCTTCGCCGCCGCGCCTGTGTTGTAAAAAACAAACAAACAGAACGGTGATAAAACCCTATAGATAGGCTTCGGTAGGAAGCAGCAGCATAAACGGTGAAAACACAACACACGAGAAGGGACGTCGTCGCCATGGCGCGAAGATCGACAACGAGCGCGCCCCTGTATATAGAGCCATATATATTCAAATGCGTCTTCGATGGTGTAACTACACGCGGCCAGATCAGGGGTAGCAAATTTCCTATATGCACCATTCGTAACTTTCCGTACGGTGTCGCCGCCACACGGCCGTTTGCGGTACCACCCGAGAGGTGATACCGGCGAACGGCGTCTGCTGTTTGGCCCAGCTAGCGTCTCCCGCCAATCTTCTCTGCTGTTAGTTTAGACGCGCAGCGCTTTACTATTGCGTTTTGGGTTGGGTTTTGCACACAGAAACAGGTCAGTATAATATATCCATGTGCGTGGGTAAAACAAACAGCATGAGCACAAAACGTGTAAGCAGATAGTTTTAGTTGAACCCACTTGAGCCTGGCGCTCGCGCGGATAGTTGTGGTTGTATCCGATGCTCATATTAAATTCGAAATACAGAGTCAGCGTCGGGGTGGTGACTACACGGCGTCGGCGGTTTTTGTCAACCTTGGCCCAGACGATTACTCGTTTGCATCATGCGCGGATGAACAAGGGTGGTAACACGAGACAAAAGTTACAGGAATACGCAAGCTTTTTGCGCATTTCCACCGCAAATGAGGCAATGGTTGAGGCGAGAAAAAATTTTAATCTTCACGATAAATGTGCATAATACTATATAAGCAACGTAGCTGTTGCCCTGATGTCTTGAGTTCCCGCTGCCTGGCGTTCGCTGAATTCGGATTCACCAAGAAGGGGAAACTAAGAGGAAGTGAGCAGGCGCGTTTGTCAAGTGCTTTCTCGGCTAATAAAGCCGTGATTATCGATGATGGATAAATAGGATTGAAATATGGTTGTCTCCATAGTTGGAGCTCGTTATCCTCATTACGTGCCACGCGTGTAATCGCCACTAATGTTCTTAAGAGCATTCGCTCTTAGTCATCACGTTTCTCGATTTCTTGCGGTCTGCTACCACTTCCCTTCGGTGTGAAATTTTCAGTCCGAGGAATTAAAGATGGCGGCCCCCATAGTTTATCGATATAGCAACCCAATTGGTGATTTATTGGTGAGGTCACCGATTTTGTGATGTCATAATTAGCAAATCACGCGATTATGTTTAATCGCTTATAACTCAGTAATTATTGAGATCATCATAAAACGAATCAGATATTTGAAATCCTCTAGGTGAGTAGAACACGTTAGACACCAAAATTAACTAATGCAGTTAATATTTAGTTATGGTTAGGCATATATTTAATTTCTTGTAATTAACCGATAACGCCATGATCCAACCAATGGCATACTCGTAACGGGCTCGATGAGTAGAACATGTTGGACACCAATATCGACTAATTAGGTTAGTATTTAGTTATGGTTAGGCTTAACATGGCAGCACGCAGCAGCTCACAATTTCATACCTCATGGCTACCGGGCACCTGCTGCCTTGAGGTAAGGAAAAATGGCCCTTCAGAGAGCCGAAAAACTAGTTCGACCCAAAGTGGTCAAAAATATCCGACCTCAAGGTGGTAGGCGCCCGCTCGCACTGAGGTATGGAAGAGTAGCCTAATCACGTGGTAATACATCGTATGGACAATGGATGGCGCTACCAAACAGCTAACGGTCGCTACTTTAACGTCTTCCCGAAGGTGGCGGCATATGTATTTTTTTTATTTTCACTGCAAACGGTGCTTTTGTAGAGTAGCAAAGGTAAAAAAAATTGTGGCTCCAATCCACGCTGTGCAGGTGGTTGGACAGCGAAACTATGCTATTTGCATTCGATTTTTAGCCTTGCGTTTTTTGCTTACGTCAACTACACGAAAACGCAACCGTAATCTTTGCCGGGAAACACACGCGGGAAGAAGGAATGAGCTTTCATTGTTTGCAGGCGCCGTTATCATACATTATGCGGCTTGCCCTTCACACGCGAGGGCTTCGAATAACGTCAACCTCTTTCGAAACAGCTGAAAACCTTATGTTTACAGGAACCCGTGGTTGTAATTGTCGGCCCCGCGCGTCGGAAATATTCCTTCTCTACGGCGCGGTTTGGATGTCCACCGAGATAGGTATGTGCGACAGGCGCCATTTCCTTTCCTTAAAACCAATTTTCATTTCACTTTTCTCGCTCTACGGCGCGGTTTGCCTGTCCACCAAGATATGTGCGACAGGCGTGATTTCCTTCCCTTAAACTGTCCAGCGGGCAGGGCGTCACGCCGAACGGATTATGCCGTTCCGTGGACTTCTTGCAATGCTGCAACACAGCGAAGCTGTATACCTCCACCATCCAAGGAAATTTTCGTGTCGTCGTCAGAAAAACGCCCTAGGAGTGAAAAAATAGAAATCATACATGATACTGATCATAAAAGAGTCGTAATATACAAAAAATAAATAATAAATAGAGATCATGAAGGAGTCTTAATATTAAAGAAAAATAAAAATAAAAAAGTAAAGAAACATAAATAAAGAATAAAAATACAGCGCATAAATCGTACATCATACTCATAAAGCAGCCCCGCCGCGGTGGCTCAGTGGTTAGGGCGCTCGACTACTGATCCGGAGTTCCCGGGTTCGAACCCGACCGCGGCGGCTGCGTTTTTATGGAGGAAAAACGCTAAGGCGCCCGTGTGCTGTGCGATGTCAGTGCACGTTAAAGATCCCCAGGAGGTCGAAATTATGCCGGAGCCCTCCACTACGGCACCTATTCTTCCTTTCTTCTTTCACTCCCTCCTTTATCCCATCCCTTACGGCGCGGTTCAGGTGTCCAAAGATATATGAGACAGATACTGCGCCATTTCCTTTCCCCAAAAAACCAATTATTATTATTATTACTCATAAAGCAGTCGTAATAAAAAAGAAAAAAATATATGTAAAAATAAAAACTTCACCTTCGTCTTTAAGAGAGGGACGCGACAGCCTGTTGTGGCGTTGCAAGGAGTCCATGGAACGCCAACGTCGGTTCCGCGCGACATCTTGCCGCCTGTCGCACATATCTCGGTGGACACCCAAACCGCGCTGTAAGGGAAGGAATATTTCCGACGCGCGGTGACGACAATTACAACTACGCGTTTCGGTAAACATCAGGTTTGCAGCTGCTTCGAAAGGGGTTGACGTCACTCGAAGCCCTTGTGTGAAGTGCAAAATTCATAATGTATGATAACGGCGCCTGCAAACAACAGATCACATTCCTTCTCCCCGCGTGTGTTTCCCGGTAAAGATTACGGTTGAGTTTTCGTCTCGTTGTCGTAAGCAAAAAACGTCAGGCTAAAAATCGAATGCAAACAGCATAGCTTCGCTGCCCAACCACCTTCACAGCGTGAATTGGAGCCACAATTTTTTTATTTTTTAGCTTATATATATTTTTGTTGCCGTTTTTATCACGACTGCTTTATGATTAGTATGATGTACAATTTCTGCGCTGTATTTTTAATCCTTTATTTTTTATTTACTTTTTATTTCTATATTGCGACTCCTTTATGACTATGTATTTAGTTTTTTGTATACTACGACTCCTTTATGATCAGTATGATATACGATTTCTCCTTTTCCACTCCTGGGGTTGTTGCATCAAATACGATACTTGAGTGTTTTGGTAACGATGACGACGACACGAAAATTTCCTTGGATAGTAGAGGTACACAGCTTCGCTGTAAAATATGAAACACAGGTACCTCCGCCAACGTCTATTTTCGCAGTGAAACTGCACTGGCGGGAGTTATAAGTGCAGATCCCCTGTGGCAATCCCACACCGTCGTTACAATCACGCAGTTGGTCCATTTTGGTCTTGACGTCAACAGTCTGAATAGGTTGGCGCAAAAAAAAAAAAGACATTGAGAACGCATTGGCAGTCCCAATGAGAACTGAATGCGATAGCGTGCGGTGGTCACCCTAGATGACGATGATGGTGGCGTGTAGGTGTCGTTTTTGTATAGGGCGGACACGACGTACTCGCCGCGGTGGCTCAGTGGTTAGGGCGCTCGGCTATTGGTGAGGAGTACCCGGGTTCGAACCCGACCGCGGCAGCCGCGTTTCTATGGAGGCGAAACGCAGCCCGTGTGCTGTGCGATGTCAGTGCACTTTAAAAAGGCTCTGAAACACCTCCCGAGGAGAGCGCATCAGTTCGCTCAATCACTGCATTGGGTTGTCATGAAAACATGAGCCAAATAATAGACTTCTACAAGCATTAGAGGACCCAACATCACGCAGAAAGTTGGCGAGCCCTCCCCGCCGACCTTTTCACGCTCGCACCCTCCTCTGTCGCTCGCAAGGTGAGAGGTGGCTATCGGTTAGATTCTTCATGACGTCAGGCAGCTACCATGGCTGCGGCTACTATGCCGCGTAGCTCCGGCAAAAAGTGACGAGAGGAGGGAAAGGCGCGAAGACGATGAAATTCAAATTTTGACTACAAATAACTCAGCTTCTACAAAGTGCATTAAAAAAATTCTTGTTGGACAATATTAGTGAAGCGGTGCGCTTTAACGTCCCAGGCGTACCGCAACTTTATTAGAGTCCCTTTAAAGATCTCCAGGTGGCCGAAATTATTCTGGAGCCCTCCACTACAGCACCTCATCTTCCTTTCTTCTGAGTCCCTCCTTTATCCCTTCCCTTAAGGCGCGGTTCAGGTGTCCGCCGAGATTTGGCGCGGTATGCCGCGCCATTTCCTTTCCCAAAAACCGATTTTCAATTTTTCACGAATAATAATAATAATAATAATAATAATAATAATAATAATAATAATAATAATAATAATAATAATAATAATAATCATAATAATAATAATAATAATAATAATAATAATAATAATAATAATAATAATTTTATTGCACAAAAGAATTCACAGTACAAGAAACGGGCCTGTCAAAGCCACCAATGGCTTGAATGACTTGGCCCGGCAAAATCAGCGGACGAGTGTGCAACATTCACTCGACGCATAACAGGGTGAATGCAGGGGTATTAACAGTTAAGAGGCTAAACACAAACAAGGAGCAAATCACGAGACAAGAATCAATACACATAAGATAAGATGAACATATTTCAGAGGTGATGACCAATACTTTTTAGAAGTATTGAAACAACCGCGTTACATTGAACAAATAATCTTTTTCAATGCCTTTTTTGACTGAATCGAGAATGCCTCATTTGGCAAATCGTTCAGAATTTTCGGCACGTAAACACAGTGTCTAGCTTCACCATATCTTGTTGAGGATCGCGGCACTACATAGCGAACACTATTACGAAGGCCTCGGGGGGCTGTATAGCACGTTTTAAAATCACTGAACCAAAAATGCCGTAGCACCACAGTTTGTACAAACAAAGACCAGAAGCAAGGCAAGCCAAGCGCCGAGAAGATGTTATGATTTTTGAGTGACGGATTATTGTAGGCTAGATTTCTCAGTATGTTCGTTAACAAAGAATCCACGCGGTTTTGCCATCGGGTAGGGCAAAAAGCAAAGACGGTAATCCAATATCGAAGGGTGCTGTAGACCAAAGCATGTGCTATCATTTTTTTTACTGGAAACGGTACGAGAGACTTGATGTTGAAAAACAACCATGCTGCGCTCCTGAGCTTATCGCAAACATATGATAGCTGAGTGTGCCACGACATATCACTGTCGAAGAATACTCCCAGGTATTTTACCGAGTTCACGTAGGTAGTTGGCACGCATCGACAGGAATGGCAGTTGTGACTGTGCAGAAGAACTGGCGCGTTTATAGCGGTTAATTTTAAAGGGGATCTAAAGCAAACGAGTTGGGTTTTTGAGGTGTTAACCTTTAAATGGTTATCAGCGAACCAAGTCATTGTTTTGTGTATATTACCTTGGAGATTCGAGACAGCCATGCTGTAAGAAATATGTTTTGAGAGCAGAACAGTGTCGTCAGCGTATTGAAATATTAAACCTTTTGAAACAACCCTAGATAAATCATTAATAAATATATTGAAAAGTAGAGGTGATAATATAGAACCCTGAGGAACTCCGGCCTTCAGTGGAAGTTTACCACTTGCGTTTTTAATTTCGTCTAAGACAACTACTTGTGATCGTTCGGCGAGATAGCTTTTAAGGACATCGTAAAATGGCCCTCTAAAACCGCTGGAATATAATTTTAGTAAAAGAATCCCGTGATGAACTGTCTCGAAAGCTTTTGATATGTCCAGGAATAAAGCAACGCTAAACAAATTTTGGTCAAAAGCCGAAAACAGTTCATCAGAGAACTCTTCTAGAAGGGTTACCGTACCACGACCGGACACAAAACCAAACTGTCGAGTTGACAGAATTGAAAATTTCTCAACGAAAGACGACATGGATTTCAAAAGGAATTTTTCAAGAATATGAGACAGTATGGGTAGGATTGAAATAGGCCGATAGTTTTTGATGCCATCCCTTTTTCCTCCTTTATAAAAGGGCTTAACAATCTCAGTTTTAAGCTCCTTGGGGATAGATAAGCGCGGTATCAAGAAAACCGTTTAACATGAAGAGCAGGATATTGGATAATGCTGCAAAGTTCCTTTGTAGCAGGTTCGCAGATAAGCCGTCCATTCCAGGAGGCTTATTGCGCTTAAAGCTGAAAATTATTTGGTGAAGTTCATTTTCTGAAAATCTAGGTAGGAAAGCGGACGCTGAAATAGATTCCTTAAGCGTGTATTGGACGGCCTGGCAAGAAGATGCATTCTCGGAAGCCAGTGCAAACAGTCGATTGAACTTATTTGCAACCTCGACCGAGTCGCCTGGAAAAAACGAGATTGGGGAAATGTATGCAGCGTTCTTGCCACGAAGATAATTTATCAGTGACCATGTTTTTGCGGGATTCCTTGACGACTGATGAAATTTTTCGAAAAAGTACTGGCGCTTCGTGCATCTTATTAATGCAACTACCCTATTTCGTGCGGTTTTGTACTCAAGACGTAGGTGTTTATTTTTTGAGGCATGCTTACACCGTTTCCAGAGCATGTCTCTATAGGAAATGGCCCGCATTATATCTGCAGTCAACCAGTTGTAATCCTTCCTGCGCTTGTTTATTACGACGTGCTTTGAATTATTTTCGAACTTTTTTATTTGGTCGCAGAAGATACTGTACACCTTCTCTGGTGGATTAGATTCAGTTATTGCCATCCAATTAAAACAGCTAATCAAGTTATCCAAGGTCCTTTGGTCGGTTACGGTGATGTAGCTTAAATTATTGGATGTGGTGGATCTAAGAGCAGCTGGCGTAGGAAACGATGGAGACGAACGACAAGCGACGAGATAATGGTCCGAAAAACGTTGCAAAATAACACAAGAAGCAAATGAGTAGTTAGGGGCACGTAAGGCGATATGGTCTAGACAAGATGTTGTTAAGTGGTCTGCAAGTATTTCTTCACGGGTAGGAGCGGTAATTGTATTTGAAACACCGTGCGAGGACAGGAGTGACAGGTAGTCGGATACAGAGCCCACCGTAGGACACAAGGTATTTATATTTAAGTCTCCCACTAAACATAATTCTTCCACTGAATTCCATAAGGTCAACGTTTCCTCGAGTTCCAGTAAAAAACGAGTAGTACTGTTGCAAGGTGGCCGATATAGAGCTACCAACCTTAAACACCGAGCACCACAAGATACCGTCAGCGCTAAGCATTCCGCATGAGCGAGGTTCACGTCAATGGGTGCAACGTCAAACGTGTCTCTTATAAAGATGGCGATTCCGCCCCCTCGTCGATGAGGCCGCGTCACAAAATGGCACTGATAGCCCGGCACTGACAACGTACGCATGCACGCATCTGTAACACTGATTTCCGTCAAGACGAATACATCAACAAACCCAATTCCTGATATGGCAACTGACTTAAATTCTTCCCAGTATTTTCGAAGGCTTCTGACATTGGTGTTTACGACAGTAAATTCATTCTCTGAGCTCTGATGAAATGTTTCCTTGAAAGACCTAAAGTTCGGTACCTGGCAGAAGGTGCTGTCCATGGCAATTATACGATTAGATCCAAGTCTGCTGGCTTAGTTATTCGGAGAAGGGACGAGCTTTCAGATTTTTTCACAAATATCTTGCCCCGTTTAACCCAAGCAAACTTGTACTCATTTAGTTTTGCCTTGGTCCTTGCATGCCAGAAAAGATCTCGGTTCAGCTTTGTCAGGTTCTCGTTGAAAAAACATCGTTTGTCGCTTTCCAGGTTCGCAAAGACTCCCAAGCTTCCCGCGGGCTTCGAACAACTTTTCTCTGGAAGCAGAGGAAGTGAAGCGCACAAGAATCCTAGGAATAGCGTCGCGCCTGCCTGGTAGCCGATGTATTGCTTCAACCTCTGACATAGAAAAATTTTGGACTTGTAGCCTTTCAGCAATATCACTCAGGAATTCCTTAAGATTTTCATCTGCTTCCTCTTTGAGTCCATGGATTTCCATGTTCATGTTACGACTGTACTGTTGACTGTCGTTTAGATCGGCTTGCATCCGGTCTAGCTGTTCGGCTTGCGTCTGGACAATTGCTCTGAGGGCGGACACTTCTGCATCTCGAGAAGACATAATAATAATAATAATAATAATAATAATAATAATAATAATAATAATAATAATAATAATAATAATAATAATAATAATAATAATAATAATAATAATGATGATGATGATGATGATGATGATAATAATAATAATAATAATTTTATTGCACAAAAGAATTCAAAGTACAAGAAACGGGCCTGTCAAAGCCACCAATGGCTTGAAGGACTTGGCCCGGCAAAATCAGCGGACGAGTGTGCAATATTCACTCGACGCATAACAGGGTGAATGCAAGGGTATTACGTGTTAAGAGCCTAAACACAAACAAGGAGCAAATCACGAGACAAGAATCAATACACATAAGATAAGATGAACATATTTCAGAGGTGATGACCAATACTTTTTAGAAGTATTGAAATAACCGCGTTACAATGAACAAATAATCTTTTTCAATGCCTTTTTTGACTGAATCGAGAATGCCTCATTTGGCAAATCGTTCAGAATTTTCGGCACGTAAACACAGCGTCTAGCTTCACCACATCTTGTTGAGGATCGCGGCACTACATAGCGAACACTATCACGAAGGCCTCGGGGGGCTGTATAGCACGTTTTAAAATCACTGAACCAAAAATGCCGTAGCACCACAGTTTGTACAAACAAAGACCAGAAGCAAGGCAAGCCAAGCGCCGAGAAGATGTTATGATTTTTGAGTGACGGATTATTGTAGGCTAGATTTCTCTGTATGTTCGTTAACAAAGAATCCACGCGGTTTTGCCATCGGGTAGGGCAAAAAGCAAAGACGGTAATCCAATATCGAAGGGTGCTGTAGACCAAAGCATGTGCTATCATTTTTTTTACTGGAAACGGTACGAGAGACGATGTTGAAAAACAACCATGCAGCGCTCCTGAGCTTATCGCAAACATGTGATAGCTGAGTGTGCCACGACATATCACTGTCGAAGAATACTCCCAGGTATTTTACCGAGTTCACGTAGGTAGTTGGCACGCATCGACAGGAATGGCAGTTGGGACTGTGTAGAAAAACTGGCGCGTTTATAGCGGTTAATTTTAAAGGGGATCTAAAGCAAACGAGTTGGGTTTTTGAGGTGTTAACCTTTAAATGGTTATCAGCGAACCAAGTCATTGTTTTGTGTATATTACCTTGGAGATTCGAGACAGCCATGCTGTAAGAAATATATTTTGAGAGCAGAACAGTGTCTTCAGCGTATTGAAATATTAAACCTTTTGAAACAACCCTAGATAAATCATTAATAAATATATTGAAAAGTAGAGGTGATAATATAGAACCCTGAGGAATGGTTATTATTATTATTATTATTATTATTATTATTATTATTATTTTTTATATGTCTGTTCTAGCTGTTTTCATTACCGCTGCTCTCGCTGTCTTCTTCTTATCGCTTTTTTGCTTCATGCTTGCTGTCACGCCTAGTTTATATGTCTTTTTTTTTCTATCGCCTTGACTGCTTCATTACCTCCCCTGAGTGTCCTCCTTTGTGGTGAAATAAATTAACAGTTTGTGCGTGTGAATGGTGTACCAGCACCAAGACCTTTGGGTTGTTCCTGGGCACCGAAAAATAAAGATTGATTGATTGATTCATTGATCATCATCATTATTATTATTATTATTATTATTATTATTATTATTATTATTATTATTATTATTATTATTATTATTATTATTATTATTATTATTATTATTATTATTATTATTATTATTCACGAACACGGTACGTGTTCACGACGTACTCATCCTGGCCAGTTTGATGCGCGCTAAATGTGCGGCGATCCCGCGTGCCATCTCTTGGCGCGGCAGCATACTCAGCCGCGCTCGTAGTTCCGGCGGCCGCCGCATGCCACCACCACAACACGTAAAGCGGATTTCGGCTTTGTTGCCTTAATTAGAAGTTGCCTCTTTGTAGCATATTCTGCGCTGTGAGGTGCTCGCACAAAACCATCTACGGCCCTCAACAGCATTTTGCAGGTCAATGAGATTGATTTCCATTCATTACAGAAAAAGAATAGCTCTGGTTTGTTAAGCGAGGTTATCCAATCTGATGCCTTTGCATATCGTAAAGTCCATCAGATTCCACTTGACGACGACGATACATTGCCGAAGCATTAGTTCCGGCACGTTGCTCATTCGTGGCTTTGTGTAAATTGGATAAGCACTCGCCGCACGCTTTTATACATGGCTTGCACCGACGTCATCAACAGGAATGCTGGGATACGCGGCCGCCATATTCATGACCCACCGCCGCTCCGTGCGCACTGGGGTGGTCGCGGTAGTGCCAGCTCGTGTTGTTTTCCGCGTGTGCGTAAGCGTTGCAGTCTCAGCATGGTCAACTGCGCCGTTGTGGGCTGCTCCAATCGCAGCGACGTTACAGGGAGAAAGAAAAGGCCAACTAGCGCGAGGTTTTTCTCTCTGCCGAAAGTGATCGAAAACCAGTGCGAGCGAACCAAGACTCTGAGTGCGAAGCGCCGCAGCTTGTGGTTAGCACGCATAAAACGTGCTAATTTCAACCACGAAAGCCCCAATGTGCGCGTCTGCGGTGTGCATTTCATAAAAGGTGAGCCCACTGTATGTATCTCCGTTTTATAGAAAAAAAGCCAACACGACTACGTGGAACGCTTTGGAAACAGCTTTGCGTCCGCAGGAGAACCGTCCAACCTGTTCAACGAGACAAATCCAGACTGGGCCCCGTCTCTCAGTCTCGGCCACGGGACCAGGCATGCTGATTCCGCGCGGCACGATCGCAGAGCAAAAAGACTCGCTCACAAGCGACGGGCCGATGTTGAAGCGACAGCAGTGGCATCGGAGGCGTCGCCGCGTGCCTGTCCCGATTCCCCACAGCCACCGCAAGCCGAGGAAGTCAGCGCCGATGAAAATGAGACAGGTCAGTAGGCATTTTTTTTTCATAGTAATGCATGGTCATTTGTTTTTGCTTACGATGCATTTCAAGGCCTTTGGTGCGTCGGTCCGCTTACCTAGTGCTTGTGATGCCTAGCCAGCATGCAGTTTCGCTGGCTGCCACTCTAGTTTACGAGCTTATAAACTTTTTTTTTTATACAGGAATCGCTGTTCAAACCGACATGACCATGCAAGATATACAGGCACTGGAGCAGCATTCTGTAGTGCTGAATGAACATCTGTACACATTGCAGAAAGAGAAAGAGCAGCTCGAGGTGACTGAAGACTCACTGAAAAGTTGTGAAGCAAAGGTGCGACTGTACACTGGGATGCCAAACTTTGCTGTTTTATTTGCTGTGTTCGAAGCACTAGCAAGCTTCATTTCACACATTGTCAACAATAAGCTCACAAAATTTCAAGAATTCGTTCTGTTCATGATGAAGCTAAAAGTAAATCTGCAAAACGCTGACCTTGCATTTCGGTTCAATATTTCAGAGGCTACACTATCGCGCATTTTCGACAAGTGGCTGCACGTGGCGTATTGCAGACTTAAAGATGAAATAATCTGGCCCACACGAGATGCTTTGCAAAAGACAATGCCACAGGCATTCTACGACTCGTTTGGTGCGAATGTAGCAGTCATCATCGATTGCTTCGAAATCAAGATAGAAAGGCCATCATCGTATCTTCCAAGATGTGAAACATGGTCCCAGTATAAAGGTAGCAATACAGCCAAGTTCCTGATTGGGATTGCTCCACAAGGTGTTGTTACATATATATCCGAAGGTTGGGGAGGCAGGGCAAGTGACAAACATATCACCGAACACTGTAGGTCTTTGGACAACTTGGTGCCTGGAGACGTTGTACTCGCAGACAGGGGTTTTAACATCAGCGAAAGCGTTGGTTTCTACTGTGCAAAGCTTCACGTGCCAGCGTTTACCAGGGGAAAGAAACAACTTTCAGCAGAAGATGTGCAGAGCACAAGAAAGCTCGCAAACGTGCGAATACACGTGGAAAGAGTAATTGGACTCATTAGGAATAAGTTTATTTTTCTGAAGTCTGTCGTGCCAATCGATTACGTTGTGTGCCGGCCAGGAGATGAAGTCGCACCACTCGACAAAATTGTAACTGTGTGTTGTGTGCTATCTAACTTGTGTGCATCAATTGTTGCTGCACCAAAGGACGCCACTGGACAGCAGGCTTCAGCCTCAGTGGATGAGTGATTGTGAATCCTGCTTCAGCATGTCTGAATAAAGCACTGGACAGCAGGCTTCGGCCTCAGTGGATAGGTGATTGTGAGTCCTGCTCCTGCATGTCTGAATAAAGCAAACTCAGAATCTGCTGACGGCATTGTCATTTCTCAACGCCAGATTTCAGCGTGTCCCATATGGGCCACGTGTGTTCCAGCCTCAAGACGCACTTCCAAGTTGAAACATGAGGCAGCTGTCCAAGTTGTGTTACAGGTTGCTTAGCCTTTGGGTCCTTTGCACTCTGGACAAAACCACAGTGTAGTTTTTGGTGCTCGCTTGAGTGCCACGCATGAAAAGTGGAACCATTTGTAGTGGCAGGATGCGTTGTCGCAAGCAACCATCTTTCCAGTTTCTGGTCCATGGCAAAAACAGTAGACATCACTGGGAGAGTTTACCACTGGACCAGCATGCTGCCTGGTGAAGTAGGTGCTGAAAAGCTCGGGCAGGATTGCATGAATGAAGAATTTTCTTCCAGCAGCCAGAATTTCCTCACAAAAGTGCCTGTCTTTCTGTATTCCCTCCACGTGCAACAAATTAGGTGTCCACACCACGAAGTCGCACCACTAAACATCACATACAGCCATTTGTGTCTGCACTTGGTAGAAATATCCGTGTTGTCGCCGTAGCTGGACTACACCATTGACAGTTTCCAGGCAGGAACCTGCAGTAGCCATCTCTGTAACGTCCTTCACTTCCCTGAGCGAAAATGGGCACTTAAGTTCAACAACACCCTTCCCACAGCATGCGCAACAAACAAGACCGTCTGGTGTTGCTCCAACAAACGGATATCTTGTACTCAGGTGCAGCCTCGACTTGGAGCACTTGAACATGTCGTGCTTCTCGGCTTCACTGGTTTGGCATGCCCTGAAGGCACGGGGCTCATTTTTCACTCCCCATGTGATGGCAGGCGTCTTCAGCGACTGCTTTTCAGGATAGCATATCAGTTTTAGCAGTGATATGCTAGGGTTATCAATGCTTGTGTGGCACACCCTTTTCATTACAGAAGCAGTCACCCTGCCCGCTCGGTACAAAAACCAATTAGACGAGCTGCTCTGTTGCCTTGTCAAAGCTTCAACGGCCTTTACGGTCTCTTCACTTATAATTATTGATAGCATGACATCATTGGCTTTCTTAACCAAAACATCCAAATAATGCGCCAACATTTCTTCGGAGTAGAGGTTTCTCAAACGGGCATCATGCATCGGTACAGGATTTTGAAAGTGTCCATCATATCCGGCGAGGACTGCAAAAATTGAAGGAACAATGCCGGCATCCTGAATTGAGCCGTAAAGCTTGGTACGCTCCTGCTCTGAAAGTGGCGGGACATGAGCCCGCTCCTTGACTGGACCTGCCTCAAAGGAATTGCTATCAAGCTGCCGCTTTTTCCCTTTAGATGATGTTAAGTTTATGTCCTTGAGTCGCTTATATTGTACTTTTTCGACATAAGCGGGCAGCCACATTTATCCTTCTGGGTGCAACTTCTTGACTTCATCATTTTGATGCCGGTCTCAACTGCAAACAAACAGGCTCCAACATGGGAGCATGCTTCACCTGCTCCAGCCATACATGTGCAGTGCGCAGTGATCTGTTGCAAATGGGTTGCAAGCCCCAAGGGTAGCGTTGGCCTGGCGGCCTGGGGCAAAGCTGGAAACATCCGAAGGTCCCGGCAAAGGATGAGTCGACTGGCAACAGAACAACTTGTTTATTCTGGCATCGCAAAAGAGCAGCCGGTCAGGGCGACCACGTTACTCGAAGAAAGAAATGAAGTCTCTCCTTGGCGTCCGGCGCAGCTGCCTTTTATACCCTCGGAGTCGAGGGCAAGAAGGAACGGCTTGGGATGAGTCGCACAAGACGGCGACGCACGGACATGTACAGACGTGACGGGCGCGTCCGCCGGGCCGGCGCCGGTCAGACCTCCTCGCCTCCCAGTTGGGGAGCTCCTCTCCCCGGCTGCCGCGCTTTGACAAGCGTGGGCACCAACATGCACACACACACACACACACACGCACACACGACGACACGTGGCATTGAAACCTGCCTGGACGCGCTTGGCGGGAGGCGTTGCGGCAGCGATGAACGGGCCCAAAATGACCGCCACTTTGAACGAAGCCCCAGGCGTCCGTTGCATCCGCGCCGGCTATACCGCGCGTCGTAGGCGAAACGTAACAGACCGCCCCGCCGGGAGAAGGAGATCCCGATGGTCAGGGGACTGCATCCGCTGTCCGGAGGGATGTCGCTCGATGATGCTCGTAATCGAAACCGATCGTCCCTCGACGTTGCTTGAGCGCAGCGCACAGAGAAGGCCTCGTTCTCAGGTTCAGGATCACACAGGACACTGCAAAGTGACTTCGGGAGAGTTGCCATTTTTGTGCTCGTTCCCAGCAAGCGTTAGAACTACGTCGAAACGCAACCGCTCAGTCAGCAAGCACGAGACAACCCTCACTAAGCTCTGCCAGGCTCTTTCCCCTTTTATACTACTGCCTAGTTCCTTACAGTAGTCAAGCAGCACTCAGAACGCGTCCACAAATTGGAAAATTGCACAAGAAAGCACATCATCACTTTGAAACACTAAACAAAAGCAATATGTTAAAAATCCTGCCTCAGGAAGAAAACATCAGTAACAAACAACTTTGAGACGGATTCCTACGTTAGGGGCTCCGACTTAAGCCATCGGCGTTACCGTTGAGACTCCCCTTTTTGTAACGCACCTCAAAGGAATATTGTTGCAAAGCGAGGCTCCAGCGCAGGAGGCGGCCATTTTTGGGAGAGATGGTCTGCAGCCATTGGAGAGGGCAGTGATCCGTCTCAATGACAAACCTCGAGCCGGCTAGGTAGCATGACAATTTCTGAACGGCCCACACGAGACACGCACACTCTTTCTCGGTGGCGCTGTACGCCTGCTCACGACAGGTCAGCTTACGACTAGCATACAGGACGGGGTGTTCCACTTCTCCATTGTCCCTTTGGCACAGTACAACGCCCATGCCTCGCTCACTAGCATCGCACTGAACAACGAACCCCTTTGTGTAGTCTGGCGATCGTAGCACAGGCTGGCTTGTTAGGGCGCTCTTTAGGGCGCTAAAAGCTCTTTCCTTTGTCTCGCTCCAGACGACTGTTTGGGGCTCTGTTTTTCTTAGAGCATCCGTCAGGGGAGCCGCGATATCGGAGTACCTGGGGATGTACCTCTGATAGTAGCCGGCGACACCTAAGAACGACCGAATATCGGTCTTCGTGCGCGATTGCGGGAAGTCTCGCACAGCGGCCACCTTTATTTCAGAGGGGCGGCGACGACCCTGTCCAATCACGTGACCGAGGTAGACAACCTCGGCCTGTGCTAATTGGCACTTGGGAGCCTTGACTGTCAAGCCCGCTTCGCGCAGGCGGGTTAGCACTGCCCGCAAGTGTGCCATATGCTCAGACCAGGATGCGGAGAATATCGCTACGTCGTCTAAATACGGTAAAGCGAATTCTTCCTGTCCCCGCAACACTTTGTCCATGAGGCTTGAAAAGCAGTATGGCGCGTTCTTCAAACCAAAACTCAAAACTTTAGGACGGAATGTTCCCATTGGTGAAATGAACGCCGCATACCTACTAGTCTCTTCTGTAAGTGGAACCTGCCAATAACCCCTGACAAGATCTAGGGTGGAAATAAACTGAGCGCTACTAACTTTCTCAAGGCGCTCCTCGATGTTAGGGATCGGATAAATTTGATCCTTAGTGATGGAATTAAGCCTGCGGTAGTCGACGCAAGGACGAGGTTCCTTGCCCGGTACCTCAACTAAAATCAAAGGGGAGGTATAATCACTCTCACCCGCCTCAA
Source organism: Amblyomma americanum (assembly GCF_052857255.1). NCBI lineage: Eukaryota > Metazoa > Arthropoda > Arachnida > Ixodida > Ixodidae > Amblyomma > Amblyomma americanum. The sequence goes on along the minus strand of NC_135507.1, from coordinate 117,878,759 downwards.
TAACTCCGAGCTGTAGCATTTTCTTTACCTCAGCCTCCATAATATCGCGCTGGCGGGGTGACACCCGGTACGCCTTGGATCGTACTGGATCTGGGGAGGTAAGTTCTATATCATGAGTAAGGACAGAAGTCCTACCAGGCCTCTCAGAGAACTGACCTTGAAACTCTTGTAAGCATGGCCAGGATTCTGGTTCATCCGCTCCTAGTTCACAACGCCGCCACCACGGGCCGCATGAAGTTGAGCTCCTCCTCCTTCTCTTACATTCTTCCTCCCGGTTTGAGAGAGAGACGCTAGTAAGCTTCGCCCATTGTCCGCTTTGTGTGTCCTCCCCTCAAGCCAAGCTCCTCGGGAGGGGGGCACCCTTCGCGTTTCTGTTTTTTTTCCACCCAGCGTGTTCGAAACGGGCTGACTGTGCGGCTCCCCTAGTCTGTTCCTTTACTGCGGTGCAAGAAAAGAAAGAAGTCGGGTTGGGGTTGAAGCGGTGTACACGCCCCGTCTTTGTCCGACTTTGAGGGGCCATTTGTCAAAAACTACTGGCGGTATATATGCACATCACACAAGATATGGCTAAACGTTCCAGAATTGTGCCAAGGCCCAGCTATCACTCAGTGAGTCCAGAGCATAATGCGTGGAATAGAATTTTTTTTAGCGCTGCACCCAACTTCTCCCCGTGGGACGGTCTGTGTCTTCATGGTAAATGGTGTTTTGCTGTACAGAAAATCTGATGACTGGTGACAGAACAGAACTAGCGGCCGTATAAGCATCAGTAAGAACCTTGTGTTGCGCATTTGTTTACACGTCAGTGTTTTTATTTTTTCGAAAGAGGTTACAGTTATAACCTGACTCACCATAATTGTCAAGTTTTTTCGCAACGGGGAAAAAAATTACGGACAACAATTAAGTCTACTGACGAGCTGTGAAGGAGAAAGCTTGCAGCGTGGTGTTCGGCTGCGGCGATGGCGTGCTGCTCTAATGCAATGGCCAGCCAAGCTGATCAGTTCACGCCGCCCGAATGGAAGTTGATGAAGGCGACGATACCCAAACCCAGCTCGAGCCCCTGTGCTTCCTTTTTTCGAGTTGAGTTGAGTTGTCGACAGAAGGACGAAAGGAAAAGCACTGGCTTGCTTACTGGCTCAATGCGGAGCCACGCCCAGCTGCCTGCGTGCTGATAGTAGGAGGTGAAAGATGGGAGTAAAGAGACAGAAGAAAAGCGCGCGCAATAGCCCGTAGGCCACGGGCCAATCCCGGAGGCAGTGCAATACCGGGCTGACCTGTGCCAGAGTGCGCTACGCCAAGCACTCCGCCATACTTTCAAAAAATATGCGTAACACCCAAGCCTCAAGGGCCCATATGAGATATTAAGCCAGGTATGTGAATGGCATCCCCCTTCGAAAGCGGACCGGGGATTAAGCCACACCCGAATACTCGATCCTGTGCTTCCTTGCTATCGCTCCCCTTCATATTTCTCCTCGATACCATTTCCGTTTCTCCTCCGCCGGCTGCAGCTCGGGTGGTTAAGATATTAGATAGCAATTGCCACGGCCGGCAACATTATTTTCCTTCACTTTTGATGCGAAAGCTTCACTATGCTACCTCGTAACGATTTCGCGGTGCTTACGGTTTTGACCTTCAAGTGGGCCAGAGGTCAGTCCTCTCACGGCGTGGTTCGAGCGTCCACCGATATATGTGAGACAGTTACTGCGCCATTTCCTTTCCTCAAAACCAATTTTAGAAACTAACCTTGAAAGTAAAAATTGAAAATTGGTTTTTTGAGAAAGGAAATGGCGCAGTGTCTGTCTTTCATATCGGCTGACACCTGAACCGCGCCGTAAAGGGAAAATGGAGGGAGTGAAAAAAAAAGAAGAAAAAGGTGCCGTAGTGGAGGGTTCTGGAATAATTTAGACCACCTGGGGATGTTTAGCGTGCACTGACATCGCGCCCTATCCACTGAGCCAATGCGGCGGGTTCCCTTTGTGGGTGCGGAACCCACTTCGGAAAGTATTTTATTTACGAAACTTAATTTTTCTTTTTCTGATTAGGTCACGTGGTTTTTCCAAACCTCTGGGGAGGACAACGCCTGATTTTCCTCCTTATGAGCTGCTATGCTTTCGCAAAAATGAAAATATGCTGCCTTCTACTTACGAACGGCGCTGATCATTTTACCTAGGCTGCTTGCACACAACATGTGTTTCCTGCATTTATACACAAGTATGGTGACAGGTTGCTCAGCGTACAAATTATTGAATAATACCATTTAAACGTGTAACCATTTTCGGGATGCGCTTGTATAGGAATTGTACCTGCATGCACGTGACTTTCTGGCGCCCTAGTTCACTGCCTTTTTCTGCATGTGTGTGTGTGTGTTGGGCTGAGTGTGTGGGTGTGCGCGCGCGCGCCACGGTAGAGTCCATTGCATGCAGTGGCGCAAAAACGCGGAGCTCTCACTTGGCTTGTCGCAAGTTTGGCTTGGTTAGGAGGGCGAGGGCCGGCTCAGGATGTGAAGCTTTTAAGTTCCATGGCTGATCACCGGCCTGTCTTATGACGTAGGGATAATGTAAACAGGAAATTCGAGAATGTAACATGCAACCAGATCCCTCGGATTTTTTTTTTCAATACATTACTCCGCATGAACATGTCCAGATATCGAGAACCACACGCTCGAGACAACACAGGCTTTTTGCGCGCGTGGTTTTCTTCCACCGGCCTTGAGGAAACGCGCGCGCCCATTTTCATACGGCAGTAATTCATGTCCCCATAAAAAAAAAAGACATGCTATGCTTGATGAATCGTTTATCTTCAAGACAGTCGCGTTTCCATGCCCGCCCCCCAAGTCGCCACGTGCTCGTCGGCCATGGCGGCCTCGTCGACGGCGACGTGCGCAAGCAGTCATATCGGAAAAGAGCGGGCTTTCAGCGCACCTATTCGCTCGCGTCAGCCGCCGCCTCATCAACCGTCGTCGGACGACGTGCGAAAATTATCTGGTAGGTCCACATTGGTGGCGGCGCTCACCATCGGGTGAAAATCGCCGGCCTCACGCCGTAAAAACGCCTCATGCATCCCGGCATTAAACGCTGTGGCTGAGCGGGGTTAAGATACTAGATTACGATACCTGGTGACATGACCAAGCGCCGTCACATGTCCGAGATGGGAGGTGCACTAGCGGGTGGCTGTTGGCTGGTTATACGGTCGAGTGTTCATTGCTCGCCGGGCTAAATGTTACGTCATGAGACCATGCGAAATAGCCTGAAATTTCGAATACAAAATATGCAGAGGACACCAAGCCGCAGAAAAGACCTGTTAATGCTATAGCATCATACCAACAAGGCGGAGCTAAGTGTTCCCCAAATTTCATAATTTCAGCGCGATTTCTTTTCTTTGTTCAAAAGTACTGCTCATAGTGCTGCCGCAATGAGGAGTTGTGTAGCCAAGTCATCAATGTTGTACTTTGCGATCGTTATGGAGCGCTTGGATTTTGATGTAGGCGAAATGCTAGTGGTCCGTGTACTGTTCGATTTCAGTGCATGTTAAAGAACCTCAGCTGGTCGAAATTTCCGGAGTCTTTCACTACGGCGTTCCTCATAGCCTGAGTCGCTTTGGGACGATAAACCATAAACCAAAACGCATGGAAATATTATACGGCTTATGGAAAAGCGTGATGGAGATTCCACAATTATTTTTGGGTGTGACATAACTATGAGGGATCGGAAAGCAAGCATTGCTTTTTCACGTTGTAAGAACTCGCTCAGCGGCAGCTGGAGCTGTGATGCGCCAAACATACCTTTTCACGTATTTGAAAGCACTGCCTGACAAATGTTTCAAAGACGATTATAGATCATATAACGGCAGCAATGCGTCCCACCCGGTCCTCTTCGTTCCTTCTGTTGTTTTTCGTAACTGATCTAAATTGGGATCCAAGTGGAGACACATCACTTATGTTAAAGCTGAAATTTACTAACGTACCCTGACGCCCGGATCTACATGACGTTACTCACCAGCATGGTGACGTGACTCGATTACGACCGACGCTGAATACCCCCGGGAATTCGGTCCCCTCGCCGTCAACTGTGAATGCTGAGGCGGCCGCAGATAGAACATGCCATCGCAAATGAGAATCTCCAAAAGGAGGCCATATTAGGTTCAGGAGTGAAGTTGAAAATAGCGAAAATTAAATGTAGCAATGCGTACATTCAGTTTAACTTCTTCAGCCTACCGAATTTCCTAACCTGTTGAGTGTTTTGCTCAATTCTTTGTTCCTGTCCTTTTGTGCAAGTTGCAAGAAAAAAAATAACGGTGGTTTAGCTTTGGTTAAACCTGGAGTGACGCGATAGCTACAGCTGCCCGAGTGGAACTTGGTCACGTGACCAAACACGTGACCAACAACGTGATCAGCCGCACCACGTGACCAACCACGTGACAGGGTGACGGCGCATCTACAGGGTGTCAACGCAGCCACAGGGTGGCGGTGCCGCCACCACCACGGCGCCGCCACGTTGAAGGCTCGAAATGCTGCCGTAATAATCGCTACAAAAACTCGTACAAAAAATCAAAGCGGCAGTTTACTTGACATGACAGAATACATTTATTATCGCATCACATCATGGCGCAGAAAAAGTCTAAACGATACATTTCGACAGTTTGCTATAAATACACAATGCACTTATGCACAGAACCAGCTTGAGAAAGTGTCGGTAGTAAATATTAAGTATGGCAAAACTTTACACTTTCTACATAGACGTGTACCACTTGCAACCGCCACACATCACTAGGCTGGTTGTGAGGAAAGGAGAGGTGCAACATTCGCGCTACATTGAGGTCAGCCACATGAACCGCGCCGTTTCGCAGGGAACATAGGCAGCCAGAGGTGCACTGCGAAGGCATTTCAAGCGTGCACTGCAGTAATTATAAAACACAATTGGCCTAATCTTGATGAAACCCAAAAAACACAAAACAACACAGCGTGGCGCGATACAAAAAATATAAGCATATCATACATGAATACAGATACAGCGTGTAAATATTGCACATCAAGGAAGATTATCCCAAATATGGCGAAGAACGAAGAACATTTACTGCACATATAAGTCGCCACAAGCACAAACAAAGCATTTCACTCTCGTTTAGTCGTACCAGCGAGAATGCGAGTTTTAGCATTGAGTGAAGAGACATAGTAAACCGTTCAAGCTGCAAGTGTGCACATACTGCACTACAAAAATTTTTGATGAATATTTCATTAAAAAAGTAAGAAATGATAAGAACTGAGGCATACAGACTTGTGGAACATCGCAAGCAGGCAATTGCTAATTGCAGGCAATTTTTGCTAATAGAAGTCAAGTCGACTGCTGAAAACATCGTTTTTCTCTTTCTTTGCGAAGCATTTCACGCAGTTTGGGAACTGATTTTACTTTCGTTGAAATGCCAGCAGCTTTCAATTCGGTCCGCAGTTCAACCGCGTCCATATCCTCGATGCAAGCGGGAGGTGTATCCTCGCGCTCCATTTCAGGAGCGCTTCGAGCCCTATTTGTGCGACTCTCTTCAATCATACCCTCAACCCAGTATGAACGATCGTGTTTTTTGTACGCTCGACTTGTTGTTACGTGCGCGCTATTCTCAAGGCGTTTTGCCAGCTTCAGCGCATCGGCGGCCGCATTCCATTTATTGGATCTTGCATGATGCAAATGCTTCAGAATATCATTCTTTTTCTCAATGCCTTCGCTCGAAAACCACCCCAAACACATGAATTCTTTATGCTTATTTGAGGCATGACAGACAAGAATATGCATATATGGCGTCATTCTTTCAGCCCCGTAACCCTTATGCCCTCGTTCTCCAAGTTCTATGTACGTTTTATGGAATTTGGCTATTTCTTGCTCGATGCTTTCGCCGGTCGTGTTATGTTCAAAATGATCAAAAATGCGACTAAGCATTTTCCAAATTGAGATGATTTTTTTTTCTGTTTCCGGGCTGAGTTTTCTAGTGAGCCTCTCTGGCAGCATTTCGAGCAGGCGCTCGCAGGAGTCTCCTTGAATACAGGTGAAATTTTTTCCTTTTCTTTCGTCCTGACACAGTTCAAATTTTACACCACAGCTATTAATTGCCTGCACAATTGCTTCCACGTGAGTGCTCTTGGTGTTTAAGTTCGTAACTTTATCGCGGTTGTCTTTGTCCATTGCTTCGACAATCAATCCATCAACCAGGCGATTAACGACTCTAATGCGCATGTGTAAAATGTCTGGAACCACAAATGCAGGTTCAATGTTGAATAGGGGAACGACTTTCATTCCGAATTCTTCAACAATGCCGTCCTCCCTCATGTTTTTTAGAGTGCGCAGAAGAGGCGGCTTATTACACTCCTCTGTGTTTGCCCCAGCTCTGCTTCGTTCCTTTAAATTAATACGACAGAAAGGACATGGGTGCCTAGAAGACGCTGACTGCAATCCTTGAACCATGAGCAAGAATTTTAGATCTGAGCCCAGACAGACTATGACGGGGAACTTCCTGTCCTTCCAAGCTGACACTGCCCCTTTTCACAACACTGTTAACTTCGTCTATCAAATCCTTCAAACTTTCTCTAATCTGAAAATAGTTTTCAGAGACTTCGACGACTGCGAGCAGGCGATGTAAGGTATGGCTCTGCAGCCTCCGGCTGCTGTCAATCAGGAGAAAAGATAGAGTTGTCCAGCTTGTTCGTGTGCTGACTACACAGCCATCTCCTTCTATTTTGACCAAAATTGGCTGCGACCTGAGCTGTTCTCCTTTCATACCTCTATTCACTGCGTACTCCGCAACGGCAGTTTCAAGTTCGTGCACAAAAGACACCTGAGCGCCAGCTGCTTCTCCTAGGGTTTTAAACACAGCAGTGCTTTCGTCTAGTTTTTGCCTGTATGAATTGATGACATGGAGCGAGGGTAAATTAGGGACAGCTGAAGACATTTTTTCCCAAAAAAACATTGCTTACAAAGTGGTTGTCTAAGAGCGCGGTGATTGCACGGACGCTTTTCTTCTCGGGGGAAGAAAGATCCTGATAGTCAGTTTTACCATTACTGCGGTATTCTTTTTTGATTCCTTGCTCCACGGAGATTCCGTCAATGTCAGAAAAAGTAATTTTGTGCAGTAGCCCTCGAAGGTCTTCTACAACCAACTGGCATAAGTCCAAGCCATAGCTTTCCAAAATTTCTTCTAGCCCTTGAACTATCACGCTGCCTACAGAATGCAGCTTTCTTCTATCGGTGCTTTTCGAACCTTCCCCGACCCTTTTTCCGCAGTTGTTGAGCAAGCGGCAGTTTTTTGCCTGTGATGACAGGCTTTTGTTTTCTTTTTGCAGCTGAAGGCATTTTGCCTCAAAATCCTGAATGGACTTACGCAGTTCAGAAAGAGACCGTTCTGATACACCCTCCATTCGCTTCACTTCTTCTTGTAAAGCTTGAATAATGATGTCCTTGATACTGTTATTTGAATTTTGAACAGAACTTTCCTTATCGAAGGGAATTTTTACATGGCGCTCTTTTTTAAGGAACCCCTCTTTTGCTCGGCCATTAATTTTTCTGTACTGAGTATCTACCGAGGAGCAGAGGCTTCTAAATCTTGTCTCTACTGCAACCTTTAAACTCTCTGGGATGGACATGCCAAGTGGAATAAAAGATGTTATTGTCTCAAAATAAGATTTCTCCGAAACCGTTTTGTTGCTAAAGATTTCCAGAACTGTCTTATTTGTCAATGTAAATGAAATTGCACATTCAGAAATCTCTAAGCGCAAAGCTCCCGAACTCATTTTTAAGAAATTCTAAACAACACAAATTGAAATGCAAGAATCAATACTATATCGAAAAAAAAAAAAACAGTTCCAAAACGTTTGCTGGCATCATATATGTGAAAGGCGGAAGGCTCACTATTTCTGTGGGTTAGGTTCTGCATGCAACAACCTTCGACACAAGGAACATTTGCAGACTTTCCACAGGATAGCCGTTTGGAAAGAGCTTGCAAGCTTTCTGTCGTGTCACAGCAGCCTTCACACGCACTGGGAACTCAATTGCCACTACACTGCCAAGTTTCGTTTCTCGAGTATGCCACCCAAAGGGAAGATTCAGCTTTGAAAAGTCTGACTCATTGCAAACAATCCAACCCCTTTCGAGCGGCCTTCCTTTCCTACTGAAAACCCATCTAAAGATGTCCAGGTCTATGTTCACCTTGACAAGCCCACTGGATCGACGGCTGTTGGAAAGTTTCTTTTGCACAGCGTAAATTAATTCCTCAGCAGCAGCTTCCAGTCGTTGTGGCGATGGCTTGCTTGGGTGCTTAAATTCCCGGAGACAGGCGCCGTTCAGATTTTTTCTTGGTTCAACGAAGCAATGCCACTTGGAATATCCTTTCCATTTTATAAGGTATCCCTTGCTCTGTAAAAAAAATATGGCATGGTGAAACATTTAGCGCAAGAAAACTCACACACGCCGAGGAACGACAAAACGAAGCACAAGTGAACCAAAGAAAAGACAAAGGAAAGATATGTCACTACAAAATGAAGAGCCAATGAACTTGAATGGTAATTTATGCAAATGTTAACATATCCATTTGTGACGAAATGAGTGCCTTAGAGGACTTAAGTTACTGGGGATTGAAGGGTTTGCTCAAAATCTTGACCGCGTTATCTACCTTACTGGACTCAGGAGCTGAGCAGGGCAGACTCCCACTGTTCCTCGGATTGATGTTTGTCTAGTTCGGGGGGCTTGCTACCGGAGCAGCCCCATGTTACATGGTATGTTGTTGGAATTCCGCCACACCAGGGGCAGATTCCGTCGTATCTATCGGGAAACATGATATGGTATTTGTGTAGGTTTGGGAAGGTGTTCGTCTGTAGTTGTCGCCAGCCCCTCGCCTCTGCCGCCGTTAGCTTCGAGTGTGGTGGGGGATAGACTTGCCTTTGCGTTCGGAGAAGGAGGAGGCGTTCGCCGTACATAGAGGGAAGAGGGGTGACGTCGGGGAGGTTAGTCGCTCGGTTGGTGTATCTCGAGCTAGACTGTCCGAGGCCTCGTTTCCCTCGAGCCCCTCGTGCCCAGGAGCCCAAGTGATTTGGTGCTTGCATGTGGAATTTTTAACATGTGGGGTAGTCAGAATGGGAGCGATGGAGTGGGGAAGTCTGCCGGTGAGGAAGAGCCGACACGCCGACTGGGAGTCTGTAACAATTTTTAGTCCGTTTCGCGTGGTATCGCCGTGCTGGATGGCGAGACCGATTGCGGCCGTTTCTGCTACTGTGGGAGAGCAGTTGCGTAGAGAGGCGCTGGCGATTTCCTTGAAGTTGGTGTCCAAAACTACCGCCACCGCGTTCGTGGAATTGGGGTACATGGCTGCGTCGACGTATACAGCATTTCGTGCCTGTCGGTGTGTGCGGCGCAGGTAATCCACTCGCGCCTTTCGTCGTCCCTTTTGTGAGTCCGAGTGAAAACTGGCGGTATACCAATTGCGGAGACATTTTGTTATAGGAAGTCTCCCTGACTGCCGCGCTTTGGGGCCTGCTACTGTGCAATTTTACCAATTTCTCTAACACATTTTAGTTAATGAAAACCTAAAAACCTAAAGAAAACGTCATCAAGACACCTCAAGTTTATATTCCTCGCAGCTTATTTATATGCAAGCTAACAACATTTTTTCAAACATCAATAAACAAATGCAAAAGAAAAAGGTTTGAAATTTTCTGGGCTCTCTTATACAGATAACAGCAGTAACACATACCAGGTGTTACAGAGAAGACTAAGTCATCATCAAAATTAAGCTTTCTCGGATTAGCTCAGCTAACAAAGCGAAAGTCGTCGGCGTTCATTGTGTTCATTGGTGTTGGCGTTGACAAATTTCTTGGTGATTTTGTGGAAAGGAAGGGCGCATATAACTGGCCACCTGTGTAAGTGGGCGCCTCAATAGCGCTTTGAGGTACGTGATGGTGGTGAGAGAAAGATGTGGGCTGCATGCATTAGCGCTGACAACGTTGTGGCAGACACGCGGCACTGCAGCAATAGGCCGCAGCCTGACCAACCTCTCGCGATCAGCCATTAATTCAAATGCCACCTGCCAGGGTGGCAGGTTGGGCGCACTGCTCATCCAGTGTGCGGAACGCACTCAACGCTACAGACGCTAAGCCGCGTCTGTTTGCACGATACATCACAGCTCTCGCTCTCTAACAAGGTTCAGCAGTAGTTGAGCAACTGCTAATATTTTTTTATCCAGCTGATACTCGGCTAGATAACGTGGTCAGGCAGCAGCCGCTGCACGGCTGTGGAGCCCCTGCGCAGAGACGGCGAAGACTAGGCTTGGCGGCGCGGCGAAGTCACTTGCTGGGTTGCTATGGCAGCGGCGCAGCAAGGACGTTCAAGATCAAACGTGAGGTGACGGCGAAATCGCTCCGACGAAAGCAGGAAAAGCTTTCGCTTTTAAAATATGGATTTTGCGGCATAGTATACCAGTGCCCGCTAACTGTAGCTAACCGGTAGTTACCCAGTAGTTAACAGTCAGTAAACCGGGAGGAAGCTGGTTTACTAATTCTGATATTAACTTTTAACTATTAGTTAGGCGCCTAGTTGCAGTTAGAGGTAGGTTACTAATATCCGTATCAGTTTTTAGAATTTCGAAAACGCGATTACCCTCATCGCAGTGGCTCGATAAAATTTGGCTACATCATGCGATGGCTCAGTGGTTAAGGTGCTCATCTGCTGAGCCGGAGTACCCGGGTTGGCACTCAACCGCAGCGGCTGCGCTTCTATGGAGGCGAAACGCAAAAGGCACCCATGCGCTGTGCAATATCACTGCACTTTGAAGATCCCTAGTTGGTCGAAATTATTCTGGAGCCCTCCACAACGGCACCTATTTGTTCCTTTCTTCTTTAACTCCCTCCTTCATCTCTTCCCTTACGGTGCAATTCGGGTGCCCGCCGAGATAGGCGGGACAGTTACTGTGTCATTTCCTCTCCTCAAAAGCCAATTTTCAAGAACCAGTTAGCGCCAAAATACATGCGCTTTCGAAAGCATGCAAGCAAAGTTCCGCGTGCGGGGGTGCCTTCAGGGAGCCCTGACCGCAATCGACGCCAGCTTGCGCGGCCTTGGTCTGTCGCTGAGCGCGGACAAATCGGTGGCCATGGCCTGCGTTTCGCGCTCGCGCGCGCACCTTGCGCCACTGTCACTGGACGGGACTCCGATTCCTTGGCGTAAATCGGTGCGGTACCTTGGCCTGGACATCGACTGGCGCCTTTCCTTCCGCCCCGCGGCGACCAAGGCCTGTCTGCAGATGAAGAGGATCACCGCCGCCGTGCACAAGCTCACCGCTCGAGGCCAGGGCATCTCCCAGCAAGCCGCGCTGCGTCTATACAATGCCGCAGCTTTGGGGGCGGTGCTCTATGCGCTGCCGCTCGTCACGGTGCGCAAGCCGTGCTGGAAGAAGCTCGAGCTTCAGCACCGCAAGTCCCTGCGCGTGTGCCTAGGCCTGCCCAAAAACTCGCAGTGCGCCGCAACGTTGGCCGAGGCAGGAGCGTGGCCCCTTGAGCTCCAAGCAGCGCGCAGGGCACTGAATCACATCGACCGGCTTCACCGCGCACCGGACGGCGACTCGCTGCTGCAGCGTATGCGCTCGCACCCGCGCTCACGAATGGGCGCGGCGCTGCTCGAGTATGAACAATTGACCCAAGGCCCACCCCCCTACGGCTCCTGCGCGCCCTGGCCTGCTGCCTCGGAGGTACAGCGAGAGATCGTCGGCATCGCGGGAAAGCGGAGCACACCCCTCTGCGCTGTGCAGCAGCTGGCCAGAGCCGTCATACACGAGGAGCTCCAGGACCATCTCCTCGTGTACACCGACGGCTCAGTGGCCCGCGACAGCTGCTCCCTTGCTGCGGCGGCCACCATCCCCGCCCTGCGACTGCACAGCCAGCAACACGCAACCTTCCAGGGCTCCTCCACCACGGCGGAGTTGATGGGGATCCGGCTCGGGCTGGACCTGCTGCTCACCCTCGGCCCTCCGCCGCCCAGGAGTGCTCTGCTGTGCGACTCCCGCGCCGCCCTAAGCCGCCTGCAATCTAACGGCCGCGGTACCCCACTAGTGCGGGAAATTCGCTCGCGCATCGAGCGCCTCGCGCAGAGAGGTTGTGCCGTGCGTGCACAGTGGGTGCCCGGTCACTGCGGCATCGCCGGCAACGAAGAAGCTGACGACCTCGCGACCGCTGCACACCAACTACCTGCCAGCGATCTGCCCCTTGCGCTGGAGGACGTGCGTGCGGCCATTCACGACCATCTCCGAAAGCAGCACCCCGACCCACGCATCGCGGGAGGTGAGCGCATCGACAGTGTCACCGGCTGTCGCGCACTTACACGGTCGCAACGTGCAATGATCCTCCGCGCGCGCATTGGCTGCGTGTGGCCCGGGGAACGACGGGTGCGTCACGGAATCGCGACGAGTGATGTGTGTGACGGATGCGGTGCAGTGGAAACACTAGAACATCTGCTCCTTCGCTGCTCCGCGTTCGCCGATGCTCGTCGCGATATGCTCGCGGCCTATATGGCGCAGGGCATACTACCAGACTCCATCAAGAGGCTATTGTGGCCGCAGGGCAGTGCGCGCACTCGTGAGCGAACTTTGGTGAGCCTCTGTGCATTCCTCGAACACACGGGCTTGACGTCCCGTCTGTTCTCCGTCAGGTAGTTACACGCAGTGACCGAACGCTCCGCGAGTTCCACCTTGAACGATTAATAACTGGACGCCCCACTCCAGTTGTAACCTACACAGTGCTGTGCGCGTGTGTGATTTAATTCCTCTAAAATGAACTAATCACGCGCACAGCCTGGACACATTACTTATTGTGTAAATAGTTTGTACATATTACTTCTCCCCCTGTCCTCTATTCCTGTCCCCTCACCTCTTTCATTTCATTTCTCCATTCTGCCTGCTGTCCTTTATTTCCGCTGCCCCAGCTCAGGTGCTTCAGTATCGATGGCAGATGCCGGGGCTAGCAAAAATCTTTTCCTTCCTTTTTACTATTATTTTTAATAAAACCACTACCACCACCAAGCAAAGAAACCTTTCCAGTGCGCGTAACTAGTCGAAACAGCCAAATTTTGTCGATCCATATGGCCAAAGATAACCATGTTCTGGAAATTCTAAAAACTTATATGGCTATTACTAACTACCGGCTACAAATGTAAAATTACGACTAAGCGCCTAACTGCAATTGTTAAAAGTTAATTATTAAAATCTAGTTAACCAGCTGAATAGTTAAAACGATTCACCGGAAACAATTCACACTGGTAATACTGTGCCGTAAAAGCCATATTTTAAAGCCAAAACGCATATTTTTGAAACGTCTTCCAGGTAACACCTGGTATTCAGAGTCGCTCAGCTAATGCTAAGGAAAGCTTGAAGAAACAAATGCGCGCGCTGCAAATATTCTGCACTTGCAAGGTTTAGGTTGTCATCTGTTCTATCCAAACATATTGTTGTGCGCTTATTTTTATTCCTCGAGATGGGAAAGCGAACCAGCTGCAGGTTTTTTTTTTATGTGTCAAATCTTGCCGCTTCACTCCTCTGTCAGTAGGTATGCTATACCGTTTTACATCGCCCACGAGCGATTCCTCTTTAATTCGCTCGCCTTGCATGCTTTGCATCATGTCTACTTGTGAATGACAACGTATCCGGTAACACTGGCATGCGTACATTAGTAAATAAAGTCCTCACTTGGTCTACATTTATGTTGAAAATGTTGAGCTAAAGTTATGAATAACAAGAGAGATAGCGCTACTTGCTAATTACGTACTTCAGAAATATTATGTCCAGCAGAAGGCGCCTGCTGTATTTCTGCATTATTCGGACCTTTGCATGTTATCTCTTTAAGCTTCGCTAAATTATCTGCAGTGCCTTGCATATCCTTTGGAATAATAATACATTTGCTCCGACGTCTCCCTGTACTGCTTTTTTCTGGCCAAATGTTGTAATTTTACCTAATAAAATATGAGAGCACTACGTAAACCGCCATTAGCACCATGTAAGCAAGGGCCTTAAGCTGTTTGCATGCTATAAACATGAACGACCGGTCGTTGTGTACATTTTTTATGGTCGTTGTTTTATGAGGGTTTAACGCCCCAAACCGACTCAGGCTATGATAGACGCCGTAGTGAAGGGCTTGGGAAATTTCGACCATCTGGGGTTCTTTAACATGCATCGACAACGCATAGTACACGGGGCTCTCGAATTTCACCTGCATCGAAATTCGACCGCCGAGGCCGGGATCGAACCCGCATCTTTCGGGCCAGCAGCCGAGCGCCATAACCACTCAGCCACCGCGGCGGCGTGTCACGTGTCGCATGTGCAATGTTGAATGCTAACTGTGATGGGTGGCAATTCTATGTAGTAGTAGTAGCGGTGATATTATCCAAATAATAAAAAGAAAAGAAGGGAAAGATTTTTCCTGCTGCGAGCACCTGAGCTGGGGCAGCGCAAATAAAGGGATATCAGACAGATTAGAGAAATGAAATAACTATAGCCATAAACTATAGAAGGGAGAGTGGTCAGGAACTATGTACAAGTATTATCTTTACAAATTCGCAGTTATATGTCAGAAAAAAAACGAAGAAATTTTGAGGACACTGAAGACTGCTTGTGAAATCATGGAATGCGAAAGAATTAATGTTTAATCGTGGCCCTCGTGGATAGCTCCAAACGAAGACGCGTCCTTTGTTTGTTCTTGTTCTCAGATCATTACCCGCCGCGGTGGCTCAGTGGTTAGGGCGCTCGACTACTGAGCCGGAGTTCCCGGGTTCGAACCCGACCGCGGCGGCTGCGTTTTTATGGAGGAAAAGCGCTAAGGCGCCCGTTTGCTGTGCGATGTCAGCGCACGTTAAAGATCCCCAGGTGGTCGAAATTATTCCGGAGCCCTCCACTACGGCACCTCTTTCTTCCTTTCTTCTTTCACTCCCCCCTTTATCCCTTCCCTTACGGCGCGGTTCAGGTGTCCGCCGATATGCGAGACAGATACTGCGCCATTTCCTTTCCCCAAAACACCAAAGCGTGCTTGTGGCCTGGAGCGCGTTTGGTTCGCAACCTAGTAGTTGTGTCGAATTCTGCCTAAGCCTCTTATCTTTAATCGAAACGATGACCCCACACTGAATTTCCGTGACAATCCTTCCACACAAACCAAATCCACAGTGATTGCACACGCATGTAAGCTCTACGCTTGTCATGCTGTAGGAATTAAAAAAAAGTTACCAACAAGCTCTACAGACCGCCCTGAATTGTGTAATCAGGACATGCAAACAAACACAAAACGTAACATGGACCGAGGTGCTTAAAGAAATGGCTTGGGAAGGTTGTTACTTACCGTTTTGGCAATGACTCTCTCGACCAGGTGGTACATCAAAACTTCAGCAGAAGAAATTCAATGGACGCAGGGAACTGGCTAACCAGATGCAGCTGATGACAGACAGTAGCGAGACAGCCAGGTCCTGAGGAGCTTAAAGGATGCGGGAGACAAGGGCAAGGTGTATGGGGGCGATGGCGGTTACATGGAACTGGCTAAGGGAAAATCTTCCTTCATTGGCACCGCAGAAGATGCAAGGGACCTAAATCTAGCTCAGAACGACCTCCCATGGCTCCGGACCCTGGTTTTAAAGACCTAGAAACCCGGCCCACCTCTTGCATCGCCCAATCAACAGCAAACTAACCCATCATTGGTTTACAAACTTCATGGCACGCCCTCCAATTTGGCAAGGTTCAAACCCTCTCCCTGAAATACACAGCACATTTAAATTGCTATAAGAAAATGTAATTCCGGGAATGAACCCTCGAAATGCTTGGGCCAACAGGTTTACGTGCCACGCCCCATTCTTCCACAGTATTACTCAAACTCTCTCCCTTAAAAAGTAAAAAGAGAAACATATGAAAATACATCAAAACATTCCCATGCGGCTCCCAGCTTTACGCCAATTACCGATATTCAACCGATCGCTACCGCTGCGAGTAGTAGACTACTCGTCTTCGGGACGACTGTTGACAGGCGTCCCCGCAAAATCTGGAAAGAGGCGCCAGCCTGTCGTTGCTGCCTCTGAACACGCTTCAGCGTTTCGTTAAGCAGGCCCGCTTCTCGGGACCCGTTGGTATGCCCCATCCTCTGACTTCGACGCCGTCGCGGCTTAGACGCGGCGTCTCCTTGCCGCGTCCGCGCTGACCATGCGCTATGCTACGCTATCACTGCGGTGGTTTCCTTAGACGGGCGAAGGGGGGCGGGCGGTTTCGGGAAAACGTCTTGGCTCCTTTCCTCTGGCTCGGTCTTTGCCTTCGCCGGTCTACGCCCGCTTGCCTCGCCATGCACGCTTCCTGCTGACGGGGATTAACAGGGAAATCGCCGCATCTCGGCGCCGGGCTGTCGAAAAACCCTCGGATGGTTCGAACCTCGGCTTTTTAAGCCCTCGTGTTGAAAACATCCGGGTCAGTGGCTGCAAACCATTGATGTAAGAAGCGGGAAGTGTCCCCAGGGAGCGATTAACATTCTTCCCTGTCTGTTGGATGTGCCACGACTCAAGTAGAAGCCTCCTGTGCGGGTTAGCTTCGGTTTCCAGTACATTAGTGCCGTCAACGTCCATTCGGTGGTCGCATGCCTCGCAGTGTTCGGCCGCAGCGCTGCGGTCACGGTTCATTTGTCGGACGTCCGCTTTGTGTTGCCTCATTATTTCGGCGAAGTTCTTCGTTTCCCCTATGTACAATTCCGGGAAGACCGAGCAGGACATTTGGTATACAACCTCTTGGGCCCTTTCTTTTGGGTGACGGCCGTTTGGGGGGGGGGGGGGGGGAGAGAAGGCGTCCGATGGTGGTAGTCGTAAAGCCACTCAATAGACTGTGCGTTGTTAGCACCCTTCTTTACCGAGAATGCGTGCCAGCGTCTCGCTCACGCCTTTCACGTATGGAATGCAAAACGTTTCCACTTCTGGCGTGTGTTTTACGGCCGCGAGTGAGTTTCGAACCCGAGGCGGCGTGAACGCATACGTTTTGCTGGTTACTGCGTTAAGCGTGGCCCGCATGGAGCGTTTTTCCGGGCGATTCGCCGGCGTCGGCGGCAGCGGAGCGCTTTTTTGCCGCCGTCGACTGCCACACCGCCGCAGCCGAACATTCTGCGTCATAAAATACCAGTATCTTGCGCTGTATTTTGGATATCGTCGTCTTCATCAGCTGCATCTATGCGCAACGGAACCGAACACTGAAACAGCACTGAAAACCGAAGTGCTAGCACTCCTAGTTGCAACTGGCGTAACCACGCTAACTCGTCCGAAATTGATTTTGGTGGCACTGTCTACCTGTGCCATGCGCTGTGCTTTTAACAAGGCTGGTGGAATTCCTTAGTTTGGCGGAAGGCAGTAAAGAATCTTCTGCAGAAATTCTGATGTCTTTTTTGGGAGATTTTTGTCTGCGTGTGGAGAAACCCTTTGCCAAGACTGACACATTAGCGGTTGTGAGTTTTTCTTTTGTGACAGCCTGGAGGCAAGAGTGCGTCCATGACCTTTCCGGGCCGTTTTCGCAGAGGCGCCGACTATGTCGTGCCGCTCGTGCTTCGCACCATAGGGAACAGAAACATAGCGCATCCAAAAAGCAACCATGGACTGCGCTCCACGATTCGAGGAAAAGTAAAAGGAGAAAAAACAAGAAAGGCAGGCAAAGGCACAGCAGGAGACCCCTCCCCACTGTCCTTTTCTTCCTCCCTCTTACCACCCTGCTACCGGCTGCCCGTGTAGCTCTTGAAAAAGAATTTCTCCGTACCTATGCACCTGCTCAAATCATCCTTGGCCCTTTCCGTTACCGTCTCTCCACGTTCTTCATCCGTTTGATGCTGCGTGTTGTGCGTCTTGTTCCCGTAGCCTTTTTGGGAGGAACAGTGCTGAAAATTGTGCCCTAAGGGTAGGGTGGAATTCAAGCAAGTTTTGGTTAAGACGATTCCCAATTCTTGCATATTTGTTTTAAAATCAGCGACAGCAGCAATGACACATCGCTTTGAGCATGCGGCTCGAGGACGGTGTGTGATTCGTTCCGCAGTGTCGCCGTGTACCCACTGATTTCCAATGGGTAGAAGTTTTCTCGAAGCCTGGCGCTTGGTTTCTTTGAGTTGAAGTGCTCGGAAAATGGTCTTCCACCTAACATTGTGTTGAAGAAAACACTTCAACCCATTGCGCTTGGTGCGAGGTTGCCAGTGCGCCATTAAATCTCATCATCAGCAAAAGAAAACATTTCTAGGCAATGGATACCCAAGATTCTTCACTCGATGTATCATCTAAAACTGAAAAGGATGCAACGAAAACAACCCGATATGCTTATGCTAAGGACACGCTCCATGGTGGCAAAAACGCGTATGCAGTTAGTACGTAAAGGGTGTTTGCGAAACCTTGGCCAGTGTTCTCAGAAAGGAAGGGATGCAAACTACACACAAGCCGGACATCATTATCGGAGGCCTCCTGTGCCACTTCAAAGACAGTCATCCCACCCCAAAAAAGGCCTAGAGGCGCCAACTCGAATGGCCCTTCCTGGGCGTACGCGCTCAGCGTCCGCGCTCTTAGTGTAAGCCGAAACCGGTCTGCGCATGCGCACTGCAGGAGACGCCAGCAAGCCTAGGTGAGGCGTCCGTGCTAGATGTCGGCATCAACGCGCGGGCGCTCGTGTACGCGTTGGAAGGGGGGTCCGGTTTATAACAATGGAAGGATCGCCGGGCTCTCGGTGGCTCTTTTCTTCATGGCTTGAAGCTATTTCAGGTTCCCCGAACTTTTCTTCGCGGTTTAAGTTGTTCTTTCATCGCCCCCCAACCCCTTCTCTCCACGGCTTGAAATTCTCTCCGTCCGCTCGACAGGGGAAGGGAGCCAGAACCAGGAACATGGAGATGCATGGCACATTTAAAAGTCGCTGGATCGTTCCGTGTAAACGGCTCCCTCTTCTGACTCCCGCGGTTTGTGCGCTTAAAAAGCCGCGCTAACTCCCCGGGAGTCACACATCCAAGAAGTAGTACTTTGCAACAGCTTCAGAGGCAACAACAACTGACGAGAATACAAAAAGGAAGCTAAAAATGTTGCCGGCCCAGCGATTGCTATCTAATCCCTCAAGCACTGGAACTGCAACCGGTGGAATAAAAAGCAAAGAGAGAGGATAGCGAAAAGTAGATAGGAGAGCGGCAGAAAAAAAAAAAAACGAGGGTAGGTTGGAACTTATGCAAAAAAAAAATATGTTCGCGCCACTCGTGCGAAAGTGCTTATGGGTACTGTTGCACATATTCGCAACACGGTAAATTCACTGCATATTCAGGGCCGCGAGCATGTAGCGTCCTGTCGCTAATGAATCGCGCTAGCGGCGCATTGCACAAACGGGTTGGGTGGAGCGCCGAGTCACCGTACTGGAGAAAACCAGTAATCTTTTAAACATCGTGTTATCCGACAATAACTTCTGTTCATTTCTTAGCAGATTTAAATTATAATCAAGAACATTTAACTAGAGTTTGACTCTTGATTGCTGCTCTGGGTAACGGCGTAGTTACTGGCTTGCCGAACTGATGGCACACTCTTCAGAATAGTTCCCAGCATGCCACTCTATGAAGTCTTCGTTAGCGGTTCATCCTTCACGTAGATCTTTGACAGAATTGCCGAAACTAGCATCGATTACAGCAATGGTAAACCCCTTCTCGACGGCGAACGATCGAATCGTGAGAAGCACTTTACCAACCTAGACAAAAATGTGAACTACCACACTACTAATTGTTACATTGGACAAATAACCTACTGGCATAAAACGCAGCATCAGGTTTGCCGCCTCTTATGTGCAACACATGCAACATTCACTTCAACGCATCCTTGCTGCACTTGCACCACATCGACAAAAGATTGGAAGAGCTTTCTGCTATTGAGGCTAATAACATGAGTGTTGAAATGTAGACATTAAGACACGATTTTACAATTTTGAATGCACAGTGCAAGAACCATATACAAGTATCGGTGAGTGAGCTCTAAGTATGAGCGTCCGGGAATTACAAATTTCACTGCTTGAACGAAAGTACCTAGAAGCTTCATTGCTTTGCACTGTTATTGCGTACGCAATTCCACTATCACCTATGCCGCTGTGGTCACTGTACGCGCTTAATGAAAAATGTACCTGTCAAGCAAAAGAGTCTTCTTATAATTTCCCCTATATACCTCATAGAAGGCACACGCTTTCTTGTAGCTTTTTATGTAGCAGCCCATGGCCATAGCCTCCCTCCGATGGGGGCACTTTTGATAAAACTGCGAATTCGTACGGCAGGCTCAACCTCCCAAAGCAGGGATACTGTAGCAGGGCACGGCCGGAATCGAGCCGCCTCCGCTACTCGAGCCCGGCTGCGAGCAGGGACGTGTGCCTTTCCAACGCACCGAGAGAGGGCACCACACGTTTCATGAAAAAGCTGATGATGCATGATCAATAGTGAAATAGCGCAGGAAGACTTTTACGCCATTGAAATGTAAAATACCTTATACTTCCTTAAAGGTAGGACATTACCCTACGTGAACCTGCTAGAGCTTGTCGATATATTTTAAAATAGGGCTGTAGTGAGCGATAAATTGAAGTCAAGTGGGGTATTTTTCAGGACCTCGCCATAGGCTCCATGCTGTCATAGATCATTGCTCATAGCAAACGCAATATGTAAGCTACATCGATGAAACTCGACTAAATGAAACTTTAAGATGCATTTAACATCTAGGCGAGAGAGCTAATTTCTAACTGTTATGCGCGACGAAATATCAATTTTTATTTTTCGTCGCCATTGAGTTACGCGCCGCCGCGCCGCCGGCTGTCACGAGATGGCGCGACCGGTTTTTCGAGGCGCATGGTCCAGAATCCTGGGGATGAGTTGGTGTAGTTCGGTTTTCTGCTCAGCCGACAGCGGTGCTTTAATGATTAAGTCACTAATGACCTGATCAGTGTCTTCCCTGTTCGTCACTGAGCCTATTCCCGGAAGCTCGACCGGAAGCTCTTCTAACTTTCCCGTGTCGGGCATTTCCTCTCCAGTACCTGGTGCCTTCAACGCTACAGGCTCAATTTTATTCAGTTCGGACGTGCTCTGAATATCAGCTTGCTGCGCCTCCGACCCTTTTTCATTGTTCGACAACGTCGGCACCGCAACTACCGCCTTTGCAGCGAGCTCCCGAACTCTCGATCTGGTTAAGGCCTAAACGCTAGCCTCACCAAACAAAAGCCCCTTCTCGCGCAGGAGGTGATCGGACCTGTTCGAAAATAGGTACGGGTACTGGGGGGGCAGCATAGATGATACTACGGCCTCCGTCTCAAGTGCTTCGAAAGGTCCTTCAATGAGCACTTTTGCTACGGGCAGACACACGCTATGAGCTTCCAAGGCTTGCTTGATCCATGCGCACTCGCCCGTGAACATATCGGGTTCTACGTAAGAGGGGTGAACTACATCCATTGTAGCTGCGGAATCACGAAGCACTCGGCACTCTTTCCCATTCACGAGGAAGTCTCGCATGTAAGGCTCGAGAAGCTTCATGTTCTCGTCAGTGCTACATAATGACAAACACACGACTTCTCTTTTTGTTTCTGGACACTGCGCCGAAAAGTGACCCGGCTTCTGGCACGTATAACACACGCGCGCTTGCCTCGTCTCGAACCGCTTTCTACGTTCGGCTTCGGCTGCCGCCGTCTCCTTACGTTCGGTCGGACTGCTTTCACTCGCATCCGCACTACGTGTGTCCCCCCTTGCTCTCATGGGTGTGAACTTCGGCCTCTCAGACTTGGAGCCAAATTCACCCTTTTGACCGTCCTTAGCTCCGCGAGCCCGACGCGTCACAAACTCCTCGGCTAGCTCGGCGGCTTTAGCCACTGTACTAACGTCTGGCCTATCCAAGACCCAGTACCGCACGTTCTCAGGTAACCGACTGTAAAACTGTTCCAGCTCGAAACACTGCAGAATTTTCTCGTGGTCACCAAACGCTTTCTCTTCTTTGAGCCACTCCTGCATGTTTGACATAAGCCTGTAGGCAAACTCTGTATATGACTCACTTCTGCCTTTTTCATTTTCCCGAAACTTCCGACGGAACGCCTCCGCTGACAGCCTGTACTTTTTTAGCAGACTCGATTTCACTTGGTCGAAATCCTCTGCCTCCTCTCTCTTCAAGCGAGCGACTACGTCGGCCGCCTCGCCGGGTAGTGGGCGCGGCGAAAGCCTTGGGCGCACAACGCTGACTATGCGTCCGATTCTTCTTGTACAGGCTTTGTTCCTGCCAACTGCCAGCCTCCTTGTTGCGCCTTCAGCCAAGCCGTTTACAACAGTGACATCAAGCCATATCGACGATGCAGTTTCGTGCCTCTTTCCGAAAACGGATGATGCAGTGTTTTCAAGTCACGGGTTCCTGACGTCACCAGCTTCAACTGCTATAAAGACAGCACCGCACGATGGACTTACCAGTGGGCGCGGCGAAAGCCTTGGGCGCACAACGCTGACTATGCGTCCGATTATTCTTGTACAGGCTTTGTTCCTGCCAACTGCCAGCCTCCTTGTTGCGCCTTCAGCCAAGCCGTTTACAACAGTGACATCAAGCCATATCGACGATGCAGTTTCGTGCCTCTTTCCGAAAACGGATGATGCAGTGTTTTCAAGTCACGGGTTCCTGACGTCACCAGGTTCAACTGCTATAAAGACAGCACCGCACGATGGACTTACCAGTGGGCGTGGCGAAAGCCTTGGGCGCACAACGCTGACTATGCGTCCGATTATTCTTGTACAGGTTAGTTACAACAGCACAATACGCAGTGATGATCGTTTTCTTGTACTGCCGCGCCCACATCTGTGCTTGAGTATTGCCTATGAGTGTTTAAATTCGTGTAAGCTTCTCGTTTGTGGGGACATTGAAGAAAATCCGGGACCGACTGTTGATGAAATGTTCGAGTCTATATTGAGTGGCCAGCAAGCAATTAGAGCTGACATCGCTTCATTGAAAGAACGCCTTGAATCCACGGGGACAGCAATACACTGTTTCGAACAGCGTTTAATCAGCTTGGAATGCAGTATGACCGAGGTTCGAGCAAAGACCCATGAAAATGAAGAAACATATGCAGTTGCAACCGCAGCGCATGACCTACTTAAACTTCACCATGAAAAACTGGTTGATTTGGAAAACCGCAGCCGCCGTTCGAATTTGATTGTTTTTGGGATTACCGAAGATCCTAATGAAACGGAAACAACGCTACGGGAGAAGGTTATTGAAGACGTCTTCAAGGATAAGGTGGGGGTAGATTGTGTTTCAGTAGCGAGAATTCACAGACTCAGGAAGAGACCCACAGGAAGGCCCGTCATCGCGTTTTTCCAGGATTACACTGAAAAACAAGCCCTCATGAAGAATGCTCACAAACTGAAAGGATCAGGAATATCCTTGCAAAATGATTACTGCGCAGACACGCTGCGCAAGCGCCGACTACTTTGGAACAGCGCGAAAGAAGAAAAAGATAGCGGCAGAAAGGTCTGGCTTGTTCATGATAAGATTCGCGTTGGCGGCGACTTGTACATTTGGGACGACGTACACAACACACGGAAACTAGTTGCAAAAAGGGATGACACAGAAATGAGACTAGAGCAGGCAGAATAGCAATCACGGTCTTTCCAGTTTCGGCTGCTTTCACTAAATGCCCAAAGCATTGTCAACAAAATAGACAGACTGCAAGATCTTTTATTAGTATACGATCCTCATATATGCGTTATTTCTGAAACCTGGTTGCATGACGGGGTGCAGGATGATGAAATAATTTCGCCAGGTTACCAACTGTTTAGAAGAGATAGATTCTCCCGAGGTGGTGGCGTCGCAGTTATAGCAAAAAATAGTGTTGATATAGGAGAACTAGATCAGATTGATAACCACGAAAGCTTGTTTTTGAATGTCTCTGTCTGGGGTTTTTCATTCATACTATGTTCTGTGTACCGCGCACCAAATGCTGATGATCACTTTATGCAGAAATTATATGATCACCTTTTGAAATTCAGAGGAAAAAACTTAATTATAACTGGTGATTTTAATCTTCCTCAAATAAAATGGAATAGCCGGAGCTATGGGCACAGTCCTTCCTGTGATATACTCATTGATATGATGCTAACTTTTAGTCTTGAACAGGTTATTACTGTTTCTACCAGAGGAGACAATATTCTAGACCTCTTATTCCTCAGTGAAATTTTCCATGAAGGAACCGCTGAAATTGATGCAGGCATTTCAGACCACAAATTAATTTCTTTTTCATCAACAATCAACGTGAATAGAAGAAAACAACGCGAACGATTTAAGGTTAGGGACTATGCTAAAGCAGATGATACATCAATCATCGATTACTTAGACCTATACCTAAATGTTGTCCATGATGATGTCGAGCTTTCATGGCAAAAGTTCAGGGACATAGCCTCTTATTGCATTAACAGATTCATTCCACTGAGAAGTGTCAAGAAACCTCCATCAAACCCGTGGATCAACAGAGATATTATCCAAACTAAGCGAAAACTAAAGCGAATGAAGAAACATAGCAGGCAGAGTTTGTCTTCCAAAAAATTGAAAACTGAATTACTAACAAAAGTGAAAGCAGCCCGAGATAAGTTTTTCAGTCATGATCTTGTTGATTTTATTTCACATGCCCCACAGAAGTTTTGGCGTTTTTCAGGTCAATCTAAACAGGCAATTCATAAAATTAAGGTTAATGATGAAATAATTGAAGACGCTTCCAGTATTGCCGAACACTTCAATGATTATTTTTGGAGTGTGTTTTCTGACCTGGATGAATTTGAACATCATAACAATGATAGGTCTTTTGTACATGACATTGTGATTTCCAGGCAAGGTGTTTTGGATATGCTCTTAAAAATTGATGTCAGGAAATCTGCCGGGCCGGATAATATACCAAATGCTTTTTTACGAAGGTATGCGGAACAGATATGCGTTTTTTTAACTGACTTTTTCAAATTATCATTACAATTAGGAGAAATACCATCTGACTGGCGTACCGCAAGAGTTGTTCCAATTCATAAAAAGGGTGACCATCTTACAGTATCGAATTATCGTCCCATTTCTATAACGACCACTTGCAGCAAATTATTAGAGCACATTGTCGCAGGCTTTATTCGTCAGTTTTTGACAGACCATAATGTCCTCTCTCCATTTCAACATGGGTTTCGAAAGGGACTGTCGACAACAACTCAACTTGTGTCAGTTGTTCATGAAATCTCTCAGGTGCTTGACACGTCCGGGCAAGTCGATATGCTCTTTTTTGATTTTAGTAAAGCATTCGATAAGGTTCCCCATGGAAAATTACTCCACAAACTATAGCGCATTGGTCTTCCTACAAATATTATAACATGGATCCAAGCCTACCTCCGCCATAGACAGCAATATCCGTCAGGTAACTTCTGGTGTACCGCAAGGCAGCGTATTAGGACCACTTTTATTTTTGATCTATATTAATGATATAGTCGACGTAATTCCTGATGATGTCCATGTTAATTTATTTGCGGATGACTGTGTCATTTTTAGAAAAATTGTTTCCAGGAACGACAGCAATTACTTACAGGAATCAGTTAATGCTATCCGTGATTGGTGTGAACTTTGGTGCATGGAAATCAATGTAAACAAAACAGTTTTGCTGCGAGTCACACGGAAAAAAGAACCTAGAGTATTTTCTTATGTACTTAACAACACAATAATATCTGAGGTTGAAAAATACAAGTATTTGGGTCTCACATTCAACAGTGAACTCTCTTGGTCAAACCATATTTCCATTACATGTTCAGCAGCATTGCGCAAATTGTGGTTCTTGAAAAGGAAACTTAGAAATGCACCTGCAAATACCAAAATGTTAGCATACACCACATTTGTCCGTTCCAAACTGAAGTATGCAGCAGTTGTATGGGATCCTCATACTAAAAAGAATATAATGAATTTAGAGCGTGTTCAAAGGAAGGCTATCAGATTCATCTTTAGTAAATATAAAAGAGAGGATTCTCCGTCTTTAATAATGCTTGCAAATAAAATCAGTACGCTGGAAAACAGGCGGAAGATAAGTCGTCTCCAATTTTTACATAACATTATAAATGGAAAAAGCGCACTTCAGCAGCCTCATTGCGTAAAACCTCTAAGTTCACGCCAGACAAGACACAGACATAACCTTTCACTTACGCCAATATTTTCTAAAACAAAATCCCATATGAATAGTTTCTTTCCGCGTACTATACATGAATGGAATTCTATACCTGTCGATGTATTGCAGTCACAAAACTTTGCAGAAGAGCTGGAAAAACATCTTTCTTCCATAAACTAACTGAAACAAAACCAGTGTTCACAATCTGTTATGTTTTCCTAACTCCTTCACTTGTGATGCCTTCTTTTTTTTTTCCCCCAGAAACAGTTCTGTTGTTCTGAGTAAAAACTGCCCGCCTGTTTGTTATTTCACATGTGCCACTCTTCATGTTTTGTTCGTTATTGTGCTGGTGCCAGAGCGTATTCATTGAGTAACACTGCTACACCCAGCATTATTTTTCGTTAGTGTTTATTGTTGTTTTGCATTGTCACACTTTTTACTGTATTGCCCCTCCTGCTAGGGCCAGTTTATTGGCCTGCAGTATCAATAAATAAATAAATAAATAAATAACAAAGTGAGCAAGCGCTGTGGCCACGTTTCCCGAGAGAACCCCTGCTTCTCGCACGTTCGCTCAAAGTTAACCAGGAACAAACCAATGTCCTCTCCAAGCTTAAACGGCCGCATCAGGTCAGTCATTTTGAACGATACTCGTTCTCCTGCACCGTGTGCCTGACTTCCATTACGAGCGCGTTCCATCTCTACCTCGAGACGCTTCATTTCCAAAGCGTGTTGACGGTCGCGCTCTTCTTTCTCTTTATCTTTTTGCTCTTTACGCTCGCGCTCGTCTTTCTCTTTTTGCTCTTTACGTTCGCGCTCGTCTTTCTCTTTTTGCTCTTTACGTTCGCGCTCGTGTTTCTATTTTTGCTCTTTACGTTCGCGCTCGTCTTTCTCTTCTTTTTGCTCCCTCTCCTCAATGGTCTCAAGGCATTCCGACAGCTCGTCATCCTCAGCCTCCAACTCAAGAATAGCCCTTAGCAGTTCTGGTTTTCTGAGTTTGTCTGAGACATCCAGACCCAACTCTCTTGCAAGCTCCAGCAATTTCGGTTTGCGCAACGACTTCAAATCCATGGCTGCTCCGAATGCTGCTTTCTCTACTGCCTACTATTGTCTTGCCGCAAACTAACCCGGCAGCAACGACAACACAATTACCAGCTCTGTTTCTGACACTAACAAAAGCCTGGCAAAACTCAGAAGAAGAAAGTCCCGCACTCACCAAACCTCGCAGCCAAGAATTCAGCGCAGTCGTTCCTCTGCAGGCAACCAGTCATCACACAGGGCTCGTTGCACTGCTCCCGGATGGTCGTTGAGCTGCTCAGCATACAGTTGACCGCATATCTTCGCTGCTGGCCTCCGTTGTCGCGATCTCACCGCTGGCAACCAGTTGTTGCAAATGGGTTGCAAGCCCCAAGGGTAGCTTTGGCCTGGCGGCCTGGCGCAAAGCTGGAAACATCCGAAGGTCCCGGCAAAGGATGAGTCGACTGGCAACAGAACAACTTGTTTATTCTGGCATCGCAAAAGAGCAGCCGGTCAGGGCGACCACGTTACTCGAAGGAAGAAATGAAGTCTCTCCTTGGCGTCCGGCGCAGCTGCCTTTTATACCCTCGGAGTCGAGGGCAAGAAGGAACGGCTTGGGATGAGTCGCACAAGACGGCGACGCACGGACATGTACAGACGTGACGGGCGCGTCCGCCGGGCCGGCGCCGGTCAGACCTCCTCGCCTCCCAGTTGGGGAGCTCCTCTCCCCGGCTGCCGCGCTTTGACAAGCGTGGGCACCAACATGTACACACACACACACGCACACACGACGACACGTGGCATTGAAACCTGCCTGGACGCGCTTGGCGGGAGGCGTTGCGGCAGCGATGAACGGGCCCAAAATGACCGCCACTTTGAACGAAGCCCCAGGCGTCCGTTGCATCCGCGCCGGCTATACCGCGCGTCGTAGGCGAAACGTAACAGATCACAGCGCCATCCTTCTTGCACAAAATCCACACTTGGAGAGGTTTGTGCCCCAGCCTTTGTGAGTGGTTCACCTGCGAAGACAACGAGAAAAAACGTCGGCTTTACTGACCTATCGTTTCAAAATTGCTGCGGTTCAGTTGCACTTTGCCTAGGGATGTCGTCTTAGAACAAAACATTTGAGCCGTTTTTTTTTCAGAGTTGCGGTGCACGAACTTGTCTGTCTGAACCTGCTCATTTGCAATGCCATTCAGACTGTGCAAAATAAAAACAAAGGCACATAATGGGAGCTGCAACTCGGTCCTTTTAATCTGTGGGAGACTGCGCTGCCCAGCTCGGACTTGGCTGTTCAACGCCGGGTCCTCAAGCGAGCCACCGAGGTCATCACGAAGCAAAGTATTCTGATCACCTAGATTTGACCTCAAATTCCGTTTTTCTGTTTGTTTTTTGGAACCGATAAGGTTTTTCCGCCTCCTTTCACGCTTTGCGGGCACCTCACGTGCTCGCGTACATACATAACCGAATGTCGCGCTTCAGATGCGCCGCACAGAGCGCTTAGCGCAAACGGCGTACGGACCATTCGTCACAGCTTTGCTCATACAGATTAACAAGGTTTGCAATCATCAAATGGATTCGTAATGCTTACCTCGCCGAGCAGGACAACTTTGCCGTCCTGGAATTCCTTGGCAGAAAGGTGCTTCACCCAGCCGCTTGTAAAATAATTGTGGGACTCCAAAGCTTTGTACGCTTTCATGTTTTCCAAAGTCACAAAGTTCGCGGAAAACACAAGATACGTGACGATGTCGCCGTGCGAAATCTCGGGGAAGCCACTCACATCGGCACTTGTGTCCACTCCGGGCCGCAGCGTGCATGGATCGATATCATCGCACAGTTTCAACTTGTCTTCGTAACGAAGGCGAATACTGCCGATGAGTTCAGAGTAATAACCTGCGTTTAAAGGTTCATGCGGCGCCAAAGCAGGCACAAATCGGATGAAGAAGAGCTGTGAACGGTGCCGGTGCCACGAATTTGAAAGCATCCGCGGCAGCACAGCACTGAACGAAGACTGAGCGACTGGGTCACAAGCATGGTCGCCGGGTCAACGAGCAGGTGGATGTGACGTCACGTGCAAGCCATGTGCGGCACGTCACGCGATTTCCGGCAGTTGCCAGAGTGCCGTCTGGCGATGTGCAGTGGTTCGATAGTTGCGAGGCGAGCGAGCGTTGTTGGCTCAACGCGCGCAGCCGTGGCGAGTCAGGTGCATGACGTCAGAGCCAAGCCTCCGCTTCTCCTGGTTTGAGGGTCAAATTTCATATAGCCACATCACCTTCAGCTTGGTACGGGCGGAGCACCGTGGGGCGTGGAGTAGAGCTTTCGCTGTAGGACTGTGGCTGAGGCCTAGGGAAGCGCTCTGCTCAACCCTAGGACCAGGGTTTCGAGTCCCTGCACTACCATTTTTCTTTTTAGCGCAATTCCTTTTCTTTCTTAAGAGGGATGACCTTAGACCAAAGAGGATTAGTGCAGTGACGTCGTCACTGTTGCACTGTGACCATTGTGGTGTTTGAATTACCCACGCCAATTCATGTGGTTGTGACGCTACAGCGTCATCGACCGATGGGAATTTTGTTTTCACACCACAGGGGTTGCCGCTAAACGTGCACTTCGAACACTGTCGCATTAAAAAGTAGTCAATCTCCACAACAGTTGCGTCCTTCGGCACCAATCAAACATTAGCACAGCCAGAGAGAGCCATGAAATCCGTTTTTACTTAAGTATAGGCAAATAATTTTGATGACATGTTTTCTTTGCAGTGATGCGTAAGACATTATTATACATAAATCACCAAGTGATATGCGCATACGAGCGCTAAATAATCTAAAATCAAAATTTTCCTTAATGCTGTTTCGGTTTTAACACCTCTTTGACGTCAACGTACCGTATAGGTCACGGGAGGCATGAAAAAACGGCAATATAACCGCTGTTACTTCATTCGTTTTCATTGCGGCTCTTGAAGGAGGCTGGCTTCGGTGTTTTAGTGTCCATCGATGTCGCGGCCCCACCGTTTGCTAATGCTTCGCACCGTGAAGGTTTCCGTGGAGGTGCTTACCATTTCGGAGCAGTTCTACTTAGACACCCCCCCACGACGGTGCAGGCAGTGAAACGTTGACGGATATGTGAGAACAATCGTTGCGTGTAGTTCTCTCTCAAATTAGCAGGCGACAATTAATTACCCAGTATTTTGTCGAACAATTTTACCGCGATGCAAATTGCTTTGAGCAGTTTGTCTGGGGCCATTTGATAATTCGAACCGTCGGACAATTCTATCAGTTTTTATACTGCACCAACTGAAAAACACAACCGCACTGACTGGGATATATCGCAATCTAACAGACAATTGTTTCCCTATACTTCATGATGCCGTGGTTAGTCCCCTAGCACCTGCTCCGCAATGCCACTTTGGAGGGACTCTCTTGAGGGGCATATCTGCTTCATTCTCGGAAGAGTTGTGTGCATTTCTTCAGACCATGAATGACTACACATAAATGAGGATTAGATTCGAAGCTAACGCCCGGTGCAAAATCCCGCTGCAACAGCCCAAAATACGTCTTGTAGTTATGTAGTTGGAGGGTTACACAGAAAAAAGACGGATGCCGCGAGGATGGAAACACGAACCGAACAGTTATTATTCTGTGCTTGCACCACCGCAAAAATATAGCGATTTAATTAACATCCGACTCTTTCCGTGTTAGATAAGCTGGTTAATCTTTGAAAATCGACGTACCCATTCCGGAGAGCTCAGGCACCTTGCAAAGAGAAACATCACGACCCTTCATCATCACGGTAGATATTCTGCCGTGCGGGTACAGATAAACTGGACAAACCGGCTGGTGTCTGGATAAAAGGTTATGACAAGGTGAAGTTAATGATAAAATGGGAATATGTCTTAGCGGCTTGACAAAAATGTAATGGAAACGAAAAAGCCTTGTGAGCCATTTTTTCAAACACAAGGTATTATACCAGGATACAAACTAAAGAAAAAACAGCAGTTGTTAATAATGGGCCATGGTAGGCGGCATCATGTGTGGTGGTGGTGGTGGTGGAAGCTTTTATTGCCAACGATGTAAATAAATGGTGGGGGCGAAGCCCCCTACATGGCACTTGGATGCTCCCTCACTGCGAGGAGGCACCCCTACAAAGCTAAGGATAGCCCTTGGAGAGCAATCCTGAGAGCGCTGGAGATGAGCCGGCGCTGGTCTTGAGGAGAAGTTGCGGTCATAAGTCTCCCAGTAAGACTCCGCTACGGCCGGGGATGGGGTTGAGGGAAAGTGGAGCATGTGAGCAGGGTGTGTAGAAAGTCTCCTGGTTTGCCGCAGAGTTTGCATGACGAGGGGAATTGGTCTAGGTAGGGGCATGCAGTATAGTACGGGGTATGGTGCAGTCCGAGTTTGTAGTCGTCGCCAGTGCGCGGCCTGCGCTATGGTGAGGGATGGGGCTGGGAGTGCGTACTCCTTTCATTGTTCCCTGTAGTACGAGGGAATATCACGAGAGGAGAGCAGGCGCTCCTCGGCCCATAGAAGGGGCTCGACTCCCGCCCGGAATGTGAGACCTCGGGTTGAGGAATGAGCCTCCTCGTTGCCAGGAAGGCCGGCATGTGCTAGCGTCCTGGCGAGGGTTTATAGGGCGCCAGGGCTGCCAGAAGCGTAGTAAACGAGCAGCAGTGCAGGATATGTATAGCCATTGGCAAAGTTGAGAACAGCAGATTTAGAGTCAGAGATAATTTTTCTAGCAGATGTAAAAATGAGAGCAAGCGCGATGGCTGCCTCTTCTGCCTTTGTGTTAGAATTGGTGACGATTGAGCTGGACGTCAGAAGCTTTGCTTGATTGTTGGCTACCGCCATGGCCACACGGGAGCCTGACGTGTACTCCGCTGCGTCCACGTAGATCACCTCATAGTCATCGTTATACTGTTTGTGGAGGGCCCGAGCTTTTGATAGTCTGCGGTCCCTGTCCCGCTCAGGGTGCATATTCTTGGGGAGGGGAGTACGTTGAGGTTAGAGCGGAGGATAGGAGAGAGGGGGACCCCCTCGGTAGTGTGCGTAGTTGGGGTGAGGTTTAATTGGGATAATAAAGTGTGGCCAGCCTCTGAGCTGGATAGACGGGATATTTTTGCCATAAAGGTAGCTTCTGTGAGTTCCTCAAAGGTGTTGTGGACACCGAGTTTGAAGAGTCGGTCGTTTGATGTGCTGGGGGGAAGACGTAGAGCCATTTTCGTGCAACTTCGTAGGAGCGCATTTACCCGGTATCTCTCCTTCTGTTTGAGGGGTAGGCAGGGAAGGGCATATGTGGCGCGCCTTACGTCGTAAGCTTGGGTGAGGCGAGTCGTGTGTCGTTCGCGGAGGCCAGCACGGCGGTTCGCTATGCGGCGAATC
This sequence comes from Amblyomma americanum, assembly GCF_052857255.1. Classification (NCBI taxonomy): domain Eukaryota; kingdom Metazoa; phylum Arthropoda; class Arachnida; order Ixodida; family Ixodidae; genus Amblyomma; species Amblyomma americanum. The sequence continues at coordinate 117,846,231 of NC_135507.1, read as the reverse complement.
AGTCTAGTGGTCTGTTGAGCGTGTGTTTGGAGAGTCTTTATGACTTCTCCGTGCGCGCCATGGGACTAAATAACAAGCCCAAGCACGCTGATTTTGCCTACCTACTAATGGGATGGGGTGGACACCTAAGGTGAGGAAGATGGGTGGATTGACTGAAACGTGTTGTTTAAGCCGGTAGAGAAAGAGCCGGATTTTGAATGGGAGCAGGTGAGGCCACGCTCCCGTACATATGTGTCAATGGTGGTTCGGGGCAATTGTAGGTGTTCTATTTCGGCATCACTACCACGGTTTGCGCAGACAGTGATGTCGTCGGCGAAGAGGCTAAAATGGATGTTAGGAATTAGAGCTAGCTGTCGAGGTAGGTGAAGGAGTGCTATGTTGAAGAGAATAGGGGAGAGGACGGCTCCCTGGGGCGTACCTCGTGCTCTCAGCGTGACACCTGCAGGCGGTGGTCGCCGGAAGTAAGTGTGGCTGTGCGGTGGCTGAAGAAGTCTCGGATGTATAACATGTGTTGCAGCGCGAACCACAAGAAGGGACGACGACAGACAGAGTGAAAAGAGCGCTGACTTCTTTTCACTCTGTCTGTCGTCGTCCCTTCTTGTGGTTCGCGCTGCAACACATGTTAGATATGAACCAACTAGCCCGCCAAGCAACCAATCTCGGATGTAGTTGTACATCCTGGTGCCGACTCCTAGGGTCGTAAGGTTTTGGAGGATTGCTGAGTGTGCAACTTTATGAAAGGCGTTAGTGAGATCCACCCCTAGAATAGCTTTGGTGTCGGAGGTTTGCGAGTAGATCTAATGTGATGCTTTAGCTGTAGTAAAACGTCCTGTGCCGAAAGCTCAGGACGAAATCAAAACATGCTAGTGGGCATGAGATTGTTGCTTTCTAGGTATTGGCAAAGTCTTGTCTGGAGTACATGCTCCATGAGTTTACCAACAGAAGATGTGAGGGAGATGGGTCTGAGGTTAGAGGTGAGCAGAGGTTTGCCAGGTTTGGGTATGAAGACGACCTTGGCGTCTTTCCATTGCGGTGGGAGGGTACCCATTTTCCAGCACTCATTAAAGTATTCGGTAAGTGCGGCAATGGATTGTGCGTCAAGATTCCTGAGTGCCTTGTTATGTACCCCGTCTGGGCCCGGGGCTGAGGACGTGTTAGTCTCTGGAGTTCAGCCTGAACCTCTGCTTCTGTAATGGGTTGGTCGAGGTGGTCCTTAGGGAGGCCTGCATAGTCGGGATGTGTTACAGGAGGGTATGCGGGGAAGTATTGACTGAGAAGTTCTTGGAGGAGCTCCGGTGGAGGTGTATCGGAAGTATGTATGAGTTTGGTGAGGTTGTGTCTTTGGCTAGTCGTAGAGTGAGTGGAGTCTATTAAGTACCTGAAGCGGTTCCAGGTCTGGGGTATACTCATATTACCATCTAGCTTGTTGCATAGTGATTCCCAGTTTTGGCGTGAAAGAATCGCTGCGTGCTTCTCTATCTCTTAAGACGGGCGAGGCGGCGCTTAAGTGTCCGGTTCCAACGCTGCCTTTGCCAGCGTCGCTCAAGACCTGCTTCAGCTTCCCATAAATGTAGGAGGCGGGAGTCGACTGTGTCGCTTTTGAAGTCCTCTGGTTGGGGGCGAGTTACGGATCGGACATCGCTTTGTAGTTGCTTGGACCATTCGGTGATGTCCGTGATGGGGGAGAAAGTGCGAGCTGCTCTACATGAGTGGAAAGAATCCCAGTTTATTGGTGCCTCTGGGAGGCCTGCGGTGTAGTTGAATGTTTAAGAGAATCTCGATAATGCAGTGATCGATACCTAGATTCTCTTGCGTGTTGCACCATGTGGCGTGAGGAAGGCGATGAACAACGTGAGGTCTGTTGTAGTGTATTTACAGACACTGTTTTCCGTGCGTGTAGGAAAGGTACGGTCTGTGAACATGGAGAGACGGCTTGTTGCGCGGCTAACCAAGCCCGACGTCCTTTCGGTGTGTCGTGTGGGTAACCCTATGCCTTATGTGGGGCGTTAAAGTCTCCTACGACGAGTAAAGGGCACCTGTTGGCTACGCGCTTCGCAAGTGTAAAGAGGCGTTCGAAGTTACTTTGTAGGCACTTAAGGTGGCTATATACATTTAGGATGAAGAGATCTGTTTGCTCGAGCGTGTTGCGGCACAAGCTGAATTAGAAGGTGATCAATACCTTCAATCACTATGGAATGGGAGATGGTTGTGATTTAGCGACGAACTAGAAATACTACCCGAGAGGGTGTGGGGGATGTGGGCAGAACAGCAGTATAGCCGGGTAAAGTAAGTGGGTTTGAGGGTTCCTGCAGGGCAAGGAGGTCGGGTCCCGTAGCGCAGGACAGCATTTGGTGGACCACGTGACGCTTCTGGCCAAAGCTCCGGCAGTTCCACCGCCAAATTGTAAGATTATGGTTTGGAACTGCCATCATGAGTATTTAGGGGGGGGGGGGGAAGCCGTAACGAGGGCGGGGGGGGGGGGGTCCTGAGCTATGGCAGGGATAAGGTTCTTTGGTCCTACCGGTGCTTTGGGCTTCTTGCGTCTGTTAGGGGTGGGGTCGCGCTTTGGGAGGCTGGTTTCGTAAGGGTTGAGCCGGGATTCAAGATCGTTATAGCGGTCAGAGAATCCTTGGGTTAGCACGTCGAATCGGTTGTTAAGAATACCACTATCTTGTGAACAAGGGAGCCGTAGCGCTCCCGAAACGTCATTTTTTTGTTGACCTTGGTCAGTGACCAGTGAACCTCATCAAGCCATGATTCCTGACCAGACGGTATGCCGTCGAACCCTCAACTACACCACTATCTTGTGTTATGCGGATTACCGCGTCTTTGAAGGTTGCACATTCCTGTTTGATGTTACTTATAGCGTCCTGAAATTTTGCTTCAAAGCGATCAGCAAAGGACTCAAGCAGGGTTGGCATGCTCTTTAGTGAGATGGGCGCGGAGGGAGGGGGCGTTGCGCGCGGAGGCGAATTTGTAGAGGGTTCAGTGTCAGCCTCCATTGCTAGCAAATCAGAAGAGGTAGGTTTGGAGTGCCTTGGCGGAATATGGGCGGTGGGTGGGTTGGGAGGGGGAGTTTGGGATGTGGTAGGAGCGGGGGTAGATGTAATGGGAGATCCGGTGGCAAGAACACTTATCTGGGCGTCCAGTCTTGCGATGTGTTGTCGAATGGCGGCGGCTTCTGCTCTGGCTGCTGTAGCTTCTACTTTAGCCGCCGCTGCCACCTCCTGGGATTTTGCCAGGGCGTGTTGTAGATTGGGAGTCGCTGTCATGGATGTCATGTGGCCGTGTGAACAGGAGGAGGTATTCCAGGCTTGTTTCAACGGCACTGCCCAAGCTTGCTTGTGTTGGTTGGGCTGGATGAAACCGGACAACTGGGGAAAAGTGTGCCTTGCTGCGACCGCTTCTTGCTTCTGCGTTTGTTGGTGGCTGGGCTGTTTCCATGGCCGGTGCAGGTGTCGTCCCTTGCAGGATCCCGTGCCGGTAATGTGAGGGCCCCTCGCACAGAATGCACTTGGCGTGCAAGGAGGGTCTTGTTCCGAATGTTATGCTCCACACCGGGGCGAAGATTGATCTTGGGGCTTTGGCATACGTCGTGGCCGTGACCCGGCAGTCTGCAGTTAGTGCAGGCATCCAGACTGCCGCAGTATGGGCTGCAGCGGTGGATGGCTCCCATGTATTTGATGGCGTTAGGGACCGTAGGTGAGTCGACGGTGATGAAGATGGAGTTTGTCTTTCCCGTGCAGCGTGCTGCTGGTATGCTGTGCTCCGGGTTTCTTCTGACCAGGTCTTGGTAGAGTTGCGTTGGGGTCTCATCGTCATATGCGTTCGTGATCACTTCTCTGGTAGCCTCCGTGGGGGGAGCCACGTAAGCTGCGCACGTGTAGGTGTGGCCTCCAATGGTGAAGGAGGTTAGCGTTTTGAGAACCTCCGCTGCTGGGAAGTGTGTTGTTGCCAAGGTGAAAGTATTGTTGGTCGGGTAAATACGCAGGCAGAAGTCGTCCGGTGGAATGATTTTCAGTTGGGTCTGCACTGCCTTCAAGATGTTGAAAGTGTTGGGATGACTTAAGCAGTCGTAGTTCACCTCGCGGGCGAACGACTACTCGAATGGCGTTGGGTGGGAGCGGTGGCAGCTGCTTGCTGCGCTGCACTGTGAGGCGAGCCTCCTTGGTGGTAGGCGGGCTGGCGTCTTGCCGCTGCCCGTTGCGCCTGCTGCGTCGCGCGCAGCGTTCTTGGAGTTCGGGCTAGCTGCGTCGGAGGTAGCGTTCTCGGAGTGGCAAAGTGCTCGCGGCGAGCTGGCTGGGCGGGAGGCATAGGCCTTATACAGAACTGGCGTCCAGTCGTTGGAATTTAGTTCTTGTGCGGTTATGGTGCAGCCTTTAACCGTTACTTCCATGATAACGGCTGGCCGTCGCCGATGGTGTCGGCGGAGACGCGTAGTCCGAGTTAAGCTTAGCTCGGCGGCTGAGCGCCTCTGTCCGATGATCATTCGTAGCACAGAAAATGTCGGGTATTTCCCGGAATGGGCGGCTTCCCTGCCTTCCTTGGGCACTCATGTCGCTTTTCGTGCAGATTAGTGGCCGTAGGAGAGGTTGGGTAGGAGTAGCAGCTTAGTTCTCCACTGACCAACCAAAGGAAATCAGCTTTCTAATGTTTGACTATATCAAACAACCCATAGGCATAAAATTTTACAGCATATAATATTTTATTTTGATTCTTCTAAAAAAAAGTTTCGACAACGGTATACTTTCTTGTCGTGGAGGAATTTTGCTTCGGCAGTCCTGAATGTGGGCGGTGCTTCACTCTGCTTAGAATTGCACGAATTTTTAATATGACCTTTCTAGGATAAAAAGATAGCTTTCGCTGCATATCCAGTCGATCCCACTTATAACGAACCTGACGTTGGCGCGGATCGCATTCGTTGTATCTGAAGTTCGCAGTAAGTGAACTTTCAATGTTACAGCCAAAAATTCAGCGTCGGACAGTGTAAGTCGATTGATCCTTACGCGTGTCTGGTTATTCAAACCGGACCCTACTGCACCGATCTCCAAGCTCTAGCGCCGTCGTACGCTCCCTCGCCGCTGCCCTTGCAATAACAAGCGGGTTTAGAGACGCAATACATAATCGTGTTGGAAGCGCTTACATTACGAGGCGGTAGGTCGGCCTTCTTGTCATCGTCCTCGTGAAATTCTGGCATTGCGACAGTTCTCGTACTTCGCGTATACTACTGTTTACGTCAGTGCAGGGCTTTCCGATGTCGGCGTCATCATCCGCTCCGACTAATTCATTCCAGGCAACATATCAGCAGGTCGGGTCAGTTGCGTGTCGACGACGCATTGCCACAAATCCACATGCGTCTGTTAACGCGGTGTACCACGGCGTCCTCCATCGTTCCTGGGTCCCTAAACGCTGCCTTACGGAAGCATTTCTTGACGCGCTCCGCAGTAAGTTCCATCCACGGGACCTATCTTCCACAACGGGGAGTAGAGAAATTCGAACTGCATGTCGCGTCACCTGGTCAGTCAATCGCTGTGAGCATAGGCGCCGAGTTTTCAATCTGCCGGGGGGGGGGGGGGGGGGGGTGGGGCAGTTAGCCACCCTCTCTCTTTTTCTTTCGCCCTCCCTCCCTCCTCCGCAAGAGATGCTTATTATTTATTTTACTCTCAGGATACAGAGTACATTACAGAGGGGAACGGCAATTCACAGCAATATAGAAGATAAAAGAAGGTAAGGGGGCCCAAGTACTGACCTTCGAGGAACCCAGAACCAAGTGGTACAGTAGAGGAATCAGCGTCAATAATGCTGACAAATTCAGCACGAGAAGAGGAAATCCACGGATCCAGATAAGAAGTCCAGAGTCAATGTTCAGCACGCTTAGTTTATGTAACAGCAGTGAGTCGTTAACTTTATCGAATGCTTTAGCGAAGTCAAGAAAATGCAGTCAGATGAAAAAGCGGAGTCCAAATAGAAGTGCAAATTCGTAAGTGAAGGAAAGTAGTTGAATGCCACAATAGAAGAACTTTCGGAAGCCATACTCTGTTAGAGAGAAGAAATTGTTATCCTCCAGAAAATTACCAAGATGTGTAAATATATGTACCATTATTTTGCATGCCATTAATCTCAAAGATATTGGTCTATGGTTAGATGCGTTCTGTTTACCTCCGGATTTTATGGTATGACCTCAGCAGTCTTCCGGTCTTCAGTAGCACACTATGATGATACGATTGTGAGAATATGCATTCCATGATGATAGAACTATACTCTTTAGCATTCTTATAATTTTGCCGTTTATTCTATCAATTCCGCTAGAAGATGTTAGTTTCAAATTGATAATCGGTATGATGTCTTGCAAGTCGAACATTGTGGAATCAATCGCGAAATGATCGCGCAGTTGGAGATCGGGACATTGGGATAACATTGGATGAAGAAGGAAACGACTCAACGAAAGTATCATTTAGTACAATAGCACAAAGGTGGTAGGAAGCAGATTCGCCGGTGAGCACAATAAGGACACTTTATTGGTGTTTCCAGGTTTTATCATGTTCCAGAAGCATTTTGTATTAGTCTTCAGAATGTTCAGGAGAGGTACTTTAAAGGTGTATTTTAGACTTTACTGTTCGTTAATATGCTGAAGCAGCTCTCTTGTATGCTGTGCAATGGGCAGGTTTTTACGAATCATGCGCAGTTCAAAGTCTTTTCTTTTTGTTATAAAATCGTGGGAGGTGCGCGCGGAAACGTCTGGAACCTTCTAGGGGGCTTCTCCGAGCGATGAGGATGAGGAAGGAGAGAGGAGTGCGCTCAAGGTTACACACTCTCAACGCGTTAAGAGCGGAGACTTGTCCAATATTGTCGAGAGCCGTCTGTGCTGCGGCGCGCGGCGCTCTCTCTTCCTTCGCGCCGCGCCGGCTGAACAAACATGTGCGCCGATTTTCGTGACACACGAGCCTGGCAGCGCGTTTTTAGTATTTTGCAATGCTGCTTACGGGAGGACAACAAAATTTGCTTTCTTTTCCTTCAGATTTTAAAACTGTATAGCGTCGTAACCCGTATTAACATCGAAAATTATTCCGGTTTTAGGTACCCTAAATATGATGTTTAAGACAGTGTTGTGACGATCTGGCATAGCTGATATTGCCAAACATATGACAGGATGGCGCCTGGTAGCTAGTTACGCTGGAGAAATGAATAGAGTGATTTCACGTAAGATCGAAAGAAAGCGTGGCTGCTCGATCACTTCAATTTATTTCAATTTTATATATTGTTGCCTGATGACTGGAAACAAGATATTTGCAATTGATTTTACTCTAATTTTTTTCTAATCACCCAAAATTAACAATGGCGAATTGGTTCAGTGCCGCGCTCACGTGCTCTGGTGTTCGGGCCAACTTTGGATCTTTATTTGTTTTCTATACCCAGAGTCGCCGAAGCATTATAGAGGGGATAGCGTTTACGTAAATAGTAAAAAAACAAACAGCGGGAATTTTAGCGAACAAACGCAATACGATAAAAAATTTACGAGCAGTGGAACTAGCACATAATACAATACAATATACTAGCAAAGTTCATCATAGCGTGATGGAAGTAGTACAGATTTTCGACCAATAAAGTAGGACAACCATGCAAACATGAGCAAAACGTTTCATAGCAAAAAAATAATAATAATAAAACGGGCTACTTGTGAAGAAAAGTTGTGAAGAATCAAATCCCGAAACAAAAATGCAGACAGTGACTGGCGAAAAAACAAAACAAAAATCGCTTAATTACACACCGTGTCCTACGGTACGGTGGTTCTAGTCATTTAATGCACGTGGCATGATCTAATAAAAAAGTGCTTTTGTGGCAGTGAATCACGTGAACTTTGCGCTGGTGATCAACAAGTGACGAAGGATACGTGGCCACTGATATAAAGTGGGCTGACGGGACGAGTTTGTTTATTTTACTTTTGCGGCCCGCTTATTTTCGCTCCAGTGTACTTCGCCGTTCCTGTCGTGAAGCGTGCGGCTGGAATCAGCGCCATCGCTCGCGGCGACTCCCCCGTCGCCCGTGTGAATGTGCCAGTCCGTAGTAGATATGCTGCCCCCCTGAACCCATCGCTCAGTTTCGAAAAGCCCCCCCCCCCCCCCCCCCCCCCCCCCCGGAGTCGGCGCCTCTGGCTGTCAATATTATGCGCTGGTGACGCGCCGCCGACAGAACACACAGCTGCCTGTGAGGGACACGTATATCGACAATAAACTTTATTTCTTCCGCCTGGCTCGCCACGGTCTTGCTCATCGCGTTTGGTGACAGAAGAGCGTGGTCACCGCAGTAAGTTCGCCATGTTACGGTCGAACCCAACAAGCCACCATGCAGCGAGCATGTCGCCAGTCATCCCCAATAGCCTCCTCTGAGCTTATGCCTTGTCGCAACGCTCGTCAAATAAGAAATAAAAGTAGACGCATCATTGAGGCCTTTGTGTCCACATGCGGTGTACAATAAACGTATGCATTCGAAAGGAGCCTTCCCGATGACAACGGTTGCTGGTTTGTTTCCGAACATGAGTTTTTGACGGCCGCGCATCTGGTAAAAAGTTTGCGGGCACTTCGTACGTCCATTTCGTATGTAAAGCCCTCACCCAAGGGTCCTTGAGGTATCTGCAATAAAAAAATAAATCTCTTATTTCTTACATATTTTTATTCTCTTTGCTTTTTTGGTGTCACCGTATCTTGTAAGAAGGGGGAATGGGATCACACGAAGACTAGGAGATGCTCGTGGTGGTGGTGGAAACATTTATTGCCAGTATTACAGAGGGTGGGGGGCGGAGCGCCTCCCATGGCACTTGGGGAGGGCCCCTCAGTAGAAAGCAAAGGAGAAATCTTGGAGGGCTATCCTAGATTTTTGTGGCTATGCTGAGGGTGCTACGGGCGAGTGCCGCCTCTCTCCCTCGTGAGAGCGTGATAAGAGCGCGATTGGAAAAGCGTTGCGCCTCGCCCTCGTAGCTTCCACTGCATAACCGCCGAAAGCTGTCCGCGAGCACAGTAATGAGCTTGCACTGGTCCCGGTCGGAAGCACTGGTGAGTGTACGCGCTCCCAGTAATCTAGGGTCACCTCTTGTGCCGGAAGATGTGGGAATGAAGGGCAGGTAATATGTGAATTGCTTGCCACAACGCTTGCAGGAAGAGGAAAACTGATCAGTTAAGCAGGCTTGGAGGAGAATGGGGTATGCGGTTGTGCGCGTTTGTAGCCTGCGCCAATGGGCGGCTTGTGTGATTGTGAGAGTCACACAAGGCTCACATGTGCGGGTGTCCAAATAAGGATGACGGAATCGGGGTTGCCAAGAATGCAATAGGCGGCGGGTGGGGGGGGGGGACACTATATGCCGTTGACAAAGTTAAGAATAACCGTTTCAGAGTCCGAGATTATTTTGATTGCGGACGTGGAGGTCATGGCTAGCGCAATGGCAGCCTCCTCTCCCTCGGTTATGGAGTCGGTGAAAATTTAATCAGCAGGGAGAACTTTTGCGTGATTGTTTGTGACTGCCACTATAGTTAGCAATGGCCGGCTGTGTAGGTGGCCGCCTCGACATAGGCTACAGTGGGGTCTCCCGCAAATTGTCCCTGTAAGGCTTGCGCCCTGGCTGTTTTGCGGTTTCGGTCCCTTTTTGGGTGCATGTTTTTAGGGAGGGGGTATACTAGGATTTTCAATTGAATTGCAGTAGGGAGCGGGGCGCCTCCAGATGGGAGTTCCATTGACGATATGTGTATATAAAGAAGAGAGTAGTGCGCGACCTGCTGCTGTGCGTGATAGGCCGGCCGTCTGGGCTGTGAGCGTGGCCTCACGGACATCGTCTTATGTGTTGTGGGCTCCGGTCTCCAGTAGGCGCACTCTGGGAAGAAGGCGTTTACTAGACTGCTTTCCTTGCTGGTGAGGGGTATAGTAGGGCAGAGCGTATGTGGCTCTGATAGTAGCGTATGCTTGGGTGAGGCGAAGGGTGCTTCTTTCGTGAAGACCTGATTCTCCGATATGTAAGGCGACGGATAAGTCGAGTATAATTTGTTGAGTGTGAGTCTGGAGGGCTTTGGTTACACCTCCGTGGGCTCCATGTGAATAGTGTGTCATTCCCAGAAGTGTGCAAATGCCCTCATTTTTACTTTTCCTCCCTCACCCTCACTTTTCAATCCATGGCATTCCCTCACCCTTGCTCTAACTTTGAAAAGTTATCCGGCACTCCCTCACCCTCACACTCACCAACACTCGTTTTAAAACTAGTTATTTTTTGTAGTCAGGCAACTCTGGCGATATTACTGAGTAGTAAACATCACAGTAATAAACACAAACAGTAATAAGACAGGCTCTCAAGGCACTATTGGACGACAGGCTAGATGTTGTGTGTGTGCGTGTGTGTTCGAGCTAATACGTGAGACAAAACCGAGACAGCCCCGAGTTTGGCCCAGAATATCACTCTGCCTTTACTTCTGGCACGCAGTGCATGCATACATGTACCCTGCACTTATAACACTTCGTTGTTTTCTATATGTACTGCTAAAAGGAGACAACACATTATTTGTGTCTGAGAACGAAAACTATAATCTACGCCAAGAATACTTATAAAAAATGCAGTAGCGTTTACCGCGACACTTAGGTTAAATGCTGAGCACAGAATAGACTCAGAACAACAAAAGTTTGCAGGTCGCTTAATTATCATTTCCTGTTGACACTGCGATAGCACTATTGGATTGGAAAACATTTAATTCGTCAGAAAAGGCAGAATGCAGACGATCCGTGCTAGGTGGCTATCAGTCCACGGCTGACAGCGACCTGGGTAGCCCATTCAATGACCCGGGTTTGAACTCCCAAGTCTGAGCTGACCAACACGGCCTCCCACTGCTCGAGAGTAGGAACCTGTATTAGAGATTTCGGGGGCGGCTCCTCTTTACAATTCCACAATAGGTGATCATAAGTGGCTAAATCACCACATAATGTACATGCAGGGTCGTATTCACCGGGGTAGAATTTTGACAACAGATAAGGCGTCATGAAGGATCGCGTCTGGAGTCGCCTCCAAGTGGTCTCCTGCTCCTTATTAAAGGCTTTGTCTGGAGGAGGGGATATCCTCCTTTCAAGTTTAAAATGATTAGTTAATATCCTGAAAAGATGATAGGCCGTCCTTCGAAAAACTCGCAGCAACGACAGCGTCCCCTGCTCGGCTGACGAATCCTCGAGCTGTTTTGTGTGCCGCTTCGTTACCAGGGTTCCCCGAGTGAGCCGGGACCCATATCAATTCAATAATTCTGTCTAAGTCTTTGGTTTGACCCAATATGCTCATTGCTGCCTGAGAAATTCTGCCCCTCGCATAATTGCGTATGGCAAATTTAGAGTCGCTGAGTATGGTAGTAGCTTCTGTGTTAATGATAGCAAGGGCGATTGTCGCCTCTTCTACCGTTTCCGAGGATTTCGTTATGGTAGTGCCGGAGACTATCAGTCTACCTTGCTTATCCACCGCCGTTAGTGCGAACGCTTGTTTCTGGGGATATTCTGCGGCATCTACATATACTGCATGTTCATCTTGGTTGTATATGTTGTGTAGAGCTTTTGCCCTAGCCCTTCTTCTCCCCTCGTGGTGAGCAGGATGCACATTCTTAGCTAGTGGCTTAACTCTTATTACCTTAGCGATGCGTTTAGGTATCTGTGTTTTGGTATCTTGGGGTGGCAACTGTATGCCTAGTCCTAAACGATCAAGTATGGCTCTTCCTGCTTTGGTGCGGGAAAGCCGGCCTCTCTGCATTGTTAAGTGTGCCTCTGTAAGCTCGTCTAAGGTGTTGTGTACTCCCAAGCCCAGAAACCTTTCGGTGGAGGTATAGCACTAGGTCTTCTGAATTTGACTGCTTCTAATCTCCCGCCATTTCGAACGGTTTGCAGCATGCTCGTCTGATGACCCTTCCCCGCGCACGGATGGAAGATGATGAAGACCGCTCTTTCAAACTACAGTGTGGGAGACTGGCAATTTAACACGCGCCGACGCGGGTACGTGACGAAGAGGCGGGCATTGATTATCCGTTATTTTTTTATTCGAGATGTTTTCCGTTAAGCATAATGAGAAAGGGAGAGAAAGTTAAAAGAAGGAGTGTAGACAAGCCTCGCCTAAAAAGGGGAAAAAGTTCTCGATAAAGCGATTATCCATAGTCCACTTGCAATAGTGGTCTTCAACGTCCCATCGCAGGCCTATCTTCCTTAGGAAGCGTCGCCTCACGGAGGTTGTAGCCGGCCAAGTCTAGTGTTCCTATATATGCTCCCGCAGGGAGCAGAGTTGCGCGACTGTTTTCCCCGCGCCGGTCGTAACACTATTCGCGGAGCGGCGATCACATGATCCCGCTGACATATTTTGCTCCAAACTGTGTCGGCTCACGGCCAACATATGTGCAGGAGGGGGACAGCCCATCCTATCTTGTGCACAGTATGCTTTGTTATCCGACTGGAGGGTATTGTGACCCCCCCACCCTCCCCCCAGGACGAGGATGGAGCAGGGGCTCCCCATCCTGAGTGCAGTCTGCTTTCTTATCCGACTGAGGGGGTATTGTGAAACCCCCACAGGGATGAGAAGGGGTGCCTCTAAACAGCCTTTGGTGAGGCTCCTGCCACATGAGAAGCAGCTTTCCCGCAGAGCTTGGAACAGAATGGCGGACCTTCGCGCAATTCTGCTCCCTGCGGGAGCATAAACAGGAACACTAGCCAAGTCCGCAGCAAGTTTGTTCTGTCACACAGGTAGTTCAGGCGCAGCACCACAATGGGGACAGTTGTCAGTCAGTTCTAAGCGTTTGTCACGCCACCGATGACGCACAGACGGAGTCAGAGCCGCACCCGCAAAGGTACCTCCTCCTCCCGAGTGAGACTACGGGGGAGAGGGTACGAACACGGAGGAATTAGAGCGCGTGTTCCCTGACGCAAAGTTTGTTTCTCGGAAACATGGGACATGAATGGATCTGGCAGAAGAGGGGAAGGTGGCGGGATGCCTGATGTGTCAAGGTGTGTCATTGTATCCACACGAATATTATGCGGATCGTGAGCGTAACCGCGAATCCAGCGTATACGCACAGGACAGGGGTATTTTTTGCAGATGTGGTGAATTGATTGTGTAATTTGGAATGTGCGCCGGACAGCTTTAAGCTGCTTAAAAGGGCGGCAAGGGAGTCAGTGTAAATGTGAACAGTACCGAAAGTGGGTACGAGTGGAAGGGAAGCAATTGCACTGTGTGTTGTTTGAAGCACCAAGGCAAGGGCGGTGCAAGTATCCGCGCTATATGTAGCGCGGGGGTTAAGATGAGGGTGGGAGGGACTGTAAGCTGCGGTAACTCCCTGCAGTGCTGTGTGTGATGCATCGGTGTATATTATGCACCCTGGAGGTAGATGCGCGGCTGATATCGGCGGCGAAGCAGAGGAGCGATTGGCTGTAAGTTAACAGTATGACCACGGAGGAAGAGTCTGTGAACGATTAAGCTGAAGCGACATATCTTGCGTGCTCTGTTTGGCTCACGCTGCATGGTAGATCATTCCACGTACTAAGCTGAGCGTACTCTTACAGAATGGGTATGGGTGTAATACGAGGGAGATAAGTTATGGAGCGCGTAGCCTCCCGACTGACTGCTTCAAGGGAGTCCCACTGTCGACGGTTGAGGCGGTGAAATTGGGCCTGGTACACTATCCGCGGCTGGAGGAGGGAGCGCACAAGCTCAAGGGCAGTATCAGAACGCGCTCCGCCAGAGCGCATAGATATGCGTCGAATCAGACCGAGAGCAGAGTGAGCCGATTTACGTGTCGCGTTTAGCCACGGAGTTCAAGTCCCAGCTGTATGAAGTCGAAGACCTAGAACAATCACACTTTCTATATAGCAGTTCATACAGGCAGAATTTTAAGATTTCTCCCAACCGATTGTTCGTCTGAGGGAAGTGTATGAACCAACCGAAAATAAATCGGAGTGGCATTCCGTCTTGGTGATGTGCTCAGCCTGACCTCGCGTCTAGCGCTCTGTTGCTCTGCATTTTTGCGATGTGTTTCGTGGCGTTTCCTAAAAGCTTTTTAAATAATTTAGTTAATATAAATAGAATATATTTTGGACGTAATAAATACCATGCTTAAAAAAGCTGTGGCGATGGCGTAGTGGTCTTAAGCAGCGTCCAGCGGAACTGATTTTTTAGCGCCGCCGCGGGTTCGGATCCCGCTCCCCCAGGTATGAAGTATTTAGTCACTAGTCCCCCAGTGCGATGCCGGCTTTCCGCTGCAGTGAGGCGGTCATGCTTTCGCTTAAAACAAAAAAAAAAATATTGAGGCCACTTGAAGATCAAACGGATCACTAAAATACTGCACTTGGGCTGAATAATGCATGTTAATCACTAACTCCTTGAGTCTGGGCTGAACGATGTTTATTGATTTGTGTTGGTAGAGAATTGACCAAATCTACCGCAGTACAAGTCTAAAATGATGCATTAGCACGCATACTTACATCATATGATATATCAACCGAAATAAGCCAGTTCAAGTCAAGCAAAAGCATAGATAGTCAAGCATAGATAGATAACCATGCAAAACCAGGACTAATGGTGCTAGCTAGCGCACGATAATTCGTGGTTAATGCCAAGCTAAACCGCCCGTGATTATTTGCTTGCATGTCTACGCATTACCCAAACGTAGATTGTCAATTCCCTACCATGCCTGCAAGAAATTTGGTTCATAAAATCAGGCGCTCGATTACGTGGTCACACGACTCACGGACAGAAGTAAACCAAGAGGTGTTCCTGTTATTTGGAGAGCAGTTCAACTTTTCCTTTCGTAGCACCTCGTACAAGGCGGAGCGAGAGAAGATTAAGACCAAGGTAGTTAATCTGCTGATTTATTTCCATACTAAAACTACTGCGGTGTCCAGCCTTATCACCGCAGTCGTTAGTGCGCAGGAGCGCAAAACGAATAAAAGGCATGCTCCACAACCAGCGCGCGGGCTTATCTCGACCAGCCACGCACCGACGAGAATGTGGCAACAAACGTCGCTTCGCCCCTGGAAACTTGTCTGCTCCTTCGCATCAACTACGCAACACGACAACTGGCGACGAAGATAGGATTTGAAGACGTCATTTTTCAGTTTGGAAGGCGTTTCCGAACTCACTCGGTGAAGAAGACTGTCGTTTTGCAGTGTGTACGGAGCCTGTGACTGTCGTCACGACTGGGGCCGAGGCAGCAGTGACCCACTTCGCTGGGCGACTGGGCCAGCTGGAATTCTTCGACGGGTCCGCCAGCGATTGGGCTTCGTACGAAGAGCGGCTTACGTCGTTCCCGATTGTCAACCGCTACCCGACAGTGACAAGGTAGTACACTCCTTCTCGAGCATTATCGGTCCGAAGGCCTACGGGTTGTTGAAGTCATTAACTGCTCTAGAATTGCATTCTACGAACAGTTCCGAAGACCTCAAGAAAGTTTTGAGCGACCACCTGTCCCCGAAGCCGTCCGTCATTGGAGAACGGGCCGAGTTTCACCGGAGCTGTCAACGAGAAGGCGAGTCTTTATCTACTTACGTAGCCGAGCTTCGTAAACTGTCGCAAACGTGGGAGTTTGGAAGCGCCCTTGACGAGTCCCTTCGGGACCGCTTCGTGTGCGGCCTGCTACGAGAAGACGTTCAGCGAGTGCTTTTCAGGGAAGATGGCAAGCTTACGTTCCAGAAAGCGGTGGAGCGGGCTCCTGCAATGGAAGCGGCCAAGAAGAGTGCTGCTGAGGCACGCGGCATCGACGCCGTAGTCGATGTGCACAAGGTACAAGCTGAGTCGCAGAAAACATGCAAAAGCTGGTTTCGCTGTGGTTCGCCAAAACACACGAGTGAAGCATGCCCTCACTTGGACGCAGCATGTTTCAGTTATAACAAAAAAGGGCATATCCAGAGAGCCTGCCGAAGCAGTGCTAAGACTTTTTCTAAGAAAAAGCAAATGAAAAAGAATGTGAAGATGCTGACGGTTGTGTCGCGGAAAGCTTCGAGCCTCAGTCTAAACGGCGTGTCGGCAGCTCAGCGCGACCCTGTCGCCGTACAGATGGCCATCGACGGCATCCTGGTGAACATGGAGCTAGACACGGGTGCGGCTGTTTCCGTCATGTCAAAGACTCAGTTCTGTCAGCTCTTTCCTTCTGCCGTACTGGAGCCTAGTACAGTTCAACTTCGTACCTACACAGGGGCACTGGTACGACCCCAGGGGGTCTCTTCGGTCAACGTGCAGCACGACGACCATTCTGCAATTCTTCCACTCTACGTCGTAGACCGCAAGGGACGACGTCTACTGGGCCGGGAGTGGCTCCACGCCGTCCGGATGGAGTGGGCGAAAATCTGGAACCTGAACAACATTACAAGGTCAGACACTCCTGCTCGTATCAGCGTAAAAAAGAGGCTTGACGCATTGCTGGCGAAGTACCATCCCCTTTTCAAAGTCGAGTTAGGCACGATAACGGAAGAGCGCGCCGAACTTTTTCTTGAACCTGATATGAAGCCGAAATTCCTAAAAGCTTTCGAGGCTGAATTGGCTAAAATGGAACAACTGGGAATTATATCGCCGGTTACGACGTCACAATACGCTACGCCTGCAGTACCCGTAATCAAGCAAGATGGTAACATACGGATCTGCGGCGACTGCAAGACTACCGTTAACCCGTGCTTTGATGTCGACCGCTACCCATTACCGAAGGTGGACGACCTGTTCACAGCCTTGTCGGGAGGTAAGCATTTCTCGAAGATTGATCTCAACCGGGCCTATCAGCAAGTGGTCATGTCTGAGTCGTCAAAACAATACCTCACGTTTGATACGCAGAAAGGATTGTTTGCTGTTAATCGACTCGCGTTTGGAGTTTAGTCCGCACCTGGGATTTTCCAAAGAATAATTGACACCATGCTGAAGGGCTTACACGGGGTTTGCTGCTACCTAAACGACATTCTGGTGACTGGTAACAATGACTAAGAACATTTCATCAATCAGGAAGCTGTGTTAAAACGACTTCTTGAAAGAGGCGTTCGTGTCAAGAATGAGAAGTGTTCGTTTTTTTTAACAACCTTCGCTACCTCGGACACAGAATCGGCGCAAAAGGCATCTCGGCAACGACGGAGAAGGTTGATGCACTCCTCAAGGCTCCACACCCTGAAGACAGGCAGCAGCTGCAGTCGTTCCTGGGAGTCAATTTCTACAGCAAGTTTCTTCCTAACGTATAGCAGCGGTGGCGCAAACATTTTTCAGGTTGCTACGTAAAAACGCCCCGTGGTGCTGGGATGAGCGTTGCCAGGCAGCGTTCACAAAGATAAAGAGCTTGCTAGCCTCTCCGCCGACTTTGGCGCACTACGACCCGTGGAAACCGTGGCACCTATCATGCGAAGCATTGCACTATGGTTTAGGCGCGGTTCTTTCTCATGTTTTGGATGATGGCCGCACAAAGCCAATCGCTTTTGCATCGCGTACCTTGACCGATGCCAAAAAGAAATAGTCAGCTTGAGAAAGAGGCCCTTGCAATAATATTTGGTGTTAAGTTTCATTTCTACGTTTACGGTTGTTCGTTCACATTAGTCTCCGACCATAAACCGCTTCAAACTTGGGCCCAACAACCGACATTCCGACTATCGTAGCAGCGCGTTTGCAGCGCTGGGCTATCAGATTGTCAGCATACCAGTATTCGCTTATCTTGAGAAAATCAAGCAAGAATGCTGAAGCCGATTTCTGTTCGCGCCTGCCGCCATCAATGGTGAAAGACGAAACACACGAAAGAGAGGAAACTTTTTATTCATTGCGGTTGCAATCAGTGCCAGTTTCAAGCCAGGACATTGCTCGAACAGCTCGGGACCCCTTGCTTTGTAAAGTGATAGATTTCATAAATGTGGGGTGGCCGGCGTCTGTGACTGGAAAAGATTTTAACCCTTTTTTTTTTAGAGACGCAACGTGCTCACAGTTCACCAAGGCTGCATCATGTTCGGGATGCGAGTGATCGTGCCGGAAAAGTTGCGCAACTTGCTGCTGAACGAACTCCACGAAGGGCACCCGGGCATCGTGCGCGGCAAGTAACTGGCGCGCAGATACGTGTGGTGGCTGTCCATCGAGGCGGACCTCGAGCGTAAGGACGGCGTAAGTTGTCAAGAACAACGTTGCGAGCCATGCAAAGCGCCCCTGCATCCTTGCTCTTGGCCGACAGCCCCATGATAGCGCGTACATATCGATTTTGCTGGCCCCTTTTTGCACGAAATGTTTCTTGTAGTCGTGGACGCGCACTACAAGTGGCCGGAAGTGTTTGTGATGCGCTCGGCTACGTCGGATGCTACAGTTGACAAATTGAGAGAACTGTTGGCGCGGTTTGGTTTCCCAGAAACCATTGTCACTGACAGCGGCCCGCAGTTTACTTCAAAAGTTCAAGCTTTTTGTAAAAAAAAAGGCTGTCGTCACGTGCTTACAGCACAGTATCATCCCAGCTCAAACGGGCTTGCAGAGAGCTTTATTCAGACAATTAAAAACGCTCTTCGTAAGTCTAGTGGAGAGGACACATTACATCTGAGGCTTCACAAGTTTGTGCTTACCTATCGCAACTCGCCTCATGCGACAACTGAGTCACCAGCAAACTTGTTACTATGACGACGGCTGCGAAATCGACTCGATGTTGTCAAGCCAGCGGTGGGAAGAAGGGTTTCATATAATCGGTTCAAGCAATCCGTGGCTCGCCCACGTCGTGATCGTGACATAGCAGTCGGTGACAAACTTATGGCTCGCAGTTATCGAGGCAGACCAAACTGGGTCCCTGGTGTGGGGCTGTCCGGCCCTTTGTCTTTTACCGTTCGTGCTACCACACCCAGAGGCAGTTTCACTTGGCGTCGTCGCAAGGACCACGCGCGGACCACGGATCCGGACCGCGAGGCACCTGACCAGGAGGGATACGGGTTCCTGGCGTTTCCACCAAGCGTCGACCCAGTGACATCCTCCGCTCCTACCACCAGTGCATGGTCCTGCCGTTTCGCAAGAGATACAGACGGCGGGTGCAAGACGCTACCAGACTAGAGACCGTCGACCATCGGACAGATATCAAGCTGCAGTTTAGCTTGTTAAATTAGCCAATATAAAAGGGGAGGAATGTGGTGTTAGGCCTTATCACTGCAGTCGTTAATGCGCAGGCGCGCAAAGCGAATAAAAGGCATGCTCCACAACCAGCGCGCGGGCTTATCTCGACCAGCCACGCACCGACGAACATGTGGCAATAAACGTCGCTTCGCCCCTGGAAACTTGCCTGCTCCTTCGCATGAACCACTCAACACAACTACAATGGTTGGCTTTGCTCACCCCATTGCGGCACTGCTTTCCTATACCGCAACTCCTTAATGTACGAAAAGAAAATTTCGACACTAGTGCCGTCAGCAGGCTTTGTTTTGACAATGGAATTTCGCAGAAGCATTTTTTGCGCTGCAGCCAGTTCTTTGAAACCTCACCGAGCTGAAATCGGACTTCGTTCCGGGAAGCAACGCTTAGAATTTGGTAATTCAGCAGCATTAAAGGTATAATTTCTACATGTTTCACTGTACACTCTGATGTTCTGGCAGACTCGGGGCTGATGATGAAAATGCTGACTGTGGTGCCATGGTTCCCGTTGGGCCGGCGGCCACCTGCACGCCTCGACAAATTCCTCCTTGTTAGCGCACTATACAGGGTGTTACGCCTATATCTTTACACAATTTTTAAAAATGGGTTTTTTGAGTTTGAAAAGCTCTTTTTTCCGGCATATCATTGCCAGTGGTGTAGTAAGTCGCGGCGAAGGAGAAGGCGTGCGGCTCCCCGTCTTTCGTTTTCGCCTCGTGCACCTCAAGACTGCAGAAACTGTCTTCCCCCGGAACCTTCTCCCTAATAACTAGCGCTTTAGAACGGCAATCCATAGCGGGCTGCACAGACCAAAATTATTAGCTGTTAGTACGGCTCGGGCCACCACCCTCGGCCTCAGTGCATCTTGCCCTCCCTCACATCATCATGGCTTCCCTCCCTCACCTCACCATGCCTTTCCTGGGTGACAAGAAAATTCAAACAGCGCTAGACAACTGGACCAGAAAAAGGAGAAAAACACGTCACCGAACTTACAACTGATTTATTTGAAGAAATATGTCAATTTATACAAAATAATGGGCACACATGCGCACGGCCAAAAATCGACGATCAGATAAAAACTACAAAATGCTAACCATATTCGCATGTGTTGTACCTGCCTTCCAATCTACCCTTTGTGCAGCAATGTCATTTCTTTCGCTGACAAAACTAAAGAAGTTTTGCTAACGCAACCATTAGATTTTCTGATAAGGAATTCCTCGACGACTTCTCTGATAGTCTTGTCACTATGAAAAAATAATTCTGTGTCGTCAAAGAATGGTATGCATTTACACACTGCAATGCTTTGCCAGGTTAGTGTCTTTTCTATCTAATGAATTGGCATGCTCCATGAGTATAATATTAGTGCAACGGCCTGTCTGGCCTATGTAAGTAAGACCGCATGATAAAAGAATTTTGTACACAACGCCTATCTTTCAATTAATGAGCTTACTGACCTGATTTAACTTGCAGGCAGTCTTCCGTTTAAAGCCTTCCTGCTTTCAACTGCCGCTCCTAACTTACCCAGCTTATTAGGAGCAGAAAAAAATAACCTTCGCGCCATACTTGGCCCTTACCCTCTTAAAACTATGCGACAACGCGTGCACATAAGGCATGACAGCAATTTTTTCCCGTCAAAATTTTCTTTGGGCTGTCCCGAACATTTCAGTGCTCTTATAATCTTATTTTCACGAGCCACAAGTACGCAATCTGGAAAACCGGACTCTCTGCATCTCTGGGCTTGGACTTCCAGGCTACTAAACGTTCGATGAATATAAGATTTTTTTGACAGCCATACCAATACATCCTGTTACAATTCCGAATTTCACAAGCT
The DNA here is from genome assembly GCF_052857255.1 of Amblyomma americanum. Lineage (NCBI taxonomy): Eukaryota > Metazoa > Arthropoda > Arachnida > Ixodida > Ixodidae > Amblyomma > Amblyomma americanum. Next base: position 117,825,301 of record NC_135507.1, on the reverse strand, counting down.
TGGAGTCACAAGACGCGTAATTTACAAAAGGTTTTTTACTCCAGGAAGCGTATCGCCAGCATACATGGTTTGACAAGAAGGTGAAATTCAGATCTAAGAACTGCAAGACGTTCCTCTGAGGGATCTCATGTGTAAACCTCAATCCAGACCCGTGCTTAGAAAAAACATCGAGTAACTCAGGCACACATTCAGTACCTAAAGACCTAACTAGAACCAGGAAGTCGTTTACATACCGAAAAATTCGTTCTATTTAAGTCACTCTCTACTTTCCTGTCAACATAACTTAAAAAAATTCTGCTAAGAACTGGGGCAATTTTGGCACCAATACACACTTCCGACTTTTGCTTAAAAATTTTATCTTCCCTCGTTACATAGGTGTTCTCTAAATGAAAGGATAGAAGTTCCAGGAAAGACTCACTGTAAATGCCACAATCATTTTGGAACACGCACTCATCATTTTTCTCTGAGATTCCATTCTGAACACATTGCAGAAGTTGATTGTGGGAAAGAGAATAAAATAAATCGACCATGTCTATGCTAAAACCAGAGCACGAAGCCGGGTTCTCTTTCAAGAGAACCTTTACAACTGCCTCCGAGCTTGGCACAACAAACGGGTCAGCCACGGAGAGTACTGGCAAATGCTTATTAAGGTATGACGATACCACTACTTGCCAAGTTTGGCGCTCAGAGACAATTGCTCGAAAAGAAAAGCCAGGCTTATGTGTTTTAGCGGAGAAGAAAATTTCAAGCACAGAGCGCTCTGCATCTTTAACTTTATTTGCCAAACTTAGAAGCCCCATGCCTTTAAATAGTGAAACTGCATTTTTCTTATTCTTTACCGGATCCTCTCTAGTCACTTTAAAATGTTTCCTTATTGCCTCACATGCATTATTTGAAAACTACTTCTCAGAAAGTACAAAAAAGAAGCCTTCTTTGTCAGACTGCACGACGCGCAAACGACTCTCACACAAGTAATCCACCAACGAGCGAAACCTATTGTTACGCACTTTAACGCAGTTGCTACTTGGTATACAGCGATCAGCACACTCCGATAAACAACTTGGTCTGTCCTCAGGCTGAGCCTTAGATGACACGTTATGGGCGAATTAAGGCCAACTTTTCAACGGTTCGCGTACCAGGGTCGAGGCAGAACTTAGGTCCAAGGCGCAAGGTCTTTTCGTGCTTTGAGTCCAAAACGACGTCCCCGAGGGCCGACAGCTTTCCTTCTGCGGGAGTTCTTTTTGTGCCTTTCGGAAAAGTTGGTCGGACCGTGTTCCAAAGGAATTCCGGGAGACACACCACTCGCGTAACACACGCTGACCTAGCACAGCATCTGGTCCGCAGTAAGTCCTTGAACAGTCTCGCCTGGCGCCACCACTCACTCTTGACAATTTTGCACATTCTCCTGTTGTGCCCTGTAGACGGACGTAGCCAGCAACAGAGCGCTTGTAAACCGGAAGGGCAGGTTCGGGACAGCCCAAAGAAAATTTTGACGGGAAAGAATTGCTGTCATGCCTTATGTGCACGCGTTGTCGCATTGTTTTAAGAGGGTAGTGGCCAAGTATGGCGTGAAGGTTATATTTTCCTTCTTCTCATAAGAGGGGTAAGTTAGGGGCAGCAGTTCAGAGAAAGCAGGAAGGCTTTAAACGGAACACTGCCTGCAAGGTAAATCATGTCAATAAGTTCATTAATTTGCAAGATGGGCGTTGCGTACCAAATTCCTTTATCATGTGGTCTTACATAGGCCAGACAGGCCGTTGCATCAATGTTAGACTCATGAAGCATGCCAATTCATTGCATAGAAAAGACACTAACTTGGCAAAGCATTGCAGTGTGTGTAAATGCGTACCATTCTTTGACGACACAGAATTGTTATTTTTTCACAGTAACAAGACTATCAGAGAATTCACCGAAGAATTCCATATCAGAAAATCTAATGAATTTCGTTAGCAAAACTTCTTTAATTTTGTAAGCTAAAGAAATGACATTGCCGCACAAAGGGAAGATTGGAAGGCAGGTACAACACGTGCGAATACAGTTGGCATTTTCGAGTTTTTATCAGATCATCGATGTATGACCGCGCACATGTGTGCCCATTTTTTAGGTATAAATTGACTTTTCTTCAAACAAATCAGTTCAGCGCCGTGTTCGTCTCCTCCTCTCTCTGGTCCTGTTGTCTAGCGCTGTTTGTATTTTCATGTCTCCATGGAACACCAGCTCGTCCAATTTTCACCACCACCACCATCCTTATACAGTTCATGTCGTTCCTCCCTCCCCCTCGTCCTCACGAATTTTCTTGCGCTCATCCTCCCTCACCCTTACCGAGTGAAATCCTCATGAGGGCTCACCCTCGTGAGGATGCCAGTTGAGTTTCCCCCTTCAAGTACTGATGAGAGGAAACACCTTGTTGATGATGAAATCTGGCTTTCTTGGTGACCCGGTGGTTCTAACTCGGAAACATTCACATTACTCGAGGAAAGGAGAAGGTTAACTATTTATTTACAACATAAATAAAACAAGAAGAAACAAAGCAAGCAGAAAACTATTTACATGACTAAACCGTTGATCAGACGAATTCAGCCCTGGTTCAACCCAGCGCGCTTGTTTTTAAACCTTCTGTCTCCGCCCTTGGCGGGAACAGCAACCAATAACATTACAAGCGACTCACCTAACCAATCAGTGGTTAGGGAAAGGAAAATAAGGTTTCCGCCAACTAATCACAGATTGGGGAAAGAGTACTGGTTAAACATTTGGGAAAGGAGAGGTGGCAATCAAATACACAAACAGCACAAACGCGACCACCCTCTCCCACGGCACCCACGGCACAGCGGTTACCACTTTCCTAACATTTGTTTTCTCTTTCGCACACGCGGCAAACATATGCCGACGAGACGATCACTAAAGTTGTTTACAGAACACACCGAAAGAGAAGACAGTCGTTACGGGAATAGTGGGTTTCCGGTCACTCGGCTAACACTTAGCCGTATCTCGTGCGTTCCCGAAGCCTCGTAAACCCCTTGACAACGAACACATGTCGACAGCTGTACATACATGGTTAGGTTTCTCAAGACTGGTTATGCCCTTGATGGCGCGGAGTAAACAAGGACGTCAGCCGCACGAAGGGGACGCAGGGACCGGACGGGCCCCCTCCTTGGCGACTTCCGACCCCACTGCTGCGGCCTTCTTTGCGAACACGAGACCGACCAGTTCGCGGAAAGGTCAGCGAACTCCACAATGCCCATCTCTGACAATGACACACCTTGACACATCAGACATCCCGCCACCTTCCCCTCTTCCCCAGGTCCATTCCTGTCCCATGTTTCCGAGAAACAAGCTTTGCGTCAGCGAACACGTGCTCTAATTCCTCCGTGTTCGTGCCCTCTCCCCCGTAGTCTCACCTGCCCCAAACAGCCATGGAAGTGCAAGCGCAGGGCGAAGACCTCCGACCCAGTGAGTGGACTCCGATACTCCACGCGTACAAGGGTGGAATCTCAAGCACGGAAACGCGGGCCATATCCCATCAAGCAGCGTCTGTTCATCTAAGCCTGCGGCGTCCGCGTCCGCTACCCCTCCGACTTTCAAGCCTGCATACAGGCCCCAACAAGAACAGCTGCGCGTGACGCACGCAGTCGCACTCCGAAGCAAACAAATTGCTTCACTCCCTCGTTTTCCGACCACCAAGAGGCCTCGCTCTGAAAGGAACCAATGGCGCCGCCACCCCTGCAAGCCCTGTAAGTCAGCGCCGCTGGCCGTGACCTCGGGGATATTCATCGAAGGAGCCACCCTACGAATAACACCTTCACGGTCGCTACCCCGCACGAGACAACCGCCCTTCACCTCATCCAGCTCAAGGAAGTGGTCCTCCAAGAGATCGCTTCCCCTGTCGCAGCCCACATTGCACCGCCGGCGGCTGCTGTGCGCGGAGTCATCTCGCAAGTTTAGTGGGAGGAGACGCCGCAGCAGATGCTACGGGACCTCCAGACCCGTAACCCGTGCGCTGATGTCATCGCAGCCCGCAGAATGGGTAGGACTCATTCCGTACTGACCACCTTTGCGCACGGACCAGTCCCCCATTCCATACGCTACATGAGTGTGGTGTACAGATGCACGCCGTACAAGAGAAGTCCAGACGCGTGCACGTAATGCCGTCGGCCGGGCCATAGGTATGACGTGTGCCACCACCCCAAGACTGGTCTCTGCCCGCGGTGCGAAGACAATCATGAACCACAAGATGTGCCCTCCTGCATCCCGACCTACATTCTCTGTGGAGGTCAGCACCTCATGGGCACCGGCTCGTGCCAGGCAAGAAAACGCACCGCCAAACCACGCAACCCATCGCCCCAGAAGGCAATGCCCACTAACAAGAACGACTTTCCTCCGCTGCAAACGACCCTCCCGTCTACTGCAACATGGGCCTCCAAGGCTGCCGGGACGAACACAGGCAGGACCTCCCAGGACCCAGACGTGAAGGCTATGCGGGAAGAGGTAAAGCAGCTCAGGGCAGCCCTCTCTGCCGCCACCTCTGCTTTATCTCCTCATCCACCACCCTCTTCACCCACCCAACCCGCCCAACCCCCTCTCCTAAAAAGAAGGCCTAATGAGAGCCCAGTCCAACCAATAGACCTAGACGCCAAATTTCAGAACTTCGCAAAAAACTTGGAAGCCAGGCTCACAGAGCGCATCACTACACAGGTCACTGGACAGTGCCAGTTTATGACTGAAGCTACCATTGCCCGTATAATGGATAGTGTCATCTCTAGCATCATGGCCAATGTAGAGGAGCGCTTAACTCGCCTCACTCCTGGATTCTGAACTCACTATCCTCCCACAGTCCCACTCTCCAAACCTCTCCTTCCCCTCACTACCTTGCAACAGGGCTTCTCCGAGGGGCCATAATTCTTAATTTTACAGATTATTCAATGGAATTGCAGGGGATTTCGGCGAAAGCGCAATCCTCTGCAGCAAATTATCGCAAGTTCGTCATCCCCACCAGACATTATCGCAATTCAGGACGCCAATGTTTGCAGGCAACTGCCAGGATACGCTTTTATCCCCTCAGACCCCACTGATCTTCATCGGGTGGTCACATACGTCTGTAAATTCTTGCATTACGTGGAGCACGCAATTAGCTCCACTATCGCTCACAGCCTTATTGAAATCTTACCGCCCACCCTGCAAAATCACCCCTGTTCTTTCTTAACTGCTACCTTCTCCCACGTCAGCCAAGTAACCTACTCCCCTCACTTCTCAAATCCGCAACCGAATTGGCCGGATCAAACCCCCTACTTATTGCCGGCGATTTTAATTGCGCTCACGTGGACTGGGGCTATCGGCGCACCAACCACAGAGGAACAGTTTTATGCAATGAAACGCTGGTGCTACACCTGACCATCTTTAATGATTTTAGCTTACCTACGCGGATTGGTAACAGTGTTACTGCTGATACTAGCCCAGACCTCATGCTTGGTAGAAGCTTGGCCCACCTGCAGTGGGAAAGATTGCTATCCACACTAGGCAGCGATCACAACCTAATTCGCATAACGCTAAACTATCGCCGATCTCAGCGTAAATTTACCGTTAAGCACACATATGGGACGAGCTCCGAAAATTTAGGCAAGCGCAGCCAACACAGGCCCCCTTCGACCTAGACACCTGGATTATTCAGTTGCAGAAACACATTCGCCAACCACCCAAACGTTCGACTCTACCCCAGACACCCCTGTTATGGACAGTAAGCTCGCCCACCTCCTCCAAGCACACGACAACATAACGCATAGAAAACTCAGAAACACAATAGAAGACTAGAATTCAAACTTGCCCAGATTCAATCCCAAATAGAACACTGTAGTGCCACTCTTTGCAAAGCTAACTGGGCTCAGGTTTGTGACAGTCTCCGCGGCAATCTCTCCACAACCCGCGCTTGGCACTTCTTACGGCACATGCTAGATCCCACGCAATCCAAATCCCAGATGCGCCTTAGCATTCGCCGCCTCGCTCACAACCATCGACCGGACACCGACGCCTTCCTCGAGCAAGTGAAATACACATATATATCACCCGCGGTCTCCCTTGCAAGTACCTCGATTACGCGGGCCCACCCCAGCCCGAGCTTGACGCCCTTATTACACAATCAGAATTTCGCGCCGCCCTATTGAAATTACGGAATACCCGCTCCCTGAGACGATCCGAAATCTTGACGATGCTTCCATCTCTGACTTAGTCAACTATTTAATGAATGTTGGGAGGCAGGTACTCTCCCTGCCTTGTGGAAGCACGGAAAAATCTTTATTTCAAAACCCCACAAGCCGGTAACCCTAGAAAACATCTGCAACATTTTTCTTACATCCTATCTTGGCAAGGTCTTCGAGCACGTAATTCTTCCTTGGCTAACAACGTACATAAGACAGCCACCTTTTCCCCCTCAACATGCTCGGCTTTCGTGTGCGTATATCTGCGCAGGACGCCTTACTTCAAATTACGCACGACGTGCTTGATGATACCACCCCCACCACACTAAATATATCCTGGCAGTCGACCTTACCAAGGCATTTGACAGGATTAGACACGATGCCATCTTACGGGAACTGCAGGCTCTGCAGGTAGACCCTAAAACCTACAACTACGCTCGCACCTTTCTCTCGGGCCGCACTGCCTCCCTGCACATAGAACCACACCCTACCACACCCCCTTATACACTCGGAGATCTCGGAACCCCTCAAGGGGCTGTCTTTTCTCCCCTTTTCTTTAACATTGCTCTCATCCATTTAGCTCACAGACTGGCTCTAATCCCACACCTAAAGCATACCCTGTACGCTGATATTACCACATGGACCACTCATGGCTCTGACGGGGAAATTGAGGTAACTCTTCAGTTAGCAGCAGACACCATCTCCTCTCGCGCGTCATCCACTGGGCTCGAATGTTCCCCCTCTAAGACGGCGCTATTCCTAATTTGACCAAAATCTGGCGCTAACTCGGCCATCTAAATCGTTTTAAAAGGATCCCCTATCCCCATCACGCCCGCCCTCCGCGTTCTTGGCCGCCACTTGCAGGATTCTGGACGAAATGAACATACCCTTAAAAGGCTCAAGGCCTCCACGCAATCCGTGTTGCACCTTCTACGACGAGTATCCTCCCTTAACAAGGGTTTAGATGAAGCGGACAACATGAAAGTGGTACATGCACTTACGCTCAGCCGCATTCTATACGCAACCTCATATCTCAAATTGAACCGCACGGAAACCAAACGCGTGAACGCCATGATCCGCCTTGGGACTAAGGCAGCCCTAAACCTACTTCGTACCACTAGCACAGCCAAACTCCTTGACTGGGCATGCATGACACCATTCATGTTGACGCGCACCTTCAGACACAGTACCTTGCCGCGAGCGCCACTGGCCGCCATATACTCTCCCCCCTTCGCATCAACATACCCGCTAACCAGTCAATCCTTATAACCATTCCTCGACACATCCATACACCTCTCGTTGTGAAACACCTTCGTCTAAACGTCCATCCCCAATATCATATCCCTCGCCGCTGTTGGAGATGGCGCTTCAATCCCACCGCTGCCACAAGGACAGGACTACCGACGAGTTAAAGGAGTTGGGTAACGAGAGGAAGGTTACGAGTGGGTTTATTAACATTTTTACAGAGTTCAAAAGAGTGAATCGGGAGCTCTCGATCACATGCCAGACTGCTGCTTAAATAGGGTCCCCTCTCCCCAGGTCCCTAGTTGGGGAATTTAGTTCATTTAAAAATGCGTCCAATCACTGTGATGTCGATCACGTGTCCAGTATTTAGGATCCGCCTACCAGGACTTCCCCAACAACACACTCTCGCCACTTCTGGCAAGTTATGGTCCGTGCTGTCCCTGCAGCAGTGATGAAAAGCCCGAATGGAGGCCCAATCGGCGTCGAAGGTGTCACCTGCACTGCACAGCGCTCCGTGGGAACGTAAGGCCGCCGCTGCACTTGCGCAGATGGTTCCACTTAGGGGAAGACACTTAGGAGAAGACGAGGTCTTTTCCAAAGTATAAGCGTTCCGGCGTCGCTGCTCGCCTTAATCAAACACAGCCGCGTCCGCCGTGACTCAATCGCAGCACCGCGCTGCCCGCCGCCTCCGTCGACACTCGACACCATGTCGCTGCGTCCCGGGTGAGTCCGGCGCCATGAAGTAATGAGAACCATGGTCCCGAGAAATGTTCCCGGGCAGTGGATGTCCATTTCACCCCCGTTAATAACAGGGGGAGGGGGGGGGGGGGCTAGTTGACGGCGTCACCTGCATTCGTGGCGCCGCAGCCATGCCGACGCCTCCTTGAAGCATCTGTCGATTGACGACTCCCAGTCGCTTGGGCATTCTTGGCATGTTGGCGTTCTCCGTCCGTAACACCGCGTAGCTCGCGCTAATGCCCTCCATAAGCATTATGGGCAAGCCCACGATGCCGTTTGGGTAGACGCGGCATGTACAGCGCATGAAGCGGTAGCAGTTGCCTACAATCAAACCCTACCCCACCTCCTAACTCACCGTCTTCCCTCGGGCTCTACGCCCGAGGAGGCAGAGGAGACCGCCATCGCCCTAGCCCTTGCACATTCGGAGGGCCAATACATCTTCAGCGACTCCAATACGGCTCTGTACAACTTTGGCAGGGGCAGGATTCACGCCCCTGCCTGGCAATTGTTGAACAGCCCTACCCAAAATTTACCGCGCGGGGTAGAGCTCCAGTGGGTGCCGGCTCACTCTGGGAACCCTGGAAACGAGGCTGGCGATAAATTGGCCCGAGGTTTGATTTGCCGGGATCAGGACAGTCTCGAGGATACTCGAGGGAGCGGGCGCACACCTTTGCAGAGCTCACGCAACTACCCCGTTTGGACCGTCGGAATGACCCTCCACCCCACCGCTCTCTTACGCACTCCCAACAAATCCTCTTCAGACGCCTCCAGACACGCTCTCTGTCACTCCCAACAGATGTTATCCCATTATTGTGGCACGTACCCTGCATGCTCCCTATGCGACGACCCTCACGCCACACTCTCCCACATCCTTTTCGGCTGCCTTGCTGACCCTCCCCCGCAGGGACAGCATGCCATCTCGAGCTGGGAGGTCCTGCTCACGTCTGCAGACCCGACATCGCAGCTTGCTGCGGTGACTCGGGCTGCCGACGTCATGTCCCGACATGACCTACATGACGCAGTGCGGGAGCGCGCAGTGACCCAGGGACCCAGCAGGGTCTAAAACTCACTTGTAGCTGTCTATCCGTCCGTCCGTCCGTCCGTCCGTCCGTCCGTCCGTCCGTCCGTCCGTCTGTCTGTCTGTCTGTCTGTCTGTCTGTCTGTCTGTCTGTCTGTCTGTCTGTCTGTCTGTCTGTCTGTCTGTCTGTCTGTCTGTCTGTCTGTCTGTCTGTCTGTCTGTCTGTCTGTCTGTCTGTCTGTCTGTCTGTCTGTCTGTCTGTCTGTCTGTCTGTCTGTCTGTCTGTCTGTCTGTCTGTCCGTCCGTCCGTCCGTCCGTCCGTCCGTCCGTCCGTCCGTCCGTCCGTCCGTCCGTCCGTCCGTCCGTCCGTCCGTCCGTCCGTCCGTCCGTCCGTCCGTCCGTCCGTCCGTCCGTCCGTCCGTCCGTCCGTCCGTCCGTCCGTCCGTCCGTCCGTCCGTCCGTCCGTCCGTCCGTCCGTCCGTCCGTCCGTCCGTCCGTCCGTCTGTCTGTCTGTCTGTCTGTCTGTCTGTCTGTCTGTCTGTCTGTCTGTCTGTCTGTCTGTCTGTCTGTCTGTCTGTCTGTCTGTCTGTCTGTCTGTCTGTCTGTCTGTCTGTCTGTCTGTCTGTCCGTCCGTCCGTCCGTCCGTCCGTCCGTCCGTCCGTCCGTCCGTCCGTCCGTCCGTCCGTCCGTCCGTCCGTCCGTCCGTCCGTCCGTCCGTCCGTCCGTCCGTCCGTCCGTCCGTCCGTCTGTCTGTCTGTCTGTCTGTCTGTCTGTCTGTCTGTCTGTCTGTCTGTCTGTCTGTCTGTCTGTCTGTCTGTCTGTCTGTCTGTCTGTCTGTCTGTCTGTCTGTCTGTCTGTCTGTCTGTCTGTCCGTCCGTCCGTCCGTCCGTCCGTCCGTCCGTCCGTCCGTCCGTCCGTCCGTCCGTCCGTCCGTCCGTCCGTCTGTCCGTCTGTCCGTCCGTCTGTCCGTCCGTCTGTCCGTCTGTCTGTCTGTCTGTCTGTCTGTCTGTCTGTCTGTCTGTCTGTCTGTCTGTCTGTCTGTCCGTCTGTCCGTCCGTCCGTCCGTCCGTCCGTCCGTCCGTCTGTCCGTCTGTCTGTCTGTCTGTCTGTCTGTCTGTCTGTCTGTCGTCTGTCTGTCTGTCGTCTGTCTGTCTGTCTGGAGGAGGAGGAGGAATCTGTGCGCCCGATTCGGGCAGGAGCGGCTATGACTCCCTCTGTGCGTCATCGGTGGCGTGACAAACGCTTAGAACTGACTGACAACTGTCCCCATTGTGGTGCTGCGCCTGAACTAACTGTGTGACAGAAAAAACTTGCTGTGGACTTGGCCGGCTACAACCTCCGTGAGGCAGCGCTTTTTAAGGAAGATAGGCCTGCGATGGGACGTTGAAGACCACTATTGCAAGTGGACTATGGATAATCACTTTATCGAGAACTTTTTCCCCTTTTTAGGCGAGGCTTGTCTACACTCCTTCTTTTAACTTTCTCTCCCTTTCTCATTATGCTTAACGGAAAACATCTCGAATAAAAAAATAACGGATAATCAATGCCCGCCTCTTCGTCACGTACCCGCGTCGGCGCGTGTTAAATTGCCAGTCTACCACACTGTAGTTTGAAAGAGCGGTCTTCATCATCTTCCATCCGTGCGCGTGGAAGGGTCATCAGACGAGCATGCTGCAAACCGCTCGAAATGGCGGGAGATTAGAAGCAGTCAAATTCAGAAGACCTAGAGCTATCGCAGTGTCAACAGGAAATGATAATTAAGCGACCTACAAACTTTTGTTGTTCTGAGTCTATTCTGTGCTCAGCATTTAACCTAAGTGTCGCGGTAAACGCTACTGCATTTTTTTATAAGTATTCTTGGCGTACATTATAGTTTTCGTTCTCAGACACAAATAATGTCTTGTCTCCTTTTAGCAGTACATATAGAAAACAACGAAGTGTTATAAGTGCAGGGTACATGTATGCATGCACTGCGTGCCAGAAGTAAAGGCAGAGTGATATTCTGGGCCAAACTCGGGGCTGTCTCGGTTTTGTCTCACGTATTAGCTCGAACAACACACAGGCACACACACAACATCTAGCCTGTCGTCCAATAGTGCCTTGAGAGCCTGTCTTATTACTGTTTGTGTTTATTACTGTGATGTTTACTACTCAGTAATATCGCCAGAGTTGCCGACTACACAAAACCAGTTTTAAAATGACCGTTGGTGAGTGTGAAGGAGGGCCAATGATGTGATGGTGAGGGCGAGGGAGGGCCAGCAAATGTTTCGAGGCGAGGGTGAGGGAGGGTCGGATAACTTTCCAAAGTGAGGGCGAGGGTGAGGGTTGGCCATGGATTTAAAAGTGAGGGTGAGGGAGTAATGAATGAATGAAAAACTTTATTGGTTCCTTTAGGAAGTAGTAGCGGTAGAGGACGAAGTCTTCGTCTTGAAGCTTAGGTCCTCCTTGGCCGTGGGTGGGCCCCTAGTCCAGGGCTCCACTGAGTCGGGCCACCTCGCTTGCGTGTGCTATGAGGGCCCTTTGGACCCCTAGCTCGCAGCTGGTGAGCCGGCTCTCCCATTGCTCCGCACTTGGTGTTTTGTGTTTGTGGAATGCTTGATTTCTTCCGCACTCCCATGTGGCATGATATAGTGTTGGTTTTGCCCCGCACCACGGACAGTTGGCGCTATACTGTGTGGGTAACATCTTGTTTAATATGTATAAGTTTGGGAAGGAGCCTGTTTGCAGTCTTCGCCATCCTGTGGCTTCCTCCTTGGATAATGCTTTATGTGGTGGGGGTATTGGAATCTTAGCCCCTTATATAGGTTTAATAATTCCGAATAGCTGTCCCCGCAATTAATCTGGGGCCCCTCCGGGGTTAATGACGTTCCTGCTCGGCTGGTCATTCCTCGAGCTAGGTTGTCTGCCCCTTCGTTGCCGCTGATCCCTGCGTGACTCGGTATCCAGATTATGTTGTGTATTGGTCGTCCCTCAGGGAGCAGAGCTCTACTGAGGATCTAGAGTGCCGTGCTGCTAATTCTGCCTCTAGTATAGTTCCGGCACGCCTCTTGTGAATCCGTTAAGATGTTAAGGGATCTCCCTGTCCTATATCCTTCATACGCTGCCAGGGCGACAGCAATCTCCCCTGCCTCCGTTATGTTAGATACTTCGGCTGTGAGGCTTGTGATGTGTTCTCCGTGGTAGTTTACAACTACTGCTACCGCGCTATTTTTGTGTTTGGGGGTACAGGGAGGCATCAGTGTAGACTGTGTTATCCCGATGCCTCATGTTCCTCTCATAATATTCTGCCCTAACCTGTCTCCTGTTAGCATGGAGGTTTAGATCCATGTTTCGGGGATAGGTTGTATGCATAGCTTCTTTCTTAGCGGGTCTGGTATTGCGGCCCTATTTTGTGGCTTTTCAATTTTCCGACCTAGCTTTGTCAGGAGCGCCCTTCCAGTCGTTGTGTTGCTAAGTCTTCGTATTTGTGCCTTGAGCTGGCATTCTCTTAATTCTTCGAAGGTGTTGCTGATTCCGAGTTGCATGAGCTTGTCGTTGGATGTATTTCTTGGGAGATGAAGAGCTGTTTTGTATGCCTTCCGGAGTATTGTCTCCGCTTGCTCCTTCTCTGCTTTGATAGTCACATGGTACGGTAATGAATATGTTACCCGGCTGACCACTAGGCTGTTGACTAGCCTGAGTGTGTCCTCCTCTTTTATGCCATCCCTCTTGTGCGCTACTCTGCAGATCATCCGGCCTACTTGTCCTGCCGCTTTGCTTAGCAGGCTGAGTGTATGACTGCACTTCCGGCTTCCTTGCAGCCACATGCCGAGGATTCTGATCATCTTTTGTTCCGGGATGTTCTGGCCCTCTAGTTTTATTTCGAGTGGGGCATCCGTAGGGTGCCTACCCACTCTGAGGAGCTCAGATTTTTCCGTGGAGCATTTAAGTCCTCTTTGTTTTGTGTATTATTCAATGCAGGTGGCAGCCTCTTGCAGCGCCTCCTGCTTCTCCCCCAGTGAGCCTTGGGTGGTCCAGATGGTGATATCGTCTGCGTACATTGCATGACTAATCCCCAGGACTTGGCTGAGTTTCTTGGCGAGGTTGACCATCGCTATGTTAAAGAGTATTGGCGAGATTACTGAGCCTTGCGGAGTGCCCTTGCATGGCGTTTGAAAGGTGTCACTCCGCAGGTCTCCTAGGCCTACCGTCGCTGTTCTGTCCGTGAGGAAGCTTCTAACGTAGTCATGGACCTTCTTCCCGCAGTTGGTGGTGTTAAGTCCTTCCATAATGGCGGCATGGGATACGTTGTCAAAGGCCCCTTTAATATCGATGGCCATGACAACGTTCTCTCCGTTCTTTGGCATTGTTTCGAGTACCTCTTCTTTTAGTTGTACCAAGATGTCTTGGGTTGATAAATTTGCCCTGAATCCGAACATGATGTTGGGGTACCATTCTCCGTCTTCTAGATGCGTTTGTATTTGTCGGGTAACTATTCTCTCGTACAGCTTGCCTATAGGCATGATGTTAACGAGATCGGTCTGAGGTTTTCAATTTAGAGTTTCTTGCCGGGCTTGGGGATCATGACGACTACGGCGTGTTTCCACTCCTCTGGGACCGTCCCTTCTTCCCATTGTTTGTTTAGGTATAGGGTGAGTTGGCTGATTGTTTCGTCGCTTAAATTTCGGATTAACGAGTTATGAATCTTGTCCGCCCCTGCTGCCGTATTTTTCGTTGTTGCCCTTATGGCCTCGACGACCTCTTCTCTTGTGATGGGTTAGTCCGTGGTTGGGTTTTCTTCGCCCTGGTAGTCGCCTTGGTAGCCGTCTACCTCGTCCTTCCCGTAGCATTTCTCTCGTACTGTCTGGAGCAGCTGTTCTTCTATACCTTCGTACTGATGAATTAGCCTTTGGATGGATTTGCTGCTTTCCGCCTTGCTTTTGCTCGGATCCATGAGTGTTCTGAGGATCTGCCACGTTCTAGCCGTGCTGAGGGTGCCATTCAGCGAGGTACTAAACTGCTGCCACCCTTGTCTTGCCAGCTGCGTTGCATATTCCTCTGCTTGCCTGGTGATTTCGGCAATCTTCTTCTTTAGCTTTCTGTTTAGCTTTTGGCGCTTCCACCGCTTGGTCAGGCCTCGTCTTGCCTCCCAGAAGTGGACAGGCGACTCCTCAGGGTGAGGGAGTAAAAGTCAAAATGAGGGCATTTGCCCACCTCTGGTTGGAGATGCCTGCAGGGACCGCCGCACCATGTTGAAGTTTGGCGGCAGCAGGGCAAACGCTACAAGACGGGCACGCTGGTGACCCCCAGTTAAACTTCTTGCCCTCCTACTGATGGGATGGCCGGATTGGGCTAGTCGGTTGCTCCTCTCGAGCGGTGAATGATGATAACACGCTGGCCGGTGATCGAATATACGGCGGTTTGCGATACGAAGAGCACTTCGGGTCTTCGTCCGCTCGTCTGGCGACACGTTGCCGGTTGGGGCAGCAATTCCAACTTCTTACGGCAAAACTTATTTATTAAAGACGGCACTGACATAAAAACGCAGGTGAGCAAAAGGCAGTTTAAAAAAGGCTGATAAAAAAGGCTGCTAAAAACGGCCGAGCTTGAGACTCGGCACGCTCGTCCTAAATCGTTGTTTCCCACGGGTTTTAACCCCTTCGATAATTGGGCGGAGCTTTAGTAAACCAGCTGTAGCCCAATTTGAACCAATAGCAAAGCAATTGCATCGCATGTACTAGTGGGCGGAGCCCAGGGCTCGCCGGTCCGAGCCCAGTGGACCTCGCTCCTCCTGGAACGTGCTGGGCGCGTGACTCCGTGTACGCAGCTCGCTGCATGCGCATTCGATCCACCCATTGCCACGCGTCGGAACAGAAAGGATTAGTGCCGCAGCTCACCCTAAGCGCGGGCGTCACGCCTCGGCGTACATTCCTCGATTTCCCCCCGGGCATGACCACCGCTCCTGGTAACAGGCGCGGGGGGGGGGGGGGGGTTCCCATCGGCCCTGTGGGCTTCCACTTAACAGCGCCGCTGTCGGCGGCGCGATGAAACGGCAGACCACAGCCTGCCTCTACTGTCTGGAAACATCTGATAAACGTTGTACTGGGACATTCCATCCTTTTAGGGCGCACATGGGGAGGTACAGTACTCACGGATTGAAATAGGACATTCGGAGCGCGTGACCGTCGCTGCATGCAGCGCCGCCCGTGGATGCTCATGGAACCAAGGTGCTGCATTGTGGCATAGCGCGCGGGGTAGAACATCTACAAAGCAGAATTGCTCCTTCCGGTCGCCAACGAGCCGGCCTGTGGTTTACCACACTGCCTGCGAGGCGCTGCAAGGCTGGCGCGCCTTCGTGTGCCGACCGAAACGGTTCGGCGGTGCGCACTGCCCATTTTGCGGCGTCGTCGGCTTGCGCATCTGCGCGAGCGGACGACGCTCTCGTTACACGCGTTTTGGCGATGCGGCACGAATGCTGTGCAGCAAGACACGGGATACAGCTACGAGACGGCGCCGTACGTGCCTTCGTAGACATGATCAACACTTGCACAAAAGAAAAGAATGTTTATTTCGTTCGTTTTGTAACGACAAAAAAAGAAAAGAAGCAGTCACAGGCCCGTCCTCGTACAACATTTAAAGGAAGTCTCAGTATTTTGTTGGTTCGCCCCTAGCAGCCAATACGGCGGCCATTCTGCGTGGCAAGCTTTCGTAGAGGCTCTCGGCCAAGGAAGAACGCGCTAGCTTCTACCATTCTTCTTGAACAGCCGCCCACAGGTTGTCCGAACAACACCTGTGGAGCGGCCGACGAGACAGGGCCTTCTTTATTTCAGCCCATGCATTCTCAATCATATTCATGTCCACACCTTGCGGAGGCCAGTTCAACACCATCACACACCTGTCTTCCAGCAGGCGGGTGCTGCGGTGTGAACTGGGCTCCTGTCGTGCTGGAAGTAAAACAAGCCGTCCTTAAATGGGCCACCCAGGGCGTACGGCATAAGGACGGTGTCGAGGAGGTCTGAATGTGCTGCGGCATTAAAGCGGCCGTCCAGGCGTACAAGCGGACCCAAGCCGTCTTTGAAAATACACCCGCACACGTTGACACTACATCGATCGCTGCTTGCAACACGATGCAGATTGTGGGCGTCGAAACTGGGTGGATGAAGCGGGGAGAACACAAGGCATTATTTTACTTTACTGCGACTGATAACCGCGACGATAGGGGGTCCTGCTCTTGCATGTTGGCAGAATGCACTGTCTTTAGTGACCATTTCTACGAACTGCTTGTGTCCAACGCAGGAAGCAAGGTGCTGGTGAAATGTATTCGCCGTGCGCTCTCTCCTCGCAGTAGCCGAGTGCACGGCATATAAAACGTAATTTTTAATGGAAACACATACCTAGCCGCCACATACCATCTATCCCATCTATCATGCGCTATGGGAATGTAAAGAAAGATAAGCGTTGCCGGATTTTTTTAGAGAAGCTGCCCAACCCCCGAATTTGTGAAGGAGTCCACCTACCTCGTGTGCCGTGTCCTCCACGCTCGATGCCGCTGGTCCCATTTTGATGTAAACGTGCTCTCGTCCGTAAAAATGACATTCTGCAACTCTTTCACTGTCGAGGACCGATGCTCATGTGCAAACAGCAGCCTTTTGATCCTGTTTTCTGAAGAGATGAAGTTAATCGCCGCCACACAACTACGAAGGCCACCCATGTAAAGGCGCTCGCGTACTACCTGTGTGCTGGCTGCGAGCCCCAGGTCGTTTCGTATTTCTTTCGCCGTCATCTTCGGGTTTCGTCTTGCTGCTTCAACTATACGCTCGTCGTCAGAGTCGGTCGTCATCTTTGGTCGGCGTCCTTTGGGCACATCTGTCAAGCGAGCATGCGTCCTGAAAGCCCGCACAATCCTGCTCACCGACGAGCGGGGGCGTCGGCTCATATCTGCGATTTGTTGCTGCGGAATCCCTGCTGCAGGCAGAGTCACAACCTTCATTCGTTCCGAGATGGGTATGCCTGGCATTGCTACTCGCGTCTGAAACGGAGGCGCGTCTTGTGTGCGCCATATATAACTACCTGTGGCTCGGCTTCTGCTGACATCAGTGCGACCAACAATATCGGGAGTTATCATTTCGTGGTTGAAATAAAGAAGGCAGCTTCTCGTCGGCTACTCCACAGGTGTTCGCACGAAATAAGTATTATTTTGTGCAGATGTTTATCATATCTACGAAGGCACGTACGGCGCCGTCTCTTAGCTGTATCCCGTGTCTTGCTGCACAGCATGCGTGCCGCATCGCCAAAACGCGTGTAACGAGAGCGTCGTCCGCTCGCGCAGATGCGCAAGCAGACGACGCCGCAAAACGGGCAGTGCGCACCGCCGAACCGTTTCGGTCGGCACACGAAGACGCGCGAGCCTTGCAGCGCCTCGCAGGCAGTGTGGTAAACCACAGGCCGGCTCGTTGGCGACCGGAAGGAGCAATTCTGCTTTGTAGATGTTCTACCCCGCGCGCTATGCCACAATGCAGCACCTTGGTTCCATGAGCATCCACGGGCGGCGCTGCATGCAGCGACGGCCACGCGCTCCGAATGTCCTATTTCAATCCGTGAGTATTGCACGTTGCTTGCTGGCTACTTAAAGGGGCTGCAAAACACTGCTTGAACGGATGCCGGCTACACTTCAAATGGATTCTTTATGCCACACAGATGCTGAGTCAAAAAGAATTACAGGAATCGATGCATAGGAACCGGAGTTATTCAATGAAGAAATTTCAAAATAGGAGCAAACAAAATTGGTTGGTTCCCTCAACTCGATTTTCGTGCAGCTTCCGATTCCCATTTCCCTCTCCCAATGACGAAACTTGGCGGGACCAATCAAAACAGCCTATCTAAGCACGTCGCGGATGTTTGCAACCCATGGTTGCATAATCGCTCTCACTCGTTCTTGCCGAGGCTGGTATATATAACGTCGTGTTCATGGTTGCAACGAGAGGTGGGCCAATGCCCTCATTTTTAATTTTCCTCTCTCACCCTTCTTTTTGAGTCTGTGGCACTCTCTCACCCTCATTTTGTAAAGTTATACGGT
Source organism: Amblyomma americanum (assembly GCF_052857255.1). Taxonomy (NCBI): domain Eukaryota; kingdom Metazoa; phylum Arthropoda; class Arachnida; order Ixodida; family Ixodidae; genus Amblyomma; species Amblyomma americanum. The sequence goes on along the minus strand of NC_135507.1, from coordinate 117,807,057 downwards.
CCTCATTCACCCTCAATTAAAAAAAAATTTGCTGGCCCTCCCTCGCATCGTCGGCCCTCCCTCACCCTCTCTAACAGTAGTTTTAAAACGAGTTATATTTTCTACTGGGCAACTACTGGCGATATTACTGAGTAATAAACATACAAGACAAGCCCTAAAGGCACTACTGGACGAGAGGCCAGATGCTCATATTCTTGTGTGTGTGCGGTTACGTGTGGGTGACTTGTCTGAGCTAATACGTGAGACAAAACCGAGTCAGTTACGAGCTGAGCTCTAAGATATCACTCGACCTTTACTTCTGGCACGCACTGCACGCATTCATGAGCCCTGCACTAATAACATTTCTATGTTATCTATATGGACTGCTGAAATGAATCAGCGCGTTGTGTCTGTACAAAACTTATGTATGCCAAGAATATTTAGAAAACAATTCAGTTGCGTTTACTATGACAGTTAAAAAAAAGGGCTAAGCACAGAACACAACACACAGAACAGAGAACAAGGAAAGTTTGTAGGTCGCTTAATTACCATTACGCGATGACATTGAGATAGCACTGGGTCTTCTCAATTTCAGTGCTTATAATCTCCCGCCATATCGTGCGGTTCGTCATGCTCGTCTGATAGCGCTTCCACGCGCAGTTAAAAACTCTCTGTGCTCCTCAATTCTTGGCCAATCCCCCTGTGTAGGCATGTGCCATTGTGTGAGGGTAACAGCAACGACTGGCCGTTTAACTCGCGGAACGCGGCTACGTTACGAAGACGACGACTTTGCAAGCAGAGCTCGAAAGCTTGGCCGTTCATACAGGCAGGATGTTAAGATTTCTCCCAACTGATTGTTTATCTGAGGTAACTGTATGAGCCGACCAACTTAAAACCGGAGTGGCACTCCGTCTTGGTGCGCTCAGCCTTACTTCGCGTCTAGTGCTCTGTTGCTCTGTCGTGGCTTTTCCTAACAGCATTGTAGATAATTTAGTTGCTGTAAATAGAATATATTTTCAATGTAATAAATACCATGCTTTAAAAAATCTGTGGCGATAGCTTAGTGGTCTGAAGCAACGGCCAGCGAAACTGATTTTTTAGCGCCGCTGCGGGTTCAGATCCCGCTCCCCCGGCTTTAATTTTTTTATTTCTTTAGTTTCTTCCAACAGCGCGATACTGGCTTTCCGCTGCAGTGAGGCCCTTATTCTGTCGATTAAAATAAAACATTATTCAGGCCACTTGAAAATCAAGCGGCTCACTCAAATGCAGCATTTGGGCTGAATAATGGTAATCACTGACTCCCCGAGTGTGGAGTGATTCCTGTATAGTTGCCATTTTAATGCTCTAGGGCTTCCATTCCGCCGAATTGTAGTTGTCTGTCCGAAGCCTGCTTCTAGCACGTGAGTCACTTTGGCCACGTGTCGTTATGACATCATCACAAGCTGCCCACCGTGGCAGTTCAATAAATGGTTAGTCGCGAGAGCTTCCTCAGTAACAGCATAGGTCTCACAAGCCCCACCGATGGCAGCACCGGCCATCGCAGGGAAGTGGCGCATAGCTTAACAGCTGCACCACTGTGCCAGCAGCAGAATCAGGACTCTGAAATATCTGTGAATCTAGAGAATGACTAATTTTTCCACAGTACAAGTCTAAAATGATGCAATGTCACGCAAAATTACATCATGTGACATATCAACCAAAGTAAGCCAGCTCAAGCCAAGTAAAAACATAGAAAGTCAAGATAAAACATCCAAAACCAGGGCTAATGTTTCTAGCGCGCGAGAATTCGTGGTTGACCTAAAGCTAAACCGCGTGCGATTTTCTGCTTCCATGCCTGCAAGAAAAATCAGGCGCGCAATTACCTGGTCACACGTCTTACCAGGAACAGAAATAAAGAAAAGAGATGTTCCTTTTAATTCTTAAGCAGTATAATTTTTATTTTTTAGCACATCGTGCAATCCAAGGCGGAGCGAGCGATAACTCAGACCAAGGCGGCTAAGTTCCTGCTTGCCTTGTTTTTTTAAATGTATTTTTTCATCTGCCTCCTCCCATCATCATCGTCCCCCATCGTGACCCTCTTTTTTCTTCTCTTGCCGTTCCCCAGTGCAGAGTAGCAGACCAGATATTTATTTTTCAGGCCAACCTCTCTGCCTTTCCCGTCAATAGACCCCCCCCTCTCTCTTATTTCCATAATAAGACTACGGCGGCTGGCTCTGCCTACAACATTTCGGCACCGCTTTCCTATACAGCAGGTCCAGCGAAAATAGAAAATAGAATGAAGATACGACTGTAATTAACTACTCACAGTGTGAATGAAAAAATTCCACACCAATGCCACCAACAGGATTTGATTTGACAGTGGAATTTATTAAAAGGACTGTTTTGCTGCGCTGTAGCCAGTTCTTTTCAAACCTCACTGAGCTGAAGTCGGACTTCGTTCCAGGAAACAAGGCTTAGAACTTGGGAATTAAATTAAACAGCATTACTAGGCATACTTCCTAAGTGTCTTACTCTACACTCAGTTCATCTTACAGACTCGGGGCTGATAATGAAAATGTTGACCGTGGTACCCGGTTCCCGTTGGACCGGCGGCCACCCGCACGAGTCGGTCAGTGCCCTCTTGAAAAACACCGCAAAAAACAACGTCTTGACGACAGAGCGAGACAAGCGAGCGCTGGCTAGCAACTGAGGTTTGACTTCATTGTTAACTTCAAACTGAGGTTTAACTTCAGTTTGTAACTTCATGCACCAACTAGCCCGCCAACATGCCCCCTTGTTATAGCGGACTGTTCAGGGTGTTTCACCTAAAAGTTTATACAATTTTCAAAAATATGCTTTTTGAGTTAGAAGAGCGCTTTTTTCGGCATAGCATTTCAGCTGTGTAGTACATCGCGGCGGCGGAGAAGATATGCGGCACCCGCCTTTTTTTGTGTTCTCCTCGTGTACCTCAAGACTGCAGAAACTGTCTTCCCCGAGAACCTTCACCTTAAGAAGTAGTGCTTTAAAACGGGAATTCATAACGGTCTGCACAGACAAAAAAAAACGTTAGCCCAGAGTACGGTTGGGGCCGCCACCCTCGCCCTCAGACAGTGCATCATGCCCTCCATCGCCCTCACCTCACCATGTCTTTCCTCCCTCACCCTCGTCCTCAGGAATTTTCATGCGCCCATCCTCCCTCACCCGCCTCACCTCACCGAGAGAAATCCTCATGAGGTGTAGAGAGCCTACATGTTGTGCGCCTCCGCCTTCTTTTAGGGTGGTGTCGCCTTTTGACCTGGCTCGTGCCGCCGCCCGCCGTTGACCAGTGTTGCCAGCAGACGTTGCCGCGCCATTTTGGTCCCCAGTCGGTATGCCGTCGCCGTGCGCATAAGGCTGTCGTCTTGCTGCTGCAGAGTGTCTGTGAGTTTCGCTCACGACGGGAAGTCTTTAATGATGCTAGCACTGTGAGCACGTTCAGAGTTGTGTGAACACCGAAAATGCCCGGGTGTTGCGTTCCGCAATGCACGAACCACTGCAGGAAGGGCACACGAATGTATCGTTTCCCGGCTAGCCCGAACCGACGAAAGCGCTGGCTTGTGCAAGTGAAAAGGGACGGCTGGGAGCCCACTGCTGCTTCTCGTGTTTGCGCTGTGAGTATTATACCTCGCTTCACCATGTATTTGCGCGCGTACTTATTGCCATATTCTACATTTTTGAAGGGCTCTATACTTGTGTGTTTTTTGTGAGCGCGGACGGCCGTCCCAGGCAGCTATCAGCTGCCGGCGACGGACGCCCGTAGCCGAGCGTGCGCGCAAGTGGAGGCTATGCGTTCAATTACCCCGAATTAAGAAGGTACGAAACGTAAATGTTCATAATTAAGCCTGGTTGTAGAACATGTTCTAACTTGGCAGTCGCATTTCAATCTTGGAATGCCCCGCAGTTCAGTTTTACGCATCGTTCAGCTACGTTCGGCTATCGGCTGTGTACGCAGTGTGCTGCATATTTATTGGGTATATTTATTGTATCTACGAAAAAAATAAATCGCTGTGTTGTTCGTGCTGAAATTCCGCACGGAGGTGGAATTTATGACTGATCCTTCTTTATACCGTGTTATTAAAAGTAATTGACCGGTTTGATTGCGAAAGATAAAAGCGAAGTCGTGCACTGCGAAACTTGTCAAACGTAGCCCAAACAAGTCTGGCCGTAAAGGCCCATTGTGGTGATTTAATGATAAGGTCGCGTATGGTGGTTTAGGCACGAACAACCAAGTGATTTGGATGAAATATTTTTCGTTCAACCAGCACATAATTATGCACTCACGTGTATTTCATGGTAATGTACGGCGCAATTTCGTTCACATTCTGTTTAAAACAAACTCGATATGTTTATGGTAATTCGTAATTTCGACGCGCGTATAAAATATTAGAATGGCTCAAGATACGCTTTCTGTCGGTCATTTGGTGCATCACTCGGAAATGTAGACCGCATGGCCTAAATGTTTAATTGCAAAAAATAGCAGGTAATAAGTTTTCCATTGGGGTCCTCATTACATTAATTTTCCAGCAACTGAAACAACTAATTGTGAGTAAAGTTAGGTTCTTTTCTACTCCTTCCTTCCCTTTCCCTTCCTTTGCACCGGGGGTGCCCCGTCAGAGACGGCTCTTGGAGGCTAGCTGAAGTTCCAGTTGACGATACCCAGCAACAACTGATACCTTGCAGGGGATATAACTTGAAGCTTTATATACAATAGTTTACATATATACAACAACGTTGAGCAGTGAGCACAACAGCAACATCGAACTGGTTAACATTAGGGGAGGCCCCTACCCGGCATAGCCGAAGATGCGTTACATATCCCCTTAGCCCAGAACCCTTTTTCCGGGCTCCGGGACCCAGTTTTAAAGACACATGGGCCCGGCCCACATTCATCAGCATCCAATCGTGCCAAACTCTTAACACGATTGGTTATTAGCCGTGTGGCCCGCCCTCTAACTTCCTTAAGGTACATAACCCTCTCCCAAATGTACATAGTGTAAAAAGGGCATGATTTTCTCTTAAAACATAGAACATTCCGAGAATTCACACGCATACGAATTGGCTCCCTGGGTTACGGGCACCGCCCCACACTTCCACCGTCTTACACAAACTCTCTCCCCTATGAAAGAAAAAGCAAAACACATAAAAACAACATGTCAAAACACTTTCACGGGTACGTCTGTCTCCAGGACCCGTGACCTTGACGGTTCTCGGAACTAGGGCAATTATCGGCCCCAACCCCAGCTGCGACCGTCGCGAACAACACCCGGGAGCGCAGAGTCAATTTTCCGACCCGAATCGGATCACAATGGACTGCCGACCCAGCAGCCATCGTCCGGGGTCCAGGCGTCGCTGTCCCCAATTAAGCAGGTGGCTGCTTTCGCTCGGCCTGGTGGCGTCCTCTGCGCGCGCCTGTGTCTTGAGAACCGCTTTGTTGTTCCGACTTTACAGCCTTGGCGCTCTCACTGACCGCCAGCCAGCTGCGCCGTCGCCCAAAGCTCCCTTTCATCCTGGACGCGCCCGACCCCGCTTCGTCTAGCAGCGTTCTCTTTTCAATAGAAAAGCTGTCGAACCTTGGTCGAAGCGTTCTTATCTTAATTGGGCCGCAAACGGTGTTTGTCAAGGCGCGGTGAGCCGTCGGCGTACGATGCAGTGGTGGTGCTGACGTTTTTATGGCATAAAGCGCTTCTGCACGGCCCAGTCGTGCAACATGCGTCCTCTATTCGTGTCTTTCCCTCGAAAGGGACAAAGGCAGTCTTTGGGTGCGCGGTGGGGGTCTCCGGAGTGTGCGGCGGCGGGACGCAGGAGGAAGAAAGATGGGTGCTCGTAATTAGCACGCGCGCATCCACAGATCGCTTGTGTGGCCCGCGCAACGGCGGAGCTCGCTTCCCTTAGTCGTGGGGGAAGAAAGGGGGGGGGGGATAAATACACACGGCGCATACTAGCCCTCTACATTGTGTTTTCAAATAACTTTGTTAACATTGTCTTTTCTTATTCTAGGCACATTTTGAAGATGGAAGTTTTGAGCAGAGCAGGCTAGATGGATTGAAAAAGCTGAGGCCGGGTGCTGTCCCAACTCTTTTTCCCTATCGTGGTAAGCACATATGTAAAATCTATTTTGGAAGAGAAAAAAGTTCCATTTCGCTTCGACATTCCTAAATCTAATTTATGTTTGCAAAAAGAAAAAAAAAACATCTGAACTCATTAGCCCAATGCACAGAGGTATCCTGTCGTTATTTTATTTTTTTACTCGAAGCACTCGAAACGGTGCATAAAATTCTTTGGGTGGTGCGTTTCATTTAAGAAAAATGCTAACATTTTTCTTCTAATTGTTAGTCTGAAAGTAAAAATGGGTATCTAAATAAGAAAGCATAGGCAAACATTTCATTGTAGTGATGTTTGCGTCCTTAATTTTTTTTCAGCCGCTCCAAAACACCGGAAGTCCCCAAGGAAGCGCACTTGTGCTTCGAGACCTGCAAATTCGTCTCGCGCCAAACGTGTTTGCACACCTGGAGACATTCCACAGCTGCCTCTACATCCTGGCGACGGAAAGATTCCCGACCACAATGCACAGTCCGAGAAACCTCTAGACAAGGCAGCGAATGGTGCAGACGACACTGATGAGTTGAGTTGTCATCGTGAGTCATCAGCCGCCTCTCTACCAAATCTGCCTTCCAACAATGTATCAAGCGACACAAACGATACTCCCGAGTACAGCCATGATGTTGTGTCAGCAGCCATTCTGCCACATCTCCGTCCCAACATTGTAGCAAATGACGCAGACAGCACTGCTTCTCCACACGGCCAAACAACAGCACGGCTTTAATTTGGCTTCTAGCCGCTGTGTTTTCAGGATGTTTTTTTAGTACATGCATTGAAAAAGTCGCCAATGTGGAATGTTACTTTTATAATGCCTTACCCCATTGGGCAAAGTGCTGTTTGAAATCGGATACTACTCTTCATAATTCGGACATATGTTTATATGCTTGTTGGATTTCCCATGTACCCCTTTGATTCGTCGAGCGGGTTGTTGCATGCCAAACAAGCATTGCAATAAAGTAACCTGTTGTGAATTGTGTGTGTGTGTCTTCCCGACTAAAATACATATAAATAAAAGGGCGCTTGACGCTATGCCGACTCGGTAGTTGTCATAAATGTGCTATTGTGTGTCGCAACAGCAACTTCTATAATATTTCTCAATAAATGCATGGCTACGCATTAAATCGATACATTGGGCACGTTCAATTCGCCAGTTTCTGTACGATGCTTCAGGGAATTGACTCGGAGGGTAGTGCAATAGTGGCCTAGTTTGCGTGCAGCATTTTTCTTAATGCTCCGGCAATGTGTGAGCATTGTTTGCGATGTACCCTAGGAAAATCTCTCCTTAACACCTTGTATCTGCACATTAATGCGTAATTGGCGATGTTACACATTTAATTGTTATAACAGCGTAAATGTAGAATACTGGTAGTTTTACAATCTGTTAGGAACAATTTACATATACATGAAGTAAGAAAACCTGAAAATGAAAATAACGAAATCATTAAGGTCTATTTATTCCAGCACCTTCACGCGATTAACAAAAAAAAAGAAAGTCGTTTTCTGGATTAAAAATTACATCGAAGAAAAGCGTGATAAAAGCCAGATGCGTTACTTCAGTGCCACCAAGGAAATGTAATTCTCGCAAAAGGAAGCGGCATAAGAGTGCTTCCACATTAGTAGCTAATGCTCAGATGCTTTCCTGTCTGTCGCACGATTTCACCTGGGAAAAGTTAACTACGCCTTAGCAACATTCTGAATATGAGAAACGAGATGACAACGGATATGCGAAACGCGTACTCGCACGCTTCTACGAATAGCCTTTACCAAAGACGTGAATGCCGCAGTAAACGATCGATCCTGCAATCTCGATCGTGTTCAGCAGGAGGACGCTCTTGAAAAGCTGCTTTGTCAATATTCCTCAAGCAATTAGGGCGCTTCTCCAAGCAAGCAGGGCGCTTCTCAAAGCAGGCAGGGCGCTTCTCAAAGCAGGGAGGGCACACGCTGGGGACCAAGATGGCGGCCCGTGAAGTTTGGCAGCCGCCACACCCGCCGTTAGGCAACCTTGGACCCTGCTGTCACCACCCTAAAAGAAGGCGGAGGCGCACAACATGTAGGCTCTCTAATGAGGTGACGGTGAGGGCGTCCTCATGAGGGCTCGCCCTCGTGAGGATTACCATCTCTGCCCATTTACAACAACCAGGTGAACGCCCAGCTGACCCAGCGATGCTTCATCGTCACGTCGACGGCGCAGAAGGGAACACTGATCAGTGAAATTCCCTGACTTCTGGATCCGAACTCTAGCGCGAAATACTGCGACGCAGGGATGGCCTGCGCGAGATACTAGATACATTTAGCATAGCGGGTACCGCTACTGCCTATCGCGTACCATGGCCCGCGACTAGGAGCGCGCTGATTGGTCACGGTGAGCAAGGCGCGCGCTGTTGACTAGTCATACAGGAACACTACTGTTGACGGGAACGTGGCGCCATCTGGCGCAGCCGTCCGGTTGTCCTCCACAAGCTGACAATGTGCACTGCTAAAAAACGGATTTCTTTCTTTGCATCCTTCCTTGGGACCGAAACGAACGCTTGTAGAGTGCAATAGCTCGATAGGATCGATTCCGCAAAGCCGTTCTCAGATACACAGAAAGTAGCCTGTTGAGGTGTATTTTTGTTTTATAGCGGTCTTATCTAAGGCAAACAAGTTGGTTTTGTTCATGCAATATAAAACGCAAAATCTTGACAGAACGTATCTCTATTTTTTAACACTATTTGCAGTATATTTACTGTTAGTCCAATCATCAAGCTCCCGCCCAGTGATGTCATATATGATCCCATCCAGCATTGCAATCGTGGTCGCTTCTGTTTCGAGTTTCAAACGTATTACTTGCCCAGAAGATAGCACGATCATAAAGCAAATGGAACATAAAGAAAACAGTCAAAGGTAATCGGTTGGCCACAAGAAGGGGAGTGAAGAACCGGCACGAAGCGCAAGTCTCACGAAATTTGGTAAGGGCGTCGGTGGTGAATGCTTCGATGTAGACGGCGCAAGTACGACTGGTCACCTTCTAAACGGCTTCGCTCTTCATCACCGCAGCTTCATGCAAGATGTTGCTCACAGTAAAAAGTGCAACAAGGGAGAAATAATTTTGAAAGAAGCTATTGACAAGCGACGCGGTTTGGCATCCTCCATGGAAGGCCCCTGCAGCGAGAGAAATACTCGAAATGCGCTTAAGACATCGAGGTGTACTGCTGGCAACGTTTTTGAAGTAAATCAAAGGTTCGTTTATGCACTTCGTGCCTGCGGAGAAGGCGTGGCATCTGCTCGCATCATATACGCATCCCGTGTGTTTTGTAATATTGCCCTCGACAGAATGGACCAAGAGCGTGTTGACAGGACAACATTCTATGACTGCAGAGAGCAAGGAAGACGACTGTGACATTCCTTGTGTGCTACGAGGTACATTCCTTGTGTGTGCATCGAGTTGGGGCTTAAGGCCGCCCCTCTTTTCCAGCTGCATACCTTTGCAGAAAGCAGGACGCCGGCACACGCGGAAACCGAGAGCCCCCGAGTACATACGGGGAACGAAAATTGTCGCTTGACGCACGGACCCCCTCCCCCCCCCCCCTTTCGACGTGGGCTATCGCCGGGAAGGCACCCACAGCTTCCCGCCGTGCCTCGTGAACAAAAGCGCATTCCCAGGAGGGCCGTGACGGACACCTGTCTTGGCGGACAGGCAAGACTCGCCAAGAATGTGGGAAGACAGGGGCGACCCTTAATCTGGTTTCCCGGAGCGACAGACGAACCCCTTCATGCTTATTAGCTGTGTCCCGCCGTCGGTAGCCCGGCAGCATCGTGGGCCCTTTCGCCCCCTCCTCTGTTGCTGACGGGCGACGCGGACCGATGGTGGGTGGCGTTATGCATGCATGGGGCAAGGATTAGCTCCGAAGGGAGAGCCTGTGGATACTCTCACTTGAGAGAGAGTTGTGGCGTTTTTGTTTATTTAGTTTGTGTTGTTAACAAGACTCTGGGTTCGAGGCTAAGCCCAACCCAAGGGGTTGTCCCCATCTCGCATGTTATTTTTGATTGGAGAATTGATGCTTTGGGCGGGCCACTGAAAATGACCGCCCTTAGTCCTTTGTTAATCAAGTGCTTAAAAGCGCATGTAAACGGATGCAGTCCAGTCTGAGCTGGGGCTCCATGCTTAGCATCTAATGTGATGCTACTTAGGCACTAACCTGCCCGGTCGATGAGTAAAGTAGTGCAAAGTTTGTTCTTTTGTAAATTCAGTTCTGCTTTTTCCAGTTTAACTCTCTGTATATGTATGTTGTAAAATTATGCTCTGCTGTCATCATCTACAAGCTCGCCTCCTGTTCATCTTCCAAGCCGAACGACACTAGAGGAAGGGTTTGTGAACCATCCTCGAAGAAACGGACGACTATTGAAATTCTACTGCATACACGCTCAGGACGACATCGTTCGCCAAGAGGGCCTTCAGCGCCGAAGCCCGACGGCGTGCAGCTTCTGCCAGCAACCGCTCGAGCCCAACTCCGGAGCCACTCCATCGCCCCCATGAAGTCGTCGGCACGTAAGCTCGGACGCCCCAGCCTCTGATGTATAATCTTAATCATGTGTAATTATTGAATATACCTGTTTGTTTAAACTGAGCCATACGGTGTCTCTTTGCCTCTCCGTCCCGTGTGGACCTGCGCATTATGGGGGTCATCACACTGGTGTCAGAAGTGGGGTCTCAAAAGCAAATGTCCTCTGAATGCTGCGACATTCATGACTTCAAAATTGTAATCAAAAGGGAATCACGGGACTGATTGTGGGACTTTTACCCCCATTTGAGAGGCTTGAGGCACCGGAGGGCTTGAAAAAAAAAATGTCTTTATCTGAGGGAGCTCCCACTCCACAGCCGTCGCTCGGAGCAAGCATGCTGGCATTAGGAAGCGTCATTCCGACGTTTACAGGAGATAAGACAGGGGTTCCAATCTGCGATTTCTTTTCCATGCTAGAAGAGATTGGGAAAATGGGGGGATGGTCCGATGCTCAAATGCTGGGGATGGCGAGGTGTAAGATGGCAGGAGCTGCTCATGATTTTGCATGGCGAGACGAAAAAGTAAAATCCACAAAATCATTTGCGGAATTTAAGAAGCTCGCGTTTGAGCATTTCGACACTGAACCACGTCACGTGCGGGTACAGAGGTTCCGTGACGCCGGACAGATGGTAGGGGAGGACGTGTGAACGTTTGCGTCGCGGCTTCAGCGCTTAGCGCGAGATACGTTAAGCAGGGAGGAGGAAGGAGACCAGCTAAAGAACAAATACGCGGAGGATATACTTAAAGAGGAAATGACCGCTTTGTTCGTGGCTGGTCTGCAAGACCCCGTGCGCCGGTTCGTGCTCTCGCGCAAGCCGAGCAATTTCGACCAAGCCGTGGAGGCCGCATTGGATGAGGAACGAAATGAGGCGTTAACGACAGCCGCAGCGAGAGTACGCGTCATAGAGAGAGCGGTGCTCAACCCTGAGGTTGCTCTCTTGACAGAGCGATTAGATCGCTTAGAACAGCTGCTATCTCAGCAGGTAGAACGCCAGGTTGAAGCGCGCGCTCAACAGCGCTCATTCGCTGGAAACCGGAGACCGCCACAAAGCTACAGGCGCGGTATGCGAGATTTTGAAGAAATCGTATGCTTCGCTTGCCAGGGTCGCGGACACATCGCCAGGTTCTGCCAAAACGTGCGCCGTGGGGAGCCACAAAGAGAAGCAGGCGAGACACGCCCTAAGCAAGCCTACAGCGGGGCTCCAGATACCGAGACAAAAAACTAGTTAGTCCTCCCCAGCCTGAGGAGCGTGGGGAGGGAGCAGTGGATGATGAGGTGGTGGTAGTTTGTGTGGCCGACGAGGCATGCCCTGTTGTGCGTTGCAAGTTAAATGGTTGTTGCATGGAATTGTTGATAGATACGGGGTCAAAGGTGACATTGCTTAAGGAGAGCAGTTTTAACACGCTTCGAAGGAAGGGGGACCGCGAGGTGTTGGAAGCGTCTGGTGGTATGGCAACCAAATTTGTAGGCATAACGGGGGATCCTCTTGGCATAAGTGGACTCTACCGGTTACACTTCTCTCTCGGTGGAATTGCATTGGAGCACCCCTGCTACGTATGCCCGGACACGGTGTCTCTGCCAAACGGAGTGTCAGGTATATTAGGGCAGGATTTTTTGAGAAAAGGGAAGGTAGTAGTTTCATTCTCTGAGGAAGAGGTTAATGCGGGCGGATCAAAAGTTCCGTTTTTGAACAGGAGAGGGGCTGAGATTCGCACTACCGATATTGACACCCGTCAAACAGTGGGATCATTGGAGAAGGTATATTCGCGGGTTGCCGTCAGGCTGGTCGATGAGGCGGTCGTCCTTCCTTGGTCGGAGCACATTTTGTACGCGTTTGTGCCTTCAGATGTAGAGAGCGGCGCCGTGGGAGTGCTTGAGCCGGTCGACTCTCTCAGCAATGGCCTGAAGGCAGCCGCGTGCCTCGTGACAGTTAATGACGCCCACAGAGTGCCCCTACGGGTGGTTAACTTTAGCCAGCAGCCACTGAGCCTTCCCAAGAACAAAACATTGGCTTTCTTCACCTCTGCGATAGAGAAACGTGAGCCCACCGATACGGTACTCGCAACTGTAGAGCATGCTAGTCCTTCGGCTGCTCCAAAGGTGTCGTTCGATCTTTCTCACGTAAAATCCAGGGAGAGGGAGGCTCTGGCTGGTTTGCTGAACGACTACTCGGAGGTATTCGCCGCGTCCAACCTGGATTTGGGCTGCTGTGGCGTTATAAAGCACAGGATAGAAACCGGCACTTCATCGCCCGTTTACCAGCGTGCGTACAGGATTCCTTACTCCCAACGTGAGGAGATGGAGCGGCAGGTGCAGGACCTGATTGATCGCGGCATTGTCGAACACTCAAAGTCACCCTGGGGAGCACCAGCACTATTGGTGGAAAATCCAGATGGCTCGTATCGATTGGTAGTGGACTACCGCAAACTAAATGCCGTAACTCGCATCGATCCATACCCCATCCCCAATATACAGGAGACGCTTTCTCAGCTGGGCTCTGCCAGGTACTTCACGGTAGTGGACATGGCGGCGGGATTCTGGCAGATAGCAATGGATCCGGCAGATGCCGAGAAAACGGCATTCAACACGCCCTCAGGGCACTATGAATGGAAAAGAATGCCGATGGGTCTGGCCAACAGCCCTGCTGTCTGGCAGAGAACCGCTGATGTTATCCTGGCAGGTCTTCTGGGGAGGCTGTGCTTCGCGTATATGGATGACATTATCATATACAGTGACAGTTTTGAGAACCATTTGCGCGATATTGAGCAGGTTTTGGTGCGACTAAGAGGAGCGGGTCTCAAGCTGAAGCCCTCTAAGTGCCAATTCCTCAAAAACGAGGTGAAATACCTCGGGCACGTTGTTTCAGCTGACGGCGTGCGACCGGACCCTGAGAAACTAAGGTGTGTCTCAGATTTTCCATCCCCGACTAGCGTCCGCCAGGTCCGGCAGTTTCTCGGCCTGATCGGTTACTACCGAAGGCACATAGAGGAGTTCGCCAAGCTCGCTAAGCCGCTCACCGCCTTAACAGCCAAAAATGTCGCCTTTCGCTGGGACGAAAACGCGGAGAATGCTTTTGGGGCCCTGAAAAGGAAGCTAATGAGTGCACCGCTGTTGCGCCACCCGGATTTTAATTTGCCCTTCGTTATGGCCACAGATGCGTCAAAGTTCGCAGTTGGTGCCGTGCTATCTCAGGTTATCGAGGGCAAAGAACATCCCGTTGCTTTTGCTAGCCGACAGCTGAGCCCCACAGAGCAAAAGTACGGAGCTACGGAAAGGGAGTGCCTCGCCGTTGTCTGGGCAGTAAAGCACTTCAGATGCTACCTTTACGGCCGCAAATTCAAGCTAGTCACAGACTGCCATCCTCTGAAATGGGTGATGAGTGTCAGGGACCCTAGCTCGCGACTCGCTAGATGGAATCTACACCTGCAGGAATACTGCTTTGAAGTTGAGCACAAGTCAGGAAAGACGCATCTGAATGCTGATGCACTCAGCCGCACAGCTGCCGTGGCAGCTATAGATGAGTTTGTCCCCGTAGTCGACCCCGCCGAATTACGCACAGAGCAGTGCAAAGATCCTGACCTGAAGCGAATAATCGAAAGCTTAGAGGGCGCACCGTCTCACCCCGAACAGCTAGGTTATTTCATTGGCAAAGACGGCACCCTGTGTCGGCGCACGAGGCCAACCAGGAAAGGGAGACCAGAGAAAACCGCTTGGGAGAGAGTCGTCATACCTCGGTCGTGGACAGAAAGGGTTCTTCGCGCGTTTCACGATGCGCCATGCGCCGGTCATTTTGGCGTAGCGAAGACACGCAGGCGTGTGGAGCGTTTTTACTTTTGGAGTGGCATGCGACAGGATGTTAGAGACTATTGTGCGAAGTGTCATTCCTGTCTCGAAAGAAAAACACCCAAGGGACGAAGACCAGCTCCAATTCAGCCGTTCCCGGAGGTTTCGGCTCCCTTCGAGCGGACAGGTATGGACATAATGGGCCCATTGCCCACGACCACTTCCGGAAACAAGTACATTTTAGTATTTGTCGACCACCTTTCAAAATACGCGGAAGCGGTAGCACTCCCAGATCAGAAGGCAGACACGGTTGCAAGAGCATTTGTCGAACAGATCGTGCTCCGACATGGACCCCCGAGGCAACTCTTGACAGATCGGGGAACGAACTTCGTGTCGCAGCTAATGAGGAGAGTTTGCGAGCTGCTTAAGATCGCTAAGAAGCAGACAACACCGTACCATCCGGCTTGCAACGGCGCGGTGGAGCGACTGAACCAAACCGTGGCCGGGTTCCTGTCGCATTTTGTTTCGCGCGACCAGCGGGACTGGGACTTGTGGCTCCCGTATGCAATGTTTGCCTACAATTCCGCAGCACACGAGAGCACGGGCGAATCGCCATTCTTTCTTCTCTACGGCCGAGACCCGGACCAGCCTAGTGAAGTGCCAGAGGGCCCCCGTCATGTCCCATACGCTTCACTGGACGACTATAAGGTGGAGCTAGAATCGCGCTTGCAAGTGGCGAGGGACATCGCAAAGGGGGCATTAAAGAAAGCGGCGAAGCGCAGGAAGGAGGTGCACGATCGCAGTGCTAGAGACGCGCCGTTTAATGTGGGGGACAGCGTGTACATTGAAAACTGCCAAAGGCAGATTGGGCTAGCTCGTAAGTTCCAGACGAAGTGGAGAGGACCGTGCGAGGTTGTCGAGAAGCTTTCTCCGGTAAACTTCAGAGTCCGAGACGTGAACCGGCGCTTGATAAGGATACACGCAAATCGCCTCAAGTCGGCACCGGTTCAGTATTCACGAAATGAGGAAAGGGAAAGCGCGGATTTTGATGGGGACAGAAGTGAAGCGGAGCGCGCAGATAGTTCGCAAGAAACGCCCTCTCCTGCATTTGTTCGGCAGGAGCCAGAGGTGACGGCCGGAATGCCACCGGATTTACTTCATGCATTGCTAGAAGAAGAAGCGCGCGAGGTTGCCGCGCAGATAACGCCAGGAGAGGCTCCTGCCACGAGCCCTCGCGAGTCCCAAAGCAGACAAAGGGTCACAGACTTACTTAGTATGACTCATGAAGGCCGATATCCGCTGCGAAATCGGAAAGCTAAGTCGGACTAATGGTGTAAACAGAGCGGAGTTTTGAACTGGTTAGAATTGTGTAATGCCACAGCTCATAACATTGCTATGTGCTTATGTGTTAAGTTATCGGAGTTGGTAAATAAACCTTTCTGTCATTAAGTAACACCTTCACAGGAGAGCATGCGGAGCGCATGCAGAACCTGCCCTACTTCCTTTCGTTATCTATATTTTTGTCTGTGCCGTGATCGTGCTAGAAGTGGGAGCTCCTTTGTAACTGTGGTAAATTTATTTCGTCCAGTTTGGACTAGAAAGGAGAGGCTTGGGTGCTGAGTTTCATGTTTATCTGTAAAAGAAGGTCAGTGCTGCCCCTGGAGACGCCAGTTATGACAGCGGAGGCATATGGTGTTGTGCAGTGGTGTTGAGTGCAGCGAAAAGTGTTTTGTCGGACGCACTGTGCGAGGCGATTCAGAAAGACAAGGGGAGCTGCAGGGACTCAAATGTTCGGAGAACATTCTTCTGGAGGGTGAGCGAGTGTGACATTCCTTGTGTGCTACGAGGTACATTCCTTGTGTGTGCATCGAGTTGGGGCTTAAGGCCGCCCCTCTTTTCCAGCTGCATACCTTTGCAGAAAGCAGGACGCCGGCACACGCGGAAACCGAGAGCCCCCGAGTACATACGGGGAACGAAAATTGTCGCTTGACGCACGGACCCCCTCCCCCCCCCCCCTTTCGACGTGGGCTATCGCCGGGAAGGCACCCACAGCTTCCCGCCGTGCCTCGTGAACAAAAGCGCATTCCCAGGAGGGCCGTGACGGACACCTGTCTTGGCGGACAGGCAAGACTCGCCAATAATGTGGGAAGACAGGGGCGACCCTTAATCTGGTTTCCCGGAGCGACAGACGAACCCCTTCATGCTTATTAGCTGTGTCCCGCCGTCGGTAGCCCGGCAGCATCGTGGGCCCTTTCGCCCCCTCCTCTGTTGCTGACGGGCGACGCGGACCGATGGTGGGTGGCGTTATGCATGCATGGGGCAAGGATTAGCTCCGAAGGGAGAGCCTGTGGATACTCTCACTTGAGAGAGAGTTGTGGCGTTTTTGTTTATTTAGTTTGTGTTGTTAACAAGACTCTGGGTTCGAGGCTAAGCCCAACCCAAGGGGTTGTCCCCATCTCGCATGTTATTTTTGATTGGAGAATTGATGCTTTGGGCGGGCCACTGAAAATGACCGCCCTTAGTCCTTTGTTAATCAAGTGCTTAAAAGCGCATGTAAACGGATGCAGTCCAGTCTGAGCTGGGGCTCCATGCTTAGCATGTAATGTGATGCTACTTAGGCACTAACCTGCCCGGTCGATGAGTAAAGTAGTGCAAAGTTTGTTCTTTTGTAAATTCAGTTCTGCTTTTTCCAGTTTAACTCTCTGTATATGTATGTTGTAAAATTATGCTCTGCTGTCATCATCTACAAGCTCGCCTCCTGTTCATCTTCCAAGCCGAACGACACTAGAGGAAGGGTTTGTGAACTATCCTCGAAGAAACGGACGACTATTGAAATTCTACTGCATACACGCTCAGGACGACATCGTTCGCCAAGAGGGCCTTCAGCGCCGAAGCCCGACGGCGTGCAGCTTCTGCCAGCAACCGCTCGAGCCCAACTCCGGAGCCACTCCATCGCCCCCATGAAGTCGTCGGCACGTAAGCTCGGACGCCCCAGCCTCTGATGTATAATCTTAATCATGTGTAATTATTGAATATACCTGTTTGTTTAAACTGAGCCATACGGTGTCTCTTTGCCTCTCCGTCCCGTGTGGACCTGCGCATTATGGGGGTCATCACACGACGGATAAGAAGGAACACGAGAAGTCTTTTGGAGGCACCTGCAAGAAAGTCAGCAAAGAAATGTATTCTAATTGGAAAAACAGCGCAATCAAAGACGAGACACAAGAGAAGCACGAAACACCAGCGCTGCTTCTCTTGTGTCTCGTCTTTGATTGCGCTGTTTTTCCAATTCGTAAAACATGTACCAACCGGCCCGTATTTGCCCTCTTCTGGAAATGTATTCTCTTTGGGCATTTGGAGCATCCATAAGCAGTATGCGAATGTCACATATATTAAGCAGCCTAAATTAAATTTTAGAGGAAAGGTAGGGAGGAGACGACGTGGATTAACCGAAAAATAAAGAAGATGAAGACGAAGCATTCGGTGAGGTGGAGAGAGATGATTGGTGGAGCGCGTCCCTGGGAGTCAACGGAGGACGCTACCACCTGCTATGGCCAGGGGTGTCTCCAGCGCTGTTGCCACCCATCCGGGTGCACGCTGCCCCCAACGCCAACAACACCGGCATCACTTCCACGGGCGCTTGGACCGGGAGCTTATACGACGCAGCCAGTGACGCCGCCAGCAACGCCAGCACAAGCGCGTCGAACGCCGCCTCGACATCGGCTACAGGATCCATACAACGCCGCAGCCGCACCGAACCAACCGTGAGCACGAACGCCGACCGCTAATAGTAGAACGCTAGTAGTAGACGCTGGTAGCAGTGTGCCCGGGTCGTGTGTATTTATAGCCTTGTGTTTTGTGTTAGTTTTGTGTTCTAGTGTGTGTGGTTTGTGGTTTATGGGAGTTTAACTTCCCAAAGCGACTCATGCTATGAGAGACGCCGTAGTGAAGGGCTCCGGAAATTTCGACCACCTGGGGTTCTTTAACGTGCACTGACATCGCACAGTACACGGGCCTCTACAATTTCGCCTCCATCGAAATTCAACCGCCACGGCCGGGATCGAGCCCGCGTCTTTCGGGCCAGCAGTGGAGCGCCGTAACCACTCAGCCACCGCGGCGGCTCCTTCTAGTGTGTGTGTCCCGTAAGGTGTATTAAATGTGCGTTTGTGTGGGTACACCGGTCGCCTAGTCCATTCTTTCGGTCCGTGTGTTCTTCGGGGAGATCCGTGACAAAGATAAGTGGCGATCCTGCGCCAGGATTCATTTCCTTTTTTCTTGTTGCTTTGTCTCGGATCTTTCCGATCTCTCGACGACAGAAAGTATGGATTTGGCAAAAAACCTTAGAACTGGCGCTCAAGCTAGGGTTAAGCAAGGAAGAGGCGATGCGTCTCTAATACGAGGAGGGAAAGAGGCAGAGAGAGGAGGCAGATAGGCAGACAGGAAGGGGCGCAAGCACGCGCAGACGCTCGTGAAGCAGAAGAGCGCGAGGCGTAAAGAGCTCGCGAGGCAGAAGGGCGAGAAGCGAAAAGAGCTCGCGAGGCGGAAGAGCGAGAAGAGAAAAGAGCTCGCGAGGCAGAAGAACAGGAGAAAAGAAGGATAGAACGGGAGAACGAGTTTATTTTGTGGAAACAGGCGCATGTCGCGGTAGGATATGAGGAGATTACGGACAATGATCAGCGTTCCTTAGCGGGTACAGAATCTCCTAGACCGGCCAGAGTTTGCCCAAGGAAGCTGATGGCTCCTTTTGATGACAAGAAAGATGATTTGGATGCATATCTGCAACGATTCGAACGGATAGCTTTGGGGTAAGGCTGGGAGCGCGGTGAATGGGTCACGGCATTAAGCATGTGTTTAGTCGGAGAGGCGCTGAATGTGTTTGGAAGGATGCCTGCTCCTGATTCCATGGACTACGAGAAAGTCAAAAAGGCGCCCCTCCAAAGATTCAGGCTTACGGCAGAGGGTTTTCGTGAGAGATTTCGCACTAGGAAACCTGAGGATTCGGAAACCGCTAAGCAGTTTTCCTGCAGGCTAACCAACTATTTTGATAGGTGGCTTGATTTGTCAAACACAGAAAAGAGTTTTGAAGGGGTGCGTGACAAGCTGGTCATAGAGCAATTTTTAGCGTGTTGCAGCTGAAAGCTAGCGCTATTCCTGAAAGAAAGTTGTGTTCACTGGAAGAGTTCGCCGACACTGCAGACCAATTCCTCGAGGCTCAAGGGCTAAGAAATTTGAGTAAGACAAAGGAGGAAACCCAAAAAATCCTAGAGAATGATGCGACAAAACCAAGAGCATGTGGCGGTGCATCTAAGGCGCCAGTAAGGTGTTTTCTCTGCGGCAAGGAGGGACACCGTGCAGCTGACTGTCGGACTAGTAGCGCTGCCCAGAAAACACATGTTGTGTGTCAAGGTTGCAAGAGGAGGGGTCATACTCTGGATGAGTACCGATACAGAACGCAGGACCGAGCTGCAAGCGTTGTCGACTCTAGGGTAGAACTTGTCACGCCATCCGAAGTTCCCCAGCTGAAAGGAGAGCAAACGCCGCTGGGAGATGAGGCGGTGAGGGGAACACCGAAGTCGAAAGCAGCAACGCCAGTGGTGGTTTGGCAAATAGGGGACCGTCCTATATTGGTGCTTAGAGACAGCGGAGCTAACACAGTCTTGGTTCGTAGAAGCCTGGTGAAGGACGAGGATCTTACAGGGGAAGCGTCGGCCGTCACTCTTGTAGATAGCACAGTAGGGTACCTTCCTGAAGCCAGGATTCTCGTGTACACGCCATATTATACGGGGGAGGTAGTGGCAAAATGCGTAGACCAACCCATCTACGATCTCATCCTGGGAAACATTACGGGTGCAAGAAGTGTCGAAGACGCCGATCCCGAGTGGAGGATGCTCGACGTCGAAGAACATCCGAAGGAGGAATGGCCCGCGACAGTTCAGACGAGTGCAGTCAGCTTCTCGTCGGCAGTGGAGACAAGAGCTCAAGCGACAGCCCCAGCAACGCAGCATCCGCTATCAACTCCTGTTACGATGTGCCTGAGCGTAACACCGGGCGAAATTGCAATTAGGCAAAAATAAGACTGGAGCCTGAAGATCTGCTTCGAAAGAGTCGGGGAAAAACTGAAAAGAAAGAAGGGTCGTACGTCATTCGAATATCAATTGGTAAATGGTCTGCTGCACAGGGAATGCATATTTAGCTCAGGAAAGCGGGTCCAACCGCTGGTGTTACCGAGAGATATGCGATAGACCGTGCTACGCTTGGGACATGACGCCATTGTGGCCGGACACCAGGCTGTTCAAGAAACGGTGTCTAGGATCACCGAGGAGTTCTTTTGGCCGGGTGTTCAGAGTTACGTTAAGCGCTTTGTTCGCTCATGTGACGTGTGCCAGCGCACAGTTCCAAAGGGAAGAGTTGGTCCCGTACCTCTGGGCAAGATGCCAGCCATCGACCTACCGTTTCAGCGAGTGGCTATTGACATTGTGGTGCGAATCTCTCCAGTATCCGCCAAAGGCAATAGATATGTGCTTACTCTGGTTGACGTGGACACTCGTTATCCTGACGCTATTCCACTGAGAACTGTTGACAGTATCCAAGTGGCGGAGGGTCTTGTGGAAATGTTTTCGCGTTATGGGTTCCCGAGAGAAGTTTTTAGTGATCGGGGCTCGAACTTCACATCCGAACTAATGAAGGAGGTTAACCGCCTTTTGTCAGTAAGGCAGTTACTGCAAGGCACACTGTCTACAAAAAAGACTTGGAAGCTGTTGCGGCACCTCATAGATCCGTTAAAAAGCAAGAGCGCATGCGCTCGAGACCTCACGAGAACGATCAACAGTTACGACGGGGACGGGGAGAAGCTCATTAATGAACTCACAAGTAAATACCTCAAGACCGAGAAGAGCGGTAACCCGACTCACCAGTATGAAGGGGAAAGCAACGTCGAGATGGACGAACCCTTCACCGAGCTGGAGCTGGTTGCGGCCATCGATGAAAGTAATCAAGGCAGCGCGCCGGGCATTGACGGCATTACATACAAGATGCTAAAAAATATGAGCGACAAAAGCCGAGCTGAACTGCTAAACCTCGCCAACGCGTCCTGGGAGAAGGCTTCGTTACCAAAAGAATGGAAAGAAGCGGAGGTGCGTTTCATTCCCAAGCCGGGGAAACCACCCCACGTCGACAACCTGCGCCCCATCTCCCTCACGTCGTGTGTGGGGAAGGTGGTCGAGCGTATGGTTTTCAAGAGACTACAGAGACATTTGGACGTCACTGATCAGCTACCACCGACTATGTACGGATTCCGGAGGCACCTGAGCACGCAAGACGTCTTGGTGCAACTACACGAGCTAGTTATCAAGCAAGCGAAGCCTCATACGCCAAGAGCTATCCTGGCGATCGATCTAAAGGGGGCCTTCGATAACGTCACACACGAAAGTATCCTCCGTAACCTGCGCCAAACGGGGTGCGGGAAGCGCACCTTCAAGTATGTGCAGGATTTCTTAACCAACAGAACGGCAACAATCAAAATTGGAGAGAAGTCGAAACCAATAGCCCTGGGAGATAGAGGCACCCCGCAAGGGTCGGTTCTTTAAGCACACTCTTTATGCCGACGACATCACACTGTGGACCACCCACGGCAGTGACGGCGACATAGAGAACACCTTACAGGAAGCAGCCACCCTCACCCAAAATTATGTACAGAACATCGGACTGTCTTGTTCCCCAGAGAAGTCCGAACTGCTCCTCATCCGGCCTAAGAACCACCGCTCCCCCCGCTCCCCCATTGCCATCGAACTGAATGGGGACCCTGTACCGGAGGTTGACACCCTCCGCGTATTGGGCCTGCATATCCAGAACGATGGCAAAAACACCACCACCCTCAAGAAACTCAAGCAGGTTGCAGGCGCGATATTGCATCTCATCCGCAGAGTTTCGGGCCATCATAGAGGCATGAAGGAGCGCGACCTTTGTCGCCTCATTCATGCCTTTGTCCTCAGCCGTGTGCTCTACACTACCCCATACCTAGAACTATCCAAACACGACATAAATGCTTTGGATGCCTTGATCCGCAAGGCATTCAAAGTCGCACTTCATCTTCCCCTCAACACCCCCACAGACAGATTACTAGGCCTGGGCCTCCACAACACGATCGGGGAACTCGTGGAGACCCATCGACAGGCCCAATACATAAGGCTTACACAAACCTCCACAGGCCGGTATATCCTGGACTCTCTCGGAATCAGAATACCGGCCAACGACCCAACCCTCCTCCCCATTCCTCGATCCCTTCACCGAGAGCTGGTCATCAAGCCACTGCCAAAAAATATGCACCCTTCCCACCAGGAGCAACGCCGCAGAGCCCGTGCGAAGGCACTCCACCGAGTATACGGCTCCGAGGCGGACGCCGTATGGGTGGACGCCGCCTGCACGGGTGACGAAGCAACCGCAGCCGTGGTGGACTCCTCTTCATCCGCCCTCCTCACACTACCTCTCCCCCGAGACACCGCCCCAGAGGCTGCAGAGGAAGCCGCCATTGCAATTGCCGTCACCCGCACGGAAGCCCGGTACATTTTAACAGACTCAAAAACTGCAATTCTAAATTTTGCGCGAGGCCGAGTCCACGTCCCTGCTTTTCGCATACTGGACTCGCCCGATTCACCCCCACCCCGCCATGTAGAGCTTATATGGGTGCCTGCGCACTCCGGGAATCCCGGAAACGAGGCCGCCAACCTTTTAGCCCGCGGTTCTTTAAACCGGGCTCAGGTGGCCTCGGATCGGGGATTCGCTAGGGAGCGAATGCACTCGTTCAGCGAGATGACGCAGGCCTACAGAGCCTCGCGCCAGCTCTACCCCCCGCCCCACCCCTCCCTAGATAACAAACACGCAACACTCTGGCGCAAACTACAGACACACACACTCTCCTCACCCCTGACCCTAGCCCACTATCATCCCTCCTTCCCCACTCCTGCCTGCACCTTGTGCCCAGAACCCTTCGCCTCCTCCCTCCACATCCTCTCCCTCTGCCCGGCGGACCCTCCCCCGCGCGGCCTAGAGGACCTCAAGACCTGGGAGACCCTGCTGCACTCAGAGGACCCGGCCGTGCAGACCATCGCCACAGGCCGGGCTGCCAGTGTTATGGACCTTAGGGACATAAACACTTGAGTGAAGTGGGGTCGTGCGGGGACCCAGGGGCATGCCCCGATTTCCTCTGGACAATAAAGTGTTTCTCTCTCTCTCGCCGCTTCTCTTCAACCTGGCACTCCTCCCTCTCCCGACTTTGCTTCAAGACATAGAGGGCACAGATCACGCTCTTTACGCAGACGATATCACCGTGTGGACGTCGAGGGCAGGGTCGGAGAGGTGGATGGAGGAGACCCTTCAGAGAGTGGCAAAGACCGTGCACGAGTTCGCTCAATCGTGCGGCCTCAGTTGCTCGCCCCAGAAGTCGGAGTTACTCGTCATCAAGCCCAGAAGAAAGCAAGGAGACCAAGAGAATATCCGCATCACCATCGATGGGGCGAACATAACGCCAACCACGCAAGCACGTATTCTGGGTGTCATCTTCCAGAACAACGGCAAGGCGGGGGCGTCGATAGACAAGATCAAGGTTTCAACGGAACAAATTTCGCACATGATCAGAAGAGTAACGAACAGAACAAGAGGATTCAAGGAGGACGATGCACTGACGCTCGTCCAGGCCTTCGTGACGTCGCGCATCGTTTACGCGGCGCCGTACCTGAAGTTACTCAAGAAAGACCAGGACCAGTTGAACGTTATTATACTGCCGCGAAGCTTGCTTTTTGTCTGATCTTCTTATCGCGGCAGGCACGCCGCATTATCAATTTTCTGGGACGCGAGACGCGACCAGAGTTATCTCGATTTTTCCTAGCCTCGCGCAAGTGTGCCTACTATGTTCTGGAACTTTCCTTGCCGCCTTTAAAATTGAGCACGGCTAAGAGCGGCGGGCATTCTGTTAGTCGACGACCGCCGAGCACGTTCGCTGCTATCGCCGCCGCTGAGTTTTCAGAGCTGTTCTTAGTGGGCGTAAGCCAGCCTATTAAAGTATTCTCTTACGAGCTGCTCTGTGCCTTCCTCAAGACCGGACCCCAGTCGGTGCTACGTGCCCCGGCGGAGTTCCCGTCACCACCTCATGACATCTGGTGAAGGTGCTGGGTACATGCACCCAACCCAACCTGGAAGATCCACCGCAGAGAACGAGAGCCAAGAAGATCCCGAGGTACGACACAGCCGCCGTCTTCAAGGCCTGCGAGCTCAGCACGGATTACTACCGGATCGTACTCGACAACGACAAGCTCCAGCGCCCACCATGACCGAGCCAGCGACGTCCACCCCTGTCATGCTCCACCAGCCACGGGTGCCTCCAACCTTCCACGGCTACCCTGGCGACGACCCGGAAGATTGGATAGACAACTTTGAGCGCGTGGCTACATATAACAGGTGGGAAGATGACATGAAGCTCCGCTATGTTTTCTTTTCCCTTGACGGTCCTGCAAGAACGTGGTACGAAAACCACGAGACTACCTTGAAGACCTGGAAATTATTCAAGTCTGAAGTCGTGAAGGCGTTTACCAACATTCTCCGGAAGGAAAAGGCGCAGATGCTGCTGGACTCACGGATGCAGCACCCAAACGAAACTGTCAGCATGTACGTCGAAGAAATGCAGCGTCTTTTCCGCCGAGCTGACCCGAATATGACGGAGGAGAAGAAAACCGGATATCTAATGCGGGGCGTAAAGGAGTCTCTTTTCGCTGGCCTCGAACGAAATCCGCCCTAGACTGTCGCCGAATTCGCCGAAGAAGCGTCAACGATTGAGAAGACCCTGGACGCCCGCACAAGGCAGTACAACCGACCACCGCAGGTCTGCTCCAGCTTTCCGGACACGACGACTACAACCAGCGACTTGCGGGAGATCATCCGTGAAATCGCCCGCGAAGAACTACGCCGGCTGCTACCATCATCTTCACAACCTCAAGTAGCGAGCCTGACGGAAGTCGTCCGTGAAGAAGTGCGGCATGCGCTTGGCTCCCCTTCTGCGACGACTGAACCTCAAGCTCCAGCCATGAGTTACGTCGCTGCAGTACGCAAGCCCGCGCCTCGACGTGCCACCCCAAGCCCTATTCGACGTGAGCCAGCAGTGCTGGACCGCCGCCCTCCGGGCCCCGCCCACCCGACCTACGAACAACGTTCGGGCCCAAGGAAATGCGACACCTGGAGAACCCGTGACAACCGTCCGCTGTGCTTCCACTGCGGTGAAGCCGGTCACGTCCTGCGTCACTGCCCGTTCCGACGCATCGGTCTTCGCGGATTCGCCGTTGACGCACCACGACCACGCTTCGGCCAACATCCACAAGAAATCGACGACTACCTGCGCCGCGACGAATACGTGTCGAGCCGATTTTCCCGCTCACCCTCACCGCGAGCCTCGCGCTTCACGTCGCCCTGCCACAGCTACGCAGCGGCTGTGCGAGGAAGGTCCCCCAGCCCCCGTAGGGGAAACTGAAAACAGCAACCTTAGGAGGTGAGGTTGCTTCCCGGCAAAAAAACGAAGACCCTCCAACGACGAGAACTCACGGCGACGCCGCACCGACGACGACACGACGCAACTTAGAGACCCCCAGGCCACCGACATCGACAAGCCCCTGCAGCCGCAGTCGCAATCACCGACCAAGCCGTGACCCGACGCCGAAAGTTACGTGCAACGCAAGAGCAAGGACTTCCGATCTAGAGGTGTCTGTCGACGGCCGAAACGTTACTGCTCTAATCGACACGGGAGCTGACTATTCCGTGCTGAGTGGTGCCTTCGCCGACCGGATCAAGAAAGTGACGACGACTTGGGATGGCCCGCAGATACGCACAGCAGGCGGACACCTCATCACGCCATCAGGAAGGTGCACTGCGAGACTGACTGTCAACGGACACACATATCCGACAGTATTCGTCGTACTTCAGAAATGTTCCCGTGACGTCATTATGGGGATGGACTTCTTGACACAGCACCGCGCAGTCATCGACCTCAAGTCCAAGTCCATCACGCTTTCGACGGACGAAGCTCTACCTCCGAAAACGACCCCAGAGCAGTCAAAGGCCCTCAGTGTTCTCGATGAAGAACTAACCATCCCACCCCGGTCCAGCGTCATCGTCCCCGTCTGTGCAAGAAATTTCGAAGACGCAGAAGGCATCATCGAGGGAAACACGCAGTTGCTCTTAGACAGACGACTTGGCGTCGCAAGAGGCATCGCTCATTTGCAGCATGGAAAAGCCGAAGTACTGGTCCCGAACTTCAGCGAAGAATACCGACACCTCAACAGAGGCACTACAATTGCGTTCTTGGACGAAGCAACTGATTTACTGGACGCCTTCATCATCTCCGACGAATCTGCAAATGACAGCCTAAAGCAAGACCATGCTCCCACGTTCGCCATCAACCCAGCATTACCCCGGGACCGACAAGAGAAAATCACCCTTCTTCAAAGTTACAGCGAATGTTTCGCCTCGTCATCAAAGGTGCGACAAACGACGATAGCCAAACATCGAATTATAACCGACGAACACACCAGACCTCTCCGCCAAAGCCCTTACCGTGTGTCGCCGCGAGAACGAGAGGCCATCCGGGACCAAGTAGACGAAATGCTTCGCGACGACGTCATCCAACCTTCGAAGAGCCCATGGGCGGCACCGGTCGTTCTAGTGAGAAAGAAAGACGGTGCTCTTCGATTCTGCGTCGATTATCGGCGACTAAACAAGATTACGAAAAAAGACGTCTACCCCCTCCCGAGGATCGACGACACTCTGGACAGGCTCTGCCACGCCAAGTATTTCTCGTCGATGGATCTGAAGAGTGGATATTGGCAGATTGAAGTCGACGAAAGAGACCGGGAAAAGACTGCCTTCATCACACCGGACGGACTGTACGAGTTCAAAGTCATGCCATTTGGGCTTTGCTCCGCACCCGCAACTTTCCAAAAGGTAATGGACACAGTGTTGGCAGGCCTCAAGTGGCAAACCTGTCTCGTCTATCTAGACGACGTTGTAGTCTTCGCAGCGAGCTTCGAGGAACACCTCCGGAGGCTGAAGGCAGTACTCGACGCAATCAAGTTATCCGGACTTACCCTGAAGCCTGAAAAGTGCCGGTTTGCCTACCACGAACTATTGTTTCTCGGCCACATCATCAGCAAGGACGGCGTGCGCCCCGACCCGCAGAAGACAGCCGCCATTGCCAATTTCCCGCAGCCTCATGACAAGAAGGCGGTCCGCAGATTTCTGGGATTGTGTGCTTATCACAGACGCTTTGTGAGGAATTTTTCGCGCGTCGCGGAACCTCTGACCAAGCTCTCCAAGGCAGACGTACCATTCACATGGAATTCGGCACAAGCGGAAGCCTTCAACGAACTTCAGCGTCTCCTGCAGTCTCCACCGGTGCTAGGGCACTTTGACGAAAACGCCGAGACAGAAATCCATACCGACGCAAGCAGCTTTGGTCTAGGCGCCGTGCTCGTCCAGAAAAACGAAGGAGTCGAAAAAGTAATAGCATATGCAAGTCGTTCATTGTCGAAAGCAGAAGCGAACTATTCGACCACTGAAAAGGAGTGCCTTGCGATCGTCTGGGCTACATCGAAGTTCCGTCCCTACTTGTATGGACGCCCGTTCAAGGTTGTGAGCGACCACCATGCATTGTGCTGGCTGGCTAACTTGAAGGACCCCTCTGGCCGTCTCGCTCGATGGAGCTTGCGCCTCCAAGAATTCGACGTCACGGTGGTCTACAAGTCTGGGCGAAAGCACTCTGACGCTGACTGCCTGTCACGAGCCCCTGTCGACACGTCGCCAAAAGACGATGACGACGACGCTTTCCTTGGACTGCTAAGTTCCAGCGACTTCGCACGACAGCAGCAATCTGATCCTGACCTACAGCGCCTGCACGAGTATCTTGAGGGGAAGTCTCCTTCACCTCCTGCCCTCTTCAGGCGTGGCCTATCGTCCTACTGTCTGCAACAGGGAATCGTCGTGAAGAAGAATTTCTCACCGAACAAGGCCGCCTACCTTCTCGTCGTCCCGAAGAGCCTTCGGGAGGAAATTCTGCAGGCTTCGCATTACGAACCAATGGCTGGCCACCTCGGGTTTACTCGCACCCTCCGCCGAATCCAAGAGAGATATTACTGGCCTCGTCTATCCTCCGACGTCGCGCACTACGTTAAGAGTTGTCGTGAATGCCAACGCCGGAAAACGCCACCGAAAAGACCAGCAGGGTTCCTGCAGCCGATTCGACCGCCATCAAGACCTTTCCAGGAGGTCGGTATGGACCTACTTGGCCCCTTCCAAACATCAACGACGGGCAACAAGTGGATTATTGTGGCGACCGATTATCTCACCAGGTACGCCGAAGCAAAGGCCCTCCCGAACGGCACAGCAGCAGAAGTCGCCAAATTCTTCGTCGAATCCATTCTTTTACGACACGGCGCCCCCGAAATACTGATAACAGACAGGGGGACAGCGTTCACGGCGGAGCTAACCCAGGCCATTCTGCAGCACAGCCATACAAGTCACCGGAGAACAACTGCGTACCATCCGCAGACAAACGGGCTTACAGAACGCCTCAACAAGACCATCGCCGATATGCTTTCTATGTACGTAGACGCAGAACACAAGACATGGGACGTCATTCTTCCCTATGTGGTGTTCGTCTACAACACCGCTGTGCAAGAGACCACCCAAATGACACCATTTAGTCTCGTCCACGGGAGGGAGGCCACGACCACACTCGACGCCATGCTGCCCGACGTTACCGACGAAAGTAACCTCGACGTCGCCGCCTACCTGCAGCGCGCAGAACAAGCTCGACGACTTGCCCGTGAGAGAATACAAGACCAGCAGCGCACCGACGCCCGACGCTACAATCTTCGAAGACGCGCAGTGCAATACAAGCCAGGCGATAGAGTTTGGGTTTGGACGCCGATTCGCCGCCGCGGACTGAGTGAAAAACTTCTGCGCCGCTATTTCGGCCCGTACAGGATTCTTCGCAGACTGGGTAATCTGGACTATGAAGTCGTCCCTGACGGAGTTACAGCATCCCAGAGACGCCGCACACGCTCAGAAGTTGTCCACGTCGCCCGTCTGAAGCCTTACTATTCGCGCTAATGACTCTTTGTGTTTACATTATGAGTATTTATTTTGTATGCTCTGTATCTTTATGTCCGTTATCCCTGTTTTTAAGCATCGGGTCGATGCTTCTTTAAGGGGGGAGTAATGCCGCGAAGCTTGCTTTTTGTCTGATCTTCTTATCGCGGCAGGCACGCCGCATTATCAATTTTCTGGGACGCGAGACGCGACCAGAATTATCTCGATTTTTCCTAGCCTCGCGCAAGTGTGCCTACTATGTTCTGGAACTTTCCTTGCCGCCTTTAAAATCGAGCACGGCTAAGAGCGGCGGGCATTCTGTTAGTCGACGACCGCCGAGCACGTTCGCTGCTATCGCCGCCGCTGAGTTTTCAGAGCTGTTCTTAGTGGGCGTAAGCCAGCCTATTAAAGTATTCTCTTACGAGCTGCTCTGTGCCTTCCTCAAGACCGGACCCCAGTCGGTGCTACGTGACCCCGGCGGAGTTCCCGTCACCACCTCGTGACAATACGCAAGGCAACCAAGATGGCGCTGGGCATACCGACGCATTCCTCGACCGACAAGCTTCTCGGCATGGCCAAGCACAGCAACGTTGAAGAGTTAATAGAAGCTCATCTGTCTAATCAAAGAGTCCGGCTCAGTCAAACTTCGGCAGGACGTCGCGTTCTTGCCAAGTTGGGCTGGCAAGAGGCAGACCGGAAGGAAACGGGACCGTTACCCAGGTTGTGGGCGCATAAAATCTACAGTAAACCGCTGCCTCGAAGCATGAGGCCGGGTCGTAACGACGGCCGCAGAGCGGCTCGTATAGCGGCTTTGACGGAGACATTAGATCAAATAGAAGGAGAAGAACAGGGCGTCACTCTCTTCACAGACGCTTCATTACCCAAGTTTTCATCGAAAGCCACGCTGGCAGTTACGACGCGGGATATGCTCGTAACCTGCGCCTCTATTGAGACGTCTTTTCCAGAGGTGGCAGAAGAGGCCGCGATAGCGCTAGCACTCGCGCAGCCCAAAGTGGGAAGAATTGTCACTGACTCGCAAAAGGCGCATAACAGTTACAGAAAGAGGTGGGTGTCCCTTGCAGCACTAGGAATTCTCAAAAGTAAACGCGACGTTCCTGAAAGGAAAGTTGTTGATATGGACACCGGCTCACTCTGGGCTGGAGGGCAACGAACTTGCCCACCAGTTCGCCCGAGAGATGGAATACCGGGCAGAGGAAGGTGAGCCACAGTCCATTATTAGTTATAAGGACATTACGAACTATTACAAGACGGAGAGGCGACGTTACCCCGATCCTCACAAATCGCTTACCAGAGAACAGCAAGCCATCTACAGGCAGATACAGGCAGGATCCTTCCCGCACCCTTCAAAACAAGATGTACACGGAAAGGTACGAGAAGGAATTTGATTTCTGCAAGGCGATGTTAGGCACGCTCCAACATGTCACTGGAGTAAGCAACTTCAACACGGAAATCCCCCCACCTCTTACCTGCCCCACTACCCCACCCCATCCCTCACCCTCCCTTACCGAGCGATGGGAGACGTTGCTAACCAGCCCCGCCGTGGAAGACCAGCTCGTCCTGATCTCCAGGGGCCAGGCGGCTAGGGAAGCATATGGGTCCCGTGAAGAGGGAACCACTCCCATCGACGGCGTCTAAGCAGACGTAGAGCTCGAATCAATAAAGTTGTTTCTCTCTCTCTCTCTGAGGCAGTTACTGACGACGCCTTACCATCCCATGTGTAATGGGCTTGTAGAGCGGTTCAACGGCACCCTCAAAAATATGATCAAGAAAATGTGCCAGGAGAGACATACTGATTGGGATAGATATCTCTCAGCTCTTTTGTTCGCTTACCGCGATGTACCGCAAACGAGTCTTGGTTTCTCGCCCTTCGAGATGTTGTATGGGAGAACCGCTAGAGGTCTTACTTATAATACTCAAGGAGCTGTGGGCTAATAAGGAGATTGCATCGGATCTCAAGACAAGATACACATAAGTTCTTGAGTTGCGGGACAAGTTGGAAGAAACATGCAGGCTTGCACATCAAGACCTGGAAAGGGCGCGCGAACGCTATAAGGGCTACTATGAAAACAAAGCCATTCACAGGAAGCTGTATCCGGGCGACAGGGTTCTCGTCCTGCTACCCACAGATGGTAATAAGTTACTGATCCAATGGAAGGGCCCTTACCTTGTGACGCAGAAGAAAAATGACATGGATTATGAGTTATTGATAAATAACACCAAGAAGGTTTTCCATGCAAACATGTTGAAAAAGTACGAAGAAAGAGTTCTCGTACGGTGCGCACCTAATGTAGCATGCTCGGTAGTAGCCGAGGAGATAGATGATATGGCCGAGGTGCCCACGTGCAGTGGGAAGAAATCTGTAGGATGGGATAAGGTGCTAATAAACAAAAATTTGAATCAAGACCGAAGATCACAAATAAAGGCCCTACTCCAAAGCCAAGGGGATGTGTTGTCGGATGTGCCGGGCAAAATGAATGTCATATGTTGCAAAGTAGACCTCTCTACAGATAGACCAATCTGCGTGAAGCAATACCCTCTACCTTTAGTAGTTCAAGAATCAATAGAAAATTAGGTGCGGGATATGTTGGAGCTTTGTGTGATTGAGAGGTCGTGGTCAGCATACAATGCGCCTCTCGTGGTTGTCAAAAAACCCGATGGTACTAACCGAGTGTGTGTAAATTTTCGGCGGCTAAATGACATCATAGTACCCGATGCAGAACCCACGCCAAAAGCGGACGTGGTGTTCGCTAAGGTGGCTCACAAAAGGTTTTTTTTTTCTAAATTTGACTTAGCTAAAGGGTATTGGCAAATACCAACGGAAGATTCTTCTAAAGAGAAGACTGCCTTTTCGTGCTCGGCGGGTTTATTCCAGTTTAAATTCACGCCTTTCGGTTTGAAGACAGCATCTGCAATATTCACGAAGCTCATGAGGAAGGTTTTGGATGGGCTCCAAAATGTAGAACACTATATTGATGACATCCTGGTGGCAACAAATACGTGGGAAGAGCATGTAATTACGCTGGAAAAACTATTTGATAGAATTCAG
The DNA here is from genome assembly GCF_052857255.1 of Amblyomma americanum. Classification (NCBI taxonomy): domain Eukaryota; kingdom Metazoa; phylum Arthropoda; class Arachnida; order Ixodida; family Ixodidae; genus Amblyomma; species Amblyomma americanum. Next base: position 117,774,443 of record NC_135507.1, on the reverse strand, counting down.
CAAGCCAGGTTGACCATAAAACTGGCGAAATGCGAGGTGGGCTTTGAAGCCATTTCTTTTCTCGGACACAAGCAGGGGATGGGCCGCATCGCGACGAAAGACGGCATCTTGGAATACAGCAGGCCCAGACACCGACAACCAAGAAGGAGGTACAGTCGTTCCTGGGGTTAACGGGATACTACAGGGACTTTATTCCCGATTATGCCCACATAGCCGACCCGCTTGTCGAACTCACTAAGAAGGGGGCAAGCAATAAGCCGAATTGGACTGCTGAACATGAAAATGCATTCGTGATGTTAAAAGAGCATACGGCAAAACCGCCCGTTCTGCTTGCTCCGAATCTGGATAAGGAGTTTGTGCTTCGCACTGATGCATCAGACCGAGCTTTAGGAGCCGTACTCTTGCAAGAAGAGAATCGTATGCTACATCCGGTATTTTTTGCAAGCAAGAGATTATCGGCTAGTGAACGCAACTACTTCACTGTTGAAAAGGAATGTTTGGCGGTGGTGTGGGCGGTAAAGAAATTTCACACTTATCTTTATGGGAGACATTTCAGGATTCAAACAGATCACCAGCCGCTTGAATACTTAACCAAGGCCAAAATGAACAATAGTAAAATTATGAGATGGAGTTTTGCCTTGCAAGAATACTCATTTCAGGTGGAATATATTAAAGGCAGAGATAACGTTGGAGCGGACTTCATGAGTAGAGCCAACTGAACAGCTCTAGGTATCTCTGGGATTTATCTTGTTGCTGTTGTTGGTGTTATGTGATCATACAAGGAAGTGTGTTGTGGACACGAACATGTTTATTAAGGACTCTGTGCGGACAGCGGTAGTGGTGTGCTAGTGTTCTGAAAACGCAATTTGGTGTGCTGTGTTAGTGGTGTGCGTTTGGTGTGTGCTGGACATCTGCGGTGTGGTGTGTGCTGGGTGCAGAATCGCCACAGAAGATAGTCGGTTGGCTGGATGGCTTGGAGATGAGGGTGACGTGAGCAGTTTTTCATGGAAAAACTCTTGTATTAAGGAGCCCAAATTAAATTTTTAAGGAAAGAGGTGTGAAGAAGACGACGTGGATTAACCGAAAAATAAAGAAGATGAAGAAGAGGCATTCGGTGAGGTGGAGAGAGAAGATTGGGGGAGAAGCATTCGGGGAGGTGGAGAGAGATGATTGGTGGAGAAGCATTCGGTGAGGTGGAGAGAGATGATTGGTGGAGAAAAGAAGAAGAAGACGACGACAAGGCTTACGTGTACTAAGACCAAGGCTATAAAAGGGCGAGGGAGAGCGAGGCACGGGGGGAACAGCAGAGAAGCGGAGGCTCCAGCGGGTCAGGGACACATCGGCTGGAAGAGAGCGACGCCGGCTACTGCTCCGGTGAGCTCGCGTTCTACGGCTTCGCATCGTGGACTTCATGCCGTGCCTGAGCGCGTCCCTGGGAGTCAACGGAGGACTCTACCATCTGCTATGGCCAGGGGTGTCTCCAGCGCTGTTGCCACCCATCCGGGTGGTGCCCCCAACGCCAACAACACCGGCATCACCTCCACGGGCGCTTGGACCGGGAGCTTATACGACGCAGCCAGCGACGCCGCCTGCAACGCCAGCCCAAGCACGTCGAACGCCGCCTCGACACCGGCTACTGGATCCATACAACGCCGCAGCCGCCCCGAACCAACCGTGAGCACGAACGCCGACCGCTAATAGTAGACGCTGGTAGCAGTGTGCCCGGGTCGTGTGTATTTATAGTGTGTGTGTTGTGTGTTAGTTTTGTTAGTTTTGTGTTCTAGTGTGGGTGTCCCGCAGGGTGTATTAAATGTGCGTTTGTGTGGGTACACCTGTCGCCTAGTCCATTGTTTCGGTCCGAGTGTTCTCCGGGGAGATCCGTGACAGCGAACATAAAACTTCATTTTTCTCAAATTGCGTTTTTTATGAGTTGCTCAAATTCAATGTACCTTTTCTCAGAAAGTATTCATCCGATTACAGTGAAACTTTGCACACATGTACTACAACCAGTCGCAAATATTCTGAACTAAAATAAATTACTGATTATTTGAATGATAACACTGGCAGAAAATTACAGTAAAAGATCCCCCCCCCCCCGCCCCCCGTGGCTCTGTGGATTAGGTGATATCATTTTTTTGGGCACAACATCCGAAGTTGATATGATATCTCTTTAGTTCAGATATAATCTAAGGGTATTAAAATAACACTGTCTAATGTCATCAGGTTCCTCTCAGTGGTTGCCGAGAAAAGGTACATTGAATAGAACAAAACTGAAATTTTGCAAGTGAGCCACGGGGAAGGTAAACCATCGAGACATAAATAAAGTGTCTCGTGTTATACCCACGGTCATCTTTTGTGAGCACGCGAAATGTGATGCGAATATCTGCACCGGTTTCTAAAATATTACGTTAAAAATAACATGTACCATTTGCCCTACCATACCTACTTAAATGACAGGTTAAAAACGCGGAAGGTAAAAATTGGATTAATTCAATGGAAAAGAAGCGTAGTGTAGAACTATATCGGTAATGGAAAAAGCAGATCAGGAAGGAAGCGATCTATGATAACAGAGGAGGCCGTGCCCTATAGTCTTTGAAGCTAGGTCAGAGTGTCTTAGAACGCGCAGCTACAAAAAAAATCAACTGAGATGACATGATTGAGGTGCTGTGTGTGGTAAATCTGTAGAAACAACAGGACACCTCATACTAAAATGTGATGGTATCCATCCCGATGTCGATGCAGGCACAGTCACTCTTCCTGAGGCCCTAGTGCTTAGAGATAACAATCATCATGTGAATAAATCTGCGGTGGAAATCAGCAAAAAGCGATTGGAAGGTTGGTGGCTCGAAAGCAGAAAGGTGACATAAGGTTAAAAGTGTAGGAAGGCGTATTTAACAGCGCTTGTCCTGTGTTTTCTACCCTTGAAGTCCCCGTTTCCGCGCTGTTATTTTTTAAATATGTATCACCAACTCGCCCGCCTTGCTATCGTGTTGTATTTAACACAGTTGAAAAAAATAAATAAATAAAAAGCTGAGCATGGTGGCAACTACCATCACCTCGTTTCAAAGGGGGCGCTCCTACCTTCCATCCATCCATCCATCCATCCATCCATCCATCCATCCATCCATCCATCCATCCATCCATCCATCCAGGATACCCGTCCGTCCGTCCATCCATGCGTCCGTCCGTCCGTCCGTCCGTCCATCCATCCATGCATACATCCGTCCGTCCGTCCGTCCGTCCGTCCGTCCATCCATCCATCCATCCATCCATCCATCCATCCATCCATCCATCCGTCCGTCCGTCCGTCCGTCCGTCCGTCCGTCCGTCCATCCATCCATCCATCCATCCATCCATCCATCCATCCATCCATCCATCCATCCATCTTTAAAAAGGTTCAGACGTCGTGCAGGTCTGGTTCAGGAAAGGGCCGCACCTCCTCAGTGGTCATTGCCGAAATCGTGTAGATGCAGCCCCCATATATGGGAGCAGGCGATGGCTTGTGACCTGCGATAAACGCAACGAAGGGAGTCAAGTTTATCCGTTCGTCGACGAGAAGGGTGCACGCCTAGGGCGCGACTAGTGCAGGGCGTCACTGGACCTGCTGACTAGGCCCGTATAACTACTAGTGGTAATTTGTTAGTGTGTGCGCCATGAGCGGCACGCGTCTAGCCATCTCACGCGCGCGGTGGCAAACGCTGTGTGTGTAAATACTTCTGTGCTGGTGTGTGCGCGCTGCGAACATTGCTCGTGGACAGACACGCGCGGGCCTGCAGGCCACCGCAATCGCAGCGGGTAGGTGGTGTGCACTGGCACACAGGTAAGCCGCGGCACAGCGGTGCGCCGCCGCCGGCCGCCATGTTTTCTTCGCATGTCGCATTCAGACTGCCGTTCGGAATCCGCGTGCTTTGGGGATTCGGCGGCAGTCGCTGGGCGCGATAGCCGCACGTAACTATGTCGTAAACGAACGCCACTTCGATTAGGCAGCTGCGCTTGTTAGCGCTGCTCGAGCCTGTCATGGAAACAGGCGCAGCGAAAAAAGGTGGTCGCGGGTTTTGAGAGCGTTAACTCTTACCGATCACGTTTGAAGATTTCGTCGAGTCTGCTATCACGCCGAGATCACAGCGCCATCTGTGGCAGCAACTACTCATCATGATTAGAGATTTCGTGTGGTCTGCTACTACCTTGAGATCACAGCGCGATCTGTGGCAGCAACTAGAAAAAAGGACATCTAGCATTGAGACTTGTAGCGCCATCTACAATAACATTGTAGAGACAACCACCTGCCAATAATGACGTCACGGTCCAATATGGTGGATAGAGGTGGAACTATGTGAGTATGACGTCAGGGGACGAAATGGCGGCATGGTTTCGGTTTCTCGAATCCAGGATGGTGGCCATTAAAATTGGTTGTACCTTCCCACCCTTACCCCCAAAAATATCCTATTACGGGTAGGAAAACTTTCCCGTTACGGGACCGCTATACAAGTATACATTCGTTCTGCTATGTACAGGGTACGTATACCAGCTAACTTTAACCAAGATATTAAAAAAAACCTAAGCGTTAACAATAATAATAATAATAATTGGTTTTTGGGGAAAGGAAATGGCACAGTATGTCTCATATATCGTTGGACACCTGAACCACGCCGTAAGGGAAGGGATAAGGGAGGGAGTGAAAGAAGAAAGGGGTGCCGTAGTGGAGGGCTCCGGAATAATTTCGACCACCTGGGGATCTTAAACGTGCACTGACATCGCACAGCACACGGGCGCCTTAGCGTTTTTCCTCCATAAAAACGCAGACCGCGGCGGCTGCGTTGCGTTATTCAGAACTGAAATCGCGTGGATGTTGTTAAGGCATATCCAATGTTTCAGTACAATTCCTTTGCTCGTCTTACCTGGATAATATCGATAAATTAACTTTTTAAATATAGTTTGAAACGTTCTGGCGTCAATAGGAAAGTTGTAAAGCGCCACAAATATTGCCAACCAAGGCATTCCAACGAGATAACCTTAGCGTGGCCGTCTTTATTCAGGAAAAACGAAATCCCGCGGACTTTAAAAAATACCACTTGACAGCGCACTCCGCACGCCCGAATGCGCTGCACTTTCTCATCGCTTGCGAGAAAGGGCTTCTGTCTTTGCTCGGCTCTGACGTTAGCGGCAGCGGCTGGCGACGCATTGTAGTACATTCTGCTAGCATGAGAGGCAATTGTCGCCGCAGAAACGGGAGCCGGCTTTCTTTCAACGGCCGCCCGAGCCCAGTGGCACTTATCTTGGAACCAAGCACAACGCGAAGCTCTGTCGTGCAGCACGAAAGGCGCGAACCGAGCGATGTTTTTTGCAAAGCACGGATGAGAGCGCTATGACTACGGCGCGTTCGGGCGCACTGTCACGTGGTATTTTTAAACTCGAATTAAAATCTGGGAACAGCATCAATAATGACCCTGGGAATATGGGAACAGCATCAATAACGACACGTCACCAGACCTTACTCTAGCGCATAGATGTGGCAATGTGGAATGGAGGAACACGAGAGAACTTCGGGAGTGATCATTATGTGCTGGAGATCACCATTGTCTTCAACCGAAGGGCTCCAAAAATCAGCATAAAAATCACTGACTGGGATAAATTCCGAGAAATTAGACAATCCCTGGAAGTTAAAGCTTTGCCTACTCTCAAGGCATGGCAGAGGGCACCTAATAATGACCTAAGGGAAGCAACAGATACTATTCAAGGCACCCTAGCGGTGCCCCGACTGGACAGTCCACTAGCCAATCTCCTGAGAAAGAAAGCGGATCTGGAAAGAGAGCTCAAAAGCCAACGATGGAAGCGCAATATTAGGAGAGAAATTGCGAGACTGAATAAAAGCATAGAAAAGCATGCCGCTGATCTGTGCAAAAGAAACTGAATGGTGATGTATGATGAACTTGGATCTATTATGAGTCTATCCAAAACCTGGGCCATTCTCAGGTATATCCAAATCCAAGAGGGAGACCAGGCTAAATAAAACCAAAAACAACCATAACTTTAAAGGGAGTAATAATGACCTCCTAGATAAGATTCGTAAAAATTATGTTTGTCAAGACCCAGGCTCTCCACAACCGGAATATGATGGCGGGGAAATAGAAGCATTGATTCTTCGTTCGAGGTTGCAGAGGTGTGGGCAGCATTACAGGACCTGAAAAAGAAATCGGCTCCAGGTCCTGACGGCGTCACCAACACCACTCTGAAGAACTTGGATGATAATTCTATCTCTTTTCTAACTGAGCTAATGAACAAGATTCAGGACGGGGATGACTTACCGGGGGAATGGAAAGTCTCTAAATTAGTACTTATCCCTAAGTCAGGCAAAAGTCTTGATCTAGGCAACATGCAACCCATCTCTCCGACGTCTTGCCTGGACAAGCTCATGGAAAAGGCAGCGTAGACAAAAGTCTCGCGCTACATAAAGAACGAGGGACTCTGGCCTGTTGAAATGGTCTGTTATAGACAGCGTCTTAGCGCACAGGACGTTATGGTTTATGGGGGTTTAACATCCCAAAGCGACTAAGGCTATGTTATGTTAAGGATTAAACATAAGATATACTTGATGATCCCGACGGAACTAAAGGGGGCAGGGCAATCTTGGGGATAGATATTACAAAAACCTTCGATAATGTGGAGCATAAAGCAGTCCTTGAAGGCCTCAGTGAGGACGTAGTAGGCATCAAATGCTTTAACTATGTCAAAAGATTTTTAAGCAATCGAAAGACCACTATAGGCTTTGTAGGGCTCTCCTCAAAGCAGATTGGGCTCGGCAATAAGGGGACCCCTCAAGGTTCAGTCCTCTCTCCAATGCTCTTCAATTTTTCATGAGAGGACTGTCCCACAGGCTAAATAAAATTGAGGGGCTAAAGCACAGCATTTATGCCGATGACATAACCATTTGGACAGCAGGGGGAACGAACGCTGACATCTCATACCGGCTGCAGGCAGCGGCAGAGGTAGTTGAAAACTATGCTATGGAGAGAGGGCTTTCTTGCTCCCCTCAAAAATCTGAGATCTTTGCTCGAGAATTATACATCCGAGCTGCTCTGGAAGTGCCCCTGAGTGCGAATAAAGACCTTCTCATAACCTATAAAAAAATAACCGAAACACCTAGATTGGATAGGAGAACACTCTCACTTCCGGATAGGTCACTTACTCCAAAGGAGTGCAGGGCCTGGAGGAGGCTTCAGGTCAACAGATTCTTTCCGTACTCTATACTACACGATGAAGACACTGGGCAGCCTAAGCTCTGCAGTAGCTGCCACAGAATGACTTTGCAAATTCACTTAATTTGGGAGTGTCAGGATTCTCCTGGGACTGAATCACAAAGCATCCCAGACCTTGCCACTTGGGAAGAGCTGATCCGGAGCCACGGCACGGATCAACAAAGACACTTCATCCGTCAGGAGGAGACAGCTTACTACAAGACTCTCCGCGGCCTCCGGTGCTGAGAGCCGGCCGTGAGGCACCCCATCCTAATTGCTGCGCCCCGACCGTGAGGCCCCCATGATGACGGGAATAAAGTTCATTCATTCATTCATTCCCGAATTAAAACGGCCACGCTAAGTCTATTTCGTTGGAAATGCTTGGGTTGGACATTTGTGAAGCTCTTAAATTTCTTATTGACTCCTGATCGTTTAAAGCAATTGTAAGATTGGACACGGTCTTTAGAATCTTCAGAGGCTGGCGCTCAACGAAGACGACGAGAAGCGCCGAACACTCCGAAGCTCGAGCGCCGAACGCTCGTGCGTGCCCCGATCTGTGCCTGGACGGTTCAGCTGGTTGTTCGTGACGCTGTGCTCTTATTACTGTGGTGTGCTGTTCTTATTACACTATATTTAAAAAGTTAATTTATCTCGGTTAATTATTCAAGTAGGACGAGCAAAAAAATGGTACTGTAACTTCAAATAAACCTTAAAAACATTCACGCGATTTCAGCTCTGAAGAACGCTTAGGTTTTTTCAAAATAGTGGTCCAAGTTAGCTGGGTTACCCGGTATACTAGCTCCGACAAGGGGCACCCGTCCGGGGTCAGTTGGGCACCGAATTTGGTAGGCAAATAAAAAACTATGGGTTGTGGTATAGAAATAAAACCACAAATTAATATTAGGTAAACATTGTACACATGCAATTATACTAATTGAAGCGCTACCATATCGCACTGCAAGCCGAATTCTAGGCCCACCTTGACCCCCCAAACGAAGCAAATTCCGTTTGCAGTGGTGGTTTAGCCATTTTAGGTCCTGGAGCAATTTTTGGGGCAGAAAAATTTATTTTGGAGCACCTTTGTATCAGAATGACAATTCTGGAGCAACCCGGGAGCAGCATGAAAGAAATAAAGGAGTCACCTAGAATAGTTTTTTACTAGCGCAATCAGGTTCAGCCACGTGTAGCTAAAAAAAAAATGTGCTCACAAAAAGCAGTGACATTTTATTAATGCTGGCACTGTCTTGCACGGAAGTTCAGCCAAGCATGCTTGACTGAAAGTCCAAAGGACACCTTGAACCATCCTTTTTTTAACGTTGGCACTATCTCAACGCTTCTTGAAATTTTTTACAAATTCATCAAGCTCGCAAAGTGAACCAGCAAGGCTGAAATTCCCTTGTTTCAACAAAGCTTTACCTCGTTGAACCTGCTCTAAGTTCTTGTTCTTCAACCCAAAAGATGTCACTTCTTCAGCCCCCTTCAGGGTTGACTTACACGATGCAACCAACACGATGCGCGAACATGAAGGAAAACTCTGGAGAGGTCCTCGCTATCCGAGCTGCACTCCAAAAAGTGCTGGAAGTCATGCGCTTTCGCAAGGACTCCTGGGAGTCTTTGGCCGAAGGCGTAGCCAGTGGTAACGCTGAGCGCAGCGGCATTGTCTGCTGCACAAGCGCGCTGAGACAGCGGCCAGTGGGGGAGGAGGGGGAGCCGGCTTCAAAAAATGAGACTTAACCGCCTCTCCTGAGTAATTTCCTTCCTTCACGTGCGCGAATGAACTGGCTGCTAAATTCTACCACAAACCAGCCCTACAAACACTAAGCCCCATAGATGTCTGCAGGACATCCTGAACGTCTGCAGGTCGTTCATGGGAGTTTTAATGCCCATTGGGAGCCCACCCTGGATTGCCAACTGCGGAAACATTTTAGTAGGATACTAACTAAAAGCCTGAATGGTTCCAAAATTAGTCGTTTTCCCATGACCGCGCCTACTTTTTGGTGCAGGTAAGCAGCTGAGGCGCAGTATTGATAAAATTGCAGCTTTTGGAGCATCAAAACGTAAATGTATCACAATGGTGCAAATGGAACAGCTGGGGCACCACTGCGTTTGGGAGGTATCATGAGGTGGTGTAACTCGACAACGGGTAGACGTGCATCGTAATTTCTCTTCCATGACTACAGCGCAACGAACGGGACGTAGTCATGTGCTGTAGTCATGGAATATTGAAACCAACTAGCCCAACAACTTACCTTGCCGTAATTTCTCTGATAGATGGCGCTAGGCGTAGATCGCTCAGCTAGATGGAAAAGTTAAGTTTTCCGAACAGCTTAGGGTTTTCTTCACTGGCCCCGCTGGCTGTTGACTCATTTTACGCGTGGCCAATAAAGCTAACGCTCGTTACTGGAACGTCTTCCAGATGGTGGTGGCCTTTTTGTTCCCCTCGATTCTGGGATAGAGGCTCGGATAGTGATAATTGACAGCAACGCTTCCGTGAAACCTTCCTCTGTATGGGCCCATTTACGATGTTATATTCCTTTTGCTATTATTTCGTGCCTTCTTTGCATTTCCTTTTCTCAGTGAGTGAATATTGTAATTCTTCCCTGAGGATATTGTAAACAAACATATGTGCCTCAGTGCCAATACAGGGTCAGCTGGAAGTGAGCACTTGTCTCTGTGTATCCTCATTAGTGAGAGATCATGCATGGCCTCAAGAAATTCAAATGAGAGACAGAAAAAAAGAAACAAAACAGGCCCTGTACTTTATTTCGTTACAGCTTGTGGAGAAAGATTCACATGACAGCTCCTATCCCTCATCAACAAGGCAACAGCACAAAAGCTGAAACTTGCAAGGTTCTGCCGTCGCAAAAATGGCACAAGGCTCGAGTATCGAATTAAGTAAAGATGACGGTGGACAAAACATGGCCCTGCTAGGATGCTGTACATTAAGAAAACAGAGTCTATTCTAAAAGAGCCCCAGACAAGGGACCAGCATCAGCAGATGGCACCAGCAGATCCACACTTCTGGCTACTGGGTGCCCAGAAACAGTGTAAAAGTGCAGTCAGAACAGTATCGAGCATGCTTCGATGTGAAAAATTTTCTCATATATGCCATAAAGATACAAACATTTCTGGCGGTGACATGCGAAGTTAAGCAGGAGCATTTTCTCGTGTACTTAATAGGTACCCTCTAATTTTTCCTCGGTAATGTGATATGAGTCTGGGCGCCAAATCCTGCTCCGTATCATACAGCCGTGAACAAGGGTGAACAAGAGTGAACAAGGCATGAACAGGTATAAAACCAGTGTTAAAGGGATTCAATTATTTCTATGGCTGCATCGTTGTTCTTCATAGCATGACTTGAGCTCGATGCTGGTATGAGCCAACCAGAACATTGACCGAACTAAGTAGGTGTGCAGCAAAATGTCATCAATTGAAACTCGCTTCATTCAAACCATTGGTTTATTTGAACATGGTGCTTCTGGTCCAGTCAACATCAGCTGCACTCAAAGAGGCTCTCACTAACTCAAGATCTGCATAAATAAAACAAAAATTCAGTCCCCTTGGGGGGGTTTTAATTATCCAGGGTTGACTGTGCCACCTTTTCAAGCATTGGCTGGGGCTGGTTTGGCCACTGCTTAGCAGAGAAACAGTGCAGCCAGCAAGTACTGAAGTACTTGTAAGAGGCCAGCACTAACTTCTCATTTCTGTTCATCAAAGTTGTTCATGGCCTTTTAGAAAAGAGGAACTGTACCTAACACATGCAGGGAAATAAGTGGCGACGCTGAATTTGAACACACCCACGTTTTGCACTAATCTACACTCATTTGAAAGCTGTACTGAGCCCAGCCTGTCCTGAGGCATGGCATTCTCATTACAGCTAAAGCAATACCAAACGCAGGCATAACAAATGCAGCTGGACGAAAGGTGCCAACACCGTGCAGACTGCAAGCTAAAAAACCCATACGAGAAACCACCACTGAGGCCATAAAAGAAAGCCCCCTACTGCTGTTAAAAGAATGTACACAATTCAACATCCAGCCCTTCAATTTGTTCAGATGATAATCACGGCCTGAAGACACCAAAATGAAACGCAAAAGTGTGGTCCCTTGAGGGAATGCAATTGACTCACAGTGGAGCCCATTCCAAAGCTTAACAAGAAACTCAAACCTGCGAGGACACTGCAAGTTCTCTGCTACTGTAACCACACACACAAAAAAAAGAGAAAGTCTGAGCAACAAAACAGAGGCAAGCACGTCTTAACAGAGATCGCTTACCACGAGCTGTCTGGGATATTAAAACTGCCTGCGGAAATGCAAGCTTCAGCAAATGCACCAGTTCAAAATGGCCAACAGCAGCCCATGGCCCACAGGATGTTGCATCTCTCCACCACCCAATTATTACCACAGCGAACAAAATCCGCATATAGAGGGAACACGGGTATTGAGAGGTGAAATGTTTTATTTTTTGGTACATATCAATGAAATATGGAGTGCTTATTGGGATGTGCACTGAATGCTTAAATACAAAATTTCACTGAGATATCTTAAGCAATTTTGATGTGAATATTTATGTACCTCACTGCTATACTAAACTTGCAGAAAGCCTGGTCTGGTATGACAACAAAACATGGTAGAAGCCTGCAGTCAGTTAACTTTTACCCAAAGTAATGGCTGATTCAGTGACATTTTCCAAATATTCTCAACAGCATGATTTTTTTCTACACAGAATGTTTACACACACTTGCATAATGCACTCATTATTGCCATGCAAAATTAGTGACGGTGCAAAAAAAAAGACGAAATAATTCAGAAATACAAGAACGTCACAGCATAAAGCATTTATCGCGGAACACAATGCAGCAACCCACATGAAAATCCGTGAAGCCATTGTCATGCTATGCTTTCTGCAAGCAAGGCAGTCCGGTGAAAAAGCATGAGAGAAATTGACATTTTCATGGGGATTTCAAACTTTTTTGCTACCTCAAGAACATTTTTTATAGTCATTTCGCGGTTGTTTTTGGGATGAGATTAAAAGGACTTTATAGATACTTTCTAAAACTTAGATTTTTTTAGTTTTTGGCAATCTGAATGTGAGCAGAGCTTGACGGCAGACTTTCCACTAGAAACAAGATCAGCCGCCCGAGGGGTTGCTGAAGCAGTGGAAGTGGGTGCAGCGCTCAGCCGTGACACAGGTGGCAGCCCGTTTTGGCAATGAAGAAAACACTACAGGCACCTGCTACTGTGCAACTCTGCCATCATTTCAGCTGCAGGACAGGAGTCTGGTGCATTGCCCACTTCTGTGGTTGCTTTGCTGAGTCGATGGTGTAGCCAGCATCATCTATGGGTAGCTTTTTAACTGGGCGTGCCTAAATGATTCATTCGAGCCAAACAAACTGCTTTTCAGCACGACTTTCCAATGTTGAAAATGTGCAGTTAAGTGAAAAAAATGCCTTAATTACCGATTACTACTACACCAATACACTCTCTTTTAAGAGGAAACTACTAGCTGCAACTGGGGACTATATTCCCCATTATAGAAAGAGAGGGCTTGGTATGCTTTACAGTTTTGGCAGCACTGCCAAGAAAAGTTGTCACGGAGTTTAGCCATGATAATGGCGAGGCATGCGTTGCTAGCAAAACATGCTCGTCTCACCAGCTCTGTTTCTTGCTGCACGGCCTCTGGCACCACACACGGGGCTACATCGCCAACAAGCTTGGGGCTATACCAGACCTAGAACAAGTGCTTCTCACAACAAAGAAACCTTGGTGTCGTAGCAAGTGCACTCTAAAGCAGTGACGCGTTATTCTCAAAACAATGACTTCATTAGAACATTTTATTTTGTTTTTAAGCTGCGCTGTGCTTACAGTGTGAAGAAGTGGTTCATGTAACTCCAGTAAGATTCAGGCTTGGAACACTCATGACTGCCAGTGCAGACGATGTGACTGCAACTGAGCTTCTTGACTACTTCCCCTCCTTCAGCCAGTCTGTAACCGTGGGATACAAGTTACAATATCAGCTTGCCTGTTGCATGTTTCCAGTGAGCACGCAGTCATGTGCTCAATGAAATGCAATGCTATGTGTACACCTGAGATGTTCAGGGGAATATGAATTCCTTCCCAGTGAAAAGGCAGGCAACAGCACTGAAAAAACAGAACAGAGGAGACGAGGCACTTGAACGCTCTGTCTTGTCTGCCACAGTCGTCTGTCTTTATATTTTTTCCATTTGCTCAGTGCCGTCTCCTGCCTTTTCATTGAAGACGAAACAAGCAGCCTGTGTGAGCAGCCTATCAATTTGTCTCCACCAGCTGAGTTGAAGGATCGAGAGCCAGCCACACTTGCTGCTACTGCTTTGGTACAAATGACCTGCCCCTTCTGCAGACAACACGGCGAAGGCTGCGGAAGAGGAGCACAGTCGTTGCTGCCAGCCCATCATGCCAGCACAGCCTGCACTGCTTGCTGAATCACGGTGCAGGCACGCTCAATGTCTTCATTGGTGAGACAGGCAGACACTGCGATACGGATGCTGGCCTCCTTGGGGCTGCGTTCACGGTCCTCAAGGTACCGAGCTCGGGTGAGCGCCACACCCGCTTCCCAGGTCTGCAAGGAGGGGGAGAACCACATCACTCGGTGAGATGCAGCACTCACTCGACGCCCAAGGTCATAGGCATGCATCTCCTGGTGTAACGTCCATCGTACGACTTGTGATAAAGGGTGTGAAAATGTGAATAGTTTTTATTTTTGCTCACAGAACCATGTGAATTGCTTATGCGCCAGCAGAAACAGCCTTTTCCAGCAAACTTATCAAAGCAATGTCAGCTGCTAGAGATGCAGCAGGCATGCAGCTGAAAGATTAATTCACGCAAAAGTTAGCCCTAACAGCAAAAGCAAAACGGCGGTACAGAGTTTTGAATTCAGTTCTTGGCTTACTCCATATGCCTGCACAGTTTTATCCTTCTTACAGACATTCAGAAATCATCGAAATTAGTTGAATTTAATTTTAATTACACTGCAACTATCTTGTTCTTGATAAATCTCCCAGCTCTTCCATTTCCGCTTTAAAGGGACTATTACTGGTCAAAGCCTGAAAGGTGATAATTCCGGTGCCTGGGCATAACAGGTTTCAAACACAGCTGACAGCTGGGCCAACTGTCACGACACTTTGGAAGCGTAAATGAGCTCCCATCCATTCCCACTGTCCCTTGTGATTGGCGGTGCGGGCTGGGCAACATTATTTTTCTTTCTTTTTCTCTGCCCACATTAATATATGTCCCTTGTGAGCTGTGGCGTTTCCAAAGTCATGAACTTCAGCAAGTGCCCTGTTTGCTCCTGGGAAAGCTATACTCTGCAGTGGATGGGATGCACCCATTCTTCACAGTTTTGGCATGAACAAGCTAAAGGTCATTAAATTCATTTCCAGGCTCAGTATTCCAGGTTCATTAATTTCATACTTAACATATGAAATCACTATTCACAACAGTGTAGGAAACACAGACAAGAGGAGAGAATAGACAGTGTTTCCTGCACTGTTGTAAATAATGAATACGTACCAAATCGCTCAACTTTTTTCACATATGAAATCGCACTCTAAATCGGACAATCTATTGTTATGGCCACTTGATTAAACAGCTACTGACACGTAAGACAAGAGCGTGAAGAGAGAAATTTTTTGCTTTTGTTCAACTGTTCTGTACCTTGCTGATATCACATGTATACTCCTGCCTCGCTTTTCTTGTTCATTTGAAATTGTTATTGTTGGCTCTTGGCACGAAAAAAAAAAATTGGAGGGGACACTTAGGCTCCGCCTTAAAGGTATGACCCGATAGCGCAATGGGTTGATTCCCATATAGACCTCCTTCACCCCGCGACATCATGAAGATGCGGTGGCACTGATGTCAGCAGCGACTTTCACATGGTAGGCAAAACAGGGTCTGCATGCTCATGCCTACCACAGCTGCCGCAGCTACCGGCGGCTGCATCATGCCTGCGCACTGCAGAAGCAGCATGTATTGACCAGCTGCGCCACTGTTGGATCCGCGTAGTAGCATAAAAGGAAATTTAAATTAGCCTTGATAGGTTTCTCGCAGATAAATACCGCATTAGGAAACTGGCTAACAGGGAATGGGCTGCGGTAGTAAAGCGCGAAATCTGGGAGTCGATCGGCACTGCCACTCAATGTACGTAATAGCATGCAAATTACTGCGTCCATCCACCTGGATATCTAACTGCGCAAGGAAAAAAGCACATATGTAGCTGCACACGTATTTATCATCTTGAGCCGGTGTGCATGGGGCGCTGGCAGGTTCACTCACCCCCAAGGAATCTGTTCTTTTGATAATAGCACAGCATGTTTTAATGGCACGTTTTATGGCATTTAATATTTACTTGAAAGTATTTTTTAATATGACTGACATAATTATTTGATTCGAGTAGAAAGAAGTCTGGTAAGTTCTTGCGCGGTGCCGTTGGCGTGCTTAGAATATCATACCTTAAGTATGCTAAAAGCCACATGCTTTTTCATTGCATCATGCATGTGTCATGTTTCATGATGTACTCCATGATCATGAAGCTTGTTTGGAAAGAAGCAGCCGCAGGCATGCTAACAGACATGTGGCGAGATTGAGAGGGGACGCAGCAATGAAAAGTGTTTTCGTTATTTAAGCATGCGATATGTAACTAAATTTAGTGCAAATATGAAATTGCTACGCTCGTTTCAGTAATGCAGTTTTATTTTTAGCTATACCTGGTGCAGTTCTCGGGTAATTGTAATTAACACCCTCGTCAACTCAACCCAAGGGCTTAAGTAATTGAGCAGAAAGTGCGCAATTTTTTTTACGCCAGCATGTTCACAAAACCCTGTTCTGTATGATGACGCTATTAGTTATTTCTTTAAATGATCATGTACTTATGCATGCATAGTTACATGAAAACGTTTCTTAAAAAATAACTAACATAGTACTGCACGTGTATGAAAAAAAAATCGAGACTTATTACACTCCTTAATGTCTCAGGAATCATTTGCAACAAATAGAGTCATCCTATTTTCATGAGTCATGAAATTGCAAAGGTGTGCGTGATGCCAATCGAACAGAAAACGAACCTTAACGTTTATTCCTTCGTTTTTGGAATCTTCGCTTACGCTTTGGTCAAAGAAATGCGGCACTGAACTCAAAAGAAAACCCCAAAGAAATCGAAGAAATTACCTCACAATTTTCGACGACCACACATCTAGAAAGCGTAATTTATAAATTTCTACTGAATATTTTGCTATAATTTTTCATCATGAAACCGAAGACCCCAGGACTAAGAAAGAATAATTCCAGACATCAATAATTTCCACCAAATCGACCAGTTTAACAAGGCGAGAGAGAAGTCGGCCAGACTGGTGCATGATCCTGTGGCTAAAAACAGTGCTTAAGCAAGACAGAGGAGAATGGGGACACTACACTGTCCCCACTTTTCGCACAGCGCGACCCGTACGTTATGTCAGCAGACGGGGCAGCGCATGTCTGCTCTGCAGAAACAACGCCAGCACTTCCTCTCACTACTGTCCGGAAGTAAAATCATTCTGGCTAGAGCAGGGTGTCAAAAACTTCCTATTTTATTCAATGCCTAGCGTAGAAATCACCGGCAGAAACTCTTTCTGTTTACTACTAACCATATATACAATACACAGTGGCGAACTATTTCTCTGAATACGCTGCAAGTGGCCAATGCGAGATCGTGTACGTCGAGAAATTACAAAGTTGAAAGCATCAACCATTGCAGTGATTCACAGAAACTGAAGATGCGCCTACAAGCCTTGAAAACCCGCGCTCAACACTTCTCTGCGGCGCCACTCCCTGGCCTTTTGCCTACCGCGAGCCCGCTGGCGACTGCAGCGCCACCTCGTTTGTTTGCAAACATGCAGGAGGTCAATATGCAGAAGGTCATGCTCAACTTTACATTCATAGATCCCTGCGAGTTCTCATACCCCTCCTGGCACAGCGCTGCAGCGGTTGGCTGCCCGGGCCAGCCTATGCCACCCTATTAATCACTCACAACGCTGCCAATGCCAGATTTTCTGGGTAACGGTGTCCTTAACAATAAAAAGGATGATTCTAAGTAGGAGTGAGCGAATACTGAAATTTTCGAATACGAATCGAATACGAATATGACGAAAAAATGGCTTCGAAAAAAAATTTCAGAAAATGATAAACAAGCAAATCTTGGTGCCCTTATATTTTCCTAAATAGTGTATGGTCTTTGCAACCAAAATAAACAAAGCTAGACTGCCTCGCACCATATAAAGAAACATGATGTGCACAAAAAATAACATGATGACTAGTAAAACCTCATTCATTCGGAGTTCAAGGGACCGGAAGAAATGCCCGGTTCGTCCGAAGGCTTCGATTATAAAATTCCCCCCCAAAAAACTTGCCGAAAATGTGAAGATGCAGTAAGGCGTTATGAGGTGGCTCCATCACACTAAAACCTGTAAGCCCGTGACAAGCCGCCCGTTTTGGAGTGCTGGAAGAACAACAGAAATGCAAGCAAGGGGACGGGAAGCACACACTGGCATTGTAACGACGAGACTGGTTCTAAGAAGGAAAAATGAATCACCTGCAATGGGCCAGTCGGCGTTCGAAAGCCGCGCGGAGGTGGGATTAGACTACCGGCGAATGTGCAGGCCGAGAGTTGCAGTTTCCTGTAGCAGCGGCGAAGCTCAGAAACCGGAACTACGCGGCCAGGCTATTTTTTGACCTAGCGACAGGGGCCTTCCGATCGTTGTCACGCCTGCCGTTATGCCCACTAAAGAGGTGCGCGGGTTACAATGCACCATGCAATAGGCAGGATTTTTACAGGATCGCTTGCCCTATTGTGAAAACACTACGTGCCCCTTCAGGAGGCTCCCGCGAAAGCCCGCAAGTAGGCTTTCCCGCACAGCTCAGGTTACAAAATGGAATGGCGGAGGTCATGCACTGAGAGTTATGAAGGCGACAGGATGCATTCTTCGGATGTGGGCAGTAAATATGTAACGTATTACGGAAGGATTAGCAAAAGCGCGATCGCACGTTGCGATTGTTCGAAGGGGGCCGTCGGCCATCTTGTTCGCAGCATGTGTGTTATGTGGGAAAGCCAACTTGCGGAATTTCGCACAAGGTCAAGCCTAGCAGCGTCGGAATGCGATCGGTCTGTGTGATAAACGACGGAGACGGAAGCACACAGAACCTCTGTATTTTTTTTCCTGAAATTTTTACCTATCATCGGCTAATTTGCCCAGATATTGTGGTTTTTGCCACGGTCAAATTTATGAAAGTCTGCGCACTATACGATCGCTGGTGAGTATTCGGGAATTTTTGAATATTCGCACACCCCTAGTTTTAAGGCGATATATAACAGCATGGTGACTGCTCGGTTGTGTATTAGGAATGCTTGCTCATACTGCATTCCAGTGTAATGTTATGCAGTTTGTTTTGTCTTCTCCCACTTGCTATTGCTGTTAGTGTTATTTTCTTTTGTATGTTCGTGGTAAAAATGCTTTCGCATATTCTGCGGTGTGATATTTCACATTCTGAACGCTGCCTGTTGGCTCTGCCCTTCACGACCAATGCATTAGTGATGATGAAATGCTCATTTTTGTTATTATTACATAAGGCGGCTATGACCAGTGCGAAGAAGGGAATGGGCCAGGGGCAGAACCAGGCAGTGTCACACATTGCTCGTGTCCTCTCCCCTTATGGCATCACCAGTGGCGAGCGCGGTGCAGCCAATCAGCATGGCATGCCACACCTATTCCCTCTCCTCCTCGCACTCCTACATGCAACATGGCCAGTGATGATACTGGTGAAGGGCAATTTGCAGCAATTTTTGCAGCAGAGAAACGCTCACTTAGGGGCAGTTTGGAGCACTAATATTTCAAACCAACAGCACTTAGGAGCAGCAAAACATGGCATTAGAATAATTCTGGAGCATATAGCTTTTAGGTTCAAAGTCTTTTATTTGGCAAAACAATGGTGGAAAAGTGACTGTGGCTTATAGGTGTGCTACATCATTAAGTTTTTCATTATTAGCATAGAGTCGTACCTGACAGGTCTTGAATTATAAGTTCTAAGCTGCATTACTGAAGAGCAGACACCTTTGCAAAATATGTCATGCAATGTTCAGTTGAAGAGCACATACTTTGCATATACTTGCGAGCACCAGTGGCTCAAATGTGTGGCTCTACATTTTTTTTACAAGGCTTAAAAAGGCTTTTTAAATCTCTGCCACATTAAAAACCTCCCCAAAATTTCATTTAAATGCCAGCCAATTCTGTCATGTTTTCTTGCACGCATGTGCTCGCCTCGCTCGGAAGCAATTGATCAGACTCAGTCGCCTTGAAATCACTGAGCCAGGACAGCCTTGCGTAGTCTCCATGCTGGCCGAAGCATCGACTTCAAAAATTCTGCCTGGAATTTGCACACTCAACTTACTGTACTTCATTTTTTAAATAAATGACGGACAACTGAAACGAATACAGTAAAATCTCGTTACTACGAACATCAGATTAACGAAATTTTCAGATTTACGAATTTTTTTTTAAATCCCCGCCAAAATGACTATATTTTCAATGTAAAAAACTTTCAGTACTACGAATTTCAGATTACCGAATATTTCAGAATAACGTATGCAAATTAATCTCGCAATTGTCGCAAGACGCTTCGTTATTACAAAGTTTCATCGAAGTTTCCTACCAAATCCCTGAAGATGACGCCTATCGTCATCATCCGAAGCAGCAGCTATGCGCTGGGGAACCCGTTGCAACGGATATAGCCCCAGCGGCATCGGCATCAACGCGAGTGTCGCGTTGAATGAATGTAGGCTAGGCGGCGCAAGCTGCCGCCCGATACAAAAGGTAAGGCCAATTATCATCCATCCATCATCCAGCGTGTGGTCGCATACTGCGCCGTAGTCGTAAGCCTATTGAATGCAGTGTCACCACATTGACAGCGAACGATAGGATCTGCAAAGTTATCGGCGCTGTGATTGTGTTGTGCTTTAGCTTTGCTGACAATGAGTTCTTCAGGCCCCCGCGTTAAAAAGAAGCGACGCCAGTTTTCGCTTAAAGAAAAAGTGGACATTCTGTCGCACCTGAATGCTGGAAAAAAGCAAGTGGACTTGTGCAGGGAGCTTGACATCACGCCGTCAACAATGACAACCATGCTCAAAGATCGGAACAAGATCATAAAACTACATCAAGAGTCGCAGCTGGCTCCCTCAAGAAAACGTCTGTGGCTGGGCAACTACCGTGGACAGCGACTTTCGAATTATGTGGCCAGCGACAGCGCGGCGGCTACATCCGCGGAGCTCACCACCGAAGACATCATGAATCAAGTGCGTGAGCAAGAAGAATGTAGTAGCGACGAAGACGATGCTGACACTGGATCAGCGCACGAAGAGGAAGAGATTGTTTCCAGCTCGGATGTCCTAGTCTTTCTAGAGAAGACCCGATCATTCCTCGGGAGCTGCAAAAATGTCCCCGATGACGTGCACAGGAAGGTCGAGGATGTGGAGGCGTTCGTCCTGCAGCGCTTGTCGTCTACTCGCCAGAAGATAACAGACTTCTTCAAGCAATAAATTGTAGTTTAACTGTGCCCAGCATTATCGTTTATTATTTACTTACTAACATGTAAATCTGCTGCAAAGGTACGTAATTTTAGTTCTTGTGATGTATTACTGACATGAAAATAATGGTTTTTCAGTACTACGATATTTCAAAATAACGAATTCAATTCGGCGGTGCCGTGAAGTTCGTTGTAATGAGATTCTACTGTAGAAGTGCAAACGCGGCAACTCCGTGCAGTTGTGCCTGTTTACACCAAATGATGGCCTAGTACAAATGATATCGATGTGGCAGTTTATATGCTCATTACGACTTAGTCTCAGATAGAACGAATGTCCCCAGACATGGCGCTCGGTTGCAGGCATCAGAAGCCTGTGCACAACAGCTATCTTTATTAAGAACATGCACAAGGATAAAAAATTTTCCACACACATGAAAATGATGGCTGTTCCGCACATGTAACCGAAAACAGAAAAAAATCCTCTACGCTACCCGATATTGGTGTGAATTTCGCAGGATGGATGCAGAGTGGAGCAACACTAATGCACTGTCAACACTTTATGTTCTTCCCTATCCTCTGCCCTTCACCTTAGAACAGAGAAATATGCATTCTGTCTCACAGCGGGTAATGAAAGATCTGACTACACCTCAACCGATGCTCAGGACGTGACGCAATAACATTCTGCGTTGGAGAGCACTAGATATCACCTGAGCTGCATGCATCAATCATGAACTCCTTTTAATTCAGCTGAAGTGTAACACAGCTGAAAAGGACTGCTGCCAAAACTGTACAAATGCATGCCTCTTAGCCTAAAATGGACGGGCGGAGTGAGGCTCACAGCCATTTTATAGCCTTAATCATGCTGCCTGCGACATTTTCACAAAGAAACTTCACAAGAGTAACTGTGATTTACTCAGCCAAAAAGCGACAGCATAATGTAGGACGCTGTCTATGCACTGCCATCATACCTGCGCATAACATTGGCACGCGCTCTTTCCACAAGCTGTTGCTTGTCAGTGCACAGCACAGATATTCTGGCAGATGCTATGTGCCGTACACACGGAAGCCACCATATCTGTGTGTGTGAATTTATCCCCAAGTTATATTTCCATTATAATAAAAAGCAACAATTGGTTGTTTGACTCACAGTAAGCCCAATCGGCCGGCCAGTTGGAATCGCAACGACACAAGGTCGATTCAAAGACATGCAAGCCTGAGGACATTGGTCGGCCTCCATCTCGATGCATGCGCTGCTCATGTTTTCTAAGCGAGACAGAAATGAGCAGTGGCTTGCAAATGCAGACCAAAGCCCTGCCACCCTGAGGATTGCTCCCGTACATACATGCAATAAAAGTGCACTGTGGAAGTTTGCATTGCAACATTTGTTTTAATGCTGCAAACTTTGGGACATAACAGTGAATGGTGCATGACAGTCCTGTTCGTTATAAGTGGGCTTCAATAGATCTGAACACATTAAAACAGCTGGCACACGGCACTGCTCAGTTCGAAAGCAGCGAGTTTGGAGCAGCTTGGCATAAGGGTGGCGTCACTGCATGACCTTAACAGCGGTCACTGTTCTGCTTTGCCAGGCAATCATGACCAGAAAGGCCCTCGTGACCACTGTTTGGAAGTGAGTGCCAATGTAGCCGGGCCTCGGGAATCCGTGCAAAAGAGAAGACTGTCTTGAGGCCACCTCAGTCTGCTTGCAAACATGGCCTGCGGTGGCAATACCTTACACAGCTTACAAAAGCTTAGTTTTCAATGCGGCTGGCCTCTTTGCTGTTACAATGCAGTAATCTTATCGATGCAGGCTGACTCCACTTAAGTCCCCAGCCTTCCTTCAAAGCAAATCAAGCTTTGAGCAAGAGATTTTTTAAATTTCTCAATTATATACACCAAATTTTTGGGCATATTAGAAATAATTTTAAGACTATTGTCGCTAAATTTCACTGATATACATCCTGAAAATTGTTTTCTAATATATGCTTTTCCTCTAAAGCTTGTGAAAAGGGTGCACAATTAAAAAAAATATGGAAGAAGCCTGGTTGAACATTCACTGCATTCCTACTGGCATGCAACAGGTCAAGATATACTTAAGTTTTTTTTTCTCCTCAAAGCATAAATTTTGCTTCAGAATTTTTGTGATGCAGTGCCCACTGACATATCTAGAACGAAAAGAGACCTTCATACCAGAAATATAGAATTCTGAAATTTGAAAAACGAAGAATGTCTTGACTTACACTAGGAGTGGAATGAAACAAACTGGGTCCACCTAAAAAACACAGTCTTGAAGAAATCTGCTGTGCATGAGAGTATCTAAACAATTAATCCATAACGGAGAAACATAACCATTGTTCAAGCGTTTCCCTGCAATACACAGCCGCCGCAGTGCAAGAAACGCTTCTTCTAGAGTACTTCCCGATCAATTTCAGCAATGAAATTTCGGGACAGCATAAAATATGAGGCATACAAGTGGATACAACAATTTTTTGGCAATTTTGTTCAGATTTCAAAGCCGTGGTCTCCTTAAAGTGAGTTTTATTTCACAACTGCTCATGCTCCAATGACACAAGGAAGAAGAATATGTAAATCTGGAAAATTAAATGAAGCGTACTCATGCGTGGCAGTGAGTTTTGCTTCAGTTCTGGCTTTTAAAAGCACCATGTGCTCCGCTAAGCTGTGGTGACCAAACTGCAGCCTGCAGCTCTTGGCAAAGACATTGTCAGGCTCACAAACAGGGTCCACCGCCAATGCTAGTATGGTACAGATGAAAAGCATGCCTGCAATTCCTGGCCACTAGTAACACCACAGCGCTTGCCACCTCCAAATGCACTGCAGCTTGCCCTTGAATTTGGATCAAAGAGACATTCAACCCTAAATTTCTTAGAAACAGAAGCATTTTCTCTGATACGTCAATGCAGCCTCCACGGGTGTAACTACCAGATTTCACAGAGCACAAAAACTCTGGGAGAAATTGTGCCCCTTTTAAAGGAGGCCACATTCACTCTGTTGGTGCATTTCAATAACCAATCAGTCTTGACTCGCCACCCTATGCTGGTATCTGTCATCACTTTGACCTTTTCCATAAAGAAAAAAATAAAAAACTTGGGGGCCATCTTAGCCGCATTCTTAAAGAAGAAAATGCGATAATCTTTCGGTTGCCTGCTATGGTGTCTACAGCGAGCGCCTAAAGTTCTTGCTGCTTTCCTGCCAAAACTCCAGTTGGAACTGGCTTTGTCGCAGATAGCATGTAAGGGCAATCATCACCTTCTAGAATGTTCCAGTAAGTTCCACTGGATTATTAATCCAATCCACCTTACACTACCCACTAATCCACCTTAATTCATTTTCTGGGGTGGGCCAGCTTCCAAATATTGGGGTCCTCAGATATTCCATCAGGTTGCCACCTTCCATGGTGGGCAGGTTGTGATGACGTTACAAGGTCATGTAACCTCTCTTGACCAATCAGGGAATTTCGTGACAGAGAAGCTGGAAATATTTTGTGAAATGACAAGATAAATGGCATTAAAGAAAGCTTCCAGACCCCATCATGGTGGCAAAGGAAGACTCTGCATGCTGGAACCAAGTCTATTTTACACATAGCTTCAACTTAGCTGACCATGCACATTCACGGAAGGACAAAACCGAGCGAATGACACAGTGAGGAGCAGATACCCTGCCTTGCACATGATGCGCACCTTCTGCACGACCTGGTCGAGGAGTCGCCCGCAGTCTTCTTCCTGGGGCTGCTCGCCAGCCAGGTAGAGGTGCTTGACCGGTGACATGGGGTCTCCGCCAATGCGCAGCTCGGGTATCCTGTGCCAACGAGCAAGAGCACACTACGGTTTTGAATTTGAGAACACCAGCCAGGGTGACCAGCATTTCCCAGAGAAAAAGAAACACACGCTGCAGAGAGGTGAGGCGCCAGGTTTGAAGATGAATAACAAAGCTTTCTGTTGAGGCCAAAGATAGCACTGCTCGGCCGTGGCGCCACAAAGATAACGGGGTTCGAAATATGCCATTTTTCACTGTGGTTGATAAAAATATTTCCTGGAGTACTCCTCAGTAGATTTCAGCAAGGAAACTTTGAGATAGCACAGTCATAGTATCAAGCCAATATTTGCCCGCACGAACTTCTATAAATATTCATTTTCGCCGAAAGCAATATCTGACTGGAATTCCCTGCCTCATGATTCACCTCTCCTTTCTTCAACCTTTTGAGAGCCTATACATCTGACTGTACAGTTAGAAATTATGATTATTTATTAACAGTGCATAGTGTGCTTCTTTGTCTATGTGCCTGTGTTTGGGGCATGTACTTTCACAAAGTGTATTTGCTTTATAACCTTGTTTATGTATGTTAATATTTTTCTTGTTGCAAATTGTAACTTCATCATTGTTGCTGATTCCAAGGCATAGTGCTTACTAAGAAATGTATGTATTCTCTCCTGCTTGGACCGATTCGGTCTGCAGTATTCTGTAAATAAATAAATATATAAATAAATAAATAAAGAAGTCACACACAGGCATATGTTCACTTTTGGAAAAGCGAATTTTTGGCCATTTTTTGCAATCAGAAGTTTGCATCCTCCTTCAATGGGCACAGTAAGGAGAGTTGACAGGAAAGACAAATCAACCGGAGATTTCTGTCCTCACAAGCAAAGCACAATCTACAGACACTGTAAGGCTGGATGTCAGTTTCGACTTGGGCCCAATGCTGCGAGTGGTCCCGCTCAGAATGCAGTGCAGGGACAGGATGGTTAAAAAACTAAGACGTCACGAGTGCCATATTGTGCCAAATTCTTCTTCTGTCCTGCCTCCGTGCTGTTTTCCAAAAGCGGCATCAGGAGAGTGCACAAACACACTTAACAATCGGCCACCAAAGCAAATAATCAAATTAAAATAATACAATGTGGCTATACACAGGCATCTGTGTGCAGAGCAATGCCAGTGACAGACAACTAAACAACATGCACGATGACTTGAGCGTTGCTCAATATTTGCCCCTCAACGGTTAGCAAAATGAGCGAACACGTGAGCGAACACGTCTTGTCAGAACTGAAAACATGGGGTATTTGTTCTTCCAACCTCGCTGGGCATCTGTCATGCCACTGCACGTGTTACTAATCAGTGCCAGTGTCATCAGCCAGAGTGAGGATGCCTTCTTGGATACGCAACAAATTGCAAGGCGGAGACCAAGACTGCATTTAGTACACATCAGAAAGTGGCAACTGTGACAGACTGCTCACCTGTGCAGCTTCTCATGAATCTGGAGGCAGTTTTCCCTCAGGCGGGTCAGCAACTCTGCAGAGGTGGAAGTGAAAAGAAAACGCATACAAAATGCAATCGCCCGAAACAGCAGTGCAAATAGATCGATAACTTGCCGAAAACATGAAAAATTCAAGCGTCGCCAGCGGCGAGTCATGCTGTCAACATGGCGGGCCAACGCAACCACGGTGTTTCCCCAGCGATTTTCTCGAGCCGGTCGTGCCTGATTCGCGCTATCCGACTAGACAAACGGTCTAAATGCGTGGTAGTGTCATTGAATTTTGTTCCTAGACATCTGTCAATGGCGCAGACGCGATGCTGCGCGAACACTGACACTCGAACAGTAGAATTAGCACAGTGTCGTCGACAACGGTGCACCGAAAAACTCAATTGCAAACTTCACAGCTGGATAACTTGACATCGGGAAAAAAAACTGCCCAGTAATCATGCGAAGCCCTTATTGCAAAATGTTCAGTTTTCACGATCGCGCTGCGTACCTACAAAGAGCGGCTAATTGTTTTTTGAGCACAACAAACACAACCTCAGACTCGAGCCAAGGCATTTCTGTGACCCACCCCCCGCATGAAAGCAGCCACTGCCTTCGAAATACCCCCATAAAAGCGGCCACTGCCTTCACAATTCGAAATACCCCGAAGGTTGAACGCATGGGTGCGGCGACCGTGGCCTCGTGCAATGCTTGGTCAGATTAGAGCAGCTGTTGCACGCACCCGGTAAGAACTTGAAACAGCCAAAGCTCACTGGCTTCCTTGCACCTGAATAAAGTTTTGCTTCACTGAATACATTGTATTTTTTACTTCCTCACCGTGGCGGTGCAATTAAACCTCGACTGCTTTAGATTTTCTCGGGTGGTTGGGGAAAGCAATGAATGTCCTGACCACTCCTAAGAGTGGAACAAAACAAACAAGGTCAGAACAGATAGAACAGTCGTGAAGAAATCTGCGCTGCAAGTGAGTATCTAAGCAATTAATCCATAACGGAGAAAAACATCAATGTTCAAGCATCTCCCTACAATGCACAGCCGGCACGATTCAGGAAACAATTTTTATAGAGCACTTCCTGGTCAGTTTCAGCACTGAAACTTTGGGACAGCATAAAAAACGAGGCACACAAGCGGACGTCCCAACTTTAAGGAAATGCAATTTTTTGACATTTTTTGGAATTTCAAAGCCCCGCTGAAGCTGCGGCTGAGTGTCCGCTTTCCGTGTAGTTGGGTACACGTGAACACTTCAAGCTTGAAATCTGCACATCGTATGCAGTGAAGCGACTATCTGTCAACTGTCACCTGGGGCAGACTGACAGAACGTGTGGCTCAAAATGCAGCACAAATAAAAATGATACCGAACTGCGCAGACGAAACTTTAAAGGGACACTGGGCAGAAATTGAAGTTGGCTTGTATCGATAGAATACCAGCTCTTGATCACGAAAACGCCACTCTTACTGAAAACAAAGCTCTTGTAAGGTAGAAAATAGCAAGAAACAAAATACAGGTATCGCTGCCACAGGCCAATCTCGCAAGTACAAGCGTGGTGACGCCATAGGACAACGGACGCCACCTTGGAGGAATTTTCCTTCCTACATCTAGTGCGAATCTCTGAGGCTGACAAAGGTAGGTTGCGCGGTTCAATATTGAAGCAAGTTTTGTTTTATAACCAATAGTGCACTTTTATCACACAAGGAAGGCAGACAAAAGACAACCTGAATGTTGGAAGCAAAGAAAACCGATGCTTGGCGGCGCCACAGGCGGCCAGGAGAGTTTCGGTTTGTTATGTATGGCTCTTCGCGTCTATGAGCTTTGCGTGCCCCGTGGTTATGTTTCTGACGCGCCTCGATTTACAAGCGCCGAACACCAGAGGAACTCCAAGTGCCGCTTCATGTCCTAGTTAACCTTTGAAGGAGCCTGTCAAGGCTGGTCAGATGATCGCCACGGTCGATCATCGCCACGACCAGATGATCGCCACAGCACGAAAGTCAGTGATCGTACAAGGCAGTTAGCAGTATATACTTAACGGAAATTGTTTATTAGGGAAGAGAGACAAGATACAAGGCAGT
The DNA here is from genome assembly GCF_052857255.1 of Amblyomma americanum. Taxonomy (NCBI): domain Eukaryota; kingdom Metazoa; phylum Arthropoda; class Arachnida; order Ixodida; family Ixodidae; genus Amblyomma; species Amblyomma americanum. The sequence goes on along the minus strand of NC_135507.1, from coordinate 117,746,286 downwards.
TAAGAAAAAAAAATTGCTGATCGCCTACCTTTGTTAGGCCAGGATATGCGAAAGCGCGGAGACTTCTTCATCGGAAGAGTGCATTCTCTAGATGCGCCTTTATTCACGGTCAATGCTTGAGCCGTCGTGGCGGAGTGGTAGCGTCTCCGCCTCAAACGTCGAAGGCCCTGGTTCAATTCCAAGCCTCGGTGCAGGTTTTTTTTTTACGTATTCAGTGAGTGTGCGGGGGGTTTTGGTGGCTCCCATAAATGCCGCCACCGACTACGTTAGTTAGCAGTTTAGTGGATATAGTCAAGGGTTCGACGAAAGCTCGTCTGGTCAGGCATTAGTAGAAGCAAAAGATTACAGTCACTGACCAAGTCAAAGTAGTGCAAGTCAAGTCAAGTTTAGTGCAAGCTCTGTTAAGGCTTTATACTCCGGCGTAAAGCGTGTGCTGCACGGCAACGTCACATCGGCCAAAGCGAGACCCTCTATAGTCCAACTGCGCTTGGCCGCCGACGCGTTTGGCGGCTTCGGCGCACTCTGACCGCACTGGCGGAGACTTGGACCACATCTCTATTTCGCGCCCAGTCCGCCAGCCGCCGCCGGCCCGGCCAGACCGGTTCGGCTCCACGTCGTGACCTCATGTGCCTACTCGGAGCACCGCCATGACGAATTCGAAGGTTCGCGGTCAGTAAAGCTGTCGCTTTAAAGGAGATTTGGAACCTGCCGAAACCATGACTCCGCTCTCCTCCAACTGGTCTGTTTGTAGCTCCGTTCAATAGCTTCTGCAGTTGGGCGGAGCTGTTCTCTTCGAGCTCTCGGCTAATTTAATCCATTCAGAGTACACATCTGAAGGTATAGATGCAAGTGGGCGACAGAACCCGATCCAATAGACCCCATACCTCCGGAAATGCGCAGAACCCGTTGAAGCGTCCTGCGTCAGTTTTACTTTCAAGCCGCCAACTTTTAACGCGAGCGCCCTTGAGCATCCATCCGTTTTTTGTGGAAAAAAAATTGATAAATAAATAAACAACCTGGCCTTACATCACGCTAATCCGCCCGAAAGTTGAGTATGCGTCTGCCATATGGGACCCTCATCAAGCTTACATCATAAACAACCTTGAATCCCTGCAAAACCGTGCTGTTCGCTTCATCTTTTCAGATTATTCACGCTTCACCAGTGTCACAGCATTAAAACAACGTGCCGAGTTGGAACCGCTATCATGTCGACGCCATTTCGCTCGCCTAACCTTGCTTCACAAACTGTATCACCATCCCACCCTCCACGACGACTTCTTTTTGCCACACCCTGCAGTCTTTCCTCGCCGCGACCACGTTAACAAAATAAAACGCGTCACATGCCGTTCTTTGCTCTACTCGAAATCATTCATTCCTCGCACTATAATAGATTGGAATAACTTGCCATCACACATAGCTACTGAGGTTAACCCACAATCGTTTCAGCATTCGTTAAAACAAACCATGGACTAACAGATTTGGTATTTTTGTTGTATTATGTGCATTTACTGAGTATTTTCTTCTGCGTTGTTTGTTGTTGTTATTTGTGTACATTACTAGTTTTAATTAATTATTACGTGTATTTTGTTTCTAATGCCTGTGCCATATTTTTATGCTTGTATTGCCCCCCCCTATGTAATACCCTCGCACGAGGGCCCTTAGGGGTATTGTAAATAAAAAAATAAAAATAAATGAGAAACCTCCTCGACGCCGCCTGCTGCACCGTGTAACAGCGCTTTCAAGGAATCACAATCCATTGGCCCCAAAGCCTCGGCCAGCCTCTGATGGGTGCGACCTGCCGACCATGTCCTTGCCCCTCGCGACTCCCCGGACTGGGGTTAAGATATTTAATTAGCAACGGCTGCTCACTGGGGAAGGAAGAAACGACCCGCCAGCGCCTAACCTAACTGTGCTCCCTCAAAGGCATCGCACGCACTGTGGGGCTGAAGTCACTGAAATGCAGACCAGAGTTTTTGCGAGAACTTCGTTGGCGGGTTCGGGAACGGGATCCATCTTAATACGCGGTGCAGACAAAAACGAAGCGACGGTAGCGATCCCCGATAGATGCCTTCAATGTGCGGCGGCGGTAGCTTTCGCTTCGGCTGCTGCTATACTGCACTGCTAGCCGCCAGAAATCACGGAGTCTGCGTTTACGTCACGTTTCACGTCACTCCGTCCTGTGACGTCATAAGAGTCGCCGTGATGTCATAAGAGTGCGCCGAATTTGAATGCGAGGGCGGGAAAAACTTTTTCCACTTCGAATCCAAATTTCTTTGAAATAAATGCATCTTTCGCTCCCGGACAAGCAGCAACAAAGCCATGAAATGCCGAACTATCAGATTTTGCTAACAACAAAAAAAAAATGATAGAGTTCTCCTCATTGTCCCCTTAAGTACCTCACAGACAGCGCTCAGCGCTGCATGTCAGAAAATGATAATAATGACAGAAGCAAGCAGCTGTCGTCATCTGGCAGCTCCTAGGGGAACATGTGGACATGCGTAGAGCAGCTGATTTCAGCCAATATTTTTTTTTTTTTCCCAGGTTATCGACTCCCAAGCTGGGGGGGAGTGGCCCACACACGAGTGTGGCCGCATATAGATGCTACTGCTCTCTACAAAGCAGTGAAGATGAAGAAAGTGAAGAAGAAAGGAAAAGGCCCGTGAATATTTCACACAGTAACACGTGTGTCCCAAATAAGCAGCTTTTCCATCTCAATGCAGTTGCAGGCTGTTAAACTGGCTTTTCCACTGACCTACACATTATACTGAACTTGTCGACACCCTTTTTGACAGTCTGACACAGAGTATACAAGAGACCACTGAGGCGGGCGGCATGGCCCATTCAAATATGACCATAGCCACATCAATCTGAATTCACTTTAGTTGGAATCTGTGAACAACAGTGATGTCTGCTGTGAGCGAGCAGTTTTGATCACCTTCTTTTGGGTCTCTTGAAGTTCTTCCTCTGCATCGTTTTGTATCAAGGTATGCTGCTGGACGAGTTGGTTGGCATTCGTCATTTTCAGAAAGGAAGCGCTGGTGGACAAGGTGAAGAAGACTGTCGTTGCGCACTCCCACCAGAGTGTTGAGAATTGCTCTGCGTCATTTTGTTGCCTGCCTTCTACATGCAAGTGTTTGTGTGCTTAGCAAAGGATGTCCTTTTTGTGCCCCCTCTGAGGTGGAGTTCTTGTGCTATCAGTTACAAGTTGTCAAGCTTCAGTGGTAACACAGTACACAACTTCAACATGCATGGCTTGCATGCCAAAAGCGTTCATTCCATGACCCTTCCACCCCATTGGCCCTTGCCCCCATCCTGGCTATTCTCAAAGCCAGCAACCACATTAGCACCCTCCCGTGGCACTGCCTGCAACTAGGCCTGCTGTAGCAGCAGACTTTGCCGTCACGAGTGCCGAGCTGAAACAACCAAGCGGACAAAGCAAGACAGACACGCAACTTGTGGGCAAACATCCATGGAGCAAAGAAAAGGGCTCACCAGGGTGAGCAGCCAGGTGGTTCACAGCCTGTAGGGAAACCGAGGCCTGTAGGGGAGGCAGGGACGCTGAGAAGCAATAGCCTAGACCCGACAGCCGCTGGAAGAGCAGACAGGGCCCACACTGAATCTCAGCTGTCTCCTTTTTGTGCCAGGTTTTTCAGGAAAGCACACTATTAATTTTAAAAAACAGGCTTTTTGAGGTAACAGTATGCCTTTTGCAGCATAGTAATACCAGTGGTGGCTGAAAACCAGTGAACTGCTTTTAACTATCTTGGGATGGCGTTGCGCACACGACAGGATGTACCATCCCAAGAAAGCTATGCACCAACTCGCCCAGCAAGAAGTTCTTCTACATCGCTTTTAACTAGCAAGCTGCTTAACTAAATTAAAATTAACTTTTTAACTATTAGAGCACGATGCCTATTTTCCATCAGAGATCTGTAGCTGGCTATTAGTAATAGCCATATCAGTTTTTACAATTACAAAAATGTGATTTTCGACAGCGCTGTGGTTCAACAAACTTTGGCCATTTCTCGTACAATTCGAAAGCCCCGTGCCTACGGAGAGCACTCAGCGACATCCAACAAACCATATTATTTCTGTGCCTCGCCAGCGCTGAGGCACTCACTGCAGCGACAGGACTGCCATATTTAAATATCCACAGTGGAACCTCATTTATCCGGACCTCGATAACTCAGAAATTTGGTTAACTCAGACTACCTGCACAGTCCCAGCAAAAATGTGAGCAGCTCAGAGGTGTTAAAGGATTGTGAACTCAGAAACATTTGCCGCATATCGGATAACTCAGACAAACTCGGAGCGAGCTATCGCAACATCCCACTTTAGGCCGTGCAGTACACAGCAGCCTGGAGACTCGTCTGCCCTTGTCATAACCGATGATGAGGCCGAGGCAGCCGGGAAGAGCTAGCTGGAAAAGCTGAAACACGGCAAGAAGCTGGGCTGCTGGGCGATGATAGTGAAAAAGCAATCAGTGGCCAGGTGACGCTATCCACCATCTGATGCGCTTGTTGAGCCGCCGGAGCATCCAGTACGCATTGAAAGTGGCAAAGCACAATGTGACAGCTTGCACTGCCACCAGTCATTGCCCCATGCCACCGGCTGACTGCTATGCCTTCATTGCAGCTCCTTTCTTAGTGTTGTGACAGCCCACGCTGCGCACGAGCAGGTGCCCATAGTGTTCACTGGCTGTGCTGGGGCATGCTGTCAGTGTCATCATGCCCCGCACCTGCCACTGCAGCGCGGAGGCACATCGCCTAGCCACTGCGCCACAGCGCAGGATTGTCATGAGGATCCTCCTTTAGACACAGCGGGCTTGTCTGCCCTGATGGCTGTGATGGACCAACCCTGATGGGGTTGAAGAAAATCATTCTCGAGCAGATTCCGGTGACAAGGCAAACAGAGAACAGTTTTTCATGAAATAAAGGGATAGTCATGCCACATACATTTTTTCTTCTTGTTTTCATGGCCCATTCGATAGTCTGGAATTTGGTTAGGGCGAACATTTTTTCCAGTCCCTTGTGATTCAGGTTAACGAGGTTTTACTGCACACGCGCAGCATGTATACACCCTCAGTGTTCCTTTGCATTTAATGAAATCAATATGATGTCAGGCTACCAGCCAGCCCAACAGTCCACTCTTTAATAGAAGGACTGCTTAACAGGCAGAAGAGTCTTTCTGGCTCATCTAAACAAGTAAATACAGTAGAATCTCGATGATACGAACGTCATGGGGTTGCAAAAAATATTCGTATCATCTGAAATTCATATTATCCAAAGTAAACAAAATCTATATGCAGAAGCACAGAAAATGCATTCATGCAGATTTGCTTGCAGCTGACAGGATTTATTTATGACTGCATGCCCCGCTCATTTGAAATGTTAGAAATATACGGGCAGTGTTTAGTGCTCAAAGATGCAGTCATTGCTCACACATCCGTATCATCTGTAGGGGTGCAGAGAGTGTTCGGAACACCCAAAGTTCTGCCCACTGTACGCATACACAATGCACTCTGCCCAGAAAATCTTACCAATTGGTATCATCCCAAAATTTGTATCAACCGTGACCCTGTCAGTCATCAACATTCTACTGTAACCCAGACTGTGAAGTCGTGAACAAATCACGCACTATATCAATGAAGCCAAGCCCCTTTATCTTCAACCTAACACTTCACCTCTTCTTTCAAACGCCTACCCAATACTACTATATTGAAACCTGTCACGCTGACAAATTCACCTTATATCTCTCGTGGATTAAAATGGTCACATTCAGAGTAAGGCTTCAGCCCTAGCTAGTGCATTCTCCAGTTCTTCAGCAGCTACTCCATGGTTGTGTATCCGTGAACTTGTGCCAAACAGCCATTGGTTGTTTCAGAATGAGAAGTCTACTATAGTCCCCTTATTAAACATTGACTATGCTGAGGCTGCACTGCATGAGCTGCAAACAACTCAGCAAGAAGCAAACACAAACTTCCCCTTTTTTCACCTTTCCCCCCCTCTCCCTTCACGTTCTAAGCGTCTACCCAATATAAAACACAGTGCTAGCGCATCTTCCCTTACCAACCTTGCATAGATGCCCACAGAGTGTCCAAAACATGCTGCAAAGTGTTTGGCGGCATCTCATGACGACGAGTGCACGTTGCAAGGCATATTTCGAGTTTTCAAGAAATGCAGACATTTACCCATCTCTTCATTTATTACATATTCTTAAATGAAATTCAACATTCCACTCGGCTGCCTGACTTTAAGGGGGGATGCAGGGTTCAAATCGAGTAAACACTCTTGACTTTAATTTTTAAAAACAGTAGGTTCGGAATTTAACAGGCCTTCTAAATCACATCTAAAAAAATTTATACCAGAAGCAGCCCCAAAGTAACTGTAAAAAAAGTTATTGTCACCATCGGTAGCAGGAAAATTGGCTAAAATCTCTGCTGGCAGATTTCCGAGCACGATACTTCAGCTTCTGCACTGCCACTTTGACAAGTTCGGTATCATTGGAAAGCTTGTTCCATCAGAGCTCTCCGCCCATTAGGACTACGTGTCTAAAATCAGAAACACTGGCACAAACATCAAAAATGTGGCAGCCTCTACAAAGCCATTGCCATGAACGGCCATGACCTGCTCGTGCAACTTCAGTGCCAGTTTTCTCAAAGGTGTTTTGACCCGACTTCCGTGCTTGCAGAAAGCGTAGCATAACAATGGCTTGTTTGATTTTCACAAGGTTTGTTGCGTTATATTTCTTGATAAATTCTTTATGCAGAGACGTTCCTGCATTTTTGAATTAATTTCTCTTGCTCTGCAACCACTGAATAGCCAGTGCATTATGCAAGCATGGATTTAACATTCTCTGTAGGAAAAAATCAGGCTGCTAAAAATATTTCGAGAATGTCACTGCATGCACCGTTCCTTAAGGTAAGTGCAACTCCAGGCTCCTGTCATGTTTTGTTGCGGTGCCAGACTTTGTGCAAGTTTGGTGTAAGAATGAAGCACATAAAAATTGTGGGGCCCCCATGGCTCGACACAACAGGTTGTGTGCACCAAGCCCGTGTCATTCTAAGCGGATGCGAGTGGGTGCATTCAAGTGCAGCACCACAGCGTATGTGCGGCAAGTTCTTCGCCGCAGTGAGCACGCGTGCTATCTGTATCTGGCCAGTGGCTAGATGAAGGCCAAGTGAGTAGCACACAGGAAATTTCAGTGCGGAAGCACTGCCTGTGCACTTCGTGGTTCCAGCTGCCGATGAGACATTTACAATTCGCTTTCGGTGGGCGCAGAAGCCTTCCTGGCTCCTTCAATGTGGACCACTGGCAGCGAGACAGTGGTACCTGGTGTGAGTGGCGGTAATGCCAGCAAGCGTGCGATTTGTGTAGCCCTGAGGTGCACGTGTCGTCGTGCAGTTTACTGGAGCAGACATCATGTTGTTTTATCATAGCGTGGTGTCGAGGCACTAGGTCACTACACTGTTGTTACGCTAGTACGAGTGCTCCTCTTCGCATGGACCTCGCTGCGAGTGCACTTGTTTCCTTCTGCATTCTTGTGTTGTTCCGTTAGCCCGCAATAAACGGGGTTGTCTGTTCGTGTGGTGTGTGACTCATCAGGCGATAGATACCTTGGCTCGCAAACTGCCCAGAAAGGGGAGGTTCCCTCACTCTATAACTTCAAAACTATTGAAGGTACACGGTGAAAATTTGTATTTAATCTTTTAGTGCACTTCCCAATAAGCATGCCAGATTTAATCGCTGTAAGCCAAAAATACAAATTTCACATCTGAAACCCCCTGTTAAGGTAGGGAAGGTGGCTGCTCTGTACAGATCACACCATGCATAAGCCCCGTTGGTGGCATAGCTCACTTCCCACCGTCCGCTGCAAACATCTGCTTGAAACTTGCCTACATTCCCAAAACTCAGCCCACTAAATATCACCACAGCAGTTTATTTATGGTCTTGTGACAGCTAGGCAGCACAAGCTGCCAGTGCTCAATGATGCAAACCTAAATCGGCGAAAACAGTGGAAAAATTGTAAATGCAAACCAAAGTTTGCCAACACAATGATTACAGGCAGAAGTTGCGACAATGTGACACACGAACTGCTGGAAGCGTTTTTTATCAGAAAAAATGCTGATATGCTGATATGTGTATAAGCCACACTTCAGTCTGCTTGAAATGAAAAGAGTGTTTCTTGGCGACATGTGTGCAAGATTCTGAAAAATTTGGTATGAAGACTGGCTTTAAGAGTGTATATATGTGTGCGCGTTCTTTCTGAATAAACAGTTTTGAGTTAGCGCCTGTCTTGCCCCCTTTATGTGTTGTGCTAAAAAGAATTGCACCCTGAAAATGGTTTATGATTTATGGAGTTTAACGTCCCAAAGAGACTCAGTCTATGAGGGGCATTGTGGTGGAGGGTTCTGGTAATTTTGATCACGTGGGATTCTTTGCGCACTGACATCGCACAGCAAATTCTGCTTTGAAAACATGAACCAACTAGCCCCCAAGCAAATGCTGCTGAAATATTTATGGACTGAACACATTCTGGCACACCATGCTCAATATGTAATAGGTAACGATTTTGTGTGGAGGGGAAGGGCAGAGGGGGGAAGAAATCCAACACAACTCAGGTAGAATTGAAAAAAAAAAAAGAAAGCAGTGAACAATTCAACACAATTCAAATTCAGTGGGTTATACTGTCTTGCAATAATATAAACAAACAAAACATGAATACGACAAAGATGAGGTCAAGTATTTTTTTTTTAGACAGTGACACTACCTCCTAGGCAAACCTTTTCATTCATTTTTGGTTTTTGGGAAGAATGACATTTGTAGTACATCTGCTCAGCATTTGATTTCTTTCCCTTTCAATGTGTGATCCCTTCTTGCTGACATGAGCTGGAACACATATTGGTTACAACCAATACCGGTTTTGCAATGAAACATATTATGGATACATGTCAACCTGAGGGTGTGCCCACGTCTCTGAAATGAGTCCCATCCTAAAAACCTTTTCACTGGTGACACACTGCATTTCCCATGGTAATTATCCAAAACAAATCGGACAGCTAACTTGGGTGTTTTCTAATTTGTCAATATATTTGTTTTATACTTAGAGCCCTGTAGTGATATCCTGTGCCCCTCAAAGTTCCCTGTCGGGTGTCTTACTATTCCCAATGGTGGCAAATGACACAAAAGCATTTAACTCTTGTTGAACAGTGTCAAAATATGCACTTACATACCTTTTCGGTGCTAAATGCTTGTGGCAACGCAACTGCTCGCTATTCGGTAACCCGTTTTGAAAGCTGCCCACTTGCTCATCCTTACCCCAAGAATAGAAGTCGTCAATGCAGTCCCAATACATAAACGTGGTCCAGAGAACGTTACTCTGAATTACAGACCAATTTCAGTTACAAGTCCGCATTGCAAAAGCCCGGAATGCACAGTGTACAGAGCAGTGGTCCCACCTGATGGTCGACGACGAAGCTGGTGCCGCAGCAGAAGCCACCGTAGGAGCCCACCGCATGCTCCAGTGTGGCGCACATCAGGTCAATCTCACTGCTCTGCGGACAGACAGGGAAAAAGTCGGGTCAGGCACTGCGCACAACACAGTGGAAAGTTGCACACACTTGGAGCCCCTCTTAGCCACATTCTAAAACAAGAAAATGTGATAGCACTTTTGATGTCTGCTATGGCATTGAGTGCCTAATGTTGTTCTTGAGATTTTCTATCTAACACTCTGGATGGAACCGTTCCATATATGGTATGTATGAATCATCACCTACAAGGTTCCAGTACTTTCCTATGGATTATCATACAGGATTCTGACCACACCCACTAATCTACCTTAATCTGCCCACTAATCCAAACTAATCCACCTTAATCCATTTTTAGGGCGGGCCAACTTCCAAATTTTGGGCGCCTTCAGATTTTCAAATTTCACGGCGCCCTGTGATTGGCCCACTAGTGGTCATGTGGTATTGATGACGTCATGACCCTCTCAACCAATTTGAGATATAAAATAAAAATGTTTCTGCATGTACCGTACACCTATGCAGAGAAGGTGAGCAGTGAAATCAGAGGCTTTTTAAAAAGCGAAGCAGCTTTCCTCCTCTGTGACGTGCAGAGGAAGAGAAAATGCCCCAGCATTCTTCTCTACACTGGCCACACTGCCAAACCAGGCAGCGTATTCATAGCACAGGTTGTCAGGACTACCACAGACACAGCACAACAGAGCAGTGCTGCGCCTTCTTTCTTTCATCTACGCCCACTGAGCTATAGCCATGGTAAACGAGCTCTCTCTCGCTCATGGCTCTCATAAATTATGACTCACAATTAGCAAAGGTGAACCACCATTCCGCTGTTTAAATGAGTTCACCTGAACGTGCAGTTTTTGTGCAACCAAAACTAAACTGCATAAATTCCAATGAGCTTTACTATCTGCGTACTGTTCACATGAATTCTTTTCTTTTTCACCAACTCTCCCCTGCAATGCATCCACAACCCTGAGGGGAAAATACACATATTGCGACCAATGCTCAGCCCTCCAACCACTCACAGGTACGTCGAAGTGCTCACGCACGCCGCGCCCTGTGCGGCCCAGCACACCGAACGAGCAGGTCTCGTCAAGGAACAGGCGAAGCTGGAAGCGCCGCCGTAGCCGCACCAGGTCGGGCAGTGGGCAGATGTCTCCCACACTGGCGTAGATGCCCTCAGCCACCAGGAAGCGGCGGGTCACCCGCGCCCTGCACACGATGCAACATTTCGTTGGGTCATGACAAATAATGCAGTCAAGATGGAATCAGTGTTTGGGTGCTCATTTTGGGTTCTTTGTTCACAAGAAACCCACAAAGGGAGGCCATATGAGCTATACGGGCTTCCATACAATTCAAATGGGATCCCACATGGACTTTTGTTGTGAACAAGGAACCTGATATGAGCACCAAAACACTCGATTCTTTTTTACTTGTTCAGTGACTGCAGCTCATCCTTTGCAAGACAGGTCACTAGCAAAGCCTTTTGTACAGAAGAGGGTTTAACCAACCTAACGATTAGATGACGATAAAAAGGAGTCTTGAATGGCAAGCTTTATTTGCTGGTACCCATAACAGCAGCAATGTATGTAGAAAAGTCGTTATCAAGGCTGACAGTGACGGATAGTAACCCCATGATCGTACCATATTCATCTGCAGCTGCCTTTGAAGCATTACTTTCTACAGGCATTTTACCACACGAATAGAAATTTCTAAAACAAGATCAGTGTTGAAGCAAGAAAATGCACAGCCATTCTTTTAAGAGTTGCCAGGCATACTAAGCTGCACACGTAATCAGAAAAACTAAACCCTATTATAAATTCAAAACTCGCATAGCTTATATTTCTTCAAAGTGCGCGGATTTTTCGGACTGATTATTCAGACCACTTTTCGGATACCAATGAATGAAAAATCTGTAGCAGACAGTATTGCATGAAGTCCACATTTTGGAAAAACCAGAAAAAATAATGCAACAACAGAAAGCTTTTCACAAAAACAAGAGTTAATCACTAATCGCCAGTTTGACATCAGAAAAACATTGTTCAACTGAAATTGCTCTATACAAAAATAAGTGATCTTTAGACAGTTTTAAAAAAAGGCACATGGCACTAGATACTATAGATACTAGATAATCTTATAGCTATTATTACGGAGTGTGCAGTAGAAGTAGGTGGTAACTGCAGCGGTGGCCTAGTGATCCAAGCATGCGCCTTGCATGTGGGAGGTGCAGGGTTCGATCCTCAGTGCTGCCGGCTACCCACCAATGATACAATGGGTACAAGCTTTGCCCTGGTCTGGTGCTCGGCTTATTTAGGGTGAAATGCTTGGGAAATGGGTCTTTGACCCCACCTCTAGTAGAAGAAAATACCTTGTGCTATGGTGCTCTTTGGCCACAGATGCCCTTGCGCCACAAAAATCCATAATCATCATCAGAAGTAGGTGGTACGATGGTTCAACAGGATACTGGCAAGATTTCTCAGCAAACGAAAGATAAACGCCAAAGCATGAAAATGTATAACCCTACAGACAGAATAGAATTGGCAGAGCTACCAACCTTAATAAATAAGTGCAAGGTAGCCGACATAAGGAAGCTTTATACAGCCAAACCCCGCTACAATGAACGGTTCGACAGCGAAATTTCCGCCACAATGAAGTATTTCCTATTTCCCATCAGCATACCATACTAGGCAATGCAGTTATTTTCCCCCACAGCTAACAATTTTCGCAGCAAGGTTCCACTTCAACGAAATTTTTCCGAATAAGTGGCCAATTTTTTTTTTGTGTGTCCACGTATGTGCCCGTATCTCGTTAGGTTTCACCAAAAGTGGCTGCCGAAAACAGTTTGCACTTTCAATAGCGCGGCTGACATTCCCGGGAGAATCGGAATTAATGTGCAGTCGTGCGCATAAAGATGCGATGCAGCGCATGACTGCCGACGATGGATTTGTATGTTCTTGCCGACAGCCTGGACTTTGCACTTGCAAACCACAGTCGTTGGTGAATGGTGGCTTTCGACCTTTCGACTTTTTCGCTTGCTTCACTGATGAAGGCGTAACGCGAACGAGTTCTACAGCGTTCATTTCAGTGTGAAGCAATCATGTCAATGGAAATCAGCGAAAATGTTAAGCGTTATATGATAACCGCTGGCTAGTTACAGAGCACTTTTTCCGAGGCTTCTTTGGGGAGCAAAGGCCTAGCGACATCGAGCAAGTGGCACGCAACGATCTGCTGTCACCCGGCGCGCCGATGGGCGGCATGTCATTGCAAGAAGCCTGATGCCAGTAGAGTGCACTCTAGTCTTGCTTTTGCGCTGCAGGCAAGCATCGTGATAATGTTTCGCCCACCCCGTCTGGTGCCCTCCTCCACTGACTGAATACAGCCACTGCGAGTGCCAGTGGTTCTTGGCTGATGTCTCAACAGAACGACACACCGCTGGTAAGTTCGCACCACGCGTCGCAAAACGTAAAACGTCTTCGAACAATTGGAGCAACTACACATCTGGTACGTCGTCTAAAGAATTAATTTCGAGGTGCATGTGACTGCTGCTCAACGCCTCCAGGCAGCACGAGCTAAGTACAGGTTCTTGCACGACGAAAGGAAGGGCACTTTCAAAATGCGTGCGTAAAACTCAGCTTTGGTAGCAAATGTACCGGGTGCGTTTATTACGCGATTCCGAGATTTTCGGAGTACCAAGGAACTTGCCATGACGCCCATTTCGAAACAGTGAAAAACCAAAACTGACAAATGTTTGTAAAATGAACGTTCTTCAGGAACTATACGGTCTAAACTGTCACTGTTTTGTCCCGATTTCACGACAACAAAGCTTCCGCTTCAAAGAAATTTTTCGAGGGTTCGGTGAATTTCGTTGCAGTGGGATTCGGCTATATTGAGAGAATCGAGCATGCTATAAACAAGGGAGGTGGCCTAAAAGAGTTAAGCGGAAACTTTTGTTTTTCTGCATGTTAATTGTTAGACCCACCGTTCTGCTCTGCCTGTCCAACTCACTGATCACGCTTTGCAGTTCATGTCCTGAGGAACTTAGCAAGGCATGTCATCAGCAAATTGCAGATTACTAACATAGTCTCCATTAACTTTCATCCCCAACTGTTCCCAATCCGGGCCTCTGAATTACTATAATGTTTATCCTGGCTTGCGAATCATGCAGTTCTTGTCATTGTACTAACGCCACTGGTTCCTACCTTTTGCAATTTCACTTCACTTGTGCCGTTCTGGGAGGTCTCCCAGGCAGCCAGCCCTGTACTTTGGGACCTGCCCTCATGCAACATTTCTGTCGCATTCCCTTGGACCACATGCTCCAACAAATAGACACACGAACTCACTTGCGGGGGTCGACAGTGTCACGCTCCTGCTGCTCCAGGAGCAGCCGCTCCAAGTCGCCAATGTCGTTGTGACGGAAGTAGTACACCTGGCTCCGTGAGGCCAGCAGCCCCATCTGGATGGCATAGTTGACTTCTGCATCCCTGCAGCCACAGTCACCCACAGATATGCATGCATCAGCGATAGACTGTCAAACCTCTGTGAACAGGGCAATCCGCTTATAACAATATTGAGAAATATTGACAAAACTGGAAAATCCAATTGTTATAACCGATTATCGTTATATTTGGACCAGCAAAAAAGAAAAGATGGCAGTGGTTTAGCTCTGGTTAAACCTGGAGTGATGCGATAGCTACAGCTGGCCAAGTGGAACTCGGCCAGTTGAATTGCAAAGTCAGTCTTTCGACCCTCCGTTTCGCTGGGCGTTCCTTCTTCATCTCCGTCCCTGGACGTGATTCTGTCTCTCTCTCCCCTCTCCATTGCCTCCCCCACTTGGTTTCAGCGGCGCGCCGGCCACTGCTGCGCACCACGTGGCGGCGCCTCCACACTGAAGGCTTGAAATGTTAGCGTAATGCAGCTATCGCTACAGAAGCAAAAAACAACACACCTACAACAAGGCCATACAGGGTCTTGGCACTCTCCCAAGTTCGGGCGAGCCACCGAAACACCCTCTGGAGCTCCCATCAAATGATAACCACGCCACAATGTTATTGGGGCACAGCATCTTGGCGCACTGCCAAGGTCTGTGCTGGGGACAGCGCAAAACGGGGGAACCTGGCAAGAAAAGCTGACGCTTATCTCAACGACAAAAGTGGGGGGGGGGGGGGGGGGGTGAGGTTAAGAGATATCACCTTGCGCTATCACCCAGTTCACGAATGCACAAACTGGCCGAAAATACATTTGTACGAGACAGCGTTGTGCAGTGGCGGCCAAGTAAGCTCCTCCCTCCAGCAATTGCCACAACGATAGCGCTTGGTTCCTGATGCCGTAGGCAACACTCCCTCACCGAATTAGCCACCACTCCTTGCGCAGTGCTGCAAAGATCAAGCAATGCGTCGCTGCCCTTCTCTGGCAGGTGCTGCCATCGGGAGCACTTGGGTTGCTTGGGTTGGGTTGCGACCCAGGTTGCTCTTCCCAAGAAGCCTCTCACAATTACATGAGCTGCCGCCTGACAGGGCTGTAGGCTGCTAGGTATATATATATATATACTGTACATACACCTGTGCAGGTGAGCATCCTGCCACAAAATTGACTTCAAACAAACACACACACAACACCCAAATGCGGGGAATGGCTACTATAAGTGCTAGCAAAATATAAAGCTAAACAAAACAGATAAATAAAGTTAAACAAGGGCAAGCATGCTAGTGCACCTAAGTCACATTTAGCTTACCACACATTGCTAATTATAAGCAGGCGTTTCTAAGAAAATGACCTTCCAAAGGAGGGGGGTCGACTTATAATTGGTGTCGACCTATATGCGGCAAAGGCGGCCTGTGTGCAGGGTCAAAAGTAGTTTCGACCAAGCTGTGGATAATATCACGCCCCGTACATGATAGGATGCACGCGCCTGACAATTGGCGTGAATTAAGTGTAAAAAGTGAAGCAGGTTGCTAGATCAGTTTACTGGCAAACATCACGTGATTGTAAGTTGACATCAAGATCCTCCGAAGCTCTGGCGCACGACTGACGCCGACGGCTCGCCATGCTTGTGGTCTGCGACTGTCGATGTGAAGTGGCATTCGCCTCGCCTGCTTTTCCGCATGCTTCACTGTCGAAGGGCTTGCAGCAATCAAATATACATTCACTTTAATTATTGTGTGACAGTGAACTGGCAAGATGATTATACTTTTTAGAGCAAACCATGACTAGATTAAAAAACTTTGCTATGGCTTTGATGCGCAGCACGCTAGGCCTAACAACTCCATACAAACAGTGCCTGGCGAGCTGCGAAGAAACGCGCCGCTAGCATGGGTGCACCCCATTCTAGTTTTTTTGTGCAGCATAATGTTTTGTCCTTTCTGATGCGAACGCCAAGTGCAGAAGATGACTTAGCAGTGCTGTGGCACTGCATGTTCGCAGTTCCAGCCAAAGTCTGATGCGCGGGACAACTCTGCATGTGTGTGGTCAGCAGTCATGAGCTGGCAGTTTTAAGCTCCCTGCGTAGTGTAGCACATGGGCAAACTGATGCACATATGTAGCAATCGTTTTGCCTGAATTTTCTTTTTCTTTTTTAAGAATTACCGGCTGCCAAGCTGGGCCAGCAGCCCTTACACGAGTATTACACGGTCTTGTCGTTTACAAACACGGGTGATGATGGCGATACTAGCCCCGAAGCATTTCTGGTAGCGGTATTTGAAAACGTCTGCGCCAGTGTAGACGACACTTGTTGCACTGGTTTTGGTAAGGCAGCGCAATATGCGAACCATTCCAAGCAGTGTTTGATAAGGCACCGGTGCAGGTGATGCCCCAGCTTTCGATGCATCTTTTTTCCCACGGGTAATTGCTTGCTCGAAAAACGCACTCTTCAGACAGGAAGTGTTGTGGGGCTACATTGCAGTGTTGCCAGAACAAAGAACGTTCGACTAAACAGTGTATAATGTAGTTGTCAAATACGGTGTGAAAGCAAGTCTTGAACAGGAACACACAGCTCGAAGTAATAATAGTGCAAAGCCAGCAGTCAGAGACCAACAGAGATAACAGGCGATAAAGCAGCACAGTCATGTGTGGGCCCCCTGACTAGCGGCAAACAGAACCGCCAATGGTTAGGCAGTTTCGGATGCTGGCGTCGGAGGTTACCGGATGTACACGGCGATGCCGCTCAGCCATTATTCCAAATCCTGCATTGCGCGCACCTGCGAGCATGCTGGTGGTCTGACACAGCAGGAAGCGGAAAATATGGGACTAAAAGTTTCTTTTTCTATATAAACACGGGCAATAAATTAGGGGTGTGTAAATCACACGAGTAAATACAATAAACCACGTGACCAGTCACTGCACGCAAAAGTGTCTGTGCGCTTTTGCATGCCTTTTTGCTATTTCTGCATTTCACTTCACCGAGGTGACAGTCACTAGCAGTGGTGTGTGTGGTGTATGTCTCTGCCTGATGGACACCAAGGTGCCACCACAACCTTGGCAACAATACAGCGTGGCTTTCAAGCGAGAAGCAATCCTCCACGCCGTGTCAGAAAAGAACGTTGCCGCAGGGCGGAAATTTGATGTGTCAGAAAAAGGTGTGGGGGAATGGAGAGAACAAAGACGCAAGATATTTGCGTGTGCTGCTACACGCCGTTCCTTTCACGAACTGAAGTCCAGATGATACCCCACTGTTGAGGAGGCAGCTTGAAATTGGATTCGCGACCAAAGAAGTAAGAGCCTTGGAGTTTGCTGCGACAACACTGAAGCAAAGGCATGCACTACTGTGGAGGACATGTGCACTCTGTGCACTGACTTCAAAGTGTCAAAGAAATGGGTGACAAATTTCATGAAATGGAACGGCCTGAGCCTAAGGCAACAGACAACTGTATGCCAAAGGTTGCCCGAAGCATACGAAGAGAAACAGCATGCATTCTGCGCTACGCAAGTGACCTGAGGGTAAAACATATGTTCCTGCTTGGTCAGGTCGCCAATGCTGACCAGACTCCGGCCTGGTTTGACAAGCCCAGTAAGAGGAGCGTGTCCGGGAAGGGTGAGCACCAGGTTCGCCTGCTGACCACGGGCAACACGCACAACCGTTTCATGGTTGAAACGTCCCTCCTTCGCCCCTGTTGCTTACCGTTCTCTGCATTCCTCTCCGCGGCCACTTCCTTTGTCCACCCCTACTCTTCCTGATGGAGTCAACGGTGGCTACCAAATATGGCAACGTGGGTTGTTGCCTGTCCAAATAGGGGAAACATTCCGCGGAAACACAATGCTAGGAGGGTGCGGTCAGCAGCTTCCAGGAAACATCACTGAATCGTCACACCTTTTCATCAGTGGCGACGAGTCGTAAGAAATGTCTCGCAGACAAATAAATGTTCCTTTGCATGACTCGGTCTTTTGAAAAACTTATTCGTGAGCTAGGGCCACGGGGTGAGGCAGTGTCGACCTATATTTGGAGTCAAAACTTTTTTTTGCCCAGGGGTGGTCGCAAGTTGGGGGGTTGACTTATAATCGGAGTCAACTTATAATCGGCAATTTGCAGTAACCAAGGGGAGAGTCATAGATGTGAATAAAACACATCATCATTTGGACAGTACTTTTGCACACACGAAACCAGGTTCCATCCACTGTGGCAAATGTAGCAACAGTGTCTTCGCAGAACCAATTCCTGCCCGAGAAGACTGTTTATGGGGCTCGGTGCCAATGGCTAGCCCCTAGGCCAGGTCAAAGAGCAGCAACAACTGATTGGTTCTTACAAGACTGCAAACCTCAGCCTGTGCTATCAAGGAGCACCGTACTTGAGCTGTGAGTGCGGGCCTCTCACACTGAGAAGCACATATGGGAACACAACTGCTTTGAAATACACTGCTGGAGCACATGTGGAAAGGCTCCACAATGTGCAATTGTCTGCTAGGTTCATGAGCACTTTTTGATACGTTTTCAACACAGCACCTTGCAAAACTCAATCTTACGCATCACTGTGGGTGAGTTGTGCAAATCTGTGATGGAGTTATGAGCCCTTTTCAGATATTAGAACAGCAGCAGCCAAGGGTGCGTGGGCAACCTGCACACATGTTGCGATGGCTTTCTGGGGCACGCTTCATTGGAAAGCACAGATAAAGGGTCTTTGGTAATATAAACAGATACAGTGGACTCCCATTAAGATGAATTCAGTTAAGACAAATTCTTGGATAAGATGAACAATGCCAGACCATGTGGTTGGGTTCCCATTTGATTCAATGTAAAAAAATTAGCTTAACCCTGCAACACTTAGCATATAAAATGTGAATAATATTAATTTCTGCTTGGATTAGTACATAAACTGCTGGGATATTTAATTAATGGTCATCTCCACATATTTATCAATGCAAGGACCATGTGTAAACTCCCAGAGATACAGAAGGCCTACTGAAAGATAAATGTGTGCAGAGGCTAACCTTAACGGCAGAATTTGTAGTCGTAACGCTATATTTGCAGTTTTGAATTTTGTACCCGATTTACTGTATGCACCTAGGTTTTACTGCAGTTGCACGCAGTTTCATCGACCTTCGGCATTTAGAAATAAGAATTACCTAAAATTAATTATGCTGTAATTGCCTTTCGCTTGAAAAATCTCCCAGTTTTTTGCACTTGTACAATGAAGGGACCATGCAGTGATAAAATCCTGAAAATTCATGTTGTATCTGACATTTTCAATCCTGGGCATTACAGGGAGAACATGAACTGTTTGTCATGAGCTTTGGTTAAGATGAACTTTTGCGGCGACCTTGCCACATAGTGACTCCGGGCCATGGTACTCGCAGAGCATCCGTGCAGCACTCTCGAGGCAAGCATGAGAAAAACAAATTGAAAGAATGCTTCCCTGCCAGTAGCCATACCAGCCCTCACGAGAGCTCCCACCCTGCTAGTTGACTTGGTGCTGACACAATTCAATTAAATCAAAGTCAAATTTTAAACTGAAGCGGCGTTGCAACATACATTTTCAGGGCACACAGATTTGACATGACCCTACGGTATCAGTGCCATGGCTGCATCGCCTGCACTGGATTGAGAGATGTGAGGTGCACAGCCCCACAGCAGGAGTGGGACCTATGAGAAAGATGGTTGTATGCTTTTAGAGCCTGTACCGCTTGGCTAGCCAGCTCAGCACCTTGGTGCACTTGGAAGAGAACAACACTAGTGGTCACTGCAGAAGGGACAAGAAAAGAGACTGAAAGAAAGAAAAAAAAGATTGGTTGGAGCATGTGTTTACTCTTTGCCTTTTCTTTCTGGCATCTGCATGAGCACACAACCACGTTCCTCGCTCTTCACCTTCACGCCCTCTCTCCACTCAGTGGCAGCTGGCTCCTCCGAACTTACCCGAGTAACAACGAGCTTCATGGAAGATTCTTGGTTGAGACTGCATTAAATAGTGCTTTTGCATTAAAGCTAGACCAATGCTGTTTTCAAGTGGGGTGGCATGAGCTTCTTCCGTACCCTCTCTTTTTCAGCTCATCGTATGCATTCTTCTGCGGTTATCTCCTCATGGCAAGGTAATTTTATTCATTGCTGTCTTGTGACATATAGTCACATCTGCTGCACTCATATATCCTTTTGGAGGGCACTTCTGATCAGATGAACTTTTGATAAGATGAAACTTTCATGGCCCCTTCAACTTTGTCTCAAAGGGAGTCGATAATCTCGCACAGTAGATAGCGATATAAGACAGCAACCACAGCTCAATCCACTTCCAGCCTGCTGCCCCTGACCACTGCCAGCAGGGAGAGAGAGGGCCATGCCTGTTCTGGTACTGGCACATCGGAGCATCTAGATGCTACTTGAAGAACCACCTCACCACCTGCGATGTCAAGCTGTGGTCCTCTTCTGCGTGGTGGAAAAGACTCGGAGATGCACAAACGTCAAGCACTGTGTGCAGCCCACGGAAGCCCCAGCATTTTCCCACCTATTCCAAGCTCACTTGGACAGACAAGGCATCCACCAAAGTACGAGAGTTTACAGACATAGCTGGCCTTCTTTACCCTCGTCCAGGTCAGCTTGGTGGACCCGGACTGTTACCGACATGAGCCCTGTGACCTGCTATGACAAGAAAGACACCGCGAGAGTGGATGCACACTCACGCAAAGATGACGTCGCCCTGCTTGGCGTAGGACGGGATGGCACTCGAGACGGTCGAGAAGCCGTACGAGTAGAGGCACGCCTCCTCCACGCCCATGAACTCGGCCAGGCGGCTCTCCAGCTCCAGGTGGATGTCTGCACAGTGCAGCCAACATCATAACCCTCCCTGTGCTGCTGGAACTGGCTGCTCACTTGGCAGCCTAAAACATGGCATGGCCCGACAGTAGGGCAGAAAATCTGACATCAAGGTATTGACAGCCTCGAAAAAGGTGCTGCACATGGCAAGGCAGCTAGTGCATCCAGCTACGGCAGGTAATGACCACAGACTGTTAGAGCAAAACAGCCAGCAGAATAAGAATAGGCTGGATTTGACAGGCACTCTCACGTCTTGTCAGCTTGCCAGTATCCCTCAAGGAGAAAGTTTATAACAGTTCTATCTTGCCCGGCCAACAAGAATGCTTGAAATTGAACTGAGGATCAGGGTAACGTTCAGAGACACTAAGAGCAGCGGGGAGCGCATAACGAATTCTAGTTAACTCTTTCCTCACCACGAGGAAAACAGGCAATTTTAGGGTGGGGAACGCAAACAATTATTCCCCCAATTAATTTAAAGGGACACTGAGAAGAAATTCAAGTTAGCTTGTATCGTTAGAATACCAGCTCCTGATCACAAAAACACCACTCTTACTGAAAACAAAGCTCTTGTAAGGTAGAAAATAGCAAGAACCAAAATACAGGCATCGCCGCCACAGGCCGATCTCGCAAGTACAAGCGTGATGACGTCATAGGACAAGAGACGCCACCTTCGAGGAATCCTCCTTACTTCAAGGACACCACGAATCTCTGAGGCTGACAAGGGAAGGTTGCACGGTTCAATATTCAAGTAAGTTTTGTATTGAAACCAATAGTGCACTTTTATCACACAAGAAAGAGAGACAAAAGACAACCTGAATGTTGGAAGCAAAGAAAACCGATGCTTGGTGGCGCCACAGGCGGCCAGGAGAGTTTCGGTTTGTTATGGCGCTTCGTGTCTATGAGCTTTGAGTGCCCCGTGGTTTTGCTTTTGACACGTCTAGATTTACAAGCGCCGAACAGCAGAGGAACTGTACGTGCCACTTCAAATGCTAAACTAGTTAACCTTTGAAGAAGCCTATTAAGGCTAGTCAGATGATCGCCACGGTCGATGAAAAACTATGATGGCACGACGGTCGGTGATCGTACAAGGCAGTTAGCAGTATAAAGAGCACTTCGTACGCTTGCCCGGCGAAACATTCCCGGCTGTGCCAGTGAACTTCGAACTACGTAACGGAAATCGTTTATTAGGGAAGGGAGACAATATACAAGGCAGTTAAGAAAAAAATTGGAGGACGCCTAAGCTTCGCCTTAAAGAGTGGAACGTGACAGCGCATTGCAGCACTGCCAGGGAGTCCACGGAACACCATCGCTCGTTCGGCATGACGCCTTGCCCGTTAGACAAATCGCTCTGCTACGTATGGTCAAACGGACGCGTGGAGCGGCAAACCACATAGAAGTGCTGCCAGGCGCCTTGTCGAAATGCGCGGGACTCAAGTTGCAGTCGTAGTTCGTCGGCACATCGTTCTCGACAAACCCCATGCCACGAACGGCAGCATAGCTTCCGTGCCGAATGAACGGGCAGCAAGCCGCAAGCTTCGTGGTGAACGTGCTTTGGATGTGCGCTGTGTTGTTCGCCGCTCACCGCGTGATTCTTGCGTGCCCGCACGGCCCCACTGCACCCGAACGAGACGAGCGGGAGGCGCTGCCGTCACGCGCTATCTGTTGGGGCAGTGGGGTATTTGCGAGAAGGAGGACGAGGAATTTTTCGCTCCTCCTTGCGCCCAAACGAGACGAGCGGTAGGCGCTGCCATCGCGCGCTATCTGTTGGGGCAGTGGGGTACATTGCAAGGAGGAGGATTTCTCGCTCACAGCCAATGCTGCTGCCGCCGGCACTAGCTTTTCTGCGACACGAGCTCCTTAACGCTGTCGTATTAAAATTGCTGATGGCCTAGCTCTGCTAGGCCAGGATATGCATAGCAAAAGCGCGGAGACTTCTGCATTGGAAGAGTGCATTCACCAGATGCGTTTTTCCCATGGTCAAAGCTTGAGCCGTCGTGGCGGAGTGGTGGCATCTCCGCCTCAAACGCCAAAGGCCCTGGTTCGATTCCAAGCCTCGGCACAGGCTTTTTTTTTTATTCAGTGAGTGTGCAGGGGGGGGTTTCAACGGCTCCCATAGATGCCACCACCAAATATGTTGGTTAGCGGTTAAGCGCAGGCTCTGTTAAGGCGCGTTTATACTCCGGTGTAACGCGCGCGCGCTGCACGGTGATGTCACGTCGGCCAAAGAGAGACCCTCTATACTCTAACTGCGCTTGACCACCGACGCGTTCGGTGACTTCGGCACACTCTGACCGCACTGGCGGAGACTTGGAGAATGCCTCTATTTCACGCCGAGTGCGTCAGCCGCCGCCGGCCCAGCCAGACTGGTTCGGCTCCACGGCGAGGCACGCGTTGTGACGTCATGTCCTTCCTCGGAGCACCGCTACGGCGAAATCGCAAGTTCGCGGCCAGTAAAGCTTTCGTTTTACAAGAAATTTGGAACCTGCAGAGACCGTGACTCCGCTCTCCTCCGATTAGTTTGTTTGTGGCTCCATTCAATAGCTTCGGCAGTTGGGCGGAGCTGTTCTATTCTAGCTCTCGGCTAATTTAATCCATTCACAGTACACATCTGAAGGTACATGCAAGTGGGCGAGAGAACCCGATCCAGTGGACCCCGTACCGCCGGAAAAGCGTGGAACCCGTTGAAGCATCGTCCGTAGGTTTTACTCTCAAGCCGCCAACTTTAAACGCGGGTGCCCTTGAGCACCCATCAGTTTTTTGTGGAAAAAAATAAAAATAAATAAACAACGTGGCCCTTGCAACCGTGAAAAACCTCCTCAACGCCGCCTACTGCACCGTGCAACAGCGCTTTTCAAGGAATCCCAATCCGTTGGCCCCAAAGCCTCGGCCAGTCTCCGATGGGTGCGACATGCCGACCTTGTCCTCGCCCCTCACGACTTCCTGCACTGGGGTTAAGATATTTAATTAGCAACGGCTGCTCACTGGGGAAGGAAGAAACAGCCCGCCTGCGCCTAACCTAACCGTGCTCCCTCAAAAGCATCGCACGCTCCGTGGGGCTGAGGTCGCTGAAATGCAGGCCGGAGTTTTTGCGAGAACTTCGTTGACGGGTTCGGGATCGGGATCCATCGTAACGCTGGCAAGGCACCGGTGCAAATGTAAACGAAGTGACGGTAGCGACCCCCAATAGATGCCTTCAAAGAGTGGCAGCGGTAGCTTTCATTTCGGCTGCTGCTAGACCACATCGCTAGCCACCAGATATCACGGAGTCTGCGTTTACGTCCCATTTCAAGTCACTCCGTCCTGTTACATCATAAGAGGATGCCGTGACGTCATAAGAGTGCGCCGCATTTGAATCATAGGGCGGGAAAAACTTTTTCAACTTTGAATCCAAATTTCTTTGAAATAAATGCATCTTTCGCTCCCGGACAAGCAGCAACAAAGCCATGAAATGCCGAACAATCAGATCTTGCTAACAAAAAAAATTGATAGAGTTCTCCTCACTGTCCCTTTAAAAACTGCTCTACAGCACAGTGTAGGTAGTCCCAGGAAGTCCCAGTACAGTCACTGACTTCAGGATCTCCTTCTGTATTAATTTGTCCATCCTATATATTCTTTTTTATTCCAATAAACTGATTCTGATTCTGAGCAGAGTTCTCTTTTTAATGTCATAAGGAAAAAAAAAGATACGCATTGTTTATGAGGAAAAGATCTGGCAAAATTTGAGAGACTCGCATAAAAATTCACAAATATATTAAGTGCATTCAGTGAGAAAATAGGAGAATAAAAAATCTAAGGTATTTTCGTCAGAGCCGAGCAAAAGTACACCCTGTCAATATTAATTTGACTAAATACATATCTCAAGCCTCTGTGGTTCCGTGACTATATACACACAAAATCTGACAGCCGTAGGTCCAACAGTTTTTCCCTTACGAGTTTTCTCCATGGTCGCTGCCTACATGGGCCTGCTCTGGGCCTACATGGAGTACATTTCTGGCGTATGCACGAGAGAATGCATATTTAAATCAAAGCTGCAAGAAACCCCATGGAAAGGCATGAGCGACTTGGGAACTGTTTGGCCACTGGGGGCAGAAATCTGGTTTACTCGAATCCACAAACTAGGGAGGCTGCTCAGAGCGCCCCTGTTGTTTCACACCTTTTGAAAAGCTAACTACATGGGAGCACAGTGAGTGTTCTCTAACTTTCAATGGCACTCAGGCTGCAGGCATTTTTTAAGAAACCCTTAAACGACAAATGTGCATTATAATGTATGCAGGGTGTGACGAAAAACAATTAAGCCTCGATATAACAAAATTCAATAACTCAATCCTCGATATAACGAAGTATTCCAGTTTTCATAACTTCGCGTCCAAGAACACCATGCATTTTTAGCCTTACAATAACGAAGTAGATTTTGCCGCACTTTCAACCCAACGAAATTTCATTGCTGGCTGGAAACGAACCTGTGGAAAACGTGTATTGCGGGCGCGAATGAAGCGCGTGCCGAAACACGCATCAGAGTGAGTCATATGGGCGCTGCACTGCTCTCACATACTGAGCACATTTTTATTTATTTATTTATTTATTCATTATGGGATTGTTGATGACACACTGCAATTTTTCACCAGTTACTTATCAGGTCGACAACAGAAAGTGGTAATTAACAACCTTGAATCAACATATAGCTATATAAAATGCGGAGTACCCCAAGGATCTGTCCTGGGGCCTCTACTGTTTTCCATTTATATAAATGAACTTCCAGGTTCAGTCTCGCTTTCGCAGGTTCTCATGTATGCAGACGACACGGCCCTCATATTCACAGGTAAATCGGTTTCTGCGATGCAAGACGACATGAAGCAGGATTTAATGACTGTTTCCAACTGGTTCAGTAACAATAGATTAACATTGAACGTTGCAAAAACTAAATATGTCGTCTTCCATACAAGAAGAAAAAACGTTGATTTTAACCATATTAGGATTTCCTTAAACAATTGTATAATCGAGTCAGTTCCTTCATTTAAATATCTTGGTGTTATCTTTGACAATAACCTTAACTGGAAGAATCAAGTGAACAGCGTTTGTAATAGAGCTGCGTTTGGTTGCTACGTCCTTATTAAGGCTAGACAATACTTTCCTCGCAACATATTACGAAGCTTGTACTTCTCATTCGTTCATTGTCATATGAGTTATTGCTGCGAATCATGGGGCCACACATACTCAACTTATCTCACACCTCTGCAACGGTTACAGAAGCGAGCACTAAGGATTATAACATATTCTCCATTGCATCATCCAAGTAACAACCTGTTTGAAGAAGTTCGAGTACTAAAATTTTCCGCCCTACGTGACTACAAAATCTCCCTTCTAGTAAACTGCATGTTAACAACTAACTCTCCACTCCCGATGAGCTTATTCACTTTGCCTGTTCGCAACACAAGACATGCTGCCAATGGTAATTTTAATCTTCCGATCCATCACAACACATACGGTGAGAGATTAATTGAGTTCATTGGGACGAAAGTCTGGAATACATTGCCATTGGAAATAAAGCTTGCCAGAAATTTTAAACTATCCTCTAAATTATATTTCTTGCATAATCAAGTAATCATGTGATTTCCTTTTTGTGTTTCTGTGTTTCTTAAAATGCCGGTGTATACCTTCCTTGTACGTTTGCCAAAATGCCTTGTTTTTGCATGCGATCGGACACTGGATGCTTTTGCTGTGTTAATTCGCTGTTTTCATTTTTTTCTCACTTTACATATTTATGTGGTTGCCTAAATGCCTAAATGACTTGATTTGTATTGGACCGGACACTAGCCATGTAGGCTATCGGTCCAAATATTTTGTACAATTTTTTTTTTTGAATTATGAAATAAAGGTTCCTTTGATTGATTGATTGATACTGCCGGCACAGGCCAAAGCAGGAGTTGCAGTTTTACAAAGTACACATCTTGTTAGAACTTTTGCATGTAAAATACAATAAAAAACAGAAAAAGAAACTCTTTGAACGTTAGGAATTTTTGCACGTCACTGACGGCAGGAAAAAAAAAGAAAATATTTTAATAGCACACAAAAATGTCAGCCACTGTGGTGCAATGTGAAGGAGAAAAGCGCGTGGCCGTAATAGCAAAGTACAACACTTGTAATTAAGAGTAGGTCCGATTGGCAGAAGGCAGAATAAAAGAAAACAGAGAGCAATGTACATAAATCACTTAGAGGGTGACAGGTAACAAGGCTAGTATACAAAACATTTTTTTTTTTATGCACTCATAGAATATTCCCGTAGTGCAGCTTCAAAGCCTTAGTCTCAGAATTTATAACTTCATTGGGTAGTTTGTTCCAGTCATCTATTGTCCTCACGAGAAAAGAATAATGAAAAGAGTCTGTCCTGTAAGTCAATGGTTTGATATGTTTACCGTGTTTTGTCCTTGACTGGATGGAACTGTCTGCTACAATGTACCTTTCGAGGTTTACTTTGTAATAGCCGCGTAAAATATGATAAAAGAAAACAATCCTATTGTGTTCCATTTTCTTCTTAACCAGCTTTTATTCTTAGTTCTGAAACGACTGCATTCTAGAATAAGCATTATAAATGAACCTAAGAGCTTTGTTCTGCACACGTTCACATTTCAAAATATTCTGCTCAGTGATGGCTCCCAAATGGGGCTTGCGTGAGTAAATAGTGGCAGGACTGTCACTTTATATGCTAACAACTTCACATCTGGCATGGCATCAGTTAGCTATTCCGTAGTGTCCAAAGCTTTCTGATCGCCTTATCACAAACTTGACCTACATGCGATGACCAATTTAGATCATATCTGAGACACAAGCCCAAGTACCTGAACTCAGCAACACCTTTTAGAATGACATCATGAATTTCATAAGAAAATACAAGGGGTTGTTTTTTACGCGTCATATGCATACAAACGGTCTTTTCTGTGTTCATGTCCATTTGCCACCGTTTGCACCAGGTACTGCTAATGTCCAGATGGTCATTCAGTCTCTTCTGATCATCACAAGATTTTACATTACAATAAATAATAGTACCATCTGCGTAACGTTTAATCTTTATCTCTGGTGAAAAGCCCATGCTCATATCGCTAACATACAAAGAGAAAAGCAAAGGACCTATCGCAGAGCCCTGTAGAACACCTGATCGTACATTTTTATTTGAGCTGGCAACGTTATTAAGAAAAACAAACTGCTGTCTATGCGTTAGGTACGCCTCAATCCATTTTATTACAATATTATTTTTCAGTAAGTTGTGAAGTTTCAGTAGTAGTTTTTGGTGGGATATTCTATCAAACGCTCTCCTAAAATCGATAAAGATGATATCTATTTGCCCTCTTTTGTCGATACATTTGGCAATGTCATGTACAACTTCACCTAATATGGTAATAGTGGAATATCTGCGCCGGAAACCATGCTGGTAGCTTCCCAGCACCCCATTTGCTTCAGCAAATTCCATTACGTGTTTAGTTAAAATGTGTTCAAATGTTTTGCAACACGTACTCGTCAAAGATATTGGTCGGTAGTTTGTTACATCATGTTTTTCTCCTTGCTTATGCATTGGTATTACTTTGGCATACTTCCAGTCGCCAGGGACGTCACCAGATAGAAGAGACTTATTAAATATTTCTACAAGATAGTAGGAACACCATTCTGCGTACCTTTTTAGGAAGGTATTAGGAATTTCGTCCAGTCCTACAAATTTTTTTGTGTCCAGATTAAGAAGAAGGTTAAGAACTCCGTCGTGACTAATTTTTATATCCGGTAAAGACTGTATGTTTGGTGAGTCTTCTAGATGCCGTGTTGTACCATCATCCCAGGTAAATACGGCCTCAAAATATTCGTTAAAAAGGCATGCCATTTCACTACTATCACTAACTGTGCAAGTAGCATTTTTTAAGAACGGAATGGGGGATTTCTGTTTTGACAGGTACTGCCAGAATTTTCCCGGAGATGTTTTAATGAACGTAGTTAATGATTCATTCATAAACCGCTGCTTTGCTCCCGCAATCTCTGCTTTAAATACCTGGGAAAGGTTTTTAACCCTTTCGTCTGTTGCATTTGAGGTTGTATTTGTGCATTTTGTTCTCATAAATTTCAACTGGCGCTTCATGTGAATAATATTCCGCGATATCCACGGATTTCTCTTGCAAACTTTCTTGATGCGCATAGGAATGAAGGATTTTACGCATTTGTGAATTACTTTTTTAAACCGTTCCCAAGCCTGATTTACAGATGTTGACTCAAGAGTTACAAAATTACTGAAACCGTCGATGCCTTGTTCTAGACAATCCAGTACTCCTACATCGTCTGCTCTAGAAAAATCAGGGACTAGCGCAGTTTTTGCGTGGTGGGGTGTTTGGCTCTTGACGGCCAGCCGGACGATTACCATCATATGGTCGGAAAGACCACTCATGACGTCACAGCGTGAATGATATTGTGTTGCTGACTGACTCAGAAAGACTAAATAAAGTAGGGATTTTCCGGATTCATGCATTCCTCCATTGAAACGCAGCTGCCACGGTCGGGTTTGAACCACGGAACTCCGGATCAGTAGCCGAGCGCCCTAACCACTGAGCCACCGCGGAGGGATTAGACAGAAAAACCAAAACTCGAGACGAGTGCGTCGTTCCCGTCACCCACGAGGTGACCGGCGTGATGGACGTGCTGAGGTGGCTTGCGACATTAAAGGGACACTGAGGAGAAATTGAAGTTGGCTTGTATCGATAGAATACCAGTTCCTGATCACAAAAACACCGCTCTTACTGAAAACAAAGCTCTTGTAAGGTAGAAAATAGCAAGAACCAAAATACAGGTATCGCCACCACAGGCCAATCTCGCAAGTACAAGCGTAGTGACGCCATAGGACAAGAGACGCCACCTTGGAGGAATCTTCCATCCTACTTAGTGTCGCGAATCTCTGAGGCTGACAAAGGTAGGTTGCGCAGATCAATATTGAAGTAAGTTTTGTTTTAAAACCAATAGTGCACTTTTATCACACAAGGAAGGCAGGCAAAAGACAACCTGAATGTTGGAAGCAAAGAAAACGGATGCTTGACGGCGCCACAGGCGGCCAGGAGAGTTTCGATTTGTTATGGCGCTTCGCGTCCATGAGGTTTGCGTGCCCCGTGGTTTTGGTTTTGACGCGCTTCGATTTACAAGCGCCGAACAGCAGAGGAACTCCAAGTACCGCTTCAAGTGCGAGTTAAACTGTGAAGGAGCCTGTTAAGGCTTGTCAGACGATCGCCACGGTCGATGAAAAGCTATGATGGCACGATGGTCGGTGATCGTACAAGGCAGCACTTGTGTATTCGCACGCTTGCCCGGCGAAACATTCCCGTCTGTGCCAGTCAACTTCAAACTACTTAATGGAAATCGTTTATCAGGGACGGGAGACAAGGTACAAGGCAGTTCAGAAAAATTTCTGATGGCCTAGCTCTGTTAGGCCAGGATATACCTAGCGAAAGCGCGGAGATTTCTGCATCAGAAGAGTGCATTCACTAGATGCGCCTTTATTGACGGCTTTAACTTGAGCCGTCGTGGCGGAGCGGTAGCGTTTCCGCCTGAAACGCCGAAGGCCCTGGTTCGATTCCGAACCTCGGCACCGGACTTCTTTTCTTTTATTTAGTGAGTGGGCAAGGTGTTTCAGTGGCTCCCATGGATGCCGCAGCTGAATACGTTGGTTAGCGGTTAAGCGCAGGCTCTGTTAAGGCGCGTTTATGCTGCGGCGAGGCGCGCGCGCCCTGCACGGCGAAGTCAAGTCGATCAAAGCGAGACCCTCTATACTCCAACTGCGCTTGACCGCCGACGCGTTTGTTTTTTGTGGCAAAAAATAAATAACTTGGCGCTTGCAACCGTGGGAGACCTCGACGCTGCTTGCTGCGCCGTGCAACCGCTCCGTTCAAGGAATCACAATCCGTTGGCCCCAAAGCCCCGGCCAGCCTCCGATGGGCGCAACGCACCCCTCGCGACTCCCCGCACTAGGGTTATGATATTTAATTTGCAACGGCTGCTCTCTGAGGAAGGGGGAAACCACCCGCCGGCGCCTAACCTAACCGTGCTCCCTCAAAAGCATCGCACGCTCTGTGGGGCTGAGGTCGCTGAAATGCAGGCCAGAGTTTTTGCGAGAACTACGTCGTCGGGTTCGGGAATGGGATCCACCGTAACGTTGGCAAGACGCCGGTGCAAACGTAAACGAAGCGACGGTGGTGACCCCCGATAGATGCCTTCAACGTGCGGCGGCGGTAGCTTTCATTTCGGCAGCTGCTAGACCGCACCGCTAGCCGCCAGAAATCATGGAGTCTCCGTTTACGTCACGTTTCACGTCACTCCGCTCTGTGTCGTCATAAGAGTTCTCCGTGTCATCATAAGAGTTCTCGAGTTTGAATCTGAGCGGCGGGCAAAAATTTTTCAACTTCTAATCCAAATTTCTTTGAAATAAATGCATCTTTCGCTCCCGGACAAGCGTCAACAAAGCCATGAAATGCCGAACTATCAGATATTGCTAACAAAAAAAAAATGATAGGGTTCTCCTCAGTGTCCCTTTAAGGTGCGCATAACGCCGTTGCTGCTGGCGAAGAAAGGGCAGAAGAAGCCTTTTTATCACAAATAAAGGCTTTTCCTGTGAGGTATCCGTAGCCCGTTTTTGGCCGATTCTTAGCATGCTAGGCAGCGAATTTCGATGTTGCGAAATTTAAATATTACGAAGTAAGCTGCCGATTTTACCGACTTCGTTATATTGAGGTTTAACCGTACCATGCTTTATGTGTTGCTATGCAAGAAACAAGTGTTCGAACTTACCAAGCTCTTGACGGTAAACTTTCCGATCAGTAAAAAGAAAATCAATTGTCTCAATCGACCTTCACATAATCCACGCATTTCTTCCGGCCCCTTTAGCTCTGAATTAATGAGGTTTTACTAGCCATCATGTTATTTTTAGTTGCCAGTCAGGAGTCATTTTATGAATTTCATTTTGTATGACCACATACAAGCTGGATACTTTCATGCTATCTAATCAAATAGTACACATGTCTGTGCACATCCAGTTTTTTTTTTTATATGGTGCTGAGTCAGTCTATGTTTATATGACTTCAGTGGTGGTCCAGCAATTTCATGTTCTGGAGCAATTTTTGGTGCAGAAAAATATTCATTTTGGTGCACTTTTGTATCAAAACAATAATTGCATAGCAACATAATAAAGGGGTCACCCCGAAGAGTGTGTTCCTGACGAGATCAGGTTCAGCCATGTGTAGCTAGTGTGTTGTTTTGTGTTGTGCTGGGTTTTATGGTACATAAGCAATTAAGGCCATCATGCGCCAAGCTCAAAGTATAAGAAAAGTTTCCTGCAGAATTCTATAGAAAATCCTTCCATGTGTAATTAGGAAAAGAAAAAAACAGAAGAAAGGTGTTCACAATAAAACAGTGACAAAACATTTTATCAATGCTGACACTGTCTTGAATGCAACTTCAGCCAAGCGTGCTTGACTAAGTCCAAAGGACACTTTCACTGGAACCATTCTTTTCTTCATGTTGGCATTATCTCAACGCTTCTTGGAATTTTTTACAAATTCATCAAGCTCGCGAAGTGAATCAGCAAGCACGAAATTTCTTCATTCCAATAAGGCTTGAACTCGCTGAACCTGCTCCAAGCTTTTGTTGTTCAACCCAGAAGATATTTCTTCAGCCCTCTTCAGGGTAGACCAACATAATGCAACATTTAGACACAGCCGACATGATGTGCGAACATGGAAGAAGGAAAACTCGGGAGAGGCCCTCTCTCTCTGAGCTGCACGCAATAAAGTGTGCCAGAAGTCACGCACTTTCGCAAGGATTACTGAGAGTATTTGGCCAGCGGCACAGCCAATGGTGGTGCAGCAGAGTCAACTGCTGCAATGCCTGCTGCGCATGCGCAAGTGCGCTTTGACACCTGCCATGTAGGGGGAGCTGGCTCAAAAAAAATGCGACTTAACTGCCTCTCCCGAGTTCTTTCCTGCTTCCATGTGCACGAATGAATTGGCTGCTAAATTTTACCACACGCTAGCCCACCAGCGTCCTGGGTTGCCAACTGTGGAAACGTTTTAGTAGGTTCCCAACTCAAAGCCTGAATGGTTCCAAAAATATTTTTCCCATGACTGTCTGTTCTTTCTGGAGCAGCTAAGGTGCAATATTGATAAATTTGCTGCTTTTGGAGCAGACTGGCGCAGCAAAATGCAAATTTATCAGAATGGCACAAATGGCACAGCTGTAGCACCACTGTCAGTTGCAAAGCCCATGCACTTGTTTCAAAAAAGTAAGTTTGAAAGCATTTGCCTGTTTATCATTTTCTGAAATATTTTTCCACCAGATTTCACCAGAAATATTTTTTAAACAGATATACGACATTCGATTTGACACTTGAAGTACTTTTATCTTCAGATTCATATTCGATTTGTACCTGAAAATTTAGACATTCACACACCCCAAAAAACATTACTTTCGTTCCACTTGCCTACTTGCTTTAGGTTTTTTAAACACCGGGTTTTAAAAACCGGGTTGCTTCTTCACTATTTAAATGAATGTTAATTAGAGAAAATGCAGAGCGGCTTTAGCTTCCAGTGGATAGTTACTTATAACCAGCGCTCTGCAATAACTTCCCGTCTAATTGACAAAAGACATGCATATTTCGTTAAGAGCAGCACTTAGTAGTTCTTCAGTTTTCACTGCTGAAAGTTGACTGCAGTCGCCGAGACACCACCCACGGAGGTCTGGCTGCACAGCACCAGGCTGTGAGAAAGGGCCTCATGGTTGCAGCCTTCTTCCTGCAGGTGGGTGCACATGTGTTGTTGCTGCCACAGCTGCCCTGCTTCATGCACTCAAGTGGTGGAGGGAAGGAGCAAGCATGCCCTGCAGCCAGAAGCCCTCAGCAGCAGAGCAGGACGTGGGATGAAGGCCCCCCCCCCCGCCATGTTTTACTGCCTCCTTCTCTCACAGCCCAATCATGAGGTGTCCCAACAGGACTTGTTGGGCTAGTTGGTTGATCATAATGCAAAAAAGACGAACTGCGCAACAAGAACACGGACGAAAGGGAGGCAGACACACACTAATGCAAGTAAAGTTGTAAGTCTGCGTTAGTGTGTGTCTGCCTCCCTTTCGTCCCTGTTCTTGTTGCGCAGTTCGTCTTTTTTGCATGAGGTGTCCACTGAGAGCGAGACAGAGACAGTCATTGCACCTTTCCTTTCCTCATAAACTATTTCCATTTCAGATCTTAAACATACTCCACTATGCACGAGAATTTAGACAAATAAACTGACCCCATTCTTGTGATTCACCCACTGCTACTTATGTCCACAACAGGAACAAAAAAATAAAACTGGTGGTGGTTTAGCTCTGGTTAAACCTGGAGTGACGTGATAGCTACATCTGGCCAAATGGAACTTGTTCAGTTGAATTGCAAAGTCAGTCTTTTGCCACTCCGTTTCACTGGGCGTTCCTTCTTCATCTTCGTCCCAGTTGACACGAAGCATGCGCACGGCTGTGGCAGCTCGGTTTCGCCGGCGCGCCGCGCCGCAGGCAGCAGCAGCTGCTCTGCACTACAAGACTGGTCACGTAACCAACCAGGTTACGAACCACGTGACCAGCCATAGCGCCGGCAGCTGCTCCGCACCACGTGACAGCATGGCGGCGCCACAACGCTGAAGGCTTGAAATGCTACCGTAATGTAGCTATCGCTACAAAACTAATCTAGGCGGCTAACACACAAATCTGCAAAACACTGCAGAACCGTGCCAAGATAAGGGGCCCTAATGACTGTACCCCTGTGGAGCACACTCACCGACGGTGCCAAAGAACCCCCGTGGTCCGCAGGAGCCCACGCCGTAACGGCGCAGCCCCTCAATGGCGGCTTGCCGGGCACCCTCCAGATCAGTGAGGCCCAGGTAGTTGTGGCTGGCCAGGTTCAG
Organism: Amblyomma americanum; assembly: GCF_052857255.1. Taxonomy (NCBI): domain Eukaryota; kingdom Metazoa; phylum Arthropoda; class Arachnida; order Ixodida; family Ixodidae; genus Amblyomma; species Amblyomma americanum. The sequence goes on along the minus strand of NC_135507.1, from coordinate 117,711,591 downwards.
GCACTGGCGGCCGTCCACCACAACCGTGCGCCCCACCTGGCTGCACCAACAACAAATGTGAGGCCTCACTCAACCACCCCTCGTAAAACGTACGAGGACACCTTACTTGTACTGGTACTTGTAGAACCTAAGATCAGAATTTTAATGTCACAGCATTTAGGTTGTCATCTCACAAAAAATTTCCAGCTTCTCTGTCAAGAAATTCCCTCGTTGGTCAAGAGAGGTCGTGTGACCTTGTGATGTTGTCGCAATCTGCTCTAATGGCCCAACCTGATAGGTCAAGGAGATCATGTGACCTTGTGACATCACAATCTCCCACCGTAGCAGGTGTCCACTGCTAAAACATCAAAATTTCTAAAAAATGCCTAAAATTTTGGAAGTAGGCCCACCCTGAAAATGAATTAAGGCATTAGTCGGTCAAATTAGTATAATGACAATCCAATACTCAAACATTCCAGAAGGTGATGACTCATGTATACCATATATGGGGGCAGTGGAACCGGCTCCAAAATGGAATTTTGGTGGGAAAAAGAACATTAGACACTCACTGCAGACACCATAGCAGGCAGCCTAAATGCTATCACATTGTCTTCTTTAGGAATGTGGTCAAGAAGACCACCAAGTTTTACTCCCATGTCTTCAGCCCAGATGCAGCAGTACTGTAGCAGCATATGCTGGTCAAAGCAGAAGTGAAACTAGGGAAGATCACAAGTGTGGCCTCACTCAAGCCTTGTGAAATGTATGAGGATATATCAGCGTTTACGAGAACTTGTAATCATAGCACTCGAAGGACCTCAAAAAACAATTTATTGTACACCATTTTTTTTGTCTCCATCAAAATGAAATACTTTCTCTCCTAAAAATAGTATATTCCAGCCTTAAAAAAGAGAATTTGTTAGCTGTCCAGCGCAAAATCCTCGCAGTTGATTTTTTTTTGCAGCGGTGCGGAAAATTTCGTACAAAGTGTTATAACTGATGAAAGTAGCAACATCAAATTGCTGCTACTTATCAAGTAAACACCCGAAGGATCATGGAATTAATTCTTATTTGGAAGGTGCACATTACCCGGAAACTGCAAGAAAAAAAATTATGTTACTACTGGTGGCAAAATATGTTGCACAAAAGTGACGGATGAAGTGCTACGCAGCTTGCTGTTTCACAAAATATAATTTGATGTGTTCTCTATATGGTTTTTTATTTGCATGAAGGATGCAAAATTCACCTGAAAAAAAGAAATCACTGCTAGGTGCAGCCCATTTTCAGAAAAGCTGAGAGTTCACTTTGTACACATTTGTTTGCATAGCGTGTCAAAAGGGCAAATTGCGTAAGAGAACTTCTTGGTGGGATAGTTGGTAATTGATCATTGTAGTTTAAAGGTGCAAAAACCACACACACGCGCACGCACGAGAGTGTGAATGGAAAGCAAGGCTTCCCATACAGAACGATAGTTACGGAAAAGGGTTCGTGGCAGAAGCACATTAGTCCTTTCTTGTTGAAGCATTTGAGCAAAATAGATGTAGGAGGTCTGTTTCTCATGAAAACATCCGAAGAAGTTTGTGAATTCCACAAATCTGAAGTGGAGGTTGGGTGTGTCATTTCTGTGGGTGTTGTCGATTTATTTTATTCTGTACCCCACGCTGCCCTATTTTCTGCAGTCAGGAAATGTATTGAAAGAAATGATCATGTTTCCTTCTAGAACTCTGCCGGTATTTCTATTGATGACTTTTTAACTGCTTTAAAGTTTTTCCTGGAGTCCACTTTTATAACATCTGACCAGCGGTTTTTTCTGCAGAATGCGGGCATTTGTACTGGATGATGCGTCGCGCCGGTATTATGTAACATCGTTCTTTCACAAATGGACCAAGCCCTTCATCAGGTTTTACCAGCTAACAAAGTTTTTAAAGTTTTTAGATATGTGGACGATTTTTTTATTATTTTAACCAAGTACACAAGCTTGAACTTTGCTGAAGCTGCACACGATGTTTTATCTCTATTTAGACAACATGAAAAAGGCTTAGATTTTACATGTGAACTGCCTGTGGACAATTTTTTAGTCTTTAGATCTTAAGATTGAGTTCTGTGCGGATCATGTGTGTTGGGCTTACGCTCCGCGAGCAAAAAAAGGGCTTCTGCCATTCGACTCCTCGCATTCCAAGTTAGTGAAAAGAAGCATTGCTTCACTGTCTCTTGAGTCTGTGCTAAGGAAGTCATGTGTTTTGACAACCAATTGGCCAGGCTGGCTTCAGCCGGATTCCCTGGTTCGCTCGTGACAGGGGTCGCCAAAAGCCTGTTGCAGAAGATGAAGTCGAAGGCAGTGGGAGCTGGGACAGAGGTCCCTCGGGAAGAGGCGAGACCTGTGGCGGTGCCATATGTGCACAAGTTGGCCCACAACCTGAAAGAGGTTGCGAGCAGGCATGGTGCCCCGCTCGTCTTCTCAGCCCTTCAGCGTTTGCCCTCGAGTAGAAAAAAGGAAGCAAAAAAAAAAAAGATGCTGCGGAACCAAGCATAGGCAACCATTCAAGAGATGTACTACCTCGATGGAAAGAAACACGAACAACCCAGCGACAACACGCTCCACTGTTTCAATTTTTTTTCACCACACTTTTATTTTACTTCAGTGATAGCAAAAGACCCTAAACTCATCCATGATACATTCTAGGACGACTCTAATGTCTTTTTCGTACCACCCAGGTAAAAGCGCGATGAAAATAAATTCCAACAGTGGGGCATGTTGGCGCTGGGTTGTTTGCGTTTCTTTCCATCGAGGTAGTACCAAAGGGGTAGTTTATGCAGTTCCCCTTTCGTGCGGTCGTTCCTATATAGGACAAACTGGATGCTGTGTCAATGAGCGAATCAGGGAACATGAAAGAAACGTGGAACAAAATAAAGAGGGCCCAAATTTACCTAAGCATATTAGATCCTGCCCTTCACGCTCTGGTGAGCCATGTTTTTCAATGGTGCAGATTCTTGCCAGGAGGAGCAATGTAAAAGCAAAAGAACTGATTGAAGAGTTCTATATCAGCAAGAAAGGCAGTCTGTGCTTCAGCGAAACATCAATATCTTTGTACAAGGCAGAAAAACAGTTTTTTGAGCGATGCTTATCGTGTATGACTTGATGTGTGAATATGCTCCTTGCGCAGGCGCTGGCTAACTGTATATATATGCATGTATGTGGATCCTGCAAATTAGACCAGCTGTGAGTGGCGCTCTGTCCCGTTCTCTTCTCTCGTGCGCACGTGTGTGTGGTTTTGGCAACTTTAAAGTACAATGGGAAAATTTCAGTCTCTGACATTGATCTCAAAGTCACTTCTTGGTTTGCCAGCTATGTTTTACTGTGAGTTGTGGTGAAAAGGCCTGCATAGCACTGCTCCAATGTGTGCTCCATACAGCCATTTCCACTGCAGGCCAGTAAGTTGTAGTCTTGCTTACAGTATCGGTAATTGTTCTCCTCAGTGATGCCATTCAAAACAGGGAATCAACAACCAAGTCAGTGAACAGCACTACTAACTGGTGTGACAATTAAGCCACGCAGATTGACAGCAGCAAGAGAATGTGAGACCCTGTGCCCCAACAGGCCACTTCTTAGCTTTGCATGCAGTCCATTCCCAACTCCAAGGAAACCGCGGATGAGTTCCATATAAAAAACATGCCAATGCATAAGCTTATCTGTGAACTAGATGCAAAAGTACATTGCATCCATGCCAGCGAGACCGCAGGTGTACAGTAGTGTCCCATTAATATGGATGGCTCAAATTATGAACAATTCTTCCGGTTACCGAAATTTTTCAACGCACTGATGCCTTGTTAATACGAAAACTTCCTGTCCGGACAATGCACAGGATGAAAATGCTCAGAGCCCATTGCAGCCCATGTATTTATGTCATGTTAATACGGCAACGAGAACCAAATCTCGACTGCTGCAACCAGATGATTTCTTTCGTGTGTTTTAAAAGGACACCAGCAATAACCCACCCCGGTGGCTCAGTGGTTGGGGCGCTCGGCTACTGATCCCGAGTACCCGTGTTCGAACCCAACTACGGCGGCTGCATTTCTATGGAGGCAAAATGCAAAGACGCCCGCCCGTGTGATGTGGGATGTCAGTGCAAATTAAAGATCCCCAGGTGGTCGAAAATTATTCTGGAGCCCTCCACTACAGCATCTTTTTCTTTCTTTCTTCTCTCTGTCCCTCCTTTATCCCTTCCCTTATGGCACAGTTCAGGTCTCTGCTGATATGTGAGGCTTGGGTTGTGTTGGGTTGTGTTGGGTTTAATGGCGCATAAGCAGCTAAGGCTATCATGCGCCAAGCTTAAGGTATAGGAAATGTTTTCGCCAGAATTTACAGATAAGAAAAAAAAAAACGGCGTAGAAAGTTTCAAAAGTTATTTCCTTGTACCTAGTATAGAGAGCGAAGACAAGATTGATAAATGGCTAGTATTAAAAGCTTCAAAGGAGGTCGGGTAACCTCAGCAGCCGTCCTTAAGGGGCCAAGGATCTGGAGTCTACCAACCAATAAAATAGACACCTCGGCCTCCTTCTCAGGAGAGAGAAAGTGGCCAAGGTGTGTCAACGACAAGTGGGAGATTCACAGTTTATCAAGGAAACCCGGTTCTCTTAAAAAGTTAAAAACAGAAGACATATCAACAATTGCATAAACACTTTAAAGCAGCGCAGGGTGAAATGGGATGCACTGGTTGTAAAACTGAGTAAAATACTTCTTTCTTAGTTTTTCTAATTTTGGGCATGATAATAAAATATGGTATATTGTGAGCTCGTCTCCACATCTTTCACAAAGAGGCTTGTCCTGATTGGTTAGTAAGAAATTATGCGTCAGGTGTGTGTGTCCGATGCGGAGACGACATAAAATTACTTCTGTAAAACGTTCCTGGTGTGTACATGTCTTCCATTCGCCGAGGACAGGCTTTACGAAATGCAGCTTGTTGGTTATTTCATTATTCCAAGCTGTCTGCCATTTAGCCTTCAGATTTCTGTGTATTAATTTCATGCAGTCTTTGTGGGGCACGCTGACTTTTCCAATTTCACGCCCGCGAGCTTGTGCAGCACTTTTGTCTGCTCGTTCATTGCCGTCTATTCCAACATGGCTCGGCACCAAGCAGAATTTTATGATACGTCCCTGTGTTGTAACTTTTTGTATGTTATGTACCATGTTTCCTACTAAGGGTTCGACTGCATTTCTGGAATGTAATGCTGTTAGCAGACTAAGCGAATCTGTGTAGATTATGCTCTTTTCCAAACTGTTATTTATTATTCTCCTTACAGCTACAGAGACAGCATAACACTCCGCAGTAAAAATGGATGCACATTGGTAGCCTTACTATCTTTTGCCAGTTTCCTTTGTGGGATACACTGGTATCCCCTCCTCGTCCCCCGCGCCAGCGGCGACCGTGACTTACACGGGCGCGCTGGCCGCCAGGAATGTGGAGAGAAGGCACCCCCGCGACTCTGCTCATTTCCGCCCCAGCACTGACGTGACGTCACGGCAGCGCGCTGCCTTCTGCGGAGAGGGTAGCACGCCTAAGCTTGACGGTAACGATTTGCTGCCAGGGAGGCAATGACCGAGGGGATAAAAGGGGTGATCGCGCGGCGGGAAGGCACTCTCGCCGCCGGACCTTACCTAAGTGCCCCACGGACCCCTTTCGCTGCCCGCCGGCCCCCGAACACCAACGCCGGTCGACGTCAACGACTTAGTGAGCTACTGAACATCTATTTTACGGATAGAACATTCTTCCGCAGTGTGCTTTACCTCGTTTAGGATAATAAACTATTTCCTAGCGTGCCCTGCCGTTGCCTATTTCGTCCGGACCTGCCGTGGCTGCGACTCTGCGCCACGGGTTGGGGAAACGTGTTGCGTACTTGAATAACGCCTGCGTGTAGCTTGCACGGAAGCTCGCCTTCCCGGCCGGCTGGACGCAGAGGGACCCCATATCTTGTCGCCCGAACGTGGGGCGAACTAGGCAATCGAGCAGTGACCTTTGTTGGAGCGAACGACTACCGTCGCCCTAACAAAGGATGGCAGCCAACAGGAGTGACTTGCAGTCTTTGTTTATGCTGTCAGAGCCAGCGGCACATAACCAGGGCTCCCTACTTGACGCGCCGTTGAAAGGGTTTGAATTTGTGAATCTTGGGCGTTCCACGCGGAATAGCCGAGTAACATCCCCTGACGCGTTGGTAGGACTTAGGCCTGGCACGGGGGGCTCCACATCGGGCGCCTCGCCGCTCCGCGGCATGAACAATGAGGCACCTAGGCCTCATCATTCGACGCCATCATCGGCTGCGCCCAACTCCGGGGGCGTTAGTCCGCAATCATCCGAGGTGCTCTTGCAGAACGCAATGCAGGTTATGCAGAGTCTAGCGGGTATTTTGCAAAACAATTTGCAAGCCCCGGCCCAGTCACCACGTGTTAGGGTAGACTTGCCTACCTACACGGGGTACCACGACATTACGGGAGCAAATGAGTACCTCGACCGTCTGCTGCATTATCAGCAAGTGACAGGATTCGCAGACGCCGAAATGCTCGCGCGTGTTGTGCCTGTTTCTTTGACGGAGCAAGCGGCCCGCTGGTACCGACTAGCCGGCAACCGAGCGAGGACAATGGAGGAGTTTTGCGCAAGCTTCCGCGACGAATTCCTTCCCGCAAACTATGAGTGGCGTTTGAGGAGAGAGCTGGAGCTCCGAACCCAGCACCCCGACGAGTCTCTGTTAGAGTACGTCCGAGCGATGGACGAACTTTATCGCCTCGCTGACCTCGTTGAGCGTGTCACGAGACAAGCGCACCCGACTTTCACGGCTTACCTGAGAGGAGTCAGGTTCAGAGATTTGGATGAGCTGGCAGCTGAGGCGAAGCGCATTCAGGGAGACATCCTCTCTGCGCGAGCGTATCGGCCGCCCCCACCCGCATCGCTGTCACTTGAGCCGCGCTGCGCGTGGAATGGCAGCTTAGCGCGCAGTCCATCTAGAACTGAAGAGTCGGCACAGTTTGCTGACGAGCGTGTCCCAAGGGGTTGGGAGTTGTCCGACCGCGCTTTGGACCCATTCAGCTACGCGTTGCGAACAGCACACGCTGCCGCAGAGCGGAACGAACCGAGGCGAGATCGCGAGGCCGACACGCGGCCCCCACCATCCGCGCCGTGAGTTCGAGATGACCAACCGGAACGGGGCGACCAGCACCTAGCCCGTCGGGGCCCGGGCAACCGTTGCTACCGGTGCGACCAGCCGGGACACTTCGCCCGCGAGTGTGGCCGCCCTCCCGCCCGTGACCAAACACGGTCGGGAAACGGCCAAAGCCGCCGGTGATCGACCTTCGATTCCGCGCGGCGTACACAGAAAACCCCGGTTTGCTAGCGCCTTTGGCATGTCGCGTAGGAAATTCTGTTGACCTGTCAGCGCCGTTCATTGAGCTAACAATAGCTCGAAAGAAATTCACCGCGTTACTAGATACAAGAGCAAGCGCTTCTTTGTTCGGTGACGAGGTGTTAAACCATCTCCGCGAGAACAAAATCCGGCTGAGAGAGTGTGATACCACTTTTCGCCTCGCGAGCGGCACAGCGCAATCAAGCGGTGCAGCTAGGATAGTGGTTCGCCGGGAAAGACGCGTGCGGCGACAACGCCTCGTTCATCTTCCCTGTTTATCCGTTCTTGTAATTCTTGGACGAGACTTCCTAGCCAAGACAGGTATTGTGATAGACATCAGCAGCGGAGGCTACAGGGAGCGCACGTCAGGCGCCTTGAAGCCTTTCGCGAAAGCGCCCGCGGCGTCGCAGACTATTCAGACTCCGAACGCGGCGCGAGCGGGGGGAGACCGTGACAAATCCACCCCGCCAGCCCAGATCCAGGAGGCGAGCGGACCGTCGCCGTTGAGAGAGAGGGCAGAGAGAAGGTTGCAGCGGTAGAAAGCTGCTCTGCCGCGCAGGGAAGGTCAGCGCACCCCTTGTTGTCGGAAGTGAACAGCGTGACGGAGAGGGAGAAGGCACGTTTGTCATCGCTCCTCTACGAGTACAACGCGACATTCACTGACCGCCCGGGCCTCACTACCCTAGTCAGGCACCGAATAGACACGGGTGACGCACTGCCTTGGAAGTGCAATCCTAGACCAATTAGCTTGGCCAAGAGAAAAGCACTGAACAGCGCCTTAGACGAACTTATCGACACTGGCGTTGTTGAAAGGTCTAACAGCCCTTGGGGCTTCCCGGTAGTCTTGGTTCCAAAGAAAGGCGATACATATAGACTTTGCGTGGACTACCGCAAGCTGAATGAGGTTACGAGGAAAGACGCCTACCCTCTACCCACCATTTCTTCCCTAGTGTCCAACCTAGGTGGGGCGAAGTACTTCACAATGCTCGATGCTAGCCGCGGATACTTTCAGGTTGAAATGAATGAGCGGGACAAGGAGAAAACTGCTTTCACTTGTCACAGAGGCCTTTTCCAGTTCAAGAGAATGTCTTTTGGTTTGGTAGGAGCACCCACTACTTATCAGCGCCTAATGGACCGTGTTCTGGGAGATGCGAAGTGGCAACATGCGCTCGCGTACCTAGACGACATCGTGGTGTACTCGAAAACGTTCGAGGAACACCTGCGCCACTTGAGGGACGTCCTAGAGAGGCTGAGGTCCGCGGGAATCACTTTGAACCCGAAGAAGGCACAGATCGCCGCGACCCGAATAACACTGTTGGGGTTCACGATCGACAGAGGCCGCATTCTGCCGTGCGACGATAAGCTTGAGGCTTTGCTTAAGTTTCCGTCGCCCACAGATATAGCCGGACTCAGGCGCTTCCTGGGAATGGCGAACTTTTATCGCCAGTTCATCCCAGATTGCGCAGCGCTGCAGGCGCCTTTGACAAAGCTTATGAAGAAAGGCGAGCGCTGGAGTTGGGGTCACGAGCAAGAGGATGCACTGCGCAACCTCACCAAAGTGCTCGCTGACACGGCTGAGTTGCAGCTACCCGACCTAAACAGGGAGTTTGTGATTCAAACCGACGCAAGCGACCTGGGCTTAGGAGCAGTGTTGCTTCAGGAGCATGAAGGCATTCTCCGTCCGGTAGCTTTCGCGAGCCGTTCGTTGACGCCGGCAGAGAGAAACTACTCGGTGGTTGTTTATGGAAGCATAGAAGCAAAAAAAAAAAAAAAAAAAAATTATATGGCCACCAACAGCTTCAACGAACAAATTAAAAGGTTGAAGGAAGCTGGATACCCGGATGGTGTTATGTTATTGGGCTGTAACAAGGTAGCCAAAAAGCTTAGGAATCCATCTTTGGTCCCTAGTCCGAGAAAAGAGAAGGAAAGGAAAAAGTTTGCCATTCTCCCATACGTACACCGTATGTCACATAATCTTAAAAATGTGGCAAAAAGGTATGGCGTAGGGGTGGTTTTTTCAGCACCCAAGAAACTTAAAAGGGTTTGTGCTGGTTTGGAAAGAAAGGCTGAACAACGAAAAGAATCTGAAACAACTTGTGGGGTTAAGCACGAAACAATGTATGTGCCATGCGCAGAAGAGGTTGTGTACAAAATCCCTATGTCATGCGGACAAATATATATCGGGCAGACGGGGCGTTGCATCAATACACGTTTGAAAGAGCATGCAAATAATCTGGAAGCTAACAAATCTAATCATCTAGTTGACCATGTTCGAGACTGCCAATTTTGTTTTCCTTCATTGCCTTACTGTGATATCCTCTACAAACACCCGTCCCGATTAACACGCGAGATTATGGAAGCATATCACATGAAGAAAAAAACAAGGTTATGTGTCAGTAAGCCATCTATTTCATTATATGACAGTGAGGTTGCATACCTCGATGCCACGTAGAAATTTGGGTTTTGTCTAGGTACTAGCTGATAAGTTGGCCACTTTTTCTATAAAATGTACTGCTTTCCTTAAATAAATTTTAGTTGTGAGTCAGCGCTTGTCCTGTATTTTCTTCCACTCTGTCCGCGTCGTTGCGCTGTTTTCCACCAATTTCTCTGCTAATTTAACCAGTAAATGAACTATACTTTCAAAACACCATCCTGAATACCTTTTCAATTGCTGCGACAATTATTTGAAAGATAGGTGCAACACTGCTTAAATTTGAGGGACTATTGTCTTCCTTTGGCCTGAGCGGACAAGAGAGCTCTCCCTTTCACAGTGCTGCAAACAACTTGAAAGATGAAGTATAGCAAGGTAGTGCAGAAATATTTTTTTTTCATTTGTCCATGACTGTAAACGTGTTGTTCCACACCTCTCCGTTTACGTGCACTTGCCATGTTTGTCCTGTACAATGATGGCAGCATCACTAAAAGAAACATGTGAAATGCATGCACACCGTGTATGAACACTGGGCGGAAAGGATGTGAAACCGAAAGGTGGGAGGGTTCTGTCCGTCGGGCTTTTTTTCATCACATGTCGATTGCAAAAACTCGTGAGGCATGCTCATGCATAAACCGGCAGCCCCCTCCGTCTGGCTGTGGTTAATGCAAATGTGTTTTGGCATGGCAGGGGTATGATTTCGTGAATGCTACTACGTGCCACACTCGCCAGCAGACAGGTGGCCTCACTACACTGGGTGAGACGCTAGGGTGTAGTTGCGTACACCATATGCCCACACTGAGATGCACCATTAAGTGCATTATATGAATTAAACATTGCTCAGATTATTCACCGAATTATGGTGACGAATGATCCACTTCCTATTACTTTGTTTAAACTTCAAGCACGAGGTGCGAGTGCTGCAACTGACCAAAATTCTAAACTATCTCCATCTCATAACTGCACGCAAAAAGGCCCTTGAACTCTTGCTTGGAATTCTCTTCCAGCTCATATAAAGCAAGCACCTAACTTAAGATCAGCTCCAAAGAAGTACCTTTTTTAAACTATTGTGTCATGTATAACAGAAAACTGTAACTCTATACTCCCTGTGCTGCTTAAGATATGTGTGTCACGAATTACTTCTGAATTGTATTGCTGCATTTGTGTTTAAATCCTATGTTAACCATGAACATGAAACTAGCCAATGGCTATCAGGTCCAGCAATTCTTTTTTATTTTGCATGATATGATAAAAATAAATAAATGAATGAATGAATGAATGAATGAATGAATGAATGAATCGATCAATCAATCGCCTTTCTCAATCCAGGGCCCAGTTCTGGGTGGCACCTTGGCCAGCAGAGTGAGGAATGCCCAGGCCTCAGCTGACAGTAGCAGGCACTCACCTGCTCACTACCCTTGGCTTGAGCACATATTCGGCAGGTGGCGCACTTGACACCAGGGGCTCCGGCTGCCACTCAGCAATCAGCTCCTCTTTCTCCTGCCAATGGCACAAACAGCCACAGTCATCCCAAGACTCTCTTTGGGCTTTGGCCAACAAACAGACTGCGTCCTGTGCATTATTATAAGCCCGACAATGGTGCATTCCCCAAACGCAACGGGGAATGCACCATTGCACCATTGTCAACCCTTTGCCTTCTCTGTTCTGGCACTCGGCCCAGAAACGGCTGCATTTTCGTTCAATGTACTGCCATAACTAAATCTGGCATGCCAGACCAAGCCACCGGGCTGAACATGAATTGACATTCTTGAGAACAGAAAACTGGGCGAGTTGGTCAACATGCCCAAATGTCCTGGGACCAACTGGAAGACGACACAAGCAGCGCTCATGTCGTCTCTCGTCTCCTTTTTGTCATGTTTTCTGCGCTGCTTAAGCACCAACGTTCTTAGATAGTTTCAGCTTCACAGCTTCCTATACCCGCTGCTTGCTGGCATGCCTACCGTGGACGTCGCTGGAACTAATGGCGCTGCAGTCGCACTTTTCAGCATGTCACTCACGTCATCTGCAACGGCTCCGTGAAGACAGGAAGCGCCATAGCCATACCTGTAGGTAAGTTCATTTTTTGCGGCGTGGCCAAATAAGAATGTGGTCTAAGTGGTGAATGGTGAAAATACATACGCTGTTTGGAGTGCACAAGGGTTGCAACACTGAACAAGGAGTGCAACACTGAAGTTGGTACGAACGACATGATGCTAGAAGAGGTGCACCTCTCCTTTTTAAGTTGTGCGTCTCATGACATCCAAGCAGCTTAGTTTTTTACCGTGTTCTTTTCGTAGGCTACACCACTTGAAACCAATCGGACGTAATGACAAATATTTAAGTGTACAAGCATTGAGCTGTGCACTATATCATGCCACATGCTGATGACATGAACGCCAGGAACTGCAAACTGAATAAGAGATGAAGTACTTCATCTCGTATCCTCCTTCGTAGTGCTCTGAGTTCCATGTTCTAACTTCTGGGACTGCTGCGTTCAGTGCCAGGACCTTGCTATTTTTTCTATCGCGCAGCAGTTGTGATGAGCAGTTTCTGACTTCGCCATAAGATTGTCAAGATATATCGAACACCTGCATGGATATTCAAGCCACCTGTGCACTTCTTTCAGGATTCTCTCAAGGTCGGCGACACAGGCTGTAGCTTTCAACAGTTCTAGTGCAGCTTGTAGCCATTCACAACGTAGCTACCACCTTGTTGTCAACAGCCGTCGGAATTATTAGACTACCTTCACATACCTCTCTTAAGTAACAGACTCCACACACTTTCCATGTTTATCGTGTAGAGCTTCATGTCACCAGTCCATAAAGGGCATTGTCACGCTCTCCAGGTCACCAGGCGTCAGGGCAGACCTAATACTGGTCTTGGCAGAGCAAGAAAGCGGCGCCATCTCATTTGAATCAATGCATACGAACGGCTCGTTTGAATACGACGTAGTATATATACTCTCAATACTAGGATGCATGAAAGCACACTAGCACTTACAGTGGCATTTTCCCACATTTGGGCATTATGTGTTTGTCTGTAGCCAGTTTTGTGGCAAGTTGCTCACCTGACAACCGTGTCAGGCAAGCTCATTTAATATTGACAGGCCGCGCGGGAACAGAAACCTGAGTCGCAACCCAAGTCCCACCAATGGCAAAACCTGCCATGCCACCTGCCTTGTGCCACTGCGCTACTGCTCAGCTGACCGCTGGGTGGCTTACCGCCCGGTGGCTTACCGCCCAGTGGCTTACTACCTTTACCTAGCAGAGCAGCACAGCACTGAAACATATCATGGTAGTGCACATATCCACATTTGGCCTAATTATCCAAGTCGACTGACATTTTTTTGGGGCTACTTTTGGTTGCATTGCATGTTGATTGGTTTTGAGATTTGCTTCGAAAGACAGGAAAAGAGTCTAGATGGCATCTTGCAGCGCGGAGTTCCCACGAGGAATTTGCACCTACTGCCCGTTTACAACGTGCTTGTAGTCCTTGATAACATCCTAAAAATGACACTCACAGATGTTAGACATGCCAGACAACTGTTCTTGCGACGCAGTATCTGCTCCCACCTATTAAAGTTGCTGTCATCGTGAGGCGGTGTGAAAAAATGCTGATCGGCAGCGTCGTTTCTGTTGCCACTTGTGCAGTCGGGCGCAAAGCAGGATGGCATGTGTAACACTCGCTCGAAGTCACCAAGTACACAGATTTCACCACAAAGAGGTTTTTCACAATCACCACGAGCACCTTTCACGCAAAAACCAGCTTGAAAATCTAACTAGCCGGTCATAACTACAGCGAGCGAAACTCCCACGACAGCAGACAATGTAGAAAAGCTCGACTGCAGCGTCGCTAGTTCCTGTGACCGCCACTTTAGCCCCCACCTGAGCAAAGCTCCAAAACTGAAACTGTCTGTCTAAGAACGTTGGTTGACATGACCAAGAGCTCTGGACAAGCTTGAATCCCTTGGCAAGTGCAGACCCATTTGCCACCCTGAGCTCAAGAGACCTGGTATTGCACGTGTTAAAAAAAAAAAACGGCTTGTTTGGAGCCAGCACTGCCTTTCTCCGGATAACCTTACACCCCTGTCACACAGTCATCCTGAAGGCCTTGAATCAATAGTCTCTCGACTCAAAGGTGAATTGAGCACCGCCACACGGGCTGCTTCAATGGCCATTGAGTCAATGGAGCAGCGCAAAACTCTGTCGAGATTTCCAGGACCATCAAGCAGCGGCTGCGTGCATTCTCGGACAAGGAGCACTCGCAGCAATGTGCTGGCGAATCAAATCAGAGCAGTATCATCTGTGAAAAATATGGGACTTACAAATACACAACTTATTTTCCAGAAAAATAGACAGCCCGTATAACACACTGCAGCAAGAGTAATTCCATTTTTGCCAGTGATACAAAAACAACCAACATCAACTTCTTCAAAACTGCATGAATGCTGCTGCACTTTGTCCAACGTGACAGCAAAGTTTATTTCAATCATGATTAATAGTACTATAAGGTAAAAAACTGTTTTCCACTGTTTCTGGTTAAACTTGTTCATTGATTGCTAGCATGCCTGCAAAACTATTGGCACTGACAGTGGCGCCACACCACCTTGGTGCAAGAAGATGGAACATCTCAACAGAAATAGAGTTTGCCATGTAGCAGCGGCACAACTCGTTCAACCATGATAGCGACAGACAATCTCGAAGCCTCTTGAATCAATAGCCCTTGAAAGTGGCTGTATGACAGGGGTATTAATTACACAATTCCCCACAATGAAATGCTGCTTGCGGTGCATGAGGCGGTCGAAGTGAGCAGTGAAGTTTGTTTTCAAAACCAGGCAGGCATGACCATTCATGCATTTTTAAAAATATTCTTGTTTACTTCTTTATTTATTGAAAGCATCTGCAGCATAATAATTACAAAAAGGGTATTACTGTAGGGGGTTAATTACACAAACAAAAAACAAAGAATTCATCTATGTAACAAGGCAAAAAATGCAGTACTGACAACACTGGTGTCATATATAAATAAAATGCAACCAACTTTGAGAACTTCAAACATTATCAGCCAAGGAGAAAATTAATAGGTATTTAGCACTGTTTGGTTTATGGGATTTAACATCTCAAAGTGATTCAAACTATTAACGGATGCTGTAGTGGAGGGCTCTAGCAATTTCAACCACCTAGGGTTCTTTAACGCGTGAACATCACACAGTACACAGCCCTCTAACATTTCGCCTCCATCAAAATGCGACCAACGTGGCCGGGGTTGAACCAGCATCTTTCGGGTCAGCAGCCGCGCACCATAAGCACTGAGCCACCATGGTTGCTAGGCGTTCAGTACCGACTATAACATAGTTTCCATACAGAGCTGGAAGACTGCAACCAACCCTTGTTGTACTGTATGATGTAAACAACACCTGGGTTCTAAACTCACCAGCCCGGGCTCGTTTGTGTCAGCCATCTCTCTTGTGTCTGTATGCATCCTGGTACCTTCTATAGGATCCGAGTGTGCCTCAACTGGTCAAACAGTTGGTGTTACTACAATGCAGTTCAAAAGATGAGACAACAGCCTCGTGCTTTCTTTGTGTAGTCGTGCCCTTCCGGCTGTGACAAAAACCATGATTCAGAGCCAACTAGCCCAGCTGTAGCCCCTTACTAACTTCCCCCTTGTTTCAATCACCACCATTAAGGAAATCATGCCTAATGCAGTGATAGCTTATTTCATGCATTCATTCCACAGATCTCAAGCAAATGGAGCCACCAGTCTTCCAACACTGTGGTGATGACTGTGGGCTGTTCTGAACAACAACCACATTAGCTTCATTTTAACTCATAACCTGCTTGGTTTCTCAAGTAGGCTCTGATGACAAATGGAAGTTGGCCTGCAATAATAGATTACCACATTTTAATGACACACTACTTTAACTAAAACTGAAGCTTTAAAAGGGGCCCTGCAACACTACCCAATTAAGTTATGGCATGCCCGATATTTTAAACGGTTTCACTTTATGAACAACCTCCAGCAAGAGATTTTCAAATGCGACTGGCAGAAGCGAAGTCACCTGCAGTCAAAATATCGAATTTCAGCATATTTGCACTTTACTCTCTGCTATTTTTTTTTGGCGTGCTTAACGGTTGGTGCTCCTCCGTTGGCTCCACCCACCCTGCCCCACCGCCAGGCTGCCGAGACACGTGGGGGAATTCCCCAAGCAACCCCCTGTGAGACATGTAGACAATGTGGCAAACGGGCCACAGCCATGACAGCTAAGCAATATCTGAAAGAATCCGACCAATAGCCATTTCTAAACCTAGATACATATACATGTGACATGGAGGAGGGCACAAGTTTGAACGAGACTGTGGGTTCTCTGCTCCACATAGTAGCGTATTATTTGGCTCATATGTTACAGCACAATCTTGCGATTGACCAAGTTTATATACTATGGTCAACAGGTATTACAGGGCCGCTGTAAAAGCTAGAAAAGGCCAAAAAAGTATAATACAGGTGTCATCATCAGTGGCTAATTTCACAAGTAAACTCCGGTGCACCAGCACAACTTTTTGGCATGAATCCCAGAGGCCAGCCTACACTGCCATCCACTTCCAAACAGTGATCATGGAGTCCTTTTCAACGTAAACATCACAAGCTTGAATCAAGGGGCGGCAAAATTTTTAAATTTTTATTCGTCAGCAATTAATGAGCCTTTTGCTGCTGGACAAGCAGGAACATACCGAGAAGGAACCACAGGATTGATTTTTATAATGAGAACAAATAATGGAAGGAGGTGTCCTCTTTTCCTTTTAATATTTGCCACACCACTACATGTATGCATATTTTGATTCACTTTGCACACTCCACGTCAGTTCCCAAAGGCAAAGAAATCAATACATTCAAATAGCCGGTGAGAGCAGTGACGAAACTCTGGAGATGCAACCTGGAACATTCATGCCCGAGAGACCTCATCCCATACCACATCACAAGCAGTGGACCTCTCACTCACCCTCACAGCTGTCATAATTCTGAGCACATGACCCTTGCACCACTATGATTCACATGGGCATATGCAAATACTGCC
Organism: Amblyomma americanum; assembly: GCF_052857255.1. Lineage (NCBI taxonomy): Eukaryota > Metazoa > Arthropoda > Arachnida > Ixodida > Ixodidae > Amblyomma > Amblyomma americanum. The sequence goes on along the minus strand of NC_135507.1, from coordinate 117,694,717 downwards.
ATTTTGTGCCCCCAGAGTTCTACACCTGTGAGCAATGTGGGTGAATTCACAGGACATGATGTACAGCTGTGGTCTGCAGCACCTAACTGAGACAAGTTTTGTAAGTGGCTAGCAGCTAACACAGCAGCAGGGCACGGCATCTGGCCTGCGGACAGCATGGCTCAACCGCTGCTGCTGTTTGTGCAGGTTCTGCCGTGGATTTTGCATGCGACGCCCACCCCGGTATCAACGACCAACATCACCGTGATACAACCCCTGATGCTTTGCGCGGGCCACATCACAAGCAACAACACAATCAAGGGATATCGACCACGAGATGTGACGTCACCAGCAGCCGATCTACTTAAGGAACGACGCGACACCGACCAGATCAGAGGGCACGGCATCTGGCCTGCGGACAGCATGGCTCACACGCTGCTGCTGTTTGTGCAGGTTGGTTCCCCATCCACAGACTGCTGTTACCGCAGTGACAATAGATTTTTAGTCGTCCTGCCGTGCCCTGGTAGGCTTCATTGCATTGTTATTGACTGTTGGTCCGTGCTGATGCTGCTGATGTCGGGAGACATAGAAGAAAACCCCGGACCTAAGGCAGCTGAGCTGTTACAGACGATTATAGATAATCAAGCCGCGTCTGACTGCCGGTTGACTAATATCAGCAAGGATATTGGTCAGCTGAATGAAAAGACTGATAGACTGACTGATTCTCTGGCAGTGATACAAGAATTGAACAAAAGAATTGAATATCTTGAGGTAACAGTTCAGCAACAGGCCAGAAAACTGATTGAGTATGAAAACTATAGTCGTCGTAACAATCTGCTGGTTTTTGGTGTTTCTGAAAAAATCGGCGATTCAGAGACGGAGTTAAAGGCAGCTGTCATAGATAAAATTTTTTATGATACGCTGGGAGTTGAAGTAAAAACCGTCGAAAAAATCCATCGCATAGGGAAAAAGAACAAAGAACGGCCTAGGCCAATTATTATGCAATTTTATGACAGCAGAGAAAAACAACAAGTGCTGAAGAACTGCAGCAAACTGAAAGGACAATCGGTTAGTGTGAGCAATGACTATGCAAAGGAAACGGTAGCGGTGCGAAGGAAGTTGTGGGAAAGTGCCTCTGCTGAAAGGGCGCAGGGCGAGGTCTTTTTGATCGACGACAAGCTCAAAATAAATGACAAGTTATACACATGGGACAACGAGAAGAACGCACGCTCGCTCCTGAACTCCCGAGATAAGTTCAAGCACCGCACTCGAAAAGCAGGCAACTCGCATGATGGCTCTGACACCTCGGATAATTCCGGCGAATCAACACGTAAACTCACCCAGTCATAGCTACGAATCTTATCATTGAATGCTCGTAGCCTTTTTAACAAAGTAACCGAGTTAGAATATGTATTACTGACAGAAAGTCCACACGTGCTCCTCGTAACCGAAACATGGCTAAACAACGGTGTGCCTAGTCACTGTATAGTGCCCCCGAACTACCAGATGTTCAGATGGGACAGGGATACTCGTGGTGGGGATGTTGCAATCATTGTCAAAAGATCTATAGATGCAGTAATGGTCGAGTGCACTTTGCCTGAAACAGTTTGGTGCAAAATTACCTATGCGAGTGTTGCTTACCTTGTTGGCGCAGTGTATAGGCCGCCTGCCACTTCACCAGAGTTTTTGGATGACCTTAATATGTTCTTATGCACTCACTTGAACCGTACCACCAGACTAATAATGACCGGAGATTTTAATTTGCCTAGCATTATCCATTCAAGATTTTTTAGAAATGTCATATAATGAATTCGAACTTGCCTGCGATTGTGAACCAGTTGAAAACCTATGGCTACGTTTCAAGAATATCATAAAACATTGCGTTGACAGATTCATTCCAACTCGAGAAAAGAAAATAAAACCCCGTAACCCTTGGATTAATCGACCTATTATACACATCAAGCGCAAGATAAAGAGGCTGCGCAGGAGAAAAGTGAGCTCAGCTGAGGTATCGAAATTGCGAAGGAGTTTAAAACGGCTCTGATGGAATCAAAAGAGCAATTTTTTAATAAAAAATTAAGTAGCTTCGTTAAAACGGCACCTCGGAAGTTTTGGCTTTACCTTAGTGGCAATAATGAGGAAATCAATAGAATTCAAATTAGTGAGAACATAGTAACAGAAAAAACAAAAATAGCAGATCATTTCAATAACTTTTTCCAGTCTGTTTTTTCTAAACCAAGCAATGATGACTGTGACGCGTACCCGCCTTCCTCCCTTTCATGTTCGATGGAAGACCTGGTCGTGACTCAGGCCGGCGTGTTTAATCAATTGTTACTTTTGGATTCTAAAAAGGCTAGCGGGCCGGATGGGATTCCAACCCAGTTTTTAAAGCGATACACTGAGTGGATATCATTTTTCTTGACGATAATCTTTACAAAGTCCCTACACACTAACTCGTTGCCACAAGATTGGCGGTGCGCAGTCGTAACACCTGTTTTTAAAAACGGCGACCGACTACTCGCAAATAATTATCGCCCAATTTCCCTGACAAGTATCAGCTGTAAACTATTGGAACATATCATAAGTAAACATATACTAACTTTCCTCGAGGATAACGCGTTCTTTTATCAGCATCAGCACGGGTTCCGAAGAGGGCTATCTACCATAACACAGCTCATAGAAACGATACATGATTTTAGTTCAGCCATAGATGCCCAAGAACAAATAGATGTCATTTGCGTAGATTTTGCAAAAGCATTTGACAAGGTTCCACACAGTAAATTACTTTTCAAGTTACACAAAGCAGGAATTAGCGAAACCATTCTTAAGTGGATTAAAGCCTATTTGAATAATCGCAGGCAGGTTGTGCATGTGGATGATTGTTTTTCTTCTACATTAGAAGTATTTTCTGGCATTCCTCAAGGGTCGGTTTTAGCTCCATTACTGTTCCCAATTTATATTAATGATATTAACGAGGTTACCGAGTCTCCCGTAGAATTGAAGCTTTTTGCAGACGACTGTTTAATTTATTCTCGAATAACACAAGCTGCCGACCAAATTAGAATAAACCGTGTCCTTAATTCCTTGCATCATTGGTGCGAAAAATGGGGCATGGAAATTAATTACACAAAATCAACTTTTACGCATATAACTAATAAGAAGACTTTGCAGTTATTTTCTTATAATGTTGGAAAAAATAATCTAAAAAATGTTGATACCTTCAAGTATTTAGGCGTCACAATTGCACATAATCTGCAGTGGCATAAACATATTAATAATGTGTGCTCGACAGCTTCCCAAAAACTTTACTTCCTGAGGAAGAAATTGGAACATGCAACAAAAGATGTCAAACTGATAGCTTACAAAACATTCATCCGCCCATCCTTGGAGTACGCTTGTGTCGTCTGGAGCCCGCACCAAAAAGTTCTAAAAGATAAACTGGAACGAATCCAAAGAATGGCTGCTCGGTTTATATCGTCAAGATACAGAAGAAGGGACTCAGTGACGGAAATGCTGAACTCATGTGGGCTCAAGTCACTGGAAAATCGAAGGAAAAAATCAAGACTAAAACTTTTCTTTCAAATAATTCAAGGGCACTTCAAGATAAAATCAGATAGATATGTTCAGCCTCCGGGAAGACGGAGCGTGAGAACAAGCCACACTCGATCGATCAAGCCTTACGACTCACGTATTGATGTTTTTCGTTACTCTTTTTTTCCTGATGTCATCGAAATTTGGAATGCTTTGCCTGTTGAAGTTGTCGAACAATCGGAAGTGCACAAGTTCGAACGTTCTATCGATATTTTGTGTCGGGGGCACCCAACTTGATGTTATGAGACATGAATTTTTTCTGTTGTACATTGCATTGTATTCCCTCCCTGTAACGACCCTCAAGCGAGGGTCAACAGTATCAATAAAAAAAAAAAAGTACGAGCTTGCTGAACATTCATTGTAGATGCAACAGCGCAGGATACACATGAACAAAGGCAGAACCAGACAACACAAGTGGCAACTTTCAGCAAGGTTTACTGGAAAGCATGTCGGGTATATATCAGATAGGCAGCCCAAAAAGAAAAACAAACAAAAGGTGCCTAGTCATAGCCAGGACAAAGATATGAGGAAAAAAACGATTAAAAAGCAAGACCGTGAACCATTAAAAATCACAAGCTCTTCGTTTGCAAGTGTCATAGGAGTGCTCATGCAATAATTATAGTCCTTTGAAATTTCAGCTACTTCAATTATGCCATGCACCAATCTCTGTCTGTGTCTGTTAAGAATTGTTTGTTTATGGGGGCTTAACGTCCCACAGTGACTCAGGCTATGGGGGACGCTGCACTGAAGGGCTCTGAAAATTTTGACCACCTGGGGTTCTTTAACATGCACTGACATCGCACAGTACACAGGCCTCTAGGATTTCCTCTCCATCGAAATTTGACCGCCACAGCCGGGATTGAATGCGCACCTTTGAGGTCAGCAGCCGAGCGCCATAACCACTCGGCCACCGTGGCGGCTGCTAAGAACTGTACAGTGTGATTTCTTGCACACATATAGATTACGGCAGCAGTAGCATTCTCAAAAATCAGGCTGCCCGTGACAGCTTTGCACGCATCAAAATGGTGTTGCTTTAGACTCTTACTGGACTAACATACACATTGGTATATATGAAGAGGAATGAATATACAATGATTTCCATACACTCCACAATGCAATTTATGGGGCTTAACGTCCCAAAGCGGCTCGGGCTATGAGCGATGCTGTACAATCCATGCTTTCTTCATGGTCTCAGCTGACAAAAATTCTGAAGCTTCTCAGGTGCAGAGAAAACATCAATGCCAGCATGACTGCCAATTTTTTCAACTGACAGGATTAACTGTGCATTTATGGAACAACCTTTGTCGCAGCTTTGACAAAGCACTTTTTGGGTGGGCCGCCCATACTGCTTTACAACAAACCTTGTTGAACTGCTGTGTTGTTTTCTGCGTTGCTTCATCGACCATGGCTAGAGTATAATTTCTGTTTGCATTTCTTCCCTTTCGGCGCTTCAGTACTCCAGTGAAACGTTGCACCTGTGCAGTGCGAGCTTCTCTTCAGTCTAGTGTCGCTTCTGCGCCGCGCCCACTAGGATGTTGAGTAAGCGCAGACTTGCGGCTAGCTTGCCAGCCCATCTGAAACCTCGACAGCGCTTGGCCGCCTTCGGGAGCAACGCGCTGTACGGGATGCGATTGGCAGATCCAGGCCGCCGGCCTTCACAATCTGGCGCAGCGCGGTCGCAGTCATCGACGGCAGTGACCTTTCGGGGCGGACCAAAGCAGTCAGAAACTGGGCGTACCTTCTCGGTGAGCTTGGACTTTCCCCCGTCGACGGGCGTACTCTTGCGCAGCAGCAACCAGAGGACCCAGACGAAAAGCAGCGCCTCCAGGGCCAGGTGATAGGCGGGGGCCTGCGAGAAAGTTTCGCTTGCAGAAGGGGGCCGACAACGACGGACGTGGCGTTTTCTCCTCGGACACGAGCTTCAAAAGTACTACTACTCACGCGCAGGAAAGCTTCGAACATTTCGTACAGCTCCCACGACACCGCTGCCACGGCCATGTTTCTCCCCGTCCCTTGACGTTGACGAGAGGAGCAGAGCTCGGCCTCCGAATCAAACGCCGCTCTTATTACTACACCCTACACCGAGTGCACAGACCCTGACGAGTGTCCCCGCTGTTTTCGGCCGCGCGTAGAGCACGCGGCGCCACCCTACCCTACGTCCGTCACTCCGGACGGCTGCTGAGAGGACGATACCACGCTACGGATGCAGCCAAAGCCGGGAAGCTCCGCCAGGCACCGCTTCTAAACACGACCACACAAGACCACACAACACAAGCGATTGAGAAGCGTTTGCGGGTCGGTGGGCTGGAAACGCCGATTGGTCGGTGGGATGCGTGTCTGCGTGACGTTTTTTCGCTTCGCCCTCGTTCTCAACCGGATGTGGGGTCGCCGCGCCTCTCTCGGCCTGTCCCTAGAGTGCCTAGGGAATCGCTAGAGCCGGCCGGCCGGCCGCCGGGCGTGCGTGGTCTGCGGGCATTCTCTTCGTGAGCGTAGGCGGCGGCGCGCGCGTTTCGGAAGCTGTCCAGGTATGGCTTTTTTTTTTTTTTGCGTGGTGCGCTCGTCGGCGCAGCCAGCTGAAATTTCTGTACAGTTCTTGCTTCCACGACATTGCGACGACCCCCAAAAGGCGCTGACCCGCGAGAAATCGCCAGCGACATAAAGGTACGCATTTTATCTCAAATTTCGCTTCATGAAGTGCTGTACCGCTTACCTACATGCCTTGCGCATTCCAGGACCTCGTTTTCCTGCTGCAGGAGCACGTCGTGCTGGTGTTCAAAATTTTGCAACTCCATTACGACGACCCACATAAGGTGCGGTTTGAGGACCGCCGGCGTCGCCATCTGAACCGCCTTCTGACAGCCACGATGAAGCGCTTGTCGGGCGTGCACGTTCTCAATCACGAGGTAAGGGTTGAACAACGTTTTCGCAAGTTTTCTCGTGCAGAACTCGCCAAATTGCGGCGCTTGTAACGTAACTTTTTTTGCAGCATCGTTTCCTGGATGCTTCTGGCGAGCCGATGCTGTCCTTATTTGCCGCGGACCGATACCACATGGCGAGACGCCAGGGCATCGACCCCAGTGCGCCTTTGTTCCTTTGCAGTGGCAAGTCCAGGGTAAAAGTGGCCACGATAATTCTGCCACTACAATCTGCCCTTTAGGATCGCTATCAGCTGTAACGGTAAGTCCAGAAGTTCCGACTCGCACATTGTGGAAATCGCGCCTGGCCTAAGTGCCCAGCATTCACCCAGTGCAGTGCAGCTTTGTTTAATTCCTTAGAGACTTCTCGCGCTTTGTCGAAATCGACGGCAGCCGTGAAAATTTACATATTAGACCTCGCTACAGCATTATCCCAGCGCAGCGCGCCTTTGTTTCTTTGCGTCGGCAAGCGTTAGAAGCGCGCGCCGTCTCGCGCTTTGTCCAAGTCGGCTCTAAAACTCGCGCTAGGCCTCGTTGCCTGGTTGACAAAGTGCACGGCTTTGTTCCTTTCAATGGCAAGCCTCTGTCACTACAGTCGGCGGCCTTAATTTTTATGATCGCTGTCAGCTTCAACAGCAAGTCCAAGAAAAGTTATGACGATCGCGCGGTGTGGAAATCGGTGGTTGAGACAAAAAACTCGTGCTTGTAGCTGCATACTTACCCAGCTCCAGTGCGCCTTTGTTTATTTCCGTAGCGACTACCCGCGCTTTGTAGAAATCGACGCCAGCCGTGAAATTTTACATATTAGACCTCGCTACAGCATTAGCGCAGAGCGCCTTCGTTTCTTTGCGTTCTAACTTGTTTGCTCGTTACTTTTGTTCTTTTCAGTCGTTTCCTGAATCTGTCCAAAGAGCCGTGCTAGGTGGATGATTGTTCGCCGTCACTGGAACCACATGGCGATCGCACTGCATACAGCACGACTTTGGTCCATGTGTTTTTTAAATAAAAACATCAGATGTCGAAGGTCGTGCCCGAGGATTGCTTCGACAGCTGGGGCAAAACCATGGGGACCGCACACGGTGTGTCGTCGCTGCCAAGTGAAGAGGCACAAAACGGCTGTCAACCTTAATAAAGGCCCTTCTCGGGGCCGCCTCAGTGTTTCCTGGCAGACCACACGCTTTCCACCCTGTGCACGTGTTCTCCTCATTTCCAATTAAATAGGTCCTTCAAACCCTGCAGAATGCTTGAATTAGGAACTGCTAATATCAAGATGGTACTTGAGAAACAATAGCGGCTACAATAACAAAGATGAAGAGGGGCTGGAGTTACACGCAAATAAAAAAGGTTGGAGGTACCCAGATAAGCTGAAATGGTTTTGGGCGGGAGTCCTAGTTATTCTATATAGGACTCAAATAATGCATATTCAGCGTTTATCAAGGTTTTTGTAGAAATATATAAAGAACATTAAGCAGTCTAAACGAATAAGAAAACCATGGATCACGCCAGAGCTCAGAAGAATGATAAAGAGCAAAAACAAGTGTCATGCCTTTTTAAATAATCGCTCTCTTGAATCTCTTATTAAAAAAAACAAGAAATAATCTAAATGCTGAGCTTAAGCGTGCTAAGACTGTGTATCATCAAAAACTGTTCTCTGATGTTAGAATGAAAAATTCAGACACTATGTGGAAAGTTGTAGATAACTTGTTACGTCGCAATACGCAAAATGCGCCAGCTCAACGAATAATCTATAAGGGCTCTGAATTATCCGGTCAGGCTCTTGCTGGCCATTTAAACAGCAATTTTTTAACCACCCATTTACCTATGATGCATCTACCTGAAGTTGCTTCATCTTGTAGCCCTTTCGAAAGCTTTTTCCTTGAGCCCACCAATGAGACCTTTATGAATCTGAATAATAGCAAAGCCTTAGATGTTGACAATATTCAGATAAAACCAGTCAAATATGTACTATCATATATTGCACCTGTGCTTGCATACATCTTCAATTTGTTAATTGAAACGGGAGTTTACCCAGAACAAATGAAGAAAGCAAGAGTTACAGTTGTGTTTAAAGGGGGATTAAAAGATGTAGTGTCCAATTATAGACCAATATCTGTGATTCCAGTCTTTTCAAAGGGCTTGGAAAAAGTAATCTTTTCCCGTGTAGGGAACTTTTTTAATGCAAAACAAATCCTGTCTGATGCTCAATTTGGCTTCCGAAGGGGAAAGTCGACGGAAACGGCTTTGTTATCACTTAAGGAATGTATCCTGCAAAACACTGAAGCAGGTATTCTCACTGTCGGACTCTTCATTGATTTTAGTAAGGCTTTCCATTCCCTAAACCATCAAATTTTAACTAATAAACTTTCTCAAAACGGAGTTCATGGAACACCTTTAGACCTCATGAAATCATACCTGCAAAATCGAAAACAATCTGTCTATATCCACAACCATCAGTCTTTTTTTCTGGCGGTACGAAATGGTGTGCCTCAAGGCAGCATTCAGGGCCCGATGCTTTTTAACATCTATATAAATGACATTGTGCATATTTATGACAAAGCGAAATTTATTATATACGCCGATGATAGCAGTTTACTAATCCCTGGTCACGACATAAACAAGTTAATTGAAGAGTGCAACGTAATCCTTACGAAACTAGAGAACTGGTCCTCTTCGAATTGCCTACAAATAAACCCTGCAAAGACTAAGGTAATGATTTTCCGTGCAAGGAACAAGCCAGTCGAACTACAACGCGCTCCTAAATACGCAGGTCAAGAAATTCAAATTGTAGACAGCCACAAAATCCTTGAAGTTACTTTCTCGTCGCATCTCAGGCGGGATCGACATGTGGAAAATATTTGCAAAAAGCTCTCTTCAGTAGCAGGTGTTCTAACACGATGTCGATGGCTCCTTCCCACTCACGTGAAAATTCAAATTTATCATGCTCTTTTCGGTTCCGTAACTCTGTTTGGGCAACACCACAAAAACAAATGTGATAAAAATACAGGTTCTGCAGAAGAAAATGATCCGCTACATTGCAAACCTTCCTTATCTGTCTCTCCAACGCAAACTGCTTTTAGAAATTATAACATCATTCGTTTTGAACATATATGTTTTTCGCATTTTGAGGTTCTTTTACCATTCTTCTCCTGCTTGTAGAGATTTCTTAATACGTACTACACATTTAAGGACCGCTTCGAATCGACTCTACACCTGAAATACCGATCTCTGGTATATTCCATATTTTCGAATTAATTATAAACTACAAACGCTTGAACACAATTTACCGACCACTCTTAATAAGCACAAAGTTTTGGATAGTGTTAAACCAAGAGAGTTAAAAATGTATTTTGTTAATATATAGCCAGGTTGCATTTAAAGTTCCTTTGTTGTCTGCCGGTGCCATGTATGCCTATTGAGTGTTTCTTATCTCTTTATTTTTCTCGGGTCTTCTCTTTGTTTTCATGCGTCTGTAAACTATTGTTAGTGAACATACATGCTCATTGTTTTCACTGCAGTTCAAAAAATTGAACAAAAAAGTAAAAAAATAAAGATAGGGGTGTGGGGAGCAGATTGGGGGAGGAAGCACAAAATAGAAAGAAAAGAAAAAAAAGGGGGGGAACTATTCTAGTAAGGAAGGACGGGGTAAAAAAAGGAGATGGCGAAACGAGAGAAAGGGAGAGGAAGACGGTGCCCGCGATATGGGCAGCGCGGCAACCACAGGCGTACGAAAGCAAAACGTGCAAACAAGACACAAACAAAATGCACTAACACAAAAATGGGCGCCGCTGCAGATGCGTGGCCAAAGAGGCGCCGCTGCGCAAATGACACTGGCAGCGACGAACAGGCCAAACCAGGCGCCTTTTGGGGGGTCTCGCTAATTTCCGGTGAGCCGAGGGCTAGAACGTTAAGCTACTCGCATACAAATCACTAGTTCGATCAAAATTAGAATACGCATCGCCCATCTGGTCTCCGAAACAAGTATACCTTACTAACTCACTTGAATCAGTTCAAAATAGGGCAACTAGATTCATTCATTCCTCATACTCTTTTGATATCAGCATATCAGCTCTGAAATCGCAGTCCAATCTACCTACTCTTGCACTTCGTCGCAACATTGCTAGTTTATCCCTATTTCATAAATTCTTTTATTCCGAGCTATCACAGGAACCCTATATCTGCCCTCCCCCACCGCGCTTTTCTCTTCGCACCGGACATCAGCAGCAGGTATCTCGGCCATGAGCACGCACAACAACTTTTTCTTCATCATTCTTTCCCCGGACTGCTAGCGACTGGAACGGCCTTCCCCATGAACTTGCTGCCATCACATGCCAAAACCAAATTACGCGTTTGCTTGCATCACGCTAATCATTTTTCTTTGTATAACTCGTTCAAGATTTGTGTACTTTTTCTGTTGTTAATCTATATGTGTCCCACCCCTTATGTAATACCCTCACACGAGGGTCTTTAAGGAAATAAAGTGAAGTGAAGAATGCCGCATCGGGCGCCCGAAAGTCATAGAGTTTCTTACTATTATCTAGAGGGAAAGCTGGCGGCACTGCACCTGTACCTCCATGGGCGCGCAAAGCATCATGGGGCGATGAGCTACTTGGTGCAGGACAGTAGGTTTTTTTTTTTTCAGGAACGCAGAGTGGCTTTACAGATATGTCTATTTCCGTATCCACGGCGCGCTCCGCGCGCAGACGACTTCGCCGTAAAAGTAGTGTGCAAAGGCTATAGTAGCGAAAACGCAACAGCACACGACGCCAATAAAAGGTTTTTGTTTTCCGAAATGCTGTGGAAAAACCTTTTAAGATGTTGAAGGGACATTTTTTTCAAAAACATATTTCTTTTTAAAAGTGCGCCCATGAAGCACGAATATTGGCTTTTGTAGTCTGCAATGCTTGGCCAATAGGAGAGCAAGCCATCGCTGATTTATAATAATAATAATTGGTTTTTTTGGGGAAAGGAAATGGCGCAGTATCTGTCTCATATATCGTTGGACACCTGAACCGCGCCGTATGGGAAGGGATAAGGGAGGGAGTGAAAGAAGAAAGGAAGAAATAGGTGCCGTAGTGGAGGGCTCCGGATTAGTTTCGACCACCTGGGGATCTTTAACGTGCACTGACATCGCACAGCACACGGGCGCCTTAGCGTTTTCCCTCCATAAAAACACAGCCGCCGCGGTCGTGTTCCAACCCGGGAACTCCGGATCAGTAGCCGAGCGCCCTAACCACTGAGCCACCGCGGCGGGGAAAACAATTTGAAACACGCGACGAGGTAGAGACGAGGGAGAGATGGGCAAATTTTGCATTTACTTACTTTTCTGCTCGTTTGTTGCAATTTATAGACAAGATATTGAACGTTAGGACATTCTTGATTATCGAACAACGTTTGTTTTTGCATTATTTTTTGGCCAAAAGTTGTAGTTCTGCAGTCGGTAGCTCTCCGCCCCATGATGCTTAGAGCGCCCATGGTGGTACATGTGGCCTCGAGGAAGCTCCATGCAAACTCCCATAGGCGGGGCGCCAGCTTTTCCTCTATAGTTAATAGTAAGAAAGTCTAGTAGCTCTATGAAGAAAGTGAAGCCACCGGAAGTTGGGCAGCATGTCCCAGAAGTCAACCTTTGGCAGTACACGAAGTCCTACCTCAGCGTGGTTTTTCTGTATTAGTTTTCGTTTTACACTTAGCACCTTGTCTTTTCGACGTTCTCGTCTTTTTTCATGACAATGCCCACCTGTTGCGCCGTCAACTGCATGAGGAGAGCAGCAAAGTCCTCGGGAAAGACGTTTCAAAAATAAGTGTCCATTGCATCGCTATGGGACGACACTAGCAGACGACAGAGCGTCGCTACACACAGTACGTACGGAGCCTCGTGTGCTTAGCTCTGTGTCGTCCCGTTGCGCTTGCGTCGCCAACTCTGCTCTTTGTTGTGATGCACGTTGTCGCGCTCTAAGCCTAAGTTAAACCATCAATGGGGTATAAATTTAAGAAAGAGTAGGTGGAAACCTTCATTAGGCAGCCGACTTCGCAGTGACCATTTTACCGAAATATGTTTAGACCGAACCGGAGTGGGGGCGAGGCCACACTCCGGCGGGGTGCCATCGGCGTTCTGCTGGTACACTTTTGCGCGTCCAAAAGGTATATGGTGCTACTTTTTCGACGGAGCTAGTTTATCAAGTACTGTTTCGTACTGTAGCAAATTATGCCTGAATGGGCTGTTATTCGTGATGCTTGGTGCAGTTCACTTCTAACAGCGCTTAATTTTTTTGTCACATGCACTGCTGCCATTCGTCTTTCTCGTCAGTCGATTGTTTCTCTCGTGCTGTGTAGATGAAACGTGGCTGTGCTATAGAGTTAGATTAAAAGCACGAGTGGAAGGTAAATGACACACTAAAGCGATAAGCATCATCTTCCATCGATAAGAAGATACATCGTCCGCCACCAACTCGAAACCGAAACAACGGCAGCTGTTATAACGAGTGGCTAGCTCTTCGAGTGTCAGGATTTCCGCGCCATTGCCTTTTCTTTGCTACACGAAAATTTGTTTTTAAGATGACCTAGACTCATCGGCATTCCCCTACTTCTCCTAATTACCCTCGGACGACAAGAACCAGATCAGAAAATAGTGTTTAATGCACGTACCCTTTTGCTGCGGCAAGGTGAGACCTGCATGTCTCTTTTCTTCGGTTCCTCTGAAATTACAGGGTTCCCCAAGCAATGCACACATTTATCGCGTTGAGCTTGCTTATTCCTTTGATATTACAGTAGACGTTACACGAAAACAACGCGAAAAACTCAGAACGGAACGACGAAAGACGAGACTTTTTGCATTGAAATAAACAGAAGACACCTAACTTCCGGGACATGCCACCGAACTTCCTGTGTCTTCAATAATAATAATAATTAGGGGTGTGCGAATATTGAAATTTTCGAGTACGAATCGAATACGAATATGAAGAAAAAATGGCTTCGAATATCGAATCGAATATCGAATATCTGTTCAGTACAAAAAATTTCAGAAAATGATGAGCAAGCAAACATAGTTGCCATTATCTTTTTTGAAAATAGTGTACGGTCTTTGCAACTAAAATAAACAAATCTAGACTGTCTCAGTACCATTAAAAAAACATGTGCACAGAACTGTACACTACTTGATTATACAGCATAACACTATATCCAAACTATAATGAGGTCATGCAATACAAAATCCATAAAATGACAAGACTGGCAACAAAAAAATAACATGATGGCTATTAAACCTCATTCATTCGGAGTTCAAGGGACCGGAAGAAATGCCCGGTTCATCCGAAGGCCTCTGTTATTAAAATTGCCCGCGGCCCCCCGAAATAAAATCCTGCCGAAAATGCTGAAGATGCAGTGAGGCCTTATGAGGCGGCTCCATCGTGCTAACACCTGTAAGCCCGTGACGAGTCACCCGTTTTAAAGTGCTGGAAGAACAACACAAATGCAAGCAAGGGGCCGGGGAACACACACTAGTGTCGGAGCGGCGAGGCGGTTTCTAAAAAGGAAAAAGAAATAACCCGCGTGGAGCTGGGATTGGACTATCGGCGAATGCGCGGGCCGACATTTGAAGCTGCAGCGGGGCAGTGGTGAAGCTGAGAAACCGAAACTATGCAGCCAGACTATTTTTTTTTGCCCTAGCGACAGAGGCCTTCCGATTGTTGCCACGCCTACCGTTACGCCCGCTAAAGAGGTGTGCAGGTTACAATGCACCATGCAATAGGCGAAATTTTAAAGGGACACTGAGGAGAACCCTATCAATTTTTTTTGTTTAGCAAAATCTGATAGTTCGGCATTTCATGGCTTTGTTGCCGCTTGTCCGGGAGCGAAAAATGCATTTATTTCAAAGAAATTTGGATTCGAAGTTGAAAAAGTTTTTCCCGTTGCTCGAGAACTCGAGAACTCTTATGACGACACAGGACGGAGTGACGTGAAACGTGACGTAAACGGAGACTCCCTGATTTCTGGCGGCTAGCGGTTCGGTCTAGCAGCTGCCGAAATGAAAGCTACCGCCGCCGCACGTTGAAGGCATCTATCGGGGCTCGCTACCGTCGCTTCGTATACGTTTGCACCGGCGTCTTGCCAGCGTTACGATGGATCCAGTTCCCGAACCAGACGACGTAGTCCTCGCAAAAACTCCAACCTGCATTTCAGCGACCTCAGCCACAAAGAGCGTGCGATGCTTTTGAGGGAGCACGGGTAGGTTAGGCGCCGGCGGGTCGTTTCCCCCTAGCTCAGTGCGCAGCCGTTGCAAACTAAATAGCATAACCCCAGTGCGGGGAGTCGCGAGGGGCCAGGACAAGGTCGGCGCCTTGCGCCCATCGGAGGCTGGCATGGGCTTTGGGGCCAACGGATTGTGATTCCTTGAATGGCGTGGTTGCACGGCGCAGCAGGCGGCGTCGAGGTTTCCCACGGTTGCAAGGGCCAAGTTGTTTACTTATTTTTTTGCCACAAAAAACGGATGGGTGCTCAAGGGCGATCGTGATTAAAGTCGGCGGCTTGAAACTAAAGCCGGCGCACGGCGCTTCAACGGCTTCCGCTAGATCCAACAGGTCCACTGGATCGGGCTCTCTCGCCCACTTGCATGTACCTTCAGATATGTACTGTGAATGAATTAAATTAGCCGAGCTCGAAAAGAACAGCTCCGCCGAACTGCCGAAGCGATTGAATTGCGTCACAACGCGCACCTCGCCGCGGAGTCGAATCAGTCTGGCCGGGCCGGCGGCGGCTGGCGCACTCGGCGCGAAATAGAGACATGCTCCAAGTCTCCCCGCCAGTGCGGTCAAAGTGCGCCGAAGCCGCCGAACGCGTTACGCCGCAGCATAAACGCGCCTTAACAGAGCCTGCGCTTAACCGCAAACAAATGTATTCGGTGGCGGCATCTATGGGATCCACTGAAGCCCCCCGCCCACTCACTGAATAAAAGAGAAGAAATCCTGTGCCGAGGTTCGGAATCGAGCCAGGGCCTTTGGCGTTTGAGGCGGAGACGCTACCACTCCGCCACGACGGCTCAAGTTACAACCAGCAATAAAGGCGCATCTAGTGAATGCACTCTTCTGATGCAGAAATCTCCGCGCTTTCGAAGGTATATCCTGGCCTAGCAGAGCCAGGCCATCAGCAATTTTTCTGAACTGCCTTGTACCATGTCTCCCGTCCCTAACAAACGATTTCCGTTATGTAGTCGGATGTTGACCGGCACAGCCAGGAATGTTTCGCCGGGCGAGCGTGCGAATACACAAGGGCTGCCTTGTACGATCACCGACCATCGTACCATCATAGTTTTTCATCGACCGTGGCGATCATCTGACAAGCCTGAACAGGCTCTTACAAAGGTTAACTAGCACATGAAGCGGCACTTGGAGTTCCTCTGCTGTTCGGCGCTTGTAAATCGAGGCGTGTCAAAAACAAAACCACGGGCACGCAAACCCATTCGAAACTCTCCTGGCCGCCTAAGGCGCCGCCAAGCATCGGTTTTCTTTGCTTCCAACATTCAAGTTGTCTTTTGTCTGCCTTCCTTGTGTGATAAAAGTGCACTATTGGTTATAAAACAAAACTAACTTCAATATTGAGCCGACAACCTACCTTTGTCAGCCTCAGAGATTCGCACTAGATGTACGAAGGAAAATTCCTCCAAGGTGGCGTCTCTTGTCCTATGGCGTCACCACGCTTGTACTTGCGAGATTGGCCTGTGGCGGCGATACCTGTATTTTGGTTCTTGCTATTTTCTACCTTACAAGAGCTTTGATTTTAGTAAGAGCGGCGTTTTTGTGATCAGGAGCTGGTATTCTATCGATACAAGCCAACTTCAATTTGTCCTCAGTGTCCCTTTAACAGGATCGCTTGCCCTTATTAGACAGTTTTAGCTGTGCGTACGCAACGGCTTTGCGTACGCAAGGAGATTGCGGGGACGGTAGTGCGCATGCGCAGAACGCAAGCGCAAGCCCTGCGTCTTGCGTGCGTACGAGTTTGCGTTGCGGCGCCTGCGTGGCTTGCGTACGCTAACTTTGACAAGATGGCGGCGCCCTGCTCGCCCGCTTCGGAATAAATACATGTCGCCGCTGGATTTTCCGACGCAATAGCTTGCTCAAATGGTAGCGGTTCGCTTTTATTTCGCCTACTCTTGCCCACACGCAGCGGTATAAGCGATAACTAACCCCTGTTTTTTAGATAACTTGGTGATTTTCAAGCTCCTAGGCCTAACTATGCAGTGTTTTCACACAAGCGATTGCGGGTCGGTAGACTGGAAACGCTGATTGGCCCAAAAAAAGTGACGTCACGTCTCTAACGTCATGGTCACGTAATTTTTAATGACGTCATGTCCGGTTGGGGACAGACACATTTTCCCTAGAGTTTTCTCAGAATTCCCCACGTTTGTGACAGCGTGCGCGGGATAAAGAAGCGCATCTTTACCTCCACCCCACTCAGTTCGACCACTTTGCCGAGCGGGGTGCAGTTGAAGAACCCTTGCCTAAATGCTCCCGCCATTCACGTTTACCCCCCGCCTCCCCCCCCCCCCAGGACACTTTCCCGAAACGGATGTTTTGTCGCCTTTTTTATTTTTATTTTTTGTGTTTGCATGCACAGTGCACATGTCTCTACTTAGGCAAACTGCGCCGCTGATTCCACATTGACTATTCCTGCCGAAGAGGCTCCAGGGAAGTGTCCTGCCATGTCTGCGCTTTATTCTGTTTTTTTTTTACTCGTTTTGGCCAGGGGCACGCGAGTACACGCATCTCCGCGAATCCGCCACCGTCTGCTTCTGTACTCGCCGCCGCTCTGCCTTGAGGGGGCGACCATTCTCTCCTCCCGCTCCTCGTTTTCCTTTTCTTCTTTCTCTTTTTTTTCTGCACGCTCCCAGCGGCTTTTCAATGGACAGGGTGCGACAGCGCGTATTCTTTTTCTATTTATTACTCTTTCTCCCTTTTCTAGTATTTTTCTTTTCTGTCCATCTTCTTTCCAGCACCCGATTGCTTGTTGCTATTTTCATGTGGCGGACATGTGTGCCAATTACAACTCCTCAAGAACGGGAGGAAGATCGCTGTAACTTCAGTCTTGAGAAAGGACAGGCTCTGTCCGAAATGTCGACTCCAAATAAATCTGTCTAAATGAAGCGTCTCTCAACTTTGCATATATATATATATATATTTAGTTACCCTTGATGTAGTGTCTCTGTACACAAACATACCGCATGATGATGGCATCCGATTCTGGTCGCATCCTATGGAAAACACAAAAACGATGATGCTCCTAGCCAAATTAAGTACCATCGCTGCACTTACTGATCTGGTCCTCAAGCTCCACTGTTTTGAATTCAACAACTCCTTTTACCTACAAACGAGTGGTACCGCTATGGGAACGAAAATGGCCCCAAACTATGCCAACATATATATGCATAGCATTGAATCGGAGTTTATCCGCTCATACCCAACAAAAACGGCTTTTTACAAACGCTTCCTAGACAACATATTCATGGTAAAACAGAGGACCAATTCATCCAGTTTATTTCAGCATTTAACAATGTACATCCAAACATCTGTTTCACACACCCTTACTCCACCAGTCAAATTAATTTCTTGGACGTCTCAATTCGAATGGAGAAGGGTACCTTAATCACCAGTGTCTATAGAAAGCCCACGGATAGGCAACAGTACCTTCATTAGAAGAGCTGCCACCCACGCCACTGCAAAACTTCAATTCCATATTCCCAAGCCATCAGATTCAAACGGATCTGCTCACGACCAGAAGACTTCGAAAAAAATTCTAGCCGTATGCGGGAGGTTCTCAGGGACCAATGCTATCCGGCCTCCATTATTGATGATGCCGTTACGAAAGCGGAAGCAACAGATCGTAATGAAATGTTTGGGGATCCCCCATTAGCAACCGCAAAGGAACACCGCTCTAATCTCGTCTTAACCTTCGCAAACAACCTTCCTACTGTCAACAAAACTCTAAAAAAAACATTTCAACATAATCGAACAACACGATCGACTGTCAAAAATTTTTCCAACAGTTCTACACGTTACCTACAGACTACCAAAAAACATGCAGAATTATGTAGTTCACTCTACTGTCAATAAGTAAAACCCTGTGGTTTGTCTACCTTGCAGGAAGAATCGCTGTCAAGTTTGCCAGCACATGCGGACAACAACACTAGCTAAAAGCACACACTCTAACTTCAAACACTCCATCCGTTAAAACTTGAACTGTGACAGTAGTAACGTAGTATGCATGCTCGAGTGTGGCGATTGTCAGATGCAATACATTGGCCAAACAGAGAATTCCTTCCGAATTAGATTCAACAACCACCGCGCGCACAGTAGATCTCTTTCTCTCCTCCCCCTGTCGAAACATCTTTCCCAGGAAGGTCACGAGTTTCACAAACTAAAAGTTACGCTGCTACAGAGCGGCTTCCAAAATGCCCGTGAGCGTGAGCAACGAGAGTCATACTTTATATATCAGTTTAATACTGTGCAGGCCGGTATAAATGAAAACCCTGGTATTCTCTCCACACTTCAGAGATCATAGTCCTAGCCCTACTGAAATTCAGAGCACCCGGACTGCATCGCCTGAGGTCATGCCAATTTGCGTGCTTGCTTCCACATGCCGCCCTTCTCCTCCCCCTGCCAGTCTTTCTTGCTCATGACCAGAGAAAACAGTTATGAGAGCAAAGCATATTGCCTATTCCCCCCTCAACTTTTTTATATTTTTTATATATTTTATTTATTTCTTTTTTTTCTGCTTTGCAGATAATAGAGCGTGATGCTCCATATAGGGCAGTAACCCATTGCAATAACGCACACTTGGGCGATTTCGCGCCTTCGTTTCCCATTTTCTTCCTGTTACTCTCCCCTCTCTCTCAGTTTTTAGGAAGGAGCCCTCTTTTTGTCTCCGCGACGGAAGGCGGGCGGAGGCACCTTCGACGCATCTTCGCGTTTCGTAACTTCACTTCATTGAGGTCTCCTTCGTTTTAAAATTGCGCTCGTGGCGGGAGGCGTTCCGGAACGACGCTGACCTCCGACGCCGAGCGATTGCAGAAGCATCTATAGCTTTGCGCCGGGATGCAGGAATCTCAGGCGCCAGACGCCTCTAAGTAGGTAGAAAACAGTGCCTTCCACTGGTTCCATCTCTCCCCCTGTCAATGCCCCCTCCTCTCATCTATTTCTTTAATCCCTCTCCCTGGCTCAGCCCCGTTGCGGTGGTCCCTTCCCAAAGGAGACAGTTATAGGGCTGAGCACTCCCCTTATTTTCACCCCCCCCCCCCCTCCCTGACCCCACCGACCATTCAAAGAATCTCAGTCTCCACTGGTTCCATGGTATTGGTGGCTGATCCGGGGTTTTCAGGAATGTACGAGGGGGCGTAAGATCCCGTGAAACTCATAGTAAACATTTACCTCGTCGGCACGTTGTTGTATTGTAGATGCAAGATCGAACGACACACCGGAGCGAGCGATGTCATGCTGACGCCAAGTTTCCTCCGACCCCCCCCCCCCCTCCCCCCCCCCCCTCTACTTTTATTGCGTCACGTATACGCGGTGTCAAGCAACATGCATGTGACTGAAACTGAAACTCTGAAGAAGAGAAACTGAAAGTAAGAGAACTGAATTTGAAAATAAGAGAAGAGAAACTGAAACTGCCGCACAGTTAATTACCTGATGGACACAACAGTGTCACGTATTGCTTAACGTCTTCATAAAACCACTGTTTGTTCGTCTATAACATTAGCAGCATTAGCATATGTTTGCTATTAATGACACCCAGGTAATGAACATGACTTACCAACTTAAGTACTGTTGGTTCTGGTGTAACGCACGAATAATTTATAGACATGCCATTGTGTATACGCCAGAAATTAAATTGTGAAGCAAGCCTTGAAACTGCCTACCTGATGGACACAACAGTATCACGTATTACTTAACGTCTTCATAAAACCGCTGTTTGTTCGTCTATAACATTAGCAGCATTATCATATGTTTGCTATTAATGACACCCAGGTAATGAACATGATTTACCAACTTAAGTAGTGTTGGTTCTGGTGTAACGCACGAATAATTTATAGACATGCCTTTGTGTATACGCCAGAAATTAAATTGTGAAGCAAGCCTTGAAACTGCCTGTGCATTTCTCATAAAAAAAGGAAAAAAAATTATCTTGCTTTCATAGCATGCGTGTCATCTATATCAGATGTGATTGTAATCTTGAGCTATAACTTGAAATGACTCATGCTGGCTGCCATGAAAAATCACTTTTTTAATTGTTCAACAAACCTCATAACTCATTTATGTCACGAAAGGAATGAAATGCTTCACTTATGTCTCATTGCTTTGGTACAGTCATGGCTCATTATGCAATGTAAAATCTGATTTAGGAATATTTTGTTACTTTGTTGCATGGTTTGTTCCTGAAATTCAGCACATCCGCCAGTGTTGCGTTCCCGCGTGGTTTTCTTTTTTGTTAATTGAGTACAGATGAATAGCCACCGGATTCTTCGCCGATCGCCCAGTGTGGGTATGTGCGATCTTTTGATAGGCTAACAACAACAGCAACATTGGCCAGGCTATCAGCTTCCGCAAGTTAGGTTCACGCAAGCTCCGCTTCAGGTTGATCTGATCTCCTTGCAACGAGTTGCTGATACGCAGGCTGACCCCGTCTTCTATTACGACCATATTTACCCGTTCCATGCGAAACATATGCCCGCAAATATCCTAAATGGTCTTCTTTCTGAACACCTACACAATTTTCCTCATCATACTGTTCTCTCCACTGATGCCTCCGGCAGCTGTCAGAAGGCGGCGATTGGGATATATTCGCAGGATCTGGCTTGGAGCTATTCCGTTCGTATCCCTGATTATACTTCTAAATTCTTCGTAGAGTTTTTGGCTATTGGTTTGGTTCTTCTCAAAATTCCCAGACATGTAGCACGGGTTCTTATTCTTGCAGACTGCCTTTCAGTTTTAGGCTCTCTCCAAAACTCCGGAAAATCTTTATTGAATCGGCCGCTTAGGTTTTTTGTTCCGTGCACAGTGCGTGAGATCCGCTTTGTCCGGGTACCTGCAGGCATTCGGGTGTCTATTTTAACGAGGTGGCTGATTTATTGGCAAGGTCAGCTCTCAGCGCTCGTGTAATCTTAATCTATCCCGTCCCTCACCTCATTCTGTTGGAAACTTCACGTTTCCAGTGGTTATTTCAGCCAGCTTGAGTGATCCGTTGCTCAATACCGTGGACTTTCACTACTTAAAGTACCCATGGGATGTCCGGTGGTGTAAATCAAGGCGTTTTGAGGTGTCAATGACGCTTCTGCGATGCAGAATCCCTAACTTAAATTTGTACTTACGCAGATACGGGTTCCCTGCGACAAACCTTTGTGTCTCATGTGGGCAAGTTGAAACATTAGACCATTTTCTCCTCTCTTGCCGGCGGTTGTTCAAGGAAATCAGTATTTGGAGGTCCCTCTTCCAGTCTCTTCCAGTTCTTCTCTCGTTCGGTGCGAGCGCCAAGGAATTCCCGTTAAGCAGTGTTTGTGGCTACCTTCATGATTACATAAGTGCAACTGATCGGTTACCTTGTTAGCTGTATACAAAATTCTGTCTCATGTCCGAAATGCTTGGTTCTATTCCTGGTAATTCATATTTCTTAAATTTAATTGGATTTTCCTATCTTTATCTTGATTCAGTCTTCTACGCCGCCGCCTCACGTCTTTTTTCCCGTGCAAATACTTGATTGGCAAATCTCCACTGTACCTTGGCCAATCCCCCCGCCTGGGTATGTGCCATATTTACTGAGGTGAAGAAGAAGAGTGTGGACTACAAATACTATCTGTACTTGTGCTCTATGTGTTTTTTTTTGTCTGTTTGCAATGTAAGCCATTACTAGGTGGAAAGGCATGCACGTAATGGACATACCCTGTGCACATGAATGCGGAAAGCTGGCCATGGTTGTCCAAGCACTGCCAACAAAGCAACGGGACCTTCAAGAAACAGGATAGGGTTGTGACCCCTCACATGCAATGATTTTCATACAATTTGAAAATGTGGCAATTTACAGCAGTCCCGTGGTTATATTGTTGCAAAACAAGCCAGCTCATTTAGGCGGAAACATTTTTAGAGGCTGCCAAAAAGGAACATGTCAAAAAGTTACACATAGCATCCTGTTTCATTGATGTTGTTTATATGTGTGGTAAACGATATGAACAAGCATCTCTTTGTTGGTTAACTGCTTTGCTATCCACGCACTGTCATGCAGTACATACACAATCACAGTTCAGTGACTGCAGAGCGGTCTGCAACCAGTAACTTGCAACTATACTATGCAGCAAGCTTCTTTGCACGGTATTTGTTATATTTATCGAACGATGAGATAGAATTGGTATGGCTATTTCTACACAGTGCATTTCCTAAAGACTCCTTTCTGCCATACTGTACTTTTTACCCAAAAAGCTTCCTACAGAGTCATTTAAATTGCTACGTATAAAGATGTTTGTAGCAGGTGTGTGAGCCCGAACAAAAAAAATGTTTTAATTTTCCTTAATTCTTCAGTATTCCTGATTATCACGACATGGGCATTTATATGTTGGTACAACTTTTTTCAGGCATTACAACTGATGTACCGATGTGTTTGGTACTAATTCATCTTCAGACCTTTCATGTCTGTTGGGTAAAAAAAAATACTAAATAATAGTTGGCTGCATTAGTTTTCACTGAGATAACTAGCATTACACAGCATGCTCTTGAAATTCCTCTAGCTGTCTGTAATTGGCTTCGTTGTATAGCTTCATACTTGTTTAATTTAAACTCTGCACACTGCTCTTTTCACCGCACATGGCGACATGGCACGCGGAGCCCCGTGGGAATGGGCGAGGAGGATTCAGAGGTCGGCTGCTACTTCCCTGGAATCCAAACACAGCTATAGGCACGGATTCTTCGGTGGGCGTTCGAAGCGAGCGGACGTGTTTTTTAGCTCTCTGCTCCTTCGGACGCTGGGCCTAAGGCTTCGCGGCGTTGCGGGGTCTCCCCATGGAGGCCACAGACACCGTGAATGAGCGAAGGCCTGTGTTTGGCGGTGACAATCAGCAACGCAGGGCAGGCCGCTCTCGCTCACGATCACGGAGACGAACGCCGTCCAGAGGAAGGTCGTCCAGCACCATTCGGCGAATGCAGGCCGAGATCGCTGATCTGCGGGACACGGTGAGGTGCCTGACGGCGGCGCTCATCACCACCTCGGAGAACCTTGAGTTCGTCATCGGGACCTTGGACGTGTCGCCGGCGGACCCACGCTTTCTAGCCTTGCGGGACGCCATGGCGCTCGCTCACCAGACGCAGAACTCCATGGCGGCTACCTCCCCGCCATTTCTGGCCACCCCTGCGCTTCCTGCCGCCATTGCTGCTCCTGGGGAACCGGCTGTCATGCCCTCTCCCCCTGATCCTGCTGCTGCGGGCTCACCGCGGACACCTGCAGCCGAGGAGAGCATGTGCACCCCAACGGACGAGTCTGCTCTCCGGAAACGGCGACGCTCAACGGGGTCCGAGGAGGAGAGGGACTCGGAAACCAAAAGGGACATCGCGGTGGCCAAGCGGGAAGCTCGAAGGCCCCCCACCGTCACTGCTCCCTCTCCCTCCACACTCGAAGGAGCAGGGCCTTCCCAGCAGGAGCCCCATGGAGCACACCTCCAGCCTGCTGTTGATGCTGCTGCTGTTGCTGGTGGGGCGACGGCGTCCGGAAGAAAAACGGGTGCGACCTCACCAAATCCCGCCGCACGAGACCAGGCTGCGGCAGGGGCTTCGTGTGCTGGCACCGAGCGCGCCCAACTCCGCGGCGCGCCGCAGCAATGCCCCGCAGGCAGCGGCGACGCTGATGCTGGGGCCAGCCTGGTCCCGTGGCGCATTATCACTACCAAGGCGCAGCGGCGTCGGAGAGCTGCCCTGGAGCGAGCCGCGGCTGCCGTGGAGGTCCCGTCCAGCCTGGTGGGGACGGTGCTGTTTCGGCCGGCGAACCGGGGCACCGCCTTCACCAGGGAACAGGGCTGGGAGTTGGCCGAGGAGATCGGATCCCGCCCGGGCGTCCTCGCCGTCCGGGTAAACATGCGGCGGAATGTGGTGGCAGTGGACGCGGGGAGCAGCGATGCTCTCCAGGCCCTGCTAGCCACGGCCGTCATCCGCGGCGTGCCGGTCTGCGCCAAGGAGCCTCCTCCTCGGAATCAAAGCTCCGGCCTGGTCTTCGGTGTGGACGGGCGCAGGACGGCGGAGGAGCTGCTAGCGGCGGCGGAGTCAACGGTACCGATGGTGTCGGCGTCTCTGTCGGGCAGCACACTCGCTCTCCGTTTTGCGGCGCCGACACCCCCGGCGTTCATCACCATATTCAAGCACAGGCTCGCGGTCCGCCCCTGCCGTCCCCGGCCGCTCCAGTGTGCCAAGTGCGCCAGCCTGGGGCATGCCACTGAGGTGTGTCGTGCTCCTGCCCGATGCACGCGCTGCGGCGGGCCACACGAGCCTGGTACCTGCGCGAGCAAGCCCCGCTGCATTAACTGCGGGGGGCGGCACGCAGCCATTGACCCAGCGTGCCCGCACTGGCAGCGAGAGCGTCACGTGGCCACTTTAATGGCCACATCCATGGCCCCGATGTCCAGGCGGGTTGTCCGAGCCGTCGTCCAGGCTGAGACAGCGGCCCCAGCCCAGCAACATCAGCAGACGCCGCGCGCTCTTTCTTATGCGCAGGTCGTCAGGGGAACACCCCAGCAGCAGCAGCAGCAGCAGCAGCAGCAGCAGCAGCAGACACAGAAGCAACGGCAGTGCCGGCAGAGGCAGCGGCGATCCGGTTGCCCGGCGTCCCGTACAGCGCGGCCCGAGCCTGCGGCCGCTTCTCACGGCCAGCCCCCTGACGCACGGGACGCGGAGATCGCGCGCCTAAAGCTGGCGTTACGCGCCCTCAGCGCACTTTTCCCGGAGGGCACCGATGGACACCGGGCTTGCTTAGAAGCAGCGGGTGCTCCCGCACAGATAAGCCAGCATGATGGCTAGCCGCCGGACTCCCTCTCGCATACCATCCATCCTGCAGTGGAACGTGCGCTCACTTGCGGCGCGGTACGCCGAAATGCGAGTTCGCATCGCACAGGATTCGCCGGAAGTTATCGCGCTGCAGGAGACGTACGTACGTTCACATGACGGGGAGCCCCAGATGCGGCTACCTGGCTACATTGGCTACCACTCAGCCACCACGTGCGAGGAACCCACCTGTGCTGCAGTGCCCTGTTGTGTCACATCTCATCGCCCCGGGAAATCAAGGTGCGCGATATACGTGCGGCAGGACGTCCAGCACACCCTCGTCGGCTCGGCGGCGGCGACATCTGATGCCCAGGAGTGCGTGGTGGTGACAGTGCGCGTCGGTGGTGTTGACACGTCGGTGGCCAGTGTTTATGTGCGTCCAGCTGTCGCGTGGAACGCGCTGTGTTTTCGTGCTGTGTCTTCGTGCTGTGCCCCGCGCCAAATCATCTGTGGTGATTTTAACGCCCACCATAGTGCGTGGGGCAGTGCACGCCACTCCGCGCGGGGAGACGACCTGCACGACGCAGCAACGCAGCTGGGACTCACCCCCTTGAACACCGGCGAGCCCACCTTTCGACGACGCGGAACAACCGGCTCCTGCATCGACGTTGCCTTCGCATCCAGAGGCATCGAGGCGACATGGCGCCGATCACCATCTCTCTGGGGCTCGGATCATTACTCCATCCTAATTGAACCCACTGCGATGGAGGCGCGCCCCAAACGTGCCTACTCCATTACCAACTGGAGTGCGTTCAGGCGGGCGGTCGACGAGGCGGCGGCCACTGGCGCAGATTTCTTTTCAAGTCTAGTCCGAAGCGCTCTCGCAGCCACCCAACGAGCAGAGGTAAGGGCAGGGCAGCCCACACCTGATATGAAGCTGCTCAATCTGCGCGAGAAGAGAGATCGCGCAGAGCGACGGGCGCGACGGACTGACAGAGCCGCCGACTGGACTGTCTACAACCGCTTGGACGCAGCAGCGCGCCGCCAGCCAACAAGCTATACCGCCGGCAGTGGGCTTCACTATGCCAAAGGATGGAGGAAGATGTCAGCTCGCGGAGGCTGTTTGACACCCTGCGGCGCATCACCGAACCACAGGCAAACCGTCAACCGCTGGCCGCCCTCGCAATCTCCAGCGGCCTCAGCTTTGTAGAATTGGCAGAGCGGTTTGCCGATCGGTTCGCGCCGTCCAGCCCCGCAAACGCCGCTAACATAGCTGCTCCTGAGAGCCCCAGAAGCGACGCCAGTCCCTCGCCCGTCGCCTCGGAAGGTCCATGTGATGCGCCGTTCACCGCGGCGGAATTGAACAATGCGCTGCAGCGCTGCCGCCGCCGCTCGGCGCCCGGACCGGACGGGGTGACATACCAAATGCTGCGAAACCTGGATGCGCAGCAACGACAGATCCTCCTGCAGCAGATCAACCTGGTGTGGGAAGGCAGGGCGCCCACCTACGGAGCTGAGCGGATACCGGCCAGTGGCATTAACATCGGTGGCAGGTAAGCTCATGGAGCATGTGGCGTTGCAGCGTCTGAACGAGCGGGCTGCGGAGGCTGATTTGTTTGACGAGCGGCAGACGGGTTTCCGTGGGATGCGGTGCACGGCTGATTCTATATCGGACGTTGTTACAACGCTGGAGCATGCCAGGGCAGCAGGCCAGGTTGCGCTGCTGCTGCTGCTGGACGTCTCGGGCGCTTTTGACAACGTTCACCGCGCACCAATTCTCGCGATGCTTGAGGGGGCCGGTGTGAGCGGGCGCCTTTTGCGATACGTTCATGGCTTCCTGAGCGGGCGCACCATGCGCGTACGAGTAGGGGGTAAGCTCTCCAAGCCTCGCCCGGTCGACATGGGCGTGCCGCAGGGCTCTGTCCTATCACCATTTCTGTTTAATGTGGCCATGTCGGTGGTGCCGGCCTCCCTCCCCACGAGCGGGCGACACCATGTGTACATGTCCATATATGCAGACGACATAGCTCTGTGGTGCCGGGGACCACCGGGCGAGGTGTTCCGCGTGCGGGGGTGCCTTCAGGGAGCCCTGACCGCAATCGATGCCAGATTGCGCGGCCTTGGTCTGTCACTGAGCGCGGACAAATCGGTGGCCATGGCCTGCGTTTCGCGCTCGCGCGCGCACCTTGCGCCACTGTCACTGGACGGGACTCCGATTCCTTGGCGTAAATCGGTGCGGTACCTTGGCCTGGACATCGACTGGCGCCTTTCCTTCCGCCCCGCGGCGACCAAGGCCTGTCTGCAGATGAAGAGGATCACCGCCGCCGTGCACAAGCTCACCGCTCGAGGCCAGGGCATCTCCCAGCAAGCCGCGCTGCGTCTATACAATGCCGCAGCTTTGGGGGCGGTGCTCTATGCGCTGCCGCTCGTCATGGTGCGCAAGCCGTGCTGGAAGAAGCTCGAGCTTCAGCACCGCAAGTCCCTGCGCGTGTGCCTAGGCCTGCCCAAAAACTCGCAGTGCGCCGCAACGTTGGCCGAGGCAGGAGCGTGGCCCCTTGAGCTCCAAGCAGCGCGCAGGGCACTGAATCACATCGACCGGCTTCACCGCGCACCGGACGGCGGCTCGCTGCTGCAGCGTATGCGCTCGCACCCGCGCTCACGAATGGGCGCGGCGCTGCTCGAGTATGAGCAATTGACCCAAGGCCCACCCCCCTACGGCTCCTGCGCGCCCTGGCCTGCTGCCTCGGAGGTACAGCGAGAGATCGTCGGCATCGCGGGAAAGCGGAGCACACCGCTCTGCGCTGTGCAGCAGCTGGCCAGAGCCGTCATACACGAGGAGCTCCAGGACCATCTCCTCGTGTACACCGACGGCTCAGTGGCCCGCGACAGCTGCTCCCTTGCTGCAGCGGCCACCATCCCCGCCCTGCGACTGCACAGCCAGCAACACGCAACCTTCCTGGGCTCCTCCACCACGGCGGAGTTGATGGGGATCCGGCTCGGGCTGGACCTGCTGCTCACCCTCGGCCCTCCGCCGCCCAGGAGTGCTCTGCTGTGCGACTCCCGCGCCGCCCTCAGCCGCCTGCAATCTAACGGCCGCGGTACCCCACTAGTGCGGGAAATTCGCTCGCGCATCGAGCGCCTCGCGCAGAGAGGTTGTGCCGTGCGTGCACAGTGGGTGCCCGGTCACTGCGGCATCGCCGGCAACGAAGAAGCTGACGACCTCGCGACCGCTGCACACCAACTACCTGCCAGCGATCTGCCCCTTGCGCTGGAGGACGTGCGTGCGGCCATTCACGACCATCTCCGAAAGCAGCACCCCGACCCACGCATCGCGGGAGGTGAGCGCATCGACAGTGTCACCGGCTGTCGCGCACTTACACGGTCGCAACGTGCAATGATCCTCCGCGCGCGCATTGGCTGCGTGTGGCCCGGGGAACGACGGGTGCGGCACGGAATCGCGATGAGTGATGTGTGTGACGGATGCGGTGCAGTGGAAACACTAGAACATCTGCTCCTTCGCTGCTCCGCGTTCGCCGATGCTCGTCGCGATATGCTCGCGGCCTATAGGGCGCAGGGCATACTACCAGACTCCATCAAGACGCTATTGTGGCCGCAGGGCAGTGCGCGCACTCGTGAGCGAACTTTGGTGAGCCTCTGTGCATTCCTCGAACACACGGGCTTGACGTCCCGTCTGTTCTCCGTCAGGTAGTTACACGCAGTGACCGAACGCTCCGCGAGTTCTACCTTGAACGATCAATAACTGGACGCCCCACTCCAGTTGTAACCTACACAGTGCTGTGCGCGTGTGTGATTTAATTCCTCTAAACTGAACTAATCACGCGCACAACCTGGACACATTACTTATTGTGTAAATAGTTTGTACATATTACTTCTCCCCCTGTCCTCTATTCCTGTCCCCTCACCTCTTTCATTTCATTTCTCCATTCTGCCTGCTGTCCTTTATTTCCGCTGCCCCAGCTCAGGTGCTTCAGTATCGATGGCAGATGCCGGGGCTAGCAAAAATCTTTTCCTTCCTTTTTACTATTATTTTTAATAAAACCACTACCACCACCAGCTATAGGCACCTGCAAGTCACGGTTAATTTCGGAAAGGCAGCTTTCCCCGCTTCCTTTCGTCGTCTTGTCCGTCGTGCGTCGCGTGTCGCGGCGAACCCGACAAAGGGGAGGCCATCAGCCCCCTTCCCCTCCCCTCCTGAGGCAGAGGAAAGATCCCACAAATAGTTTCCTAGAGAGGTCCTTTTTTTCCGTGCGGTGAACGAGGGGTCAAACGACAGGCCCAAGCAGTGTGAGGCAACGTTCTCTGTTCATTCTAGAGACGCAAGCTTACACTGCAAAATGAAACCTTGTCTTTCTCTTCCAAATGCAATTTCATTTCATTTTTACAAAATGCAAGTTACATACTACAGAGATGCAAGGGCTAAAAGCTGCTAAAAAGCAGCTTGACTGGGCCCAAGCGCCTCTGAAATGGCAGTACACGGCAAACGCACTTCAAGCAAGAAAAATTTTTACATATACGTATAAAAATCACTAAAAAATGTTTACGTGCTCTTAACGCAGCGCTATCCACGTTCTTTTATTGATGACGCCATAAGCAGAGCTTCAAATCTGAACCGTTGTCTAATACTCCAGGGGCACCGAAGAGATAACCGAAATGATTACACTACAAACCTTATTCTCACATTTAACAGTAACGCACCGAACATAAACAGAATTCTTAATAAGCACTTTAATATTCTCCAGCAAAGTCAACGACTATCGAAAATATTTACATGCGCACCCCGCGTGATTTACAGGCGTGCCAAAAACATTCAGAACCATTTAGTCCACTCCAAGGAACACAAAACCCCAAAATATGGATGCCAGCCCTGTAGTAAAGATCGCTGCAAAGTTTGCAAGCACATGAAGACTACGTGTTCCGCAACTAGTACGAGGTCAGTTTTCCAGCATTCAATCAACGGCAAGTTTGACTGCGACTCATCAAACATTATTTACCTTCTTGAATGCACTGTATGTAACCAGCAATACATAGGAGAACAAACACTGCATTCCGCATTCGATTTAACAACCACCGAGCACACACCAAGTCTCTCCCCAATCTTCCCCTATCCAAGCATGTAAACTCAGAAGGACACCCATTTGACCAACTAAAAGTAACAATTATTCAAGGGGGCTTCAAAAACAGGCGAGAACGTGAACAACGTGAATTCTATTGTATCCACAAGTTTAATACTATTCAAGAATGTCTTAACGAAAAACCTGGTATCCTTTCTTTTATTCACGACCTCCAAACAAAATAATACTGCACCTCTTGTTAATTGGCTAACTCAGATATACCCTTTATAACTCCTAGTGCATATCCCAGGCAATCATACCCCTCCTTACTTACACTATCCTGCCTCGTGCAGTATTAATAAGCTTTGACGTTCTTTCCTTACTTTTTTCCGACTACAACCAAGTATTCCCGACGAAGTCGGTTCAACGACCCGCCCAGGGAGAGGGGTGCACCGTTCAGTGAAACCCAGACCCCGTGAGTAAGTTCTTACACATGTGCTCGTTAACGTAGCCCACTCCTTCCTTAACATGCTGGGGGGCAGAGTGGAGATGACGCTTTAAGAAGCCAAGCGTTTTGTTAGCAGATGAAATAATGTTCGCGATATGGCTATTCCACGTGAGGTCATGACTAAGATGAGCACCGAGATATTTATATGATTGGACAGGGTCGATAGGAACGTTAGAGATAGAGTAGGGGAACAGGAGAGGGTTACTGCGACGGTTGAAAGATATATACTTGCATTTGTTTATATTAAGTGTCATTAGCCAGTCGTTGCACCAGATTTGTACCAGATTTAGGTTATCTTGTAGGGATTGCTGGTTAACGGAGTCAGTAACTGTTTTGTAAATAACGCAATCGTCGGCAAACATCCGAATATGGCAATCTAATTTCTGAGGTAGGTCGTTAATATAAATTAGAAACAAAAGAGGCCCTAGGACGGATCCTTGGGGCACCCCTGAGGAAATTGGTAATAAGTTAGACATTTGATTATTAATGACGACTGATTGGGAACGGTGAGTCAAAAATTCTTTTATCCATGCTAGTATGTCAGGATGCAAGCTTAGGCAGGAAAGTTTCAGAAATAGGCGGTTGTGGGGTACCTTGTCAAAAGCCTTAGCAAAGTCGAGGAAGATTGCGTCGGTTTGGAGGTTAGCGTCAAGGTTGGCATGCAGGTCATGAACGAAGATAGCTAATTGCGTTTCACAGGAGTAACCTTTACGAAATCCGTGTTGTGATGAATGGAAGAAATTATTTGAGTCCAGAAACTGCATTGTTAAAGAGTAAATGACGTGTTCCATGAGCTTGCAGGGTATGCTGGTTAGTGATATGGGGCGGTAGTTAAGTGGCGAATCTTTTTTACCCGACTTGTGGATTGGAACGACCTTCCCCACTTTCCAGTCGTGGGGTATGATACCCGTTGAAATGGACTGCGCGAACAGTAAGCATAAGAACTTGGCAGATGCATGGCGAGTGTTCTTTAGGACTTTTGTGTTAATTCCATCAATGCCGGTGGATGAAGAAAATTTTAATTTATCTATTAGAAGGGATGTGCCGGTTTCTGCGAACGTAACGGTTCGCATTGCAGTTGTGGGGTCATTGGTTGTCATGAGGGGTGGTGGTTCTTGTTCTTTAGTGAATACAGATGCGAAGGCAGAATTAAATATGTTAGCGCACTCAAAGTCCGAAATAACACGTCCAGAATTGTCAGTCAGGGTAACAACGCGCGAAGATTGGGGATTTAGAAGCTGCCAGAATTTAGTCGGGTTATTTGTAAGTATATTTGGCAAGTCGATATGATAAAAGGAACGTTTAGCGTTTTTTAGTGCGACCAAATACGCCTTTTCAGCACCGTAATATTTTTCCCATGCGCAGTCTGCTCTGCTCAGTTTGGCACTTCTGAAGAGGCGTTTCTTTTTATTTTCTAATCTTCCAAGAGTCTTGGTGAACCATGGTTTGTGGTGGTTAGCGCGGAAGCTGCATTTG
The DNA here is from genome assembly GCF_052857255.1 of Amblyomma americanum. Classification (NCBI taxonomy): domain Eukaryota; kingdom Metazoa; phylum Arthropoda; class Arachnida; order Ixodida; family Ixodidae; genus Amblyomma; species Amblyomma americanum. The sequence goes on along the minus strand of NC_135507.1, from coordinate 117,662,181 downwards.
GGGATATATTTGTTAGTCAATTCATTCATTTTGTGCTTAAACATTGACCAGTTTGTGTGGATGCCTTGTTCGTCAAATGATTCCTGATAAGATGGAAAAAAGGCCTCCAATTCCGCGTTGAAGGCCGCATAGTTTCCTGTGTTGTAAAGAGAGATTGTTTTTTGGGAAGTTTCTTTTGTCATTGGAGAGAAGTTAAAGCATGCATGAATAACTTTATGATCGCTGATTTCACGGAGGTAAGTGATAGCGTTGAGGCTGTCGGGGTAGCTAGTTAGTATGAGGTCAAGAATGTTAGCAGTATCTCCGGCGATGCGTGTAGGCTGTTTTACTAGTTGCGCTAGGTTAAAGTTTAGGCAGACAGCCATAAATTCACGGGATTCATCCTGTCTAAAAACAGGTTGATGAGGAGTAGACCAATTTATGCCAGGATAGTTGAAATCTCAAAAAAGGAGGATGTGTGCCTTAGGGTGTCTAGTTTTAAGTTCGTTTAAAATGTTCTGCAGCTTACGGGGGAATTCGGGACTATTATGAGGGGGTCTGTAACAAACTCCAATTAATATAGATACTGGTGTGGCTCGGCAAAGGAGCCATAGTATTTCGAGGTCTGATGTGATGTTGATGTGGGAACACTGTAACTGATTGCTTGTAGCAATAAGGACGCCACCCCCCCGAGAGCTAGTGCGATCAGCACGAAAAAGATTAAAGTTTGGTAAGTTGCAAAGAACTTCAGCGTCGCTTATACTATCAGTCAGCCATGTCTCTGTCAAAACGAGCAGATTGCTGCCCGTTGAAGACACGAGACTGGACAGAAGATCGGTCTTTGAAAGCAGGCTGCGTATATTGGTATAGATAACCGACAGACAAATATTCTCTCGAGGGGTGGTATAGCAAATATTAGATTTGTGACGGTGGCGAGATAAGCGCTATGCTATTTCTGTAACCGTTTCTGTGGCAGCATCAAAGGTGTAGCGTTTTTTTCCGAGAAAAAGAACGGTCCGGTTTCTGCTTTTGCAAACGCGACAAGAGTGGTTTTGCGTGCTTTTCGAACAGGAAGGGAAAAGTCTTCTCCGATGCTAAAATCGGTGCCCTTCAACTTGGGTCTCTCTGAGAGGATAGTTTCTTTTGTTTTAGAGGACAAAAATTTTACTATAATCGGCCGTCCGACGGCCTTCCTCATAGCGGCCCAAACGATGTGCACGCCTCAATTTAACTTGTGTCCAAGGTTATCTGTAATTTCTCCTGACAATGGTGCATTATTAATTCTTCCGATTCAACGAGCGTTTCGCGCGAATTAGAATCTGAAAGCCATAGAATATCAAATTGTTACGGCGTGACCTATTTTCGGTGTCATCTAACCGAGCTTCAAGGTTAGTAACAAGAGCAGCAGTCTTAGCGGAGACAGATTGGGCAGATTGTAGATCGGTTTTGAGAGTAGAGAAACCCTGGGAAACACTTTTTAGGTCAGCTACGCGCTTACTCAAATCAGAAATTGTTATGTCAATAGAACGCATCTGACGCTTAAGGTCCTGTACATCGGTTATTATTTGGTCTTGACCAGTTGACAATGTCTCCAGCTTAGCAAGAATACGGTCCAATTTATCAGGACCAGGATTCGTCTCAATATCGCCCGACAAGAGCAGGAGGGATTTTATGACACCAAAACATTCATCAGCGACAAAAATGCAACACTGCAGGCTCGGCAGCTGTAGCAGACAGTAGTTACTAGTTTTTTTTTTTTTGCAAAAAGGCAATATGGTTTACTGACCTGCATAGCGAAAATCAGTGGATGAGGAGGCTGTGTCATGGCTAATCTACCGAGCCCACAAAGCGCGGGCGGGAAGCGGTCCTTCTTATGCGCTGGCAGGAACGATGTTGTCGCTGCCGCTTGTGCTTTCCATCCGGTGTCGAGGATCCAGTGAGGGGGCGCGGCTTTTATCGACGCTTCCGAGGCGCCCAAAGCAAAGGTTCGGTAGTTCCCATTGTAGAATGGCATTTCCAGCTCTGGTAGGACGACCCACGAAAAGTTGAAGAGTGCTGGCAAGACGTATGCGAAGGTAGGCACGAGCACCTGCATAGCGAAAATCAGTGGATGAGGAGGCTGTGTCATGGCACAGCTACCGAGCCCCCTAGTGGAGATCAGTGCAAAACACAGAGGGGTTGAAGGTTGAGAGAAATGCAAAATGTTCTGTTAATCTTTTGTTTTGTTTTTTTACGCGCCATATTTTAAAAAAAAACATAGGCACATATCACAAGCGCGTATGTTGGTTGTGTTTAGATATTTCTTGATCACGAGCGTGCACAACCTTTCTAGTTTTCTGCGTCGTAGTCGCAATTGTTTTCTTTTTTTCTATCCTTTGGTTATACAGGTATTTTTCCATTGCACAGAGTCAGTGATGAATTCGTCTAGAATTGTAAAGCCGGCACCGACGCACGTGACACTCGATATGTTAACCGTATTTCCACTTGTTCTAAATGAGATTGTGGTTATACAATATTATTTAGGTAAAAATAAACAAACCTCTTCTATGACCAACTTTTGCTTGAGGAGGAGGAGGAAAGATCAAAGTCAATTAACTTTATTTTCAGCATCCAACGTCCACTGGACAGAAGTGATGGGGGGGGGGGGGGGGGGGGTGGGGGCAAGCAAAAATACTTAAAAAAGGCTTGACAATAAGGCCCGCACCCCGTGCAGATGACAGCGACGCAGTGCTGACATAAAACGTTGTATGCGAATTAAAAGAGAGAGAAAAAAAGAAAATTATGAAACAAAAATACACGTGTTAGCAAAAATTAAACTCACGGTGAGTACATTTTCACTTCATGAACGAAAAAGAAAGGATATATGGGTACAAGGATTTACACTATATATACAAAACTTTACGACAAATTCGGGCTCGTTTTTTGCACACTGTAATAGCAAACAAATAAGAATGTGAAGGCATAACAGCGCAAGGAGCAAAAAACAAAAAAGCAAAAATTACCAGGTGCGGAAAGATGTAGCTAACAAGTAGTTTACTTATGTAAACTAGGAGGCTATAGGCTGTAGAAAAAGGAATAATATGCATGAAAAAGACACAACATTGCACAAGACACGTTAGGAATGTGCAAGGAAATCAGAATTTAACACTGTAGGCAAGGTGTACCGTAGCATCTGGCGACCGTAATTTGTTCGCGTGTACGGTAGCTGCCACTGTTCCGAGGTCCTTGTGTCATAGACAGTGTGACGTAAATTGAGAGCAGCTACTTCCTTGAGATAAGGGTCATTTTTCTTCATCGAGGTTTGATAGCATGAGGCAAGCAGTGAATTTTAAGTGGGACTTGACCTAGTTTCACTAAAATTGCCCCCGGTGTGTGCGTCCTAAGCAGCGTTAGAAATGATACGCACAACTTTCTTTTGAAACTTATGTATTTTTGTGATGTTCGTAGCAGTGGTAGTACCCCACACTGAGTAGAAATGTTTGTTTATGACAATTTAACGTCCCAAAGCGGCTCAGGCTAGGAGGGACGCCGTAGTAAAGGGCTCCGAAAATTTCGACCACCTGGGGTTATTTAACGTGCATTCACATCGCACAGTACACGGGCCTCTAGAATTTCGCCTGCATCGAAATTCGACCGCCGCGGCCGGGATCGAACCCTCGTCTTTCGGGCCAGCAGCCGAGCGCCATAACCACTCAGCCACCGCGGCGGCTACTAAGTAGAAATAGATTAGTGTTGAGAAAAACAGGCAATGATAAAGCAATAATTTTATGGGTTGCGGCAAAAGAAAACGCAAGCGCGATATGTTTCCGACGCTACGAGATATTTTGGAGCAAATCATTTGAACGTGAGCGTTCCACGACATGTTTTCCTGAAAAAAAAAAACAAACTCCAAGACTTTTGACAACGAACGCCATTTCAACGTTGGATCCGGTAAGGGCAATATTGAAGGCTACGCTCGCCGGTTTGTTTTCCGGGCGGAATAAAACTGCTTTTGTTTTCGAAACATTTATAAGTAGAGCGTTTACCACGCTCCAGTTTGTTAAAAGCGCAAGTACATTGCTTGCTCTATATTTCAGTTCGGTCAAGCGAGGTCCAGGAAAGAAAAGACTCGTGTCATCGGCATATAGGATAAATCTAGTACGTATGATCACTAATGCTTACTAGGTCATTTACGTAAATGTTAAATAATAATGGGCCGAGAATGCTGCCTTGAGGAACACAGCTCCGGAGACGTAAAATTTGATGTGTGACCATTTACTTGTACTTGCTGCTGCCGATTTCTTAAATAACTTTGCAAAAACATCAGAAATATGCTTCGAAAACCGTAGTGTTCTAGTTTAGCTAAAAGAGTGGTATGGTTAATTCGATCGAAATCCACGAAAATACCCAGCACATAGTGTTCTCTCTCAAAAGAGCCTAAATTAATTTCCTTTTGTGTTAGTAACGCGGTCTCAGTTGAACGTGCTTTGTAAACCCAAATTACACAGGCGTTAATATCTTAATAATAATAATAATTGGTTTTTTGGGGGAAAGGAAATGGCGCAGTATCTGTCTCATATATCGTTGGACACCTGAACCGCGCCGTAAGGGAAGGGATAAAGGAGGGAGTGAAAGGTGAAAGGAAGATGGGGTGCCGTAGTGGAGGGCTCCGGAATAATTTCGACCACCTGGGGATCTTTAACGTGCACTGACATCACACAGCACACGGGCGCCTTAGCGTTTTTCCTCCATAAAAACGCAGCCGTCGCGGTCTCAGCGAGAAAACTGTTTATTCTTTTGTGCATCAATTTTTCAATGCCCTTTGAGAAGACTGGTAGGATCGATATCGGTCTGTAATTGGACATGTTTTTGTCTCCTCCTTTAAAAATGACAGACACTTTTGCCATTTGTAAGCAACATGAAAATTGCACTGTCGAAAAGGAAACGTTGATAACATGTTCCAACAGGGGCATCAATGGCATGCTTAATCGGTTGAATCTGCAAGTCATCAACATCGACACACCAACTTGTTTTCAGGGACAAGAACACTTTGATTTCAGGCACAGACAATGGGAGGTTAACTGGAAGATAACCGGTTTGCTACCTGCACAAGGGGAACGTTTGCTTGGTTCAGCCCTTTACCTGTCATCCAATCAGTACATGTTATAACACAAACATTTCCGTGTGCACTGTTTGTGAAATCACTTGTTCTAAATATTAATCATCATTTGTTTAAAGTAACTGTTCTCATGGGGCCTTTTCACGGAAAAAAAGAAATAAAATGCTTTTCTTTTTTGCAGCAGGTGAACATTTTTCTATCTGAGATATTGTTACGTAGCGGCCAGCCGAAGAAAGAGACGCGATGGTCGATGGCAATGAGGTGATTTAATGGCCGCTGGCACATCGCGAGCGCTCCTGCCCGCGCCACTGCACAGTTCGTCGTCTTCGTCACACTACCCGGGGCCACCGAGAGATCGTCCCGATCGATGACAGAGACGCGCGAAGTGGTTACGGGCTTAAGAGGATGGTTGGACAGGAACGAGAAAGGGGTGCGGGGCTGGCCGCCACGATGAATGAAGTGGCTGAATGATGCCTGGTCTACGAAGCTTCCGGGCCGCAGGTCACCAGTAGCTGACGATCGAGGCCCCAGGACGCGCCGAACGGCCTGGGCAGGGGAACGGTGTCTTCAGATGTAAGCGGCGTCTCGGGTCGGTGGGGTCGATAGGTCAGGTCCCTGTGTCGGGTTCAGTTCGTCGTGTTGAGTGGTCTGGGCGGGGGACGGGGCGGGGGGAACAACGGCGAGGTCGGTTCTGTTCTGAAAGGCTGGGGCACGGCCGAGCGACACAGGCCAAGAACTCACGGCCGACGACCACAGCAGACGCAGGACGCTGAAACTCCCCGTACCAGGATGTCAATGATACCCCGCAGCTCCACCAAATGTTACGAGGTTAGTTAAGCAGCAGGAACGGTACGCCATACACGGAAGACACACCACGAAACAGGTCACACAAGCACTACTTCTTCTTCTCCTTAGTAAGCATGGCACAAGCACTAGCGGCCATAGAGTTTCTTACTATTAACCGTAAGAAAATCGTGTGGTTGTTGTTCTCCCCCCCCCCCCCCCCCCCCCGCACAAAATGGCACATACCCACAAGGGGGATTGGCCATAACCAGGTGGTGATTATTTAAATTGCAGATTGCATATGGCAAGCGTGGGATGGCCTAACAAAAATTGTGTAACTCTGTCTCCGTAGCAGCTGCATAAGGTTAGGCCGACCTAACAAACTGAAAATTAGGTAAGGAAATCAGTAAAAAAAAGAGATTGAGAGAGAGAGAGAGTAGGAATTGCAAAAAGTAGTTACCCAAATACGAAAGCTTATGATGGTAGACGTTTTGATTCTAGGAGATAACTTTGAACGGCAGAGCAAACATTCCCATTGGTATGACCAAGCATAGAAGCGCCAAGGGACAGAACAACCGCAGAAGACAGACGCAAATTGAGATTCTGCATTGGTACCTGTAATAGTTGCCTCCGGATCGATGAGTAGCGACGACAAAAGAGAAGAAAGTGCTCTATTGTTTCCGGCTCAGCCCAATACGGACACAATGGGGAGATCGCCAGACCGGGCCTGTAGAGGTAAAAATTTAGTTGCGGCAACCGGCAACGAAGACGCGTGAAGGAAACTTCAAGTTTGCGCGATCGCCATGCTGTGCTTCTCCAAGGGAACAGGAGGTGTTGGAAGTCGTCCAATGAAGTAAGCGCTGATGCGCCAAATTCTTTCATTACCGTGTACATTCGAAACCGTGCCGCCATGATGTAAGCAATTGTTGGAAGGGGGTCAACAATCGGTTCACTCAGGGCTGCCTTCGCTAGAGCATCAGCTGGTTCATTTAATAGAAGACCCCTGTGCCCCGGAACCCAAATAAATCGAATTGATTTGATATGTTGAGGGATCAGGAATTTTAGTATCCGAAAGAGCTGCGATTCAGTGCACGCAGACACGGAAGTGCATAAGGATAACGAGTCCGTAAATATTATTACCGCTGATAAAGAGATGGGTACCTTGCGCAGAGCCAGAACCACTGCTAGAAACTCAGCCAGATAGATAGGTGTGAAATCTTGAAGACGGATAGAAAAATACCAGTCAAGGGACTGGGAGTAAATTCCTACACCTGCCCTTTCGTCACACACCGAGCCATCAGTCGCAATAGCAACATGTGTGCAGAAGGTCGACAAGTAATCCTGCAACGTACCATTTAACAAAGAGAAAGGCAGTAATTTGGCATTACGTGGGTAAATATCGTCGAAGATGATGGTCACAGTTGAGGGGATAGAGGGCACGGGAACAATTTCAGGTATTCGCACATTTAGTGGGCCCAGCAAGGATTCAACGAAACAGATCTGGGGAGTTTGAAGCCGCGACCAACCGACACCCAAGAACTCCACTCGCTGCCCTGGGAAGATCAAATGCGATGCATGCTGCTCCGAGTAGCAAAATTTTAAAAGCGTCTGTACCGTCAACAGGCGAAACCTTGCCGTAAGAGGCGGCACCCGCGCTTCCAGATACAAAACATTGTTTGCCACGTATTTAGGGAGACCCAAACAGAGGCGCAAAGCTTCACGCTCTAAGAGCAGAAGTGAGCGCAGTTTATATGCAGCCGCTCCAGAAAACAGAACGCAGCCAAATTCCAAGATAGGCTTGATATACATTTTGTAAATCATCAGAAGAGCATGTCGGCGCATACCACAGCGTGGGCTACTCAGCCTTCGCAGAAGACCGACTGCCCGAACCCCTTTCGCAGCAACCTGATCTATATGTGACCGCCAAGAGAGAGAGAGGTGTCATAAGTTACCCCGAGATACTTTAGAGAACATACCTGAGGAATCACGTGATGACGATAAACCAGTGAAATGTTTACCTGTTGTGAAATCGGAAAAGGTAACAAAGCGCACTTCTTTACATTAAGACTTAAGTGGATTTCAGATAACCATCGGTCATGTGAATTTAAATACGTCTGTAAAACCATATAAACAGAATGTAAATCACTCGCAGCAGCAAAGAAAGCTATATCGTCTGCATACACGTATGTAGTCATGTCAGGAGAGGTCGGAATCGAACTGAGTAAGAGATTGAAAAGAATAGAAGAGAGAACTGCACCTTGAGGCACTGCTCTAGATTGTCGAAATTTCCTTGTAGAAATCCCGCGTTGACAACAATAAAATTCCCTGTCAGCCCAGAAAGCTGACACCCATGCCACAAAATAACTTGGCAAGCCCAGAGCCTGCAGTCTATGCATCAGAGACCCGTGCTCTATACTGTCATATGCTTTCGAGATGCCAAGAGTTACAAGAGCAGCATATTGGCAACGCCGGCGAGCTAGTCTGACACGGCTTTCGAGGTCAGTATGCGCACACCATATGGAGCATCCAGGCTTGAAACCAATCTGACAGGGGTTAAGCAGACCCTTTTCAGTAATGATGGGCATGATTCGTCCATACAGCACGCGTTCAACCAGATTCACCAGATTCGATGTCAAAGAAATTGGCCGAATGTTGTCTAAGACCAACCCTTCGCCTTGCTTTTTAAGCACCGGGATAACTTTTGAAACACGCCATACATCCGGGATCCATGGGGTTCTAAGAGAGTAATTCACCAGCTCCAATAGATCATTGGGGGATTCGTCAAACAGAATTTCAATCATCGCCGAGGTGACGCTGCCAGGACCAGGAGCTGCAGGAGGTAACCGATTTATAACTTGGTAGAGCTCATAAACAGAGACATTAACAAAATCATCATAGTGATTCCCGAGCTTATGTGGGCGGGAGAACACAGCCGAAAAACGGTGTTCCAGGCCTCTGCCAATTCTAATGTCCTGGCCAGCTCTACAGGGGTCAGCACATTAGAGGGAATGTTGTGAGCCTGTGGCAGCCTGTTCCTTGACCTCAGGAAGCGAAGCAAGGCGTGTCTGTTATTCAGTTTTGATAGATGTTCATAATTCTCCTCATCATATTTTTCATTTGCCCGAGCGACTGTGCGCTTAAAAGTAGCTGCGAGAAATTTATAATCGATCCAATTCCGGGGGAATTATGACTTAGTTTCTTCCAGACTGCCTTGCGCCACCTATAATCCTTTGAACATTCTGCGTTCCACCAAGGGCTCGGCGTACTCCCCATACTATCGCGCACTATAAATTATGATTGCCTCCGTACTTGATCTAATGCAGAGCATAATCCTAACACCCTGCTCTCCTGAGACAAATTCAGCAAAGATTGTAGTTTTGAACTTAGGGAACTTTTGAACTTGTTATAATCGACTAAGGTGAAACTGAATCCGCCGATAGAAGTCATCGGACACACAATTTCAAAAGTTATTGAAAAATGGTCACTGTTTGTTGCAGAGTCAACAGGAGTCCAGGAGGAAACTGTGGCCCCTGGGGTTGAAAACGTTAAATCTAATGCTGATCTTGATTGCCCACGGAGAAAGGTCGGAAAGCCCGAGTTCTTACAGTGTAGGTTATTCACACAGGCCCAATCCCATAAACGCAAACCGCAGTGGTCTGTTCGAACCCCAAGTCAAGTGATGCGAATTGAAATCCCTGACCAGCAACACATGCGATCTTTTGACAGAGAGTAAGGAATCCAATGGGCGTGTGTCATGAACCCCAGATGGAAAATATGCATTTGCGACTGTAATAGGATGAAAACCAGGAATTGAAAGATCCACTGCCTGAACTTCGCAATGAGCGTCCACACGCTGAAACACCAGTCCTGCCCTGTGACAAAATCTGGATGAAACCAACAGAAGCAAACCCCCCCTTGACGGGCGATCAATTCTAAAAGCTCGATAATTCTCCATATGAAATGAAAACTCTTTAGACAACCAGGTTTCTTGAAGTGCAATTACGTGTGGTGAAAATCGATTTGAAAGACTTACTAAATCAGTGTAGACTGACTGAATTGAACGACAGATCCAATGCAGCACTCTCAGAGACCCTATTCTGCAGAGAGACCTGCAGCAGAAACTGCCTTTTCCAAAATGCTGTGGTATGGATTGAGGGGGCTTGACGGTCCAGCAACGGCCAAAGGAGACCAGCTACGTTTCTGAGCTCGAGCATCGAGCTCCATCAACTCAACACAGCCATCAATTGCTCCGGTCGAGACTTCAGGTAAATGAGTTGGAGACGTGCGCACTTTTTGCGGCTTCTTTGAAACAAGAGAAGGCTTCTCCGCACTCTGTGCAGGATCTACAGAAGGATTCACTGATGACATCGTCGCAGCATTGGAGTTAAGAATTAAAGAGGACATTTGCAACACCATGACTTGCGAGATGCACTCTGTTACTGAAACCACTAAACGATCCATGACCTTTGCCATAGCCTTTTCAACCGCAGTAGCAATTGCATGTGACAGGCTTGAATCCACCACCGCAGTCATCTACTGTGCTGCCATACTTGAGTAACCGTACGTCCTCTCCTTAACAATAGCCACGGCCTTGCGCCTTGAGCACCGGCGCTTTTCCAGCACCTCCAACACCTTAACCTCCTCAGCCCTCGCAGGACAATTAGAATATGTTGCAGAGTGGCTACCGCTGCACAAGCAACACATCTCATCTTTTGAGCAACTTCCTTCGCGATCATGATTTCCTCCGCACACACAGCACCGTGAACTGGATTTATAGGCGTTCGGGCTGTGGCCAAACCTCCAGCAGTGGCGGCATTGAAGTGGCCTTGGAGGTACCAGTAAAAGTGGCAATTACCGTTTCCGTTGGAATCTTCGTTCCCTCAACTACCCGGGTGCAACGATGTACTGAAATCACCCCTGTGGGGGAGAGTTTCTCCAGCGTCTCCATAGGACTAAGTCGCGAGTCAACACCTCGCACCAGACCTTTAGAGCACGCCAAGTGCGGCGGGATAAATGCGCTTACCGACTGACTTCCAAAAGAGGTGCACTTTAGCAAATCCATGATGCAGGCCTGGTCTGGCGACCTGCACAACACGCCTCCTCTGCCGTACTGCCGGACGTCACAGAATTTTAAAAATAGAGGCGAAATCGCCTGTAGCGTAGACTGGACCGCATCCGGGTTGTTGAGCCTAATGGCGTCTCCATCCAAGGTACCAGAGCCAAGGGAATAGTGCTGACGCCACTCCGAAAGAAGGCGTCCAGGGGGAGTTGGTGAGGGGAGAGGCTGGCCGACCTGGGGTAGTGTTACTAGTGAAAATGGTTACTAGTTACCCCTGGGACTGAAAAAGTATTTCCGCGACCAGATGATTATTCAAGGTGGCATAAAGCAAAACAAAAACATAGGCATAAGGGTATTTTGCCCCTTACAACACATCGGCGCGCCACCACAACACCTACCTAGTTGACCCACCAAAACATTTGCCTTCAGATAATTTATTTCTTTATTCCGGAGCGCAACAGAGGGGCTGCTGACGCAGTTCTCTTTTTCGGCAGATATACAGAATGCTTCAAAATTTTCCCGGCTCTTTTGAGTGCTAAACTCCCGCAGCACACGGGTTTATTTCAAAAACGCCTTGCATGCTGGCTTGTGCGAGCAACGGCGAATGTGGTCAGCTAAATGACCTCCGCCACTTAACGAATGAGCTGTCCTTCCATTCATAATTAAACTGCGCAAAAGAAATAGGGACAAAGACAAGAAACACGTACACACACAGAGCGCAGACTTCCAACCTTTATTCGAAAAACGCTTCGAGCATTCCTTTTATATGCACCAAACCACCACATGACACAGGCAGGATCCAACACAGAAGATAAGTTTAGCATTTGAGTAGAGCCAATCTGAAGAACCAATCTAAAAAACCCCAAGTGTGTGCAAAAACCGGACGGTGAAACTAAAAATTCAGGGAGAACAAAATATGGAAACGGCCGAACCATGTATTACGAGCGAAAACTTACGAAGCTGTCCTGCTATGCTCAAGCAAACGTTCATTGATGCAGCGTCCCGTCTGTCCGATGTAATGTTCGCACAGGTAAGGGCGATGCTATACACCACGCCAACCTCACGTTTAACGAGGGGTTTGGTGTGCTTAATTTTGCAGTCGGGCCTCTTGTTGACGTAATTTACCAGGCGGGCCTCTTCTTGGCGTCATTTACAGGGCGGCACATGCGTCCCAGCTCTTCCGGGGCCGAATATACAACACGTATGCACACCGCACTTGTCGCCGACCTTTTTGAGGCGGTGTGACACCTGATGCCAGTAGGGCACAACAGCAGGCCGCTTTTGCGAACGTGCGTTGTCTTCTGGCTTGCGCCGCCCACCAGACTTCACTTCTCGAATCCGGCTTTCCACCACTGAGGTCACAATTTCTCCTGGAAACCCTGCCTGCTATAGTCGCCTTAGTCGGGCATTGACGCTGTCATGGATTTGATGTTCACACGACTTGCAAGAGCAGAGCAGACGCAATTTTTTGTTATAGCTCTTTTAACGAGCTTGGAATGGACCGACTGGTAATTTAGAACATGTTTTTTTTTACTGTGGCTTGTACTGCCAGCCTACGCGCGTTTCTTCAAATATAAAGCACACACCAAGGAACTGGATGCAACCTTCCTGTGGTAGTTCGTGGGTGAACTTATGCCAAATGCGCTACAGGCAAAAGCTTCTAGAATGTTATTCATAGCATACCTGGGTTTCGATGGAGGCGAAACGCAAACGCGCCCGTGTGCTATGCGATGTCAGTGCACGTTAAAGATCCCCAGGTGGTCGAAATTATTCCGGAGCCTTCCACTACGGCACCTCTATCTTCCTTTCTTCTTTTATTCCCTCCTTCTGCTTCAGGTGTCCGCCGAGATTTGACACAAATACTGCGCCATTTTCTTTAATAATAATAATAATAATAATAATAATAATAATAATAATAATAATAATAATAATAATTGGTTTTTGGGGAAAGGAAATGGTGCAATATCTGTCTCATATATCGTTGGACACCTGAACCGCGCCGTAAGGGAAGGGATAAAGGAGAGAGTTAAAGAAGAGTGGAAGAAAGAGGTGCCGTAGTGGAGGGCTCCGGAGTAATTTCGACCACCTGGGGATCTCTAACGTGCACTGACATCGCATAGCACATGGGCGCCTTAGCGTTTTACCTCCCTTGGGAGACCCTACTGCGCTCCGAGAACCCGGCCAAGCAAGCCATCGCCAGAGGCCGGGCTGCCAGCGTCATGAGCCTCCGGGACATGAACGTTTGAGTGCAGTGGGACCGTGCGGGGGCCCAAGGACCTGCGCATCCTAAACTCCCCTGTGTGTAATAAAGTTTCCACCACCACCACCTGCCTCCATAAAAACGCAGCCGCCGCGGTCGGGTTCGAACCCGGGAACACCGGATCAGTAGCCGAGCACGCCCTAACCACTAAGCCACCGTGGCGGATATTTCCTTTCTCCAAAAACCAATTTGAATTTGACTCCTTCTTGGTGATGCGATCAGCCTTACCTCGCGTCTACTGCTCTGTTGCTGTCTTTTTGATATGTGTTTCGTGGCGTATTTTAACAGCTTTCTAAATAATTTAGTTAATGAGAATATAATATAGTTTCGATGTAATAAATATCAAGCTATAAAAAAGCTGTGGCGACGGCGTAGTGGTCTGAAGCAGCGGCTAGTGGAACTGATTTTTAAGTGAGGCTGCGGGTTCAGATCCCGTTCCCCCAGCTTTAATTTTTTTTATTTGTTTAGTGTCATCCCCGGTGCGGTGTCGGCTTTCCGCTGCAGTGAGGCCCTTCGCGGTCGCTTAAAATAAGAAATTATTGAGACCACTTGAAGATCAAACGGCTCGCTAAAATCCGCCATTTGGGCTGAATAATGGTATTCACTAACTCCCTGAGTCTGGAGCGAACGATTCATGTGGTTACCATTTTAGTGCTCTAGACAGACAACCGAAATGTGGTTGTCTGTCTGTCCGAAGCCTCCTTCTAGCTCGTGGGCCACATTGGTCACGTGACGTTGTGACGTCATCATAAGCTGCCCATCGGATTATGAGCAAACTGCAAACCATGTCAAATCAATTTAATGATCAGTCGCGAGATATTCCTCACGGTAAGAAGAAATTGGGCTTTCGCACTGTCTGTACCGATCGGCTATTTCTGTGCTTATATATGCTGTGTTTACCATCCCTTTTCACGCTGCCTGAAGATTTTTAAGAAGAAACTCTTGGAACGTTAGGAATTTTTGCACGTCCCTGACGGCAGGAAAAAAAAAGAAAATATTTGAATAGCGCACAAAAACGTCAACCGCTGTGGTGCAATGTGAAGAACAAAAGGCGCGTGGCCGTAATAGCGAAGTGCAACAATTGTAATTAAGAGTAGGTCCGACTGGCAAAAGTTAAATAAAAGAAAACAGAGAGCAATGTACATAGATCACTTAGAGGGTGACAGGTGACAAGGCTAGTATACAATACATTTTTTTATGCACTCATAGAATATTCCCGTAGTGCACCTTCAAAGCCCTTAGTCTCAGAATTTATAACTTCATTGGGTAGTTTGTTGCAGTCATCTATTGTCCTCACGAGAAAAGAATAATGAAAAGAGTCTGTCCTGTAAGTCAATGGTTTGATATGTTTACTGTGTTTTGTCCTTGACTGGATGGAACTGTCTGCTACAATGTACCTTTCGAGGTTTACTTCGTAATAGCCACGTAAAATATGATAAAAGAAAACAATCCTATTGTGTTCCATTTTCTTCTTAACAGGGGTTAATCCAGCCTTTATTCTTAGTTCTGAAACTGACTGCATTCTAGAATAAGCATTATAAATGAACCTAAGAGCTTTGTTCTAAACACGTTCACATTTCAAAATATTCTGCTCAGTGTATGGCTCCCAAATGGGGCTTGCATAAGTAAGTAGTGGCAGGACTGTCATTTTATATGCTAACAATTTGACATCTGGCGTGGCATCAGTTAGCTTCTTCCGCAGCGTCCAAAGCTTTCTGATCGCCTTATCACAAACTTGATCTACATGCGATGACCAATTTAGATCATAACTGAGACACAAGCCCAAGTACCTGAACTCAGCGACATCTTTTAGAATGACATCATGAATTTTATAAGAAAATACAAGGGGTTGTTTTTTACGCGTCATATGCATACAAACGGTCTTCTCTGTGTTCAAGATCCCAAGAACGCCACAAGATGTCGGGACGGACCCTCCGACACTGCCTTCACAAGGCCGACGTTCGTTCCATGAGGCGCGCAGGACTACCTCAACGTGTCCAACGGGCATGAACAGTAATTGTAACATGAAAACATCACATCCTGCTATCAATGCGTCTGCTCTTTCGCCTACCCTTCCACTTCAAAGATGTCTCCTAAACACCTCAGCTCCTCCTGCACCCGCTATTTCATCGCTGCTCAAGTCGCCGTCTTCACTTGCAGAGATGAATAATTGATCGTTACTCCTTACCGCCTTGATTAATCCTGTGCCTACCCTTATGCCGCTACTGCCCACTCCTGTGGGGCCTTTTTCTGATGCCAGCATTGAACCGGCTGCGAGAAAGGTAAAGGCCACTCCAACCGATCCTACCCCTTCAAAGACAACACCGTCGAACTATTCACTCCCGGAACTTAATCGCTCGTTCCGAGTGCACGTTGAGCCTAACTTGAAATACGGCATAATGTCAGTTACTTCAAGGTCGGTGCAGCAGCTGATTGACCGTGCACCGGGAATCTCAATGTATTCGCGGTTTTATTCACCATTGTTCCTCCAATGCTATCATTGTCCAAGAAGCGTCACTTGGTGATGCTGAAAAGATCTATCATATTAACAATTTCTATGTTAGCGAGTCACAGTATGTACCTGTGCAGGTCTATCTAGCATCTTTACCCGCTTGCAAAGATATGTCATTTATGACCTGGAACCTAATGCGCCTCCGAAGGAAGTGATGACGGATCTCTACTCCGACACCCACTCAGTGCTTAATGCCCGCCGACTAGGCAACCGAGGCACATTCCTTCTCCTGCTTGTGGGGCCGCTAGAACTTCCTACCTGATTCTTCTACAATGGACAAATCGTTCACCCGAAGCCTTTCCGTGCTGCACCTGTCTTCTGCTATCGGTGCCTGCGACAAGGTCACATCAAAAAGTTGTGCCTTGCATCCCAAGACACTCTGCCCAAACCACCAGCATATGGTCTTCCCTCATTCAGGCGTCCATTTTGTAAGACAAACGACCACGACATCACTTATTATCAATACCTTCGAAATAAACGTCGTCCGGTGGCTGCGCCTACTCAGGCTGGAGTCAATACCGCCAACATCTTTACCTTCGCCTTCTCGTATCCGCCCTTCCTAGGCCTGTGTTTTAAAGCCAGGTTCCCTACCTAAAGGAAAAAAGAAGATGAATTTCCTCTGATAATCTCCTCTATGCCTGATGAGATCTCAGCCATCGATGACGCGATCGCCAACGTTCGCCAACAACTTGATCAGCTTTGCCGACGTCGCTCTCTCTTACTACAACGTCCGCATCTACCGCCAGGTGAGCCTGTTTTCCAACTGCCTCCTTTATCTAATGTGCACAGTCGTTCAGAAATATGAACAATCCCAGCAATCTGTAACTACATCTTTAATGTCATCTCTGATTATCCTGTTGCAGCAACTCCCTCAGATGATTGCATCTGTTTTGCAAGCGATTGGCCACTAACGTATGCCACCTACCATGTCATACCATGGAACTGTCGGGGTCTTACTAATAAGCTCCCTGAATTGAAGCTGCGTATTCAAGAAGGCAAACTCTCTGCCTGGGCTTTCCTTCTACAGGAGCACAATGCCATATCCTTCCTCTCTCTGGTTATTGTGCATACCACTATCCATCAATACCGGACCGCCGCAGTGGTCTTGCTCCTGGTAAAGCAGCTATATATGTTCATTATTCGACACCACATTCTCCCGCCGACCTATCTCGCTGGTGTAACGCCCGTCAAGAAGCAATTGCCATTCTCACAAAGCTGCAGCACACTCCAGTAGTACTTTTTATGATAATAATAGAGCAGCGTTTAACAAAAAAGAACGAAAGGAGGAACACAGAACGACACGAGCGCTGTCAACTGTTTATTTCTTGCTGTTGCTACATAAAAATACATGAACTAGCGCATGAAATGGGTAAGAACGATCAGGTAAGCTGATATACAAGCTATACAACTCAGCCTTTCGCTGGTTGCCATCGATTTAGATAAGTGAGCTCTTTTGCTGATAGTGCCAGTGATGCCACGCTCACACACTTGTTGCCTGCACGTGAAATATTAAGAGCCTCTATATTCTCTCTAATAAGCTTATCATTGCGGCAGTTGAAAATTTGGCTCCTTTTAAAATGGGGCATGCACGGTTTTGGACAGCCCCGTTTCTTGGACTGGATCTTGCAGTCGCGACAGTGCTGGCTTAGGTGGCCCGATTTGCTCTCATTAACAATGTAGTCATGTTCTTTTAACCTGCTATTTACACATCTCCCTGTTAACCCAATACTTATGAAGAGGGCTTGTGAAGAGGGTGTTGGCTATCGTGTACCGTTGCCACAATGATAACCTTGTTAGAGAGATTATTGAGGCTCTTAATATTTAACGTGCAGGCAACAAGTGTGTGAGCGTAGAATCACTGGCACTATCAGCAAAAGAGCTCAGTTACTAAATCGATGGCAACCAGCGAAAGGCTGAGTGGTACAGCTTGTATATCAGCTGACCTGATCGCTCTTTCTCATTTCAGCTGTGGTTCATGTATTTATATGTAACAACGGCTAGAAATAAACAGTTGACAGTTAGCGCTCGTGTCATTCTGTGTTCCTCCTGTTGTCCTGTTTTGTTAAGCGCTGCTATATTATTATGGATCACCAACTCGCCCAACAAGTAACACCTCTATGGTCGGCCCCAAATCTCTGTACTCAACTTTGGATGGCGTTACACATCTGCGCACCTCTTACCCAGGTGTGCCTATACTAGCTGGAGGAGATTTTAATGGGCCACATACAGCCTGGGGATACATTCATAATTCTAAACGTGTAGATAAGATTTTCGACACGCGTTTCGACCAGTAGTTTGCACTTCTGAAGAATTCCTCTAATTATATCCGCCCGCGTGCTCCTCCTTCAACTCCGGGCCTTAAGTGGCGGCTGGGTCCCGGCAATCCTTGTTGGTCTTGTGAAGCAGACACGTAGGGCAGTGGTCACTCCCCCATTCTAATGGACTTTGCCTCAAACAGATTACGGAAAATAAGCCGCTAGATCCATGTCACTTCTTGGGACAGTCTTCGCACGGATGGCCACCTCGTCAAAATAACTCTTGCCTCAGCCCTTTCTACATCCATGCTTGTCTTAACTCAGAACACAATTTCTTCCACCGTCAAAGAAGACCAACCAAATCCTGGCTTTCACCTCCTTAATCGCTGGGCAATGCGCAAGCAGCTGGACGTATACGTCACTCAGCATCCGTCAGATTAGAATGCACGAAGGGAGCTTCATAGAGTCACTGCTAACGCCCGTTGGTATTCTAAACACCTTCTACACAAGCTCTGGACAGAGTGGTGTTCTCAACTCAATACTCGTGCTGGCAACCGCCACATTTGGCGTGTATTTCATTCCATGAAACGCAAGCCACCTGTCAAAAACTACGCCGAAAGTATTCGCCTTGCCCTTCGTCTTTCTCCAGATGAATTCGTTTCGAAAGCGGCCGTTCAGTTCTTTCCGAATTATGACTGCTCACCTGCACCTGTTCCAGTCAGGCAGAAACATGAGGCAGCTAGAAGATAAGATCACATGCTCGTTCACCATGGGTGAGCTTATAGCTGCCATTGAAGACATCCGCCCTAACACTGCACCTTGTCATGACGTAAGGTGTACCTTATGTCCTATTTCGGATTCTGGACGGTAAAGCTTTTACTTCACTTCTCAGAATTTTTAACGAAATCTGAACATCCAGTGAAATGCCATCCGATTGGAAATATTCTGTTGTAGTTCCGACACCTAAGCCCGGAAAATCACCCACAACTCTTGGGGCCCTACGACCGACTTCTCTAACACTAACTATTTGTAAGCTGTGTGAAAAACTGCAATTGCCACTCGACTTTCCTGGTGGCTAGACCATCATCAGAAATATTCGTCTTCCCAAATTTGTTTCCGACCAGGGAACGGAGCTGAGGACGGTCTTGACCACTTTGCCAACGACGTGATAAGTCGCTCACCTTACAGCCGTCTCTTACGCACAATTCTAGCAACAGATATCACGAATGTCTACGACAACATTCTCCACGTCTCAACACTATGTCATCCTTTGGCATGCCCTTGCAGCTATGTCGAGCAATTCATGCTTTTTTTTTACAACAGACATTTGATATCCGCGTTAATGGTAAACCCAAAGGACGCTTCATTTCTAATCGCGGAATACCGCAGGGCTCAGTTTTAGCCTCAACGCTATTTAACATCACATTCATTCCTATGACACACAGTCTCTCCACTCTTCCTAATGTTCAAGTTCCATATGCAGACGACATCACTCTCTGGTACACAAAGCACTGAGCTCAGCACTGCGAAATGCCCTCAATCTTCTTCACAACTTTCTTGCCAACATTGGCACATTGGCCTCACCCTCAGCCTCTTCAAATCCTGCTATGTCCATGTGGGCAATAAAGCTGGCCGCCGTATTTTCAAAGCCACTCCATTCGTGCTCACTATTGACAATGCACCACTTCCCGAAGTGGAGCATAGCAATTTTTCGGGCCTTCACGCTCATGCTTCAAGCAAAGGCACGGCTTGGTAGTCAGCTATGCTCAAGACTGCTATACACACACTTCGCCTCATCCGTAGAATAGCCAATCGCTCCGGAGGTGCCCGCTGTTGCATTTGGGTTGCAAGCCCCAAGGGTAGCGTTGGCCTGGCGGCCTGGGGCAAAGCTGGAAACATCCGAAGGTCCCGGCAAAGGATGAGTCGACTGGCAACAGAACAACTTGTTTATTTTGGCATCGCAAAAGAGCAGCCGGTCAGGGCGACCACGTTACTCGAAGGGCGAAATCGAAGTCTCTCTTGGCGTCCGGGGCAGCTCTCTTTATATACCCTCGGAGTCGAGGGCAAGAAGGAGCGGCTTGGGATGAGTCGCACAAGACGGCGACGCATGAACATGTTCAGGCGTGACGGGCGCGTCCGCCAGGCCGGCGCCGGTCAGACCTCCTCGCCTCCCAGTTGGGGGAGCTCCTCTCCCCGGCTGCCGCGCTTTGACAAGCGTGGGCAAAACATGCACACACACACACACGCACGCACGACGACACGTGGCACTGAAACCTGCCTGGACGCGCTTGGCGGGAGGCGTTGCGGCCGCGATGAACGAAGCCGCGGCGTCCGTTGCATCCGCGCCGGCTATACCGCGCGTCGAAGGCGAGACGTAACAGACCGCCCCGCCGGGAGAAGGAGATCCCGATGGTCAGGGGACTGCATCCGCTGTCCAGAGGGATGTCGCTCGATGATGCTCGTAATCGAAACCGATCGTCCCTCGACGTTGCTTGAGCGCAGCGCACAGAGAAGGCCTCGTTCTCGGGTTCAGGATCACATAGGACACTGCAAAGTCACTTCGGGAGAGTTGCCATTTTTGTGCTCGTTCCCAGCAAGCGTTAGAACTACGCCGAAACGCAACCGCTCAGTCAGCAAGCACGAGACAACCCTCACTAAGCTCTGCCAGGCTCTTTCCCCTTTTTTACTACTGCCTAGTTCCTTACAGTAGTCAAGCAGCACTCAGAACGCGTCCACAAATTGGAAAATTGCACTAGAAAGCACATAATCACTTTGAAACACTAAACAAAAGCAATATGTTAAAAATCCTGCCTCAGGAAGAAAACATCAGTAACCAACAACTTTGAGGCGGATTCCTACGTTAGGGGCTTCGACTTAAGCCATCGGCGTTACCGTTGAGACTCCCCTTTTTGTAACGCACCTCAAAGGAATATTGTTGCAAAGCGAGGCTCCAGCGCAGGAGGCGGCCATTTTTGGGAGATATGGTCTGCAGCCATTGGAGAGGGCAGTGATCCGTCTCAATGATAAACCTCGAGCCGGCTAGGTAGCATGACAATTTCTGAACGGCCCACACGAGACACGCACACTCTTTCTCGGTGGCGCTGTACGCCTGCTCACGACAGGTCAGCTTACGACTAGCATACAGGACGGGGTGTTCCACTTCTCCATTGTCCCTTTGGCACAGTACAACGCCCATGCCTCGCTCACTAGCATCGCACTGAACAACGAACCCTTTGGTATAGTCTGGCGATCGTAGCACAGGCTGGCTTGTTAGGGCGCTCTTTAGGGCGCTAAAAGCTCTTTCCTTTGTCTCGCTCCAGACGACTGTTTGGGGCTCTGTTTTTCTTAGAGCATCCGTCAGGGGAGCCGCGATATCGGAGTACCTGGGGATGTACCTCTGATAGTAGCCGGCGACACCCAAGAACGACCGAATATCGGTCTTCGTGCGCGGTTGCGGGAAGTCTCGCACAGCGGCCACCTTTATTTCAGAGGGGCGGCGACGTCCCTGTCCAATCACGTGACCGAGGTAGACAACCTCGGCCTGTGCTAATTGGCACTTGGGAGCCTTGACTGTCAAGCCCGCTTCGCGCAGGCGGGTTAGCACTGCCCGCAAGTGTGCCATATGCTCAGACCAGGATGCGGAGAATATCGCTACGTCGTCTAAATACGGTAAAGCAAATTCTTCCTGTCCCCGCAACACTTTGTCCATGAGGCTTGAAAAGCAGTATGGCGCGTTCTTCAAACCAAAACTCAAAACTTTAGGACGGAATGTTCCCATTGGTGAAATGAACGCCGCATACCTACTAGCCTCTTCTGTAAGTGGAACCTGCCAATAACCCCTGACAAGATCTAGGGTGGAAATAAACTGAGCGCTACTAACTTTCTCAAGGCGCTCCTCGATGTTAGGGATCGGATAAATTTGATCCTTAGTAATGGAATTAAGCCTGCGGTAGTCGACGCAAGGACGAGGTTCCTTGCCCGGTACCTCAACTAAAATCAAGGGGGAGGTATAATCACTCTCACCCGCCTCAATAACACCGAGCTGTAGCATTTTCTTTACCTCAGCCTCCATAATATCGCGCTGGCGGGGTGACACCCGGTACGCCTTGGATCGTACTGGCTCTGGCGAGGTAAGTTCTATATCATGAGTAAGGACAGAAGTCCTACCAGGCCTCTCAGAGAACTGACCTTGAAACTCTTGTAAGAGTTGGTGTAGTTCGGTTTTCTGCTCAGCTGACAGCGGTGCTTTAATGATTAAGTCACTAATGACCTGATCAGTGTCTTCCCTGTTCGTCACTGAGCCTAGTCCCGGAAGCTCGACCGGAAGCTCTTCGGGAACGTTTACCATCATACACACCACTGCTTCCCGTTGTCTATAGGGTTTGAGCAGATTACAGTGGTAAACTTGCTGTGCTTTCCGCTTTCCTGGCAGACTCACCACGTAGTTAACATCCGACAGTTTTTGAACAATCCGTGCTGGGCCCTCCCACTGCACGTCGAGTTTGTTTTTTAGCGATGTGCGCAATATCATCACCTCATCGCCCACCTCAAAACGACGGGCCCTGGCTGTCCGATCATAATAAACCTTGGCCCTCTGCTGGGCCTTTGCCATTGCTTCACCTGACAACTCCTGTGCCCTTCTTAAGCGTTCGAGGAGACTAAGCACGTACTCGACCACGACTGGGTCGTCGCCCCTGCCTTCCCACGAGTCTCGAAGCATGCGAAGCGGAGACCGCAGCGAGCGACCGTACACCAGCTCAGCTGGCGAAAACCCCGTAGCCGCATGCGGCGCGGTCCTTAATGCAAACATCACCCCAGGCAGACACAGCTCCCAATCACTTTGTTGCTCAAAACACAATGCTCTCAACACGCGCTTCATGACGGAGTGGAGCTTCTCAACGGAATTCGACTGTGGGTGGTACACTGAGCTGTGTAACAGCTTTACCCCACACCTTTCGAGAAAGGCTGTCGTCAAAGCGCTGGTAAACACTGTGCCCTGATCTGACTGGATTTCAGCAGGAAAACCAACTCGCGCAAATATGGACAGTAGTGCATTGACTATCTCAACTGAGCTGAGATCTTTAAGCGGCACTGCTTCAGGGAACTTTGTCGCTGGGCAGATCACAGTCAAAATGTGTCTGTACCCCGTGGCTGTTACCGGCAGAGGTCCCACTGTATCAATAACGAGCCGTCTAAAAGGCTCCGTAATGATAGGTACCAACTTCAACGGCGCCCTCGATTTGTCCCCTGGTTTGCCAACCCGCTGACAGGTGTCACATGTCCTCACAAAGGTTTCTACGTCACGAAAACACCCTGGCCAATAGTACTCTTGCAAGAGACGGTCCTTAGTCTTCTTAACTCCTAGGTGTCCGGACCACGAACCGCCATGCGACAAGCGCAACAGATCCTGACGGTAGCACTGAGGCACGATCAGCTGATCGAATTCGACTCCCCTGCGGTCTAGATACTTCCGGTACAAGACCCCACCTCTTTCCACAAAACGAACATTTTTCTTGGCGATACCTTCCTTGACATTGCAGCGCATGTTTTCTAGGCTGCCATCCTTTTTTTGCTCGGCTATCAAAGCCGACCGGCTGACTTTTAGCAACCTATTAAGTCCATCGGACGTAGGCGCGATGAGCAAATCTGCAGATAGCTCTTCTAACTTTCCCGTGTCGGGCGTTTCCTCTCCAGTACCTGGTGCCTTAAGCGCTACAGGCTCAATTTTATTCAGTTCGGACGTGCTCTGAATATCAGCTTGCTGCGCCTCCGACCCTTTCTCATTGTTCGACAACGTCGGCCCCGCAACTACCGCCTTTGCAGCGAGCTCCCGAACTCTCGATCTGGTTAAGGCCTGAACGCTAGCCTCACCAAACAAAAGACCCTTCTCGCGCAGGAGGTGATCGGACCGGTTCGAAAATAGGTATGGGTACTGGGGGGGCAGCATAGATGACACTGCGGCCTCCGTCTCAATTGCTCCGAAAGGTCCTTCAATAACCACTTTTGCTACGGGCAGACACACGCTGTGAGCTTCCACGGCTTGCTTGATCCATGCGCACTCGCCCGTGAACATATCGGGTTCTACGTAAGAGGGGTGAACTACATCCATTGTAGCTGCGGAATCCCGAAGCACTCGGCACTCTTTCCCGTTCACGAGGAAGTCTCGCATGTAAGGCTCGAGAAGCTTCATGTTCTCGTCAGTGCTGCATAATGACAAAAACACGACTTTTGTTTTTGTTTCTGGACACTGCGCCGAAAAGTGACCCGGCTTCTGGCACGTATAACACACGCGCGCTTGCCTCGCCTCGAACCGCTTTCTGCGTTCGGCTTCGGCTGCCGCCGTCTCCTTACGTTCGGTCGGACTGCTTTCACTCGCATCCGCACTACGCGTGTCCCCCCTTGCTCTCATGGGTGTGAACTTCGGCCTCTCAGACTTGGAGCCAAATTCACCCTTTTGACCGTCCTTAGCTCCGCGAGCCCGACGCGTCACAAACTCCTCGGCTAGCTCGGCGGCTTTAGCCACTGTACTAACGTCTGGCCTATCCAAGACCCAGTACCGCACGTTCTCAGGTAACCGACTATAAAACTGTTCCAGCCCGAAACACTGCAGAATTTTCTCGTGGTCACCAAACGCTTTCTCTTCTTTGAGCCACTCCTGCATGTTTGACATAAGCCTGTAGGCAAACTCTGTATATGACTCATTTCTGCCTTTTTCATTTTCCCGAAACTTCCGACGGAACGCCTCCGCTGACAGCCTGTACTTTTTTAGCAGACTCGATTTCACTTGGTCGAAATCCTCTGCCTCCTCTCTCTTCAAGCGAGCGACTACGTCGGCCGCCTCGCCGGGTAACAAAGTGAGCAAGCGCTGTGGCCACGTTTCCCGAGAGAACCCCTGCTTCTCGCACGTTCGCTCAAAGTTAACCAGGAACAAACCAATGTCCTCTCCAAGCTTAAACGGCCGCATCAGGTCAGTCATTTTGAACGATACCCGTTCTCCTGCACCGTGTGCCTGACTTCCATTACGAGCGCGTTCCATCTCTACCTCGAGACGCTTCATTTCTAAAGCGTGGTCGCGCTCTTCTTTCTCTTTTTGCTCTTTACGTTCGCGCTCCTCTTTCTCTTTTTGTTCTTTCCGTTCGCGCTCGTCTTTCTCTTTTTGCTCTTTACGTTCGCGCTCGTTTTTCTCTTTTTCTTTTTGTTCCCTCTCCTCAATGGTCTCAAGGCATTCCGACAGCTCGTCATCCTCAGCCTCCAACTCAAGAATAGCCCTTAGCAGTTCTGGTTTTCTGAGTTTGTCTGAGACATCCAGACCCAACTCTCTTGCAAGCTCCAGCAATTTCGGTTTGCGCAACGACTTCAAATCCATGGCTGCTCCGAATGCTGCTTTCTCTACTGCCTACTATTGTCTTGCCGCAAGCTAACCCGGCAGCAACGACAACACAATTACCAGCTCTGTTTCTGACACTAACAAAAGCCTGGCAAAACTCAGAAGAAGAAAGTCCCGCACTCACCAAACCTCGCAGCCAAGAATTCAGCGCAGTCGTTCCGCTGCAGGCAACCAGTCATCACACAGGGCTCGTTGCACTGCTCCCGGATGGTCGTTGTGCTGCTCAGCATACAGTTGACCGCATATCTTCGCCGCTGGCCTCCGTTGTCGGGATCCCACCGCTGGCAACCAGTTGTTGCATTTGGGTTGCAAGCCCCAAGGGTAGCGTTGGCCTGGCGGCCTGGGGCAAAGCTGGAAACATCCGAAGGTCCCGGCAAAGGATGAGTCGACTGGCAACAGAACAACTTGTTTATTTTGGCATCGCAAAAGAGCAGCCGGTCAGGGCGACCACGTTACTCGAAGGGCGAAATCGAAGTCTCTCTTGGCGTCCGGGGCAGCTCTCTTTATATACCCTCGGAGTCGAGGGCAAGAAGGAGCGGCTTGGGATGAGTCGCACAAGACGGCGACGCATGAACATGTTCAGGCGTGACGGGCGCGTCCGCCAGGCCGGCGCCGGTCAGACCTCCTCGCCTCCCAGTTGGGGGAGCTCCTCTCCCCGGCTGCCGCGCTTTGACAAGCGTGGGCAAAACATGCACACACACACACACGCACGCACGACGACACGTGGCACTGAAACCTGCCTGGACGCGCTTGGCGGGAGGCGTTGCGGCCGCGATGAACGAAGCCGCGGCGTCCGTTGCATCCGCGCCGGCTATACCGCGCGTCGAAGGCGAGACGTAACACCGCTCAGATACAGCTCGCCGACTTGTTCGTGCTGTCTTTCAACCTCAGCTCCTATACCAGGCTGTTTGAACGACATACGAAACGACAGTGGTCCCTACTTGAAGCACTCAACCACGAAGCCATGCGAGTCATCACTGATGATGATGATGATGATGATCATAGATTTTTATGGGGCAAGGCCATCTGTAGCCAGAGAGCCCCATGGCACAAGCTATTTTCGACTACTCACGGTGGGGTCAAAGACCTATTTTTTCATGCATTTCACCCCTCATAAGCCGAGCACCAGGCCAGGGAAAAGCTTGAACCTATTGTATCACCGGTGGGTGCCCGGCGGCACTGTGTATCGAACCCCGTACCTCCCGCATGCACGCATGCGAGGCGGATGCTCAACCACTTGGCCACCGCTGCGGTCGCGAGTCATTACTGGCCTACCCCGAGCAACCCCTGCTTGTCTGCTGCAGGAGTATACTCAGCTCAACACACTAGAAGATTTAATTACTCAGCGACAAACCAATAGAGCGCGGAAAGTTTCTCTTCGTCCAATGTTCGAGCCTCAACCACCTCCATGGGACCACTGTCACATTGCATGAAACGGCCGCCGCGGTGGCTCAGCGGTTATGGGGCTCGGCTGCTGACCCGAAAGACGCGGCTTCGATCCTGGCCGCGGCGGTCGAATTTCGATGGAGGCGAAATTCTAGAGGCCCGTGTACTGTGCGATGTCAGTGCACGTTGAAGAACCCAAGGTGGTCGAAATTTCCGGAGCCCGTCACTACGGCGTCCCTCATAGCCTTAGTCTCTTTGGGACATTAAATCTCCATAAACCAAACCGTAAACATTGCATGAAGCAAGCCTGTTCGTCATAAGAAGTCAGAGTCCTCTCCGCCGTTGCCACCAGCTTTTTCTACGAAACATGATGGCTGTATCCTTTACACAGATGTCGCCATAACCCCAACGGGGGGATCAACTGCTTTTATAAGCCCAACCAACCTCAACTATACAGCCGCCAAACCTACTGTACTGGCACTTCATTGTCTCTTCCCTTGGAACTGCAAGCGATTTTATATGCCATAGCAGCTTTACCTGACGACCCTCCTTATAAGCACGTGCACCTAATTACTCATTTACAAGAAGCCCTGAAGCATCTAAAGAAAGTCCGTAGTACCCTTCCGGTTTTCCAAGTCCATAAATGCTGCTTGTCAATCTTGCCCGGTGCCTACACTCATCCACTGGGTTCAAGCTCGCACAGATGTCCATAGCATCGCACCTGACATGATATCTCGTATAACGAATGTCCCACAAACCCCCTTCCCCTTTGCCGCCAATCCACTTCTGACAAATTTAACATCTTCATCCTCCCTCAGGCAGCGTACACGTGCTCTTATTCCCCCGTGTGCGTACCCCCTTCCCCCCAACCTATCACGGGTGGAGGAGGTCTCTCTGAGGCGGCTGCGGGTCGGAGTGGCCCTTACGCCTGCAGTGCGCAACCATTGGCAAAGCGAGAACGTTCCGGCGCGGGAAAAATGCCCTCACTGCGAAGCACCCGCTTCTGACACCACTGTCCACCACCTACTGTGGACATGCCCAGGAACTTCGCTGGTGCGCACTCGTGTTCTTCAAGAGGCAGGCCCGTCTTCAAACAATGACTCCAATTTCCACTTGCAGATAACGAAAAAAATTCACGTCCGAAGTTTATGCGACTTTTTATACATAACCGGACTTCATGCTTTTTTGTAACGTATTATAACGTTCATTACTGATATCACATTTTATGCTGCGCGGCACATTTAGCGTCACGAATAAATAAATAAACTCCCAAGGAACAACATTGGTCTCACAAGCCCCACCAATGGCAGCACCTGCCATCGCAGGGCAGTGGCGCGTAGCTTAACCGCTGCACCACGTCGCCTGGAACAGAATCAGGACTCCCAGGTATCTGTGAATGCAGATAATGAAGAATTCTACCACAGCACGTCTAAAGTCTAAAATGATGCAATAACACGCGAACTTGCATGATATGATATATCATAAAAAGTAAGCATGTTCAGGCCAAGCAACAACATAGAAAGTCAAGATAAAACGTGCGAAACAGGACTAAAGGTGCTAGCGCACGATAATTCATGGTTAACCCCAAGCTAAACCACCCGTGATTTTTTTGCTTGCACGCCTACGCATTACCCAAACGCTGAGCGTCAATACCCTACCATGCCTGCTAGAAATTTGATTCATAAAATCAAGCGCATGACTATGCGGTAAGAGGTCTTCCCAGGGACAGTAAGAAATCTAGAGATGTTCATGTTATTTGCTGAGCATTACAACTCTTTTCTTTTTTAGCACATCGTACAATGCAAGGCAGAGCGCGCGATGATTCAGACCAAGGTGGTTAAGGTGCTGCTTTATTTTCATGGTAAGACTACAGTGGCACCCTTTGCCCACCATGTTGCGACACCACTTTTCCTATACCGCAATTCCAGAGAAAATTGAAAAATAGAAGATATGACTGTACTGAACTACTCATACCATGAATGAAAAAAAATTCACATCAACGCCGCCAACAGGCTTTGATTTGACAATGGAATTTCGTAAAAGCATTTTTTTTGCGCAGCAGCATTTTCTGTGAAAAATCAGTGAGCTGGAATCGGACTTCGTTCCGGCAAAGAAGGCCTTGAACTTGGGTATTCAACAGCCTTACTAGGTATAATTTCTACATGTTTTACTCTACACTGATCATCCGACAGTCTCGGGGCGGATAATTGAAATGTGGACTGCGATACCACTGTTCCCGTTGGACTGGCGGCCACTCGCACAGCCCGACCAGTGGCCGCTCGTTAGCGCACTATACAGGGTGTTTCACTGAATACTTTACAGAATTTTTAAAAATAGGGTTTTTGAGTTAGAAGAGCGCTTTTTTCGGCGGTGAAGTACAACGCGGTTACGGAGGAGCTATGCTGCACTCGCGCTTCCTGTTCGCTTCGTGCCTCGTGCACCTCCTGAGTGCAGAAACCACATCTTCGGGAATCGACACCCTAAGAAGTAGCGCTTTGAAATGAAAATTCATAACGGGTGGCACAGACAAAAGCGTTAGGCCGGAGTACGGTTCGGGCCACCACCCTCACCTTCGAACAGTGAATTTTGCCCTCCCTCATCCTCACCTCATCATTTCTTCCCTCCCTCGCCCTTACCTCACCATGTATTTCGTCCCGCACCCTCGTCCTCACGAATTTTCTAACGCCCATCCTCCCTCACCCTCACCTCACCGAGTGAAATCCTCATGAAGTGAGGGTGAGGACGCCCTCATGGGGGTTCGCCCTCGTGAGGATGCCTACCTCTGTTCGTGATGCTTGGTGCAGTTGACTTTTTCTTGTTCTCCGTTCCTCTTTCTCGTCCACGATTTCCCTCGCGCTCTGCCCATCGAAAAAAGCACCCGCTACAGCATTCGTCTTCCTCGTCATTCGTTTCTCGCGTTGTGCAGCTGTCAAACATGGCTCTGGAGTTAGGCTTAGAGCACGTCCGGAAGGTAAATGACGCCCTAAAGCGATGAACATCACCCGCCATCGATGAGCCGAGACATAGGCACGGACTGAGGGGGAAGCTGAACGGCGTGAGCCCCCCCCCCCCCTCCCCCCCCCGGAGACTGGGCGGTGGGGTCAGGGGCAGCATATCTTCTGCTACAGTCTCGCACATTCACACGGGCGACGGGGAGTCGCCGCGAGCGATGGCGCTGTTTCCAGCCGCACGCTTCACGACAGGAATGGCGAAGTACACTGGAGCGAAAATAAGCGGGCCGCAAAAGTAAAATAAACAAACTCGTCCCGTGAGCCACTTTATACCAGCGCCAACGTATCGTAAGTCACTTGTTGATCAACAACACAAAGTTCACGTGATTCCCTGCCACACAAACAGTTTTTTTTTATTCGATCACGCCGCCTGCGTTAAATGACTAGAACCACCTTCCCGTAGGCATTTTGTACATAAGCGATTTTTTTCGCTAGGTACTGTCTGCATTTTTGTTTGCTGATTTAATTTACTAGTAGTTTTTTTCACAAGTACCCCGTTTTATTCTTATTTTTTGACATGGTACGTTTTGCTCGTGTTTGCGTGGTGTCAGGCTTGTTTATTCGTCGAAATTTAGTACTACTTCCCCAGGAAGCACAGGTCATCAGCCCAATATAGCAACAGGACGGCCCCATCCTGGTCCTTTGAAGGGCCGGATTTGCCAATACGGTACAAATGTCGGGCCAATTACCTGTGCTGCTTGGGTCCATTATGCTATGATCATCTTTGCTAATGTTTGTATTGTGTGCTTGTTCACTACTTTTAAATTTTGTGTCATATTGGATTTGTTGGCTGAAGTCTCCGCTGTTTAGTTTTTACGATTTATGTAAACCCGATCCCCTAGACTGCTTCAGCGACTGGGTGTATAGAAAATAAAAAAAAATAATATAAATTTCGCCGCAACAGCAAAGCACGTGAGCGCGGCACTGCACCAATTCGCCATTGTTAATTTCGGGTGCTTAGAAAAAAATTGCGGTAAAACCAATAGTCATCAGGAATGCCCGCCGCTGTCGGCAATTTTAAGCTGATAGCGAACTTTCGAGATAAAGCGTGCAAAGTTAATAGAACATTCTGGAACAACGTAGAATCAGCTCTGCATGGATGTGGTCGATAGAGATAAATCTGGTCGCGACTTGCATCGCAAACAAAGCAATAAAACGGCGTGCCGGCAGCTTTCAAAAATGAACAAACACTGCAAAAATTCTCGGCAATATAAAAATTGAAATAAATTTAAGTGATCGAGCAGCCACACTTTCTTCGATCTTACGTGTAATCCCCCTAGCCGTTTCTCCAGCGTATCTAGCTACCATGCGCCATCTGTCATATGTTAGGCAATATCAGCTATGCCAGATCGTCACACAATGTCTTAAACACACTATTTAAGATACCTAAAACCGGGGATCATTTTCTATGTCAGTTTGTGTTACGGCGCTATACAGTTTAAAAATCTGAAAAAAAGCCAAATTTTGCTGGCCTCCCGTAGGCAGCATCGCATAATACTCCAACGCTCTGGGAAGCTCCTGTATCACGAAAATCGGCGCCCATTTTTGTTAAGCCAGCGCGGCGCGAAGGAAGCGCGCGCGCGCCTCGCAGCACAGACTGTTCGAGAATCTTGGAGAAGTCTCCGCTCTTAACGCGTTGAGAGTGTGTAACCTTGAGCGCACTCCTCTCATCCTCTCCTCATCGCTCGGAGAAGCCCCTAGAAGGTTCCAGACGTTTCCGCCGCAATTGACCAATGACGACGCACGTCTCGACGGGAAGGAGAGAGGACACTTGTGCTGTAGAAGCTACGAGTATGTGCGCGCCTGCTTTCGAGCATTGTGGTTGGATGGATGGATTGAAGGTAGGAGCTTGCCCTTTGAAATGTTGATGGCAGTTGCCACCATACCCAGCTTTTTTTTCTTTTCTTGTTTAAATGTGTTGTAAGTTATTAAAATTCGCCATTATCTTCAAATACGTTTTACTACAGTTTTATTTTTCTTTTCTTCTTTTATTTTTGTACTAATGAGTAGTTCTGACTGATTATAATCCCACTTTTCCATAGGATGTTTCTCTATTGCTTGCTCTATGCCGGCCGCTACTTGCGCTATTTGCTCGTCATTTAATTTTTCGTACTCTTTTTGACTTCCCTGCATTTCTCCTTTGAGCTGGGCTCCCAACCGTAGACTAAAACGCTTATGATCACTTCCGAGGCTGCATTTCCCCTCTTCGTCTATTTCCAGTATTGCGAACTTGCTATACATCCCGTACGACATTAAGCAGTAGTCAATGTTTGTTTGCCTGTTATCGGATTCCCACGTGATTTGTCCCTCACGCTTACTTTCTCTATTTACAATAACTAGGTTATGTCACTCACAGAAGTCTGGCATCAACTTGCCGTTACAATCTATGTATCCATCCAGATCCTCGATGTGGTCATTCATGTCACCCAGCAGAATAGTATCGGCGCCTTTTCCAAACTGCTTTATATCGTCATTGAGATACTTAACTAGATCCTTGTTCTCTTGCCTGCATTTGTACCCTGTCCCTAAATAAACTACTCCCAGCCTTGTCCTTTTTTTATTTATTTATCACTATACCCAGAGCGCCGTGAGGCATTACAGTGGGGGAAGGGGGGGGGGGGGGGGTAAGACAACTCAAACACAATCGAAAAAGCAGGAAATGCAGATAAAAAGCAAATAGGCAAGCAACTAAATCAAACAAGCATACAGGCAACACTTTAACAAAAACAAGAAGAGAAAAAACAACGGCTTAATTACAATCCATATTTCGCAAAGAGGGAAAAATACATCAGGGGAGGTAATGGTAGGAATATCATGTGGGAGTTTATTCCATTCGCGAATTGTTTGGGGGAAGAAGGACATCTTGAAGAAGTTCGTTTTACACCTGATCTCTTTAATTTTGAAGGCATGATCAAGACGCGATGAGACATAGTCGGGATGACGCAGATAATGCTCCCGGTTAATGCCAGTTTTATTATGAAAGATATTGTGGAGAAATTTTAGTCTAAGTAGTTTCCTTCGTTGCTGGAGTGATTCCCATCCAAGGTTATTCTTTGCAGCGGAGACGCTAAAATTCCTAGAAAAATTGGCATTAACAAATCGCACAGCCAAATTCTGGATCCTTTCAACCTTGTGAATATCTGCCTGCAGCCAAGGGTCCCAGACACAGCAAGCATATTCAAGTACTGGTCTAATGTTAGTTTTTATACAGGAGCTCTTTGGCATTGGGCGGTAAATTCTTGGCATTTCTGCGAAGAAAACTCAGTACTCTGGAAGCCTTGCTTGTAATGTAATCTATATGGGGACGCCAGGA
The DNA here is from genome assembly GCF_052857255.1 of Amblyomma americanum. NCBI lineage: Eukaryota > Metazoa > Arthropoda > Arachnida > Ixodida > Ixodidae > Amblyomma > Amblyomma americanum. The sequence goes on along the minus strand of NC_135507.1, from coordinate 117,629,138 downwards.
TAAATTTGCAGTAAAGTATACACCAAGATATTTATGCTTGGAAACTTTTGACAATGTTTCTGTGTTAATACAGTATGTAGAAAAAACGGTTTGCATGACAGTAACAAATAAGAGAGCGGCAATAAATCTCCCTTATTATCTACAAGGACAGATGTTAAGGAAAGTAGAAGAATATAAATATTTAGGAGTAATAATTTCCTCGGATCTTAAATGGAACAAGCAGGTAGCCTATATTACTAATAAAGCACTGGCAGCTCTCTACTCGATTAAACGATTCCATAATGGACTATGGAATAATATGTTGGCTCCCCTTCCGCAAACAATACATAGAAAGATTAGAGGGCGTACAACGAAAAGCGGTCAGATTTATTTAACAAATATCGCCGTCATGACTCCCCTACACAGCTCTTAAGACAAGCCGACCTTCCCACTATACATAATCGAGCCAGACTACTGCGCCTCAAGTTTCTTTTCCTTCTGCTTAATGGCGGTATGAAAATCGATACGAGTAAGTACTTAATAAAGTCAAACACGCGCACTACCAGAACAAAACACCAACAGCACTTAACCGAGTACAGATTTCACAACGATATATTCAGGTACTCTTTCTTCCCACAAGCAATCCGTGAGTGGAATAGTCTGCCTTGCGATGCTGTCAACTGCGCATCACTCAAAGATTTCATCGCCAACATATCACGCTTTATTTTGCAATAACGACTACGATGCTGGTGCGCTAACTCTTGCACTCTTTTTTCCTTGCTGACGATGACATCCCGACTTTCTTATCTGACTCTCGCTTATTATATTTTTTTAACCATGTTGCTCGTTTCTCATGACAGTATCATTCTTCAGCAGCTATTGTTTCATTTCTTGCTCCTTAAAAACTTGTCTGCATTTTTGTTACTGTTTTTTACCGTGCCGAAGTCCTCAAATATGCTACTTGCTCCTGTATTGCTATTTTGTTTTACCTTTTGTATAATGCATATTGCCTTGTTGGACTACGATCGCCTTTGTGTTGGCACTTACTTGACCTGTGTTATTTTAGTGTATGTGATGTCCCACTCCTGCGACGGCCTCAAATGTGAGGCCAGCAGTATGTTCAAATAAATAAATAAATAAAAGTCATGAGAATATTTTTTTTCTAGTAAAACACATGTACACAGATTTTTTCACGTTAATATCCATGCGACAAGTATTGCACCAGTTGGTAATCAAGGATAAATCATTCCTTTCAACAGCAATTGTACCTGATACTATACACTTGACTTGCAAGGATCATGTATGGTATCAGGTACAATTGCCAGTGAAAGGACATGGCTGGGACAGCTTGCAAGTTTAAGGTTTACAGTTTTTAACTTTAAAGTTAAAATTTTTGGCTGCAGATGTGCAGTTTATCATAAGTCTTCAAACCCAACCAGACAGGCAAATCTGTCAAAATGTTTAGTTTTCAGGCAAGAGAACAACGATGTTGGTGCTAAAGCTTCTCAACAGACTGCTTTAGTTGGTGCGTATGTGTAGCGCCATCTTTTCGGGCTAACCTGAGCAATTCATGTTTGTTGCTGTCGCAGTCGATAGATGGCATTACATGTAAAAAATACAGAGGGAGATAGATTAGGTTTCAAGTTTAGTAAGGAAAAATCTGCAGTCATGATATTTAGTGATGAGGGTGGCGAGCATAGAATACAGGAGTTCATGCTAGAGTAGTGGATGAGAACCAGTATCTTGGGGTGTGGATAAATAACGGTGCTGAGTATCTGACAGAGCATGAAAGATATGTAATGAATAAAGCTAGTAGGAATGCAGCTGTCATGAAAAATAGGGCACTGTGGAATTAAAATAGGTATGAAGTGGTAAAAGAGATCTGGAAAGGGGTGATGGTTCCTAGCCTGACTTTCGGTAATGCGGTCCTGTGCATGAGACCAGATGTTCAAGCAAGGTTAGAAATCAAAGAACGCGGCGTAGGGAGGCTAGATTTGTTAGCGCATGGCAATACACCAAATAAGGGGGTACAGGGTGATATCGGGTGGGCGTCGTTCGAGAGCAGAGTAGCTAGCAGTAAGATAGCATTTGAGGAGCGAGTGAGATAAATGGGGCAAAAAGCAGTGGTCTAGGGAAGTTTTCAGATACCTGTACAAAAGGAATGTTGACATGAAATGGAGAAAGCGAACTAGAAAATTGACAAGCAAATATCTGGACAAAAGTAGACTGCGGGGGGGGGGGCAAGCCAGCAATTATCGGTTAAGAAAAAGCTTCAATAAACAGAGGGCTTTGTGGGAAAGCAGGGATGCTGACGAAATCGGCACTGGGAACATACAGGATCTTTAAGCAGGAAATTGCCAAAGAAAATATCTATGATAATTGTAGGGGAAGCTCTTTGTCGTTTGAGGCCAGGACAGGAGTTTTGCGGACTAAGACATATACAGCCAGGTACCACGAGATAGACACGTTGTGCGTTGCGTGCGGAGAGGAGGGGGAAACGGCTGAACGCTTGATACTTTTCTGTAAAGGGCTTCACCCTACAGTGGAAAGCAGCGGGGCTGATTTATCCAAGGCATTGGGGTTTAAGGACAGAGAAGGCAAAGTAGATTTTAAGCGGGTAGAAGTAACCAAGCGAAGGTTATCTGACTGGTGGATAAAATCAAGACTAGTATAATTTCATGTCATGGCTAGGTGGCTTGAGCCACCGCCCGATTTAAAGAGTTCAGCCTTATCCATCCATCCATCCATCCATCCATCCATCCATCCATCCATCCATCCATCCATCCATCCATCCATCCATCCATCCATCCATCCATCCATCCATCCATCCACCGATCCATCCATCCATCCATCCATCCATCCATCCATCCATCCATCCATCCATCCATCCATCCATCCATCCATCCATCAATCAATCAATCAATCAATCAATCAATCAATCAATCAATCAATCAATCAATCAATCCATCTATCCATACATCCATTTTATCCATCCATCCGTCCGTCCGTCCGTCCGTCCGTCCGTCCATCCATCCATCCATTTTCACATCCATCCATCCATCCATCCATCCATCCATCCATCCATCCATCCGTCCGTCCGTCCGTCCGTCCGTCCGTCCGTCCGTCCATCCATCCATCCATCCATCCATCCATCCATCCATCCATCCATCCATCCATCCATCCATCCATCCATCCATCCATCCATCCATTCATCCGTCCGTCCGTCCGTCCGTCCGTCCGCCCGCCCAACGTTGTCAATAGTCGTCTGCGCTTTTGCTATGAGTAAACGTGGAGAGATGGACGCCCACCTCGAACAGCGTGCAAATATAAAATTCTGTGTGAAGCTTGGCAAGACAGCCACACAGACGTATGAGCTCCTTCGTGACGCTTACGGCAACGAGACATTATCGCGGCCGCGAGTTTTCGAGTGGCACAAGAGGTTCGTTTCGGGGATAACGTCGGTAGAAGACGACACAAGGCAGGGACGCCCTTCAACCTCACGGAATGAAAACAACGTGGCTCGGATCAGGGAAATTGTGCATCAAGGCCGCACCATTACAGTCCGCATGTATCAGATGCTTTTGGCATTAGTGAAACAAAATGCCACCAAATTTTGCGTGAGAACTTGGGGAAACGAAAGCTGAATGCCAGACTTGTGCCGCACTCTCTCACACAGGACCAGAAGGGCAAGCTAGCATCAGTGAGCGCTGATTTGCTCTCCGAGGCAGAGAAGGAGGCTGCATTCGTCGACAGCCTCATTACTGAAGACGAAACATGGTGTTTTCAATACGATCCTCAAACAAAAAGGGAGAGCGCCAAATGGCGGTCCACAAACTCTCCGGTGTCGAGAAAGGTGCTGCGACAGAAGGCCAAAACAAAAACGATGCTGATAGTTTTTTCGATGCTAGAGGTGTCATAAACAACACGTTCGTCCCACAAGGGCATACGGTGAATCAGGAGTTTTATATTCGCGTGCTCCAACACATGCGTGATGCACTGCGACGCCGTCACCCTGACTTATGGGCATCTGGACAATCGAGCCTTCTCCACGATAACGCAAGGCCGCACACTGCTCTCAGCGTGACAAAATTTCTCGCCAAGCACAGCATTACGGTACTTCCCCATCCGCCATACTCGCCTGACCTCTCCCCATGTGATTTGTTCCTGTTTCCTCGCGTGAAGAGTGTGCGAAAAGGTCGCTGAATCGGGTGCGTGGGGGCCATTCAAGACGCCACGACAAAGGAGCTGACAGCCTGCTATAAGAAGCGTTTTCCAACTGTTTCCAAGACCTCAAGAAGCGTTGGAAGCTGTGTATAGACTGCAAGGGAGACTATTTCGAAGGGGTGCTGCACAAATTATTTCAATGTTAAACGCATTTTTTAATGGACTCAGTCTCAGGACTTTACGGACAAAGGTTGTATGTCGTGATTTCCGGGGCACGGTAAAAGAAATGATAAACTTTGTTACGTGCTCCCCAACACGTCTAAATTTGTTCGAGGCATTTCAGAAAGAAGATCAAAGCATAAACTTGCGAAACTTTGTCCCATGAGGTGGACGCTCAGGGCCACTTCACTGAGGTCGGTTGTTCAGAATTGTAGCCACCTCATCTCGTTTCTTCATGGCCTAGTATCACACTTTGAGGAACAGGCTAGACAACTTTTTCGGGACACTATGTACTTTATTGCCATGGTGCTCACCAGCGACCTGCCCTCCGCTCTCCTCGTTCGTGCCAAAACCTCGCCCTTAAATCCTATTTCCCAGTGTTCTGGGGACCATTTCTGTAACCAATAGGAAATGCGCTTGTCACACATAAACAATCAGGAGAATTTCGTTCAAACTGAAGGAGCCAATAGCACGCCAGTGCTCACGGGGCTGTTGTCTCCCGAGCTTCGCGCGAATTCCACAAATATGTTACGCATTTCCGCTTGGTTACAGCACAGAGACAAACAAGAACGCCAGCGGGAGCACAGGGAAGGCGAACACCCAGTCCGAACCACTCGCGCTGCCCTGGTCGTGCTTAGCCCCCCCTCCCTCTGCTGCCCGCTCTGAGGCATCCGGTCCGTTACGCGCGGTCCGCCGTTAAAAGTGATGAATTTACACGCGACCCTCTCTCGAAACCCCAGGTCTTGCGGCCTGAACGGGACCTTGCAAGGCCAGGTCTTCTCACTGCCTGTTAACCGTCGTTGGCGCCATCGCGCATTTGATTCAAAACAAAACCCATTTCGGCGGCGCCGGGATGGCGGTTTGTCGAAGAACCCCGACAAAAAGCCATCACACACAAAACCAAAGGGGCCAAGCTACCGTCTTCGGGTTGCGTGCGTGATGGGTCCCCCAGCAACAGCCCAGCATCTCAACTTTCTCGAAGACCATTAGCGACTATAACAAAACTCGTTATAGCCCCTGATAACTGGGCTCCTTTTTAGATATTTTCTTACCAGGTTATCTCGAGCGCTCAGTAGAGAAAAACTGGTGCATGTACCAAAATAAAGTGTGTTAACTTATTCATAGTTTTATCCTTCTTCGGCGTATGCACTCCAAAGCTCCATGCTATAACAGATATTTAAAGCGATTTTCTAACCAAAAGTAAAGACTTTTTCGAACTGCTGTGTACTTATTAATGCCCCATTGGACAGCATAGAAGACAGCTGCTCCAGCATATTAACGAGCACTGAAGTCTACTAAATACACCTTCTTTAAAGTAACTCTCCTGAACATTCTGAAGACTAATACAAAATGCTTCTGGAACATAAAACCTGGAAACACCAATAAAGTGTCCTTATTGAGCACACCGGCGAACCTGCTCCCGGCCACCTCTGTGCCACTATACTAAATTATAGTTTCGTTAAGTCATTTCCTTTTTCATCCAACGTTATCTATCGTCCCGATATCCAACTGTGCGATCATTTCGCGATGGATCCCACCATGTTCGAGTTGCAAGGCATCATACCGATTATCGATTTGAAACTAACGTCTTCTAGTGGAATTGATTGTATATTTATTTATTTATTCAAATACCCTAAAGGCCCTCCGGGGAGGGCATTACATAGGGGGGACACACGAAGCACTTTGACACACTTTGCTCGAAACAGAAAATAGAGAGAAAAAAATACAGACATCATTTTGAAGTACAGTTATAAATAATAACAACAACACGATAGTGCAAATAGAAAGCGTAAAAATTCAAACAGCTGGGATTAATAATACAAAAACAACGCAGAACGAAAAAAAAGAAAAGAACAGCTGAAATAAGGCAGTGGTATTCAATGGAACACAAAAGAAGGATTACTAATTCTACAAAAGTACAGTGGTGCCCAGGTGCGTCACATTCTGATGCAGCATTTTGTGAAATTTTTCCGGGTGAACTTCGGTAGCAATATCTGATGGTAGGTTATTCCAGTCACTTATGGTTCTAGGTATGAACGATTGCACGTAAAGTGATGACTGACAGACTGGGCGATTGACTTTGTAAGGATGATAACGGCGAGGGAAGATGTGGCAAGGTGGCTGAAAGAAGTCGTCATGCAAAACGTTGTGATAAAGCTTGTGAAACAGAACTAGCCGAGCGTGTTTTCGTCGTAGTGATAGTGGATCTAATCAGGAACAACTTTTTAAAGATGTGACACTGATGTACGGGGAACAGTCCGAAAAAAATGAAGCGAACAGCACGGCTTTGCAGGAATTCAAGGTTACTTATGATGTAATCCTGGCTCGGATCACAGATTGCACATGCATATTCAATTTTAGGACGGATTAAGGTGGTGTATGCGAGCTTTTTTAAGTGTGACGGTGCTTGCCTTAGTCTCTGTTTGATGATTCCGAGTGAGCGATTAGCAGTTGCAAGAGTAACGTTGATGTGATGATGCCATGTTAGATCGGTTTGAAAATTTCCTCCTAGGTATTTGTATGTGGTAGTAAGCTCGACAATATTGTTATTGTAGAGCGGTTTATTGGCACGTTGGAAGCGCCGGCGACGAAGACCTTAGCACACGTAATCTACGAGCCAGCGAGGCGAGAGACTGCGACACAAGCGGCAGCGTTCCAGCATGAGCATACGACGGGCTTCTTTTCCTCAGTAAACGGGGGCACAAGCGCTTCGTCGTCGTTGGCGTCGGTGCTGGATCATCATCTTCGTTCCAACTGCCCGGGCGGAAAGAGAGCCATCCTGGCGACTCAAGGCGAGGAGACGACGAGGGGGCTGTATTAAGGCTTCAAACGACTGACATGAACGACGTCGCGGCCATGGCGGCGATGGTCCGAAGAAGGTGTCACCGCTTCGATAATGTACTTGACAGGTGACGTACGCCCTAAGATGCGGTAAGGGCCGAGGTGCTTGGCCGAAAATTTGGACGTAGCCGGACCAGAGAGCCATACCAGTGACCCAGTGGAGAAATGAACAGCGGGCGTGTCTTGATCGGAATCATGGTAGCAGAGGCCTTGACGTTCGGCGGTGAAGGAGCGAGCCAACTGGCGGCACTGCTCAGCATGGCGGGTAATATCAGAAAGGGAAGTATATTCCGAGCTGTCGGGATTGTAGGGAAGGATTGTATCTAACATACAAGAAGGTTCGCGTCCGAATAAAAGAAAGGGGAAAAGCCCGTGGTTGCTTAAGAGGCGGTGTTATATACATAGGTGACGAACGGAAGAACCTGATCCCAATTAGAGTTGTCGGAGCGAATGTACATGGTGATCATGTCCTCAAGATTCTGGTTGAATCGTTCGGTGAGGCCATTGGCTTGAGAGTGGTAAGCAGTAGTCATGCGGTGGACTGTGTGGCACCCAGTGAGAAGCTCGCGAAGAACTTCAGACAAGAAAACACTCTGGAAAAATTGCAGCGCAGCAGTAACAAATACGAGACGAGAAGGACGCAAACACAAGCGCTGACTAACAACTGTGTTTTATTGCTCTGAGCCAGCCTATATAAGAACTGGGTACAAAACAACAAAACAGAAACCAACACATCACCTCACGCATTCGTGGCACGATTATCGGAATTGTCTCCCGTTCCTCCAATCTTTCGTCCTATCATTGGTGTTCAGAAATGACATTTCTTTTTCACTAAGGCACACGGAGGGGTTGCTGACACACTTATCTGCGCATTTTGATATCGCCAGAGCTTCTGCTATCAACCTCGTGGTGGTGTCCCGACACTTACGAAGAATAACTGTGCTTTCAAGGGCAGGGGTGCAGCCTTTGCACTGGCTACAGTGTAAGGCGAGTTCCCCTGAGTTTGGGTTCCTTAGGTTCCTTTTGTGCTCTTGTAGCCTTGTGTTCAGACATCTCCCTGTTTGGCCTATATAGATGCTGCCGCACGACAGGGGAATTGAATATACGACATCTTTTTCGCAATCGACGAGACGCGGACGGTGCCTCGTCATGCAGTCGGGCTCACGTTCGGTGTCAGAATTTACTCCTCTGCACAACTGATGCAGTTTCTTCGGGGCCGAGAAGAAAATATCAATTCCCGCTCTGTTTCCTATCCTTTTCAGTTTGTGTGATACTGCATGTAGGTATGGTATCACAGCTGCCTTTGTTCGACGTTCATTTGTGGTGGGCCCATTTCGCGATTGTTTCAGTATGCCCTCTGCAACAGCAATTAGGAGATGCGCTGGATATCCGGCTTGCTCAAGACGACCCACTTGGCTTCGAAAGGCTTCCTCTTCCTCTTCCTCTTGTGTCGCGCCCGTACTAAGCGATATATGCCTTGGTGTCCGGGACCGCAAGATACGGGAACGATGCGCTGAGTTTGGCATAGACGAAGTGTTTAGGTTTGTAGACGATTTTCTTGTAATCTTGAACGACGAAAACGGTTGTGCGAATACGCGAGTGCCCGAAGTTTTGACAATGTTTTCAGAGTGTCTTCGACCGTTGGAGGTGACTCATGAGCGGCCAGCCAACGGCCACATTAGGTTCTTAGATTTAGGACTGTACTTTGGCTCTGATCACGTTTGCTGGGCCTGTGAGCCGAGGGGTAAAAAACCAGTCCTCCCGTATGCCTCAGCGCACTCAAAGCTTGTGAAGAGGGCCATTGTGAAGTCGTGCTTTGTGAGCGCTCTTGAGAAAACATGTGGGCACCGTAAAGAGGAAGCCTTTCGAAGCCAAGTGGGTCGTCTTGAGCAAGCCGGATATCCAGCGCATCTCCTAATTGCTGTTGCAGAGGGCATACTGAAACAATCGCGAAATGGGCCCACCACAAATGAACGTCGAACAAAGGCAGCTGTGATACCATACCTACATGCAGTATCACACAAACTGAAAAGGATAGGAAACAGAGCGGGAATTGATATTTTCTTCTCGGCCCCGAAGAAACTGCATCAGTTGTGCAGAGGAGTAAATTCTGACACCGAACGTGAGCCCGACTGCATGACGAGGCACCGTCCGCGTCTCGTCGATTGCGAAAAAGATGTCGTATATTCAATTCCCCTGTCGTGCGGCAGCATCTATATAGGCCAAACAGGGAGATGTCTGAACACAAGGCTACAAGAGCACAAAAGGAACCTAAGGAACCCAAACTCAGGGGAACTCGCCTTACACTGTAGCCAGTGCAAAGGCTGCACCCCTGCCCTTGAAAGCACAGTTATTCTTCGTAAGTGTCGGGACACCACCACGAGGTTGATAGCAGAAGCTCTGGCGATATCAAAATGCGCAGATAAGTGTGTCAGCAACCCCTCCGTGTGCCTTAGTGAAAAAGAAATGTCATTTCTGAACACCAATGATAGGACGAAAGATTGGAGGAACGGGAGACAATTCCGATAATCGTGCCACGAATGCGTGAGGTGATGTGTTGGTTTCTGTTTTGTTGTTTTGTACCCAGTTCTTATATAGGCTGGCTCAGAGCAATAAAACACAGTTGTTAGTCAGCGCTTGTGTTTGCGTCCTTCTCGTCTCGTATTTGTTACTGCTGCGCTGCAATTTTTCCAGTATGCAGAACCAACTAGCCAGTCACTATGTTTTAAGCAAGAAAACACTGTCGCGGTCAGTGAGAAGTTCTCCAGGAGCGCCGTGACGCTGGACAAAGTGATGAAGACGGAAGAAGGCTACATCGCGAGCAGTAGCCGCAGGTAGGGCAGCGGTCAGAGCATACCGAGTGAGGTGGTCCACGGCGACTATGATCCAGCGATTCCCAGCGGTCGCGAAGGGCAGTGGCCCGTATAGTTCGATGCCCACAGGATCGAAAGGGCGAGCCGGACACGGTATTGGCTGTAACGGGGCAGTCGAAGGGCGAGGTGTCGACTTCCGCTGCTGACAGGCCGTTCAGGAGCGAACGTAGCGACGAACGAAGTTTTACATGCCCCGCCAATAGTACCTCTGGCGTAGTCGCTCGTACCTTTTCAGCGAGCCAGCGTGAGCGCTCTGAGGATCGGCATGGTGGTGTTCACAAAGCTCAGTGCGGAGATGTCGGGGAATCACGAGAAGCCACTTGCGGCCATCTGGACGATAGTTGCGCCGGTACAGAAGACCGTCGCGAAGGGCAAAATGGGAAGCCTGGCGACGAAGTTCTCGAGGGAAGGAGGCCGTAGAGGGTGCACGAAGTACGTCGAGCAACGATGAAATCCATGGATCTTGGCGTTGTTGATGGGGCATGTCCATGGTAGTGAGCGCTGCGAGTAGGGATGCAGATATTGGCGAAGAGGGCGCAGGAGAGGGCAGTGGGGAGCGGGACAAGGCGTCGGCGTCGGAGTGCTTGCGGCCCGATCGGTAAACTACGGTGATATCGAATTCCTGAAGACGGAGGGCCCAGCGGCTTAGGCGCCCTGAGGGATCTTTGAGTGAAGCCAACCAGCACAAAGCGTGATGATCGGTGACGACGGTGAACGGACGGCCATATAAGTATGGGCGGAATTTTGTCAGAGCCCACACTAGGGCGAGACACTCCTTTTCCGTCGCGGAGTAGTTCGACCCAGCTTTGCTGAGGGCACGTCTGGCGTACGCAACGACGCATTCAGCAAATTCGGGCTTGCGCTGGGAAAGGACAGCACCGAGGCCGATTCCGCTTGCGTCGGTGTGCACCTCAGTAGGAGCACTGGGGTCGTAGTGTCGAAGGATAGGTGGTGAGGTTAGAAAACGACGGAGCGCAGCATAAGCGTCGTCGCAGGCCGAGTCCCACATAGACAGGTCAGCGGGACCATTAAGGAGTTTCGTAAGGGGCACGACGGTAGATGCGAAATTGGGGACGAATCGCCGAAAATAGCAGCAGAGACCCACAAATCGGCGCAGCTCTTTTATAGAAGTTTTTTTATGGAAGTCAGCCACAGCATAAAGTTTGTCAGGATCTGGCAGGACGCCGTCTTTGGAGACGAGGTGGCCGACTACTGTCTACTGCCGGGCGCCAAAGTGACATTTTTTGAGATTAAGTTGAAGACCAGCACCGGTGAGGCAGCTCAGTACATGGCGCAAGCGTTTGAGATGCGTCGGAAAATCGAGCGAAAACACGACATCATCAAAATAGAAGAGACAAATGTTCCACTTGGGGCCGCGCAAGATGCCCATCAGTCATTCAAACGTTGCGGGAGCGTTACACAGGCTGAATGGCATCACATTGAACTCATAGAGTCCGTCAGGGGTGACGAACGCCGTTTTAGGACGGTCGGACTCAGCCATCGGGACTTGCCAATAGCCGGAACGGAGATCGAGGGAGGATTAGAACTCGGCGCCTTGCAAGCAGTCAAGGGCGTCATCAATACGTGGTAGCGGATAGACGTCTTTGCGCGTAATTTTGTTAAGCCGGCGATAGTCCATGCAAAATCGTTTCGAGCCATCCTTATTTTTCACCAGGACGACTGGGGATGACCAACGACTGGCAGATGGTTGAATAATGCCGCGTTGTAGCATGTCGTCAATTGCTCAGTTATGGCGCGGCGCTCAGGAGGCGACACACGGTAGGGGCGCTGGCGGAGAGGAGCATGGGTGCCGGTGTCAATGTGGTGCTCGACAGTGGTCGCACAGCCCAAAGAAGTGGACTGGTAGTCAAACGATGAGCGAAACTGGCTGAGGGGGCAAGGAGCGGCGCGCGGTGAGCCGTATCGAGAGTGCGGTCAATGGAGCAGTCGAAAATGTCCGAAGACTGCGGGTGATCTGGAGTAGCGCGACATAGGGTGAGGGCAAAGACGTCCGCACTGGAGGAGGTCACATAAGTGTCCAAGGAAGAGATCAAGTCAGCGGTTTCAAATTGGCCGAGGCACTCGCCACGGAGCAGGGAGAGCGCGGAGAATGAGGTGTTAGAGACGAGGATGGCGGCAGCACCGTGGTGAATGTCGATGACGGCGAAGGGAAGAGATATGTGTCGGCGAGAGGCAAGGACGGGCGAAGTCGTGAAGAGAATAGTGGCGTCAAAAACAGAGGCGGCGCAAACAGGGACGAGCACGGCATTGGGGGGGGGGGGGGGGTGAGGTATGTCAGTGCCCTCAGTTACAACAAGCTTAGCAGCACGGCGAATCGGAGGCTTGTCGAAGGGCGCATCGCAGAGCGGAGGGAAGACGACGCGCGCACGGACACAGTCAATAACGGCACTGTGGAGGGATAGAAAATCCTATCCAAGGATGACGTCATGGGAGCTTGCAGGGAGGACTAAAAGTTCGACAACATATAAAAGATCGGCGATGAACACGCGGGCTGTGCAAGCGGCAGAAGGATGAACGGGCTCGGCGCTGGCTGTACGGAGTGAGAGTCCAGAAGATAGGGGGGGGGGGGTACTTTGCGAAGCGAGCGGCAGAAGTTTTGGTGAATTACAGAAACGGTGGCCCCAGTGTCCATAAGCGCAAGTGTCTTGACACAGTCTACAAACACATCAAGAAGATTCGGCGGAGAAAGGCGAGGACTTAAGCGGGACGATGAGTGCGCAGTTCTTGCCCCAGGAACTGCGGCTGCTAGTTTTCCGAACCGGTGGGGACGTTGCGACGCCTCATGTGTGACAGTGAGCGGCGGCGAGGGGAAGGCGAGCGGTGGGAAACGTAGGGCTGGCGACCGAGCTCGCGGTCAGGAGAGGTCCCCTGAGGTGGTGGTCCGAAAGGTGGGCGAAGGGTGCGGTCTACATCGGGGTAGTCCGGCAGAGGGTGGATAGGCGCATGAAGAGTGCGTCGACAGAGGCGCGCGACGTGACCCGGGCGACCGCAGGTGTAGCATATCGGTCTAAGTCAGCTGGGCGCCAAGGGTTGTAGGTGGCGGGTGTGAAGCGGTTTCGTGGAGCAACAGGCGCAGGCACCGCTGGAGGAACGTACGCATAAGCCTGCGGTCGCGGTGGTCGTGTGACAGCTTCGACATACGTGAGAGGGGCGGGAGCGGGGGCAGGCGGCACGGCACCTGGAGGACCGTAGCTCAACGGGGCAGCAACAGGGGTTGGCGGGATCGGGGGAAGGCCGACCTGGGGAGCCAAGGAAGCTGGTTGCCGAAAAGTAGGGAGTGCATCGGCGACCTCCTGCGTGATAGCGTGCCGGATCTCAGCGCTTAGGGCGGGCGGTGACTGGTTCATTAAAACTTCCTGTTGGGCGAGTTGGTTGTTCATCTTGATCTAGAAATGTTCTTTTGCGCAAATAAAACGACACACGAGAAAGGCGACACGCACACACAAGCGCAAACTGTCAACTGGCTTTATTGGCGGAAGGCCACACCTTATAAAGGCCGAAGGGTGGGGTGATATACCATGAAAAAAGAAAAAAAGAAAAAGAAAGAAAGAATGAGATAACAAAACAAGGTGCGAAAAAGCCACTAAAGCAGAACGCATGCGCGGGCAGACATGCGTAGGACATGAAAAGAAACATTTGTGAAAATTAACAGTTAGCCGCTTTAAAAAAGGCGATCTCAGCCGCGAACAGAGATAAAGAAGGTTCGCTGATGCACTCGCCACCAAGTTTCTTTATATGATAGGCTTCTAGGCTAATCCGTGCCGTCTTATCTCTACTCTTGCCAAGAGCCTTCGTCTCTTCAAACCGGGCCACACATTCTTCACAGTTACTAACGTGCGCAACCAAATGCACGTATTTGTCCTCTCGGTTTTCTAAATTTTGGGCGTGTTCCCTCAGACGGTCATTCAGACAACGTCCAGTTTGGCCGACATAAAACTTTCCACAAGACATCGGAATGGAGTAAACCACTCCAGTGGAACACCGAACGAACGGTTTCTGGTGCTTCTTCAGACACCCACGTTTTTTTGCGTCACAAATGCGTGGGCAGAGCTTTCCCAATTTGTTGGGAGCCGAGAACACGACAGGTACACCGTGTCTGCTTGCAACTTTTTGAGGTTGTGCGAAATTTTGTGGATATACGGCACGACCTCAGGCCTTGGGGCCTTTTGTTGAGTTTCAACAATTTTTGGCCCTGCTCCACGTTTGGACTTCTGAAGAATGGCCTCGGAAACGGCAGTCAGAACCGACCAGGGGAACCCTGCAGCCAAAAGCCGGCTTATCTGATGATTAAAACTGTCAAACATTTGATGTGGACACGATTTTTGGAGAGAAGATTCCATACAAAGCGAAGCTATTCCTCGTTTTATAGTCTTGGAGTGCGCCGAGTCATACGGCAACAACTCCTTTTTTGCACGTGGATAATAGCCCCAGCAGTCGTGTCCTTCAGAGAACGTTAATCTGAGGTCTAAAAACTGTAAAACCGAAACGTCGGGCAGTTCATGGGTAAAAGTCAAACCAAGACCATGTCCGTTAAAAGTATCTAAAACTTCACCTACTGTAGAGGGGTAGGTGAAGGTCTTCTGCTTTTTTAAAAGTACTAAAAAATCGTCTACATACCTAACAACCTTTAAAACTGTCCCGCTCTCCTTAAAAGTCTGCTCCAGCCGCTTATCTACCTTAGCTAAAAGAATATCGCACAGAATAGGAGCTACGCAAGACCCTATACAGATGCCATTTCGCTGCAAGAAAGGCTGGTCGTTAAAAACAATAAAAGTAGCATTCAAGTAAAACTGCAAAAGTGCTAAAAAGTTATCTACAGACAAGCCTGCTGAGTTCTGGAACGACACGTCGCCGTTTTCTTCAATGCATTCCTTAACAGACAGTAGAATTTGATCTTTAGGCACGGAATAAAAAAGGTCTTGTATGTCTATGGAAAAACCAAAGCCAATGTCTTCATTAGACTTAACAAACTCTGCTACATCGACTGACTTTTTGGTAAGAAAGGGATCGTCCAAGACAAGGCATTTTAGTTTCTTTAGCAAGAACTGGCTGACGTTTACCTGCCACGATCCCTCTTCACTGACAATTGTCCTGAACGGAATCTCCGGTTTGTGGGTCTTAGCTGTGAAAAGTGTTTAGGCTGTTTCCCCTGCTATTAGTAATGTCCCTGGCGAGTGCATTCAGATTTAACCTCTTACAAAGTTCGGTGAACTTCGTCGTAATTCTCACTTCCCTTTTTTTGACTGGGACAAAGTTCTTATGTACTGCTACCTGCGCTTTCTCATTGTAAAGTCCCTGCGCTAAAACCACAAACCCGCCCTACTTATCCGCTTGTACAAGCATCAGGTTCTTGCTCTTAAAGAAAGACACCACGCCACTAAAGACATTGTCACTGTGCAAGTCCGGATCTTTTGGAGGAAACTTCCGCAAGCAGTCCACACCTTCAAGAAGGCAGCGGTCGCGGTCCTCATCTTTCGCCTTCAGTGCCACTTTTCGGTTGAGTGCAATCAGTTCATGCGCTGGAACATCGTGTTGCAATCCGAATTTGGGACCCTTCTGCAGAAGATGCAGTATATTCTCGGGAATAGACACACCCCCCAGGACTACTACATTTCTTTTCTCTTGTGTCTTTTTCTTCTGTCCCAAGCACAAAAGCAACTGGTTCAACATCCACTTCCACGTGCACTCCGTGAGTCGTGCAGCTTGCCGCCTAAGAGATGTTAACTTCCTCATTGCGAGCCATTCTGGGTGATCTTTTAGACAAACCAAGCGCAGCCAGTCTTGAAAAAGACGAACTTGCCGCCAGAGTTCCGAGCACAGTAACCTGCACAGTCGTTTAACATGCCCCCACGAAGGTTTCACTGGGCCGAAGAGGAACAAGTCCCTTCCGGATGCAGAAGGCGTAGCGTCTTGCCCGGCATGTCGCGTTCACGATGTGACTCAGTAGACGGTCAGTGATACAAGAAGAGGTAGAAACACAGAAAGGAGGGCCCACTGTATAAGAAATAAACTTCATTAAAACTTCCTGTTGGGCGAGTTGGTTGTTCATCTTGATCTAGAAATGTTCTTTTGCGCAAATAAAACGGCACACGAGAAAGGCGACACACACACACACACAAGTGTGTGTGTCGCCTTTCTCGTGTGTCGTTTTATTTGCGCAAAAGAACATTTCTAGATCAAGAAAGCGGTGGCTGGTGTTGGCGAGATAGGAGCGAGAGCTGCCGGGCGACCTCGTCCCACAGGAAGTCTGATGGTAGCAAGTTAATCGGGGTTGATGGCCAGGCCGGAGATGTCGGCAGGCGGGGGAGGCCTACGAGCGCAAAGACGTTGCTTGCGCAACTCGTCGAAACTTTGGCACAGGGTATACATCGAGGCAACGGTGGTGGGAATCTTCGCCAACAACATCTGAAAAGCATCGTCGTCGATACCCTTCATGACGTGCTTGATCTTGGCAGCCTCTGACATAGCCGGATCAACACGCTTGCAGAGGTCAGCTACATCTTCAATGTAGCTGGTGAAAGTCTCGTCCGTGTGCTGAGCTCGGGCGCGCAAGCTTTGCTCAGCGCGCAGTTACCGCACGGCGGGACGGCCGAAAGCCTCCGCAAGTGTGTTCTTTAGAACGGCCCAAGTAGGAATGTCGGCCTCGTGGTTGCGGAACCAGAGGTTCGCGACATCGCTGAGGTAGAAGATGACATTGGTAAGCTTGACGCGGTCGTCCCAGTTGTTATGACGGCTCACCCTTTCGTACGATTCCAGCCAATCTTCCGCATCATGGTCGCTGTGGGCACTGAAAACAGCGGGGTCCCGCTACCGGATGGCACCGGAGCAGGTGACTGGCTGCGATGGGGCGGCGGGATGTTGACTGGCCTTGGTAGTTGACATCGGGATGGTGCGGCTGCGAAGGTCCACGGTGACGGGGAAAAGGGGAACGCAGCAACCTCCACCAAATGTAGAAGTGTTTATTGGCACGTCGGAAGCACCGGCGACGAAGACTTAGCACATGCAATCTACGAGCCAGCGAGACAAGAGACTGGGACACAAGCGGCAGCGTTCCAGCACGAGCATACGACGGGGTTCTTCTTTTTTTCCTCAGTAAGGAAGGAAGGAAGGCCCCAGAAGGAAGGAAGGAAGGAAGGAAGGAAGGAAGGAAGGAAGGAAGGAAGGAAGGAAGGAAGGAAGGAAGGAAGGAAGGAAGGAAGGAAGGCCTCAGACGTTGCTGGCACATACCCACTACGGGGGAGTGGCCAAGACACAGGCGGTTAATTACTGGATACAGGAAAGTTTTGACGGGAAAAGCAGTGGCAATAGTATGTAGTCTGATAGATTGGAAGAGGGAAGGAAAGGGGTCCAGTTAACTTGGAGATCGAAGACGGGACAATTGCTTAATGTGCATAATAGTACACAATGCCTGTAATATTGCAATGTCGTACTGACTGAGAGCGGGAAAAATAAATTAGAATGGGAGTCGCTGCGTTTCTTGAAGAAAATTTTGCACAGCAGAGCGCACACTCCTGTCGCTTCGTCCAAGCAAAGAAGCGCCAATGGAAAGAACAACCGCGGAAGACACAGGCAAGCCCACTTGATGAAATGGAATTTGCAAAAGACGCTTCCTCAAATGAGAAAAGCGGCGGCAGAACAGCAGGAAGTGATTTATTGTCTCAGGTTCGGCACAAAAAGGGCACAGTGGGGAAGCTGCCAGGCCAGATCTGTGAAGGTAGAAATTTAGAAAGGGAACCCGGCAACGCAAGCGCGTGAAAGAGACCTCTAGTCTGCGTGAGCACCAGTCTTTACTACTCCAAGGATGCAGAAGATGCTGATATTAGGGAGATGATGTAAGAGCCGAGGCAGCAAATTCCTGAAATATTGTGTAGCTGCGAAACCTCACCGCAGCTGTATATGCACATGATGGTAGGACAGCAATAATTGGGCCGCTGAGAGAGGCTCTTGCTAAGGAATCTGCAACCTCATTTAAGTGAAAGCCCATGTGACCTGGTATCCAAAGCAACCTTACCGAATTTAGATGGAGCGGAATCAGGAACTTAAAGAGGCGCAATGGCCGAGGGTCAGTGGGTGAGGATAAGGAAGGGCAAATGGACAGAGAGTCTGTCATAACCACGACCTGGGAAACGGTAGATTCTAATTTTCGTAAGGCTAAGACTACTGCTCATAATTCAGCCAGAAAAATTGGAGAGAAGTCAGGAAGACGGATAGAAAAAGACCAATCCAGTGAAGGTGAAAAAATTCCCACACCTGCCTTTTCGCGATCCTGCGAGGCATCGGTAGCAATAAGAACATGAGAGGGAAAGGACCTTAGGTGGTCCTGCAATAGACCCTGAAGAAGCGGGAAGGGCTGCAGCTTTGCATTCGATGAGAAAATGTCATCGAATTCAATCTGGACAGATGAGGAGTTGTTATATATTTGGCGGACATCTGTGAAATGAATATTTATGCGATCAAGGAGGGACTGCACGTAACATATCTGCGGGGTATGAAATCGAGACCAGGTAGCACTAAAAAAGGCGGAAGGTTGACTGAAAAATATTATACTGGAAGCGTGAAGAGGTGAGTCGCACAATATTAAAAATGTTTGAACTGTTAAAAGGCGAAACCTAGCTGATAACTAAGGCATTTGCGCCTCAAGGTGCAGAACAGCATTGGCGACATATTTTGGAAGCCCCAGACAAAGGCGCAACGCCTCACGCTCCAAAGGCACAAGAGGGCGAAGTTTATAGGCAGGAGCTCCTGCGAAAAAAACACACCCGAACTCCAAAACTGGGCGGACGTACATTTTATAAATCATCAGAAGCGTATGCCTTCTCATGCCTGACCTAGCACTAGAAAGCCTACGGAGGATGCCAATGGCCCGAACTCCTTTTGCAGAAACTTGCTCAATGTGTGGCCGCCAGGAGAGAGTAGAGTCGTATATTACACCGAGATACTTCACCGTCTGAACTTGAGGTATTATGTTATTTCTATAGACCAGGCAGATATTTACAGGAACAGAAACTGGAAATACTCACAATGCGCAATTCTTCACATTAAGGGACAGATGAATTCTTCCTAGCCAGTTGTCAAGAACATTGAGGTAATTTTGCAGGGTTCGATAAAGAGTGTGAATGTCATCTGCTGATGCAAAAAATGCAATATAGTCGGCGTACACTTAAGTTTTCACATTTTGAATGCATGGAATTGAGCTTAGAAAAATGTTAAAAAGAACAGGTCAGAGAACTGATCCTTGCGGAACACCTCTTGTCTGTGGAAATCTCCTTGAGGAAACACCATTTTGGCCTCAGAAAAATTCTCTATTTTCCAAAAAAACAGAAATCCAGGCTACAAAATAGCTTGGGAAGTTGAGTTCCTGTTATCTTTTTTTTTTATTCGAGAAGTGTGCCATGAGGCATAAGTTGAAAAAAGGAAAGGGGGGAAGGAATGCACGGGATTGAAAGTTAAAAGAAGGAGTGAAGAACCGTTGCACTGAGGTATTCGCAGAGGTTAATAGTTGCGGGCACATACCGAATAAACGAGGGCGCAAGCGCTTCGTCGTCGTTGGCGTCGGTGCTGGATCATCTTCTTCGTTCCATTATCTATAAAATATGAGGTTAGAATGCGGGAATAGGAACGCGTAAATGACATTCACTTAGATTTGGTATAGTTTAGGGTCATTTGCCAGTCAGAACTCCACATATTAATGCTTGTTGGTCAGTTTCAGTAGCAATTTTACGGTAAATAACACAGTCATCGGCGAACAGTCTTACACGGGACGAGATGCAGTTAGGCAAATCATTAATATATATTAGAAAAAGCAATGGACCAAGCACCCTCCCTTGTGGAACGCCGGACGTGACTGGAATAAAAGAGGAATTGTAGTGGTTTATATTCGTAAACTGTGTTCGGAATGACAAAAAATCTTTTATCCATAAAATGACTTGTGTGTCAATGTTAAGATGTTCTAGTTTCGTTAGTAGCCTGTGGTGAGGAACGCGGTCAAAAGCTTTGGAAAAGTCCAGGAATATGGCATCCACCTGGTTGCCGACGTCAATACAGGATAGCCAGTCATTAGTAAATTCCGCTAACTGCACATCGCATGAATATCTCTTGCAAAAGCCGTGCTGGTATTTGTAGATTATGTCATGTTCTTCTAGGTGTGTTATGATTTGCGAATGTATGATGTGCTCCAGTAGTTTACAGACGGTACTAGTTAATGAAATGGGTCGGTAGTTAAAAGGGGATGTGCGATCGACAGATTTAAAAATTGGCATTACCTTGGCTAGGCGCCAATCATTAGGCGCACAGCCGTATAAATGGCAAATTTAGGCGGAATGCTAAATAGTATTGTTCTATCATCATAAAATGCATATTCTCATAATAGTATCACATCAAGGTGTACTACTGAAGACTGGATGAATGCTCTGGTCATACCAGTACTTAAAGCTGAAAACTGAAAGGGTTTTCCAAACAGGGTTCTGGCGAGAAATGTGAGCGTTGTCTGGAGAACCCTGTAATTTCAGAGAAACCGAAGAAAACAGGCATGCAGGTCTCACCCTGTCGCGGCAAAGCTTTACGTACATCAGTAATGAATTTGTCCCCGAATGGAAAACTCTCCAAGGTGTTGCCCTATCAGAAGCAGGGCAGGATACTATTCGCCGCCTTGAATTGAATTTCCGCGAGCGATTCAGACAGATTGAGTGGAATGAGAAAGAAGAGCTAAGAAAGCTTGAGATGAGGTATATGGGCGGCGGGCAGGATGGCTCTACGTCCGAGTTAAAGGACAGAGACCATGCAGACCTAGGCCCTGATGATCAGAGCACTGGAGAGGTTGACAACAACTTCCCTGAAAATGTGACAGAGGTAGTAGGCCAGAATAACAAGCAGGTCAGTGAGATCCAGATAGCAGAATCCTCAGAGGCCCTATCAATTCAGATTGAAAAACAATTGTCAGGGAAAGCAGCGCTCGAGATTGATCTATTGAAGGATACTGAGAATGAAATGGGGAGAGAGAAAAGTTGCGAAAACACGAACGGTACATCCAGCGCACTTTCAGAGCGCTGCCGAAAACAAAGTTGCATCAGTTGTTTCTGGACAAAGCTAATTTTGAGCTGGTACTGGGGACATAAAATGTCCACCAATCAAGTGAGACCAGGTGTGCTCAAGACGAGGTCCTCATGGAGAGCTTGGGTCACATATTGCCCGCCAATGGGGCGTTTGTTCCGAAGTACAGCGGTAGCGATTCCACAGTCAACCTTAATGACCTTGAAGAGTGGGCCGCTTCGGCGACAGGGTTTGTAACACAGAGTGTCTCAGCACAAATGCTGAAATGCGCCACAAAGAAATCCTGCAGTCGCGGCTCGTTTTTCGGTGGTAATTAGGATCACTTGAGGATAAAAAATGGCAGTCTGCCAATCACCGCCAAACTGGATCAAATAGGCTTCGTGCCATCTCCGCCTCCTAAGCAGCCATGGAGGGTAAGGCCGATATTGTGGCAGCGAGTGCCCAACGGTCAGCTTTTGTGGCAGGTCGAGTGACGCAACCAGGCCGGCCTCGGCAGGCGTGAATGTTCCCGTTCAGCCTACGTGGTTTGTGCACGGAAGCGTTCGATGATGTCAAGACTTGTGCAAGAGACTATGAGGACACTCAGCCTGTGTTCGTGAGTGTTGTGTGCGGACTTGCGAACCGCTGTGAACAATGTAATAGTTGTGTGTGCTTCTAATGTGGACTCTGCGCAGTGCGTGATGTTGCTGCCCGTTCAGTGAACTATACAGCAGCATGCGCCAATGCTGTGCTTTAGTTTTTTTTTATTTGTTGCTTTGCTTGGTTCTCGAAGGGTCGAGTATCCAGGAGAAACTGTGCCCCGGGAGGGCTGACATTGGTGAATTGAAAGTGTTGCGGCCTCTTTGTTAGTAAGCATAAACGAGCTGATAGCAAGCTCGGTTTATACTCTTAAGGGGGGGGGGGGGGGGCTTGTAAGGCCGCCGCTCTTTTCCAGCTGCGTAGCTTTGCAGGAAGCAGGACGCCGGCACACGCGGAAGCCGCTCCACAGTACAAGCGAGAGCCCCCGAGTGCATACGAGGAACGAAAATGGTCGCTTGACGCACAGACCCCCCCTAACGACGTAGGCTAGCATCGGAGAGGCACCCGCAGAGTCCCGCCGTGCCTCGTGAACAAAACCGTATTTCCAGGAGGGCAGTGACAGGCACCTGTCATGGCGGACCAGCCGTAACCAACCAAACCATGGAAAAACAGGGACGATCCTTATCTGGTTTCCCGGAGCGGCAGACAAACCCCTTCATGCTTATTAGCTGTGTCCCGCCCTAGGTAAGGCGGCAGCTTCTTGGCCCTTTCGCTCCCTCTTCTGTTGCTGACGGGCGACGCGAACCGATGATGGGTGGCGGTGTGCCTGAGGCAAGTCGGATGAGCTCCGAAGGGAGAGCGTGTGGATACTCTCACTTGAGAGAGAGTGATGGCGTATTTGTTTTTGATTTAGTTTGTGTTGTTAACGAGACCCTGGGTTTGAGGCTAAGCCCAACCCACTGGGTAGTCCCTACTCGCATGTTATTGTTGATTGGAGAATTGATGCTTAGGGCGGGCCACTGAAAATGACCGCCCTTAGTACTTTGTTAAATAAGTGCTTAAAAGCGCATGTGAACGGAGGCAGTCCAGTCCAGTCTGAGCTGGGGCTCCATGCTTAGCATGTAACGTGATGCTACTTAGGCTCCAACCTGCCGGGTCGATGAGTAAAGTAGCGCAATGCTTGTTCTTTTGTAAATTCAGTTCTGCTTTTTCCAGTTTAACTCTCTGTATATGTATGCTGTAAATATATGCTCTGCTGTCATCATCTACAAGCTCGCCTACTGTCTATCTTCCAAGCCGAATGACACTAGAGGAAGGGTTCGTAAACCTTCCTCGAAGAAACGAACGACCGTTGAAATTCTACTAACACTATACGTTCTTTTCTGGACCTTGTCTTCCTAGCGTAAAGGAGCCCTGGTGAAATGACTATGACTCTAAGCTCATCTAAAGCCGAATTTTCGCATAGCAAAGAAAATGCGAACAGGGTTACAGTGTTCTGCAAACAATGCTCACATTTCTCGCGTTCAGCTTGTTTATTTCTTTCATATAACAGCAGACACCACACGAGAAAAACGCAAGAAACTATGAATGAAAAGACGAAAGACGCGACTTTTTGCATTTTGAAATACACAGCAGACAACGGAGTTTGGTGAAGTGGTTCTGGTTGGTGGAAAAAATTTGTGTGCAGGGCGTGCAACTGTCTCTTTGGGAGAACACCTTCGCTGCGCTGCACGGGAGTGGGAAGAAGAATTAAAGAGATAAGATAGAGTACGGGTCCGGATGCGGAAACGGCGGCAAGTGCACGGCACAATGCGGCAGAAAGAGCGCGGTAGACGGGAACGAGTTACTGCGGGCACGCACCGTGGAGCGCGCGCTGGTGAAGTCACAAGACGCACATGCACGCACTGCGCACAATAAGTCTTAATGCAGGAGGAGACGAGGTGTGGACACACAACGAGTCTTTGTAGAGGCTCTGCGGGCACTCACAGTGGAGCGCGCGCTGGTGGAAGTCGGAGGCACACATGGGCACAATGCACGCAAAGTGTGTGTTCACAGCACAAAACGGTGGGGCGACACTAGATGCGCCTGTGGATGCCCGCCTGACCGACCAAGGACACGAGAGCGGACAGGGCGGTTTTCCCGACCGGTGTTTTGGGACATGGCGTCCGTGCTTCCGGTGCCGTCACTAGCGCGTAGTTCGGAAAAGGGGCATCCAGTTACCCAATGGAGATCGGTGGGCGTGCTTTCGGTAGCTAGAACAGCTGTACCACAGACTCCTGGAAGCATGCTAAGGACATATTCATTCACAAAACGGGCAAAAAACGAGGCCTTCAAAATCTTAGATGGCTCCAGACTCCTGGAAGCATGCTAAGGACATATTCATTCACAAAACGGGCAAAAAACAAGAGCTTCAAAATCTTAGATGGCTCTATACCCCAGACTCCTGGAAGCATGCTAAGGACATATTCATTCCCAAAACGGGCAAAAAACACGATTGAAATCTTAAACCTTTTGTAGTGCAGCGGTAAATTCCAAGGTACTCGATTACTGCTTGACGAAACGGACGCTGCTCTAACGCTGCCACTTGAACATACGACTTGAAAACTCTGTTGAAGCGTTCAACTTCCCCGTTCGCTTGAGGATGATACAAGGATGAGTGCAGAAGGCGGATGCCACGATCTTTTAGAAATTGCTCAAACTCTCTAGACGTGAACTGTGGCCCATTCTCACAAACGACTTCATCCGGGTAACCTTCACGGGAAAATACAGAAAGCAAAAACTTTGTGACTGTAGTGGTGGAGACGTCGGAGCTGAAGTGTACCTCGGGCCACTTCGAAAAATAGTCCACCAGAGTAATCGCAAACCGACAGTCATGCGGAGCTCGCTCCAGGGGTCCCACGATGTCGAGTGCTATCTTTTGCCATGGACCGTCTGGGAATGGCACTGGCTGCAGTGGTGTAGCAGATACTTTGGCGCTCTTGTCTGCTCCCTGGCAGATGCTGCAGGTCTGGATAGCGAGCTCGACTTGCCGATCCATGCCCGGCCACCAAAACCGCTCTCGTAGACGCGCCTTCGTCCTGACAATTCCGGGATGGGCCTCATGTGCTGTGGCGATCACTTGCGGAGTCAGTGCTTCTGGAACAATAAGACGCTCTCCGTGGAGCAACAAGTTATCAACAACGGACAATTCTTGCTGTACCTTGCCATATGGCTTAAGTTCAACCGGAAGCAATTTGTGCGAAGACCACGACGACTGGACGTAAGAAATGACTTGTTGTAACGTGTTGTCTTCAGCTAGACTCTGCTGGAATTGCTCTTTGGTGATGCACGATGGCGCTTGAATGAATGCTACCACTTCGTCTATAGACGTGTCGTCCTGCTGTAACGCGACTGGAAGACGGGACAGAGCGTCTGCAACTTGGTTTTCCAATCCCTTCCGGTATTGCACCGTATAGTTATACCGAAGAAGTCGCTCTGCCCAGCGTGCTATGCGCAGCGGCCGTCTACCAGTACCTTGACTTGACAAGAGAGATACCAAAGCCTGGTGATCTGTGTACAGCGTGAAGTGGCGCCCCCAAAGATACGTGTGCCAATGCTCGATAGCCCAGACACACGCGAGCGCTTCGCGTTCTCCCACGGCGTACCTTCTTTCTGCAGGCGTCAGAGTCCTTGACGCAAACGCTACTGTGAATAACTTGTGCCCATGCATCTGTTGAAGAACTGCTCCGAGGCCGCAGTCGGATGCATCTGTGGCGACAACGACTGGAAGAGATGCGTCGAACATCCGGAGCACTGTCCCGGAATCGAGCATGGACTTAACCTTTTGATAGCTGGCATCAACATTCTCAGACCAAAATTCTTGCGAAGAAGGGCCCGCATAGGCTCGACAACATGTGCTAAATTTGGAACGAACTTTGCGTAATATTCCACTAAGCCAAGGAAGGATCGAAAACCAGCAGCATCCGTGGGAGCAGGGATGTTTTTGATGGATTCTACCTTCTCAGGTTGTGGAATGATGCCATCGGGCGTGACTTTGTAACCCAAGAATGAAACTTCATTTGTGCAAAATACACACTTGTCATTTAGCTTGAGCCCTGCTTCTTTTATACGCCTGAGAACGGTCGCAAGGTTTGCCCAGTGGTCTTTTTCACTCTTTACAAAAACGATGATGTCGTCGATGTAAAACAAGACACCAGAACATCCTTGAAGAATTTGCGACATCATGCGTTGGAAGGCCGAGGGGGCGGAAGCTAATCCAAAGCACACACGCTTGAAGCGATAAAGTCCGTCGTGTGTTACGAAGGCTGTTAAATCACGGCTCTCTGGATGTAGCAAAACTTGGTGATAAGCAGATGCCAGATCTAACTTGGAAAAGTGTGTTGCACCCACAAGGCTGTGCAGAAGTTCTTCAGTGTGGGGAAGAGGAAAATTGTCCGGCACGACGGCCTTGTTGGCTTCTCGAAGGTCGACACAGAGGCGAATCCCCCCATCTTTTTTTTTTTACCACGACGATAGGGGAGACCCATTCTGATGCGTTGACGCGCTCAATCACATCCGTCTCTTCCAGCCGACGAAGTTCTTCTGAGACCAAAGGTCGTAATGACAGTGGTAGGCGGCGAAGCTTAGACGCAGTGGGTTGGACGGATGGACGCGTTTTGACCTGGTGAACAAAAGTCTTAGCCAGACCAATGCCCTCTCCAAACAGACAATGGAACTCTTTTCTTAACTAGCTGGGGAGCCCAGCATAACACGGATGCGTTTCTTTTACAGAACATCGTTCTTGGCTACCAGCTGCAGTGGCAGTTGTCTCAAGGTAACAAAGGGATGAGCCCTCAATTCATAGATTAAGAGCTCTAATCGCATCGATACCGAGAAGCGAAGTGCCCCGATACACGACATAAAACAAAATGGATGCTGTACGAGCCATGTACGTAACCTCAGAGAGAAAACATCCATGCACCGGTATGGGCTGTCTTGAATAGTCCAATAATTTAACTAGCGGGGCAGTACAGTGTGCTTTACTGGAGAAATGCCGGTTGAAGAGGCTGTACGACATAATGGAAACTGCTGATCCCGAATCCACTAAGAATGCTACGCTGGTGTTTCCTACTAAGACATCAATATGAACACCAGGGTGAGTGGATGCGGCCACTACCAGAATGTTTGCAACGTCACTGCGTTCTTCGCTGCTTAGTTCCCGAACAGAAGCAACGCGTCGATCCTTATTGCACATTGACTTGAAATGACCGACCCGACCGCAGCAATGGCAGCGTTTCCCTTTAGACGGGCAGTGGAACGACGCAGCCGAGTGCTGATTAGAACCGCAACGAAAGCCGTGGACGGGGGCGTTGTTCTTAGTTGCAACATGCTGTACATTTGTAGACGCAAACGCTTGGACGTCTTGAGTTGTCTGTTCTAGCTGAGTGGCCACAAGCACAGCACGCGAAATAGAAATACTCGAGCCATCGAGCAACAGACGGTCACGGACATGTTGCGAAGAAATGCCTGTCAGGAACTGATCACGGAGCGCATCCTCAAGCACGGCGAACGAACAAGCAGCTGCATGCTCACGTAATGCAACAACATACTCGTTGATAGATTCACCTGGCTGCTGGACGCGTTTGGAAAACGGTGACGTTCTACGACGATATTAGTTCGGGTGGTAAAATGGTTCCCCAAGGCTGTAACAGGCAGAAATGGGGGCGGTGGCGCGAGTCCGGAAAAGCTCATGACTGGAAGCGAAAAGGTTGATACGCCCGCTCTTCCGTTCATCCTCGTCGCCAATGTAGTGTAGGCGTGAACCGCCCTTGAAGACCGTGAACCATGACAGCAAACGCATGGAACGAAACCCAGTTTATTCAGTGACGCACGCACATATATATGCACACAACTGTAGCCCTCTGGCGGTGTTCACATTGAAAAGGAAACAAGAACTAACTATACAACACCTTTCACACAAACTTCCTGGCTAGGTAAGGTCCTAGAGCACGTCATTCACAGCTGACTCAACGCCCATGACGATGCCACTAGTCCAGGACGTAAGTAAAAAAACCAGGGAGGCGTACGTCTTCCAAAACAAGGTTTACTAAAAAAACAACTACAAAACTAAAAGAAAAGGGTTTACGTCACATAGATAAACATGCAAAAATCAGAGTTCCCGCAAGCATGTGGTGTTAAAGGAGTATAGGCACCTAATTTTGGTGGCATGTTTTCTTTTATACCATGATGTGGAAGACATTACTACGCATGAATCACCAAGTGATATTCCCCTACGACCCCTAAATAACTTATAAT
The DNA here is from genome assembly GCF_052857255.1 of Amblyomma americanum. NCBI lineage: Eukaryota > Metazoa > Arthropoda > Arachnida > Ixodida > Ixodidae > Amblyomma > Amblyomma americanum. The sequence continues at coordinate 117,601,179 of NC_135507.1, read as the reverse complement.
CGAATTTTTTTTCTGTCATGCTGTTCCGGTTTAAACCGCCGACGACGGCTGTGACGTCAGAGTGTGCTTTTGTGTCGCGTGAGGCATGGAAAAAAACGTCCATACAATCGCTGCTTCATCGTCTTAATTCCCTACAGTGCTGAAGCCAGCCTTCCTCAAGAGCCGGAATGACAATGAATGTGCAAGCACCGATTATATTGCAGTTTTTCATGTATCACGTGACCTGTAAGCACACGTCGACGTCACAGTCCTCATTCAGCTGTTGAAACCGAAACCATAACAGCACAAGAATGAAATGCGATTATAAATTATTTAGCGGTTGTAGGAGAATACCAGGGGGTAATGCCTTACGCATCATTACAAACAAGAAAACACGCACCCAAAAGTTAGGTGCCTATACTCCTTTAAGAATAACGCCAAACAGTTCTATTTAGAGTCTTTTGAGCCCGTGTAGCAATCGAATGAAGAGTAATGAAAGGTGAGGAATGTCGCTAGAGGCGACCTCGCCGGGGCCTCAGGAGCGTACGTAGCCAAAAGAGCGTCCCGACGGCCCGGATCGTTGCCGGGATTCGTCGGCCTCAGTGCGGGTCGGCCTCAGCAGCCTCAGTGCGGGTTACCGGCGTCGAAACTCGAGACCCTTTGTTTCGCCTCGGGGAGAACGCACGGAGGGGACGCCGTTGCGCCCATGTTTCCTCACGTCCGTGGATTCCCATACACTTGCGGTAACCGGAGCCTCGCACCCACGCCGTCAGCCGCCGCGGTGGCTGAGTGGTTATGGCGCTCTGCTGCTGGCCCGAAAAACGCGGGTTCGATCCCGGCCGCGGCGGTCGAATTTCGATGGAGGCGAAATTCTAGAGGCCCGGGTGCTGTGCGATGTCAGTGCACGTTAAAGAACCTCAGGTGGCCGAAATTTCCGGAGCCCTTCACTACGGCGTCTATCAAAGCCTGAGTCGCTTTGGAACGTTAAACCCCCATAAACCTAAACCTAAACCCACGCCGTCTGGTTTTATTCTGTCTCCGTGTAAACGATTATTGCTTCCGCACAGACGCGCGCACTTTGCATCGTCTGCTTCGCTTCTTCCCAGTGGCTATGCCGGTTTTGTCCGCTGCGTGACAGTTTTTTTCTTCGTTTCCCTCCTTGACGCGGCGTCTCGCACACACTCGTAACAGCCGAGAAGGAAAAACTCTTCCCTAGTAATCAAATTGGCTTCAGGCCGAGCCTCTAGACTGATTCAAAACGACGTCTTTCCTCAGAAAATAAGAGAGCATACCATCCAGAGCTTATATCTGAGCAAGGCTTTTGAACAACTTATCTCATGAATTCATTCTTAAAGGGGTCATGACACTATATACCAACAAATCGTGCTTTCATGTTGAAGCTACAAGCCACGGCGTTATTATACGTATTTAACAAACAAGTATAGGGATCTGCGCGTGCATTTCAGCACGAAATTGGAGTTTGAAGTTAGTACGCCCCTCCCCCTGGCAGCGACGGCCATTTTGAAGCAGCTTGAGTGTATTGTCATAGAGCGGCAGCGTCGTCTGTTACAAAACTGAGTGCGCGCCTACTCGAGTCTGGCCGTGGCATATTGTGGTGAAGTCTCCTAGACAGGGCAGAAACTGCACAGAAACGGAAGGACACAGGTCTTTGCTGACTTTGCCCCCCCCCCCCCCACTCCCCCCTTCGCCTCTCCGCACCCCAAGCATGAACAAAGAGCAACTCACTTCCCTATGCACATTACGCGCAATTCAGTCGCTCAGCTGCGAGCAAGCACGTGACTGTCGGTTTATATAGTCATTACAAATTACTCCCTGCACCAAATGAGCTCATATTTTCTCCAGTTTTTTCGAGATGGACGGCGAAAAACATGTAATAAACAGCTTCAGTCTGAAAAATTGTGTCTACGAGATGAACGAAGGGACCAGGACATACATTTACGTCAGAAACTTCCGTAGTTACACAACGGCTTTAATTAATTTACAAGGGCAGCTACAAGGATTGGCGATTCAAATGGGCCCCCGCGGCACGCCACAAGGGCGGTCCTTTCCCCCTTCCTCTTTAAAGCAGCCATGAGATACCTCTCCAAGCTTCTGCGCAAAATCCCACACGTCAAACACGTGCTACATGCTGATGATATTACTACCTAGGCCAATACGGGTACCAAGCAACGGGTAGAAGAGGCCCTATGTAAGGCTGCAGACACAGTCAGCTCATACGCCACTGGCATCGGGCTAAAGTGCTCCCCAACAAAGCCCGAAGTCCTTGCAGTGGAGATCAGATCATGCGCTGGATACGTTGTCTTAAACCTCAAACTAGCAGGAAACGATATCGCCGAATTGGCTAGCCTCAAGGTTCTTGGCCTCAGCTTCCACAAAGATGGGGGGGGGGGGGGGGTCCAGATTCCCTTAGGACCATTCGGGTCACAAGTAAACAATAAGTACTAGGACTTAATTAGGGCCGGTAGTCACAGCTGATCCGGATCATGAGAGGGAAATAACTAGAAGGATAAGAATAGGGTGGAGCACATATGGCAGGTTCTCTCAGATTATGAATAGCAGGTTACCAATATCCCTCAAGAGAAAAGCGTACAACAGCTGTATCTTACCAGTACTCACATACGGGGCAGAAACATGGAGGCTAAGGAAAAGGGTTCAGCTAAGTTAAGGACAACACAGCGAGCCATGGAAAGGAAAATGATAGGTGTAACGTTAAAAGACCGCGAGCGGGCAGAGTGGGTGAGGGAACGCGAATTAATGACATCCTAGTCGAAATAAAGAGGAAGAATGGGCTTAGGCAGGGCATGTACTGCGAAGGCAAGATAACCGCTGGTCCTTAAATGGGCTGCGAAACACCGCTTGAACGGATGCCGGTTACACTTCAGATGGATTCCTTATGTCACACAGATGCTGACTCAAAAAGAATAATGAGAATCGATGCGTAGGAACGGGAGTTGTTCAATAAAGAAATTTCAAAATACAAGCAAACAAAATGCTGCCCTCAACTCGATTTTCTCGCTGCTTCCCATTCCCATTTCACTCTCCCAATGACGACACTTTGCGCGACCAATCAAAACAGCCTATCTGAGCACGTGGCGGAAGTTCGCACTCTATGGTTGCCTGTCCTCTAACTCGTTCATGCCAAGGCTGGCAGCGCCGTTTGCATGGTTACAACAACCATGTGAACGCCCAGCTGACCCAGCGATGCTTCATCGTCACGTCGACGGCGCAACACTGATCAGTGACGTTCCCTTACTTATGGATCCGAACTCGAGCGCGAGATACTGTGACGGTGTGACAGCCTGCGAAAGATAGCAGACACATTTAGCATAGCGCGTACCACTACTGCTTACCGCCAACCATCGCCCGTCGCTCCTAGCGCGCTGGTTGGTCACGGCGAGCAAGGAGCGCGCGCTGTTGACGGGAACGTGGCGCCATCTGGCGCCGCCGCCCGGTGATCGTCCACAAGCTGACGATGCGCACTGCCTGCTAAATGTGAAACGATCGCATCCTTCCTTGGGACCGAAACGAACGCTTATAGAGTGAAATGGCTCGATCGCATCGATTCCGCAAAGTCGCTCTCAGATAGAGAGAGTAGCCATCAGTGTTGAATGCTAGGTCGCAGGATGTTTACAGAGAGGAGCAAAATCCTTCGATGCAAAAAGTAGCCAGAGCCTCTGGTGGTGTATTTTTGTTTTACTTGGTTTACAGCGCTTTTATCTAAGGCAAAAAAGTTGGTTTTGTTAATGTAATATAAAACACAAAAACTTGACAAGATGTATCTCTTGTTATTAACACAATTTGCAGTATATTTGTTCTTTGTCCAACCGTGAAGCTCGCCCTAAGTGATGTCATATCCGCTGCTAAAAACCTCCACTGTATGGTGACACCGTCAGCGCCACGAATTTGTTTTTGGGAGCTAATTAAAATATTAAAAACCGCAGTATACGTGGTACGACCGATGCTAATAGCATCACTATTACTTATTCTATGCTACCAACAGGCAAAACAATGCACTGAAATTGTGTTTTGGGGCCGCTTTAAGGGTAACGGAGAGGATTCCAAGAGATGGCAAGCGTCTTAGACATAGTAGCAGGGCAAAAAGACACACAAAAGAACTAGACACCGAGAGCTCGTTTTACTGAAGGCAAGCGTAGCAGGGGGCAGCAGAGGGTTAGGTGGGCGGATGAGATTAGGGAGTTTGCAGGCATAGGGTGGGTGCAGCTGGCAAAGAACAAGGTTAATTGGAGAGACATGTCAGAGGCCTTTGCCTTGCAGTGGGTGTAGTCAGGCTGATGATGATGACTAGGACTGATCAGAAGAGTAGCTAATAAAAACAGGGATGAAGGAGCAAGACCTATGCCGAGTAGTACAAGCCTTCAAGATCAGCCGCATTACATCCCAGGAAACACAAACCTCCTCAAAATCTCCCAAAAATAGCCCAGCGGGACATTTACGCCATGGCGATCACGATCAACTCGTAGCTGAATTAAGACATCTTCAACACCAGGCGCAGGAAGAGGGTCATGACATCGTCTTACAATGGATACCGGGACACAGTGGCATTGTCGGAAACGACGCAGCGGACGCTGCTGCTCGGGCGGCTCACGGCAGTGCCAAGATTGTCCAGATACCGTTGACAAGAGCCGACACAGCAAGAAGCAAGACATCTGCGAATGCTTGGTCTAAAAGAGATTTTAGTGTCATGGTCTTCTTCTGGCAACTCCACATGCCGTCTGCAGAGCCTAGACCCCCTTACTTTAACTCGGTCCTCCGTCCGGCCTCTCCCGCTGCGATGCTACGCTGTTGTGTCGCCTGTGGCTGGGAGTTGCGTTCACTAATGCCTACTCCCACTTAATCCCAATGGCAGATTCTCCTGCGTGTGAGATCGGTGGGTGCGACGAACCTATACAACACCTTCTTTGTAACTGCCCTCGGTTTCAGCGTGAGCGTGCACTCCTGGCTGCAACACTCCGCCGTTTAGATCCTCGGCCTCTTACTGAAGCCAAGGATCCTGGGTCGTTGGAGTAAGCCTTGATTGCAGGGGACAGCTTTGAAAGCACTTTTCAAGTTCTTGAAGGACTCAGGACTGAGTGCATGGTTGTAAACTATCAGTGTGTGCCCTGTGTACCCTGCAAGTAATTGCCAACGGACACGTGGAAAAGTGATCATCTCCCTTTGTTCTCTCCCCTTTCGATCTCTTTCTCCGTTCCCCTTCCCACGTGTAGGGTAGCATACCAGGCGCTGCCTAGTTAACTTCCCTGCCTTTCCGTTTCTCTCTCTCTCTCTCCCCAGGAGGTGCTCATTTTCCAGAACACATCCAAAAAACGTCCCCTCAACTAGCAGTGTCCAAAAAGTTGTGCGTCCCAGGGAAAGCCCTAAAAGGTTAATGCTCGATTTCTCGGATCTGGCTCAATAAAATTATTTCTCCTTTTTCATGCAGCCTTCAGGCATCTAAGCGCACATATGTGCCAAATTTCAGGCACATGCTTACGTTAGAGGTGGTGTAATACATCTGTCCACTTGTGTGAATGCATGCTGGCTCGGCCGTCCTGGACGTACCTGTTTACATGGAATGTCCTAGAATATTACACACAAAGTATGAATTCAAAATTCGCCCGATCCCGCCCATATAACAGGAAATGGCAGCGCAATATAGGTGTCATTTCAGTTTATTAGATGTGCTCTCTGCATTTAAATGAATACAAATAGCAGGCGCATATGTATGCACTTTTTAACACACAACGGACGCAGCACTACGGCACCTGCAGCATATAATAATGGCCACTTTTTTGTATAGCTCTGAGAAATCTGAAAAAATGAAGAAAAACATAATACAGGATAAAAGTTGATGCACCTTAAGCAAACATTCTAAGGGCTACAAAAGCATATATGCACACGCAAAAGCAAACGCATGTAAAGAGCAACCATGTCAAAAGAAAAGACAAGATGGGCGTACGCTACAGATACACGGTTTCATGTCACGGATTTTCTGCAGGTTGAAACCTCCCTCTCGCTTAGCCTCTCGCACGTGCCTCGGAGTAAGCTTCAGCGAGGTCTTATCAAAACAGGAAAAAAATAATTTAAATTCTACTCGGCGAAAATAAAAAAATGAGCATAAACCAAGATACCTTGAAGACGTTGCGAACGGAAAACCAGGGATGAAACAAAAGGCTGCAACAGCTGCAACTACGAATTCAACGCAGCCTTCTGTCCTGCGCGCCTTCTCAAAGCACAGCGAACGCTCGAACATACGCGTTACATTCTCGTTAACCCCCCTCCCCACGTTTTATTTTCTTGTGACTAAGTGTGGGGATAAGACTGCTTGGAGCCAGACGAGAAGGGGGGACGTCTTGAGGTAGGAACCCTGGCGCGCCGCACCATTGGTACAGCAGACCGCGCGTGCGGCACAATACTCCGTGGGAGGCGAGATCAAGGTCATCAAGGAACAAGTAATCCGGTGGGGGTGGGTTGGGGGTCACTAGCGAAGCGAACACAACACAAACTATACTGCTGCGACAGGACGGAAATGCAGGTAGCGCAGGTTAATTCATGGGCACTCGCAGCAAGAGTGTGGTGAGCCTCCGAAGATCTCTCCCGCCTATGACCGCAGTGGACGGCGACGCTGCCAACAACAACGCGCTACAGTCGCCGGAAGCGCTGAGGAATGCAGTGTGCGTGCTAGGAGTGGCCCATTGCCTTGAACTCCGCCGCCTTGAACAGCAGCATCATGAAGTAGGGCCGGGAAGCTGCACAAAGGACTTGCGAGGCGCGGCCGCTGCATCAGTTCCAAAAGGAATTATGTGAGCACGCCGGGGGGGCGCGGGAAAGCTGCCGTGAATCCGTAGCTACGAATTTTACGACAGCCCAGTGATGAGAGCAAGAGCTGCCGCGCGCTGAGACTTGCGCGCGAGCGGCTAGGGGCTGCGCAAATACGTCTGCGCAAGATGGCTTCCGTCCAGCGAGGAAGGCGGGCGAGCGACGGGAGGCCCATTACTGCGCCTCTGCTGGACAGCGGCGCAGTGAGGACTGCTGGTGGTTGGAGATGCCTGCAGGGACTACCGCATCGTCTTGAATCTGGAAACACTATAGAAGACGGGCACGTTGCTGACCGCCGCTTCCGGCGGCGCGATGAAAAGGCGGGCCGCCGTCGCCTGCCCGCAGCATGCAGCCGACGGCCCGCGTGCACGAGAAACGCGTGCGCCGAGAGAGATGCGGGGTTAACTGTTTCCTTCGGCTGTTCGAGCGAAACTGTTGGATCTCTCGAAACGGTGAGTGCAAGAGCAGAACCTTCTCTCCGTGCAGCTTGTGGCTCAAGGGAGAGAGAAAAGAGAACGAGGAGTAGATTTTTATTTTTTGTTGAAAAGCATTGGTCCCGAAACGTTCTCCCCGGTTACCTTTCTGGGACCAAAATGCTATTATTCGTTTTTGTTTCTACTTAACACTGTCGAAAAAACGTTTCTAGACTCTTAGTGGAAGCACTGCCCTTTTGCTTGTGTTTCTATGTCCTGCCTCTACGGCCTGGAAATGTTTGAAAAATGTACTGGGACTGGGACATTCCATCTTTTCTGTGCGCACATGGGGAGGTAGGTTGCTTGCTGGGATGTTCCCCTACTGCAACCACAAGGCAAGAGAGGTACAACAGGTTGATGCGACCATTAGAACGGTCTCCGAAGTAGCTCTAGGGCTACACAAAAACTAACAAGCTGCTCGAAATAGGCATCTTCAATACACTGGAAGAGCTGATAAAGGCGCATAAGGAAGCAAAAATATTAAGGCTCTCAGCCTCCAGCGCAGGCAGTATGGTACTATACAGGCTACGAATAGAGCCGGTGTTTAACTCTAGCTGCAGGGAAATGCTGCCGATCGCAATCAGCGAGCACATCAAAATCCTATCCCTTCCCAAAAATATGACAGTAGAAAGGCATGGTGCCAGGGGAGTGAACCGTGCTCAAACAATTGAAGAAAGTTAGGTGGGCGGATGAGATTAAGAATTTTGTCGGCATACGGTGGGCGCAGCTGGCAAAGGACAGGGTTAATTGGAGAGACATGGGAGAAGCCTTTGCCCTGTAATGGGCATAGTCAGGCTGCTGATGCTGCTGCTGATGATGATGATGCTGACAGTAGCGCCCCAGCTGCAGTTATGACGACGCGGCCAGATCGAAAGAAGACAAATACTTCACCACCTTGGAGCGAGCGACAGAACACCAGCCCAGGTTCTTTGCAGTAGCGACAGTCACCTTCGCAACAAAGGCTGGAGAAGTAGTCATTGCCTTAATTACCTCTCAGGGACGGCAGCATAGGCACAATTAGGCAAGCGGCTCCAAGATTGCAGGCCTTGATTTGCTCTGCAGTAATCCATAACAGCCAGAGAGTAAGCCAAGTAGAAATTCTTTGGAACCGCTCCGGTGGCCTAGTCGTTTGAGAATCTGACTCGCGTGCGGGTGGTGCGGGGTTCGATCCCCAGTGACGCCGGGTTACCACTGGCGATAAAATAGGTACAAGCTTTCTCCTGACCTGGTGGTAGGCTTCTTTAGGGTGGAATGCTTCGGAATAGGCCTTTGAGCCCAATTTGAGTAGAAGGAAAAAACCATGTGCCATGGTGCTCTTTGGCCCATAAAAATTCATCATCATCATCAGAAATTATTTGGGTCCCTGCACACGAGGGACATGCATGCATGAAACGAAAAGATGGACCAATATTTCCGAGCTTACAGCAACCCGGGGAGCTTTACCTTGCACCTCATCCTGACCTTACTAGAAAACAGGCCAGAAATCTACGTAGAGCCCGAACTGGGACAGCCACGACTCACATCCTTCAGTCTAGAATTACCAAACAACCCATCGTTCCCAACTGCGTACATTGTGGTCACACAGAAAGCGAACACATCCTACAGGACGGAAAGGAAGATTCACCTCCAAAAGACCTTCTACCGGCTCTCTCACAGGAGGCCTCCTGAGTATAGTGAACTAGAATACTGCCAGAACACGCAAGCCAAGAGCGGACTGGGTGGGAGAGGTTGTAGTTCTTGTTGTTGCCTCAAAAGCGATGGCACATACCCAGGGTGGGGGACTGGCCAGGATTTGGTGCGGGTCCGAACAGGAGAAAGTTAATCGAAGTTTATTTCAAGTGGCTCATAAATATAAACAGGGGAATCTGTGAATATAAATAACGAATTTTGAGAGATATTGAGAAAATTGGATTGCAAATCGAGGAACCAAAGCGGAAACAAATTTTAAAGGAATAACCATAAATAAATTAATTTTGAGAGAAAAGTAAAGGCATCGTCATCATCATCAGTCTTACTACACCCACTGCAGGCAAAGGCCTCTCCCATGTCTCTCCAATCAACCCTGTCATTTGCCAGCTGCATCCACCCTTTGCATGCAAACTTCCTAATTTCATCCGCCCACCTAATCTTCTGCCGCCCTCTGCTACGCTTACTTTCCCTTGGAATCCACTCCGTTACCCTTAAGACCAGCGGTAATCTTGCGTTCGCTGTACATGCCCTGCCCAAGCCCATTTCTTCCTCTTGATTTCGACTAGCATGTCATTAACACGCGTTTGTTCCATTAGCCACTCTGCCCACTTCCGGTCTCTTAACGTTACACGTATCATTTTCCTTTCCGTGGCTTTTACATGGCTCGCTGTGTTGTCCTTAACTTAAGCTGAACTCTTTTCGTTAGCCTCCACATTTCTGCCGCGTAGGTGAGTACCGGTAAAATACAGCTGTTGTACAGTTTTCTCCCGAGGGAAATTGGTAAACTGCCACTCATGATCTACTAGAACCTGCCATATGCGCTCCACCCCATTCTTATCCTTCTAGTTATTTCCCTCTCATGATCCAGATCAGCTGTCCCTACCTGCCCTAAGTAGACGTATTCCTTTACAACTTCCAGCACCTCGCTGCCAACTGTGAACTGCTGTTCCCTTGCTAAACTCTTCAACATTACTTTGGTTTTCTGCATGTTAATTTTAGACCCTCCGTTCTGCTCTGTCTATCTAACTCATTGATCATGCACTGCAGTTCATCTCCTGAGTGACTCAGCAAGGCAATGTCATCAGCGAATCGCAGATTATTTAGGTATTCTCCATTTACTTTTATTCCCAACTGTTCCCAATTCAGGCCTCGGAATACCTCCTGTAAACAGGCAGTGAACAGCATTGGCGAGATCGTGTCTCCTTGCCTGACGCCCTTCCTTATTGGAATTTTATTGCTGACATTGTGGGGGACTATGGTAGCTGTAGAGTTGCTATATATATCTTCCAGTATTTTGACATTAGGCTCTTCTACACCCTGATTACGCAATGCCTGTATGACTGCTGAGGTTTCCACCGAGTCGAATGTTTTCTCGTAATCGATGAAGGCTACATACAGAGGTTGGTTATATTCTGTGCATTTCTCGATCGCCTGATTGATAGTGTGAATATGATCTATTGTGGAATATCCTTTACGAAAGCCTGCTTGATCATTTGGTTGATTAATGTCTAAGGTTGCCCTGACTCTATTAGCGATTACCTCAGCAAATACCTTGTAGGCAATGGATAGTAAGCTGATCGGTCTGTAATTTTTCAAGTCCTTGGCATCTCGCTTCTTATGAATTAAGATAATATTTGCATTTTTCCAAGATTATGGTACGGTCGAGGTCATAAGGCATTGCGTATACAGGGTATACAGGGCATTGCGTATGCAGGGCCCTCATTCTTTGGCGTTTCTTAATCAGATCTTTCGTCACCTGAGATAGATTTCCGGTATCCTGTCGAACTGTCCTACCGCCTACTTCTACTGCGCACACCGTAATGATGGCTGTCAGATTATCGCTCATTGTATGAACATCAAGATCGGCTTCCTCACTTAAAGCCGAATATCTGTTTTGCAGCGACATCCTGAATTCCTGCACTTTCCCTCTTACCGCTAACTCGTTAACGAACTCCCCGTTCCCTAGCTTCTTCCGTTCTCTCTTCAAGTCTAAGCTAATTCGAGACCTTACCATTCTGTGGTCGCTACAGCGCACCTTTCCGAGCACGGCCACATCCTCACCATTGGGGTTCTTCCAGGTCTTTTTCCTGTTCTCTCGTTTGCGGAAAAATGTATTAATGATGGTAAGTTATTTATATATGAGAATTCGACTAATAACTCTCCCCTGCTATTTCTAGATCCTATCCCATAGTCGCCTACCGCGTGGTCGCCAGCCTGCTTCTTGCCCACCTATTTCTTCTATTTCTTCTCCTATGGTTCCATCGTCCCTTTGATCGTGATTCTTCCTCCTCTGCACTGGTTCCGTCAGAGCTCTGGGTCCCCCCAAAAAAGCTGTTGCCTGCCGACCTATCCTACTACCCACCTTCTTGCCAGTGGCACCACCCTAATGAATGCCATCCTGCGCAAAAGGGTGGGGCCTAACCTCGTACACTTCCCTGTTAACTTCCATTACCCCGTATCCTAGTCACCGACTCATTAACCTAATTACACGGTTAGCCTCAACGACCCTCCTTTCCGTTTCGCTAGCCTGCCTCTGGACCTCTGGGATTGTGCATAAGGTCACATGCACACTCTCAGAGGCCTCACTAAGCCTACGCATCCCCACTTCGAACTGCTTCTCGAGATTCTGGCTCCTCCCCTTCAGTACATCGTTGACCAGCATGGATAACTACAAGGTGTTCGCCATCCATGTTGTACCCTACCATCTCCTGGGCTTTGACCATTGCATCTACCAAGCACTTCCCTATGACTGGGCCTCTACTTGCACCCGCCTGTCCGCCTTCACTGTAGTCAAAACGCCTCCCTCAACCCTCGCTACGTTCGAGTCACTGACTACCAGAACCCTCCTGCGCTCTAACCGTTCGCTTCCTGACTGCGACTGTTGCCCTCCGGATCACGCTAGCTCTCTCGTCCGCCGGCATAGGCTACTGTCGCGAATCTAAGTGCCCGTTTTTGTCTCTGTCTTCCCCACTCAAAGCCTACTGCGCTACAGCCCTGTAGGATCGACGAGCCTCGTCCCCCACCTGACACTGCTCCAAACCGGGATGCCCTGCCGGCCGCGACCTGAGCGCTTCTACCTGCTCTTCTAGCTGGGCCGCTTTTCCCGCTCCTCCTTCAGCTCGCCTACAATTCGCTCCAATAGGTCGGCATTAGCCTCCTCCCTCTTAAGCGACTCGGTGACCTGAGTTTCTAGCTTAATCCGTTCCCCTCGTTCCACCTTCAGGTCCCCTTTGAGTTCCTGAACCCTAGCTGCCCATTCCCCTTTCAACGTCTGAACGGCCTCCTCAAAACGCTTACATATCTTGCACGCTAAGCTAGCCCCCTCTGCCTCGGCTAAGTTCCTGAACTTGGTCTCGTCTAAATGGCACCAACGATGGCACTCCTGGCACTGCACTAACTCCCCGTCCCCGTCCACCTTGACTTTCCTAGCTTGCCGACCCATCGTCCGGCCGACTACGCAACTTAAAAGCCCGCCAAAATTCCTACACAAAACCCTTCGGCACTACGCAACGTAAAAGCCCGCAAATATTCCTACAGAAAAGCCTTCGGCACTATACGCAACGTAAAATTCATATTTGAACAGCGCAATAAAACAACGGAACACAACGAAGAACGGACCATTCTTGTTGACAGCGCGTTAAAGCACAGGGACAGAAGAAACACAGAGGACGACGTCACAGGCGCTGTGTTTCTTCTGTCCCTGTGGTTTAACGCGCTGTCAACAAGAATGGATCATTACCAACTAGCCCGGCAATTTGTCCTATTGAAGAACGGACACCACAAGCGCTGACTCGCTGTCCATTCTTCGTTGTGTCCCGTTGTTTTATTGCGCTGTTCAGATATGAACCAGTACCAACTCGCCCAGTTCGCAGCCTTAATGAAAGCAACGTAAAAGCCCGCCAAAACTGACCATTTTCGGAAAAGTTTATGCGCATGCGCGGTGAAGGCGCAGCTAGCGCCCTCTGTAGGCGATTTGGTTTGGTTGGAAAATATGTGCCTGTCGTGTAGTGCGGCGGCTGATATGAGCTGTAAATGCTACGCGTTTCTAACTTATCTAACTACACGTTTTGCAACATCTAGACTTGTACGAGATACAAGGCGCAAAAGACGAAGCCGTTAATGGGGACAGCAATGTGCGCATCCAGCACGTTTCGAAACAAGTGTTCCTGCTACATTTCGCGCTTCTGCTAAGTGCACACAGCTCAGTCGTTCTAGCAGAGCTTTGCCTTCGACGCATGTGCAAATTCGGTGACAGCCGAATTTCTTATACTAGAATGAATATTCACTATAAATGCTACAATGTCAAGCTGGCTATCTGAACAGCGGAAGTACGCGTCAGAGCGCAGCGTCGCGTATATCCGCGCATTCTATAACACTCCTGCGGCCCGTTACCACGCAAAGCAATACTCTTCCGTTTCAGCACGAGCCGTGGTTGAGATAGTACAACGGGTCGTTTGCTAATCAGTTAAGTGCGGCCTGCGGCAAAAGGTGCTGCATGAAGTTGGCAGAAACTCCCGCCCTGTCAAGGAAACGCGGAAATAAACGCCTGTGCGAATTAGGAAAGTGCATCCCATTATACGGTAACACTCGGCCGCGCATAGGCGCACATTCACGCACATTTTCATGTGGTCATTCGGCGTTCCGATGAGGTAGTATACTCAGTTTCACACATCATGTGCAACGCTGTCAAAGCTAGCGCTCTTGTTTGCGCTGCCTGCATCCGCGGCCAAAAAATAGTGCGTTATTTCTGGTGAGCGAAACATAGTAACTGTTTTGCCTATAGGCTGACCACATAAGACATTTGTCATGACCTATGAATGAACTTTATTTCCTCGTAATAGCGAGTGGAGACTGGGACTAAAGGTACCAATGACCTGACGGAAGGTCCCAGCCCCCTACAGCAAACTGTTTCGACAGCAGTGATAAAATAAGGAAATACATATAAAAGGCAAAAGTACAGAATTTACACGAGTACAAACATATTACACTTGTAATACGCACTACACAGCCACAATGCACACATATCACAACTGCACTGTATATATTCATTTTGTGACGGGATGTATGTACATACAAACAAGCAGAAATGGAACAGAATGACATTGATCACGAAAAGGAAACATCGGCTAGTAGCAGTGCGGTTAACGCTTTTTTGAAAGTACCCAATAGAGCGCTAAAGTCTAACAGTTCCTCAACCTTGTTTAATATTTCAGTTGACTGATATAAAAATGTTTGCTTTCCATTTGTTCTTGTTTTCGGCTTGTGTCGGATGTTTCGCCGTAGAAGGTGCCGAGATGTATATGTATTGAATGTTTTAGAGAATAATTTCTGTTTGTGTACTGTATGCAGAAGCTTCTTATAATAAATTTTGTCTGCGCGAAGAAGTTAATAACGCTAGAATAATGGAGCGGTTTCAAGATCTGCATAACGACCATGGTAATTGCTGTATATACGAAGAATGCGTTTTTGTAAAAGAATTAGCTTGTTGTTCGTGGTTGGTGTTGTTCCCCATACCAAGATCCCATAGCAGAGCTTTGAATAAAAAAGGGCATTGTATAACTGTTGTTTGAGCCAAAGAGGAATTAGGTGAGCTATTCTTTTAAAGGAAAATGTGGTCTCATAATCCATGCAGTTGAAGGTGCATATGCCATTACTCCTCAACGCCCGTCGCTAGCTAGCCTCCAAGTGACTAAAACATGAAAGTTATATGCAAAGATAAATAGTATGACACCACCCGCAACGCTGTACGACGAGCGGTTGCTCAAAATTGTGGTGAATGAATTCTGGAATATTGACACCACATTGAGGCCAACCAGTGACGACATCGCTGGGATTTCGATTGCACCTCGTATATCTGTTGCTCAATAGGGGACACAACCTGGGCCACAGGGTGCTGTGGACGCCAGTGAACAGCGCCCTCTCCGAGCGACTCCTCGTAATAGATCAGGCAGCACGACGAGCATCGCCACTGAGTTGTTTGCGTCTGCGGCGGCCGCACGTGAAGGAAACCAACTTTGCGCGCAATTGTTCTTTCTGGCCCGCGCTTCGGCGCCCTTACGAGAGGAGCTTGCTTCGCGCACGGTTCGCTCTCTGCGCTCGTGCATGGACGCCACTGTGTGAGAAGAGCGCGCCCGCTGAAGGGTTGTCTTCGCGCTTTGACACTGTTGCGAATATATCGTTAGGTTCGGTTAGGTTAGGTTGGGTTGGGCTGGGCTGGGTTGGGTTGGGTTAGGGTAGGTTAGGTTGGGGTGGGCTGGGTTGGCTTATGCTGGGTTAGGTTAAGTTAGGTTGGGCTGGGTTAGGTTAGGTTGGGTTGGGTTAGGTTGGGTTGGGTTAGGTTATGCTGGATTAGGTTGGGTTGGGTTAGGTTGGGTTAGCTTAGGTTAGGTTAGGTTGGGTTAGGTTAGGTTAGGTTAGATTGGGTTGGGTTGGGTTGGGTTGAGTTAGGTTGGGTTAGGTTAGGTTAGGTTGGGTTGGGTTGCGTTATGTTAGGTTAGGTTAGGTTGGGTTGGGTTGGGTTAAGTTAGATAAGGTTGGGTTAGGTTAGGTTGAGTTAGGTTGGGTTAGGTTGGGCTGGGTCAGGTTAGGTTAGGTTAGGTTAGGTTGGGTTAGGTTAGGTTAGGTTGGGTTAGGTCAGGTTAGGTTGGGTCAGGTTGGTTTAGGTTAGGTTAAGTTGAGTTAGGTTAGGTTAGGTTAGGTTGGTTTGAGTTAGGTTAGGTTGGGTTAGGTTAGGTTAATTTGGGTTGAGTTAGGTTAGGTTGGGTTAGGTTAGGTTAAGCTGGGGTAGGTTAGGTTGGGTTGCGTTATGTTAGGTTAGGTTGGGTTAGGTTATGTTGGGTTAGGTTAGGTTGGGTTAGGTTAGGTTGGGCTAGGTTAGGTTAGGTTGGGTTAGGTTAGTTTAGGTTAGGTTAGGTTAGGGTGGGTTAGGTCAGGTTAGGATGGGTTAGGTAGGTTGGGTAAGGTTGGATTGGATTGGGTTGGGTTAGGTTAGGTTGGATTGGGTTACGTTGGGTTCGGTTAGGTTGGGTTGGGTTGGGCTAGGTTTGGTTAGGTTAGGCTTGGTTAGGTTAGGTTAGATAAGGTTAGGTTAGGTTGGGTTGCGTTGGTTGTGGTTGGGTTAGGTTAGGTTAGGTTGGTCTGGGTTGGGTTAGGTTAGGTTGGGCTAGATTGGGTTCGGTTAGGTTAGGTTAGGTTGGGTTAGGTTAGGTTAAGTAGGGTTAGGTTGGGTTAGGTTGGGTTATGTTAGGTTAGGTTAGGTTAGGTTGGGCTGGATTGTGTTCGGTTAGGTTAGGTTAGGTTGGGTTAGGTTAGATTAGGTAGTGTAGGGTTAGGTTGGGTTCTGTTAGGTTAGGTTGGGTTGGGTTGAGTTAGGTTAGGTTGGGTTAGGTTGGGTTAGGTTAGGTTAGGTTGGGTTAGGTTAGGTTAGGTTGGGCTAGGTCAGGTTAGGTTGGGTCAGGTTGGTTTAGGTTAGGTTAAGTTGAGTTAGGTTAGGTTAGGTTAGGTTGGTTTGAGTTAGGTTAGGTTGGGTTAGGTTAGGTTAATTTGGGTTGAGTTAGGTTAGGTTGGGTTAGGTTAGGTTAAGCTGGGGTAGGTTAGGTTGGGTTGCGTTATGTTAGGTTAGGTTGGGTTAGGTTATGTTGGGTTAGGTTAGGTTGGGTTAGGTTAGGTTGGGCTAGGTTAGGTTAGGTTGGGTTAGGTTAGTTTAGGTTAGGTTAGGTTAGGGTGGGTTAGGTCAGGTTAGGATGGGTTAGGTAGGTTGGGTAAGGTTGGATTGGATTGGGTTGGGTTAGGTTAGGTTGGATTGGGTTACGTTGGGTTCGGTTAGGTTGGGTTGGGTTGGGGTAGGTTTGGTTAGGTTAGGTTTGGTTAGGTTAGGTTAGATAAGGTTAGGTTAGGTTGGGTTGCGTTGGTTGTGGTTGGGTTAGGTTAGGTTAGGTTGGTCTGGGTTGGGTTAGGTTAGGTTGGGCTAGATTGGGTTCGGTTAGGTTAGGTTAGGTTGGGTTAGGTTAGGTTAAGTAGGGTTAGGTTGGGTTAGGTTGGGTTATGTTAGGTTAGGTTAGGTTAGGTTGGGCTGGATTGTGTTCGGTTAGGTTAGGTTAGGTTGGGTTAGGTTAGATTAGGTAGTGTAGGGTTAGGTTGGGTTCTGTTAGGTTAGGTTGGGTTGGGTTGAGTTAGGTTAGGTTGGGTTAGGTTAGGTGAGGCTGGGATAGGTTAGGTTGGGTTGCGTTATGTTAGGTTAGGTTGGGTTGGGTTGCGTTGGGTTAGGTTGGGTTGGGTTAAGTTAGATAAGGTTGGGTTAGGTTAGGTTGAGTTAGGTTGGGTTAGGTTGGGCTGGGTTAGGTTAGGTTAGGTTGTGTCAGGTCGGGTCAGGTTGGGTTAGGTTAGGTTGGGTTGGGTTAGGTTAGGTTAGGTTAGGTTGGGTCAGGTTGGGTTAGGTTGGGTTAGGTTAGGTTAGGTTAGGTTGGGTTAGGTCAGGTTAGGTTGGGTCAGGTTGTTTTAGGTTAGGTTAGGTTGGGTTAGGTTAGGTTAGGGTGGGTTGAGTTAGGTTAGGTTGGGTTAGGTTAGGTTGGGTTAGGTTAGGTTAGGTTGGGTTGAGTTAGGTTAGGTTGGGTTAGGTTAGGTTAGGTTAATTTGGGTTCAGTTAGGTTAGGTTGGGTTAGGTTAGGTTAAGCTGGGGTAGGTTAGGTTGGGTTGCGTTATGTTAGGTTAGGTTGGGTTAGGTTGGGTTAGGTTAGGTTATGTTGGGTTAGGTTAGGTTGGGTTAGGTTAGGTTGGGTTGGCTTGGGTTAGGTTAGGTTGGGCTAGGTTAGGTTAGGTTGGGTTAGGTTAGTTTAGGTTAGGTTAGGTTATGGTGGGTTAGGTCAGGTTAGGATGGGTTAGGTTAGGTTGGGTAAGGTTGGATTGGATTGGGTTGGGTTAGGTTAGGTTGGGTTGGGTTACGTTGGGTTCGGTTAGGTTGGGTTGGGTTGGGCTAGGTTTGGTTAGGTTAGGTTTGGTTAGGTTAGGTTAGATAAGGTTAGGTTAGGTTGGGTTGCGTTGGTTGTGGTTGGGTTAGGTTAGGTTAGGTTGGTCTGGGTTGGGTTAGGTTAGGTTGGGCTAGATTGGGTTCGGTTAGGTTAGGTTAGGTTGGGTTAGGTTAGGTTAAGTAGGGTTAGGTTGGGTTAGGTTGGGTTATGTTAGGTTAGGTTAGGTTGGGCTGGATTGTGTTCGGTTAGGTTAGGTTAGGTTGGGTTAGGTTAGGTTAGGTAAGGTAGGGTTAGGTTGGGTTCTGTTAGGTTAGGTTGGGTCAGGTTGGGATAGGTTAGGTTGGGTTAGGTTAGGTTGGGTTGGCTTGGGTTAGGTTAGGTTGGGCTAGGTTAGGTTAGGTTGGGTTAGGTTAGTTTAGGTTAGGTTAGGTTAGGGTGGGTTAGGTCAGGTTAGGATGGGTTAGGTTAGGTTGGGTAAGGTTGGATTGGATTGGGTTGGGTTAGGTTAGGTTGGGTTGGGTTACGTTGGGTTCGGTTAGGTTGGGTTGGGTTGGGCTAGGTTTGGTTAGGTTAGGTTTGGTTAGGTTAGGTTAGATAAGGTTAGGTTAGGTTGGGTTGCGTTGGTTGTGGTTGGGTTAGGTTAGGTTAGGTTGGTCTGGGTTGGGTTAGGTTAGGTTGGGCTAGATTGGGTTCGGTTAGGTTAGGTTAGGTTGGGTTAGGTTAGGTTAAGTAGGGTTAGGTTGGGTTAGGTTGGGTTATGTTAGGTTAGGTTAGGTTGGGCTGGATTGTGTTCGGTTAGGTTAGGTTAGGTTGGGTTAGGTTAGGTTAGGTAAGGTAGGGTTAGGTTGGGTTCTGTTAGGTTAGGTTGGGTCAGGTTGGGATAGGTTAGGTTGGGTTAGGTTGGGTTGGGTTGGGTTAGGTTAGGTTAGGCTGGGTTAGGTTGGTTTAGGCTGGGTTGGTTTGGGTTAGGTTTGTTAGGTTAGGTTGGTTGGGTTGGGTTCGTTTGGGTTGGGTAAAGTTTGGTTGGGTTAGGTTGGGTTAGGTTTGGTTGGGTTAATAATGCCTACGGATTTCGAAAGATCATTGCATAACCTGCTTATATGTGAACTCCACGATAAATGTTCATCAAACCATACACCTAAGAATTTCTGTTCCTTAACGCGAGTAATTTCCTTGTCATTAAAATATAAGTTAATGTCACATATGCATGTTTTTGTTACGAGGCCTGAATAAAATGCATGTTGTTCTTGCTGTATTGAGTTCGAGGCTGTTTTTGCTCAGCCATTCTGACAGACGATTTAGATAAGTATTTGCGCTGAAAGGAAGTTCGGAAATGTCACTGGATGTAAAAATACATTGGCATTGCCGCGAATATTTGCAGTGTTTGCTCTTTTTTCAAGTCTGCCCCGACACCACTTTATCGCTTTGTTTGCGACGCAAGACGCGACTAGATTTATCTCGATTGATCGCAGCCAGGCAGAGCTGATTCTACGTTGTTACGGAATGTTCTAGTAAGTTTGCACGCTTTATCACGAAAGTTCGCTATCAGCTTTAAATTGAGCACGGCCGACAGCGGCGGGCATTCTGTTCGACGACCGCCGAGCACGCTTGTCTCTTCGCCGCCGCCGAGTGATTCTGTCCATTTTGGGTTCAAGTCAGCCCCATAAACAGTTTTCTTTTAGAAGACCCTTTCGTCCGTCTTCATCGCTGCTTCGACTGCCGTCACCACTACGTGACATCTGGTGGAGGTGCGGGGTAGCCTTCCATGTTCCGGACGCCCCCTTCAAGTCGTGAAGCGAGCCCTAAGCGCTTTGCACCCGAGGACGAACCAGCAGCTCAGCGAGCCACCCGACGTCTCCAGGGAGAAAAGCCTGAGTTCGAGAAACTGCCGGACCGCACTAGACAGCGAAAAGACGCTGCTACGAGCACCGCAACCTCGCCAAAGATGTCGTCACCGACCATACTGCAGCAGCCGCGGGTGCCGCCAACTTTCAATGGATCTCTAGGCGAAGACCCTGAAGAATGGTTTGACCAATTTGAGCTCGTGGCGTCATTTAACAAGTGGGATGATGCGGCAAAATTTTACACGTGTTTTTCTCATTGGATGGCTCTACACGCACGTGGTACGAAAACTACGAGTCGTCCCTTACGACATGGGAGCTATTCAAGAGAGAACTATTGAAGGTATCCACCAGTGTCGTGAGGAAAGAAAGAGCCGAACGACTCCTCGAGTCCAGTATCCAGCTTCCGAATGAGCCCGTCCGCGGTTACGTCGAGGAGATGAAGCGCCTATTTCGGCGCGCCCACCCCGGGATGACCGAGGAAAATAAAGTTCAGTTTTTGATGCGCGGCGTAAAAGAACAACCCTTTGCAAGCCTCGTCTGCCAGCCGCCAAAAACAGTCGAGGAATTCATGCAAGAAGCCTGCACGATTGACAAGACCCGCGACGTCCGAGCTCGGCATTACAGCCGCCCTTCCTCTGCCTGTGCAATCCTTTCGGACACGCCGGCCACCACCAGCGACAGCTTGCGGTAAGTTATCCGCGAAATCGTCCGAGAGGAGCTACGCCGATTACTGCCATCCTCCTCACAGCCACAAGCAGCGACTCTGATGGATGTGGTACGGGAAGAAGTGCAACAGTCACTTGGCACCCCGACGGCCACAGAACCCCAGGCCATGACCTACGCCGCTGCAGTAAGGACTGCTCAGCCCCAGCGACAAGCCCCACGTCCTCCTCGAGATGAGCCAATTGTTCCACAACGCGCCTCCCAGCCCCCGCCCGCCCAGCCTATGACCGACGCTCAAGCCCCAGGAAATGCGACGCCTGTAGGACTTCCGACAACCGGCCGTCGTGCTTCCATTGCGGTGAGGCCGGCCATATTCTTCGTCACTGCCCGTGCCGACGTATCGGTCTTCGAGGATTTGCCGTTAACGCCCCACGACCACGCTTCGGACAACGTCTGCAGGAAATCGACGAGTACCTGCGTCGAGAGGAGTACACGCCGAACCGCTTTTCGCGCTCACCATCGCCGTCAACCTCGCGCTTTGCGTCGCTACGTCGCAGCTACGCAGGCGCGGTACGAGGAAGGTCTCCCAGCCCCCGTAGGGGAAACTGAAGGCAGCAACCTCTGGAGGTGAGGTTGCTCAAGAGCGAAACGCCGAAGATCCTCCACCGACCACGCCCCATGAAGACGCTGCACCCGCGACGCCGCAAAAAATGACAACCCCGACCACGACGCAAACTGCCTTCAAAACGACGACGCCACACAGAAAAGCTTCGACCACACGCCACACCCGCGACTCGTATACGCGACGAAGCCGTGACCCGACACCAAGAGCGACATGCAATGCAAGAGCCAGGACCTCCGACTCAGGCCCGTTTCACATGCATGCGATTTTCACCTGCGACACTGCAAATTCCGTCGGTCTGCGACTGGGAAGTGCCTTCGATCTAGTCGCAGACGGCTTGCGATCGAGTTCCGTCCGGTTGGAATTCAGTCGCAGCGTCGGTGTGTTCGCTCTGCGACTGACCATTGGGGAGCGCCGAGACGCCATGCGGTCACGTGGGAACTGTTGCCGCGGCGGAAGCAAAACTGTTTATTCTAATCAAAACATGCGAAATATTGCCTTGCATCTAAAAATACGCTGGTCGCAACATCATCAACACATGCCGTGTGATGTTTCTGTCGCGTTTAATAATGGGTTGCCTATGCAAGCTTTGCCTGTTCCTCCGATCGAATTCGCTGTGTCGGTGCTGCATGTGAAAGCAGTGACCGAAAATCGCACGGCGGCCTCACCGACTACACCGAATATTTTCGGTCCAGTCGCAGCATGTGAAACGGGCCTCAGAAGGGACTATTGGCGGCCGGAAAGCTACCGCTCTAGTCGACACAGGAGCGGATTACTCGGTGATGAATGGAAAATTCGCTGCGCAGCTGAGAAAAGTCACAACGGCTTGGGACGGCCCACAAATTCGCACCGCAGGGGCCCACCTCATTAAGCCATCAGGACGATGCACAGCGTGAGTGGCTGTAAAAGGACATACCTATCCCGCGACCTTTGTTGTGCTACCTCAATGCTCCCGCGAAGTGATCTTGGGTATGGATTTCCTTAATGAGCATCAGGCGATCATCGACCTGCGATCCAAGCTGATCACGCTTTCGACGGATGAAGCCATCGCTTCGATGAAAACTGGGGAAAATTACGTTGCCCTGAGTGTCCTGGAGGAAGAAGTGAGCGTCCCCCCCCCCACCCGATCAAGCGTTATCGTGACCGTAGGCTCCACGAAAGCCATTAACTCTGGAACCATCATCGAGGGCAACATGCAGTTGCTCCTAGACCGAGGAATACAGCATCGCAAGAGGCATCGCACATTTGCGCAATGGCCAGGCCGAAGTACTGCTGACTAACTTAAGCGAAGAATACTGGCATATTAACAGAGCAACGGCGATTGCTTTCTTCGACGAAATATCCGACGTACGAGACTCCTTTGCCCTCTCCGACCCCTCCGCAGAAGATTCGCCTGACCAAAGGAACTTGCCCACTTTCGACATCAACCCAGCCCTGCACCGGAACAGACAAGACCAGATTCGCAATCTGCTTCAAAGCTACAGTGAGTGTTTTTCGACATCGCCGAAGGTGCGACAGACGCCAATTGCCAAGCATCGCATTATAACGGATCAACACGTCCGACCTCTCCGTCAAAGCCCCTACCGTGTGTCTCCGCGAGAACGACAAGCCATCCGGGACCAAGTCGAAGAAATGCTTCGCGACGAAGTCATCCAGTCTTCAAACAGCCCATGGGCAGCACCGGTTGTTCTAGTGAGAAAGACGGCGTACTTCGATTTTGCGTGGATTACCGCCGCTTGAACAACATAACAAAGAAGGACGTCTACCCCCTCCCCCGCATCGACGACACACTGGACCGCCTCTGCAACGCCAAATATTTCTCATCGATGGACCTCAAGAGCGGCTACTGGCAAATTGAGGTCGACGAAAGAGATCGCGAGAAGACAGCATTCATAACTCCGGATGGGCTGTTTGAGTTCAAGGTGATGCCATTTGGTCTCTGTTCCGCACCAGCGACGTTTCAGCGAGTTATGGATACAGTGCTGGCAGGCCTGAAGTGGCAGATTTGTCTGGTATATTTAGATGACGTCGTTGTCTTCGCCTCGAACTTTGAAGAGCACCTCAAAAGACTTCGAACAGTACTAGACGCAATCAAGTCGTCTGGCCTAACCTTGAAAGCAGAGAAATGCCACTTTGCCTACGAAGAGCTGCTGTTTCTAGGCCACATCGTTAGCAAGGAAGGAGTACGGCCAGACCCGCAGAAAACAGCTGCTATTGAACAGTTTCAACCGCCGGCCGATAAGAAAGCAGTGCGCATATTTCTCGGACTGTGTGCATATTACCGACGATTTGTGAAAAACGTTTCGCGCATCGCCGAGCCCCTGACTCAACTGATGAAGGCAGACGTGCCGTTTAAATGGGAAGCGCCGCAAGCAGAAGCCTTCAAGGAACTTCAGCGTCGTTTACAGTCCCCACCGATCCTCTCGCATTTTGATGAAAACACCGATACTGAAGTTCATACGGACGCAAGCAGCGTGGGACTAGGCGCCGTCCTCGTTCAAAAAAGTGACAAGCTGGAGAAAGTCATCGCATACGCTAGCCGTTCCCTTTCCAAAGCCGAGGCTAACTATTCGACAATTGACTGAGAAGGAGTGCTTTGCTATCATCTGGGACGTCGAAATTCCGCCCCTACCTCTACGGACGACCGTTCAAGGTGGACAGCGACCACCACGCGCTCTGCTGGCTTGCCAATTTGAAGGACCCCTCTGACCGACTCGCTCGATGGAGTCTGCGTCTCCAGGAGTGTGACGTCACCGTCGTTTACAAGTCCGGACGCAAGCACTCTGACGCCGATTGCCTCTCACGAGCCCCTGTAGATACACCGCCGCCAGACGACGATGAGGACGCCTTCCTGGGACCCATCAGCCCCAGCTCTTTTGCTCAGCAGCAACGCTCGGACCCCGACCTAAAAGGCCTCATCGAGTACTTGGAAGGCAAGGTTTCTTACCCCCCGCTTCATTCAAGCGAGGACTGTCTTCCTTCTGTGTGCAGAATGAGGTCCTTGTGAAGAACTTTACAGCGAGCAAAACAGCCTACCTCCTTGTTGTACCTGCTTGTCTCCGCGAAGAAGTTCTACAGGCTTCACACGACGAGCCGACAGCTGGACATCTCGGGTTTACTCGCACCCTCCGCCGCATTCAAGACAAGTATTACTGGCCCCGACTGTCTGCCGATGTCGCACACTATGTGAAAACCTGCCGAGATTGTCAGCGACGAAAGCCCCCTCCCACAGGACAAGCAGGATTTCTGAACCCCATTGAACCTCTCTCAAGGCCCTTTCAGCAGATCGGCATGGACTTGCTTGGCCCTTTTCCAACGTCAACATCTGGAAATAAGTGGATCATCATAGCGACCGACTGCCTGACCCGCTACGCCGAGGCGAAAGCCCTACCGAACGAAACAGCAGCAGAAGTCGCCAAATTTTTCGTGGAGTGCATTCTTCTTCGACACGGCGCCCCCGATGTGCTCATCACGGACAGAGGAACAGCATTCACGGCGGAACTAACGCAAGCCATCGTGCGTTACAGCCAAACCAGCCACCGGAGGACAACAGCATACCATCCGCAGACCAACGGACTGACCGAGCGCCTGAACAAAACCATCGCCGATATGCTCGTCATGTATGTCGATGCCAAACACAAAACGTGGATGTCATCCTGCCTTACGCCGTCTTCGCCTACAACACCGCAGTGCAGGAGACCACCCAGATGACGCCTTTTAGGCTCGTCCATGGTAGGGAGGCCACGACCACGCTAGACGCCATGCTGCCCAACGTTACAGAAGAAGAGAACGTCGACGTTGCCGCCTACCTTCAACGCACAGAAGAAGCTCGAAGGCTTGCCCAATTACGGATCAAAGGTCAGCAGCGGTCCGGCGCCAGACGCTACAACCTACGAAGACGCAACGCGGAATACAAGCCAGGAGAAAAAGTCTGGGTGTGGACGCCCATTCGCCGCCGTAGATTGAGTGAAAAGCTTTTGCGCCGCTATTTCGGCCCGTACAAGGTTCATCGTTGGCTAAGTGAACTGGATTACGAAGTCATCCCTGACGCAATGACTGCATCCCAGCGACGCAGCGTACGACCAGAAGTTGTCCATGTAGTCCGTCTGAAGCCGTATTATGCGCGCTAAAGGCCGCTGCATTTCCGAGCTCTTTTTTCGCAAGATTTGTTTTTTTTCTCTTACTAGTCGCATTATTTGTTTTACTGCATCGGGTCGATGCCTCTTTGAGAAAGGAGTAATGCCGCGAATATTTGCAGTGTTTGTTCTTTTTTCAAATCTGCCGCCACACCACTTTATCGCTTTGTTTGCGACGCAAGACGCGACTAGATTTATCTCGATTGATCGCAGCCAGGCAGAGCTGATCCTACGTTGTTCCGGAATGTTATAGTAACTTTGCACGCTTTATCTCGAAAGTTCGCTATCAGCTTTACGTTAGCACGGCCGACAGCGGCGGGCATTCTGTTCGACAACCGCCGAGCACGCTTGTCACTTCGCCGCCGCCGAGTGATTCAGTCTATTTTGGGTGCAAGTCAGCCCAATAGACAGTTTTCTTTTAGAAGACCCTTTCGTCCGTCTTCATCGCTGCTTCGACTGCCGTCACCACTACGTGACAGTATCATCGGCATACATTGCCATGTCTGGTGAGTCAGGTATTCGTACAATGTCATTTAAGTATATAAGGAACAATAGTGGCCCAGTTTTGAGCCCTGGGGTACACCTTTTGTTAAAGGCAAAATGTCAGAAGAAATAGAGTTTACCTGAACAAATTGGCTTCAATTCGTTAAATAACTTCTTATTAAATCACCAGCAATGCCACGTATCCCGTAGATTTCTAATTTTTGTAATAGCATTTTGTGATCAATTGAGTCGAAAGCCTTTCGTAAGTCTAAAAAATGTCCGAGTGTAACGTGTTGTTTTTCAATGTTTGCAATTATTTTATCTTTAATACTAAGAATGGCGTGATCGGCCGACTTATGCTTTTGAAAGCCTTATTGGCAGTCTGAGATCACATCGTGTATAACGAAAAATGACCACAGCCTGTCAAATATCACACTTTCAAAAATCTTTGAGAATATATTTAGAACAGATATTGGTCGGTAATTTGGGACTAGATCCTTCGCGCCGCCTTTGTGGATTGGTGTCACTCGTGCAGTTTTTAAGGCCTCCGGAAAAATTCCTGAAGATATTGACAAGTCAACAATGTAAAATAGAGCTTCACTTATCTCGTTTGAGACGCACTTTATCGGCACCGGCCGGATTCCGTCGGGTCCGGGCGAGGCATTACTTTTCAGTTTGTCTATTAAATTCCGTATCTCTGCGCTATCTGCGGGCTGCATGAAAATAGTGCTATAGTCACAGGTGCGATATCGATTGCGTGAGCCACACTTCCATTGCCTGCTCTTGAAGCACAATATCCAGCTTGCAGGAAACTTTCGTTCTTGCTTGTTACTTGGCTTTTGTTCAGATACGGTGTTCGTGACCTGATACTTGACTTTCTACTTGTTATTTTATTCACAGCAACCCATATCAGTTCCTGTTCATTGCGTATGTCTGAGAACAGCGGTTCATAATACTTTTTTTCAGTTTGCTTTGAAGTTGGTTCCTAAATTTTTTAAATGCTACAAACTGTTCTTGATCCCTTGTTTCAACAAAAAGGTGATACATCGCATTTTTCTTTTTTTATGTCACTATATAGATGACAGTTTATCCAAGGTTTTCTTACCTTCTTATTTCTGCTTCGTTCGCTCCTTAACTGGAAAGCCGCGTCGTAGGAACCTTTTATGTTTGCAAGAAAGGTGTCAAAAGCTGTATTAACATCTCGTTCGTTGTAGACCGCCTGCGAGTCTATCGCTGCAATGAATTCCCGAAAGTGTTCTAGCGAACACTCGTTTATCATTCGGCCGTAAAAAGGCGCACGGGAAGCACGGTTGTATGATGTGAAATTCGTAATAGAAAATATTGGTAAATAGTCGCTTATGTCAGTTGCAAGCACACCTGTAATTATATTCTCATCATTTATGTTTGTAACGCAAATGTCAATTGAAGTGGCACTATTCTTTGTAACTCGGGTTGGCAATCTAACATGATTGCTGCAGGCGTGACAAGCTAGAAGTGATTTCAGTTCCCATGCCCATGTATCCGGTGAGCTCATGTTTACATCTCCCATGATTATCACAGGTTCATTACTAACGCAGGCGTGCGAAAGCACTGTATCTAGAAAAGTGCAAAATTTTTCTTTGTCGCCAGTAGGAGGTCTATAGATGACCGATATTGTGGCCTTCCCTACATGTACTGTAAGGCATTCAACATCGTCAGTAACTACAGACAATTTATCCACTACGGTAAAACGTATTCCTTTTTTTATGTACATAGCCACACCTCCTCCCCTTTGGTTGGTTCTGGTTAAGTAATGCGAGCGATAACCATTAAAATTAGGCATGGGATCGTTTAGAGATAGCCACGTTTCTGTGAAAAGTACAACGTCAAATTTAATTTTTATGGATGCCATCAGGTTCTCTATCTCATCAACTTTGTTCTTGTTAATATGCGTTAATATGCATAGTCGAGAAACTTTTTAAACCGGTAGTTTCTTCATTTAGGCGAGATATGTCATAATAAGAGTCGCTGATTGATGGTACTGTCATAATGAATATTTTTCAAACCATTGAAAAAGTGCCTAAGTGTCTATCCACTCTCGAGTGTCATTTTTGCCAAGTCTTTTTATGAAGCTATCCGGATGATCGTTAAGTCTTGTTTTACCGTGCCAACACCCGCCCTTTTGAAGGCCAGACGAACTGCCAGTTTACGTCGGATTTTTTCTTGCGCGCAGCCGCGATCAGTTTCTTGTTTTTTTGTGTCAAGTGTTCATTTACATACACAGAGTTCTTCGAATCCACACCAAGCTCTTTACATGTCAGCCATTTTTTCCTGGCCTTGGCGAGGACTTCATCACGCTTCGTTCGTCGATCGAAGCGAACCACAATGTTGTGAACATCTGCTTTCTGTGTCGGGACCCAGTGACATGTATCAATGTCACTTTCTTGAATACTTTCATCCAGGGTTTCACCTAATTTTTCAACTGTATTCAAGGCGTCATCTGTTTCACGTGTTTTTGGAATCCCCTTGATTTCAAGGTTGTTCATTCTTTGGTACTGCTCAAGTTCTTCAATCCTTTGTGACAGCTTTTGATTTTCATCTTTCAGGGTGCCATTTTCTTTGAGTAGCTGTTTTATCTCATCCCTCAAGTGTTGAAATTCTTTTCTGAATTCGCTCACTTCATCATATGTATCAGCACAATATTTTACACTGTCTTTAAGTTTTCTCAACTCAGTGCGCATGTCCCGTTTCAAGGCTTCAAGCTGTTTAGACAGTTCCTTTATCTCCTTGGCATCACCTTTCCCACCCATTCTCGACGCAGTCAAACCACAGCAATCGAAGCACAAAAACACACAAGCGGTTCGGTAGCGGTGCACGAATAGGGCAACTCGAAAAAGAATGACTGAAATCGCTCACCTGCAGAAGCAGAAGGAAGCGCTTTAGATCCGTGCGTACAGTGCACCGCCACCGAACCAATGAGCAAGCCCGTCGCCCGGTCTTCCTTATATCATCCGGTGCCTTCCGCCAGCGCCCTCTTCGTTTCCTGGCGTTGTCTTTGCTGACCGGCTTTTATTCGTTATCTCTTCTGCTGGTCGCGCCGTGGTTTAGCCGACAGGTGATTCCTGCAGAAGCAAAAGGAAGCGCTTTAGATCGAGCCGTGCGTACACAACGTGCGTAATCAACACTAAACAACAAAACAAGCGCACGTGAACGGCTGAACGCTGCCTTGCACATCCTTGGTCGATAGCCCCTTTCCAACCAAAAGTGCCAGCGGAGCTTTCCTGTCTGCACGACAGATGGCGCTCGCTTTCCCACAAATAGTTCTTTGTTGTTTGAGGCCAGGACTGGAGTTTTGCGGACTAAGAAGTATAGAGTCAGGTACCAGGAGATAGACACTTTGTGCATTGCGTGCGGAGAGGAGGAGGAAACGGCTGAACACTTGATACTTTTCTGTAAAGGGCTTCACCCTACAGTGGAAGGCAGCGGGGCTGACTTACCCAAGGCATTGGGGTTTAGGGATAGTGAAGGGAAAGTGGATTTTAAGAGGTTAGAAGTAACCAAGCGAAGGTTATCTGATTGGTGGCTAAAAGCAAGACAGGAGTAAAATTTCACAAGACATGGCTAGGTGGCTTGAGCCACCGCCCGATGTAAAGGGTTCAGCCGTATCCATCCATCCATCCATCCATCCAATAGTCAATTCCTACACAAAAACCTTCGGCACTACGCAACGTAAAAGCCCGCCAAAATTCCTACACAAAACGGATGCTTGGGCGAGTTGGTAAGTCATTTTAAAGGGTTTGGGACATCAAATTTTGAGGTTTTTGTAAGCTTGTTATGGGCTTCCTCTGTATGTAAGGTCACCCACGGCGAAGTATTGAACGCAACAAGCGCTTAAAATATATTTTAATTGAGCTCCACAGAGTCACTAAGTGCTCTTTCTCACGATGGAGACCCATCGCTAGCGCTATAGGTGGTGACGTAGAGCCCTGGGAACGATATCACTGAAAAGCAGTGACATCACAACACAGTAACGTGACGTACTATGAACGGCGACATCGGCGAGGCGCTGCGTGGCGCTGCTTCGGCGACTCATCTGTCGGTGTGCTCATCGGCATATATATGCCGTTGCTGACGCATCAGCCAGCACCTTATATAGGCAGCCGAGTGAAACCTGCACGTCGATGAGACGATGACTCTCTTGTTTGCACCTTCGCCGTGATACGAATAAGCGAAACGAGCGACTAAATTTCATATGTTCACTCGTCGACTCACCTGCAATACGAATAGGCCTAGCGAGTCCGCCGGGTTCGTATGTGCAACATAAGCTTTGTTCGATTCAGCCGTGGTTCTCTGCACCGCTGGCACCGGTTCACGGTGCGCTGCACCAAAGTCCTCGATTCACAACGCCCCCTGCACCACTGTCCGCGATTGATTTGGGCGCAGCCGTGATGTCGCTGTGGTGCAAGGAACCTTGGCACCGTCCGCGAAGGAGGCGCGGGAAAGTTGTGCACATGCAGACAGATTTGAGCAGACGACGTTAACATGCTCGTAAGTATTGGGAGGTCTTCGCTGTCGTCGACGGGTCCTATGTCATTTTGCGAGAAAATGACGCGGAAATATACGCGACAGCAGGTAACTTTCTGTGTTTTTTGTTGTACCTGCTACTTGTAACACATAGCTACTACCGTCCGTGTGCGTGCGGGTTCACACAAAACATTTTTTTTTTCAGAATGCGCAACAATGGTGTGTGGGCTGTTGGAAAAATACGGGCAGGGCAAATCGCGGGCGTGTTTTGGCGGCGCCTGTACCTCTGCCTGCTGCGCTAGCATGCAGGCAGATGCTGCTGGTTCGTTGCTGCCTGGACATTAATTCTGCTGCGGCTACGTGGATGCCGAGGCTCACGCAAAGCAGCGAGGTAGCTTTTAAACTGCTTGTAAATAGCTAAATGAGCTAGGCGGGCTCTCGACGGTAATTTGTGGGCGCCCCCCCAGGCATCAGAAAATATGCAGGGCGTTGAAGCGCGCCGAAAGTTCTTCGAACGACTCTCTAGATAGTCTGAAGAGACTCATGAATTCGAAATTGAAGTAGAAATTGCAACTACGCTTTTACAGTACTTCGGAATTCGGCCGCAATCGGTCCAAACACGTGAGTTGCGGCAATTAAGGACAGCACGGAGTTGGTTTCCTGGTATTCACGGTCGTAAGAGTAGAACTACTCCATAACAAGGAACTAATGTGATGTCCCCGTCGTCGACCATGGCCAACTCCATAGACAACGCAAGTTTCGTTATGCACGAATGCGACCGCACACAAAAAACACACGCGAGAACTGCACGCGAGGACGACAAGAGCTGCCTGCACGCGCTCGAGTGAAAATTGTCGCGCATAAGAAGCGGCACGGCTGACTCGGTGCACCTGCACCACAGAACTGGTTCTGCAATGCGCTGGCAGCAGCGACACTTTTTCAGGACTGGTGCCGTGAACCAGCTCTGAATCGAATAAAGCTACAGAGTTTCTTACTATTAGCTATAGAGGGAAAGCTGGCGGCGCTGCACCTGAACCTCCATGGCCGCGCAAAGCATCATGGGGCGATGAGCTACTTGGTGCGGGACAGTAGGTTTTTTTTTTTCAGGAACACAGAGTGGCTATAGTGCCTAGAATATTCTAGGCACTATAGAGTGGCGTTACTAACATGTTTCATTCCGTATCCACTGGGCGCTCCGCGCGCAGACGACTTCGGTGTAAAAGTAGTGTGCAAATGCCATAGTAGCGAAAACGCAACAGAACACGATGCCAATAAAAGGTTGTTGTTTTCCGAAATCCTGTGGAAAAACCTTTTAAAATGTTGAAGCGACAACAATTTTTTCAGAAACATATTTCGTTTTAAAAGTGCGCTTGTTAAGCACGAAATATTGGCTTTTGTGGTCTGCAATGCTTGGCCAATAGGAGAGCAAGCCATCGCTTATTTTGAGCAAACTTTGCCTTTAAATGCTTTTCTGCTCGTTTGTTACGATTTACAGACAGGACATTGAATGCTAGGATATTCCTGATTATCAAACAACGTTTGTTTTCATTATTTTTTGGCCAAAAGTTGTAGTTCTACAGTCGGTAGCTCTCCGCCCCATGATGCTTAGAGCGCCCATGGTGGTACAGGTGGTCTCGAGGAAGCTCCATGCAAACTCCCATTGGCGGGGCGCCAGCTTTCCCTCTAGTTAATAGTAAGAAACTCTATGATGCGCAATGTCGGCGATTGTGGTGAGCGAGTTGACAAGTTTTAGCGGACACATATGGTCATCGAGCGTAGTTTTGACAACAGTGACCTTAAATCGAGGATTGTTTACATCATAAGACGCAAATACATCAAGCGGGAAGCGCCGCTGCTAGGCGGTGTGATCCAGTCTTTCGGTCAATGCTGCAGGCGCCCGCGGCGGCAGCTACTGTAGTCGGCGTCGCTTGAGGGCAACAAATTAAGCCATTTTGTTTATCTAAAATGGTGCCGAGCATACCTCTAGGTAAGTCCATTTAAATTCAAGTACTAGACACATCGGAAAAAGCAAAAAAAAGCGGTTAAAACGAGTCAGAAACGCCGGTCCTATGCGTTGTCAACAACCTGGGTATGAAGCAATCCCCAGGCTGGCGCTCGCATTCTTCGGCGATTCTTGCACAGTTATCGCACTGTGCAAACAAGTAAACCTGCAATCGGCGCAAAAGAGACGAGCTTGCTTAACCTAAGTGGAATGCAGCTTGCAATTCATGCCGAACTGACGCGCCCAATTGGTGCCTGTATACAGATGCAGATATGTAAACAAAAGTAGCGCCGAGATGCAGTCGTCGCCATGGGCGCATTTCTGGAGGAGTAACGTACTCGTGCGGTTTATTCTGAACCCTGTAAAGTTGTCTGGAAGCGTTCATTTAGCGAATACACGTACTGTTTGCTAAACTATCAGTAGATATCGTAATCAGCAGCCATGGGACC
This sequence comes from Amblyomma americanum, assembly GCF_052857255.1. Lineage (NCBI taxonomy): Eukaryota > Metazoa > Arthropoda > Arachnida > Ixodida > Ixodidae > Amblyomma > Amblyomma americanum. The sequence goes on along the minus strand of NC_135507.1, from coordinate 117,568,533 downwards.
CTGAGCAGTCTCGCAGCACGGCTGCGCGGGCGGCACGAAGTGAAGACGGAGACGGGTATTGGTCGGTAGGAAAAGTGAGGCGTCGTGTCGCTGTAATGTGACCAGGGTCAGCTACGGGCCACCGACACAGACGTCCGCCGAGCATCGGCGTCGGCGTGGCAAAGTGAAATACAACGCAGAAACCGCGTTGGCATATATACACAATATGGCGATTGAGATCGGCCGAAGCGAGCCGCTTGGTTTCAGGACTCAGTGTCGTTCCTCGCTCGCTTGGCTTTTCTCAGAACATCGCAGTGCAGACCAATTTTGTCAGCATATGATTTCGAAAGGCGCTGCTATGCACAGCATGTGTACGAAAGCAGACGACGCAGCAACACGTGCGTCACAACTTTTGGGGCCCATGTGACCAGGGTTACTACTCTTCCCTGATCGTAACGTCGCAGCACACTCCAGCGCTCAGAAACCGAAATCGCTCAGTATAAATAATGCAATAATAAACTATTTACCGCACTTATATGAATTGCGCAGCGTGCATCACGCGTCCTGCGGTGTTACGCAACGTTTGAAACAAAGAACACACCAGCCAAACTTTTGGTGTCTCCACCCCTTTAAACAGAACAGCGAGCAGTTTGACAGGGACAACGAGGGAGACACTCGGGAGCGCTCGCGTGTGTCTTGTCTCCCTCGTTGTCCCTGTCAAACTGCTCGCTGTTGTGTTTAAAATGTCCTACACAAAAACCTTCAGCGCTACGCAACGTAAAAGCCCGCCAAAATTCTTACATCAAAAGCCTTCGGCACTGCGCAACGTTTATGGTTTATGGCTTATTGGTGTTCAACGTCCCAAAGCGACTCAGGCTATGAGAATCGACGCGTAGTGAAGGGCTTCGGGAATTTCGACCACCTGGGGTTCTTTAACGTGCACTGACATCGCACAGTACACGGGCCTCTAGAATGTCGCCTCCATCGAAATTCGACCGCCGCGGCCGGGATCGAACACGCGTCTTTCGGGCCAGCAGCCGAGCGCCGTAACCACTCAGCCACCGCGGCGGCTCCCGTGCGCAACGTAAAAGCTCGCCAAAATTCCTACACAAAAGCTTCGGCATACATACTTCCGCTAGCCTTCCTACCCTTAACACGGTTCAAAACTACCACCCCTACAGCATGTACAAGCGCAAATACCAAAAAAAATTAATCGGGATTAGCTCAGCTAATCCAGGATATACAAAGCGAAAGATGTCGGCGTTCACTGTGTTCATTGGCTTTGGCGTTGACAACGTTCTAGACGGCGATGGCTTTGAGGAAAGGAAAGGCGCATAACTGGCTCCCTGGATATGCGGACGCCTCAATCGTGTTTTGGTACATGTGGCGGTAGTGAGAGAGCGAGATGTGGCCAGAATGCATTAGCGCTGTATGCCGCCTCCCAGGGGGGCAGGGAGGGCGCGCTGCCTATCCAGTGTGCGGAACGCAATCAAAGCAGGCTTTTGCAGTTCAACACCAAGCCGCGTATATGGAAGCGAGATTAAGGTCTCCACTGAGCCACGGAGCCGGTTTGCGCCTTTCCTTCCATGAAAATGAACGTCCCTTCCAAAGTTGTCAACGCCAAATAACTCTATGGTTAGGGCGCTCGGCTACTGATCCGGAGTTCCCGGGTTCGAAACCGACCGCGGCGGCTGCGTTTTAATGGAGGCAAAACGCTAAGGCGCCCGTGTGCTGTGCGATGTCAGTGCACGTTAAAGATACCCAGCTAGTCGAAATTATTCCGGAGCCCTCCACTACGGCACCTCTTCCTTTCTTCTTTCACTCCCTTCTTTATCCCTTCCCTTACGGCGCGGTTAAGGTGTCCAACGATATATGAGACAGATACTGCGCCATTTCGTTTCCCCGAAATCAATTATTATTATTATTATTATTATTATTATTATTATTATTATTATTATTATTATTATTATTATTATTATTATTATTATTATAAAGAACTCTATGGATGCCTTCGGCTCACTTGTTTTGTTAGGTTTTTGAGGAAAGGAAATGGAACAGTAACCGTTTCACATATCTCGGTGGACTCCCGAACCGCGCCGTAAAGGAAGGGATAAAGGAGGGAGGGAAAGAAGAAAGAGAGCGGGGAACACCTGTGGCTCAGTGCTACCAGTGGCGCATGCGCAGTAGTCACTAGGGAGCGAGAGACAGAGAAAGAGTCGGCGGCGGCCACCTGCGCTGTGCGTGACGTCACTCGTGCTCCGACATACGCCGGCTCGCGCGAAGCGCGGTGTGACTAGCGTAGTGAAGCTTATGCGAACGAATGCGCTAAAAGTGGCACAAGAAGACAACAAACACACACGACACAAGCACAAACTAACAACTTTTTATTCCTTACGGAAGATGCGTTTATATAAATAATAATAATAATTGGTTTTTTGGGGAAAGGAAATGGCGCAGTATCTGTCTCATATATCGCTGGACACCTGAACCGCGCCGTAAGGGAAGCGATAAAGGAGTGAATGAAAGAAGAAAGGAAGAAGAGGTGCCGTAGTGGAGGGCTCCTGAATAATTTCGACCACCTGGGGATCTTTAACGTGCACTGACATCGCACAGCACACGGGCGCCTTAGCGTTTTTCCGCCATAAAAACGCAGCCGCCGCGTTTATATACGCAACGTCAGTTTTTTTGAAAAATGCAACCTTCCCATCGTCAAACACGTTACCATCACCACGACACAGTATCTGCACTTATCATGTCAATTTCGGTGATGGCCACGTGTTTGATGATGGGAAGGTTGCATTTAAAAAAAAAAAACTGACGTTGCGTACATAAACGCGCCCCGCCACGGTGGCTCAGTGGTTAGGGCGCTCGACTACTGATCCGGAGCTCCCGGGTTCGAACCCGACCGCGGCGGCTGCGTTTTTATGGAGGAAAAACGCTAAGGCGCCCGTGTGCTGTGCGATGTCAGTGCACGTTAAAGATAATAATAATAATAATAATTGGTTTTTGGGGGAAAGGAAATGGCGCAGTATCTGTCTCATATATCGTTGGACACCTGAACCGCGCCGTATGGGAAGGGATAAGGGAGGGAGTGAAAGAAGAAAGGAAGAAATAGGTGCCGTAGTAGAGGGCTCCGGATTAGTTTCGACCACCTGGGGATCTTTAACGTGCACTGACATCGCACAGCACACGGGCGCCTTAGCGTTTTTCCTCCATAAAAACGCAGCCGCCGCGGTCGGGTTCGAACCCGGGAACTCCGGATGAGTAGTCGAGCGCCCTAACCACTGAGCCACCGCGGCGGGGCCGTTAAAGATCCCCAGGTGGTCGAAATTATTCCGGAGCCCTCCACTACGGCACCTATTCTTCCTTTCTTCTTTCACTCCCTCTTTTATCCCTTCCCTTACGGCGCGGTTCAGGTGTCCAAAGATATATGAGACAGATACTGCGCCATTTCCTTTCCCAAAAAAAACCAATTATTATTATTATATAAACGCATCTTCCGTAAGGAATAAAAAGTTGTTAGTTTGCGCTTGTGTCGTGTGTGTGTTTTCTTGTGCCGCTTTTAGCGCATTCCTACGCATAATGATCAACCAACTGGCCCCGGTAATAGCTTTGCTAGTGAAGCTTTTCGCTTCAAAAGCACTTAACTTCGGACGTAGTCGCTGGAGCTCCGAAAAAAGCGTCTTTCTCCGACGGCGTCACGAGCCAACCGATGGATGGATGGATGGATGGATGGATACGGCTGAACCCTTTAAATCGGGTGGTGGCTCAAGCCACCTAGCCATGACATGAAATTTTACCCTTGTCTTGATTTTAGCCACCAATCAGATAACCTTCGCTTGGTTACTTCTACCCGCTTAAAATCTACTTTCCCTTCACTGTCCTAATGCCTTGGGTAAATCAGCCCCGCTGCTTTCCGCTGTAGGGTGAAGCCCTTTACAGAAAAATATCAAGTGCTCAGCCGTTTCCTCCTCCTCTCCGCACGCAACGCGCAACGTGTCTGTCTCGTGGTACCTGACTCTGTATGTCTTAGTCCGCAAAACTCCAGTCCTGGCCTCAAACAACAAAGAGCTTCCCCTACAATTATCATATATATTTTCTTTGGCAATTTCCTGCTTAAAGATCCTGTATGTTTCCAGTGCCGATTTCTTCAGGATCCCTGTCCTCCACAGACAGGTGGAGAACCGATGGATGGATAGAAGATAGAGCGTCCCCTTTGAAACGAGGCAGTGGTAGTTGCCGCCATGCTCAATTTTTTTTCCTTTATTTTTGTTTAACTCTGCCGTAAGTTGCTAATAAAATTCGCCATTTTCTTTAAAATACGTCTTCCTACATTTTAAAACTTACGTCACCTCTCTGCTTTTGATTCAATAAAACTTGTTGCTGGGCGAGTTGCTGACACATATTTGAAGAAAGAAGATGTAGCGTTCGTTCTTGTCTTCCTCCCGTGCTCGTCTATTTGGCGCTACATCTTTTTTTCTCTTCTTTTGAGCCACCAATCCTCCAATCGCTTTTTGCTAATTTCCACCTCAGATATATTTGCATGACCATTGTTATCTCTAATCCCTAAGGACTCAGGAAGAGTGATTGTGCCTGCATCGACATCGTGATGGATACCATCACATTTTAGAATGATGTGTTCTATTGCTTCTACAGATTTACCACACACCACATGTGTCGTCTTCGTTAAATTTCTTTTTGTAGCTGCGCGTTCTAAGACACCCTGACCTTGCTTCAAAGAGGAGGGCACTGCCTCTTGAGTTATCATAAAACGTTTCCTTCCTGATGTGCCTTTTCCAACATCGATATAGTTCTACACTATGCTTCTTTTTATTGAATTTACCAATTTTTACTTTCGTCGTTTTTAACCTGTGGTTTAATGCTCTTTGTTTCTCCTTCCTCGTCTCTGGCAAACTTACTGGCCAGCTTTCTAGTTCATTTCCACCAATGTGTGTCAACGCTCTTTCTGTACAGGTATTTAAACACCTTAGCTGCCCACCTGTTATCGTCCAATTTCCTCAGTCATTCTTCGTACAGTACTTTACTCTGAGCTTCCCGTGCTTCGAACGTTGCCCAGCCCATATCCCCCTGTACTGCCTCGTTTGTGGTTTTCCCGTGGGCACCTAGTGCTAATCTTCCAACAGTTTTCTGAATTACTTCTAATCGCGACTGAACTTCAGCTCTTAAGCATAGAACCGCATTCCCGAAAGTAAGCCCCGTCACCATTATTCCTTTCCAAATACCTCTGAGGACTTCATACCTGTTGTACCCCCACAATGCCTTATGTTTCATTATCCCGGCATCTCTTCGCCCTTTTGCTATGAGACTGTTCATGCTTTTCTGTGTACATATGCCCTTTGTTTACCCATACCCCGAGATATTTGTATTCGGCCACTCAGGGTACTTCCCCAACAAGCACAAAACCTCCTCATAATCTCCCAGAAATATCCCATCAGGACATTTGGAATGTCCTCAGGAGGTTCTCATTTTCCCCGAAGACGTCCAAAAAACGTCCCCACAGCTAGCCGTGTCCAAAAAGTTGTGCGTCCCAGGGAGAGCCCCAAAAGGTTAATGCTAGATTTCTCGGTTCTGGCTCAATAAAATTATTTCTTCTTTTTCATGCAGACTCCAGGCATCTAAGCGCACATATGTGCCAAATTTCAGGTACATGCTTACGTTACTCAAGTAACACTTGTTGCGGGGCTAGTTGGTGCATAGTTCTATGTACAAATGTTAGCGCGTTGTCTTGTCCACCTTTCTTGTGATTGTCTCTTATTTTTTGCGATAACATTTGTACATAGAGCTTACGTTACAGATGTTGTAATACATCTGTCAACTCGCGTGTATGCTTGATGGCTAGGCCATTCAGACTTAACTGTTTACATGATATGTGCTTTAACAAGGTGAAAATTTGGGCTGGTTGATGCATGATCTTGTGACGGGAGCAGCGCAGCACGAGACAAAGAGAGAGGTGGGACACGACGCTGAATAACAACCAGATTTTTAATGCACGTTCGTCGAATATATACATCTCGCTCGTATAAGAAGGAAAAGAAAGAAGCATGAAAAACGCATAAGATGTACACGTGGTTAAATATTAAGACATCGCACGCAGAAAATCAATTTCTCTGTCACGAAGCGCTATTGAAGGTATGCAGACACGTACGTCGCTCTTTGGTCGGATGTTGAAGGCTTCTTCAACCTCCCTGGTCCATTGATCAAAATACGACGGGATGACCATTGTGTTGATTTGCTGCGGAGCGCATTCATGCTCTCTGCAATGTTTTGCTAATTCACTGCTGATGGCGCCCTTTGGGGATCTTTTCTGCTCAAGAAGCCGTTTATACAAACAGCGCCCTGTTTGACCAATGTATGTGCGTCCGCATGACAGAGGTATTTCATAAACCCCGCTTTTCACACATTTCACTTGTTTTTTTCCGGTGTTTTTTCTTGCATTGATTTTTTTCTTTGCTCGCTGTTGACTTTGGCGCACAGGCTCCTTAACTTGTTGGGTGCTGACATGAGCACTTTTGAGACTGTGGGAAATGCCATTAATGCAAGGAATGACCGCTTACGGCTTCCTTTATTCTGATGTTGTGGTGACATATTTTCTGCCTCTAGGTGCTTGCAGAATCCTTTCTGCGACACTGGATAGCAGTCTCGTCGGGCAACCTGCTGCTTCCAGCCGACGGTTCTGGGTGTTTTTGTTTCTGCTTACCACCCTAAAAAAAAAAAACGTTTCTAGAACATTAGTGGGCGCACTTCCCTTTTGCTTGTGTTTCTATGTCCTGCCTCTACGGCCTGGAAATGTTCGATAAATGTTTTACTGGGACTGGGACATTCCATCCTCTCTGGGCGCTCCTGGGGAGGTACGTTGTTTGCTGGGTCATGGCCTTGTAAGCTCCTGATCAGTTAATTGTACCGTTGAAAACCACCACACCTGACTTAGTTGCGCTAAAATTGAAACCTAGACTGTCTCCTTCGTCTCCACAGCAATTAACCATAGTTTGCAAATCTTCCTGGCTATCTGCTAACAGTACAATATCGTCCGCATACATTAAACCCGGTAGTCGTTGCTCAACAACCTTTCCGCCTAATGTGTACGACAGATCATAACCTAGATTGCTTCCTTGTAGCCTTCTTTCCATACTGATCATATAAAGCATGAACAGCAGCGGTGATAGAGGACAACCTTGCCTTAATCCGTTGTGTACCTGGGTAGTTGTTGTACTCTTAATTCCTCCTCATGTTATTTCAACTTCATTTTCTCTATATATTTCCTGTAGAAAATTAATTACCTCAGGACTGGCCGACACTTTCACCTTTTAATATGTTCCACATGAGTTCCCTGTTCACGTTGTCGTATGCACCGCTTATGTCCAGGAAGGCTAAATACAGAGGTCTGTTTTCCGCCTTAGCTATTTCTATGCACTGGGTAAGCACGAACAGGCAATCATCTAAGCGCCTACCATTTCTGAACCCGTTCTGAATTTCTCAGAGTATTCTATTACTTTCTACCCATGACTGTATTTTTATTTTCACCGCCTGCATCGCCAGCCTGTATGTAACTGATGTTATCGTAATTGGTCGGAAGGATTTTATGTTCGTCTTATTGCCTCTCCCTTTATAAATCAAATTCATTTTACTCTGTTTCCAGCTGTGCGGGATTTGCTGATTTGTTATGACTGCCTCCAATACTTTTGTCAGCGTTTCCTTGCGTCTTGGGCCAAGTTCATTAATTAGCTTGATTGGAATTTCGTCGATCCCTGCGGACGTACGTACATCTTGGAATATTTGCTTCCGCCTTTTTCCAGTTAAGATTCGTCAGTTCCACGCTGTTTTCTATTGTGGTGTCCTGTGTTGCTCCCTCATTTGGGATGATTACTCTATCGTCTTTCTGCAATGACTCAGCTATAACTGATGAAATGTAGTTCACACCTTCAGTAGTGTTCCTGTATATGCATGTACAGGAACGCTATCCTGCAGATGAAGACAGCGCCCCCTGACTGTGGGGGAGGTCGCCCTCTGTTAGGGGGCCACTGATTCCGCCCCATTGTATTTTAGTGCAATGAACTTTCTCCAAGCAGCATCGAAACAAACAAACAAACAAACAAACAAACAAACAAACAAACAAACAAATAAACAAACAAACAAACAAAATGCGTTGACCGAAATAAGCAGGGAAATAACCAATACGCCCAGCAAAATACCCGCCTAGAATTAGATTTCTACATGCTTAATTATTTGTCAATAAAGTACTGGATGCTGTAAAAAATCTTTTTTACATGTAAATGTATCTTTAGCGATGCGAGCGCTTTAGCTGTGGTTGTGTTGAGTGTGCTCGCATGCTGCGCAAGCGTTCCACTTGAATGCATGTGCCGTCTATGAGTAGTCCGCACTATGTTTTCCAGCGAACAATTGCTGGTTTTCTGTATGCGAGCGGTATGGCGGATAGCGGCGAGCATTCAGATTTGATCGCTCAATTCTGCGGTGTCACTGGTGCTGACAGTTCCCGGGCCAAGCTATGTCTCGAGTCCGCGTCTTGGAACCTCCAGGTGAGCACTGTCTTCACCGGAGGGTGGAAATAATAGAGCCGTTTCGTTGCTCTGGATGTAACTGACGTGTACGCCCGGCCAAGTTTCTGTGCCTGCCAAATCCAAGCCCGGTTTTCGCCGCCTTTGCGTGGTCATCGCGATGACAGCACCTCAAGAATCTACGCTAACAACCTAGCTGACCAGAAAACTTTGTCCAAAGATGTGCCTCCCTTCGCCCTGTTTTCTTGGAAGGATATTGAGAGAATACTGACCAGTGCGGTAATTCTGCGAGTTCATCCATATCTCCCGTGTTCGCGAGGCCAAGACGTGCACGCCTATTATTCTCTGTCGGTCTTGATGAATTCTCGTTGGTAACCTAACCTACAGCGTTTTTTTACTAGGGTGTTGCCGGGGCTGCCAGCGTCTTGAGCTGGAGTTTGCGCGCTCTCGGTGTGATTGTGTTGTGATGCAGGCTAGCGAAAACTGGTGCCTCGTCCGTATATCGCTCAATTTTGAGGCACTTTTTTGTAACTGCCGTGAGTGGAAGTTTTGTAAAAATGCTGTGTGGCGCACTTGCAGGTGTTCCTTGTAGCATTGGCGCTTGTAAATACATAATTTCGTAAGGCCAGCTCGAACGATTGAACGCGGGCGGTGGAGCAGCGAGCAGGACAGGACACACTCGCCAAATTTGCCGTTCTTCTACAGGACACAATACTTCTGAATGCCACTGAAGACTGGCGAAACCTAGCGGTAATGATCACGCCGCCGACCGCAGAGGGAAGTTGTGTGCTCATGACAGCATTGGTGGATCGGATTAGGGATGAGTCTGAAAGACGCCATACAAGGAACGCGGCTAATCAGTAATAAAATGTGAAGGACTGAGAGAAAAACATCAAAGGATCCTTATGCCGTATCCACAAACACTTTTCAGCGAAAACCGTTGCGTGCGTCACCTTTTCATATTCTCATGGCCAACAACTGTCATTGCACACAAATTCCCCCCCCCCCCCCTTTTTTTTTTCCGAGGGGGAAACAGATGCCGCTCCCGCAGGCCTCTTCCTTTTGTGGATAGGCACTGGCTGTGGACGCTGCCTGATGATGGTGGTATTGTCCAAGCACTTGCATTGGTGACGACAGAAAGCCAGCTGGTCTAATGTGGCTCTAGTTTGTGAAGGGACGCTGAAGGCAACTCCATCCAGTTCTTGCTATCAGTAAATTTGGTTCTACACCTCTTTCTGGCAATGCTGGTTTATGTTCAGCAGCAAATTGGATGTAGAAGGTATTTTTCCAGCGCTCAATTCATACTCGTGATGTCAAGACCAAAAAAATTACAGCCGAGTTAGCCTACTTGGCCAAATGCGAAGTATGCGCATGAGCATGTCGTGTTTCATTTCGCTTTCGGTTTGAAGCTAGGGTTTCAATGTCAGGCTTCAGGTAAAGGTTGGCCAAATTGGTGATTTGGTCATTGCGAGATTGGTGTATTCTGGATCCATTGCACACAGATGGAAGGTGAAGACGACGACATGCAGTGCACAGCGCGAGAGAGTGACAGCTAAACATGACGGGTGATAGGTTGCGGTGATAGCGTAGCGCTCTCTTGAGTGGCCAGCAAAACTGATCTGTCTGCGCCTCTGTGGGTTCGAAACCCAGGTGTGGCGCAGCTGGCTTCAGACACTCAGACAACAGATTCGAGATTAGAATTCCTTGTGCTGTTGCACTGAAAGGACTCTGTGGTCACCGTTTGGAAGCAAAAGGTCGTGTAGCCTTCCTTGGGGACCTGCTCCCTAAAAACTGCCTCGACGTCACCATCAGTGTGCTTTGAAAATGGCCTGTGGTGGTGGAACCTATATTTAATTTTTTTGCCTTTTCTAGCCTATATAGACAGCACCATATTTCAGTGAAATTGGTCTGTTTAGCATTAGAAAAACACGCCAACACAACACACGTCAATTTCAGTTTGATTTCAGTGGCCCTTTATTGGTATTCAAATGGTTGCACGTAAAAAAGGCCTTGTTTTGAAGCTCATAATGCCAGCATATGTACTCATCTTTGAAAAACGGTTGGATATCCAAGAATCAAATTTTATTGCTCTCTGGTTACCCACTAATTAAGTGACCACTCTGTAAAGTGGTTACCCACTAGTAAAGTGACCACTAGTAAAGTGGTCACTCTGGTGAGTTACCACAGCGGTGGAGTGATTTGAGTGTCTGCCCCATGTGCAGCAGATGCAGGGCTCAATCCCCAGTGCTTCTGGGTTGGTTTTCTAATAGACACAAGCTTTCCCCTGGCCTTGTGCTCAGCATCTCAGGGGTGAAATTCTCGAGAAAATAAGTCTCTGACCCCAGCTTGCTCAAACCAAACGGCCTCTGCACTATTAGAGGAGCATAGAAACCAAGTTCTCATCTGCATATTTTCTTGTGTTTAATAACTAAGTTCCTTCTCTCACGCTGTTTCAGTTTCAGTAGCTTAACAGGGGGCTGTGACATCAAGGTTCACTATAGGCCATGGGAGGTATTAAAAAATGCAATATAATTGCTGCTTCTTAATTGGTTGTCGTTCTTGATCTTCACACATGCTGGCCTATCCACTATAATGAATTAAAACAATGAAGCAGCGATTATATAGCATTTTTTTTTTGTGCCTCATGTGACCTGTACAGAATTTTGATGTTGAAGCCATTGTTTGGCTCCTCAGATGAAACAGTGCGAGAGCTCCCCGAAAGGGGGCGTCTGCAACTTGCAGGCGTTGGTGAGTGGCGACACCACGGGTTCCCGAGCATCCGCAGGGATATCCCCGCAGGGGATGATGGTGAACAGTGCATCACCACGGACCCGAGCACCCGCGCCTCGCCGTGCGTGGCATCGCCGTGTCCGGGGAAAAGGGGATCCTGGTGGTTGAGCCGATGCCGAGCGTTTGGACCTTTAAGGCCCCTCGGCGGAGGCAACACACCACTTTGGCCCCAGCTTCCTGTAGACGGCACCTCTGGCCTGAGCCGACCTGGGGAAATTGGCTGTCGCCTTTTCCTGTGCTCCTCTACATCTTTTACTTTCCTGTCTTCTTTCTGACTACTGTCCTGTCTCCTCGTCGTTCCTTGGTTTTTTCATTTCTTCATGGGCGGCTAGGGTTAACCTTGTGTGGCGAACTACCCTGGGTTTCGTCATATTTGGTTATAGTTGAGGTGTACAGCTGGCGTGGGCAGGACTTGCGTGCAAGTTGCTGACCCGTCCCCTTGTTGGGCTCCGTGATGGCTGGCTGGCACCGTGGCTGAAAAACTAAATTTTTTTATGGCTCCCCTCCATTCCCAACCTGATCGCTCTCTAAAAAGAGGGCGGAACGATGAAGATTTTTTTCAAAAAAGAAAAGCGTCATTCCCAAAATTTTATGTCATTCACAGCAAAGCTGAAGAACAACAAGCAAGACTGATTTCCCCATTCGTAGTATCAATGTGCCTGACAGATACCTTGGGGTTTGGGCACAAGGTATCAAAAATGGCTAGTGGCAACTTACTGCTCGAAATACGTGACACTGTCCAGCACTCGAAACTTGCAAACATTTTATCGATAGGGGAGATTCCTGTCTCCATCACGTCACACCGATCTTTGAACACAGTCCGAGGCGTCATATCAGAAATTGATTTTGTTCACCTCTCTGAAAAAGAAATGCTTGAAGGCCTTGCCGACCAAGATGTCATAAATGTTCAGCGGATAAATATCCGGAAGGATAACAAGGAAATAGATACGAAACACATGATCCTGACTTTCAACACCAGCACACTACCTGAAAGCATTGAAGTCGGGTACCTGAAAATAAATGTAAGGCCATATATACCCAACCTACGCAGATGTTTCAATTGCCAGAGGTTCGGCCACGTCTCACAGAGTTGTCGCGGCCGCGAAACTTGCGCGAAGTGCTCCTCGAAGGACCACCAGTCAGATGAATGTGTTGCTGCCCCGCGGTGCACAAATTGTGAGGGAGACCATGCTGCATACTCCAGGGCTTCTCCGTCCTGGAAAAAAGAAAAAGAAATAATTACTCTGAAAACCACTGAAAACATTTCTTTCAAGGAAGCGAGAAGGCGATACACCGAAACAAACCGATTCTCCTTCACTGCGAAAACAACCTTCGCCGATGTGGTGCGTGGGCACGGCGCATCACACCAGGCTTCGGCACCTGTCCAGGCCGCACGCAGTGGGCCTATGGCAGGGCCATCCGCGCCCCCTGGTGGAGTAGCTGATACTACTCCGCCAACCCCAAAGCAGGCTGCGCAGACCCCCGGGTCAGCGGGCCTCAAGACCTCTTCCCACAGGTCGAGGTCTTACTCAAAAGTCAGCGTGCATCCACGGTCGTCCAGCGCCTCTGCTGAGGCGATGGACACGACCCGGGGCAGCCCCGTGCCGTCCACATCGGACGGACGGCGGAGGTCTTTGGATCGATCAAAAAAATGTGAGGCTCCGAGTCAAGGGGCCAAATCAAAGTTAATCTAATTTTATCTGCACACACGCACACAACATTAAGATGGCTTTCATAATACACTGGAACTGCAGAGGTCTCGTAAATAACTATAACGACATAAAAGACATTTTATACACAATTTCTCCTATTGCTTTATGTGCCCAGGAAACCAATCTAGGCCCTCAGCACACAAAGGTGCTAAAGAAGTATACTGTCTTCCGCCGTGACCGAGAGGGGCGAGCAGACTCTCGGGAGGCGTAGGAATCATTGTGCAAGCTGGTGTAGCAGCTAGCGAGATCAAACTCAAAACTAGGTTCGAAGCCGTAGCAGCCACCGTGGTTGGTTACAAAACCATTACAATTTGTAGTGTATATCTTCAACCACATCTCGAAGTAAGACAGCATGAATTAGAGAGCCTTTTACAACAGTTACCGGAGCCATACTTGATAGTCGGCGATTTTAATGCACACTCTTGTTTCTGGGGCAGTGAGAAAACCGATAGCAGAGGTCAGGTTATTGAGGATTTTATACTATCCAACAATATTTTTTTATTGAACACCGGTAAACCTACTTATTGCTCTCCTAGTTCAGGAAAAATGAGTGTTTTAGATTTGTCTTTTAGCTCTCCTTCAGTTTTTAACGATTTTAAATGGGATGTCTTAGACAACCCGTACGGAAGCGATCATCTCCCTGTTAAAATCTGCCTGTCATCCCCACCATCAGTCACCCAGACAAAACCACGGTGTTGGAAGTTCAATTTAGCAGACTGGTAGCTGTTTAGAACAGCAGCCACGTTAGAAAATATTACGTTAGAAAATCTTAATGTAAATGAAATAAATGAAAAGTTCACAAATTGCATTCTTTCTGCCGCACGCTTGGCTATCCCCCAATCTTCAGGAATAGTACAACGCAACCATAAAATGTGGTGGACACGAGATTGCAAAGAAGGAAAAAAACAATAAAATAAGGCTTCTGGTATATTTCGCCGATACCCCACACAGGAGAACCTTATAAACTTTAAAAAAGCAAGAGCAAAAGTGCGGTACATACGTCGAAATGCCAAAAAATCATCCTGGCAGCGTTTCATTTCCTCGATAAACAGCCAAGTCTCTTCGAAAAAAATATGGGAGGCAGTACACAAAATGGATGGTCGCTACTCTCCATTCACAGTTCCTCTTCTGACCGCCCCTGGTGTACAGACAAATATAAAAGAACAAGCAGATATAATAGGCGAACATTTTTCCACTGTATCTAGTTCCTCTAACTATACAGAATCATTTTTAAAATATAAAGACACAGCCGAAAAAGAAAGACTGCCGATAAAGGGCAGTGCTCACGAAGCATATAATAGCCCATTTACACTACAAGAAATTAACAGTGTACTTTCTTTGGGTAAACAAACTGCACCAGGACCATATGAAGTCCATTACGAAATGCTTGCCCACTTGTCCGAACATGCTGTAGACTCGCTTCTGAAATTTTTGAACAAAATATGGTTATCAGGAGAGATTCCAGAGGCATGGAAAAAAGCCATAATTGTACCGTTGTTGAAGCCGGGAAAAGTACCTACCGCCCCTGGCAATTACAGACCTATAGCCCTAACAAGCGTACTTGCCAAATCTTTCGAAAGCATCCTTAACATTAGATTAATTTTTATATTACAATCTCGTGATCTTCTTGACATCCATCAGTGTGGGTTTAAAAAGGCGTGCTCTACAACCGACCATCTAGTCCGCCTAGAGAACACAGTCCGAGAAGCATTTATACACCAGCAACACTGCCTTGCGGTCTTTTTCGATTTAGAGAAAGCCTATGACACCACATGGAGGTTTGGCATACTGCGGGACCTTGGAGACCTCGGAATCTATGGTAGAATGCTAAAATGCTTGAGTGACTTTTTGACCAACCGTTCATTTCAAGTACGCCTGGGTGCCACTCTTTCTAAAAATTTCATTCAAGAGAACGGCGTGCCTTAGGGGTGCATTTTAAGCACCACGCTTTTTATAGTAAAAATGAATTCCCTAGCAAAAATAATGCCAAAGTCTATCATGTATTCTGTCTACGTCGACGATCTCCAGATTGCTTGCACATCCTCTAGCATCACATCGTGTGAGAGGCAAATACAGATAACAGTAAATAAACTAACAACATGGGCAGACAGAAACGGTTTCAAGTTTTGCACGCAAAAGTCAGTAGCTGTTCTTTTTTCGCTTAGAAGAGGACTGCACACTGATCCCTCCTTGTATTTAAATGAAGTCCCACTACCAATTAAAGATGAGCACAAATTTCTAGGAATGGCTTATGATAAAAAGCTCACATTCCTACCACACATAAACATACTCAAAAAGAAAGCTTCTAAATCTCTGTGTATATTAAAAGTACTTTCACGAAAACATTGGGGTTCTGATAGGACTTGTCTTTTACGGATTCATCGCTCTGTAGTACGTTCTACATTAGATTACGGATGCATAGTTTATGGATCAGCGAGGCAATCGTACCTTAAACGGCTAGACCCAGTACACAATTTAGGCTTGCGTCTTTCCACCGGTGCATACAGGACGTCACCGATAAACAGTCTTTATGTGGAAGCCAACGAGCCGTCGCTTACTGAGAGAAGAACCATGCTCACTTGCTCGTACGTTTTAAAAATCCGTTCACTACCTAAACATATTTGTCACCAAATAGTCACAAAGTGCCCATCTAGAACACTATTTAACAACAAACCATTAGCTATAAGGCCACTTCTCCTGCGTTTTGAAGATATGTGCAAAAACCTCGGCGTAATGGATGCATTACCTGGCGTTGCTCGAAGACGTGGTCCACTGCCTCCATGGTTCAATTTCCCTGTAATCTGTGACCTCACTCTTGCACATTTCCGTAAAAAGCGAACTCCACAGCAACATATATTACAAGAATTCCGTGCCCTTGAAGAAAAATACAGCAGTTTTACAGAATTTTATACTGATGGATCAAAAGCAGATTGTTGCGTAGGAAGCGCAGTGGTGCGAGGAAATTCGGAGCAAATAGTAAGACTACCACAGTGTTCCTCCATCTTCACTGCGGAGTGCTACGCAGTATGGATGACCATAGAAAAAATACTAAGTGAGAACCTCAAAAATGCTATTATCTACACAGACTCCTTAAGTGTACTTAGAGCTCTCCATTCTAAAAATGCAGGCTCCCCTCTGCTCGGTGACATCATACACAACATAGTAACTGCCACAGCTCAAGGACAAAATATAAAACTGTGCTGGGTCCCGAGTCATGTGGGAATAAAAGGCAATGAGAGAGCAGATGTGTGTGCTGGTAAAGCTCGTGGCAAGGAAATAATGAAAGTAAATATGCCGTTTAATGATTGCATGAAATTAGTAGCAAGGAAACTAAGAAAAAAATGGCAGTGGGCTTGGAACAATGAGGTAAAAAATAAACTACACTTGGTAAAACCAGTTTTAGGTGAATTTAAGTCGTGTGTGCACCAAGAACGTTTCAAGGAAGTGATCTTATGCCATCTCCGAATAGGCCACACGCACCTTACGCACAACTTCCTACTAACAAAACAAGACAAACCTGTTTGCCAACAATGTGGAGATGAACTCACGGTTAACCACATTTTATTCTCTTGTGTGGAACTGGAAGAAATAAGAAAAACGTATTTTACTGAATTTTATAATAAATGCATTCCTTTTCGTCCCGCACTGCTTTTAGGAGATGATGCAATTGTTAATATATCATGTGTTTTTAGCTTTCTTAACGAAACGGGATTTCTCAAGAGACTAAATTTTTACCCACTGGTTTGTTTGAATTTTAGTACACCTCAGCCAATTTCTCAGGCCTGAGAAGAAAGCTGAGGCTTTTATTTTGATTGGTTGGGAGCCTCGATGTCCTTCCGCAGCCAGGGAAGGCTACTGAGGTTACCCGGCCCTCTTTAAAGCTTTTACTTGTAGCCATTTATAAAATTTGTGTATGTGTTCACTGGGTAATATTAATGTTTGAGGGCCGCTAGAGCAAGGATTATTCTTGCATTTCTGTAATATTCAACAAAAGACTTTTCCTATACCTTGTTCTTGGCGCATGATGGCCTCAGTTGCCTATGTGCCATAAAACACAACACACAAACACAACACGAAACAGTGCAAGAGAAAAAAATTCATTTATAAATTATGTGCTGGTCGTATGCAAATACTGTGTGGTGATTTATGTGGGGATCTTGCACATGATTACAAACAAGAAGAAGCACCACCAAAAGTTTAGTGTGCATACTCCTTTGAAATCGCATCAGCATAATGCTTTTCTGAAATGTGGCCATTGTTTTCCTAACAGACTTGCACGTGGTAGCGAAATGTGAGTCAACGCTGGCCGCACACGTAGTCGGATGCGGATTGATGGCACCATCCAGTCTGCGCATGAAGCACGTCGACCTGTACTGTCGATCAGTCTTCAGAACACCAGTGGCAAAGGTGGCAGGCTTATTTTGACGCATTGTGGCTGCGAATGTGGTTTGGTCAAAGTCTCAGCGGAAGTCTTCCGAGCTATAAAAAGCTCGGGTGCCTACTTCGAGGAACTGAACAGGGACCACTACAAAAAGTGATGCATCCGGAAACAGCTCTCACAACTACCACCAGGCAGTGTTAGTCATGGGTAACACGCCATATCATTTTGGGACACAGGAGTGCTGCGCATCAGTAATCTGAAAATGGACATACAGGCTTGGTCTTCTGGAAAAGGTGTAGTGTGGAGCAGCGAGATGGTGAAAGCGGACCTCATGAAGCTTGTCGACAGCGCAAACACAGGCGGGGACCAATTCCATGTGAACTTCATCGCTGCAGCCGCTGGTCACCTCATTGTGTGCCTGCCACCCTACTATTGCCATCTGAACCCTATAATGCTTGTCTGGAGCGACGCAAAAGGTTTCATGGGGAGTGCAAATAAGACGTTTAAGCTCCAAGACATGGAGCCTCTGGTTTGAGAAGGCATCATGCAAGTGACTAGTGGGCCCCAGAGATGGGCATCTTCACGAGGGCGAACCCTCATGAGGGCGTCCTCACCCTCACCTCATGAGGATTTCCCTCGGTGAGGTGAAGGGTGAGGGAGGATGGGCGGATAAAAATACGTGAGGACAAGGGTGAGGGAGGAAAGACATCGTGAGTGAGGGTGAGGGAGGGAAAGACATGATGAGG
Organism: Amblyomma americanum; assembly: GCF_052857255.1. Lineage (NCBI taxonomy): Eukaryota > Metazoa > Arthropoda > Arachnida > Ixodida > Ixodidae > Amblyomma > Amblyomma americanum. The sequence goes on along the minus strand of NC_135507.1, from coordinate 117,550,391 downwards.
TGAGAGTGAGGGAGGGCAGAATTCTCTGCTTGAGGGCGAGGGTGGTGGCCCGAACCTACTCCAGGCTAACGCTTTTGTCCGTGCTGCCCATTATGAATTCCCATTTTAAAGCGCTACTTCTTAGGGTGAAGGTTCCGGGGAAGACGTAGTTTCTGCATTCAGGAGGTACTCGAGGCTAACATGAAACGCTGGTGCAGCACACCTTTTCCGTCGCCGTGATGTACTACACCACCGAAAAAAGCGCTCTTCTAACTCGAAAACCTTTTTTTTTAAACTTATGTAAAGTATTCGGTGCAACACCCTGTACAAGCGATAACAACTGGCCACTGGCCGGGCCGTGCGAGTGGCTTCCAGTCCAATGCGAACCATGGTACCGCAGTCAACATTATCATTGTCAGCCCCAAGTCGGTCAGATGATCAGAGTGTAGAGTGAAATATGTAGAAATTATACCTAGTAAGGCTGTTGAATTCCCAAGTTCTAGGCCTTCTTTGCCGGAATGAAGCCCGATTTCAGATCAGTGAGGTTTCACAGAATTGGCTGCAGCGCAAAAAATGCTTGTGCGAAATTTCACTGTCAAATCAAAGCCCGTTGGTGGCGTTGGTGTGGAATTTTTTTATTCACGCTGTGAGTAGTTCAGTACACTCATATCTTCTTTCTATATTCTATTTTTTCTGGAACCTTCGGTATAGGAAAGTGGTGCCGCACTGTGGTGGGCAAAGGGTGTCACTGTAGTCTTACCATGAAAATAAAGCAGCACCTTAACCACCTTGGTCTGGATCATTGTTCGCTCCGCCTTGCATTGTACGATGCGCTAAAAAAGAAAAAGTTGTACTGCTTTCCGAATAACATCTGCATTTCTTGGTTTATTGCTGTCCCTGGTAAGACCTGTGACTGTGTAATTGTGCGCCTGATTTTATGAACCAGTTTTCTAGCAGGCATGGTAGGTAACCAACACTCACCGTTTGAGTAAGGTGTAGACGTGCAAGCAAAAAAATCATGAGTGGTTTTGCGTGGGGTTAACCATGAATTATCGTGTGTTAGCACCGTTCGTCCTGTTTTACATGGTTTGTCTTGACTATCTATGCTGTTGCTTGGTCTGAGCATGCTTACTTTGGTTGATATGTCATGTGATGTAAGTTTGCTTGTTATTGCATCATTTTAGACTTGTACTGCGGTAGAACTGGTCATTCTCTACATTCACAGATACCTGGGAGTCCTGATTTCGCTCCAGGCGCAGAGGTGCAGCGGTTAAGCTACGTGCCACTGCCGTGCGATGGCAGGTGCTGCCATCGGTGGGGCTTGCGAGACCCGTGTTGTTCCTAAGGAATCTCTCGCGACTAGTCATTAAATTGAACTGCCACGGTGGCCAGTTTGCTCACAATCCAATGTGCAGCTTGTGATGACGTCACAACATCACTTGGCCAAGGTGGCCCACGTGCTAGAAGAAGGCTTCGGACAGACAGACAACCATGTTTTGGCGGATTGGAAGAAATAGAGCAGTAAAATGGCAACCACAGGAGTCTTTCACTCCAGATTCGGGCAGTTAGTGACTACTATTATTAGCCCAAATGCTGCATTTTAGCGAGCCGTTTGATTTTTAAGTGGCCTCAATAATGTTTTACTTTAAGCGACCACAAAAGAGCCTCACTGCAGCAGAAAGCCGGCACCGCATTGAGGGAAGACACTAAAGAAATAAATTTTAAAGCTGGGGGACCGGGATCCAAACTCGTGGGGACGCTAAAAAATGAGCTCCGCTGGCCGCTACTTCAGACCACTGTGCTGTTACCACAGCTTTTTTTTTTTTCGTTGAGTATGACATTTATAAGATTGGAAATATATTCTAGTTACATGAACTAAATTATTTACAAAGCTTTTAGGATACGCCATGAAACACATCGCAAAAAGACACCTACAGGACAGTAGACGCGAGGTATAGGCTGAGCGCATCACTCCGGTTTTAAGTCGGTCGGTTCACACGCTTTCCTAACATTTTAACAATCAGTTGAGAGAAATCCTAACATCCTGCCTGTACGAGCTGCCAAGCTCTCGTACTGTGCTTGCAATGTCATCGTCTTCGTCACGTAGCCGCGTTCACGAGAGTTGTTGAAAGTGCCAGTCTCTCACGCTGTACTTTGAAAGCATGGTCTTCATCATCTTCCATCCATGCGCGTGGAAGCGTCATCAGATGAGCATGTAGCAAACTGCACGAAATGGCGGAAGATTAGAAGCAGTGAAATTCAGAAGACCCAGTGCAATCGCAGTGTCATCAGCTAATGGTAATTAAGCTACCTACAAAATTTCCTTAGTTCTGAGTCCACTCTGTGCTTAGCACTTATTGTGACTATCGTGGTAAACGCTACTGAATTGTTTTCTAAATACTCTTGGCGTACATTAGTTTTTGTGCACAGACACAACAACGCGCTGACGCCGTAGTGGAGGGCTCCGGATTAATTTTGACTGCTTGTGCTGTTGACAGTTTCACAGCATTGGACTTGTTTTGCATTTCGCCTCCATCGACATATGGTTGCCCCAGCCTGTATTCAACCCAGCTTCCTTGGGCAGTGGCCATGCTGAAGTAATTATTTGTGTATACACGTGACAGGAACTGGTGGTGACGAAAAAAAAAAAAATTGGGCCAGTCATCTTAAACAGCTTTTGCCCGTCCAAAAAAACAAAAAAAAATATTAAATAGACACCAAGTGCCACCTGCTACAGAAATAAAACTAAATACTTGTACACCTTTTTTTCTCATAGAGCCAACTGTCAAATTCAGGATTCGACAGATACGTAGGAAACCAATTATGTAACGCGCTCCATCCTGATTGGTATAGAGTGCCTGTACCTTCCATAGTGCTGCAAACAGCTTGTGAGACTGAGCATAGAGGTATGGGGGCCAGGTGGCAATTGTATCAACTTTGGCTATGTCGGGCAGGTTGTGATAACGGCACAAGGTCACATGAACTCTCTAGACCAGTCTGAGAATTTCATGACAGAGAGGCTGGTAAATTTTTTGAAGTGACAAGCTAAATGCTATAGCGTTAAAAGCAGCAGCAGGAGAGTGTGTAGCATGTTCCGCACTCTTGCAGCGCACACTATTGGTGGGGATTAGTTGGCGGCTGACTCTCTATGGGTGGGAACGATCTTGCCAGTAATTCACTGTACTGAAATGTCACCTGCTAAGGGTGGCAGGTGGAATTTGTGTGCGTCAATCAGTTTTGTGTGTCGTACTGTATGCTTGGTGTTTTGAGAACTTGTGAATTAGTAATCCTGTTGATGCCTTTCGGGTGAGGTGCATTCACACATTGTTTTGCTGGGGCAGCTTTGTGGAAGCACACATAATTAGCAAAGTGGCACCAACCACGGCTAGCTCCAATCTGATAAGAAACAGTCACTTTGCACATGACAATGAATTGTGTTGATCTTACCATGAGGTTGGAAATGACATCGTTATTAGATGTCCTGAGGAGAATTACTAAAAAGAAATGGGGAAAAGTGTTCTGTTTGCACATACTTGCAGAGTAATGATTGGCTGGGTGCTCGTTCTTTTGTTCTTTTTACATTGGAGGTGCGCATACAAAACATTCGGCAGCTAAAGCCGATTGTTTAGCATGACTAAGCGCAGAATATCATGCAGTAGTACTAGTTATGGTGGGCACTAAAGATCATTACGCACTAGAGGCATTTGACCTAAAGGCCTTTACCCAGAAGGCATTTATCATGAAGGCTTTACCCTAAAGGCCTTTGGGTAAAGACTTGGGTGAAGGCCTGCCAAGTGTATGCACTTGGCAGGTTGTTCACAGCTTGGTGGGCAAGTGGGCCGCCTGCCACAAAGCAGGCTTCAGGTACATACATATGTATGCCTGAAATCGGAAAATGCGCCTAGTAGTGCTACCACACTAAAAAAATAATTGAAGAGTATTCTGTCGAAATTCTGCAGTAGCTTCATTTACAGCATGGGCAAGGCGGGGCTGTTTTTTCGTGTGCAGCTTGCGCTTGCAGCCTTCTATGAGGACCCAGACGAGAGCATGGACCGGTCGAGCTCCCGGGAGGCGTCCCCCGATCCTCCCAAGAGCCCCAAGCACGTGACCATAGCGGGCACTGACAAGCCGCCCGTCCGCTCGTCTGGCAGGTGAGACTCAAAGAATGGATGAACGGATGTTAGGGGCGTCCCGTTTGAAGAGGGCCGAGTTTGGGTGCCACCACGCTCGCTATATTTTTTCCCTCTCTACTTGTCTAACCAATCTGTCAGACTGAAAGGTGCTACCTAGAAATTTTCCCCTTATTGAGTAAAAACTCTGTTGACATCTACACTGGCAGACATCTACACTGTGCCAGTTTTGAATCCTGGAGTGGTACGTTTTCAGCCAACACCATCCTCTGACCATTTCGTTCTTGTTCCGTTTAATGCCTACCACAGCGGATGGTGATGATTGTCTGTTGGCTGTCCCTTGTGTATTGGGTGGACACCATGACCACCCAATTGGGAGGGTGGCCCCACTCAAAAAAAAAGAAAAATGGTAAGAAAGTTAAATGAAAGATGAGAAACAGGCAGAGTGAGACCCCATGCACATGTGTGCACAACACATGTACAAAACACGCACCAGGTGGTGCTGCTTAACAACTTCAAGTTAAGCAACATCGCCTGGCTACAAACGATGTTTTTACGAGGTGCAATTGAAAGCGCTCTTTCTCATTGGTTGTCTGGTGCCATAAATTATAGCTGCATTTTTGAATGCATAAGGCAGCAGTTCAGACCCCTGTTCCTCAAAATAAGTTTTTGTAGGTTTTTTTTTACACCAATGGCCAGCACACAAATCATTTACCATTCTTCTTTGGTGTAGATTCTGTTGAGCCAAATCAGCATTTAGAAAGCTGTGAGGAAAGCCAGAAGACGAAACCAGGAAGAGTGAGGGGGGTATTGCTCATGGGCATTGACTTTCCTTCTTGGCCACAGTAGCAGACTGTCATTCCACTGTATTCAAGGGTTGCATATTGGGCTACACCACCACAGCATACTTCACTGATGTAGCCTGCATGTGAATACTCTGATGCTGCTGCTGCGCACACCTAAAAACTTAAATCTGATGGGCATTGCTAAAACCTTAAGGGTTCATGACATCACGAGCTACCGCCACTTTTTATGCTTATGATGAGGTGACTCACCTCATCGTCGGTATTTTGTTGCTCTCTAAATGGCTTTCCTTCTTGGCCACTGTAGCAGACTTAGTATCCTCCTCAAATGGTGTTTTTACATTTAAAACATAGACACCAGCAGCCGTTCTTTCATCCGCACTTTTATTGAACGAGAGTTTTCACACTAGATGGCAGAAGGCGTTCCTTGTGTGTTGAGGCTCACCTTTTTAGCATGAGATTTTCCCGTGCTTTCAAACAAGCCGCGCATCATTCACGCGCCTGTATAGCACGGAAGAGTGTTATTAGTCAGATGATGATGGTGGAAGCGATGAGGATGTCATCTTCTAGCTTTGTTCTTCAGGTGAAGATAGTAATCAAACGCTATGGTGTATGCGGTGCAAGAAGGCCGCGTACAGGGGTGCCGTGTTTTGAGAGCTGCCACACTCTTGGTAGTCTACTAGTTTGAGGGAATCAACAGACGAATAATGCATTTTGTTCACTGTTGTTCAAAAGCAGTGCTTTATTTCTGAAGTTCCAATAGTGGGCAATACTTAGTGGCTAATAAAACATTATTTTCTGCTGTAAAAAGTTCTCCTAGATATTCTTGTGTTTTCACCCATTTGATTCCCAAGACCGTGATTAGCCATCCTCGCTTTAAAATATTTGCTTTGATTACTCATCTACGAATGAAGCCATATGCTTGGCTGGTAATTTTTTAAGAGTAGTTTTGATGCCAGATAGCAATAGTTGCTCCCTAGTTTCGAATTTGTATTGCAAGAAAAAACTATTTTCTCGCTGCGTCTTTTGAACACGGCCATGGCATCACGGGAAGACTGGATTTCCACGACTGCCGACATTCTTGCACTTCTTTTTGGCAGCCAGGACAATGCAGACTGCAAATGCCTAAACCTTTAGATCACAGTGAAAGAAGTGAGTGCGACTTGGTCCCCCGAGGTGAGGATTATTATTCGGTCTGTGAGCCTTGCACTTCAGACGTTCCTTGAGCCCTGGTTTGAAAATCCAAGAGTGTGCAGGTAAATATTCGTCAATGCGATGTATCTGGTTGTTTACATCAGCTGTATATACCATAAGCGACTAAAAAAGAATGTGCTATACCGAGATAAATTTTTGACTCTTGGTTCACATTGGTTTCTAGCCCTTATACAAGAGCACAGGAAACCCTGGCTGTAGCTTCGTTCCAAATGAATCTAGAGGCTTGTCAATGGCTCTGTTTTGATCACCAACTACCTACCAATGATGGCATAGCAGAAAACACTATGAAAATATTTATTGTACAAAGCCCAGGAAAATGTAAAATCTATCAGGAGGGTGACGAGTGCCACTTCACAGTTCTCACACTTGACTGTTTCAACATTTTTCACATTGAAGAAAAATTTTTCTTGATCTAAATTTGTGATTGTCTTGGGAGCTGAATAAAATAACAAATTTCATGTGCCACCTTTTCAACGCAATTTATTGCTAATATTTTGCAGGAGCCCAGGCTGTGGTGTGCCATCGTGAACGACCCATAGATCCGCAGAAGTGAATGGTTGAAACATGTTATAAGGAATGGTTTAAGCTTATTATTGAAGCATTTCGCATCATAAAAAAAAAGCCATTTTTGATCCCCTGCCCTTTTCTTTAAATGAGGTCAAGCAGGTCTTGCGGAATCAGGGTGTAGATGAGATGTATGTGAAAATGCTGTAAGATGTCTGTAATGGCTTTCCAGCCACTATAGCCCTCTGTTAAGCCAACAATAGAATCCGATACGGAAGGGTGGCAGGCAGGGAGACACGATCTCGCCAATGCTACTATTCACCGCCTGTGCATAGGAGGTATTTAGAGGTCTAGATTAGGAACAGTTGGAGATAAGAGTTCATAGGGAATATCTCGGCAATCTGCGATTCGCTGATGACATTGCCTTGCTAAGTCACTCGGGAGATGAACTGAAAAGCGTGATCTATGAGTTAGACAGGCAGAGCAGGACGGTGGGTATAAAAATTGACATGCAGAAAACCAAAGTAATGTTTAACAGTCTGGCAAGGGAACAGCAGTTCTCAATTGGGGGCCAAGTGCTGGAAGTGGTAAGAGAATACGTCTAATTAGGGCAGGTAGTGGAAGCTGATCCGTATCATGAGAGGGAAATAACTAAAAGAGTAAGAATGGGTTGGAACACATTTAGCAGGTTCTTTCAGATCATGAATGGCAGTTTACCAATATCCCTCAAGAGAAAAGAATACAAAGACTGTATCTTACCAGTGCCCACCTGGGAGGCAGAAATGTGGAGGATAACAAAACATGTTCAACTTAAGTTGAGGACAACGCAGTGAGCTATGGAAAGAAAAATGAGAGGTTAAGACACAGGAAGAGGGCAGAGTGGGCAAGGGATCTAGCACGGGTTAATGACATCCTAGTTGAAATCAAGAGGAAGAAATGAGCTTGGGAAGGGCATGTAATGCGAAGGCAGGATAACTGATGGTCCTTAAGGATAACGGAGTGGATTCCAACAGAAGGCAAGCGTAGCAGGGGGCGACAGATAGTTGAGTGGGCGGATGATGGCCGTAGCTGGCACAGGATGGGGTTGCTTGAAGAGAGATGGTAGATGTTTCTGCCCTGCAGTGGGCAAGGTTTGGCTGGTGATGATGGGGATGGGGCAGCTCTACACCTGCCAGGCATTCATCATCGTCATTATCGACCTAACTATGCCCACTGTGGGACAAAGGCCTCTCTGATATCCCTCCAGTTGACCCTGCTCTATCTTGCTTAGCATTACTCACTGTTATGGGGGCACTTCTCACTTGTTGGTGTTTTAGGATCCGGGGATTTTCGGACCTCGCCAATGATGACAGTGCCAACGAGGATGAGGGCCAAGCGTTCTATGCAGGTGGCTCAGAGCGCAGGTGAGTGACTTGATCCTCTCCCATCACTTGGCTGCCATTCGAACGCACTGGTGTCCAGTTGTTGGCTGGGCAGGGCAGAGCTAGAGGAGAAAGCGTGACGTCCGGCATTCCACATGCGTTTATCTGAGGCATTCTCTTGTCTTTTAACCCTGCAGCAGTGTACAGAGGTGTTCTGTTGGCTTCTTCTACGTCTCCATCCTTGGGCCTTTGCCCTGCAGTGGGCGTAGTTAGGTTGGTGATGATGGTGATGGTGTTTGAAAGGAATCTTTGTTAATGAAGAATGAATTTGAAATTACTCTGTTACTTTTAATTTGTTCGACCATTAATTTGTTCGACCAAAGCTCGAGTATGCAATTATTTCATGGGATTCTCACACTAAGTCAAATGTCAGTCACCTTGAAAGAATGCAAAGAAAGGCAGTTAGGTTTATATTTAATAAATTCGCACAGACTCACTCTTCCTCTAAAATTATGGCAGACAATTGTACACCTACCCTTGAATCACGTCGAAAGCAGTTGAGACTTGAATTCCTTTCCCTGCTTCTTAACAACAAACTTCAAATGAATAAATCGCCTTATATAACGCCTGCATTAACGCGCCACACAAGACACCATCATCCTGACTCACTCACACCCTATTATGGTCGAACTGATACGTATAAATTTTCCTTTTTTCCTCGGACAATATCAGACCGGAACCATGGTTTACTGGCTACAGTGTGACTAGTAATTGTATAAATGTGTACTTGTCGGTTCCTGTTTTGTTCATTATTATTTGTATAAATTCTAATGCGCCTCTGCTTGGACCCACGGGTCTGCAGTATGTAATAAATAAAATAAAAAGTGTCAATCACGCAATATTTAGGGAACATGTCTATGAAGGCGAAATTCTAGAAGCCTGTGTACTGTGCGATGTCAGTGCACGTTAAGGAACCCCAGGTGGTCGAAATTTCCGGAGCCCTTCACTCGGCGTCTTTAATAGCCTGAGTCGCTTTGGGACGTTAAACCCCCATAAACCATAAGCCATTTAGGGAACATGTATTTTTGTGTGTTGATTTTAAATGTGTCATTTAATTTCATGTAAAACAAGTTTCGTGTGCCCTTATGCATTATTTTTGTGTAATTTTTTACAGAGGGCATATAAGAAATTTTTCTGCAAGGAACTTGTTTAAAGGGGTCGTGAAACGTTTCCTGAAAATTTTGAACGACGTGTATATTTCGAATTCTGACCCTTTGTTCTAATCTATACCCTGGTTTGTTTCGTCATCCGGGTTGACTGATTAGCTTTGGCAGGGGAAGGAAAACGCGAGCTACTTCCGTCCCGGCTAATTGGAGGGACCTCCGCTGAAGGCAGTAGCTCCGTACACCATCGGTTGTGAACGTAACCGAAGGAAGAATTGGCGCTAGTGTCTGTGGTAAAGAACAAGGTGTTAACTGCAAGAAGGCGCTGAAAGGAGAAAAGATGTCTCTCTCTCTTTCTATCCCGTCTGAATTTCTGACCCGCGTGGCCATAGCAACCGCCACGCATCCTTTGCACGTTTCGCGAACTCCGTCAGTCGCTTTATCTCAGGTGCTGTCACCTGCTGTGCAGTGCCAGTTGAAGACACTTTGGCGTCGTGTTCCTTTATCTGTTAGTGATGTTGGTGCAGTGGCAATTACGGTGCTGGCAATTACGGCAATTACGCCACGAAACGGGGCAGGCAGTTCGCCTGCCCCGTTTCGTGGCGCTCTCAAGCAAGCTAACCTTTCCCCGCATACGCACCTTCCAAGGTCGCCCTCCCGCCCCTCCTCGCAACTTTGCTCCCCTCTCACTCTTGCAAATCCGTGCGTGGCCTCCGCGATCAACCGCGCCGCCGGTGCCGATCGTAGAGGCTACGCTTCGGGAAGCAGGCCTTCCGTGGGAGCCAGGAGGTGGCTGCACTGAATGCCAGCCGTGACATGAATCCCCAATTACGAGTGCGAGAAGCTGAGGCCAAGCGTCAGCAGCGGCAGGAAAACCCCGAGTTCAGAGCACGTAAGGCCGAGGCCCGGCGCCAATAGCGGCAAGAAGATGCTGAACTGAAGGAGCGTGAAGCTGAAGTCAAGCGTCAGCAGCGGCAGGCAGACCCCGAGTTTAGAGCGCGTGAAGCCAAGGCCAGACGGCAACAATGGCAGGAAAACTCGGAGTTGAGGACGAGAGAGGCCGAAGCCAGACGACAGCAGCGGCAAGACTGTCCAGAAATTCGAGCCAGGGAAGCCGAGGCCAAGCGACTAAGGCAAAGAGCTGAGGCAGAACAACAAGCGCGGGAAAGGTTAGCCCAGCATGCGAGTGTGACAAACATGTTTCACAAACGCTTCACACAGAATCCATTTGGATACTCTTGCACTGTGTGCGTTCGGCTTTGGCACAAGAATGACCTAAAGCCTCTTCCAGAAGCGCATGCCACAGTGGATGCCGACTCATTTGGACGGATGTTGTGTGTCGCACTTGCAGGCAGACCATCCGGCAAAATCGCATTCCTAACTTCTCCACTACGAATGGCTATGCGTACCCACCAAAGCCGGCGCATTTACCAAATATTGATCTCTTGAGTGAGTGACTTGTGTCCCCCTTTATGCAGATGCGGAGGTTGCTATACAGTGACAGCGGCCAGTTTGCCATCAGAGGGCTGATTGTGAACGTGCCTATCAATGTCGACACAGTGGCCCAAATGGTGCCTCGAAATCTGTCGAAGAAGATCAAGCGTTGTGTGTTCACATAAAGCGCCGGATGATATACAAGAGTGTGTACATTCATGTCATGGTCAAGAAGGCTGAGTTGCTTCCGTGCCAAAGTAGAAGACTGGGCGAGTTGGTATGTACTCATACTGAAAAACAGCGCACACAATACAAGGACCAAGAAAACTCGTGTTGTCATTTCTTTTCTTCGTCCCTGTATTGTGTGCGCTGTTTTTCTGTATTGCTTCCTTGGCTTGTGTTCCTGGAGAAGTCTACGTTGTATCGCTACTATGGCATCCGAATCTGTCGAGAGAAGGCAAACAAATTGTGCGACAACCTGGCAGAGCCAAGCGACGAGAATGCCGAACGTATAGACGATTCCGTAGACCACCATAATCCAATGGAGACAGTGTTGGCCATGTCACTCAGTCAACAGACACTCGTCATCGATGACAGCAACGCTCTGGTTATGGCGCCAGGGGAAGGAATAACACCCGTCAGATTTGTGTATGACCAACATGCAGAGGAGCTGTCGTTTCCACAAATCTACCTCGCTGAGCATCGAAATATCAGCTCAGAAAGCAAGCCTAGTGTCTACACCATGACATCGAGCGAATGTCAGTGAACTGACCGTAGGGGTGCGACAGCTTACCACGTGCTCTACATGGCAGCCAAAGTGATGTGTACGCGAGTTGCATTGTCGGTAAACGTCTTCTTCAGGAAAACATCTGGCATGGCCGTTGTAACCAAGGCGCAGCTGGACGACCGAGAGTTTGTCGAGAACGCGGTGGATTATGACATGGCGTTCATGAACGGTGTGCCAAACACGGTGCAGTACTGGCACCGACGCAAGCAGGACATGTTCGCCGTGATCCGCCAGCTCGGTAAGCCAACTGCGTTCCTTACTCTGTCTGCCTCTGAAATACACTGGGACGGATTGATGAGGCTCCTACAACGTCTTCACATCGATCCAAACCATCTGCAAGTGCCATTCGAACAGCTCCACCTATGTGAGAAGTCCATGCTCGTGAGCTATGACCCGGTGGTGTGCTCTGTGTACTTAGATCACATAATGTGGGTGATAATGCAGATTCTGCAACACAAGACAGTTTCACCGTTCGCCCTCTATGTGGTCACGGAGTACTTCAAACGCATTGAGTTCCAACATCTGGGCAGTGCTCACGCTCATTCGTTGCTCTGGCTCGAGAATGCGCCCAACGAGGAGCTTGGCCCGCAAATGCCCGAAGCAGTCCATATGGCCGAACATTTAATCTCTCTGGACGCCGAAAGCCTTCATAGACCTCGCTGTCAGTCGCACCAGCACACACAGACGTGTTACAAGAACGGCAGAACGAAATGTCGGTTTAATGTGCCTTTCTGGTCGATGGAAGAAACTCGAGTGATCATCCCACTCCCGCCTGCCCATACTGAGGAAGAAAAGAAGTCTCACAAAAAGTTAAAGGCAAGGTACAACAAAATCGAGGACTCTCTTGAAACAAGTCTACGAATCGATCGAGGATATGCGCCGCCACAATAACGTCACAGATGCCGAAGAGTACATTGCAATCGTACATGCTGGCGTTTCCCCCCCCCCCGACTCTGATGTTGAAATGGAATTGTGATCAAGTTAACTTCAATTTTTTCAACTCGTGGATAGCGTCTGTACTGAACTCTAATATGGTCCTACAGATCGTCCTAGATGTGTACGCGTGTGCAGCATACGTGGTCGAGTATGTGAACAAGGCAAGCTGAGGTATGTCGAACCTGCACAGACCTCCGTGCAGTCGTGGACGAATCTCCACACTCGAGCGTAACCTACACCCAAGCCCTCCGACAACTCAGCGTGAAGATGCTGAAAGCAGTCGAGATCTTGGTACAGGAGGCGGCCTGGTATCTGCTCGGCCTTGGCATGTCGCACGCGAGTCGCGTCGTGGTCACAGTCACCTCGTGGCCGGAGGAGCAAGTTCGCATCCTCAAGAGTCGGGAGTTGGTGGATCGTGATGGGTTGGATGAAAGCAGCACGGACGTGTGGTGTAAGACGACCATACAGAAGTATGAGGACTGCGCAGAAGATAAGCTGCGCTCACGTATGCCAAACACCTGACGTCGTTCAACGACAACGGCCGACCGAGAGCACACCCTGCGGTTCTTCGCTACCACGCCTATTCATGTCCAACGGGCTCAACTTTATGCACGAGCACGTGCTTCTCTTCCACCCGTTTCGGCACGAGGTGTATATCCTAGACAAGAACAAGTTCGTCGAAATTTACGACCACTGTGTGTCGGAAATCCTGGCTGTCAAAGCTCGGTTCAGCAGTCCTCACATTGACCTTGCGGAAATGGAAGAGCTTTGTAAAAACATAATCAACGAAGAAGCTGCTGAGCGAGAGGCTTTCGACAGACAGAGAGAGGTGGGGCGCAGGATGACCGATCTACTCGTGAACATAAATGACGACTCCGACATCCTCGGTGAGGTTGGCGAAGGAACGGCCGTTCAACAGGCTTAGTGAGAGAGTGATCAAGCGGCTGCCACGAGATGTTCAGCCGTCCAGATGCGCACCGACATCATGCCCACCAACGTCTACTTGCATCGAGTGAGGATGATGAATGCGGGCCAATTTGAGATCGTGCGCGAAGTCATTCATCACCTGACCACGCTCGACTCTGAGCCCTTGCTAGTCTTCTTTACCGGAGCAGCCGATTGTGGCAAGACGTTCGTGCTACGCACCATCATGGATGTTTACAACCGCTTTTTCAGAAGTGGAAACCAGGATGTGAGCATCAACTATTTCGTTGCCTGTGCAACCACCGGCAAAGCAGCCATGGCAATCGGTGGGGTTGAGTGCATGCCGCCTTCAAACTCGTCGTATCTGGCAAGAATCCGGACAGGAGTCTCAGCTCGAGCGACGCTGATTCCTTCCGCTGCATCTTCAATGACGTGAAGTGTATCATAATCGATGAAATCAGTATAATGTTGACAGACACGCTCGTGCTGATTGATCGGAGACTTCGCACAATCTCCCTCAAGTACATGGAGACCTTTGGCAGATTCGATGTCATTCCATGCGGTGACTTGAGGCAGCTTCCCCCGGTCAGAGCAGCTGAGGTGTATAGGAGGTCTAAATTGCACTAGACTGTCTTTGATACGGAAAGTATGCCATGGCATAACCTCTCCTACTTCCAACTCGAAGATGTCGTGTGCCAGAGCAACGAGAGGTTTACTGCCATACTGACCAAGATCGGGGACGGGATAGGGCTCGCTCTGGACGAGGTGTCTCTCTTGGAAAGCCGCTTTGGGACCACCGAAGAAGCTGCCAACAAGTGCCCATCCGGAGTGCGCCTCTTCTACACAAACAAAGATGCTGACGCTTTTAACATCGCTGCCGCCGAGGCCTGTACCGAATACACGATACACTGCTTGGCTATAGACACCATTTGTGGGCACAGGTCCGATGAGGAGTACACGCATGCCAAAGCCACAGTCGCCACCATGTCCAAAGTTGAGATGGCCAACTTGGCCCCTTACATCCTGCTATGCCTTGAGAAGCCCTACATGGTCATACGGAACATCGACGTGTCGGACAACCGCGTCATTGGTAGTGTGGGGATCCTCCGGCATTTGCAACAACCTCTTGCGCGTATGGATAGAGTTTCCCACTAGTGTGGGTGCAGTGGCTCTGCTGAAGGGACGACGCTACCAAGCCAACGATCCTGACATTTGCGGTAGTTGGGTTCCCATCGAGCTCGTCACCATCGGGTGCCACTTGAAGGGAAATGGTCTGGGCCACATAACCGTCAGGCGCGAGGGATTCCCTGTGGTCCAGGCGAGCGCCATAACCGTTCACAAGTCTCAAGGTGGCACCTACGATGAGGTTGTGGTTGATTACTCAAAGTCGCACAATCAGAAGCTTGTGTACGTCGCTCTCAGCAGGGTTACCACCATCGACGGGTTGTACCTGACGAACAAGGACAACGCCCATCGGTTCCATCATTTCAAGGACAACCCGGATCGCGCTCTTGCCGACGAGTTCAGGAGACTCGGCAACCATCGTCTCCATCGTCTTTGAAGGAATCCACATTGACTTACACTACGATGAGTGAAAATGACAGTGTGGTGTGTGTTTATGTGTGTGCTGAGTGAGCGAGATACTCGGTGCTTGTGAACGCTAAAGGAACAGGGGAGCAAGAAACGTTGTAGTGTGCACAAAACAGTGCAGTAATGTAGAATGTAAGAAGCACTTGTTAGAACAAATAATTAGAAAAAAGTTGTGCTGTGTACTTGGTGTTGTATTATGAAAACTATGTCATTGTGTGACTCAAGAGCATGCCAAGCGAATGAGTGGGTGGTGCGAACGGGGTGCGATAATGCTATCACGTTCCACTCTTAAAGGTGAAGCTTAAGCATTCTCCAACTTTTTGTCACTCTTGTAGCAGTGCAAACGTTTCGTTGGCTTCGTTCAAATCTTTGGCCCTGGTTGTTATTCGGGATGGCAGACGGGAAAACCGTGCCCACTTCCATTGTATTCAGCGGTAGAGATGATGAAAGCGGCCTGGGCGGAGGTGACAGCCACTGGCATGCGGAACTGCTTCTGCAATGCCGGCTTCATCGACACAGTGTCTGCTGATGCCGAGCCTGATGCTTCGGAAGATGACCAACCCGGCAGCGATTTGTGGCAGCGCGCCGTCAACTCCAACATGGGGGGGTCATGACTCATGACATTGGTTGGAATGATTTCATTTGTGTCGATGACGACGCCGACACCGCGGAACCGTGCATGGACGAGGACATCATTTCTGAAGTGCGGGACGAGAGGGACGTGGAGGAATCAGATGAGGATGAAATTTCGGAGCCAGCACCCATAAGTGCGCCAGTAGCAATGGGCTACATAGAGAGCCTCAGATAACTTGTCTATGCTAAGGGCCTCAGTGAAGAGCACGCTTCTGCTTTAAATAAACTGGAAGCCTCTCTCATCAGATCTGCGCTGCAAAAACAGATATCCATCACGAACTTTTTCGCAAAGAAAAAAATTTTGTGTTTTGACAAGCAACTATCTTACTGCAACTATCCACTTACTGCGAACTTCGGGATATAACAAACGGACGCCACTCATGTTCGTTATAAGCGGGCTCGACTGTATTTCCTTTAGACTGAAAGTAATGGGAGGAATATATAGGCCAATAAACCCATGAAAATAGGTTCTTTGTTCTCAGTACATTGGCCCAGTGCTTTTTTTCGTCGTGATGTGTGTCCAGCAACCAATTTTAACATGCCACAATAGCAAACAAAGGGTGTACGAAAACCCAAGTAAAGCGTGGCGTGTGGCCGTGAGCAGGACGATACATCTGCCCACGTACCCTAGAGGGCCCAGTATTGGACCAGTCCATGCGTTAAGCAGGTGCCATGCGAACACCCCCTGCGAACACACGCTCATTTTGAAAGAACAGCACGAATAAGGACGGGAACGACAGTAAAGACGACACAACGAGCGCTTAC
The DNA here is from genome assembly GCF_052857255.1 of Amblyomma americanum. Taxonomy (NCBI): domain Eukaryota; kingdom Metazoa; phylum Arthropoda; class Arachnida; order Ixodida; family Ixodidae; genus Amblyomma; species Amblyomma americanum. Next base: position 117,534,167 of record NC_135507.1, on the reverse strand, counting down.
TGTCAGCTAACTTCGTTTGACTTGAAATGCCATCTATATATGCATGACCATCTGGAAAAAATTTCTTGTAAGGAAAAGGAACAGAGTGTACAGTCACAGATAACAAACAAACAATCCACTGAGCCCTCAGCTTGGGTCCAGGAGTGCAAGCTCATTATCTGTAAGAACGAAGTTGAGCCCACATATAACGGCCCCACTTAAGACAAACTTTCGCTTATAACGAACGAGACCTGCGCGGCCATCAAAATATACATTGTTTCAGTGCCACAAAATCGCACGTCTAACGAACGTCATTAAGCCCTGCTGATCAGTTACAGCGAACGGACGGCGTAAACCTGGCACTGCGATGAGAGATAACCTGCCTACGACCCCTTTGTGCGCCCAGCGCGCGGTATGTTTTCGCGAGCCTCATCGCAGGCGAACTTCCCGCCCCGTTTCGTGCCGCTCTGAAGCGAGCTACCCTTTCCCCGCCGACGCGCCTTCCAAGATCGCCCTCCCGCCCCTCCTCGCAACTCCGCTCCCCTCTCATCTCTCTTGCAAATCCGTGCGTGGCCTCGGCGATCAACCGCACTGGTGCCAATCGCGGAGGTCATGCTCCGTGAAGCAGGCCTTCCGTGGGAGCCAAGAGGTGGCTGCACTGACGCTCACGGATGCCCCTCATTGGTCTCTCCGCTGGCGCTGTGCGCTGTGCGTTTGTAACTTTAGCCACGGCCGGACTCGAGTATTGGCGTCGGCGCGCGCTTTGTGCGGCCTGTGCACTGGGGGCGTTTGTTGTCTGCCTCCGCTGCGCAGTCGTGGCGCTACGACCCTACCGCTCCTCAGCCGCCAGACTGGCCGCTCTCATGCAAAATGCTGCGGCGCGTTGGCGCTTTCGCTTGCTGATCGCGTTTTTGCAGCGCTGCAAACTATTTTGAATCTATTCAGGCTAGTATATACTCAATTTGCAAGCCTGCACATGCCTTGCGCATTGATGTATTTGAGTTGCATATTGTTAATGACCAAAGGTGGTGTGAATTTGTACTGTATAGTAATATTCTGCCACATATCTCAACTATACTCCTTTTATGGTAGCAACAGCTCATGGTCACTATTCACTAAGTGTTTACACTACCTGTTCGACTACTAATTGAAGCTAGCTGGCAGAGTGAGATGCAACCATGAACACGGCTTAAACAAGAAAATTAGCTGTGTTATCATACAGTTATATTGGCTAAGAGACTTCAAGATGAAACAAATACGTCTTCCCAAGTGTAATAACTTTGCCTGCATTTGAGCAACCTTAGTTTAAAACTAACTGTTTATTTTGCTCTGCTTAAGTTTAACTCCTAGGTATGCACTCCTACTTAATTCCAACTTAAATTACTAATTAATCTACTGCCACCTGCTTTTAAGAACATCAAAAACAAACCTCAATAAATTATTTGTGTTACTTAAAAAGGCAATAACGCACGTAGCTGGAATCAGTTTCACAGCCCACACCGTTCTTTCTTCCTTCAATATAAAGTTATGTTAAGTTTAACTCCTAGGTATGCACTCCTACTTAATTCCAACTTAAATTACTAATTAATCTACTGCCACCTGCTTTTAAGAACATCAAAAACAAACCTCAATAAATTATTTGTGTTACTTAAAAAGGCAATAACGCACGTAGCTGGAATCAGTTTCACAGCCCACACCGTTCTTTCTTCCTTCAATATAAAGTTATGTTAACATTATGCACGAATATCCATGCCCAACATTCTCGAACAAAAATATTGAATATTGGAAAATGGTAAGGTACTAATTTATGGAAATATTGAAGGTAAGGAGATACTGAAGGTGCTGTTTAACAAATTTCGAGAACGTACGGAAATATAGACTGTTGTTGTACAGTCTCATTAGGATTTAGAAAAAAAACTAAACAATCAGTGTCGCGTTTAGGTAATCGCCGATTTAACCGAATAGGCTTGAAATGGACTGCAAACTGAATATACAAGGAGGAGAAAGAAAATTCAAGTTCGCTTAAATCCTTGGTGGCTTATAGGATACACCAACATACATTTTACGTGACAGTTTTACCTACGCCACATATGCAACTTGAATTGATTGTTTTCTACCGCATTCATCGTTAATATCTTCCGACGCCGCATACATTTTGAGAAAGATCGTACATGTGATTCAGCTGAGAGGGACCTAAAATTTCGGCATGATGAGTGTCCATCCACGAATTATCGCGTGCTTACATCCACTCCGCCATGAACCACCAGCTGCAGTACCCTTTCATTGAGAATGCGCGACAAGTGATAACCGTGTGAAATAAATTTACCGTAGTGCGAATCATGGGCTTAACCAATTTATCTCTGCAATATCTACACTGTACTAGCTTTCTTTTCTGTACTTGATTGTGACATCACTGAACTGACATCATGAGCCTATGGAACTCGCCCCCCTTAAGAAATTATTTACAGGCCGATCTGCTGCACCAGATACATTATGTAGCGAAATTAGTGTTTTGCTTAGGCATCCGTCGGTACTATTTGAAGGTATTCACGTTACATACTGTTTTGGAAACGTGATATACGTATATGATTCAATAAGAGCCCAGGATTTCCACTGATTTGAGTGAAAAACCACCTATATTCTTGCATGTGTACTTCCAGAGCTTGTTTACTTTGGCTCGAACCGTCATCTGTGGTTAGCTACTACTGAGTATGCGCGCCACGAGAACAAAATTGACCACAGTATATATTGTGCATTGACCCCCGCAATACCTGCCCTATAGTCGTTTTGATTCCTGAAATGGGAGGGTGACTTGTCGGTGTTTTTTTAACAGCCTGTGCTATTTGAACAATTATCCTCTGTAGTTCTATCTCCATAACGTACATGCCTGTGTTGTTCCTCTGCTTGTCTTTTTTTTTTTTCCGAGACGCCGATTGTCGTTAATCGGCGCTTGGAAGTGCGAAACCGGGCGCGCACCACCAGCCGCCACAGGCGCGAGTGGCCCGAGAACGGTTGGGTCACCGCTCCCCTAGCGGCGGCAGAGAGAACAACTCGCAAACACGAGCCCCCATTGTCCGCGTGCTCAGTGCGAAGGCCATACGAAAGAGCGCGCGCTCCCCTCGAGACCGGCTGTGCTTTAGCTTGGCTTGATTGGCTTGATTGCCGCCTGTGCATTTTGCACATCCACCCCATCATGCGCTTTTGTCACTCTTGTTGCGGTGCGGATGTTTTGTTCGCTTCGTTCAAATCTCGGGCCCTGGTTGTAATTCGGGATGGCGGACGGAAACACCGTGCCCATTTTCATTGTATTCAGCGGTAGAGATGATGAAAGCGGCCTGGGTGGAGGTGACGGCCACTGGCATGAGGAACTGCTTCCACAAGGCCGGCTTTGTCGACGCAGCGTCTGATGCCGAGCCTGATGCTTCGGAAGATAACCAGCCCGGCGATGATTTGCGGCAGCGCGTCATTGACTCCGACATGGGGGGTCATGACATTGGTTGAAATGATTTTATTTCTGTTGATGACAATGCCGACACCGGAACGTTGCATGGATGAGGGCATCATTTCTGAAGTGCAGGACGAGAGTGACGCGGAGGAATCAGATGAGGATGAAACTTCGGGGCCAGCACCCATAAGCGCGCCAGTAGCAATGATCTACATAGAGAGCCTCAGACAACTTGTCTATGCCAAGGGCCCCGACGATATCACGCTTCTGCTTAAAATAAACTGGAAACCTTCCTCATCAGATCTGCGCTAAAAAAACAGACGCCCATCGCAAACTTTTTCGCGAAGAAAACGTTTTTTTTTTTGACAAGCAACTGTCTTTAAAGCTGTGGTCCACTTACTACGAACTTCGAGATATAACAAACGAACGCTTCGTGACGCTCATGTTTGTTATAAGCGAGCTTGACTATATTGTGGCCTTGCTGATGCATATGCCTCGATTTTTTGTGATATGCTATGATTCCACAACCTCCCGCGTGGTCTTGTCCCTGGGTTCGTACAATACTGTTGCTATGTTGAATATGAGCGAAACACCCGCTGCATGTGAGACAGTGCTTGACAATGTGAGAATCTGGGCCTTTGTTTTCGACATTTGTGTTGTGCTCCCAAAGGCGCGTGTTCAGACATCGTCCGGTCAGCCCTGTGTACTTGGCTCCGCATGATAGATTGATCTGATATACTACGCCTTCATTGAACGCGACGAACTGCTTCTGATGGCGTATAGTACAACCCTTGCGTCCACCTCTGTTCGGTGATGCCAGCCTTTGGTGCACCGTTGTACAGATGCGGGCCAGTTTCAAGGGAGTGGATGGAAAAACGTCAATTTGATTGCGCTTCGCCACGTTGTTGAACCCATGTGAGAGGCGGTGTACATGAGGATTGACAGCGAACTTATCACCCTTATCACTGTTCTGTTGTTGGCTGGTGTGGGAATACCTGCTTCTTTTCCTTTAGCTAGCTCCCCCGTGATGCATGCCAGTAGTTGTTGCGGGTAGCCTGCTTCCTTTAATCTGGTCACCTGGGCTTCGAAGCTAATGTTCATCAGATGAAAGGACGATTTCTTCAGGACATTCTGTAGGCATGATTTATCTATGCAATTTTTAACTTTCTTCTTCTTGTTGTCTGGAGTGTTCTATATATTTTCTCGTTCCAAGTAATAAAACTTGTACTAGTCAGCGCCTGTCCTCATGTGTCTTTCCTTTTGTCCCTGTCAAAAGTCGCACTGTTTCTTTTTGAAAAGGAAGCGGACTTCTAGACAAATTGTGAGATGTTGAATCATTTCAGCTCCTTCCGACAAGCAGACATTTTCAACCTTGCATCGTTTGGCACATGATGGCCTTAGTTGCCTATTGCTGTAAAATCCAACAGAACACGACATAACACACATACTTGGGAAGGAAATGATGACATGGAACTGCGTCCACTGTCGGAATGCCAGGACGATGGGCTTCCATATTTGGCTTGGCTAGTGTTGAGTCATAAAGATTGGTGCATCTAAGTTACATGGCATCTCGCTGAGTGAAGACGACATTATGGTTTCGTTTGACGTGACATCGCTTTTTACTAGCGTACCAGTGGATTTAGCAGTAGCTACGTGTGAAAAAGCCCTGGAAGCTGACACTGGTCTCCCTGGCCGTACACCCTTCGATGTTCCGGAACTTTGCGAGCTGCTGAGATTTTGCCTTGGCAACACTTATTTTTCCTATGGCGGCAGTTTCTATCAGCAGACACAAGGCACGGCAATGGGGGCGTCAATATCAGTCACAATGGCCAACTTAGTAATGGAAGCCCTGGAAGAAAAAAAGTACTAGCCACCTTCAATCCTGCACCCAGAGTCTTCTACCGCTACGTAGACGACTGCTTCTGCATTTTGAAGAAACAAGACGTCTCGCGCTTCCTGGACAGCCTAAACATCCAGAATGCGCATATACAGTTCACCTTTGAACTTGAGAAAGACGGCTCTTTGCCATTCCTGGATGTACTGGTTCGCAGGTATGAGGGCGCTCTCACCTTCTCGGTCTATAGGAAGCCTATGCATACAGGTCGCTACCTCAATTTTATGTCTTGTCATCCGGCTGGCCACAAGACGTCGGTGGTATCGTTTTTAATAACACGTGCCGTACGCATATGCTCAGATGAAAATTCATTGCAAAACGAGCTGAGGACGATTCACTGAGAACTGACTAATAACGGTTACCCTAGTCGCTTTGTCTACAATATTCAAAAGCGGATCTTACAGCCGGAAACACAAAGCAACAAGACATTCCAGGCACGTGCTGCCATTCCTTATGTGCAGGGAATCAGCGAGGTACTATCGCGCGTGTTTTCAAAATATGACATGCGCATTGCCTACATCCCGACCAGCAAGCTCCGTAACCAGCTCGTGAACGTGAAAGATAAACTGCCGATTGAAGCATTTCCAGGTGTCATCTACCAGATTCCATGTGCTGATTGCCCCCAGGTTTACGTTGGCGAAACAGGAAAGTTCCTCAGAAGGCTTAACAACCACAAACGTGACGTAAGAAATAATAATCGCACGACGAACGCCATTGCCGAGCATGTGCAACTTGGCGGCTGATGGAATCTCTAATCATCCAATCGACACCAGCTACCATGAACCGGGTGCAAGGAACCATGCCACCCATCTACGCACGCTCTTTGCGCCACGTGTTACGTATATAAGTCGCGACAATTTCTTGTCCCGCTCAGTGATCAAGGAACCCATACGAGGTTCCGAAAATTCTTGAATTTCATGACATGGTCAGTGATCGCATTCCTTTTTCTTTAAAGATTGGTTCAAGTGTAGCAATGCGACTTTTCTCAAGGCAGACCTCAAAGAAAGGCTGTGCAAATTTTTGTATGAGCCTAATACAGTGGAGTCTGTGATAAAAACATGGTTGATATGAATTTCGGGATGATAAGAATTGGTGTAATTTATGAATTTGTGAAATTTCTGGTCAGAGTGCATTGTGTACAATGCTCAAAATTTCGGATGTTCCGAACACTCTCCTGTGCCACTACAGACGATACAAATGCGCAAGCTGTGACTGAACCTTGGAGTACTGTAGCCGTTGCCCGTGCATCACCGATGCTTCAATTGCTAGCCATGTGTTTTGCACTGTGAGCATGGGCACACGGCCTGCACATCTCTGAGTGCGTGATTGCCAGCCACGCTGTACGCACCGCAAGTAGCAAACTGCAGCCGAATCAGCCTTAAGCTGTTCTGTGGGAATCCATTTTCTATGTTTCTGCTGATGGATTTTGTTCATTCTATATGATACAAATTTTTTCACGACCCCGTGAGGTTCGTCTCATAGAGATTCTTCTTGTGCCAAACATTTGCCTAGGCTAAGTTTGTTAAAAAAATGTAAAACTCCCTATTTAAAGAACTTGGTCGGCACAGAGAGGCGAGAATTGTGCCTCTACTGTTTAGACCTAGCCATCTTATCTTGGAACTATCCTAGCCATGCCAAATACAAGACCACATCTTCCAGGCATTACCACACTCTGGATAAAGTACGTTGAAAGGAACCATGAGACAATATTTGCTGGGTTTATGGAAAGGACACGAGTGATTGGTATTTCATCACTTGTCACTCCACTACAGAAAGTTTTTACTAGCTTCAGTAAAGCTCATGATAGCGATTAAAAACGATGCTGCTCCTCTGTGCCAACATGCAAAATTAAATATAGAAAAGAAAACTGGTTGGACTGCAAATTCACTGCTCCACATCAGTGGTGCTTGGACGCCTAAGAATGCGTGATGAGGTGTCATCCTATTTGGTTTGGAGCAGCAGTTTTTCTAAAAATTATTCATAAATTGCAGGATTCATGCAGAGTTTATAAATTTGACTCTAATAGTACTCGCCAAGACCACACGTACAGATTTGTTGTGTTAGAATACAATCATTTCGGGGTCCCTTTAAAAGACTTGCAAAGATGGAGAGCCCAGGGTAGAAGAAATGTGATGTGCTAGACGACAGCTTACTCCCTTTAACTCCTTTCTGTTGAGAGTGTAGAGAACTTTCCGTTGAGAGTGTAGAGAACCCCCCTCCCGTCTACTTGCAGTGGGCAGCAGGTGCTTGGACCGGGCAAGAAGGCCGACAGCAAGGAGAACTTTGTCCTCGAGGTGTTCAAGGCGGCCAAGAGGTGAGCGCTTCCTCGCCTTTCTGCTGGCCAGGACGCTGTCTAGTTGGTTTGCAGGCATCGTGATGGGAATGCTTCGTCACTGCACTGGGCCTTTGTACTTTAAGGGCCCACTCCACCCCGTTTTGGTTCTTGGTCAGAATTGATTCTGTGGTTCTTTGTGGCACTTGTTTTAAAAGCGGACAGCTGGGCTAGTTGGTGATATTTAGATTCAAGGCACATGGTGACTAGCGCTAAAGACAAGGACAGAAGGAAGGAAGACGGACACCACGAACGCTAGTTTGTTTGTTTGCCAGCAGTAGACTCATTTATTGCTGAGAAAGCTGCAGTTAAAGAAGGCACATTCTTTCTCCCAGCACTCGATGATCGTCTACCTGAAGAAGGACTCCTGGATCACCATATGGCATCGAGTGGCGGTGATGCCCTCGGGGAATCCACGCGTAAAAAACTGCCGTGACATTGTGCCAGTTTCCTTGCGAGAACAGACAGTGACAGGGACACCTATATTTTGTTTCCCGCTGTTTTCTAGCTTATGAAAGCTGTGTCTTTATCCTGTTTGTGGTTGAAAGACAGTGTGCCAGTACAGACAAACTTCCATCTGTCCTTGGAGTCCCCTTAACCCTGCTATATGTTCCAGATAAAAGGTCGGGCTGCGCGGTTGGGACAGGACAGGTGAAAGAGGAACAAAAGCAATAAACACGGGCGCACACTTGTACTTGTGGCGGCACTAACTTGCGTTTTAAGCAGTACACCAGGACACGGGGCTGACACGTGGTCACAGCAAAGAGGTTCATACACGAAAACGCAGCCTCGTGCTTCGCTTGCACACGCACAACAGAGCCCAGGGTAGATGAAATGTGATGTGTTTGCCATTTTTGTTCCTCTTTCTTTCTCCTTTATGGGGTGTTACATAAGGTTGTGCAATCATAAAAAAAAAGATATAGAACATGAACATGTGGCCAAAGACGTTACAGCGCAAAACAAGAAAACACATTCCAGCCATTATGAACAATCAGAGGAAGAAGGTAACAAATGAATTGGTCAGGTACTCCAATGCTATGAGGTGTCACAGTACCTACCTAATTGCTGTTTGAATTTGGCAGGATCGCATTCAGTGACAATAGAATTGTTGTAACTCATTCCATTCCTGAATTGTGGTAGGCAAAAATGGTTTATTAAAGGCAGTAGTTGACCCGTGCAAGTGTTGTGTACCCGTGGCTGATGGGTTTTTGTTTGGTTGATGTGGGATGAAAGAGGTGACTAGCAGAGTTCAAACACTTCGCTTTTTTGCATTTTTGCACCTGTTATGCACAGTGTGTGCTTGTTTTGCATGTTTGCAAAAAAGTGCCACTATCGGCCGTCGCTGTAACGAAAGCTGGATTGCTTTGCGCTTGGAGCTGTGTTGTCGATCTAGCAGCTGTTTAGTGTCTCTCGCAGGCATGGTGCCCAGGTGCTGGAGCCGGGCAGCGAAGGGCGTCCCAGCGGGGTTGGCACCACCTGGGCGTTCCAGGGCATGGGGCACCGGCTGGGTGATGCCACATCCGGCAGCGGCAGTGTTGGCGGCAGTGAAAGCATCGTGGCGGCTCCAGCCACGAACCCCCGGCCCCCCGTGTCACGAGTGCTCAAGATGTGGCGTGATGGCTTCAGCATCGACGAGGGTCCCCTGCACGCCTATGATGACCCCAGCAGCCGGGATTTCCTGCAGGCCATATGCCAGGGGTGAGTCATTCACTGGGGCCATGCAGGATATAAGAGTAGTAGTAGTAGTAGTAGTAGTAGTAGTAGTAGTAGTAGTAGTAGTAGTAGTAGTAGTAGTATACGAATAAAAATAAAAAAGAACAGCTATTGGCAACAGTGAACCTTGGCCTGCATGGTGCTGACCATTCGCAATGGTAAATGACACCTGCTTTAAATGTGATTGCGTAAGGAGGGCCGTGAAGGGGAAAACTGACTGCCGGCGCTTCTTTCCTGTCGTTTCTACCCCTTTTTCCTGTGAACATCCTTTTAGCACACAGCCTATCAGAGATGAATATGTACCAACTAGCCCGTCAGAAAGCCCTACTAAAGCCTGCGATAAACCTGCTAGGTGATGTTTAGGGGGACTTACCTCTCCCCCTGTTCACTTGTACGGCAGAGGAAAGAGAATGCCCAAAGATTAAGTTAGCAAAAATGAAAATGGCAAAGAAGAAAATGACTTTGGCAACAGCAGGCCTAAGCGCAAAATATGCAGCCTCTCGAAGAACTGTCTGCCCAAAAATGAGGCTTGCGGGAACTACTGCATTTCCTGTGCATCAATGCAATTTTGCCCCTAAATTTTTTAATATATTTTACTCTGTTAAAGTCCAGTAAGGAAGGGTGTCAGGCAATTCACCGCCTGTTACAGGAGGTATCAGAGACCTGGATTGGGAAGAGTTGGGCATAGGAATCAATAAAGAATATCTTAGCAATCTGCGATTCGCTGATGACGTTGCCTTGCTAAGTCACTCAGGGAATGACTCGGTAAGCATGATGAGTGACTTTGTAAGCGTATATCTCGGGTGAGGAGAATAAAAGAACACAGACACATATCAAGACCAGAACTGAGCTGCCATTCCGCTGTGTCGTGTCACAGCCTGGCGCCCGCTTAATTCACTTCTAAGTGCTGCCACGCCTTGGCTGCACTGTTGGCTTAGCAAGGAGGTTGCTATGGGGCCCCCTCACCTAGACTGGAAGGGTTGAAAACAGTGCCAATGAGGGAGTCGACGGATGATGTGGTGTCGAAGGCAGGCTGAGCTGTAAGGCACTCAGTTGGGGTCTGCAGGTACTCCAGCTTGAGGTAGTTTAATCTGTCTACCTCCTTATGTGCAGCAGGGTGGCAGTTTTTCTGGTGTGGCGAATGTCACGGAATGGTCCATTATAGGCCAGGGTTATTGTCATCTGGACGGCGTCATGGCGAAGAAAAGCGTTCGAGAAGGTGGCAAGATCTGGGTGTACAAAGATGGTTTCACAATGAGAAGGGTGAGGTGGAACAGGCCGGAGGTCTTTAACACAGTCACAAGACACTACGTGTACTGTTGCTGCTGTGCTGGTAGCTCCACTGACGAGACTAAGTCTCCAGGGAGAGGCAGGGAGGTACCGTAAACGAACTGTGTTGCAGAGCACCGGAGGTCTGCTCGGAGGTGACCCGTAAGCCAAGGAGCACAAGGGGCAAGCATCAGCGCCTAATTGGCACAGTAGAGCCAGGTAGCTAGGGTGGCCTTGGTATGTCTGGTATGTCCCGGTATGCCTGGACCACGGAGATGGAAGCATTTAGGAGGCGAAACTCTCCTCTCTCTCTCGTGACCGGGAAGAGTCACAGGCGCTGCATGCTTCCTTCGGCCTCCGCCGGATGTCGCCGTCGTCAGGTTCCCAAGGACGACGCGCACTCGCACCACGCGCGCGCATTTCCGTGCTTCTGTGGGAGAGCATTTGTGCGGCCATCATTTTCTTCATAATAATCATGCTGCCCTGACCTATGGTAAAACGTGGGTTTATAGTACGGGATGCAATCTACGTACATTCGAATGCCAACCATTGAAGGTCCGGCGTCTCGGCGCTCTTCCGCATGATAGTGGGGAGTGCCACGCGATGGCTACCCTTTTACTTGACGGTCGTGGAGGGAATTCGTTGGATACACATGGAGCACGTGAATGATTTCAGCTTTGTGCACTTACCTCGAGGGATGTAGGGGCCACGAGAGACATGCATTCTATGAAGTTTGCTGAAGAAGCAAAAGATGAAGAGGTGAGCATATGCTCCCAGAGAGAGCATCAGTCATAATTAGGCAACACATACGTACGCCCATAGCCTGCTGATTCACGTGTCCTTTACAGCCGGATCAAATCAATAAAAAAATTCAGCGCCAGGCTGTTCTCAAAATCCATTTTAAGGTGCAAGTAATCCATCATTACACTTTATAACCTCTCATGGCTTCATGCTATTTTCTTTGATTTGCTGCTTTCAATTCAGTGGGTGCCATATTGTGAAATATGCACACAAGATAGGACAAATGAACAATATACGAAGCCATCGCATTTATTCACATTGCCTCCTAGGGGGACGCACCACATGAAATGTTTCTGAAAAGCGTTACATTATATACAAATGTATTTACATATATATGGCGTCAGTTAATGCTGTAACAATCATTTCTATCAAAGTCCTTTTCCTCGGACCCGCCTCCCCCCCCCTGTTCTTTTCACACCCCTTCCCAGCGCAGCCCAGTTGTGGTGACCCCTCGCAAGGAAGGAGGCAGTTACCGGGCTGAGCATTCCCCCTCTACCTCCAAGAACCACACAGCAAAGTTCTTTTCCTACGCCACTTTTCATATGTCTTTCATAAATAGTTAACACTGCAGTCACCGTTTCTATGCTGCGCTTTGGTGGTGCATAGACGCCTGGTACTGGGACCTTCCTGAATTTATTGTGCAGCACAACTCGCACAAATGCTTGATGTTTCGCACAGTCTCAGTCCTTACTACAAAGTCTTGACATTTTCTTCTTTTATTTTCTTGTTTTCTCAGTGTCCCGTGTTTCCCCAATGCAACTCTGCTGGCCACACAGCTTCTGAAGACTAGAGAACACTACCCTACCCACTGTTTCGAGTGTGTTACGTTTTAAAGAGTATTGCTTTTTTTCTTTTTTTAGTTTCTTGTCTTTCGCCAGTTTGTATCTGACGCTGCTAAAAGATTTGTCGAAGCTCCTCTGCAGGGAAGGGAGGGCTTTTACAGCCGTCACTGCGCACAAGCAGGGTCGTCTTCCTCGCCGTTCTCAAGGCAGTCTGAGCAGGGGAGTGACACATTGTGTTAGCCCATTTTGACCCGAATACCGAAATTGAAGAGCCTGACGTCTCAGGCATGACTAGCTACCACGAACCTCTCCACGACAAGATGAAAGAGGCCGCTCGGTGACACGAAGCCATATCGGTGCGTCCAGAGCCCCATTAGCGGCGACAGCGTTGCGGCGCTCTTGCAGCTCAAGGGGCAGGGGAGATAAGGAACCAGCTGGGCTTGTCCCTCTTGGGATTCAACCCGCCTTGCAGGGAAAGTACAGTGTTTGGAAGCCCGCTTAAAGGTCCCTCTGGCTGCAGGGGATGAACAGGGAACGGTTCAATGTTTTTTGAAAAAAAGTGTGAGCCTGTCCATGGCCAAAGCTAGAAAAGAAGCACGACATCTACGCCCTTAGCCACCGTTCTCCGTGCAAGCCAGCTGGAATGGCAACATTCTTGAGACCCCATCAGCGGCCCTAGACCACAAACGGAGGGGTTCCCTGTAACACCGAGCAAAAGTATTCTCGCACTGCTTTCTTTTCATGCTCAGCCGTCCCGAAACCACGCCATGCTCCGCGCACTGCGGTGCCTCGCGCTGCCCAGGCAGGCACCGCGCCACGGAAGCCGACCTCCCTCCCTGTCCTCCACTGTGACAATTTCTGGTTGCCCGCGTCTGCCGCGCGGGCATGGAGTTGCGCCTCCAAAAGCCTTCTATCTCCGTGGTCTGGACGCCTTTGTTGCCTGGCACAGGAGACACATGCTCATCCAATCGAGCACATCACCGTTAATCCCGGGCCAGATATAGCACTGAGTAGCCACCCGAATGCCTGGGTTACAGATGTCAAGGAGCGAGTGGAAAATGGTGAAGCCGGAACAATACGGTGGCAGGGAAAGGCCTCTGAAGTATCACACCATAAGGGGTCAGGCAAGCATGGTTGGGGCGCAAGCCACAGTTGGAGAGAATAGGGGTTCTCCCGAAAACCCTTGAGCTCACTTTCGTCCTGCTGTGCAGAACAGAAAGCGGCCGAGTCAGCACTTGATGGTACAGAGTCAACTGCAGCTATATGGATAAGGCATCAGCAGCGTTGTTTTTGACACCCTTCACGTAGCAGATGTCTGTAGTGAATTCCAAAATATAAGTGAGACGATGGAGTTTGCGAGACACATAGTACTTCGACAAGTTTGTCCAGGAAACGCATGCCAAGGGTTTGTAATTGGTCAGCACATGGAACTGGCAACCTTATGCGAAATGTCGAAAGGGCTGAATTGCAGCATGGATGGCTTGTAGCTCGCTGCTGAAGACGCTGTATCAGGTCTCAGCAGGGAGTGGCTTCTGAGAGTAAAAGGACGAAAGCCGCCGCTTGGAGTTCAGACGGCTCCGATGGCCATGCTGGAGGCATTCACCATCAACCTAGTTGCGGTGTTGCTGCGAGGATGTATCAGAAGCACGGTGTCTGCGACAGCTTGCTTGGCAGCAGCAAAGTGGCCTGGTCATCTGATGACAGGCCGCTGGTTGTCCAAAGGAGGTCTGTGAGTATGCAGAGCAGCTTTGCTCAGTGTGGTATGAAGTGCCGAGAAAAGTTCATCAGTTTTAGGAATTGGTGTAACTGGTGTAGCATAGTGGACTGGGGAAAAATCCTGGATGGTCTTGGATGCGGAACATGAGAAGGCAGATACCAAGTGATAATGTATGATGGCCCAAAAACTTGAGCTCATATGCGCCGAAGACACATTTGTTGGCGTTCACGACAAGGCTGTACTACTATAGGTGCTGGAAGAAGGCATATAGATGGTGTTTGTGATCTTCAGATGTAGTGCGATAAGGACGTCATCAGTGTATGTGAACATGGCAGGGAGTCCTCTTGTGACCTCAGGGGCGAACCACTGGAAGGATTGGGCCGAGTTGCAGAGTCTGTAGAGCATTTTCACTTACTTGAACGATCCAAATTGCATGGTGGCATGGTGGTGGTGGTCTTGAGCATGTCGAAGAGCTCGATGGGTATCTTATGGTACACTCAAACCAAGTCCACTTTGCTAAGTACTGTAAAAACCCGCATATAATACGAGGTTTTTTCCACATTTTAGCATGTAAAGTGTCCACCTCGTATTATATGCGGATCCAAATAATATTTGGCCAAAGTCCGCAGTTCCAGTTTTGTTATTATCAAGTGCCATCATCACTCTTCCAGCAAGAGCAGGTGCTCTCTAGCAGTGACGTAGGCTGGTAATTTCTATTTCAACGCTACTTCACTACACTGACCTCACCTTGCGATGCCCAGGATGATCGCACCTCACATGGTATCGGCACCATGAAAGCAGTGATCGACTGCTTTTAAAAACAACGCTGCCAAAAGCATCGGCACTGCGTCAAGCACTGCTACATGGTCTGGATGAGGTAGGGAGAGCCTGCAGTTACTGCCGCCAGAGGCAGGCCTCTCTAGCCGCAGTCTGCAGGTGGATCGTGGACACTTGGGCCAGCATTCTCGACGAGCTCAATGGTACTGAAGACATGACATATTGCACAACTGCAAACTGGAGCAAAGGCACGAGGATGAACAGACAGAAACAGGCCTGGCGCCAACTGCCAACTGAGTTTATTTTTTTGCAAAACACCAGAAATAAACTACACAGGAATACACAAAGGCAGTAGAAAAGTGGGGTAAAAAGAATAAGGTACACTCGCAAAGTTGCATGAACAGAGATTAAAATGTCCGCACGTAGTGGTCTATGAGTGGCGTTTTCCAAAAACTTGCTCAGTTGGTGGTTGGTGCCAGTCCTGTCTCTATGTGTTCATCCTCATGTCTAAGTGCCAGTCTGCATTTGTGCAATTATGTCTTGTTACAACCAACTAGCTCAAAATAAGGAATTGCTGCAGACGACGTGTTTCTGTGGAAAGATATCTCTGACTAGGGCCTCCCGGAAGGCAGCACACCCGACAACGATGATCAGTAAAGCTCCGACAGCGCACACTTTTCGAAGCATGTGTGCCTGCGCGCCCATGTGTATACTGGAACCGGTCTGCGCATGCTCGTGGCTCAGGACGCGAGTAGGCATGAGTGCAGCGCCCAGGTCTGTACTTGCCAGATATCTGGTGCCCCTTCTCCGGTGCACAAAAATAATCTGGAGCGTCTCCGAGCTGCCACCGCAGTCGCTCAGTGGTTAGGGTGCTCGGCTACTGAACTGGAGTTCCCGGGTTCGAATCCAGCCGTGGCGGCCACGTTTCGGTGGAGGTGAAACGCAAAGGCACCCGTGTGCGATGTCAGTGCATGTTAAAGAACCCCAGGCGTTTGAAGTTATTTTGGAGTCCTCCACTATGGCACCTGTTTCTCTTTCTTTTTTCACTCCCACCCCTCCCTTCCCTTATGGCACGGTTTGGGTGTCCACCAATATGTGAGACAATTCTGCGACCTGGTGCAACCGTTTAGGTGTGATTTAAAGTCCTGGATGTGAGGCAGCAGATACCTGTTGTGCACAGTCTCGGCGTTCAACACTCGATAGTCCCCACACTGACGCTAGTCGCCTGGATCCTTCTTGGGCACGAGGTGTAGTGGCGAAGCCCACGCTCTGTTTGATGGCGTATAATGCCGAGCTGCAGCATGTGGTTGAACTGTTTGGTGATAGCTAGGCGGTCACCGAAGAGGTGGCAGTGTCAAGCAGCTGCTGGTGCTGAATGTATCCGCTTTCACGCGGATACATTCGGCAGTCACAGGCAGCGATCTTGGACGCAGCGCAACCTTTCCGTCTAATTCTGGACATGCTGTGGTCCGCCCATGAAATGATGTTTTCTTCTGGTTGCTGCAAGTTGTAATATGCAGCTTCTGCTCCGCCAGTACTGAATGCTCTTTTCGGATACTCCAAATTCGCGCTGTGCCGCCAGGTTGCCGTGAGCTTCCATGTACTCAATCACGTTTTTCTTGAAGGTGACGGGGAATTGCCGCCGGCTTCCGCTCATTTTGAAGCAAAATGTGAAAAAGCAGTCTTTAACCAAACAGCGGAAACGCATAATGGCGGTGCGGCAACCGCACTGCTGCTGATGGCAATGGTGATGGAGGCTGTTGACTTCAGCCGCCCATTGTTGCAAAACTTCTTTAGTTTTTCCGCCAATGACTGGTATATAAGGCGGGGGTTGACTTTTTGACATGGTCTTTTGAAAAAAAATTCGACCTAATTCCGGTTTTTACAGTATGCTGGCTTCCACTTCTGTGTCAGAGAGGAACAGAGTGCCAGATATCTTCTCGGTTACCGTAAAAAGGTGGCCAGGACGATGAGCGCGATCACACGCCACTGTCAGTGATCTCTGCAGGCATTTCCTGACTACAAACAGGGAGATGAGCACTTAGTGGTGTGATGCCATAGGCGCTGGTGGTACCAGCAGAGTGGCGGAGGGCTGGTGCTCTGTGCCCGACGTGTGCTCGAAGGAGACCGATGTCTGGGACGGGGTGAGTGGGGCTCCTGGGACAGCCTCCAGGCTGCAGTGACTGAAAGGGTAAGCTCGCTGATGCTGTCTACAGACAGCTGTGACAAACGGGGAGGCTCTCTCGTGAACCTGATTGGCCAGTTCTGCCAGGCTATTGACGTCACCGGCTGCCATTGAAGGTGTGTCCTGCCTGTAGACGAAAACGCAGCTCAGATGTGTTTAGGCTGTCAAGTGAGTGGGGAAGTCGTTTCCACATGGATGATGCGCATGCATCCATTGGTTGAGGGACGTTATGAGTTGCAGCCCCTGAGGCATTGTGTGATGTGGTCAAGCTGAGACATGCTTCAGAACGTGCCGTAATTTCTGTTATGCAGTGTGCACACAACGTATAGTCTGTGGGGCTGAATTTTAGCTGAAAAATTTTTCTGTGCTGGAGCGTCCACACCCAATGTGCAAAATCACCTTGGGCATTTAATAGTACATCGGGCAATATCGGAAAATAAAGTTACTGTATTTGAATCCCTTAATACCAGACAAGTACTGGAAAGGAGTCCTTGTCTGTTATATGAGAGGTGCAGCGTTTTCTGTTTTTATCACTTGCTGATCTTCCACGGTGTAATATTGTCACCCAGTGACTAGGACCTTTACAAAAGAAGTCTATAGCTTGTTACTCAAACTTATTAGCTAAAACAGTAGCTGTTTAATTTCCTCTGATTGGCTTATGTCAAGACACCATACGCTTTCTATTGCACTGGAGCTGCATCTGCTGGCAATCTGTGCTTACATTGATTTGACTGCTGAAAAGTAGTACACTTAGCCCTCAGTAACTTAAATTCGTAAAAACAGAAATATATTGAGATAAATGGAGTTCCGAGATAAGCGGAGTGTCCAAATTTTTGAAGCGAAAAGCTTCACTACACTAGGTAAAGCAGTCGTGTAGGCCGGAGAATGACCTTGAACGACTTCAGCCAGCCCAACCACATTAGCCATGTATGACCGTATGTGGTAGTTATGGTGTCAAACCCTCCCTGACCCATGACGTTTAGTTGTTTCTTTGAAACACGTCAGCACTAAAAAAAGACAAACACACGGCGAGAGAACAACGACACGACAGAGATGAGCGTTTTCTCACCGTGTGTTTGTCTTTTTTTAGCGCTGACCTGTTTGAAAGAAGTGCTTAACCAACTAGCCCAGCACCAAGTTTTACCTTTAGTTGACCTTTGACATTGGGTGACCTTTGGGTTGACCTTTGACTCTTGGGACATCTGATGGGGTGATGTGAAACCACGTGATGACATCCGATAGGGGTGTCGTAAGACCATGTGATACATCATAGCCATGTGGTTGTGTGGGTATATATAGAACGGCTGTCGTGAGTGTGTAGTGGAGCTGCCATGGACAAGCCTCAGATGCTTAGCCAGCATGCTTGCTTTTCGCTGAATTCTAGGGTTAGCCAAGTTAAGCCACTGCCAATTTTTTTTTAGTTCACTGATTGTGAATTGTCAAAATTTAAGCCTCCTGTTTTATTTTGTGCAGTGAACTTTGTTAAGTAAACCAGGCACTTAATTATTATAAAAAATTGGAGGATACACCTAAGCTCTGCCTTAAAGGTATGACGCGATATGGGCTAATGACCATATATGCACAATACCCATATAGGCATAACATTCATAGATCCCTGCGAGTCCTCATACCACTCCTGGCGCAGTGGTGCAGCGATTAAGTGATGTGCCGCTACCCTGTGATGGCAGGTGCTACCAACTGTGGAGCTTGTGCGACACAAGTTGCTCTTTCTGAGCAGCCACTTGCGGCCAATCATTTTTAACTGCCACCTGCCACGGTGCGCAGTTTGCTACAATCCGGTGGACAAGTTGTGATGGCACCATGAGGTTACGTGACCTAGGGGGCCCACTTGCCTCCTAGGTTGCGTCCCTCATAGCATAAGTTGCATTGGGACGTTAAACTGCTATAGACCAAGCCTCCTATATTTTTCGTGGGTTTTTCGCTCACTGTCAATGATGCTGATGCTGCTGCTGCCGCCGGATTTTCTGCAACACGAGCTCCTGAATGTTATAGCATTAAAAGGAGCCCTATGTAGCAAATCTATAGTGCGCTAAACACTTTCGACGAACAGTGCATTTGTTATCATTGATAAGGCGGCCGCTGCTATCCGAGGAGAGGCTGATTGGAAGCGAGCTTCTTCCCGCATGTCCCCTCCTTAGGTTAGCACACTCGTGATTGCCTTTGTAAACGGACTCACCTCAGGTCTCAAGCTTCGAAGCGGAGAGTCCATGGAGGCTGCGCGCAACGGCTTGTTCCAACTACAGAGTGGCGGCAGGGGTAGCGCATTGTAATGAATCAGCAAAGACTTGCTCATTGGTTCGCCGCACAACCTGCAGCCCTCCTCAAACTGCTGGCTGGTGGCTCTTTTTTGAGGTTTCCAACTTCTTGCTCGCTGCAGTAGCGCACGCCCGCCATTCGTCCGCGCGCTCACCCCGTACCCCCGCCAGTAGTTAGGAAGCCATTATTCATGCAGCACTTAATGCCATTTATATGCCTTCGTCAGTGTTTTACATCTCGCCGGCACATTCTCAGTTTCAATCGAAATAAATATCATAGCTGCACGGACATGACTGCATTTTGCCAGCAACGGCGCCGCATCCGTAGAGTGGGGAAAGAAACCCCAGAGGTTAAAATGTTTCTTATGAGTGAGGTTCTTGATAAAAATTGAAAGATTACCTCTCCTCTATTGCTGAATGTCTTTATGCCTGATGGTCTGTACAAAAGAGGTTTGCTGAATGGGAGAGAAAATGTAATCAACTAAGTGAGCGAAAAATGTCTTTTTATTTCCGATTGTCTGTTACATCCATGCCTATTTTAACTGGGTTCAATTGCACATAGTCCACGCAGCTCAGAAATTTAACTTTTAAGCGTGTATTTTCCTTGGGCCGTATACCAGAATTCATGGTCTTCAGAAATGTGCATAGCTGTTGTGGGAGGGTGCTGTACCAGGGGCGAGACTGACATGGCACTGAAGACTGCCACACATTTCACTTGTCACTGTCTTTGTTGGTGCATATACAGGGTTCATTATGAAAGTAATGCGCATGATTTTGTTATGATGCAACTATCCATGGCAGCGCGGTAAAACCAGTCGGGAAATGTGGCGAGGGTTCTGCCCTGCCAACACAGCCAGTCACTAGTTTACTCCAAGCAGTGTGAGCAGCTAACACGGTGCAATGGAGCGTTCACTTGAACAGCGATACGCTAGCAAGGTTTGCATGAAGCTTGGAAAGAATGCAACCAAAACATACCAGATGCTTCGAGAGGCCTTCAAGGACGACTGAATTTCAAGGTCACAGTCCGGAAGGTGGCACAAGGCGTGCAAGGAGGGCCGGGAGGAGGTCGCCGATGAACCCTGTTCTGGACGCCCAACAACGGCCAGAACCGACGAAAATGTGGATCGAGTGCACGAAGTTTTGCGCTCCAACCGTCGATTGAGCGTCCAGCAAATTGCTGACACCTGTCCACATTTGCGGTACATGGGATAGTGACAGAGGATCTGCAAATGCATGGTCTGCACGAAGCTTGTGCCGAAAGTGGTGAAAGAAGTTCTTTAGCTTTGCGCTGTCAAGAATTGTTGGATTTGATTCAAAATGAGCCCGAGACGAATCCTGGATGTTCGAGTACGACCCAGAATCGAAAAGACAGAGCAGCGAGTGGCACAGAGTCATCCCCCCACCCCAAGAAAGCGTGAATGAGCAAGTCTCCCATGCAAACGATGCTCATTGTCTTCTTTTGACACCTGAGGAATTATCCATTTTGAGTTTTGTACCGCAGGGAGAAGTTGCCAACTCAGCCTTTTATCTGGAGGTGCTCAAGAGATTGAAACGCTGGGTCGCACACGTGAGGGCTGACATCAAGGACACGGTCAAGCTCCACCATGACAATGCCCCCAGCCACACGTCCATCCTTCATCATTACCAACTCCTGTCCCGGAGCAACACCACGGTGGTCCTTCATACCCCTTACAGTCCGGACTTGGTTTCGTGCGACTTTTTTTTGTTTCCCCGACTGAAGAAAGCGCTGAAAGGAAGGCATTGGGAGACCGTGAAAAACATCCAAAAACATGTTACAGCGTTCCTGAGAGACATTCCCATTGAGGACTTTCAGCGTGCCTTCCAGGCGTGGCAGACATGTCTCCGCAAGTGTATTGATGCAGAGGGAGAGTATTTGAAGAATTTTAACCATTTGTACAGGCCTGGTCAATAAATATAGTTTTCCAAGAAGATTCGCATTACTTTCATAATGGACCGTGTATATCTAGTAAAAGTTATGTAATGTAATGTATTCTTTTCAATGTGTTCTATGTGAAGTCTGTGTCGGAGCACATGTTTTATTTATTTATTATTTATTACAATACCTTCAGGGCCCCAGTGGGGCGTTACAGAAGGGAGTGGATAAAAAGTAAAAACAATGCAGCAAAATGAAAACAAAAAGTAAATGGAAAATATAATGTAATACAGTAAGGAATGAAAAAACGTAAGCTTGAACAAAATACAAATCAGAGTACATAAGAAAACAGCCTAGTCAAACACATAGTTTTCCGCGGCATTTTTGAATAAACAGGTGTCAGAAATGTCGGCAACCAAGGTGGGCAGGTGGTTCCAATCGCTCGCCGTCTTGGGTATAAACGAGTTAAAATATGCATTGCTTCGGCAGTATGGAATGCGTACCTTGTGGCGATGATCCGTGCGAGGTGATATGAACGATGGTTCAAATAGAAGATCCCGTTTTAGCTGATGATTGTGGTAGTAAATCTTGTGAAAAGTTAGTATTCGCGCGAGTTTCCTACGAAGGGAAAGGCTAGGAAGGTTCAAAGTATTTTTCATTGTAGTTACACTAGCAGTGCGGGAAAAATTAGACAAAATAAATCGGGCGCTACGATTCTGTACTGACTAACTGATTAGTAAGAGTTTCAAGTCCCGGGTCCCACACAGAGCACGCATATTCTAATTTCGATCTAACTAAGGTTTTATAGAGTAGCAGTTTTAAAGAAGATGGAGCCATGGAAAAATTACGACGCAAGTAGCCAAGCATGCGGTTAGCATTGTTAACAATAAAATCAACATGTGCCTGCCATGAAAGGTTAGCAGTTATATGAACCCCTAAATATTTGTATGTGGTAACTTGCTCAAGGAGAGAACCTGAAATATTGTAGGGAATAAGATTTTCGTTAGCAGACCGGTGTGAAATACGCATGACCTTACACTTGTTAATATTCAGTCTCATGAGCCAAATATTACACCAACTAGATACCTTATTTAGGTCACTTTGAAGTAAGGATGAGTCTGAAGCGGATTTGATTACTCGATAAATAACGCAATCATCTGCGAAAAGCCTAATTGTGGAGTTAATAGAAATTGGTAGATCGTTAATGTATATTAGAAACAATAGCGGCCCGAGCACGGAACCTTGAGGCACGCCGGAGGTAACAGAGCATGGTGAGGAATCAGCGTTATTTGCAGTGACGAATTGAGTTCTGTTACGCAAAAAACTCTCGATCCATGAAAGAATGTTTGGGTCGATGTTTAGTTTGCCGAGCTTAAAACAAAGTAGTTGGTGATTAACAAGATCGAAAGCTTTCTGAAAATCTAAAAATACACAGTCAATGAAAAATTCCTTGTCTAATGCATCAAATAAATCATGGGTGAAGGAAATGAGTTGCGTTTCACAAGAAAATGATTGACGAAAGCCATGCTGATGAGGGAAAAAAACGAATGATTTTCTAGACATTTAACCAGATTAGAATAAATAACATGTTCAAACAGTTTACATGGGACACTCGTTAATGATATGGGTCTGTAATTAAGAGCACAATGAGCATCACCAGACTTGAATATTGGTACCACCTTACCCACCTTCCAGTCCCCGGGTAGCTTTCCTGAATTCAAAGATTGCGAAAACAGTGCACACAAGTAAATGGAAGAATAAACACTTGTATTCTTTAAAAATTTAGAATTTATGTCGTCGATTCCCAAAGACGAAGAAATTTTGAGATTATTAATTAGACTTTCTATACCAAGACTGTCAAACACAATTGGGTCCATTAATGGATTCTGCACAGGCTGAAAAGAGGGCAGAGAAACAGATGATTGCTGTAAAAAAGTATTTGAGAAGGCGTCGTTTAGCACTTGAGGGCATTCTGATGAAGGAATGGCTGCGCCGCTTCTATCGTTCAGAGCTATTGCTTTATGCTTGGGACCAGAAATGATGTTCCAAAATTTTTTGGCATTATCAATCAACAAAAACGGAAGCATACTCTGGAAGAAAACCTGCTTGGCGTTTCTTAAGGCTTTTCGATACTCAGATGTTATGGCACGATACACATCCCAGTGATCAGGGCAACCGGTGGTTTTCGCTCTACGATAAACTCGTTTTTTTTTACTTAAAAGGCGTTTTAATGCGGCAGTGAACCACGGGGAACGTTGCTTGCCTGATATGACGCGTAAAGGTATGTGTTTTTGGACGAGAAAATGAACTTTTTCTTTAAAAAGGCGCCAGTTCGTTTCCACAGTACGGTTATAAAAGTTTGGCATGCACTCTCCTAAGAAGATTTCGAGTTCAGCGTTAATCGACGGAAAATTTGCCTTTGAATAAACTCTGATATATTTGGGATTGGGTCGCACACGTGTGCTAGTATCTTTAAGGTCAAAACTGGATGAAGGAGTGGTCACTGAGGCCTGGTAGAAATGCCAATGAATGAACTAGCTCAGGAAGCGTAGTTAGAACAAGATCAAGAATGTTAGCGCTAGTAGTGGTGATATGGGTTGGCTGGGTAATGAGCTGAGAAAAATTGAAGTCAGTGCACAGATTTATGAAGCCAATCGTGTCAGGTGACGAATCCAGAGTGGAAGGGAATGCGCCAGACCAAATTATTTTTGGCATGTTGAAATCGCCAAGTAAAAAGATTGGCGAAGAAGGAAACCTAACTAAAATGCGATTGAGCACGTCATGAAGTTCACTACAGAAAGACGATGGAGCATTTGGAGGGCGATAGCATGCGCAGAAGATTACGTCTCGATGATTAATGCGTATAGAGGCGCATACAATTTCTAGTGAAGAAACAAGTGACACGTGTGAAGAATGCAGATGATCAGCGACCGCTATCAGAACACCACCTCCTATTCTGTCTCCACGGTCGCATCGTTAAGTAATGAAATCCTTTTCGCAGTTTAGTATTTCATCATTAGAAATATTTGAATTCAGCCAGGTTTCGGTGAGGACCAGAATGTCTGCATCGCACGTGTCGATGATAGTACACAGATCATCACGCTTGTTAACAACACTACGAATATTAGAGAACAAAACACATATGTCATTTGGAAGCTCATGACCACGAGCAGGTAGCTACGCGGTAGAAAGATTGGCAGGCAAGGCACTACTAACAGGGCTGCGTGGGGATGCTTGGTTATTGATATGATATTCACAGATGCTATCTGATGCCGAAATGTAGATGTAACACTTATTCTTTATGAACAATTTGTTCTGACGAATAGCGTACTTCTCTCCACTTGCTTGTCCAATGTCAAAAAGTTTTTTACGTGCGTTGCGAGTTGACAAGCAGAAATCTTCCGTAACCTTTAGCCCAGCATTTTTCATTTTGCTTTGGTCAGTAAACACGGCTTCTCGGATCTTAAAATTCGTAAACTTGATTATGACAGGACGGCATTTGTCATTCGAAAATTTACCCAGCCGATGCGCGCGTGCTATGGCCTCGCTGGGTAGCTCAAGGTCCATTTCAGAAAGGAGCTTTTCCCGCACGAGCTTTTCAGATTCATCCCATGTTTCGTTTTGCGTGTCAGGGAGGCCGTGAAAAAGTAGATTATCGCGTCGTGACCTGTCTTCGAGGTCGTCGAGTCGTTTATGAAACGCCTCTGCTTCATTCTGTACAGCCTCAGACACTTCCTGGGTAATGTCAAAGGCGCTGGAGGCTTGCGAGGCAGCTACTTTTTCTTCGACGGCAACAAGCCTATCGTTCATACTGGCCATCTGACGCTCAAGCTTTGTTTGTGTTTGCCGAACTTCATTGAGCTGGGAGAGTATTTCGCTATGGTTCTTGTCAATTTTTTCGTTTAAAGATTTTAACAGAGTGACTACGTCATCATTGGACTGGCTAGAATCTTTTTTAGGGGGCCCTGGGTTCTGTTCAATGTCGCCACCTAAGAGCAATAATTTCAGCACATATACACATTCGCAGACAATGCACATGAGTACGCTTGGGCAAGGCACAAGCAGCAGGTTGACATTACTTGTGCGTTTACAGTGCAAAGAAGGACATGAACTGACCTGCACCAAGAAACAGAAGAACATTGGTCGTTGCTGCATTGCTGCTGCTGTTCCATGCCCACTGAAGGCGCTCGGTGATTGCCAGTGCTTAAATGGGCGCGATACACTTGATGACTGTGACGATGGGGCTTGCGCGGCCAAAGGTGCAGACCACTTGAAGGCGATGGCTTCTTCCGGAGGCGTTGGGCAACATTCGCTCATTCGTAGCGAGTCGGGCTTGAACTGTACAGGCAGCCGAAGAGGCGATACGGGGCGCTCAGTCGATGTCAGGCAGGGAACGTGCTGCCGGTCGCTCGAGTCATGACTAAGGCCGCTCCAAGATAGCATCTGCACCAAGAAACAGAAGAACATTGGTCGTTGCTGCATTGCTGCTGCTGTTCCATGCCCACTGAAGGCGCTCGGTGATTGCCAGTGCTTAAATGGGCGCGATACACTTGATGACTGTGACGATGGGGCTTGCGCGGCCAAAGGTGCAGACCACTTGAAGGCGATGGCTTCTTCCGGAGGCGTCGGGCAACATTCGCTCATTCGTAGCGAGTCGGTCTTGAACTGTACAGGCAGCCGAAGAGGCGATACGGGGCGCTCAGTCGATGTCAGGCAGGGAACGTGCTGCCGGTCGCTCGAGTCATGACTAAGGCTGCTCCAAGATAGCATCTGCACCAAGAAACAGAAGAACATTGGTTGTTGCTGCATTGCTGCTGCTGTTCCATGCCCACTCCGTTAGAACAGAAAATTTAGAAAAGAGTGTTCAGACTTGCAACCAGGGGCTAGTTGTGGACCCGAAGCATAAACATGCACTGAAAAAGTTAGTCCCCAAGAAGTCAAACATGGGTATGCCTGTTAAAAGAATAAATTATTGTGATGAAGGTAAAATACGCACAACGGAGTCAAATCTTTAGATAAGGAAACTGTTTACGGTGCATGGAACAGTATGTAGAAAAAAGGTCACTAAGCAAGAACTCAGTATAATGGTGCTAGTATTTACAGGAATCCCCCAATGTGGAGTAGATTTCACTGGGGGAGTATTTACTCATTACCAGGTGCTCTCAGCTGAATGTGTAATTATTCCCTAACAACGCAGTGGTTTCTTGTGAAGAGTTTGATCATGACTGGATTTGTAGGTTAAAGCATAGGTTGTATTTAAAACAGCATTGCATATTGATGGCATTTTGTACGTTACTTTGCTTGTTCTTGGTTTACCGCAAATCTTGGTCCTGGTTGCACTGATGAATAAATTAATGTGATGTGTAAATTCTGTGCAGATACGTTACGCAGGGACCTGCTTTGGCCAGGAATAGCAACCAGTGTAATGTAAACTGCATTGCCGATGATGCAGGGAGATCCCTCGTCAGCTGCTACAGGAGGCAGACGGGGCCGAGGTGAACCTGAACATGGAGGACCACCGGCACGAGCAGTTCACGGCACCTGCCAGGGCCAAGGTGGCCCCCTTCGTGGGACAGGGCCACCGGCTGGGCACGTGAGTGGTCATTCACTCGCAGTCACTTGAACTGCCACGGCATTCCTGTGTAGGCCCATCAGTGGGCTGAATGCGCACTGTTGGCCAAGTGGCCTTATGTTTTTTGCATGTGGCTTCGATTGTTTGGCCGTCCTAACTTAATGTGCACAAACCAGAAATAAATGGTCTATTGTTAATGCACCCACGTGGGTGTTCCTTCTCTCTCCGCAGTCTCCTTTCTGGGTCCTTTTCATAAATGAACTGTGATACTTCATATCGTATCGGACAACACCAGCTTTGACAAAAGCGCGACGAAAAAAGTGCCTACGCAATTTTGCGACACCTCATTTAACCCTTTAATGACCAACCCCGAGCTGTACTCGTCATGGGAGATAGTACCAATATCACTAATGATGAGTCACACTCGTCTGGCCCAGTGCTATGCTGTTTCCACCACCAAAGTCGAGGTATGGTCGGCAGTTGCGTTGGTTGCAATTTTCAACACTAGAGGGCGGTAGTTGTCCGTCGACTGCTGGGTGAAGTTTTATTCATTTTGTTTTTACGAGAGGCCTCTTGCGCACACCGTCGATGCGATAATGGAGTGGGGCAACTCCGTGCTTACATTCATATTGGTCTTATTTGATCATTTCCGCGGCTCTCTTGAATGACAAGAGGCATGTGAAGCCTTCTCGCGGTGATGATGGTAGCAAATGGCTTGGTGTGCTCAGCCTGGAAGGCAGCCTTCCTAGGAAGACAGCCATAGGAAAGCAGTTTCTTTGAGGTGCTCTTGTTCGTAAATTTCTATGAAAGTTTTCGTACACTGCGGCCTCATTCCCTGCGTGTTATTCATGGTTGTTTCTTTTTTTTTTACTGTTTCACGACCACAAAGTTGACCCTCATGTTACAGTGGTGGTCGCATTACATTTAGGTAAATATGGCAATTAGAGTTAAACTGTAATTACAGTTAAAAGGTAATTAGGTTAAAATTAAGTTAAAAGTTGTGTTAAAGTTAGGCACCATATAAACACCTGCAAGGGCCACACCCATGTATGGGCCGCACCCTGTTTTCCCAAAATATCCCTGTAAGGGCTGCACCCAAACTTTCCATGACCTTCCTGGGAATAGCCTTCGAAATCCCCGCGCCGTGGCCTCCGCGATCAGCTCCAGCTGCGAGCAACGGTGCACTTGATTGCGGAGGTGACGCATGCACACAGGAGCTTCCAGGTGCCGCTCACGGATGGCGCCCGAGGCTGTGGCTCATCATCCTCAACTTTTTCCTCCGCTGCAAGCTCCCGCTATCCATATTGACATCAGTATCACCAGCTCCAGCTTTTTGAGGCTGTCACAGGCATGGGAGTTGCGGTAACATGTTAGTTCACTGTGTAGTTGTAGTTTTCGTGTGCTGCCGCCGAGCGTTGCAATTTTAGAACGATGAGCAAGCACCTTAATAGCTGCACAGCTGCGGAGTTAGCTGTCGAACGCGGAAATTGTGCGGTGGGAAGGGAATTTGACGGGGCCGAGAAGTGCGTCCGACAATGGTGCAACCAAAAGGATGCATTGAGGAACACAAACTGCAATAAGCGTGATTCCCGAGGCTAGGCATGCAAGTTTCCCGAAATGGAAGAAGTGCTGATCTGCAAAGTGATGGAAGTACAGAACAACGGCTACGTGTTGACAGCGGACATGCTGCATGACTTCTTGTGGGATGAGCATGCACAAGAGCACTGCACCAGCTTGGAGTTGGAATACGCCGTGAGTGACGATTAAACGCAGAATACATGCCCCCGATTGGTGTGTTTTTACTTAATTTTCGGCGCATCGTGTGTGTGGGTTTTACCCTGAAAATAGGCCATCAAATGTGGA
Source organism: Amblyomma americanum (assembly GCF_052857255.1). Classification (NCBI taxonomy): domain Eukaryota; kingdom Metazoa; phylum Arthropoda; class Arachnida; order Ixodida; family Ixodidae; genus Amblyomma; species Amblyomma americanum. The sequence goes on along the minus strand of NC_135507.1, from coordinate 117,505,668 downwards.
AAAAAAAGTGCGGCCCTTAGACGCATTCATACTGCAAGGTAAACATTAAGTTAAAGTCAAGTTAAAAGACAGTTGCAGGCAATTAAGGCAATTATTGTTAAAAAGTCAGTTTAAAGCCAGCCGTGTAGCCATGAAGGTGCTTTTCTGTTGTGATAAAATTGCAATGCTCGGTGGCAGCTCATGAAAAAAAGAAGCAGACAGCACACGAAAGCCACAACTACAGTGAATGAACACGCTACCACAACTCCCGTGCCTCTGACAGCCACAAAATGCTGAAGCTGGGGATACTGATGCCTATATGGATAATGGGAGCTTCCTGTGGAGGAAAAAGTTGACTACGATGGTGATGATGAGTTGTGTTCAGGCACCATCTGTGGGCGGCATCTGGAAGTTCCTGTGTGCATGCATTTCAAAGGCTATTTATTTATTTATTTATTATAGACACCTCAAGGGCCCTTGAGGGCTTTACATGAGGGGTTCCCGCATGGGGCATGGAAAGCTTGGCCACGGCCCTTACAAGGACAATTTAAAAAATGTATAATTCTTTCGGGAAAACGGTGGGCCCCTACACGTGTTTATATGGTATTTAATATACATGATGCTGCCCCTAGTAGGGCTATTACAGGAGTGGGGCGAAAAGAAAGGCAAGTGGAATGAGTGCTGACACAACTGGGTTCAACGCATGGAACGTATTACCGTATTTACGGGCATAATTTGCACCCTTTGCATAATTTGCGCACCCTTAACTTATCACCCGGGTTTACAAAAAAACATTTTTTACTCGCATATTTTACGCACCTCGCTGCACTAGACCACCATCATGCGCGCGGGCTCTACCCTATGGCTCTACCCAGTAGCATTCGGCTATTCCACGTGTTTGCTCAGAAGGTTTTTTTAATCTTTTGTGCACTGGGCGTTCATGGTGGTGTCAGTGGCCGCTCTTACAATCGCGGCGGCACCAGCGGCATCACCACTCGGAACGGCCAGCAGTGCTTCCGGGGAGGATCGGCAGCTGATAGAAGAGCCAGCACCGCTGTTTGTTTGGTTGATGCATGTGACTTGACTGCCGGCTACGCTTTTCTTGGTGGCCCTGACGGCTTGTGTTTGGTTGTTCAGTCGTGTCTTGTGATGGGATATCACAACTATACGGCAGCCGCCGTGGTGGCCGAGTGGTTATGGCGCTCGGCTGCTGGCCCGAAAGACGCGGGTTCGAATTTCGATGAAGGCGAAATTCTAGAGGCCCGTGTACTGTGCGATGTCAGTGCACGTTAAAGAACACCAGGTGGTCGAAATTTCCGGAGCCCTTCACTACGGCGTCTTCATAGCCTTAGTCGCTTTGGGACGTTAAAAATCCCATAAACTAAACTAAACTAAACAACTATACGGCAAGTTTCAAAGTGCTTGTCAGTGCCTTATCACGGTGCGGAGCGGCGAAACCACCGAGAATAACCGCGTGCGCACAAGTTTGCCCATAGACGACAATCGTTGTGTCGGCAGACTAGTGCGCATGTGGCTATTCTTGCTGGCTTCGCTGCTCCGCGCCGTGATAAGGCGCCGACAAGCAGTTTGGTCGATGCTCGCGCGGTACTGTTAAAGAATTGCGTGGTGTGATAATTGATTTATTGATTCGCGCTTGCTATCCCGGACGAAGTTGGGAAAGAAAACTTACGGAATCCGGAACTACCGAACAATTGGCTGGGCCGCAAGCGATGACGCTGTTTTAACGTCTTATTCAGCTTCATGCATGCACCTTCATGTCATCCCGCAAGGGGGGGGGGGAGGGCAGCTTTTCATTCAGAGTAAACTTTTTTTTCGGGGAGTGGCCAGCACGGGGTGCGGGTCCGGGTGCTGACGTATACGCAGCAACATACACTATACCTATATTGCGCGTTATGACCTTTGTGGAGTTTTTTTTAAGTCGCGCTTGCGAAATCCCCTCGTAATTTGCGCACCCCCTTCTTCGAGCCCTAATTTCTGAATAAAAAGAGTGCAAATTATGCGCGTAAATACGGTGTATCACAGAGAGAAGTAGACTATGTACGGTACAATAAAAGATCCAGTGCGATCATATATACCATACAAACCCGCATATAATACGAGGTTTTTTCCGGATTTTAGCATGCCAAATGTGCACCTTGTGTTATATGCAGATCCCAACAATTTTCGGCCGATATCCGCAGTTCCGGTTTTATTATTATCGAGTGCCGTTACCACCACGCTTCGAGCGAGAGGAGGCGCTATCTAGCTGTGGCGCAGGTCGGTCGTTTCGATTTCGACGATGCTGACCTGACCTCGTGACTCCCAGGACAATCGCACCTCCCATGGTATCGGTACCACGAAAGCAGTACTCGGCTTCTTTTAAAAGAAAAGTAATAGTAGCTGCCGAAAGCATCGGTACTGCATCAAGCGCTGCTACATGGCCTGGATGGGGTTGGGAGAGCCTGCGGTTACTGCCGGCGGACACGGGCCTCTCCAGCCACGCTGTGCATTTGGACGGCGGACGCTTGGGCTAGTATTCCTGTGGGGCTCCCCGGTTGTGATATCAAACGTGCTTTACGGTAACAAATACGTGTTTCTGTGAAAAGATATCTCTGACAAGGGCTTTTTGGAAGAGAGTACACTTGACGGCGACAATCACTAAAGCACCGACTACGGACATTTCTGAAGCGTGCGCACCTGCACGCCCGCGCGCATGCCGGAACCGGTATGCGCACGCTCACGGCACAGGACACGAGTAGGCCTGAGCGCGGCGCCTGATCTGTATCTGCCAGATATTTGATGCCTGTGCTGCACCCGTCGTGTCAGGCGCGCTGGCGTACACAAATAATCGGAGGACATTCAGTTTTTGTGACTTCCAGAGCAATTTTGAGCTGACTGCCTTGCTCGCATTATAGATGGATGAAAACATTTTTTCCATTTTTGCTATCCCCAAATTACGCCTCGTATTAGATGTGGGTCCGTATTCTATGCGGGTTTTTACATTAAATTGAAACAAAATAAAACGGTGTGCTCGCTCCTGACGCACGCAGGTTTTTGATGTTGTGGTAAAGCTCGGAGTATTCGTGTTTTAATTGAGTGTGCATGTCTGGAAGGAATAAAAGGGACAATATTTTAACTAATTATACTCGCAAAGTACTTCCCTGCATCCCATGCTTCTCTTTCAGGAAGATTAATTAACCATGACATCATCTTGGAGCTTTTAGTAGGGCTGTGCAAATATTCAAAATTTTGAATGCTTTCTGAACAGCATTTAACCATGTGTCTCGATTTTTTTCACGTCACAATTTTACCATTTGAGGTATTCAACTACAGTTGAATCCCGGCACAACGAATGCCACTTCAACGAAATTTTCGCCACAACGAAGTATTTTTCATTCCCCACGAAATCCCCATACGAGTTAATGTATTAAAATTCCCTCAAAAACGAATTACTTTGTGAGCACGTATTTGCTTCGACGAATTTTTCGCCAGTCTTCACCGGTCAGTGGCCCGCCTTTCTTCAAGAGCTGGATGCTGTACGGGATTATTCCCTGCTACAGCAGTGGCTTGGAGCAGCTAAATAATGCACAGAATGTATGTTTATTACATTTTCATGTATTCTTCATTAAAAAATTTGGTTGGGAGTTGTTTATTCGTTATAGGGAAGCAGCGAGGGGACTTGTTGGCGCCGTGCGAAGGCCGCCGGCCGTACGAGGGCCAAAGACGAATCCAAATCCAGTCGCCAGCCTCCCCTCCCCACCTTCTCCGCAGCATTTGCTGCCATTTTCTTGTGTGTCGGTGTGTGTTGATCGTCGATCTCTCGCTGCAGTCTGATCTCGTCAATCGCCCTTGCCATGTCGCCGCCAACGAAGAAGCGAACGTTTATTTCGCTAGAAGAACAGGATAGAATTATCGCCGAAGCGGAAAGCGGGAAGAAGGCAATTATTGCCGCAGATTTTGGCATCGCGCCTAATTCGCTATCGACGATTTTGAAGAATAAGGACATTATTAGGAAGGCACTTTCATCGGGCACTTAAGAAAGGGACGTAACCAACGTACGAAGAGCTCGACAAGGCTGTCTATGCTTGGTTCGTCGATACACAAGCAACAAACTTGCCCCTGAGCGGTAAAATTGTACAACAGAAGGCCCTAAATTATGCTTGTTTGCTAGGGCTGAACGACTTTAAGGCAAGCATAGGATGCCTGAATCGCTTTAAAGAAAGGCATAACATCGTCGGCAAGGTTTTGTGCGGTGAATCGGCATCTGCGGACGTTGACGGCGCATCAGCATGGGCGGGGACATGACTGACATAATGAGCAGTTAAGCTCCGTCTGATATTTATAACGCATATGAGACGGGCCTCTTCTATGATATGCGGCCAGCGAAGACGCTTGATTTTAAAGGGCAGCGTTGCCACGGAGGCAAACATAGCAAGAAACGAGTGACTGTGCTGCTGTGCACAAATGTGGATGGGTCTGACAAACGCCCCCCGTTAGTTATTGGCAAAAGTGCAAAACCGCGCTGCTTCAAGGGGAACTGGAGCCTACCTGTCAAGTACGTGGCAAACAGCCGGTCGTGGATGACCCGTGCCATTTTTGCTGACTGGGTGGTGGCACTTGACTGCGACATGAGCAGACAAAATCGAAAGGTTTGTTTGCTCTTGGACAACTGTTCAGCGCACCGCATTGACGACGTCAAGCTGTCAAGTGTGGAGCTGAAGTTCTTCCCGCCGAACTGTACCTCAGTCATTCATTCAACCCCTGGACCAAGGCATCATCCGGAGCTTGAAGTCTTCCTACCGGGAGAGGTTGATCCAGCGGCTTCTCCTGAACACCAACAATGGTAGGGAGACGAAAGTCGATCTTTTCATGGCTTTAGAAATGATGGCTGCAACATGGAGAGCAACACGGTGCAGCGTGATCCACAACTGCTTCAAGCACGCCGGGTTTGTCGACAGCAAGGCGACCAGTACGACTGCAGCCGCGGAAAGTGTACCATCGTCATCGACTCCGGGGATTGACGTTGCTTTGAAATCACTCCAGGAAGCTGGAAACGTTCCTGCTGACATAGCGCTGGACGATTTCCTCGACGCTGATGCGGACGTGATTGTCCACGAGCAACGAAGCGATGAAGACATCATCAAAAGTGTTCGCGAGCCAGAAGAGCCGTCTGATCATGAAGACGACTCTGCTCAATATTTACCTGCCCCGGCAGCCTCATCGCAGGTACTGGATCCTTCGACGTTATTAGAAAATTCCTTGACACACAGGATGACGACAGAAAATTCCTTGGCACACAGGATGACGATGTTGCGATGTCACTGTTAACAGAGTGCGAGAGTCGCGTGACGCCGCTGCTGGCAGTGAAATGCAAGCAGGCTAAGCTCACAGATTTCTGGCAATAAAACTATGTTTTGCTGGAGATATTGCCTTGCATTTTTTTTTAATTTCTCGACAGCGGATTTTCGCGACAACGAAATTTCTCTCATGTCCCGTCGATTTCGTTGTAGTGGGATTGAACTGTAGTAACTCATGTCCAAACATCGCAGTGTATCCAAACATGCTTGCTGGTGACTATAACTCACTCTTGTCGCATCGTTTAAAGGGATAGAACACTGAATTTTAAGGACCTGGTTTTTTTTTTTTTTTGGCACAACAGAAAGCTTGTTGTCTAAGGTGCAACGGTTTTATTGGGAATGCTGTAGGAAATTCTTGCCGAATTTTTCAATCAGTGCGTGCACCCGTTTTTATGTAATCCTGATGCTGGAAACCGTGAGCAGCGAGTACGATGGCGATTGCATGTCGGCAAAAGTGCGGTACCAAAAACTGATATAAATCTCACCTGCCGGACAGTAATAAAATATATTTAGCACAGTCGCCAACCGATTTTTTGGACTCTGAGAGACCCAGAAAATGGTCCAAATAATCGAGCAGCCCGAAAAATATATGAACTTAAAAAAAATAATCTTTCTGCGGAAAACTGGGTTTAAAGATCGTAAACTTCGCCACTCGCTACGTTCTGCTTGCAAGTGATCACTGAGCCACAGTCATGCGTTCATCATGTCTAGAACACCTCACTTCACGATAGTCACACTCTATGTCATGATACCAGGCAGTGCAACGCAGCTGTAGGTGATGCCGCGAACAAATTCATGCGCCATACAAAGCGAGAACAGCCTGGTTTCCATGGGCAGTGACGCTCGCAATGACTGAGAGAGGTAACCCACAGGCGTGCCTCAGAATGCACGCTGCCCCCCCCCCCCCCCCCCCCCCCCATTCCTATCCTCCCCAGCATTGCAGGTTGCGCCGTCCAAGCCGCGGCGGGCACTGCAGCCGGCCCGTTTTCAGTGCGATCGTGCACGTTTTGTAGGCCATCTCAATGGCAACAATGAGCATGCCATTATCTCAAGAGGCAGCCATGAAGAAGAAATAGCCAAGCCTATCCAAGCCAGTGCATCTGATTGACTCCGTTCAATATCCAAGATGGTGCCTTTCACAGCAGCGGGTAATCCGTTGGTTGTGACAGAAATGCCCGTGGAGCCGAAAAACGAATTTGAAAAGCAGTATTCACAGAAATGCTGGCAACTATTTTAGTCGAAAAATCGAAGTTTTGGATTCCACAGAATCTGAAATATGAGTCGGGAAAATGTGCATGTTTCTACAGTAAAATCTCGTTACTACGAACATCAGATTAACGAAATTTTCAGATTTACGAATTTTTTTTAAATCCCGCCAAAATGCCTATATTTTGAATGCAAAAAAACTTTCTGTACTACGAATTTCAGATTACCAAATATTTCAGAATAACGTATGTAATTTAATCTCGCAATCGTTGCAAGACGCTTCGTTATTACGAAGTTCCGTCGAAGTTTCGTACCAAATCCCTGAAGCCGACGCCTATCATTATCATCCGAAGCAGTAGCTATGCGCTGGGGAACCCGTTGCAACGGATACAGCCCCAGCAGCATCGGTATCAACGCGAGTGTCGCGTTGAATGAATATAGGCTAGGCGGCGCAAGCTGCCGCCCGATACAACGGGTAAGGCCATTATCATCCATCCATCATCCAGCGTGTGGTCGCATACTGCGCCGTAGTCGTAAGCCTATTCAGCGCAGTGTCAGCACGTTGACAGCGAACGGTAGGATCTGCAAAGTTATCGGTGCTGTGATTGTGTTGTGCATTAGCTTTGCTGACAATGAGTTCTCCTGGCTCCCACGTTAAAAAGAAGCGACGCCAGTTTTCGCTTAAAGAAAAAGTACACATTCTGTCGCAACTGAATGGTGAAAAAAAGCAAGTGGACTTGTGCAGGGAGCTCGACATCACACCGTCAACAATGCAACGATGCTCAGAGATCGGGACAAGATCATAAAACTACATCGAGAGTCGCAGCTGGCTCCCTTAAGAAAACGTCTGTGGCTGGGCAACTACCGTGGACAGCGACTTATGTGGACGGCGACTTTCGAATTATGTGGACAGCGACAGCGCGGCTGCTACATCCGCGGAGCTCACCACCGAAGACATCGTGAATCAAGTGCGTGAGCAAGAAGAATGTAGTAGCGACGAAGACGATGCCGGCACTGGATCAGCGCACGAAGAGGAAGAGATTGTTTCCGGCTAGGATGTCCTAGACTTTTTAGAGAAGACCCGATTATTCCTCGGGCGCTGCAAAGATGTCCTTGATGACGTGCACAGGAAGGTCGAGGATGTTGAAGCATTCGTCCTGCAGCGCTTGTCGTCTACTCGCCAGAAGGAGATAACAGACTTCTTCAAGCAATAAATTGTAGTTAAACTGTGCCCAGCGTTGTTGTTTATTATTTACTTACCGACACGTAAATATGCTGGCAAGGTACGTAATTTTAGTTCTTGTGATGCATTACTGACATGAATATAATGGTTTTTCAGTGCTAAGATATTTCAAAATAACGAATTAAATTCGGCGGTCCCGTGAAGTTCGTTGTAACGAGATTCTACTGTATGTGGTGCATGGTGGTTCCTCAGTGCAGTCTGAAATATCGTGCAATTCCGAATTATTGGAGTGCGAAAAAAATCGGTCGGCTGTTGTGTACATAGTTCCATTTCCTTCAGTTTCTGCTGAACCCAAAGCTTTACATCACAGTGATTTACGCCTTGTTGACGAAGGTTTTAGTGGATCATGGTTGCCATTCCATCCGAGAAATCCAAAACACTGGCGCCATCTATTTACAAAAGCTAAAAGCACTTGGTTGGCAATGCGAAAGGAGCGTTGCTTTTCATCGAAGGGATCATTGGTGAGAGTCTAAACTATAATAAAATATGACGAACATTCCTGAAAGAAAAAAAGTACTCTGCACTTAAAAGAAATAAGTGGTATTTTACTGAGGTATGGTCACGTGGTGGGCTTGGTGATATGGTGTGTTTCGCAGCAAGATGGCTTTTCATGCCATCTTCAATGCCAAATTAAAATTATGAATCCTTGTTTTCTTGATATTGCAGTGCTCAATTCCTAGAGTTTGAGGCACAATATCATTATTTTTGCTGTAATCTTCTGATACGTTTTTGCCAATGTTCCATCCCTTTAAATCGCCATTTCTTCATTAAATCAACAGCCAGCATGTGGCAAAAGCACATGCGCAGTAATGTTCAGTGTTGCATAAAACCAATCTGCCGATGGCCATCGAGAGCTGCTGTGCATTCACAGGTCTGAAAACGAAGTGCAGCATGATGCAGTTGACGAATGGCTGTGAATGTGCTGGCTACAAAAGCAAACGAGTGGCAGTGGTCCTGTTGTTTTTGATCACAGCTATAAGAGACGCGGCCTGTGCACAAGTGCAGAGGGTAGTGGAACGGGCTAAGCTGTGTTCCACATGCGCTGCTGTGCTTGTTATCCTGCGACCACTTCCATTCTACACAATTTTTATCTACAGTAGAATCTCGATGATACGAATTCCGCGGGACCCCGAAAAATATTCGTATCATCCCGAATTCGTATGATCCAAAACAAGCCAAGTTTAACACGGAAATAAAACGAAGTTTATTAGCTCAATTACTTTCGGCTGAAAAAGTCAGTAATCGTTGTTTGCACTTTCTTGGGCTCGATTTCGCCAATCAGCCCAGCCTGAAAAGAATAAAACCGTGCCGCAGTTTCGTCGCTCACGCTGGCGGAGCCGACGGTGCGGCGCAGGACGTCAAGGGCGTTGAGGGTTTCTGCCATCGATGATAGCGGTTCAGCCTCTTCATCGCTCTTCATCGCTGCGACAGCTTGCAAGATCCAATCAGCAGCTGAATGGCATCGCCCACGTGACTCGTCCTGCTGGACGCGAAAGAGAATGGGTGGGCCTAGCAGCCGGTTCGGTTGGTGTCGCGGCGGCCGCCGGACATTGGTGGCAGGGGCTGAGTGCGATGCATCCACGCGTGCTGGCTACACCTGCGTGGGTGGCGCGGGCTTGAAAATCTGCCGCGGGACATTCGCGCGGAGGGGGGTGTAGCGCTCCTTTTCGAGACGAGACGTGCGTGCTCGCTTGCTTGCGTGGATGGTCGTGCGTTCGTATCATCCGCGCGGGCTTGAAAATCTGTTCGTATAATCTTGAACTGTAACGTATTCTGTACAATGTAGACTGTCTGGCACACTTTCAAAATTCGTATTGTTACGTGGTGGCAAGCCAAGGAAAGCACGACATGATGACAGAATGAAGATATGATGTAACGGCTCAAGGGCCTAGCGCGAGCACTCCGTCCCGCGCCACTGCACTCTTCTTCGTCTTCATAACATGACCCCGGTCCTCAGAGTGATCGTCCCGATCGATTGCTTGAATTACGAATGGTGAGGTGACGATGAGGATGATCAGGAAGGATAGAAGAAGATGAAAGGCTTGCCACAAAAATGAAGGAGATGATCTGGTGGACGGTTGCCCCCGGAGCTTCAGGTCCAGCGGTCGGTCACCCACTGCCGAAGGTCAAGGGTTGAGGGATCGCCGCACAGCCTGGGCGGGGGTGCCGTCTTGGTTCGGGTCGTAGTCGGGTCATCGCACATCAGGTCCTGGTCGTCTTGTCTTGTGTTCAGGGCTGGGGACGGGGCGGGGGAAAGCGGCTGGTCGGTTCTGGACAGTTCGAGCTGGGGTTGGGCCGGGCGGCAGAGCCCAGGTCCCCTCGGCCGACGACGAAGGCGAGCAGAAGGCGGCGATGCTCCGGGGACTAGGATGACGATGAGTACCCAGTACCTTACACCAAATGTTACGTGGTGGCAAGCCAAGGAAAGCACGACATGATGACAGAATGAAGATATGATTTAAAGGCTCAAGGGCCTAGCGCGAGCAATCCGTCCCGCGCCACTGCACTCTTCTTCGTCTTCATAACAGTATCATCCCGAAATTCGTGTCAACCGTAATCGTATCATCGAGATTCTACTGTATTGATATCTAGGAACTTTCCACAGAGGACAAGAACGCTTACGAGAGAAACATAAACCTCTAAGCCACGCCCCCCCCTTTCCCCCCTCCCCCGCGTAATTGCAGTGTACAACATGGACTGAGACACATGATGGTGAGTGGACTACGTCTCATCAAGAATGCTTCGTTTGGAACATCCGGCGCTTTGCATTCAGGCATGCGAGGAAGCATGAAAGAGGTGGTCTCGCTCACGTTGTAGCCCAAGTTGCCACATTTCTCTGTGTTTTGTGTGAGCCTTCTTGTTGTGTTTCGGGAGCACTGTTCTGCACATTGCCTCTTCAGTAATCTGTTATGTCATCAATATGCAGTAGGAACAAGAGGGGCCCCAGTACTGATTCCTGGTGTACTGTGGAATTGCTTGAAGAAAAGAAAAAAAGTTCAGGACTGTAGATTGCTGCCAAAAAGAGAGATAGATAGGGAACGGTCGTTCATAATAAGATTGTGTGTATGAAGCACAAGGTTACGAGGGATGCTGATGACTGTATAAGCTACTTTTTTCCACGGTAATCTTATTGTGAACAAGGGTATTACTGTATGCAGCGACCCAAAATGTCAGTTTCTTTTCTTTTGGACTAGGTCAGTGACTCAAACCTTCACCTTGTTCTAATGCTCCATCCTGACCAGATGGTGTTCCATCGAATACAGTCGATGACTGAAAATTTGGACGCCTGATTTTTCGGACATGCTTGATTATTCGTACTTTTTCGCGGCACCGCGACATGACCCGTAGAGCCAATGTATAAGAACGCCTGAAATTTGAGATGCACCGCAACTGACCACTCGATTTTTCGGACCTCGTTTGCACTCGCCGCCAATACCCAAGCTGCCATATAATGTTTACAGTGGAACCTCATTAATCCAAACTTCAGGAAAGGTCGAAAACTTGATCAAATTCAAGGTTAAAGCGAGCCTCTTAACTTGTGATGCTGAAATCCTGCGCTAGTCGGCACATTGTGTCTGTGTGGATTTGAATTCATACTGTTCTTGAATGTCCTCCGCCGCATGGACTTGAACCGTAGTCAGAGTTCGCGGAACTCATCTCTGCCGAGTCTTTCGTCCCGAATATGGAAAGAGGTAGCAACGAAGTGCTTGGGAGGCGTACGGTCTCCGGCGAGCGCGGGAGGAAATAGTGGTGCATTTCAAAGTAAGGTCAGTGCACCCGTGGCAAAATGCACCGCAAACCTGACTCTTATATTGTAAAACCGTAAATAACTGGCATTTCGATGACAGGCAAAACTCCTCATTATACACAAGCGACCGCAGAGTGCATCTCGCCGGATACGATACCGATTTTGGCTCTATTTGCTAGGCCTAATGGCGAAGGCAAACGCTGACAGAGCGCTTGCTTCAGCCGTTTCTCAGTTCTTGTTGTTCCGCCATCTTTGCGTTCTCGTTCCGGGCCCATCATACTGCGGATGCAGCGCAGTTCTCAGCGGCGTGTTCGCTTTCCCGGTTAGACTTTGTCCCAACCCGTGCTTTCATTGGCAACATGCCGAGGGGAGCACAGCCAGGCCGAGCTCGTGAAAGTGGTCGCTGCCCGTCGTCTGTGCACATGTCTCGCGGCGAAATTTAGTCATGAGGAGCTTTAGACTGTGCAATACAACTGACCACGTGCTTCGTCGTACTGGCAATAAGTTCAGGATTTTTTTCGGTGAAATTTGATTTCCCGGGCTGCCCGATTTTTCGGTCGTTCTAGTGGTTCGTAGAGAGTCTGAAAAATCGGTCATCGGCTGTATTAGGCTAGTGAGGTTTTACTGCTTTAAAGTAGTAGCATTGGAGGTTCTGTTCATGAGAAAAGATAACGCCCGTCTTTCTGTCCATGCCACAAAAAAAGCAGGTGGCTCACCTGCCACAGTGGGCAGCTGGCAATGATATTAATTCAAATAAATTCAATGAATTTGTCACCTACCTGCCATGACCCTGCACTCGAGCCTTACAGGAGCTCAGGAAGAGCAACCTAGTTGTGTCACAAGCTTCACTGGCGGCTGTGTTTTAAATAGCCATCTTCCGGGGCAGTGGCGCAATGCTTAACTGCTGCACCACTGGGCCAGTACTGGTATGAGGGCTCCATGCTATCTACGAATCTATGCAAGACAAGCAGTACTTGTGTGGGGAGGGGCCTATATTGCTATCGCGTAGCATCGTCCATGTTTTTAACCATTTCACAATCACGATTGACTTGACTATGCCTTGATAGACTCTGCAGTAATCTGCTGATGCAACTTTGGGCTGAAGTCCTTGTGTTTTTCCCTGCAAGCCAGAATGGGGTCTGTGTGGTCTGCCTGATGCAGTGTGACTCCTACGCTGAGCCGCCCAGCGTGTGTGAGTCCGCCTGCAGAGCACGCAGAAGCGGACGCCAAGAAGGCCATCAACCTGGATGACTCTCTCCCCACCACCAACATCCAGATTCGTCTCTCCGACGGCACCAGGTATGGACACTGCTTCTGCCTCTACTGGGGGCCCATAAGCAGGCAAGCACAAGCGCTGTGTGTGTGTAGCTCTTTTAGTGGACAAGGTCAAAATCATCTGGGCCTCCTCCAGTGTCCTCCTGACTGTGCAAGCACAGTACACTTGTCCTGGCATTTGCATCTGTTCCGCATGATGGATCCTTGCGCATGGGCACGCTGCCATCACAGCACACTGCACCATGGACTGCTGCGGTAGTAGCCGTTCCAAGCACAGGCTCATTGCCCTTGGTGTTTCTGTGCACGGGCCGCCCTATTTGCACTGCCTCCAGCTGGGTTCTGTTGTGGCTATTGGCAGATCAGTTGCACACAGCTGATGTCATTCAGCTAAGTGCCTTCCAATATGTCATCTCTCAAAGCCCATTTGGAGCTTCTATATCCCACACATCCTATACCACGCATACTATACCATACAACATTAAATAGCAGGATAGATAAGCGGGCGAGTTGGTGATACATAATGCAAAAAAAAAACAGCGCGAACAAACGGGGACTAGGCGCTTGTTCCTGTGTATTCTTCGTCTAGTCCCCGTTTGTTCGCGCTGTTTTTTTTGCATTAAATAGCAGGCAGCTTAGCATGGTGTGGTATTGACATGGTATTAGCACTTTGTTAGCATTAGCATTGAAGCTAATGCTACGAGCCTGGACTGTTAGAGAGCATCTGCACAGGCCCTGGTTCAAAGTTGAACTGCATTGTTTGTGCTACTTTCTTGGAGCAGGTGAAGCAGCTTGTTCTACTGGCTTAGTGCTGGGCCAGAGGAAAGCCAATTCCTGGTGCCTTAAAGCGGGCAACTGTGATGAAGTCTCACAAACTTGAGCAGCGGTTGGAAGCAGAGGCAGCTGCTGTGTGCTTGGCGAGGCCTCAGGTTTCCACTCTGGAACTAGTGCTGGAAGCACGGTTGTCCCATGGGGCCCACCAGCATACCTGCCTCCTTGTGAAGGGGAGCACCTACACATACAGGGCCTATTTGGCTTTGACTATATGGAAGCACAGGATCCTAAATATTTTATGCAGGTAGTGGACGTAGCACTTGTGCCATTTTGCATAAGAGGCCTCTGAGAGTGACCAAAAAGTGACCGCTCTCAGTGATTTCAGTGTAAAAAAAAAAAGAGTACCATATTTACCCGCGTAATCCTCGCACTTTTTTTTCCTGAAAATCAACACGAAGGTTGGGGGTGCGATAATTATGCGGAGAAAATTTTCAAATGTTTCGTAGTGTTAAATGCAAAGTTGAATGGGTGTGAGATCGGGATTGTCAGGTCCGCTATTGTAAATATAACGAAAACATTACTTTCAAGTGGAACTTACTTTCATTATGAAAGTACTGGGTCAACATAAGCTCAAGCTACTAAAGCACTTTATTTGCCGCACTCAACCTCTCCGTCACACTACTCATGCTGCGCCGTATAACGTCCTGCAGGCAATTCTACTCTTGATCAGAGTTGTGATCGGAGTGCGTGTTGACACTGGAATCTGTGGTTGCTGCGGCATCGGTTTGTTCAGCTTCTGATGCTTCGTCGTCGTCCCACATCAGGTGGTCCTCAGTCGCATCCAGGGCGTTCGAAATTCCCATTTTTTTTAAGCTTCTGGCCACCATGTCTGCATCAATCATCCTCCATGCCTCCGATGCCCAGCTGCGCAGCAGCTCCATGAACGGTCTCCTTATTTTGCCGCCCAGCATCAGAGCATGTTGACCTTCGACCATCCGTTCTACGTACACCCTCCAGACGTTATCTTTAAATGGCTTGTTCAGAGATACGTCAAGAGGCTGTAGTATTGATGTGAGGCCGCTGGGTATAACAGCCAGGCCCGTGCACAGTTCCCTCAATTTCGCCTGAACCGACTCTTGAAAATGGCCCCGAAAGCTGTCAACCACGAGGAGCGACAGAAAAAGAAGCGCTCCCGGTCACCGCCCCCACACAGTCTTAATCCAGTCTATCATAAGGTCTGCGGTCATTTACCCCTTTTCTTGGACGCGCACGTGTACACCAAGCGGGAGCTTTCCTTTCGGGAGGGTCTGCCGCTTCGAAATGACTTACGGTGGGAGCTTCCGCCTGTCTGCCGTCACACCTAGCATGACCGTGCACTACTGGCATCTGTAGTCCTGATGTACACAATCCGAGCGCCTGTCTGTTCTACTGTCCTGCTGCTGGGCATGTCGAAATTCAGCGGAGTTTAGTCCGCGTTCCTTATCTGGGAGCGCAAGAAGTTTTTCTCCTGCCGGATCCTGATAACGAATGGATGGAAGTCCACTATTTTCTCTTCATAGGCTGCGGGCAGGCGTTGGCAAAGCGTCGTTCACGTCCTGAGCGAGAGGCCATTGCGCCACATAAATCGTGTGGCTCAGCCGTTACTAGCGCAGAAGTCTTGGACAGGGATGCCCTCCTTTCTTGCGATTGCGAGTGCCTGGTTCCGTATCAATTCATTCGACACGGCGCACCCATCCGCTCGTAGAGCCTTGATATAATCCAACAAAGATGTTTTGACGGCAGGAAGTTTCCCACTCTTTGCTCCACGGAAGGCCTGGCGCATTTTTACCGGTCGTCTTGAGTTGGTCGTGCTGCCGTCTCCAATACCGGATGCAAAACTCATTGACGCCGAAGTGTCTGCTGGTGGCACGGTTGTCATGTTCTAACGCGTACTCAATATTTTTTAGCTTAAAAGCAGCTGTGTAGCTTGCATAGCACCCCATGGCGAAGCGGCACAGAGCACGGTTGGCACGGTGCCACACGCAAACAAGGCAAACGAGGCCTACAAGACACTGCAGAGCTGGAGACACCTTCGCAAAATGGCGTAGCAGTGGTGCGTGGTGGCGGCGGTGGTGTCACTTTCCCCTTCCTTGTTACGAGGATGATAGCACAGTACCGCCGCTTAGTAGCGCGCGTGCCCAACCATGGCAATTAGTTGTGGCTGCAGTCAATAGATGGCGCTCGCTACGACAAGCAGACGACTCGTGGCAGCCATTTTGGGGGTGCGATTTTGGGGGAAAAATTTTTTTCCAGTTTTTGATAGCCAATGTTCGGGGTGCGAGCATTACGCGAGTGCGAGCATTATGCGAGTAAGTACTGTTACGGGGTTAGTTCAGCAGCAGGAACGATAGGCCGTACACAGAAGAAACACCAAAAACCAGCACTAGCACTAGCTGCGGCATCCTTGTCGTCGTCTACTGTCCAGTGACAGACCGACTTCCTCTTCGCTTCGACAGAAACCAGCACTAGCACTAGCTGCAGCGTCCTTCCTTGTCGTCGTCTACTGTCCAGCGACAGACCAATTTCCTCTTCGCTTCGGGCCTGTGGACCGTAACACTAACCCCCCCCTCTGCCCCGCGGGAGAAGGCACAAATCCAGGGAGGCCTAGGGGGGTGGGTGCGAGTGGTAGGGTTTAAGACTGCCGACGGGCACAAACTGTGTAAAGGGGGTCACGGAAGGAGAGTGAACAATACGGGACTCTTATATTCTCAATGGTGGTGGTGTCCCTGCATCCACAAATCCAGCGACTTGTAAGGAGGAATGCTAGAGAATGTTGTGCATTTCATGTTCATTGTGGTCTTGAAGGGCATTTAGAAAATCTGTTTCACTCTTTTCGATGGAGTGTGGAGTTAAGAAAGCCCACAGTCGTCTGCAGTTCTTTCTGATAACAGGTTTGAGAAACAGTTCACACCAAAAAGGTACACGAACCGTGTTTATCTACAGTTAAAAAATCCTTTCTCGGGTTCAAAGATGTGCTGCAGCAAAATCTCGAATTTGCAACTCTCGCAGGGTCGCGAGAAATATGTCATCCAAAATTATGATCATCAAAACATTAATAAAATGACATTTTGAAGCAAGTTAAATGCATTTATGCAAATCTCTTTATGGTTGCATAAAGGGCAACTGCATATGTTTTAGAAATCGACGACCTTAAAGGGGTCGAATGTGTGAAACTTGCAGGTAAATAATGCGAAGTCCCTTTGTGGTAGTGTTCAAAACGGTGATGTAATCACCGTTTAAAATCGCGATGGCCTTCAAGTTCCTCCGCAGTGCGCAACGACAAGTGGGGGGCGCATGATGAGGTCATCGAAGGTACCGGTACATTCCAATGCATAAACGCTTGCTTTGAAGGAAAAAAATCAACGCCACTGAAGGCAAAGCCCGCCGATAGTTTTGATTGGCAGCACCAAATGAGGCAAAGTAGGGTGCGGTTGACAGCAGGGGTAATTTGAAATCCTACCTTCTGTGATGTCACACCGAACTTGCCCGCAAATCTCCACTGCTGTGAGAAGCCTAAAACTCAATTGTCGATTACGCCACTCTTTTAAATGCTAGAGTAAACACACTTGGCATGCTTCACCTACAGCCTATATAGATTTGAAGCTCTGAATATCGCGGAATTCTAAAAAAAATAGTACAGTTGCCCTTTAAGTCTCAAATGTCCTTCTGAGCTCCTTTTTTTTTTTTTTTTGGCGGGGGGGGGGGGGGGGGGGGAATTTTGGAAGCCAAGAAGCTGGCCTCATGCGTTTTCTCAAATGTTCTCAGATGCCATGGCATGGTTCAGGGTGTTGACCATACTTGTCGACTGTTAGTCGCTGCTGTGCAATTGTCTTTGTTGTTGCCACATGAAACTTGGTGTTGATGCCACTATTCCTAGCAACATTGCTTGTTATACGGCGGCAGCAGTTAAGGACATGCTTCCCGGTAGTGTGGCGTGGGCGTGATGTGAAGAAGGAATGGGGAACGGCACTAATGCCACCCAGTGAACAATATCTCTCTCTCTCTTCCTGTGCCGCCCATCCTTCTCTTTCTTTTCGACCGTGGCTCCCCCTACATGAGGCTCACCTAGCAAACGTTGTCCAGAGTAATCGTGCTAGGTACCAGTGATAGGTTATGAAGAAATAAATGATGCAGTAACTGTCTCACACATCTCTGTGGACACCCAAACTGCATCGTAAGGGAAGGTGGAAGTGAAAGAGGGAAAGAGAGAGAGGTATTATAGTGGAGGGCTCCGGGATAATTTTGACCACCTGGAGAGCTTTGACCGGGATTCGTAGTACTAGCTCTTCGTTTTGTAGCACTCATTGTTTTCGTCCAGACACTCGCCAAGGCTTCGAGAGGAACGAGTGACAGATGGTGGAGTAATATCGTTTAGCTGGCACACGAGTTGCACAATTTCCACTGTGTTGCCTGCTATGTATGAAGCTGAGTATAGCTATGCAGGTTATGCAAAATTTTTGAGATTTTTGGTAATCTAGCTAGGTGGCTAGGGAGTTTTACAAACATTCTAAGTAAAGACCTAAGGCTTTTGAGCACTGCAGCATTTGTGTAATAGTGATTTTCAGTGGCCTCTACACAGGCCTTGGTTGCTGCTCACACACGGCCACTGTTGTCTTTCACTCTCCATGTAAATGACTTTGCAATTTTAAGCAATCACTCTTCAGTTGAAGCCACACCGTGCTATTAGTTCATTAAGAAGGCAGCATAGTGAAGCTGTTTTTGCTGCTTTAGTGATGAGCTGTCTGGTACTCGCTGTGAAGTTGACTTCGAGACCATTGCTCTCAGGTAGCCCTGTTGTCTCCAGCCAAGTGGGACTCTAATCCTGAGCCATTGGGCAATTTAAAATGAGCTATGGGATATCGGTTGCGCAGTCACGCATCATCAGCGGAATGAAGCTACTTCCTGGATTTAGTGCCGGGCGACGGCATGGATGCGCATGTGCAGGAAGCGCTATTGCCGCTATGGATGCAGCTGTCAACGACGTGCAGATGCTGGCCTTCTAAGCTACTGTCTAATCCCTCAGGCACTTTGCAGCCTCAATGCGAAACTGAGCTTCACTGCAAGGCGAGCTCAATCCAGCGGTGCTGGCGCAGTGCAGCAGATAGCGTGGTGAAGGCCACGCCTATGGATTCCATTGCAACGGCATGCTAGTTACTCAAGCGCCCGTGAGAGGCACTGTGTGGAGAGCAGGTTGCCCAAAGCCACGTTCAAACTAGAAGGGGACAACCATGTACAAATTATACTTATCTTTAGAGCAACCAGGACAGCAACACAAAGAACAAAGACAAACACGAGCGCTAACTTGCAACTGATTTATTGAGGAATCACGACGGCATATATATATATCCATGGGCCTGCGCGGGCGTAGCCTAACAAGTCACCTGGAAACAGCCATAGAAAAAAAGTCTTAGCACTAGACATGATAGAAAATTCACCTCAGCATTGTACAAGGACTTCAAGTGTCACTAACACAATCCGATTCTGATTTTCTTGTAAAGAATGCCTCCAAGGTTTCACGAGCAGTTTTTTGATTACTTCTGCCTAGAACTTACATGCAACGGAAACATGGTCCACAAGCTCTGCAAGCAATACAGCGATCAAGATTTGCGCGCTCCCTATTAGCCAGGTCTCTTTCATGCGCCCTGGTTGCGCTAAAAATATCTATAATTTGTCACAAATCCTACTCCTGTCGCATTCTTTGGGCCGTTTCACTGTTATAATCATGAACCAGCTGGCCTAACAATATTCCCTTTACATGAATGGTGTTTGTTGTGTCTTTCTTGACACACCCCTGAAATGCCAGTTTTGCACAAACAGGTTACACTCACAACTATGCCGAGCAAATTGGCTTTCTGCCGTGTATTTTTTTTCATCATCCTGCTGTCATTGACACTCTTCTTGCATGCACCAATTTAATTAGTTCATGTGGTTTCGCTGGTGTCTGCTCTAGGTATGCTTGTCTATTGCCTATTGTGCATGTGATTGCTTTCTTTTTTTAATCAGGATTTTGTTTCTCAGTTTTCTTTTGTTGCTGGTTTTTATATTTTTTATCGGTTGTATTTTCTGTTCTGCTTAAAATTTGCAGTAAAATTGCAGTAAAAATAGCAAAATTTAATAAGTAATTAGCTACAGACTTCGGCAAGTATTCCGAGATGTATGCGCATGTGTCGCCACACTATGGAGCAGTGGAAAGATGGGAAATGACTGCCTTTTATTTGGAAGCTGCGGTTGTGGTCAACACTGTGCACGGTGTGAAGATCCAATAAAAGCGATAAGTGTTGTGGTGCCACATGCATAAGTGGCCCATCCCTCGACCTACCTTACGAAGTGGTCACACCTGCCTTGACAAGCAGTAACTGCACCTGACTTTCCCAGGGTGAGAACGCTTTATGTCTGTTTACTGTGATGTTGGTTGACACCGCAGAAAATTTAACGTGAGACTTCATTTATTTGAGTACAGTACCAGCTCGTTAAGTGGACCGCCGTTAATTCGAAAATCTGGTAATTCGAACTACCGGCTTGGTCCCGGCCAACCCCTGTGTAAGTGTGGTGTTGGAGGACGCTCGCTAATAACCCTGCTCAAAATCTGAAATTCATTTTGCATAGTCGCTCGCGCTTCTCTGACACGCGCGTGACAGCATGCGTGACTATGAATAGGCTCCCTGTGTCCGAGAACACTCCACTTTCACTTTTCTGAGCTTCGCTCCAGTGCACAGTGATGGCAACTCGACTAGGCAGCATCAGCCAGCTGATCTAACCCAGCTGAGCACTGTTTCGGACACTGATTGGTGTGTCGCTGATGTTTTCTCTCTCTCCGCCACCTTTTTTATTGCCACGTTGGCCGTTTCCTTTGCTTGCGTCCATGTGGTTTCGTTGTTCCAGTGCCCCAAAACTGTGCGCCCGTCACATGTCATTCAGCGTTCTTGTAGTGAAGCCTCCTCACATGTAACAGTGCCGCTTATTGGGTCTGACGCGGTAGCGGTGGAGCTCTATCGTGCTGCACCACGAAATATGCTGGAAGCCTTTACGATTTTGGAGCAGTTCTGCTTCATTGCTGCTGACAGTATGCAGGCAGCATTAGTGGAAATGTGGGAAACAGTCAGTGCTGCTTTTCTCATCTTAAAATCGGGCAGCCATTGCCCGGTCTGTCACCAAATAAATTTACCGTGCTCTGGTCAAATGTTTAGGGGAATCCCCCAAGGTGTAGTTTATTTGTAATAAGGCAGTAATTACTCACTGGCATCCACCCAAGTGCAGCCATACAGCTACAAAGGAAAGGTATACAGCTTTCTCAGAAACTTCGTAGTTAAAGGAAAATTCGTCCTGGTCCGGGGTTGAACCTGGGACCACCGCTTCACTGGAGTAGTCACTCTACCAACTGAGCTAACCGGGACGGCAAGCTTATGGTAGGGCGAGAGCGAATTGATTAATTACTCGGAGTGGGAACAGTTGAGTTAATGTGTAACTGTAAAAAATATTGTGGCTCCAATCCACGCTTTGTAGGTGGTTGGACTGTGAAGCTATGCTGTTTGCACCCAATTTTTAGCCCGCCGTTTTTGAAGCTAAAAGCTTCACTACGCCAGCTTTTCGAGCAGTCAGCGGGGCCACAAGTTTGACCTTGAGTGTAGCCTGTGGTCAGCGGGGCTAAATGACGTCAGCTACAGAAGCGACACCAGCGGCTGTTACACCGACTACCTAGACTTTGACCTTTGACCTTGACCGGCGGTCAAGCGGGAAAGCGCCTGCCAGCATTGCATGTGTAGGTCATGAAAGTGGGTTCTGCATAAAACGCGGTGCACTTTGATGCGTTCAGTGGAACGCTAGGTGCAATCGATGCGACGCCTGCCGTGGAGAGCGGCAGTTGTGCGCTCCATCACCGTGCTGCGGAGAGGAGGAAAGGAGGCATCCCAGGTGTGCTGCCTGCTCCCTCCATGACGTGAAGTCACACACCTTGACTGAGCGGAGCAGGAAAGCGTCTGCTGGAATCGCATATGTGCGAGTCATGAAAGTGGGTTCTGCGTAAAACGCTGGTGCAGTTTAATGTGTTCAGCCTAAGTGTGTTCGATGCGATGCCTGCCGTGGAGACCGCCAGATGCTCGGCCACAAACGTACCCAGGGAGATGCAGTTTTTCGCTTTCGACCAGGGTTAACCAGAGTTAAGGGGGGACATGGGTCTTCGAGCTTCTTTTTTTATTTACAGACCAAATTTGATGAAACTGTACAGACTTATTCAGTTTTTTTCGCTGATTTCAAATATGCAGTTCGTTTATTTCTAGGCTAATTAGTTCCTGAGATATTAATATATATCATGCCATTGTCTGCTCAAACAATAGAAAAAAAATGGGCCATCAGAAATTTAATTTTAATACGTGGGTAGATACTACAATGTGTGAGGAATGCAACGCTCGAAGCAGTTTTCAAATTAAGCTAATGATAAAGATTTAGCAGCCTAATGAACTTGGTGCTCGATACATGGTCATCGGAGTGAGAAAAAACAAGAAAATAAAAAAATTGGAAGGTAAAAATTAAAAATCTGTTCCCAGCGTTGCATGCCTTATGCTTCCAGCTGCACAATGCAAAAAGAATTGTAGCTCTAGCTGCTCTAAGTGCTGAGATACACCTTGAGCAAACTTCCAACTTGACACAAAACACAGTTTTGAGAAAATGGCAAAAAACAAGCAGAACAATATTTAATGAGGAAAAGCTAAAAATATTTACATATTTACATTCAAAAAGGGCTAATAGGCACCAGGCATATAATCTGATTGGCTTTTGCCACCATCATGGCACTTTCTTAGGGCCCGTTGCATGTTGGCGTTCTCAGCACGCTTGCGTGCTGATGCCTTCCTTCTGCGCAGGTCTTTCTCCAGCATGCACTTTTTACTTTCGTTGCTTGGATTCAAGCCCCAGCTCGCTGAGGATCGCTCTTGATGCTGTCACATTTCCAGCATTGAATTTGAGAATGGCTTCAGCTACAGCAGCCTCCACCGCAAACAGTGAGGCATGGGAGTGCTTTGGAGCAAGTGCCCATACCATAGAATGTAGGCTTTCATTATTGTTCTGCATTTTGCCACGCAGGCATCGCTCCAGTAGCTTCTTGTCCGAGAGGCGCTGATATATGGGAAGCAGGGCCTCACAAACATGGGGGGGAGCAAGTTCCTGGGATGCTTTGGTGCTGGCTCACCCCTGGCCTTTGCCGCATTTTGCTTGCACCAGGAGCTTGGCCCCGTTGGGCAAAATGTATGGTTGCTTTTTGCATCATTGGATGTGATGTGATGAAATGTGGCCATCACCGCCCTCTGCATGGAATCTACATCTTTGTGGGTCTTCAGAGCCCACCCATAATAGGAGCTCATTTTGTTTATCAGATCTCCCGTTAGGTTGCCCCTTCCACTGAGGCTTTTGGAGCCACAGCCTTTGTTCTTCGCCACTGCATTCCGCAAAGCAGTACCCATGCGTTTCTCCACATGGTTGACCCAGTCCTCTTTGTTTATGGGTATATACCCATACACCTTCTCTTCTTCCAATGCAAGGTAGGTCCTGCTGTCACCGTCGCAAAGTACAGTAGTGTACCGCAGGTTGTGGCGCTCGAGGGACCTCTTGAACAGGATCAGGGCAGCCTCCACTTCCATCTCGCCTGCCTTTTTCGTCGTGTTCTTTTGGCACACATGGCTGGCTGTCCACGATTCATATGAGGGGTCGTCCTCATTTGGGCCTGACTCGCATCCGGCGCAGAAATTGCTCAGCACGACATAGTCAAGCACCAAGCCACTGAACAGTTCAATTACCGCCACGACGCCAATGTGGGAAGTGTGCCCGCGTGTCATCCACGACCCGTCGTATGAAACGGCGATGTTGCCAGGATTACTCACGTTCAGTTCTGCGTAAAGTTCGCGAACAGACTGCGCGCACTTACTTGTCAGTTTTCGTGCCGCGCGACTAGCAGCAGGTATCCGCTTGCCTTTCAGATGTGACTGCCACGTTTTTGTGTGCAGACCCCGACGGCTGGTATTCATTGCCGAAAAAATATCATTTAATGCCGTTTGGCAATTGCCAGTGGCCAGCATCGCACGCGTGGCGAGGACGTTCACGGTGAAAGGATTCACTTTCTGCATACCTTCGACGCATGGCGAACTCCATGTCGACGACGTGTCGCCGCAATCTTCGCACACAATGTGCAGCTTGACCACAAGGCCATATTCACGTTCATCTCTCAATATTTTCAAAACTCCAGAGCAGGATCTGCACTTCGCGAACTCGAGCAGAGCGTTCACTGAATCCAAACACACAATCGTGAACGAAGTTCTATTGTGCAGTTGAACCGCGGCGTCGTCGCTGTCAGCAAGAAGCTCCTTCTTCCGATCTGTTGCTGCCGTTGCTGAAAGGTTCTCTACCAAGTCCGCTGCTATTTTTTTGCGTTCTTCTGCTTCTGAAGGCTGTAAAAATATCGTGGCGTGTGGCGTGCGCGGCCGCTGTTGGTACCGCTTTCGGGTGTCGGGTCCGTTAGGCCTAGCGCGGCAGTGCCGGCGGCCCCGTCGCTGGGCGCGTGAAGCTCTTCTCCTTGGGCACACTGCGGTGAGGTGGTGTGCGGTTTGACGTTATCGCTCAACGAACGCTTCACCTTCTTCCCGAACTGGTGCCTGGCACGAAATTTTACCGACCTGCGATTCATTGCGTACTGCACCGGAGTCAACGCACAACAAAATGGCACTTGGTCTGCCGCGTCAACAACGGCCAGCGCGTCTTGCAGACGACGGAGACAGATTCAGCCAATCCGCTAGCGCACGCGTGTGACGTGCCCTGAGTAACGAATGAGGTTGCACGTAGGACATTTATTTTGGCACTTTTTTCTGCAACCAATGGGCGGACGGAGACATCGGTGGCGGGAAATTGAAGAGGAAAGGTCGCTCTCTCAAACGAGACCAAGATGGCTCCGATAGCATGCATAGAACAGGCGCTGCGCGCCGCACAAAAAGTGCCATATTGATGTCAATTTCGGATCAGATTCAATTGATATCGGCGGTAAAATTGGTACTGCGCGAAAACTACTGATCCTAGATGCGTGAAACTTCGCAGACTGGAGAAGAACAGGCAACAGATTTCAGAAATTGCATTTTCAAAAAATCGATTTTTTGGTGATTTTTTTTTACCTATAAGACCTGTGTCCCCCCTTAAACCACCAGCAATATTTTCCTTACAACGACGACACGAAAACGCAACCGTAATCTTTATCGGAAACACGCGGGGACAAGGAACGTGCTTCGCATTGTTTGCAGGCACCGTTATCATACATTATGCGGTTTGCACTTCACACGAGGGCTTCGAAGGACGTCAACTCGTTTTGAAGCAGCTGCAAACCTAATGATTAATGGAACGGAACATGTAGTTGTAATTGTGGGCACCTCGGAAATATTCCATATCTTATGTCTTGGTTTGACCATGTGAGACAGGCATCATTTCCTTTCCTTAAAACCAATTTCATTTGATTTTACTTGCCTTACTACACGATTTGGGTGTCCACCAAGATATGTGGGATAGATATTGCTACGGTTGTGCTTGTGCTTGGAACGCTCGTGCTTGGTGCGCTCGCGCTTGGAACGCGAAGAGGACGAAATGCGTTTCTGCTGCTGGGCTTCGCGTGCCCGCGGTTGTTCGGCTGCGTGGCTGTAAGCTGTTTCCCTGTAAATATATTTTTCCCTTTTGGTGTGCACATCTTCACGTTACATTATTGGTGGAGGTGCGGGGTACAGCCACAGCAAGCACGGAACTTCGCAGCGGTCGTCAGCTCGCCGGCTCTTCAACCATGACCAGCGAAGGGGCCGCTCCGTCGGCGTCCGCCAACCCGGCGTTCATCATTGCCCATCCGAGAGATCCTGGGACCTTCAACGGAACGGACGGCGTCGACGTGGAGGACTGGCTCGCAATGTACGAGCGCGTGAGCACACACAACAGGTGGGACCCGACCCTAAAGTTGGCCAACGCCATCTTCTACCTGACGGGCACTGCCAGGGTATGGTTCGAGACCCACGAGGATGAACTCACCAGCTGGGATCTCTGCAAGCGCAAGCTTTGTGACCTGTTTGGTAAGCCATTCGGGCGTCAGCTCGCTGCGAAGAAGGAGCTCGCATGCCGTGCACAAACGTCCACAGAGTCCTATGTATCATACATTCAGGACATATTAGCTCTCTGCATGAAAGTCGACGCCACTATGTCAGAGTGCGACAAAGTAGGTCACGTGCTCAAAGGCATCGCAGATGACGCCTTTAACCTTCTTGTATACAAGGACTGCGGAACGGTTGACGCAATCATCAAGGAATGCCGCCGGTTCGAACAAGCGAAGAGCCGCCGAATTTCTCCGCAGTTCACGCGGTTGCCGAATACGACTGCGACGTCGTCCTGTGTAGACTCGACTCCACCGAGCCGTCTGCCGACATCTGAGAGCCTGACACGACTTGTGCGCCAAGAAGTAGAGGCAATGTCCCCCGTTGCGTTTCATCCACCCGCAACAGACAGTACTCCAGCAGTATCCCTTATACAGGCTGTCGTTCGCAAAGAATTTGCCAATCTTGGGATTCAACCTGTTTGCTCAGTTAGTGCCCCATATGCTCGCCGCATGTCCCCGGAGCTCGGTTCTGAACGTGCATACTACCCTCGACGCAGCCGCAATCCAGATGAATGGAGAACACCTGATGACAGGCCCATCTGCTTTAACTGCTCCCGAGTTGGCCACATATCTCGACACTGCCGAAGCCGTCCGTCCTCGACCTACAGCCGCTACCCGCCGGGTTCTGCATATTCCCGCCGCTCTCCCTCGCCCTCGGAAACGACCTCTTCTGGCCACAACGCTCAGACCCCGCTTACCAACCGTTCGTCGTCACCTCAGCGCCGTCGATCTCCATCGCCCCGACCTCGCCGCCCTTCGTCCCCGGCCCCATATGCCCGCTCCCGGTCGGAAAACTGATGGCTGCAGCGTCTGGGGGTGATGCTGCTCTGACGACCCGACCAGAAAACCCTCCTTTAACTCTTCATGCTCATCGGAACATCCTTAACGTCGACGTGGACGGGGTCCCTGTTACCGGAAGTACTTGTATTTGGGCGTGTTGGTTCATATCTTTTCAGGTGGACACAGGGGCGCAACAAAAACACACGGACATAGAAGTAGACAGGGACGAGCGCTTACTATCAACAGGCTTTATTTGACGTAGACCGTTAATATACTTTCGCCTACCCAAGCGCCACTGTGCGAATCACAAGCACGTGGGTAACAGAAAACACCAAAAGAAATCAAAAAGAGGCGATTACAGAAATCTATCCAAGAAAACGGGAATTGAACGGGAACTGGTGGAAGCCTATTACATCAGAAAAAAAGGAGATAACTGCATCAGTGATTCGTCTGTAATGCTTCGCCGATCTGAAACGGTTTTCTTGGATAGATTTCTGTAATCGCCTCTTTTTGATTTCTTTTGGTGTTTTCTGTTACCCACGTGCTTGTGATTCGCACAGTGGCGCTTGGGTAGGCGAAAGTATATTAACGGTCTACGTCAAATAAAGCCTGTTGATAGTAAGCGCTCGTCCCTGTCTACTTCTATGTCCGTGTGTTTTTGTTGCGCCCCTGTGTTCTCCCTGTTACCGCTCTGATCGACACTGGAGCGCACGTCTCAGTCATGAATGCTCGTCTTCGCCGTCGCCTAAGGAAAGTGCTCACTCCTGCCCCCTCAACTGTGGTCCGTGTTGCAGATGGCGGTATGTCTATTGTCGTCGGAATGTGTACTGCTCGTGTTTCAATAGCCGGCCGCCATACTTCTGTGCTCTTCACTGTCCTCGAACACTGCCCTCATGACATCATTCTCGGCCTTGACTTTCTCACCGACCATTCCGCCCTTATAGATTGCGCCACAAGCATCGTTCAACTCGCTCTACCTGTTCCTTCAGAGCCACCGGATCCAATTGTTCACCGACTGTGCACCGCCGACTTTGTCCGCCTGGACCCCGATGCCGCCACTTATGTCCGTTTCTCCTCGGTCCCGCCAGTTCCCGATGGTGACTACATCATTACTCCGGTTCCTGATGTGCCCTTTACACGCAGTGTTGCCCTTGCGCATACAGTTGTCACCATGTCGGCAAATCAAGCGTCCCTTCCGGTTCTCAACTTTGCCTCTTACGTTCAGCCGCTCCCACAAGGTATGTCGCTCGCCACGCTGTGCCCTGCTGCCGAATGCGTCGTATCGGCGGTGAGAAGCGTCCCACCCTCGTCGAACTGCCGCGACTCTGACGTCCCACCACCTGATGAATATGCAAAAATGATTGCTGCTGACCTCTTACCAGGGCAAGCTCACGACCTTCGGTATCTTCTGTCGTCTTTTCGCGACATCTTTGACTTCGATGACCGCCCTTTGGCTCGAACATCTGTGGTCACGCATCGCATCAACACCGGTGACGCAGCTCCTATTCACAGACGACCCTACAGAGTGTCCAGTACAGAACGCACCATCATACAGCAAGAGGTGGACAAGATGCTCAGTAAAGACATCATAGAGCCCTCGTCGAGCCCTTGGGCCTCACCAGTTGTGCTGGTTAAAAAGAAGGACGGCAGCTGGCGCTTTTGCGTTGATTACCGGCACCTAAACAACATAACAAAAAAAGACGTCTATCCACTCCCAAGAATAGACGATGCTTTGGACTGCCTTCACGGAGCCAAATTTTTCTCTTCAATTGACCTTCGGTCCGGGTATTGGCAAATCTCTGTTGATGACAATGACCGTGAAAAGACGGCATTCGTCACACCGGACGGCTTATATCAGTTTAAAGTTATGCCATTCGGTCTCTGTAATGCGCCAGCTACCTTCGAAAGAATGATGGACTCCTTGCTTCGCGGCTTTAAATGGTCCACATGTCTATGTTACCTCGACGATGTTGTGGTTTTTTCGCCCACGTTTACCACGCACCTCGAAAGACTGGCGAGCATTCTTTCTGTCTTCCGTCGAGCCGGGCTACAGCTCAATTCGTCGAAATGTCAATTCGGTCGCCGCCAACTCACCATTCTCGGACATCTAGTCGACGCTTCTGGTGTCCGCCCGGATCCTGTTAAAGTTAAAGCCGTCAAGGACTTCCCTATTCCCCAGTCGTCTACGGATGTGCGCAGCTTCGTCGGCCTCTGCTCGTACTTCCGCCGTTTCATCAAAAATTTTGCCGGCACCGCTCGCCCCCTGACCGACCTTCTAAAGAAAGACACCCCTTTTACCTGGGGCCCTGCCCAAGAGGAGGCCTTTTCTTCGCTAGTCGACTTACTCACCTCCCCACCTATTCTGGCCCATTTTGATCCGTCGGCTCCGACTGAAGTTCGCACAGACGCCTGCGGTTATGGGATTGGCGCCGTGCTAGCCCAACGTCACCAAGGGCAAGAACGCGTTATTGCATATGCCAGCCGCCTCCTTTCTACAGCTGAGCGAAATTACTCAATTACAGAGCGCGAGTGTCTAGCTCTTGTTTGGGCCGTAGCTAAGTTCCGACCGTACCTGTTTGGCCGTCCATTCTCCGTAGTGACCGATCACCACGCCCTTTGTTGGCTGTCTTCACTGAAAGACCCACAGGCCGGCTCGGACGTTGGACGTTGCGCCTCCAAGAGTATTCTTACACTGTTCATTACAAGTCAGGGCGTCTCCATCAAGACGCCGACTGCCTGTCTCGGCACCCTGTAGAGCCGCCTGATCCTGGAGACAACGACCTCGGCCCGTGCCTCTTCGCTATCTCCGATCTGGTTAACATCGCGGACGAGCAGCGACAAGACTCTTCCTTGCGTATTCTCATTGATCGCCTCAACTGTGCCAGCCGAGATCCTTCATTGCAACTGTTCGTCATTCAGGATGGCGTCCTATACCGCCGCAACCTTCGTCCTGACGGACCTCCGCTCCTGCTAGTCGTTCCCCAGCGTCTCCGTTCATCTGTCCTAGCGGAACTACACGACCTACCGACCGCAGGCCACCTCGGCGTCTCCCGCACATACGATCGGGTCCGACGCCGCTTCTTTTGGCCTGGTCTGTACCGCTCTGTTCGGCGTTACGTTGCCTCCTGCGACCTCTGTCAACGCAGGAAGAGACCATCAACGTTGCCTGCTGGCCTTCTACAGCCTATTGACGTACCTCTCGAACCATTCTACCGTGTTGGACTCGACCTTCTCGGACCTTTCCCGACGTCCTGCTCCGGCAACCGTTGGATTGCTGTCGCGACCGACTATGCGACCCGGTACGCTATCACGCGTGCGTTACCAACAAGTTGCGCAACCGATGTCGCCGACTTCCTATTGCAGAACGTAATCCTTCACCACGGCGCTCCACACCAATTGCTGACGGACCGCGGCCGCTACTTTTTGTCCCGAGTAGTTGACGATATCCTCCGGTCCTGTGGCACGCAGCATAAGCTCACTACAGCTTACCATCCCCAGACGAACGGGCTTACCGAGCGCCTCAACAGGACTCTGACCGATATGCTATCCATGTATGTCTCGCCCGACCACCGCGATTGGGACGTTGCCTTGCCTTATGTAACATTTGCTTATAATTCGTCGCGGCATGATACCACCGGCTATTCTCCTTTCTACCTTCTGTTTGGTCGGCATCCTGCGCTGCCATTGGATACATTACTACCGAGTTCTACTGCCTCGACCACAGAGTATGCACGTGACGCCATCTCCCGAGCAACTATGGCCCGTGAAATCGCCCGAGACCGGCTCACCGCATCTCAGACCTACCAGAAGTCAGTTTACGACCGCCGGCATCGCCCAGTACACTATCCGCCGGGCTCACTCGTCCTCCTTTGGTCTCCTTCTCGCCATGTCGGTCTCTCTGAGAAACTTCTACGTCAGTACAGTGGCCCTTATCGAGTTCTCCGTCAGGTGACCGACGTGACCTACGAGATTACACCTCTTCATGCTCCGACGTCGTCCACTAGCCCTTTGACTGACGTCGTTCATGTAGTCCGTCTCAAACCGTACCACACGCCTGCTACATCATCCACTTAGCACCGGGACGGTGCTTTTGCCGCCGGGAGTTATGCTACGGTTGTGCTTGTGCTTGGAACGCTCGTGCTTGGTGCGCTCGCGCTTGGAACGCGAAGAGGACGAAGTGCGTTTCTGCTGCTGGGCTTCGCGTGCCCGCGGTTGTTCGGCTGCGTGGCTGTAAGCTGTTTCCCTGTAAATATATTTTTCCCTTTTGGTGTGCACATCTTCACGTTACAATATATAGGACAGGCTTCATTTCCTTTCCTTAAATTGTTCAAGAGCAAGGCATCCCCCTGAAGGGAGGATGACGGTCTGTGGACCCCTTGGCAAAGCTGCAACACATTGGGACGTCAGCGAGATCAGCGAATTGCTTCATTTCTGCTTAGCCAATACGTATTTTTCTTACAACGGCACAGTGTACAAGCAGATCTTCGGAACCGCAATGGGAGCGTCCATTTCAGTCACGGCTGCCAACCTGACAATGGAGTCTATTGAACAGAAAGCCCTGAACTCGTTCACACATCGTCCAAAGGTGTTTCTGAGGTATGTTGATGACTGCTTTTGCATTTTAAACAAGCAGCACATTCACAGCTTCCTTGAACACCTGAATGCCGTAGAGCCATCCATAAATTTCACTTTGGAAGAGGAAGCGAACGGCATGATCCCGTTCTTGGATGTGCTCGTCAAACGTGATGCGCATCGGTTAGCCTTCAGCGTCTTCCGAAAAGCAACGCACACGGGGAGATACCTGGATTTTGATTCCGCTCATCCTACGGCTCACAAGAGTTCAGTGGTTGCGTCACTAGTCAACCGTGCTAAAAACATCTGTTCCGACCCGGTCAGCCTTGGCAACGAGATGAAGCTTATACAGCACGACCTTGAGCGAAACGGCTACCCTAGAAATTTTACCAGCAAAGTCACCAAGAAAGCCACCTACACACGAGGAGCACAACAGCTGACAAAAAAGATAAAACGTGCTGCGATTCCCTACGTGCGTCAGATCAGCGAGGCCCTTTCTAGGATTTTCCGTAAACACGAAGTGCACATTGCACACGTGCCAACTAGCAAACTGCGAGCCGATGTGGTCAACGTGAAGGACCCGCTACCACGTGCCAAGTTCCCTGGCGTTGTTTATAGGATCCCTTGCAGCGACTGCCCCTCAGTCTACATTGGGGAAACCGGGAACTTCCAGCGGCGCATGAAGGAGCACCAGGGCGACGTCAGAAACAAGCGCGCAGCAAAAAATGCAGTTGCAGAGCACGTGCTGTCCACTGGCCACGAGATTGGCTGGGATGAGGTGGAAATCTTGGCGACGGAAAGAAACCTATCTGCAAGACTTCATCTAGAATCCCTAATCATCCAGACAACGGCCAACACGCTAAACAAGAATCAGGGCACGCTACATCCTATCTACGTGAAAAGATTGCAGAAGATTCTGAAGCGTATATAACCATTCCTTCTTCTGTGACAGCCTCATTGTGAACAAGGGCCCCGTATGGGACCCGAAACGTCATTTTTCATCTTTCGACTTGGTCAGTGACCCAATTTTCATCTGTGAATGAATCATTGGGGCGTCCTGCTCTTAAAGAGGAAGCTCAAGTTTTTGTGTAGTTTTATGTTGTTTTTATTTTATATTTTTCCTTTTTATGGGGACTGCTTTATGATTAGTATGATGTATGATTTCAATACTATATTTTTTCCTTAATTTTATTTTTATACTTTTAGTTTTATATATATATATATTTTCTTTTTGATGTTTTTGATACAACTCCTTTATGATCAGTATAATATACGATTTCAGCATCGTTGGGTACTTTTCCACTCCTAGGTTTTTGCTGACTACGCCGACGACACGAAAATTTCCTTGGACAGTAGAGGTATACAGCTTCGATGTAAAAATTGGCAGCGGCTTAACTTGGCTAACCCTGGAATTCACCAAAAAGCAAGCATGCTTGCTAAGCATCTGAGGCTTGTTTATGGCAGCCGTTCTAATATATACCCACACGACCATGTGTCTATGACATGGTATTACATGGTCTTTCGACAACCCCTTCAGATGTCATCACGTGGCTTACATCAGGAGAGCTCCCCCGATTTTTCAATGGACTCCTTTACAACGAGTAAAAGTTCAGCTTGAGGAACAGAATAAAATAAATCCTCAACATCAACTGAGAACGCGTTTCCAGCCCGTCGGTCATTCTGGAGAAACTCTGCTACTTCTTGAGACTAAGATTCTTAGTCAGGAAAGGGTCTTCTACATTAATCAACTTCAGGTTTTTCAACAAGAACCGGCTGACACATTGCTGCCAAGAGGAATTCTCACTAATAATAGTTCTAAACGGAAAACCAGGTTTGTGGTTTTTTCTGTGAAAAAGATGTTTGGCTATCTTGGTCAAATTTAGTTGTTTAAAGAAATTCATGAACTTGGTTTTTACACGGACATCGCCTTCTTCTCAACGGCTTCCAAGACTCTTGCGTTGTAAGCACCCTGCTGCATAACGACGAAGCAACCTTCTTTGTCCGCCTGTAGTAAGTAAAGTTCGTGATCTTTAAAATGCTTCACAACGCTATCTAAAACACATTTCGAGCAGTGTCTGGAAGTTCTTGAAGCACACTTCGTGATGCAGTCCACACCTTCGAGGATGCAACTCTCGCGTTCTTCCGCATTGACCTTCTGTGCAATGTTCCTGTTGGAGGCGAGCAGTTCATGAGCTGGCACATACGGCTCAAGGACAAACTTTGGCCCTTTCTACAAAACTTGCTGAACGTTTTCCGGAATAGTAACGTTCCCCACGACCAAGACTGGCTTTCTCAGTTCTCGCTCGTTTCTTCCCACACTTCTGAGGAGTTGTCTAAGTTGAAAAGCCCAATTTACCTCTGTAATCTGCGTAGCCTGGGACTTGAGGTAGTGGTACAGTGTCATTTGGAGTGTCATGTGGAGTGTCATTTGAGTGTTACTTTTATTTAATTTGACAAGCAGCCTTTTCTGCAACGCAACGGCGTTTTTATAGGGTTCTGTGTGGCGCCTATTTTATGTGACATTTTTCTAGCTTATATTGATCGCTTTTTGGATCAGACTTTTAGTGAAGGCCCGGTTTTAAAGGTTTTTGGATACATTGATTTTTTAATCTTTTTAAAGGGTTGTAATGACTCTGCTTACGAACTTTCAGTTCGGAAAATCTTACAGTTGTTTAATGACTATGGCAAAGGACTGGCTTTTACCCACAAACTCCCGGAGAATGGCGAGATACACTTTTTAGACCTGAAGCTTAGGTTAACGAAAGGACACACCTGCTGGGCGTATTTTCCACGTGCCAAGAAAGCATTCCTGCCCTACGATTCCTCCCATTCTAAGACTATAAAAAGAGCCATTGCTTCGCACTGCTTAGAATCTGCGCTTCGTAAGTCGTGTTCGCACGAAATGCACGGTAGCTTCCGTAATCAGATTTGCAGGCTATTGGCTGCAGGCTTCCCTTGTTCGGTCTTAACGGCAGTCGCTGAAACCCTCCTAAAGAAGCTCGGGCCCCGACTAACGATGGCTGGGACTGAACGCGCGAGGGCCAATCCCGAGGTGATGCCTTACAATCATAAGGTTTCTCATAACCTCAAGAAAGTGGCCAGTAGGCACAATGAGCCTCTTATTTTCACGGCGCCAAATAAGTTGGCCAAACTATGCCCCCGTATCTGCGGAGAAGTTGAGCGCGGTTGCAAGAAGCAACATCAAGAAGCCGTCGTCAAATGTGCCTTGGGAGTGGTCTACATCATTCCCCTGTCCTGTGGAAAATGCTATATAGGGCAGACAGGGCGCTGTCTCAACGACCGTTTAAGGGAGTGTTCTCAAAACTTAATCCTACAAGATAAGCTCGCGAATTTAGTTTCACATGTTCTGACGTGCAAGTGCGAGCCCCGCTTTTAGGAAGCAAAGATTTTGGGTAGGAGCGCAAGTACAAAAGCCAGAGTTTTGCTGGAGGCTTTCTACATTAACAAAAAATCGAGTGATTGCATCAGCGACGCGTCAATAAGTTTGTTCTCCTCCGAGCGCGCTTTTCTGGAAAGGTTTCTGTAAAAATCACACCGCCTCTTTTGTGCATGCCTGTTTTTCTCTTTTTTTTTTCTGTAGGTTCATCTTCATTGCCTGTTTGCCCCCCCCCCTCTCCCTTCCCCTTTTTCGCAGATGATACATTTTGGTACTCGTTCTTTCTTCGATTGTAGATATGTAATTAATTTTTCCCCTTTTTCTTTTTTCTTTTTCTGTCAAGAAGCCCAGAGCCGCCCTAGTGTCGTGCGTATGCGATGCGTACACGTATATATTGACATCTGTTACGGAAAATAAAGCCAGTTGTTAGTAGCGTTCGTCCTTGTCGTGTATCCCTCCCGTGCTCGTCTCTTTTGCGCTACATCTTTTTTCAAGTAAGGTCATGCATGGCTATCCTTGGTTGGGCTGAAGGTCGTTCAAGGTCATTGTGCTGCCTACCCGAAGAGTGCCTTACCTAGCATAGTGAAGCTTTTCGCTTCGATAACTTCGAGTTATTGATGAATTCGCTCTTGTCCTAACATAAGCTTGCCACCACATTAGCTTAGTTGGTAGAGCAACTGCTCTGGTGAAGCGGTGGTCCCGGACTCAAACCCTGGACCAGGATGAATTTTTCTAAACTATGAAGTTTCTGAGAAAGCTGTATAGCTTTCCTTTGTAGCCATATGGCTGCACTTGAGTAGATGCCAGTCAGTAATAATTCTCTTATTACCCTGATCTGCCTGCAGTTGTTGAGTTTCTTTTTGGGGTCATTCGCTTATTTGAACTTTTCGGTGATTTTACCATTTTTTCCAGTCCCTTAAGGGGGGAAGTTGGCCTTAGAAAAAAATTTTTATTAATGAAGTCACAATTATGAGATCTTCAGGGAACATGTATTTTTGTGTGCTGATTCCAAATATGACATTTAATTTAATGTACAAGTCCTTGCGCACTTATCCAATATGTTATGTAACTTTTTGTGGAGAGCTTTAATGGAATTGTTCTGCAGTGAAATTGCTAGAATGCATGCCATCGGCTTGTCTTGACACAAAGCTATGCAATAAGGGTAAAATTATTATCCTACCTATCATAGAAGTCGAGTTACAGGGTTTTGAACTTGCTACTTCACAAACAGGAAGAAAAATTTGTACTCCTTTTTTTAAAGTGACAACTTCAAAATCCTATAACGCATTTCTATGATAGGTAGGATGATAATTTTACCTTTATTGCATTGCTTAATATCAAGAGAAGCCAATGGCATGCATTCTAGCAAGTTCCCTGCAGCAGAATTTCTTGAAAGCTCTCCACAAAAAGTTACATAACATATTGCATAAGTGTACATGGATTTGTTGTAGATAAAATTAAATGACATATTTGGAATCTGCATGCAAAAATACATGTTTCCTGAAGATTTCATTATTGTGACTTCATTAACAAAAACTTTTTCCAAGACCCTCTTCCCCCCTTAAGTTTGAATTAATGAGCTTTGACTGTGCATTTGACCCCAGCGTTAGGTGCCTCATTTTTCATTTATTTAACCATTTCCTTGTGGTCATGTTTTTTAAGCCTCGTCAGCCTTTGTCTCCCCACTGTTTATCTTAGTGTTCATTGCATTCACAGCTATTCCTAACTTTTATTGCTTTATCACATGTCATTTGAACCCTATCACTTTCATCAGTTTCTTTCCCTGTGGATGATGTTGGCTACAGCTGATGTCTGATGTTCCTGTATGTCTGTATACTTGTGCACCTAGGCAATCGACTGTGATCAAGGCTTCGAACACTTTAACAACTGTGCTAGAGTAAAGAAATGCCTATAGGATCGAGGACCTCTAGAGCGTTGACGGGTTTGGGGCGGAGATACATGATGCGCCTACTTATAATTACCACCAACCTTTTACTGGAGACTGGATGTCCCCTCATTCTCCCTCTTCCTCCCCAGGTTGGTGGCCCGGATGAACCACTCGCACACGATTGGAGACATCCGCAGGTACATTGTGACGTATCCTTTCCTGGCGCTGCTGCTGCTGCTGCCCGCATTGCGCCATTGCCGCATTTGCTGTACGACTGCGTGCTCTCTTCGACGAGTCTCGGGGGTGTGGCAGTTGTGCCGTGTCAAGAATTTCGCACCTAGCATGCATCCAGTGCGCAGATCCTTCACTTAGTGCGCCGCCTCCTTCCTGAAAGGCCAGGAAATTGCCCTACTCCCATTTGAGCTCCATGCGGGCCAGGGCAGCCTCTCCTTGGGCACCGCACCAGGGGTAATGTAGACAGTCTGCTAGTTCATCCTCTTTCAGAAGAGAAGCTTTGTGCAGCAGGAAGCATGTTACTTCAACCCTTGGTAATTTGGAACTCCGTACAGCTCCAATGGCCAACGCTTGTTGATTAGGACGCTGACGCCGAGGTTAATTCAGACAAGGCAGCTGGATCGAGGTGTGAACGGCATGGCCAGTGATCGACTGAATGGCCCTCCTGAAGGCATGAACTGCACGATGCATGTGCATGCAACAGCAGGCATGACTACTCCGCCAGAATATAGTCCGGCTGCATAGTTTTCGTTTATTTTTCCTGAACTTTGTGCAATCCCCCAAATTGGCATTGTGGCTCAATTCGTCTCCGAAGCTGACGACCATTGTTTAGGTTTTCACCACATAAAATCAGTGGTGTGAGCGGTTTTTGTCAGTTATTAAGGGCCGTTTGACAATTGGAATTATCGGATAATTGAAATTTTTTCTGGTCCTTGGACGCAGGATGAAGACTTGTTAATTTGGCCCTCGGAGGCCAATTTAATGAGCGTTTACTAACGTGGTCTTGTCGAGGAAAGTGTTTGTGCAATTTTTGAGCTCTCTTTCCTTGACAAGTGGTGCAACTCAGCGCTCGGCCTGAGTATGAGGCGGCGACCTTCATCCTGCTGACGACCTTCCCGCACAAGGAACTGGCGGACGACAAGGTCACCCTGAAGGATGCCAACCTGCTGAATGCGGTCATTGTACAGCGCCTGAAGTGACCTCCATGGGTGGAGTAGAGATATGCTTGTCGCCTAATAAAAACCGCCAGCATTTGCACATTTCTA
Organism: Amblyomma americanum; assembly: GCF_052857255.1. Taxonomy (NCBI): domain Eukaryota; kingdom Metazoa; phylum Arthropoda; class Arachnida; order Ixodida; family Ixodidae; genus Amblyomma; species Amblyomma americanum. The sequence continues at coordinate 117,467,970 of NC_135507.1, read as the reverse complement.
AGCGCAGTTTCTGCAAGTGCATTGTACAATAAAGATGAACATTGAAGTGTCTGTTCTGGAAAATGTGTTTTCATTCGTATCTCCTCTCTTTTCATCGGATATATCGAACCTGCATAATTCGAATTATTAGCTGTATCAAACACTCACATTACCCCCTTAAAAACCTTGTGCAAAAGCATAAGAAAACTGCTGGAATTTCACTGGTTGTTCGATATATTAGACAGTTTTAGCTGTGCGTACGCAAAGAGTTAGCGTACGCGAGGAGTTTGCGGGGACGGTAGTGCGCATGCGCAGAACGCAAGCGCAAGCCTTGCGTCTTGCGTACGGTAGCCAGCGGAGTTTGCGTTGCGTGGCTTGCGTACGCTAACTTTGACAAGATGGCGGCGCCCTGCTCGCCCGCTTCGGAATAAATACATGTCGCCGCTGGATTCTACGACGCAATAGCTCGCTCAAATGGTAGCGGTTCGCTTTTATTTCGCCTAATCTTGCCCACACGTAGTGGTATAAGCAATAACTAGCCCCTGTTTTTCAGATAATTTGGCGATCTTCAAGCTCCTAGGCCTAACTATATTCAGTGTGGATGGATGGATGGATACGGCTGAACCCTTTACATCGGGCGGTGGCTCAAGCCACCTAGCCATGTCTTGTGAAATTTTACTCCTGTCTTGCTTTTAGCCACCAATCAGATAACCTTCGCTTGGTTACTTCTAACCTCTTAAAATCCACTTTCCCTTCACTATCCCTAAACCCCAATGCCTTGGGTAAGTCAGCCCCGCTGCCTTCCACTGTGGGGTGAAGCCCTTTACAGAAAAGTATCAAGTGTTCAGCCGTTTCCTCCTCCTCTCCGCACGCAATACACAAAGTGTCTATCTCCTGGTACCTGACTCTATACTTCTTAGTCCGCAAAACTCCAGTCCTGGCCTCAAACAACAAAGAACTTCCCCTACAATTATCATAGATATTTTCTTTGACAATTTCCTGTTTAAAGGTCCGGTATGTTTCTAGTGCCGATTTCGTCAGCATCCCTGTTTTCCACAAAGCTCTCTCTGTTCCTTTAACCTTTTTCTTAACCGATAATTGCTGATTTGCCCCCTTACTGCTGTCCAGATATTTGCTTGTCAATTTTCTAGTTCGCTTTCTCCATTTCGTGTCAACATTCTTTATATACAGGTATCTGCAAACTTTCCTAGCCCACCGCTTTTCCTCCATCCTTCTCAATCGTTCCTCAAATGCTATCTTACTGCTAGCCTCTCTGCTCTCGAAAGACGCCCATCCCATATCACCCTGTACCCCCTGATTTGGTGTATTGCCATGTGCTCCCAAAGCTAACCTCCCTACTCCCCGTTGCCTAATTTCCAGCCTTGCTTGAACATCTGGCCTCATACACAGGACCGCATTCCCGAAGGTCAGGCTAGGGACCATCACCCCTTTCCAGATCCCTCTTACCACCTCATACCTATTGTAATTCCAAAGTGCCCTATTTTTCATGACAGCTGCATTCCTACTAGCTTTATTCATTACATATTTTTCATGCTCTGTCAGATACTCAACACTGTTATTTATCCACACCCCAAGATACTTGTACTCATTCACTACCTTTAGCACGAACTCCTGTATTCTATGCTCGCCGCCCTCTTCATTAAATGTCATGACTGCAGATTTTTCCTTACTATACTTGAAGCCTAATCTATCTCCCTCTGTACTGCATATGTCTAACAACTTCTGCAGGTCTTCCTTGTTGTCAGCCATTATCACTATATCGTCCGCATATATTAGTCCCGGTAATGTCTGTTTAATCAATTCCCCTTGCTTGAAAAAAGATAGGTTGAAACCTAGTCCGCTCCCCTCTAGCTTGGCCTCCAAACCTTGCAGGTACAACATGAACAACAAAGGGGACAGAGGACATCCTTGTCTAAGCCCCCGCTGTATCTCTACAGGCCCTGATACATTTTTTTCCCATTTTATGAGCACTCTGTTACCTCTATATATATCTTTTAAAAGATTAATTACTCCATTTTCCACATCCAATGTGCCCAATATGTCCCACAAATGCTCCTGAGTAACGTTGTCATAGGCTCCCCTAATATCCAGAAATGCTAGCAATAAGGGCCTATGTTCCTTTTCCGCAATTTCTATACACTGTGTCAATGAAAATAGATTGTCCTCCAACCTCCTTTGTTTCCGGAACCCATTTTGTAGTTCCCCTAGCACCCCCTCGTTCTCCACCCAAGCCTGCAGTCTATCCTTTATAATTTGCATCACCACCCTGTAAACCACAGACGTCACTGTTATGGGGCGATAGTTACTTACGTCTGCTTTGTCCCCCTTTCCCTTATATATCATGTTCATTCTACTTAATCGCCATTCATCGGGGACTTTCTCATCCACTATCATTTTGTTCACTACCTGTATTAATGTTTGCTTGGATTTTGGTCCTAACTTCTTTATCAACATAATCGGGATACCATCTGGTCCTGTTGATGTGCCACTAGGAACCTTCTTCTCTGCCCTTTCCCACTCTCCTTGCTCAAGTGAAGCTATTGCTGTAACCGGTCTATCCTCCTTCGATAAATTATGTACCACGTGCTTTGCTGAAAATTTTTCCGTCATCCTTGTTCCTATGTGTTTTATTGCTTCATCCCCTTCTAGTCGAATACCCTCATCTGTAACAATAAACCTTTGTTCTAGCCTAGTTTTATTACTCATTGCATTTAGATGTTTCCAGAATTTTTGGGCTGCTTTTCTATCCTTTTTATTTACTTTTGACATCCATTGGGCACCCTTTCTTCTAATTTTCTCATTAATCAAATAGGATGCGTCCCTTCTACACTTTATGAAGGTATCCCATTTTCTGTCTACTTCGGGTTTTGGTTCCCCCCTCTTCTTGGAATATCTGTGTTCCCTGGATGCTTCCTTGCGCTTTTCTATTGCCCTCTTGACCTCCTCATCCCACCAACTCTTGGGTTTGCATCTTTTCCCTTTTAGCTTTACTCCCACCTTAGCTAGCTCTAGCTCCAGTAATCGAGTTAATTTGGTATAAGTCCATTCTGTTTCACTATCCTCAAAAATTACTTTCTCGATTTGTTTGGCTGCTACTTCCAATTGCTTTTCTGAGTAAAAATTTCCCCCTGATTGTTTATCTTGATTCAGTCCTACATTGCTTTTTCTTCTGAAGCTCAACTTGATACGCTTGTGGTCACTACCTAGACTTCTGGAACCATCTTCATCTATGCTCATTACCCCTAATCTGTTATACATCCTCTGTGACATTAGTGCATAATCTATCGTCAAGTGCAGACTCCCCGCCTCCCATGTTATGAGCCCTTCACACTTCTCGGTGCTGTTGCATACAACTAAATCATGCCTGTCACACATGTCCTGCAGCATGCTTCCTGTCGAATCCGTGTACCCATCCAGGTCTTCTATGTGTGCATTCATGTCGCCTAATATAATTATCTCGCCCTGTCCTCCTAGCTCATCAATGTCGCTTGCAATACATTCTAACATTTTCCTGTTTTCCTCTTTGGCATTAACCCCTGTCCACAGGTATACAAAGCCAAGGAGTATTTGCTTGCCTGCCACTGTTCCTTTTAGCCATAAATGTTCCCTGCATCTAAGTCTAACCCTTTGAAAATTCATACTTTTATGAATGAATGCCCCAATTCCACCTCCCTTTCTGCTGCCCTCTGTTCTATTGCAATATTCCCATGCGTAGTCTGGGTTACAGGGTGGTTGCTCCATGTCTCTAAGATGTGTTTCCGCTAAACCATATACCATTAATTCCTCCTGTCTTAACTGTTCTTCTATTTCCTCCCATTTCAGTCTATTCCTGCCACCTTGCATGTTAATGAAACCTATATCTGAATTAACTTGGCCCTGGCGCTTGCGTCTCTTTCTACCCCTATGGTTCCATTGTCCGTTTGATCTTAATTCTTCCTTCTCTACACTGGTTCCTTCAGAGCTCTGGGTCCCCCCAAAAAAGCTGTTGCCTGGCGACCTATCCTACTACCCACCTTCTTGCCAGTGGCACCACCGTAGTGGATGCCATCCTGTGCAAAAGGGTGGGGCCTAACCTCGTACACTTCCCTGTTGACCTCCATCACCTCGTATCTTAGTCGTCGACTCAATAGCCTAATTACCCGATTAGTCTCCACGACCCTCCTTTCCGTTTCGCGAGCCTGCCTCTGGACCTCTGGGATTGTGCATATGGTCACATGCACACTCTCAGAGGCCTCTCTAAGCCTACGCATCCCCACCTCCAACTGCGTCTCAAGATTCTGGCTCCTCCCCTGCAGTACATCATTGAGACCAGCATGGATGACCACAAGGTGTTCGCCATCCATGCTACCCACCACTACCTCCCGGGCTCTGGCCATTGCATCCACCATGCACTTTCCCGACTGAGCCTCCACCTGCACCCGCCTGTCTGCCTTCACTGCCGTCAGAACGCCTCCCTCAACCCTCGCTACATTCGAGTCCCCGACCACCAGAACTCTCCTGTGCCCCAAACGTTCGCTTCCTAATTCCATCTGTTGGCCTCCGGATCGCTCTAGCTGACTCTCCTGCCGCTGTACGCTATTGTCGCGAGTTTCCATGCCCGCTTTAACCTTTTTCATTTCGTTCGCATTTTTATCACTCAATGCTCGCTGCACTACAGCACTGTACGATCGACGAGCCTCGTCCTCCACCTGACACTTCTCCGAACTGGGGTGCCCAGCCGGCCGCGACCTGAGCGCTTCAACCTGTTTTTCTAGCTGGGTCCGCTTTTCCCGCTCTTCTTTAATCTCGCCCACCATTCGCTTCAACAGGGCGGCATTATTCTCCTCCTTTTTAATCAAATCGGCGACCTGAGCTTCCAGCTTAATCCGATCCTCTCGTTCGACCTGCCGGTCCGCATTAAGTGCATTAAACCCAGCTTCCCATTCCCCTTTTAACGCATGAACGGCGTCCCCAAACCGCTTGCACATCTTACACACGAAGCTAGCCTCACCCGCCTCGGCTAAGCTCCCGAACCCTGTCTCATCTAAGTAACACCAACGGTCGCACACCTGGCACTGTACTAATTCCCCGTCCTTGTCCTCCTTAACTTTCCTAGCTTGCCGACCCATCGTCCGGCCGACTACGCCTTGTGAAAGCCCGCCAAAATTCCTATGCGTAAAAACCCGCCAAGAATATTACACAAAACTTCGGCACTACGCAACGTAAAAGCCCGCCAAAATTCCTAGAGAAGAAACCTTCGGCACTAGTCAACGTAAGAGCCCGCTAAAACTCCTGCACAAAACTTCGGCACTACGCAACGTAAAAGCCCGCCAAAATTCCTACAGAAGAAACCTTCGGCACTAGTCAACGTAAGAGCCCGCTAAAAATCCTGCACAAAAACCTTCGGCACTGCACAACGTAAAAGCCCGCCAAAATTCCTACACAAAAAACCTTCGGCACTACACAACGTAAAAGCCCACCAAAATTCCTACACAAAAACCTTCGGCACTACGCAACCTCGTAGCAACGACACCTGGCGAAGCAGTTTTCTAACTTTTAGCCAGATCTTGCATTTTCTTCGGTTTGCATAGTTTTTCTTCTTGGAACAAAAAAGGCTCCCAATGCACTCACAGTAGTTATCAGTAATCACGGATGAAATTTTCTTCAACCGAGCGTTGATGTGGTTTGACTTCTTGTCACTAGATGGCGCCACGTGCGCCTGAGGGACGCTACGGCACGGTCGGACAGCGTAACGCACGCAGCGCCGTAGCTCTTTGGGTACGCAAGCACTTGCGTACGCACAGCTAAAACTGTCTATTGAAGCGGGGCGCTGCGCCGCTTCAATTGGCGCTCCTCTTAACTGTGCTTTTCGACCGCTTCGCTTGTGGAGTCTGGTCAGCTGCGCTACCTTCGGCACCGGCTGGTAGCGCCATGAAACCTTGTGACGAGGTGAACGTGGGGTGCGCTTGAGTGTGGCCTTCTGCAGTCTCTTGTACACATTTTCCAGCAACCTAACTGAAGCCTGGCGGCGGCCCTCGTGGGATGCTTCTCTGCCGAAGGCATTGCTGAGACCAACAGTACCTTAATTTTAGTGAGCGATTATTAATCTACTCCACCTTGGGGGATTCCTGTGCACATTTGACCAACACTGTTCCCATTTCTAGTTGATGGTCAATTTGCTCTCGCCCTACCATATGCTAGCTGTCCCTGTTAGCTCAGTTGGCAGAGCGACTGCTCGGGTGCCTGATTCGAACCGCGGACCAGGATTCGAACCCTAGACAGCGAAATTTCTGTGAAAGCTGCTTAGCTTCCCTTTGTAGTCGTATGGGTGGATGCCCGTAAGTAATTACCCCCCTTATTATCTATTGTTCCATTGGTAGTGTACTGGTAACAGGATTGGAGCTCTTATAAACCTCCTGCATGCTTGCAAACAAATGAGCTGACGCTGCAGTCAATAGCGGGCTTGCGGTAGGCCAGAGAGCGGAGTTCTCTTGAGCAGGGGTTTTCAAGCCTTGTAGGTGCGTTTTCAGATACTGCTATTCACAACAGTGGTTGATGCTTTGAACTTCGTCAGTTCTCAAAGTACAAGGGCTTGCGTAGAGCACGTATGGCGCATTCAGAGAAGTAGTTCAGTGCTGCGTATTGCATATCTGGCTAATGGCAAATAGAAAGTATGGATGCTGTTGATTTCCACTCTAGACAGTGGATAAAATCGGCAGTTTTTGACACTGTCCACTAACCGGAATGATTTTACTCTGGCCAGTAGTAAGGAGAATCGCTGGCATTTTCTCGGCGGAGCAGACGTGCGCTCACCGTCTGTCGACACGCCACAAGATCATGCACCAACCAGGCCTACTTTTCTTCTTGTTGAACAAATGACCTATTCGTTAAAAAATTTTTATTTCCGATTTTTTTTTTCTAGCTCCGAGGACGTCATTTGTTTCGTGACGAAAAATTATAGCAAAATATGCAGCAGAAGATTGGAAAGTTGCGATTTTTAGATGTGTGGTTGCCCCGAAGCATCGCAAATTTCACAGGTTTCCTACGAGAGCACCATCATCTTCGTATCGCCTTGGAAACGAGAGATCAGAAAGTCCAAGGTTCCGTTCACTTCAATGCCGCATTTCTACGACCAAAAGTAAAAGCTACGTGGCTAACGAGGAAATTGACTAAGGTTGATTTTCTGAGATTACGCATTTTCTTCAATTGGAATCACTTGTCCCTTTGTAATTTTGTAAAGAATAAAAAGGAATGATTCTATAATGAATCCTGAGGCGTTGAGAGATGTAATATATCCGGTTTTTTTTTTGCCACATGCAGTAATATGTCAGTTACTGTTGTAAGAAACTGTTTGATGTAAATATGCATGCTGGAGTTTAACTTTTGTTTGCATATGTACTGGGCATTTAAAAACGTCTAATAGATTCATCGCACAAAAATGGCTTTCTGAACGCGCTGACATAAAAAATTTCCTCTTTGTACCGAATTATTAAAGACCCGGAAATGACTCAATGAGGTGGGTAATTATAATTACCTAGAAACTAAATAAAATGCAGTACTGAAATTGGCATAAAAGATTTATATTTGTGCCAAATTAGGGTACAACTTCTGCAAAGTAATGAAAATAATTTAATTGCTAGTTTCCATTTCATTCTTGCTAGAGTGTTTCACCTGACAGTTTCTGTTAGAGTACGTCCTTAACACATCGTTTGCTGAGCAATGCAGCTTAGTGTGTTCTCTTATTTCTGCTTCCTTTATGCTACATTACAGGCCAGTGTCATGATGATAAAAAACGAAGACAGCACGCTGTAACCCGGGCAGTGCCCGCATGCAGCTGTTTCCAGACAAGCTTTGAGATTATGCACCGCCTCATGGAACAACTTATGCCAAATGCTGCAATGAAAAAGGGCGTGGCTTTTAGCGAAAGTTAAAATACGATATTCTAAACACCAGCGTGACTGCAACAGCTACTGACACTATATAGCAAACTTTTTTCTACAGGAATCAAATATTTATGTTGGTCATGTTAAGAGCGTCTCAAGTAAATATGAAATGCAATGAGCGTGTAACTTTCACACACGTTAAAACATGCTCTGCTATAAAGAATACACATTCCTTGGTCGCGAGTGAGCCTGCCGGTGTCCGTAAAACACAAAACGATAGGCGATAGTTTCGTGTGTGCTCAATTCTGTTTTTTTTCCCTTGCGCAGTTTTAAGCCTACTGCATCGATGTTCAGGCGAATGAGTGCATTAACTTCCCAGCTACAAAGTACACTAGGTGGCAGCGGCGATCGAGACCCAGACTTTGCGCTTTACTATCTCGGCCCATTGCCTCTAATGCAGCATTTGTCTACGAGAAACCTATTGAGGCTCATTTAATCTTTCTTCCTATGGTACTACGCGGATCCCACAGAGACACAGCTGGTCAATAATGCTGCTTCACCAGTGCGCGGGCATGATGCAGCCACGCAGTACCGCCTGTAACAGCGGTAGGCATGGGCAGGCGAAACCTCTTTTACCTACTGTGCGAAAGTGCATGGATTGAACGTAGGAGCGTCACCTTTAAAACGGGGTGATGGCAGTTGCCACCACACTCAGCATTTTTCCCCTTTCATCGTCATCATCATCAGCCTTATTACACCCACTGCAGGGCAAAGGCCTCTTCCCATGTCTCTCCAATTAACCCTGTCTTGTCAGGGTCATCCACCCTTTGCCTGCAAACTTCTTAATCTCATCCGCACACCTAACCTTCTGCCGTCCCCTGCTACGCTTACTTTCTCTTGGAATCCACTACGTTACCCTTAAGGACCAGCGGTTATCTTGCCTTCGCATTACATGCCCTGCCCAAGCCCATTTCTTTCTCTTGATTTCGACTAGGATGTCATTAACCCGTGTTTGTTCCCTCACCCACTCTGCCCGCTTCCTGTCTCTTAACGTCACACCTATCATTTTTCTTTCCATGGCTCGCTTCGTTGTCCTTAACTTAAGCTGAATCCTTTTTCTTAGCCTCCACGTTTCTGCCCCGTAGGTGAGTACCGGTAAGATAAAGCTGTTGTACACTTTTCTCTTGAGGGAAATTGGTAGACTGCCATTCATAATCTGAGAGAACCTGCCATATGTGCTTCGCCCCATTAACCTTCTAGTTATTTCCCTCTCATGATCCGGATCAGCTGTCACTACCTGCCCTAAGGAGACGTATTCCTTTACCACTTCCAGACGCTCACTGCCAATTGTGAACTGCTGTTCCATTGCTAGACTGTTGAACATTACTTTGGTTTTCTGCATGTTAATTTTTAGACCCAGCATTCTGCTCTGCCTGTCTAAATCATTGATCATGATTTGCAGTTCACCTCCTGAGAGACTCAGCAAGGAAATGTCATCAGCGAATCGCAGATTATTTAGGTATTCTCCATTTACTCTTATTCCCAACTGTTCCCAATTCAGGCCTCGGATTACCCTCTGTAAACAGGCGGTGAGTAGCATTGGCGAGATCGTGTCTCCTTGCCTGACGCCCTTTCTTATTGGAATTTTATTGCTCACTTTATGGATGACTATGGTAGCTATGCAGTTGCTATATATATTTTCCAGTATTTTGACGTAAGGCTCTTCTATACCCTGATTACGCAATGCCTCTATGGCTGCTGAGGATTCCACTGAGTCGAATGCTTTCTCGTAATCAATGAAGGCTACATACAGAGGTTGGTTATATTCTGTGCATTTTTCTATCGCCTGATTGATAGTGTGAATATGATCTATTGTGGAATATCCTTTACGAAAGCCTGCCTGATCATTTGGTTGATTAAAGTCTAAGGTTGCCCTGACCTGATTAGCAATTACCTTAGTAAATACCTTGTAAGCAACAGATAGTAAGCTGATCGGTCTGTAATTTTTCAAGTCCTTGGCATCTCCCTTCTTATGAATTCTGATAATGTTGGCATTCTTCCAAGCTTCTGGTACGGTTGAGGTCATAAGGCATTTCCCCTTTATTTTTGTTTAACTGAGTTGTAAGTTATTATAATTTCCCATTTTCTTCAAATACGTCTTCCTAAACTTTTATCCTTATGTCACTTCTCTGCTTTTGAGCCAGCAATCTTCCAATCGCTTTTTACTAATTTCCACCGCAGATATATTTGCATGACCATTGTTATCTCTAAACCCTAAGGCCTCCGGAAGGGTGACTGTGCCTGCATTGACATCGGGATGGATACCATCACATTTTAGTATTAGGTGTTCTATTGTTTCTACAGATTTACCACACACAACACGTGTCATTTTCGTTAAATTTCTTTTTGTAGCTGCGCGTTCTAAGACACCCTGACCTAGCTTCAAAGAGTAGGGCACTGCCTGAGTTATCATAAAACGCTTCCTTCCTGTTCGGCGCTTTCCAGCATCGATATAGTTCTACACTATGCTTCTTTTCCATTGAATCTATCCAATTTTTACCTTTTGTGTTTTTTAACCTCATGTTTAATGCTCTTTCTCTGTCCTCGTGTCTGGCATACTTACCAGTTGGCTGCCTAGTTCTTTTTTGCCAGTGTGGGTCAGTGCTCTTTCTGTATAGGTATATTTATTTATTTATTTATTTATTTATTTATTTATTTATTTATTTACATATACTGCAGCCCCGATGGAGCCATTGCAGGAGTGGGAGGAAGAGGAGAGAAAAAAAAAATGGCAGAGAGGGACAACATGTTCAGAAGTGAACACCATTAAAATACAGAACAGAAATGCAACAGACTAATCACAGATTTGAAACAACATTGAAAAATAGGTTTGGTTCCAGGGAGCGTATATCACCGGGTAAGGAATTCCATCTTTCGATAACACGAGGAAAAAAACTAAATTTGAACACATCAGTGCGCGCGTGAATGGGTGTTACATTCAATGGGTGGTAGCTCCTTGTAGATGAAGATGCTGAAAAATGCAAATACTCAGACAGTGAAGCAAAGCGGGATGAATTAACAATACCATGAAAATATTTTAAACACTCATTGTCGCGGCGGGTACAAAGGAGGGAAAGGCCTATGGCAGGAAGAGTGGATGAAGGTGAAAAATTTCTGTCATACCGTCGGCAAATAAACCGTACTGCTTTCCTTTGGACGGATTCCAGCTTACTGATATCAGACTGTTTATGAGGATTCCAGATTATTGACCCATACTCCAAAAGTGGACGAATTAAATCTTTGTATGTTACCAGTTTAGTTTCTTGGGGGGCAACACTAAGTGTACGTTTTAGATAACCGAGCCTCCGCATTGCATTATTGGATATTGTGTTAATATGCTTTGACCAGGACAAGTTAGAAGAAAAAAGAAGACCTAAATATTTGTACTCGGACACTTGATTCAGAGAGTTATCTTTGAATGAGTAGGTGTAAGAAGATGGTATTGTGCGATTACAGAATGACATGTATACAGATTTACGAAAGTTTATTTGCATTTGCCATGTTTCACACCATGAGCAGAATGACACGAATGAATGATTTAGTTGCGCGTGATCCTCAGGGGTGTTAATTGAACTGTATATCACACAATCATCTGCATACAACCGAATTTTAGAAATAATATTTTCTGGCAAATCATTAATGTATAATAAGAACAACAGTGGTCCGAGCACGGATCCTTGTGGTACACCGGATGATACATTAACAGTTTCAGATGAACAGGAGTTGAAAGAAACATACTGTGTACGATTAGAAAGAAAGCTTGATATCCAGTCTACCAGTAACGAGTTTTTGAGTATTGCATTAAGTTTACAGAGAAGTTTGCTGTGGAGAACGGTGTCGATAAATAAAGCGTCGATTTGTGAGCCCGTGTCGAGGGAACTAGCAATGTCGTGCGTGAATTCTACAAGTTGTGAAATGGTACTGAGCCCGCGCCGAAACCCATGCTGAAATTTGCACAAGATATTGTCAGCTTCAAGAAATTCTGTATTGTGCTTATGAATGATATGTTCTAGTAATTTGCATGAGTGTGAAGTTAACGAAATGGGGCGATAGTTGGACAAGATTTGGGTGCTGCCAGCTTTAAACAGGGGAATAACTTTTGCAAGCTTCCAGGCTACGGGGACGGTTGCGGATGATAGCGATTTCTGGAAGATGGTAGTCAAATAGCGGCTGGTCCAAAGAGAGTAACGATGCAGAAATACATTAGGGATATCATCAGGACCACTACTTTTTTCACATTTATGTTCAGAATGAGGTTCAGAACACCTTCGACGCTTATTGAAATATCATCGACAGAACATTGAGAGTTGCTAGGAAAAGTAATCATTTCAAGGTTATCTGTTGTAAATACCGACTGAAAATATGTGTTGAAACTAGTAGCTATAGCTAATGAGTCACAGACCGGCTTATCATCAACAATGAAGGTATTGGGACTAGTGCTCTGTGGCAATATGGATGCCTAAAATTTGCGGGGATTGTGTTTCATTAATTGCGGCAAGGAATTTCTGTAGTAAAAATCTTTTCCCGAGTGAACTTTGGCACGGAGTTCTTCTTTAGCGTCGCTGAACTGTTGCAAAAGTTCAGGGTTACCATTGCGCTTGGAAACGCGTAGTCTGGCAACACGGCGAGAAAGATGCAGTATGTCTCTTGTTATCCAGGGTATACTGTGGTTTTGCTTTTTAGTTTCTAATGGAACAAAACGCTGAATACAGACCTTCACAATGTTCTCGAAAAATGTTACTAAAGATATCGCGTCACATGATATGCTGAGGTGCTGAAACTGTTCAAATGCGTCACTTAATAAATCCAGGATAGGCACGTCGTCTGCTCTACTGAAATCCGGAAATGTTGAATAAGTTAGTTTTGAGGAAGGAATAGAACATAGGATCGAAACAAGAACAGCGTTATGATCGGATATCCCCTCGACAACTTCGCATGTAAAATTCGTCGCGAAAAGAGAAGAGCTTAAAAACACCAGATCCAGTATTGCCGAAGACCTCGTGGACTTATCAACTATCTGTTTTAATCCAAATGACAAAGAAAAATTGACAAGTTCATTACTGATTCCAATGTCTTGACCAGTAATGGATAATGTATGCCATTGAATTCCGGGAAGATTGAAGTCTCCTAGGATAATTATATTTGGATTGTTGATATGATGAGAATGCAAGAAGTTACTTAAAGAATGCACGTGGTCTACGGGAGTGCCTGGTGGTCGATACACCGCACCAATAACAAATGATTTGTTACCTACGTAGAGTTTGCACCAAGTTGACTCTATTTCGACAGGGACCGAAATTTCAACAAATTTCAGGCTAGACTTAATGAAGAGAGCGACACCGCCTCCTTTCCCATGCTGCCTGTCCGCCCTAATTACAACGAAACCTGGAGGAGTTATTTCAGGGTCAATTATACCATCATGTAGCCACGTTTCGGTGACCGCAATGACATCAGGCGAATGAGTTAGAATTAAAGAGATAAAATTTGGAAGCTTGTTTACTAAACTTCTGGCATTGATGTTCAGAACACGAAGGTTGGCGGCGGTGTCCCGTCAGTCAGGATCTGCGGGTGGCTTGGCAGCAGTAGCATTAGCAGCAGCAGTGTCCGGGGGCGTTGATTTCGAATCTTTGACCAAACTTTTCTCAACATCATCCCAGTTGTACCGCACGCTATCAATAAACACGTGGTCATAACGCAAATGAACCTTCGAGGCACTGTCACGATAAGATTGCGTTGCATCCCATATTTTTTTCCGGATCAATAGAACGTGAGCAGAGAAATCCTCGGATAAGCTAATGCCTGAATTTTTGAGCCTATGAGCATTTTTTAACGCTTGAGTTTTTTCCCGAAAGTCAAGTAGCTTAACGATGACAGGACGAGGGCGCCCTTCCTGCTTTCTACCTAGCCGATGATACCTTTCTATTTTAGGACAATCCAAGTGAAGGTTATCGATGAATACCTTAGTCACCGCAATGAACAGAGCTTTGTTAGTTTCTTCATCTTCTTCAGCAAGACCGTGAAATATAAGATTGTTTCTGCGAGAACGGTTTTCCAGCTCATCATTTCTTGAAACAAGCTTGCTAACAACCTCAGACAACGAATTCAACTGGCGTTGCACGGCCCCGTCGCTTGCGTCGCCGTTCAAGGTAGGCGAGCTTGACTCAAGAGCAGAGACTCGTGATTCAAGTGCCTCAAAACGAGAGTTCACTCTCTGCTGGAAACGTTTTATATCTACAATATCTTCGGCCATTTTTCTCTGGCCCGCAAGCAATTCGGCAAGCATTTCATTAATAGCTGGCTGATTGGAAGTGGTGCAAGCGTCATCAGTGCTTGCTACTTGAACATTAGCGGAAGAAGATGTAGAACGTGTGCCTGGTTTTGAACCGGGATTGCTGTGAGAGGGTCCAGGATTAGTTTCCACATCTCCGCTTAAGAGAACACTAGCAATGCAGTAAACAAGCTGTGAATACAACGATACAGACACATAACGAAAACCGCGATTGTGTGGGCGAGGAAACAGCATCAAAAATCTGTCATCAGAGCGGACGCAACGTGCGTTTTCAAGAAAACGTACCTGCGTGAAGAATAAGAAGCGGATCAGCATGCTGCCGCTTTCGCTGTCTCCTAGCCCACTGGCAGACCGCTGTGTAGGCATTGCTTTTATACGATCCGTGAGTGACGTCACAGAACTTGGCTTTAAGATGACCGGTAGATCGAAGATGACATCGTCGAAGGGAGATGCTCGGCCAGGTTGCGCAGTGGAGGGAACACCCGTGCTGTCTTTTACAGGAAAGGTAGGGCAGTCCACACTCGCACAGAGGTCATCCATGTGTAGGATTGGTGATGGCGATGGAACTGAAGTCCGTAGTGCAAGGAAGCAAGGCGCCGCTGTAGTCCCGACGAAGGCACCAGCGAGGCAGGCGCAGAACTGCGTGAAGAATAAGAAGCGGATCAGCATGTTGCCGCTTTCGCTGTCTCCTAGCCCACTGGCAGACTGCTGTGTGGGCATTGCTTTTATACGATCCGTGGGTGATGTCACAGAACTTGGCTAAATACCTTAGTATCTAAATACCTTAGCTGCCCACCTGTTATCGTCGAATTTTCCCAGGCCTTCTGCACACCGTATTGCACTCTGAGGTCCCCGTGCTTCGAACGATGCCCAGCCCATATCTCCCTGTACTGCCTCGTTTGTGGTTTTCCCGTGGGCACCTAGTGCTAATCTTCCAACAGCTCTCTGATTTACTTCTAATCTCGACTGAACTTCTGCTCTTAAGCACGGAACCGCATTTCCGAAAGTAAACCCTGCACCATTATTCCTTTGCAAATACCTCTCAGTACTTCATACCTGTTGTACCCCCCCAATGCCCTATGTTTCATTATCACGGCATCTCTTTGCCCTTTTGCTATAAGAGTCTGTTCATGCTTTTCCGTGTATATCTGATCTTTGTTCACCCATGCTCTAAGATACATGTATTTGGCCACTCAGGGGTTTTCATGGCCTTGTATTGTAAGCTCCTGGTCACTGAAACCTAAAGTGTCTCCTTCATCTCCACAGCAATTAACCAGAGTTTGTAAATCTTCCGGTCTGCTAACAGTACAATATCGTCCACATACATTAAACCCGGTAGTCGTTGCTCAACAACCTTTCTGCTTAATCTGTATGACATCATATTACAACCTAGATTGCTTCCTTGCAGTCTTCTTTCTATAGTTATATGAAGCATGAACAGCAGCGGTGATAGATGACAACCTTGCCTTTATCCTTTGTGTACTTCGACAGTTGTCGTACTATGAATTCCTTCCCATGTTATTTCAAGTTTATTTTCTCTATATATTTCCTCTAGAAAATCAATTACTTCATGACTGATACCTTCATCTTTTAATATGTTCCACAGGAGCTCCCTGTTCACATTGTCGTATGCACTGCTTATGTCCAGGAAGGCTAAATACAGAGGTCTGTTTTCCGCCTTAGCCATTTCTACGCATTGGGTAAACACGAACAGGCTATCATCTAAGCGCTTACCACTTCTGAACCTGTTCGGAAGTTTTCCGAGTATTCTAGCTATTACTTTCTACTCATGACTACATTTTTAATTTCACCGCCTGCATCGCCAGCCTGTATATAACTGATGTTATCGTAATCGATCGGAAGGATTTTAAGTTCGTCTTATCACCTTTCCCTTTATAGACAAGATTCATTTTACTTGGTTTCCAGCTGTGCACAATTTGCTTATTTGTTATGACTGCCTCCAATGCTTTTATCAGCGTTTCCTTGCCTCTTGGGCCAAGTTCATTAATTAGCTTGATTGGAATTTCTTCTATCCCTGCGGACGTGCTTTTTGGAATATTTGCTTCCGCCTTTTTCCAGTTAAGGTTGGTCAGTTCTAAGCTGTTTTCTATAGTGCTGCCCTGTGTTGCTCCTTCATTTGGGGCAATTACCCTATTGTCTTTCCTAAATGACTCAGCTATAACTGATGCAATTGATGTAGTTCACAGCGTCAGCTCCCTGTAAACATTTTCCCTCACCATCGTGAATCTGTTCCTGCTTTCTGTGATTTGTTTTGCCCAGCCAGGTTATATGGTTCCAGAATTTTATTGGCCCCCTTTAGTTGCATCGCGAACTTCAGCCAGCCAGCAATCAGAGGACTGCTTTATTTTAGCTTGGACGAGGACCTGCACTTGCTGTTTCTTTTATCGATAAGATTCCCATTTTTGGCCTATTTCCTCTTCAGGTAACTACGGCCTCTTTGCTTCTCTGGGTTCCCGTGATGCCAGCCGTCGCTGTTCGATGGCCTCCCTAAATTCCTTATTCCATCAACTTCGTGGCTCCCTCTTTCCTCTCCAGCGGTTTACTCCTTTTACTTGTTTTATTTTAGCACTAATGAGTTGTTCAAACTGATTATAATCCCACTTTTCCATGGGATGTTTCTCTATTGATTCCTCTATGCCAGTACCTATTAGCGCTGTTTGTTAGTCATTTAATTTTGTGTACTCTTTTTGACTTCTTCCCTGCATTTCGCTTTTGAGCAGGGCTCCCAACTGTAGACTAATACGCTTATGATCTTTTCCGAGGCTGTACTTCCCCTCGTTGTCTATTTCCATTATTGCGAGCTTGTTATACATCCCCTGCGACATTAAGCAGCAGTCAATGGTCGTTTGCTTGTTACGGGATTCCCACATGATTTGTCCTTCGCACTTTCTCTATTTACAATAATAGGTTGTGTCGCTCACAGAAGGCTAGCATCAACTTCCCGTTACAATCTGTGTATCTGTCCAGATCCTCGATGTGGCCATTCATGTCGCCCAGCAGAATAATATCGGCACCTTCTCCAAACTGCTTCATATCATCATTGAGACACTTAACTAGGTCCTTGTTTTCTTGCCTGCATTTGTCCCTTGTCCCTAAATAAAGTAGTCCTAGCCATTTCCTTTTACGGGCAATTGTACCCTATACCCAGACATGTTCTTTGCAGGTTGACTTTATTCTTTGCCAATTTGTTCCTTGATGTATCAGCATACCTACTCCTCCTCCTTTCCTCTCCGTTGTTGTTCTGCTGCTCTCTTCCCAGACGTAGCCATCAATAAACGGTGGGTCTTTTAGATCCCTGAGATGTGTCTCGCAAAGCGCGTATACACCTGCTTCTTCGTCCTTTAACTGCTGTTCTATTTCTAGCCAAGTCGCTCTCTTTCTACCGCCTTGCATGTTTATGTACCTGATCCTGGTGTTAAATTTCTTTTTTGTAGTTTTCTTCCTGGACCTCCTAGTGGCCACTTCGTTGGGGTCATTCGCTATTGTTACACTTTCTACTGTGCTTTTACCTACCCCTACAAAGTCCCTACTGAGTTCAGCGCCAGTGCATCTTTGTGGCGTTGCGGCAAAGTAAAACATGCTTTTGCGCTAGTTGGTTCATAGGATCAGTAAGTATGAAACTGCGTGAAGAATACGGTATGGGAGGAGAACACAAAGATGCACACACTAAGCCAGAGCTTCGGACTTGATTTATTTCCTGAAAATATGGGACTTATAAGTGTCTTTAACATAACAAAGGAAGAAGATCATGCACGAGGCAGCGACTAAGAAAATACCAAGGCCACGCGTTCATTAAAACTGATGGAAAATCTGGATATATGCCCATGTAAGAATTCTATCTTTTTTCTTGGTAACGATAACACAGGTGAACTGGTGCAGCTGTCGCAACTTTTTGCGATGTCCAGTGCCTTGATTGTTTTTCTTTCCATTTTAGAGTGGTAGCTCTACTCCTCCCATGCAAAACCTAAAGGCCATGTCGCTTCGAAGAATGACCTTCGAGTGGCGGAGCAGGGGTGTGGATGTGACGTACGTCATGCCATGTGACTCGCCGCGCCTTGGCACAGCCGCGGCGCGCAGAGTTGGCGGTGTTTGCTCGCCTTTGCAACTGCGTTTAACAATGTGATTAAATGCTGACCTCGCAGTTTTTCTTGTTTCTTTACTTTTTGTTTTTATTTCTATTTGTTTTTAGTTTTTGTTTTAGTTTTTTAATTCATGGTTTATTTCATTATATACACGTTGCTTAAGAACTGTTTAAACAACTTTTACACTTTTGTTTTATTTATCGCAAAACTTATGATTGACAGTTCATGCGGACAACTACCGTCTACAGCTTCCATCTACAACTTCCATCCATGCCACTCATGAGCCAAGGAAGGGTTTCGCCTTAAAATACGTTCACGTAGCATAACAAATGACTTGCGAACAATGTTCTTAGCTCAATTAAACACCAAAATTATTTCTTACCAGAAAAACAAGGTGACGCGTTGAAAAGCGTGTTGAGGTGGGCGTAACAATTTGTTCTAGTAATGTTGGGAGTAACCAGCCGCACATGACCGGCTCAGCAGCATTTCTGTGGAAACTGGACGCGTGGATGCAACCCGGTGGATGTACGATAAGCTATCTGCTTTTGAGGTGAAGTGAAAGCGCACATCGCTACGGCACCTTTTTTCGCTACGGAAATTTTTTCGCCCCACTTTCTTCAGCCGGTGTGATAATGCATGGACGTAAGGGATGACAGCAATCTTTCGGCGATTCGTGACCTCATCTTCCTGAGGAGCACGCTTATGCTCCGATTTGATTTTGTCCATCACATTTCGCATAACCTTCCAATAGATGCCTCAGGCAAACCAGCGTCCTTAATTCTTTGGACAGGGCAGCCGGTTCGAACTTGGCGCTGCACTGCAGGCAACCTAAGCACACGTGCGCCCCATTGCTTCATCAGACATCCGTCATCTTCAAACATAAAGATCAGATAGTAAGGGAACTAGTAGAGGCATATCATATTGACAAGGGGGGTGCAGCATGCATTAGCAAGCCCTCATTATCATTGGCTAACCATGAAATCACCTGTTTGGAGTATGCATTTGCAGCAAGGTAGATTTAATGTGTTCAGTGATGACGCAGTGTTTCTTGAATATTTTTTGTTCGGTGTAGTGTTTGGCGGGAATAGTATATGTACACACGTGCGTAATAAATCACCAGTTGAAAGTCTGTGCTCGTGTCGTCGTGTTTGTTCCGTCCTCGTGTTTTTTTCCGCGCTGTTTTACCGTGGATAACAGTAACCAACTTGCTCAGCTTTCCGTACTTCTAATTGGAAGCAAAAAAACGCTGGGCTAAAAATTGAATGTTGCTCCCAGTTGAAAAGTACCCAACAGCATATAAATTCTATATCATACTGATCAAAAGCAGTCGCAACATAAAAAAGATAAAAATAAATGAAAATAAAATAGGAATAGAAAATACATAAAATTAAAGTAGATAAATACAAAAAATTATAAAAAAAAAAACAAAGCGGTAAATCACATTTGAAATCAGGCCCACAGCTCAGGACTCGTTTTCATAATTTCGACCACCTGGGGATCTTTAACGTGCACTGACATCGCACAGCACACGGGCGCCTTAGCGTTTTTCCTCCATAAAAACGCAGCCGCCGCGGTCGGGTTCGAACCCGGGAACTCCGGATCAGTAGGGCGCTCGACTACTGATCCGGAGTTCCCGGGTTCGAACCCGACCGCGGGGGTTGCGTTTTTATGGAGGAAAAACGCTAAGGCGCCCGTGTGCTGTGCGATGTCAGTGCACGTTAAAGATCCCCAGGTGGTCGAAATTATTCCGGAGCCCTCCACTACGGCACTTCATTCTTCCTTTCTTCTTTCACTCCCTCCCTTGTCCCTTCCCTAACGGCGCGGTTCAGGTGTCCAACGATATATGAGACAGATACTGCGCCATTTCCTTTCCCCAAAAACCAATTATTATTATTATTATTATTTAGAAAAAACAAAACAAGGATCAAACCCACATGATGGATTTGATAAGGCGTGTGTGAACATTGGGAACACCGTCCCAAGCGTTCCAGTAAACATTAAGTTTGCAGCTGCTTCGAAAGGGGTTGACGTCATTCTAAGCCCTCATGTGAAGTGTAAACCGCACAATGTATAACGGCGCCTGCAAACAACAAATCACATTCCTTCTCCCCGCGTGTGTTTCCCTGTAAAAATTACGGTTGCGTAAGCTACTGCGAGTGGAAAAGTACCCAACAGCATAGAAATCGTATATCATACTGATTATAAGGCAGTTTTGAATGTCGTTGTGAAGTAATAAAGGGTAATATAAGTACATTTCACTTGTCTCTGGTTTCACTCTTTAGTGCCACGTGCGTGAATTTTCAAGTGACGTCGCAACGGGTAATTGGGTGTCGTTTTATAGCTTTGCTGTCCAACCACCTTTACAGCGTGGATAGGAGCCACAATTTTGTCTTTTCCTCCGATAGAAACTTTGTTTTCTCCAGATAAGGTAAGAAGTTTTTGCTGTCGCAGCTCTATTGCAGTGCAGCGGGAGATTACTGCCCGTGCTGGTGCGGGGCAGTAATCTATCCGCATCATGTTAAATACGCTTTTATGCCGCATTGACGAGATCCTGTCATCATGAGGTTCAAGGCAGTTTTGACACCCAGAACAGTCGGCTGAAAGCAGCAGGTTGCCCGACGAGACTGCTATCCAGTGTCGCAGAAGGGATTCTGCAAGCACCTAGAGGCAGAACATATGTCACAACCACATCAGAATAAAGGAAGCCGTACGCAGTCATTCCTTGCATTAATGGCATTTCCCACAGTCTCAAAAGGGCAAGAGCAAGAGCTGGTGTAAAAGTGCTCATGTCAGCACCCAACAAGTTAAGGAGCCAGTGCGCCAAAGTCAACAGCGAGCAAAGGAAAAAAATCAATGCAAGAAAAAACACCTGAGAAAACATGTGGAATGTGTGAAAAGCGGGGTTTATGAAATACTTCTGTCATGGGGACGCACTTACATTGGTCAAACAGGGCGCTGTTTGAATGAACGGCTTCGAGAGCACAAAAGATCCCTAAAGGGCGCCATCAGCAGTGAATTAGCAAAACATTGCAGAGAGCTTGAATGCGCTCCACAGCTTATCAACACAATGGTCATCCCGTCGTATTTTGATCAACGGACCAGGGAGATTGAAGAAGCCTTCAACATCCGACCAAAGTGCGACATATGCGTCTGCATACCTTCAATAGCGCTTCGTGACAGAGAAATTGATTATCTTCGTGCGATGTCTTAATATTTCACCACGTGTACATCTTATGCGTTTTTCATGCTTCTTTCTTTTCCTTCTGATACGAGAGAGATGTATATATTCGACGAACGTGCATTAAAAATCTGGTTGTTATTCAGCGTCGTGTCCCACCTCTCTCTGTCTCGTGCTGCGCTGCTCCCGTCACAAGATCATGCACCAACCTGCCCAAATTTTCCCCTTGTTAAAGCACATTTCATGTAAACAGGTAAGTCCGAGTGGCCTAGCCATCAAGCATTCACGCGAGTTGACAGATGTATTACAACACCTGTAACGTAAGCATGTGCCTGAAATTTGGCACATATGTGCGCTTAGATGCCTGAAGTCTGCTTGAAAAAAGAATTATTTTATTGAACCGCAGCCGAGAAATCTACCATTAACGCAGTTCAGGAGAGCAAGCTGCCGGGCTAGTTGGTGATGCATGTTGTAAACTATAGGAAGCGCAAAATACCGGACGACGGACAGAGTAAGGGACACAAAAAACAGGTTCACGAGCGCTACTACCAACTGTTTATTGATGCTGTGGTACAGGGGTTATATAGGAACAGAATGTCGAGCATGCGCGTGGAAAAGGCACAGAAACCGCCCATCAGACATGCGCACAAGTTAATCAAAAAAAGAATCTAAAAAGGCACATTCCGATGAATGTGATGACACGTCTGTACGCGTCTGATGATGACACGTCTGTACACGTTTATTCATCGGAATGTGCCTTTTTAGATTCTTTTTTTGATTAACTTGTGCGCATGTCTGATGTGCGGTTTCTGTGCTTTTTCCACGCGCATGCTCGACATTCTGTTCCTATATAACCCCTGTACCACAGCATGAATAAACAGTTGGTAGTAGCGCTCGTGAACCTGTTTTTTGTGTCCCTTACTCTGTCCGTCGTCCGGTATTTTCCGCTTCCTATAGTTTACAACTACCATTAACCTTTTGGGGCTGTCCCTGGGACGCACAACTTTTTGAACACGGCTAGTTGTGGGGACGTTTTTTGGACGCCTTCGGGAAAAATGAGAACCTCCTGGAGACATTCCAAATGTGATGGGATTTGTCTGGGAGATTTTCAGGAGGTTTTGTGTTTGTCGGGCGTCTACCCGCTTCGTGCGATTGTTTCAGAGAAAGGCAGCTGGCAGCATGCTGTAGGTACGTTCGTGAAACACCACCTCGACCAAATTGTGGGACATGGTCTGTACCAGTGTTTGCGCGAACGAGTTACAATTGAGTAACGGCGTTACCGGTATACCGCGTTACTTTTTTCGATAACTTAGTAACGTACTCGTTACCATCACAACAAATACAAAACCTCCTCAAAATATCCCAGAAATATCCCATCAGAACATTTGGAATCTCCAGGAGGTGCTCATTTTCCCGAAGACATTCTAAAAACGTTCCCGCAACTAGCCGTGTCCAAAAAGTTGTGCGTCCCTGGAATAGCCCCAAAAGGTTAATGCTGGATTTCTCGGCTCTGGCTCAATAAAATTATTTCTTCTTTTTCATGCAGACTTCAGGCATCTAAGCGCACATATGTGCCAAATTTCAGGCACATGCTTACGTTACAGGTGGTGTAAGACATCTGTCCACTCGTGTGAATTCATGCTGGCTAGGCCACTCGGACTTACCTGTTTACATGAAATGTGCTTTAACAAGGTGAAAATTTGCGCTGGTTGGTGCATGATCTTGTGACGGGAGCAGTGCAGTACGAGACAGAGAGAGGCGTGACACGACACTGAATAACAACCAGATTTTTAATGCACGTTCGTCGAATATATACATCTCGCTCGTACGAGAAGGAAAAGTAAGAAGCATGAAAAACGCATAAGATGTACACGTGGCAAAAATATTAAGACATCGTACGCAGATAATCAATTTCTCTGTCATGAAGCGCTATTTATTTATTTAAGCATACTGTAAGCCTAGTTAGGCTCTTACAGGAGTGGGCAAAATAATGGGACAATTATACAAACAATAGCATATCCAGTATAACATACACGAGATACAAAACATGCGCCTGCAGTAAAAAAGACCATAGCAAGTGGGCTGGGACCATCAACGGTCAAAGGTATTGAAGGTATGCAGACGCATACGTCGCTCTTTTGTCGGATGTTGAAGGCTTCATCAATCTCCCTGGTCCATTGATCAAAATATAACAGGATGACCATTGCGTTGATAAGCTGCGGAGCACATTCATGCTCTCTGCAATGTTTTGCTAATTCACTGCTGATGGCGCCCTTTAGGGATCTTTTGTGCTCTCGAAGCCGTTCATTCAAACAGCGCCCTGTTTGACCAATGTATGTGCGTCCCCATGACAGAGGTATTTCATAAACCCCGCTTTTCACACATTCCACATGTTTTCTCAGGTGTTTTTTCTTGCATTGATTTTTTTCCTTTGCTCGCTGTTGACTTTGGCGCACTGGCTCCTTAACTTGTTGGGTGCTGACATAAGCACTTTTGAGACTGTGGGAAATGCCATTAATGCAAGGAATGAACGCGTACGGCTTCCTTTATTCTGATGTTGTGACATATTTTCTGCCTCTAGGTGCTTGCAGAATACTTTCTGCGACACTGGATAGCAGTCCCGTAGGGCAACCTGCTGCTTTCAGCCGACGGTTCTGGGTGTCAAAACTGCCTTGTCAATGCTTCGCTCATTGCTGTTTTTTTCTACCCCCGCTTGATGATCTTGGAGTGCGTAGATGTCTAGGGGAGCAGTCCCTTCTAGCTTTGTGGTCCGTACCGCCAGCATATGTGAGCGCCTAGAAAGGTGAGCCTTAAGCCAAGAAATCGCATAACGTTGTTTTCTGGGAGTTCACTCGTTATTTCTAGTCCTAGTCCTTCTGGTCCTTAGCAAAAGCAGCAATAAGAGCCGCACAGTACATGGCCGGGCGCCTTCTGCATTTCGCCTCCATCGAACGAAACGCGGCCGCATCGGCCGGGATTGAACCCGTGTACTCGGGCTCAGCAGTCGAGAGCACTACCCGCAGAACCACCGCGCCGAGGCTCCGGTCGCAAAATGTAAAGGAGGCACTCACAGAAGCAAACATATGCGCACGGAAAGGATGCCATGTAAAGGGCGCTCGATTACAACAGCGTTCATACGAGGTGGATGGGTTGCGGGTCACACCGAACATTGGAATAATGGCAGTAACGTTAAATTCCGCACTGGAATGTCATATTAATGTTGAACATTATTAAATAACATTATGTGTTATAAAGAAAGCATTAGTTCAACAATGAGAGTAAATATTATTTTGATATAGTTACTTTTTAATGTTAATATATTGTTAAAAATTGCCATACAATGTTATTTGTTGTTCGAAAACATTTCTGAGAAAGCTGTATAGCTTTCCTTTGTAGCCGTATGGCTGCGCTCGGGTGGATGCCAGTGTGTAATTACTTCCTTATTGCTAAAACATTAGTATAATGTTCCAAATTTACATTGTTTCAATATAGTCCTCTAAACATTATTACAATGTTCGATTCATTAATATTGTAGAGCGGTTTATTGGCACGATGGAAGCTCCGGCTACGAAGACCTTGGCGCAGGCAATCTACGAGGCAGAGAGCCGAGAGACCAGACACAAGCGGCAGTGTTCCATCCAGCACGAGCATCCAACCGGCCGCGCGAGCTCTTCGTCGTCGTTGGCTTCGGGGCTGGTTCATCTTCATTCCAAGTGCCCCGGCGGAAAGAGGGAGCCATCCTGGCGACTCAAGGAGAGGAGACTACGAGGGGGCTATAATACGGCTTCAAGCGGCTGACGTGAACGACGTCGCGGCCACGGCGGCGATGGTCCGAAGAAGGTGTCACCGGTTCGATAATGTAGTTGATCGGTGACGTACGCTCCAAGATGCGGTAAGGGCCGATGTGCTTGGCCGAAAATTTGGACGTATTCGGAACAGAGAGCCAGACCAGTGAGCCAGTGGAGAAGTGAACCGCGGGCGTGTCTTGATCGGAAGCATGGGTACGGAGACCTTGACGTTCGGCGGTGAACGAGCGAGCCAACTGGCGGCACTGCTCAGCATGGCGGGTGATGTCAGAGAGGGAAGCATATTCCGAGCTGTCGGGGTTGTAGGGAAGGATTGTATCCAACATACAAGAAGGTTCGCGTCCGAATAAAAGAAAGAATGGGGAAAAGCCGGTGGTTGCTTGAGAGGCGGTGTTATATGCACAGGTGACGAACGGAAGAACCTGATCCCAATTGGAGCTGTCGGAGTGAATGTACATGGCGATCATGTCCCCAAGAGTACGGTTGAAGCGTTCGGTGAGGCCGTTGGTTTGAGGGTGGTAAGCAGTAGTGGTGCGGTGGACTGTGTGGCACGCAGCGAGAAGCTCGTGAAGAACTTCAGACAAGAAAACACGGCCGCGGTCACTGAGAAGTTCGCGAGGAGCGCCGTGACGCAAGACAAAGTGATGAAGAAGGAAGAAGGTTACATCGCGAGCAGTAGCCGCAGGTAGGGCAGCGGTCTCAGCATACCGAGTGAGGTGGTCCACGGCGACTATGATTCAGCGATTCCCAGCGGTCGTGAAGGGAAGTGGCCCATATAGGTCGATGCCCACACGATCAAAAGTGCGGGCCGGACACGGTAATGGCTGTAACGGGGCAGTCGAAGGGCGAGGTGTCGACTTCCGCTGCTGACAGGCCGTTCAGGAGCGAACGTAGCGACGAACGAAGTTGTACATGCCCCGCCAATAGTACCTCTGGCGTAGTCGCTCGTACGTTTTCAGCGAGCCAGCGTGAGCGCTCTGAGGATCGGCATGGTGGTGTTCACAAATCTCAGTGCGGAGATGTCGGGGAATCACGAGAAGCCACTTGCGGCCATCTGGACGATAGTTGCGCCGGTACAGAAGACCGTCGCGAAGGGCAAAATGGGAAGCCTGGCGACGAAGTGCTCGAGGGAAGGAGGCCGTAGAGGGTGCACGAAGTACGTCGAGCAGCGATGAAATCCATGGATCTTGGCGTTGTTGATGGGGCATGTCCATGGTAGTGAGAGCTGCGAGTAGGGATGCAGATATTGGCGAAGAGGGCGCAGGAGAGGGCAGTGGGGAGCGGGACAAGGCGTCGGCGTCGGAGTGCTTGCGGCCCGATCGGTAAACTACGGTGATATCGAATTCCTGAAGAAGGAGGGCCCAGCGGCTTAGGCGCCCTGAGGGATCTTTGAGTGAAGCCAACCAGCACAAAGCGTGATGATCGGTGACGACGGTGAACGGACGGCCATATAAGTATGGGCGGAATTTTGTTAGAGCCCACACTACGGCGAGACACTCCTTTTCCGTCACGGTGTAGTTCGACTCAGCCTTGGTGAGGGCACGGCTGGCGTACGCAACGACGTATTCAGGAAATTCGGGCTTGCGCTGGGCAAGGACAGCCCCGAGGCCGATTCCGCTTGCGTCGGTGTGCACTTCAGTAGGGGCACTGGGGTCGTAGTGTCGAAGGATAGGTGGTGAGGTTAGAAAACGACGGAGCGCAGCAAAAGCGTCGTCGCAGGCCGAGTCCCACGTAGACAGGTCGGCGGGACCATTAAGAAGTTTCGTCAGGGGCGCGACGATGGAGGCGAAATTGGGAACAAATCGCCGAAAATAGGAGCAGAGACCCACAAATCGGCGCACTTGTTTTGTAGAAGTCGGTTTAGGGAAGTCAGCGACAGCACGGAGTTTGTCAGGATCGGGCAGGACGCCGTCTTTGGAGACGAGGTGGCCGAGTATTGTCAGCTGCCGGGCACCAAAGTGACATTTTTTGAGATTGAGTTGAAGGCCAGCATTGGTGAGGCAGCTCAATATCTGGCGCAAGCGCTTGAGATGCGTCGGAAAATCGGGCGAAAACACGACATCATCTAAATTGCAGAGACAAACAGTCCACTTCAGGCCGCGCAAGATGTTGTCCATCATTCGTTCAAACGTTGCGGGAGCGTTAAGGCGCGCTCACATTAGCGGGAAAACGCGCAACGCAGGACGTTTTCCGCGTGCCGCTTCCCGCGCAAGCCGGTTTTTCTCCCGCAGACAGCCTGCTGTGCCGTACCGCAGAGCGATGGGTCCGGTACCTATTTTTCCCGTGCCGCTGACGAGAACAGCCAATGGGCGCCGACCGTGAACCGTGACGTCGCTCCCAGTTCAGTGACGCCGTCGGCGGAGGCGGAGGCTGCGCGCGTCCGGCCGGCCAGCCGGCCGGCCGGGCACTCGGCGGCTTCTTTGCCAGCATGAACATGCGACTTGAGACGGTGCACAAGCGACGGTGCAGAAGCAGCGAACAAACAAGTACGTTTACCGGAGCCAACAGCTTATCGCTCGAACCAGCCATCCTCGAGACAAAAAGGGCGAAGGGAGGGGAGCTAGCAGACGATCAAGACAACGACGCGAGAAAAGGGTGCGCTTTCCAGTCTTCTCTGGTGTCACGTGACTATCCCCTTCTCTTTCTGCTCGTTCGGGTCCTCCCTCAGCGCCTCCTCTCTTCACATTCCAAGACAACTGCAGCGAGAAAACGCGCGCAGTGTTAGCGTCATTCTGAGGAGCTGCGAGGCAGCGTCGACGTTGACGCTGTGCCGGTGCGGGAAGCTTCCCGCTAGTGTGAGCGCGCCTTTACAGAGGCCGAATGGCATCACGTTGAACTCATAGAGTCCGTCAGGGGTGACGAACGCCGTTTTAGGACGGTCGGACTCAGCCATCGGGACTTGCCAATAGCCGGAACGGAGATCCAGGGAGGAGAAGAACTCTGCGCCTTGCAAGCAGTCAAGGGCGTCGTCAATACGTGGTAGCGGGTAGACGTCTTTGCGCGTAATTTTGTTGAGCCGGCGATAGTCCACGCAAAATCGTATCGAGCCATCCTTCTTTTTAACCAGGACGACTGGGACGACCAAGGGCTGGCGGAAGGTTGAATAATGCCGCGTTGTAGCATGTCGTCAACTTGCTCAGTTATGACGCGGCGCTCGGGAGGCGACACACGGTAGGGGCGCTGACGGAGAGGAGCATGGGTTCCGGTGTCAATGTGGTGCTCGACAGTGGTCGCACGGCCCAAAGAATTCGACTGGTGGTCAAACGATGAGCGAAACTGGTTGAGCAGGGCAAGGAGCTGCGCGCGGTGAGCAGTGTCGAGAGCGCGGTCAATGCAGCGGTCGAAAATGTCCGATGACAAAGCTGGAGTAGCACCAGGTGGGGTGAGGGCAGCGACTTCGGCACTGGAGGAGGTTACATCAGTGTCGAAGGAAGAGATCAAAGCAGCGGTTTCAAAATGGCCGAGGCACTCGCCACGGAGCAGGGAGAGCGCGGAGAATGAGGTGCTAGAGACGAGGATGGCGGCAGCACCGTGGTGAATGTCGATGACGGCGAAGGGAAGACATAGGTGTCGGCGACAGGCAAGTACAGGGGAAGGCGTGAGGAGAACGGTGGCGTCAAAAACTGAGGCGGCGCAAACAGGGACAAGCACGGCACTGTCAGGGGGAATGTCAGTGTCCTCGGCGACAACAAGCTTAGCAGCACAACGAATCGGAGGCTCGTCGAGGAGCGCATCGCAGAGTGGAGAGAAGACGACGTGCGCACGGGCACAGTCAATGACGGCACTGTGCAGGGAGAGAAAATCCCATCCAAGGATGACGTCATGGGAGCTGGCACGGAGGACTAAAAATTCGACAACATACAAAACATCGGCGATGACGACGCGTGCTGTGCAAGCGGCAGAGGGATGAACGGTATCGGCGCTGGCGGTACGGAGTGAGAGTCCAGAAGATGGGGTTGTAACTTTGCGAAGCGAGCGGCAGAAGTTTTCGTGAATAACAGAAACGGTGGCCCCAGTGTCCACAAGCGCAAGTGTCTTGACTCCGTCGACAAAAACGTCAAGAAGGTTCGGCGGGGAAAGGCGAGGACTTAAGCAGGGCGATGAGTGCGCAGTTCGTGCCCCCGGAACTGCGGCTGCTAGTTTTCCGAATCGGCGCGGACGTTGCGACGCCTCATGGGCGACAATGAGCGGCGGCGAGGCGAAGGCGAGCGGTGGGAAACGTAGGGCTGGCGACCGTGCTCGCGGTCAGGAGAGGTCTCCTCAGGTTGTGGTCCGAAACGTGGGCGAAAGGTACGGTCTGCATCAGGGTAGTCTGGCAGAGGGTGGACAGGCGCATGCAGAGTACGTCGACAGAGGCGCGCGACGTGGCCCGGAAGACCGCAGGCGTAGCATATCGGTCGATTGTCAGCCGTGCGCCAAGGGTTGTAGGTAGTGTTACGTTTC
Organism: Amblyomma americanum; assembly: GCF_052857255.1. Classification (NCBI taxonomy): domain Eukaryota; kingdom Metazoa; phylum Arthropoda; class Arachnida; order Ixodida; family Ixodidae; genus Amblyomma; species Amblyomma americanum. The sequence goes on along the minus strand of NC_135507.1, from coordinate 117,438,229 downwards.
GCCTACGACGCGCGGTATAGCCGGCGCGGATGCAACGGACGCCGGGGCTTCGTTCAAAGTGGCGGTCATTTTGGGCCCGTTCAGTGCTGCCGTAACGCCTCCCGCCAAGCGCGTCCAGGCAGGTTTCAATGCCACGTGTCGTCGTGTGTGTGTGTGTGTGTGTGTGTGTGTGTGTGTGTGTGTGTGTGTGTGTGTGTGTGCATGTTGGTGCCCACGCTTGTCAAAGCGCGGCAGCCGGGGAGAGGAGCTCCCCAACTGGGAGGCGAGGAGGTCTGACCGGCGCCGGCCCGGCGGACGCGCACGTCACGTCTGAACATGCCCGAGCGTCGCCGTATCGGGCGCCTCATCCCGTGCCGTTCCTTCTTGCCCTCGACTCCGAGGGTATAAAAAGCAGCTGCCCCGGACGCCAGAGAGACTTCGATTTCTTCCTTCGAGTAACGTGGTCGCCCTGACCGGCTGCTCTTTTGCGATGCCAGAATAAACAAGTTGTTCTGTTGCCAGTCGACTCATCCTTTGCCGGGACGATCGGATGTTTCCAGCTGTGCCCCAGGCCGCCAGGCCAACGCTACCCTTGGGGCTTGCAACCCATTTGCAACAACTGGTGGCAGCGGTGGGATCGCGACAACGGAGGCCAGCAGCGAAGATATGCGGTCAACTGTATGCTGAGCAGCACAACGACCATCCGGGAGCAGTGCAACGAGCCCTGTGTGATGCTGGTTGCCTGCAGCGGAACGACTGCGCTGAATTCTTGGCTGCGAGGTTTGGTGAGTGCGGGACTTTCTTCTTCTGAGTTTTGCCAGGCTTTTGTTAGTGTCAGAAACAGAGCTGGTAATTGTGGTTGTCGTTGCTGCCGGGTTAATTTGCGGCAAGACAATAGTAGGCAGTAGAGAAAGCAGCATTCGGAGCAGCCATAGATTTGAAGTCGTTGCGCAAACCGAAATTGCTGGAGCTTGCAAGAGAGTTGGGTCTGGATGTCTCAGACAAACTCAGAAAACCAGAACTGCTAAGGGCTATTCTTGAGTTGGAGGCTGAGGATGACGAGCTGTCGGAATGCCTTGAGACCATTGAGGAGAGGGAGCAAAAAGAGAAAGACGAGCGCGAACGTAAAGAGCAAAAAGAGAAAGACGAGCGCGAACGTAAAGAGCAAAAAGAGAAAGACGAGCGCGAACATAAAGAGCGCGACCGTCAACACGCTTTGGAAATGAAGCGTCTCGAGGTAGAGATGGAACGCGCTCGTAATGGAAGTCAGGCACACGGTGCAGGAGAACGAGTATCGTTCAAAATGACTGACCTGATGCGGCCGTTTAAGCTTGGAGAGGACATTGGTTTGTTCCTGGTTAACTTTGAGCGAACGTGCGAGAAGCAGGGGTTCTCTCGGGAAACGTGGCCACAGCGCTTGCTCACTTTGTTACCCGGCGAGGCGGCCGACGTAGTCGCTCGCTTGAAGAGAGAGGAGGCAGAGGATTTCGACCAAGTGAAATCGAGTCTGCTAAAAAAGTACAGGCTGTCAGCGGAGGCGTTCCGTCGGAAGTTTCGGGAAAATGAAAAAGGCAGACGCGAGTCACATACAGAGTTTGCCTACAGGCTTATGTCAAACATGCAGGAGTGGCTCAAAGAAGAGAAAGCGTTTGGTGACCACGAGAAAATTCTGCAGTGTTTCGGGCTGGAACAGTTTTATAGTCGGTTACCTGAGAACGTGCGGTACTGGGTCTTGGATAGGCCAGACGTTAGTACAGTGGCTAAAGCCGCCGAGCTAGCCGAGGAGTTTGTGACGCGTCGGGCTCGCGGAGCTAAGGACGGTCAAAAGGGTGAATTTGGCTCCAAGTCTGAGAGGCCGAAGTTCACACCCATGAGAGCAAGGGGGGACACGCGTAGTGCGGATGCGAGTGAAAGCAGTCCGACCGAACGTAAGGAGACGGCGGCAGCCGAAGCCGAACGCAGAAAGCGGTTCGAGAGGAGGCAAGCGCGCGTGTGTTATACGTGCCAGAAGCCGGGTCACTTTTCGGCGCAGTGTCCAGAAACAAAAAGAGAAGTCGTGTGTTTGTCATTATGTAGCACTGACGAGAACATGAAGCTTCTCGAGCCTTACATGCGAGACTTCCTCGTGAACGGGAAAGAGTGCCGAGTGCTTCGTGATTCCGCAGCTACAATGGATGTAGTTCACCCCTCTTACGTAGAACCCGATATGTTCACGGGCGAGTGCGCATGGATCAAGCAAGCCGTGGAAGCTCATAGCGTGTGTCTGCCCGTAGCAAAAGTGCTTATTGAAGGACCTTTCGGAGCACTTGAGACGGAGGCCGTAGTGTCATCTATGCTGCCCCCTCAGTACCCGTACCTATTTTCTAACAGGTCCGATCACCTCCTGCGCGAGAAGGGGCTTTTGTTTGGTGAGGCTAGCGTTCAGGCCTTAACCAGATTGAGAGTTCGGGAGCTCGCTGCAAAGGCGGTAGTTGCGGGGCCGACGTTGTCGAATAATGAGAAAGGGTCGGAGGCGCAGCAAGCTGATATTCAGAGCACGTCCGAACTGAATAAAATTGAGCCTGTAGCGTTGAAGGCACCAGGTACTGGAGAGGAAATGCCCGACACGGGAAAGTTAGAAGAGCTTCCGGTCGAGCTTCTGGGACTAGGCTCAGTGACGAACAGGGAAGACACTGATCAGGTCATTAGTGACTTATTCAGTAAAGCACCGCTGTCGCTTGAGCAGAAAACCGAACTACACCAACTCTTACAAGAGTTTCAAGGTCAGTTCTCTGAGAGGCCTGGTAGGACTTCTGTCCTTACTCATGATATAGAACTTACCTCCCCAGAGCCAGTACGATCCAAGGCGTACCGGGTGTCACCCCGCCAGCGCGATATTATGGAGGCTGAGGTAAAGAAAATGCTACAGCTCGGTGTTATTGAGGCGGGTGAGAGTGATTATACCTCCCCTTTGATTTTAGTTGAGGTACCGGGCAAGGAACCTCGTCCTTGCGTCGACTACCGCAGGCTTAATTCCATCACTAAGGATCAAATTTATCCGATCCCTAACATCGAGGAGCGCCTCGAGAAAGTTAGTAGCGCTCAGTTTATTTCCACCCTAGATCTTGTCAGGTGGTATTGGCAGGTTCCACTTACAGAAGAGGCTAGCAGGTATGCGGCGTTCATTTCACCAATGGGAACATTCCGTCCTAAAGTTTTGAGTTTTGGTTTGAAGAACGCGCCATACTGCTTTTCAAGCCTCATGGACAAAGTGTTGCGGGGACAGGAAGAATTCGCTTTACCGTATTTAGACGACGTAGCGATATTCTCCGCATCCTGGTCTGAGCATATGGCACACTTGCGGGCAGTGCTAACCCGCCTGCGCGAAGCGGGCTTGACAGTCAAGGCTCCGAAGTGCCAATTAGCACAGGCCGAGGTTGTCTACCTCGGTCACGTGATTGGACAGGGTCGTCGCCGCCCCTCTGAAATAAAGGTGGCCGCTGTGCGAGACTTCCCGCAACCGCGCACGAAGACCGATATTCGGTCGTTCTTAGGTGTCGCCGGCTACTATCAGAGGTACATCCCCAGGTACTCCGATATCGCGGCTCCCCTGACTGATGCTCTAAGAAAAACAGAGCCTCAAACAGTCGTCTGGGACGAGACAAAGGAAAGAGCTTTTAGCGCCCTAAAGAGCGCCCTAACAAGCCAGCCTGTGCTACGATCGCCAGACTACACAAAAGGGTTCGTTGTTCAGTGCGATGCTAGTGAGCGAGGCATGGGCGGTGTACGGTGCCAACGGGAAAATGGAGAAGTGGAACACCCCGTCCTGTATGCTAGTCGTAAGCTGACCTGTCGTGAGCAGGCGTACAGCGCCACCGTGAAAGAGTGTGCGTGTCTCGTGTGGGCCGTTCAGAAATTGTCATGCTACCTAGCCGGCTCGAGGTTTATCATTGAGACGGATCACTGCCCTCTCCAATGGCTGCAGACCATCCCTCCCAAAAATGGCCGCCTCCTGCGCTGGAGCCTCGCTTTGCAACAATATTCCTTTGAGGTGCGTTACAAAAAGGGGAGTCTCAACGGTAACGCCGATGGCTTAAGTCGAGGCCCCTAACGTGGGAATCCGCCTCAAAGTTGTTTGTTACTGATGTTTTCTTCCTGAGGCAGGATTTTTAACATATTGCTTTTGTTTAGTGTTTCAAAGTGATTATGTGCTTTCTAGTGCAATTTTCCAATTTGTGGACGCGTTCTGAGTGCTGCTTGACTAGTGTAAGGAACTAGGCAGTAGTATAAAAGGGGAAAGAGCCTGGCAGAGCTTAGTGAGGGTTGTCTCGTGCTTGCTGACTGAGCGGTTGCGTTTCGGCGTAGTTCTAACGCTTGCTGGGAACGAGCACAAAAATGGCAACTCTCCCAAATTCACTTTTCAGTGTCCTGTGTGATCCTGAACCTGAGAACGAGGCCTTCTCTGTGCGCTGCGCTCAAGCAACGTCAAGGGACGACCGGTTTCGATTACGAGCATCATCGAGCGACATCCCTCCGGACAGCGGATGCAGTCCCCTGACCATCGGGATCTCCTTCTCCCGGCGGGGCGGTCTGTTACGTTTCGCCTACGACGCGCGGTATAGCCGGCGCGGATGCAACGGACGCCGGGGCTTCGTTCAAAGTGGCGGTCATTTTGGGCCCGTTCAGTGCTGCCGTAACGCCTCCCGCCAAGCGCGTCCAGGCAAATTTCAATGCCACGTGTCGTCGTGTGTGCGTGTGTGTGTGTGTGCATGTTGGTGCCCACGCTTGTCAAAGCGCGGCAGCCGGGGAGAGGAGCTCCCCAACTGGGAGGCGAGGAGGTCTGACCGGCGCCGGCCCGGCGGACGCGCACGTCACGTCTGCACATGCCCGAGCGTCGCCGTATCGGGCGCCTCATCCCGTGCCGTTCCTTCTTGCCCTCGACTCCGAGGGTATAAAAAGCAGCTGCCCCAGACGCCAAAGAGAGACTTCGATTTCTTCCTTCGAGTAACGTGGTCGCCCTGACCGGCTGCTCTTTTGCGATGCCAGAATAAACAAGTTGTTCTGTTGCCAGTCGACTCATCCTTTGCCGGGACCTTCGGATGTTTCCAGCTGTGCCCCAGGCCGCCAGGCCAACGCTACCCTTGGGGCTTGCAACCCATTTGCAACAGTAGGGGGCGTGAAGCGGGTCCGTGGAGCAGCAGGCGCAGGCACCACTTGAGGAACGTACGTATAAGCCTGCGGTCGCGGTGGTCGCGCGACAGCCTCGGCATACGTGAGAGGCACGGGAGTGGGGGCAGGCGGCACTTCAACTGGAGGACCGTAGCTCAACGGAGCAGCAACAGGCGGTGGCGGGGTCGGGGGAAGGCCGACCTGGGGATCCAAGGGGGATGGTTGTGGAAGAGGAGGGAGGGCGTCAGCGACCGCCTGCGTGATGGCGTGCCGGATCTCAGCGCTGAGGGGGGTCGGTGTCTGATGTTGGCGAGGTAGGAGCGAGAGCTGCCGGCCGACCTCGTCCCGCACAAAGTCTTTGATGGTAGTAAGTAGATTTGGATTGATGGCCAGGCCGGAGATGGAGTCAGCAGGCGGAGGAGGCCGACGAGCGCAAAGACGTTGCTTGCGCAACTCGTCGAAGCTCTGGCAAAGGGTATATACACCGAGGTAATGGTGGTGGGACTCTTCGCTAACAACAGCTGAAAAGCATCGTCATCGATACCCTTCATGATGTGTTTGATCTTGTCAGCCTCGGACATAGCCGGATCAACACGCTTGCAGAGGTCTACTACGTCTTCAATGTAGCTGGTGAAAGTCTCATCCGTGTGCTGAGCTCGGACGCGCAGGCTCTGCTCAGCGCGCAGTTTCCGCACTGCAGGACGGCCGAAAACCTCCGCAAGGGTGCTCTTTAGAACGGCCCAAGTGGGAATGTCGGCCTCGTGGTTTCGGAACCAGAGGTTCGCGACATCGCTGAGGTAGAAGATGACGTTGGTAAGCTTGACGCGGTCGTCCCAGTTGTTGTGGTGGCTCACCCGTTCGTATGATTTCAGCCAATCTTCCACGTCCTGGTCGCTATGGCCGCTGAAGACCGCGGGGTCGCGCTGCCGGACGGCACCGGAGCAGATGACTGGCTGCGACGTGGCGGCGGGCTGTTGACTGGCCTTGGTAGTGGACATCGGGATGGTGCGGCTGCGAAGGTCCACGGTGATGGTGAAAAGGGGAACACAGCAACCTCCACCAAATGTAGAGCGGTTTCTTGGCACGATGGAAGCTCCGGCTACGAAGACCTTGGCACAGGCAATCTACGAGGCAGAGAGCCGAGAGACCAGACACAAGCGGCAGTGTTCCATCCAGCACGAGCATTCAACCGGCGGCGCGAGCGCTTCGTCGTCGTTGGCTTCGGGGCTGGTCCATCTTCATTCCAATATAAACAAAAGCGCAATATGTATGTCCCAGACCTTTTATCGCCGTTCCTACAGTAAATATAATATTCGACTAGCTGTACCTTGCAACTAAATCTCTCATATTGTGCCTGCCATGCACTCTGTGCAGAGCTCCAATATTTTCTTAGGAAGTTTTCTTTATTACCCATTCGTCACTATTGCTCACCAGCCATCCGTTGGAAACGGGTGTATAGGCTTGAGACGACAGTACCCGTTCGGAGGCGAATGTATGATTTGCATCCTGTGCTGTGTGTGGGGCTCAAGTGCCGCCCCCGTAGTTCGTCTTTGAAAAGTGCCAACTTGTGCACCGTCACAACTGGGGGACCCGCATGCTCGTGGGAGGTTACTTTAACATTTTCGAGAATGTTGCATTTATTTCTTATTGATTTTTATATAGTGCTATAAAACGATAAATATATAACAATGCAAAAACGTCAGAAAAAGTACATCAAGAACATACAACTAACTCTCGACTAAAGCAAAAAGTAACATTATTATAATGTTTCGGTCCTACATGGGATCAATATCAGTGGATACGGTGCAAAGATGTGGCGGGCAAGAGCTTAACGATTGTTTAGTGCGCGGTAGCAATTGCCTCATCTAGCTTGGAATATGTATGTCCTTCCTTTCCAAGTTTTCTCCAATCATTTTTCTCGTGCCCTGTCTTTGTTGATGACCACTTGTGAATTTTCCAGGTAGCACCAAAACATTATAGCAATGTTACTTTTTGTTTTGCCGAACATTAATTCAATGTACTTAATTTTATTTGTATGGCCGATGCTTGTTTGGGCTACATTCATTTTTATTAGTTTAGACGCCTACCCCGCAGAAGATAGAGCGCCGCCGCTCTGCCGGAGCCTGCCAAGGATCCACCCAAAGGGTTTCCATTGTACAAAGATGCACGTGCTGGGAAACACGTGGCCGTGTCGGCTCCTCTTGTGGGAAGATGGCCGGAATCATTTACTCGCTGCCGCCGCTGTGGCGAGGCCTCTCACGTCGGAGGGGCACTCAGCCAAATGCACATTCACAATGGTTGCCGGTTCGGAGGCCGGCGTACGAACGTATCCTGATTATAACGAGCGACGACGGCGAAAACAAGATGCCGTGTGCGCTGTCTGCCTCCGTGTCGCTATCTCTCTAGAGATCAAAGAAAGAGACACCCATCTCAAGACGGCTCGAAACACATGCTCGCCGGTGCCGCTGTACGTCTGCAACAGGTCGCCCTTGAGCAGAGCTAACGATGGCGTCGTTTGAAAACGGCGGAACGACGCGTGCCCAGACGCGGCACTTCGCAGGTGTGGCCCAAAGCGTGGAAGCGGGGCTGCTTTGACCCTTTTGGCTGAGCGCACCACCGCCCCTGGTGTGCGGCGCTTTCCCCTACGTTTTCGCCATTAGACAGTTTTAGCTGTGCGTACGCAAGTGCTTGCGTACGCAAAGCGCTACGGCGCTGCGTATGTTACGCTGTCCGCTCTGAAGTATAGTTTTAGCTGACCGAGCGGTAGCGTCCTTCAGGCGCACGTAGCGCCATCTAGTGACAAGACGTCAAAGCACATCAATGCTCGGTTGAAGAAAATTTCATCCGTGATTACCGATAACTAGTGTGAGTGCATTAGGAGCCTTTTTTTGTTCCAAGAAGAAAAACTATGCAAACCGAAGAAAATGTAAGAACTGGCTAAAAGCTAGAAAACTGCTTCGCCAGGTGTCGTTGCTACGACCCAGACTACGCATGGGAATATTGCAATATAACAGAGGGCAGCAGAAAGGGAGGTGGAATTGGGGCATTCATTCATAAAAGTATGAATTTTTAAAGGGTTAGACTGGGATGCAGGGAACATTTATGGCTAAAAGGAACAGTGGCAGGCAAGCAAACACTCCTTGGCTTTGTATACCTGTGGACAGGGGTTAATGCCAAAGAGGAAAACAGGAAAATGTTAGAATGTATTGCAAGCGACATTGATGAGCTAGGAGGACAGGGCGAGATAATTATATTAGGCGACATGAATGCACACATAGAAGACCTGGATGGGTACACGGATTCGACAGGAAGCATGCTGCAGGACATGTGACAGGCATGATTTAGTTGTATGCAACAGCACCGAGAAGTGTGAAGGGCTCATAACATGGGAGGCGGGGAGTCTGCACTCGACGATAGATTATGCACTAATGTCACAGAGGATGTAAAATAGGTTAGGGGTAATAAACATAGATGAAGATGGTTCCAGAAGTCTAGGTAGTGACCACAAGCGTATCAAGTTGAGCTTCAGAAGAAAAAGCAATGTAGGACTGAAGCGAGATGAACAATCAGGGGGGAATTTTTACTCAGAAAAGCAATTGGAAGCAGCAGCCAAACAAATCGAGAAAGTAATTTTTGAGGATAGTGAAACAGAATGGACTTATACCAAATTAACTCGAATTCTGGAGCTAGAGCTAGCTGAGGTGCGAGTAAAGCTAAAAGGGAAAAGATGCAAAACCAAGAGTTGGTGGGATGAGGAGGTCAAGAGGGCAATAGAAAAGCGCCAGGAAGCGTCCAGGGAACACAGATATTCCAAGAAGAGGGGGGAACCAAAACCCGAAGTAGACAGAAAATGGGATACCTTCATAAAGTATAGAAGGGACGCATCCTATTTGATTAATGAGAAAATTAGAAGAAAGGGTGCCCAATGGATGTCAAAAGCAAATAAAAAGGATAGAAAAGCAGCCTAAAAATTCTGGAAACATCTAAATGCAATGAGTAATAAGACTAGGCTAGAACAAAGGTTTATTGTTACATATGAGGGTATTCGACTAGAAGGGGATGAAGCAATAAAACACATAGGAACAAGGATGACGGAAAAATTTACAGCAAAGCACGTGGTACATAATTTAGCGAAAGAGGATAGACCGGTTACAGCAATAGCTTCACTTGAGCAAGGAGAGTGGGAAAGGGCAGAGAAGAAGGTTCCTAGTGGCACATCAACGGGACCAGACGGTATCCCGATTATGTTGATAATGAAGTTAGGACCAAAATCCAAGCAAACATTAATACAGGTAGTGAACAAAATGATAGTGGATGAGAATGTCCCCGATGAATGGCGATTAAGTAGAATGAACATGATATATATGGAAAAGGAGGACAAAGCAGATGTAACTATCGTCCCATAACAGTGACATCTGTGGTTTACAGGGTGGTGATGCAGATTATAAAGGATAGACTGCAGGCTTGGGTGGAGAACGAGGGGGTGTTAGGAGAACTACAGAATGGGTTCCGAAAACAAAGGAGGTTGGAGGACAATCTATTTTCATTGACACAGTGTATAGAAATTGCGGAAAAGGAACATAGGCCCTTATGGCTAGCATTTATGGATATTAGGGGAGCCTATGACAACGTTACTCAGGAGCATTTGTGGGACATACTGGGCGCATTGAATGTAAAAAATGGAGTAATTAATCTTTTAAAAGATATATAAAGAGGTAACAGAGTGCTCATAAACTGGGAAAAAAATGTATCAGGGCCTGTAGAGATACAGCGGGGGCTTAGACAAGGATGTCCTCTGTCCCCTTTGTGGTTCATGTTGTACCTGCAAGGGTTGGAGACCAAGCTAGAGGGGAATCCATTTTGAAACAGCGCAACAAAGACGGGACGTGGAAACTGAGGTGTAAAGACAAACATGCGCTGACTAACAACTGGGTTTATTGAAAAAAACACGCACAATATATACAGAGTTAGGAAAGATTAATCGCCACCATAGTCAACTCATGCCACATGTGCATCACACAGGACAATGACGAAAGTGCATTCATTAAAAAATGTGGTGTGTCTGTTGATAGTTTTTTAGAAATTTTGTCCTTCTACCTGTCGGCAACAGTTGTTGAGTGGGAGGGCAAGTCATTTGTGCAAGCATCCGGTGTATGCATTGGTTCCAGGGTTGCACCTGTATTAGCTAACATTTTTTTGAGTTTTGTGGACAGGGCGATTGAGCAAGCTTCGAAGGAGTTAGGGGTGCGTATTTTTCGTTATGTCGACGACTATTTGGTGTTTACCCCGCCAGACAGACTGCCTAGAATGTTAGTCGATGTTCTTAAGGTGTTTAATGAGTACGGGCGTGGGCTAAGGTTTACAACAGAGGTACCCACGAACAAGGAACTGCAGTTTCTAGATTTGGTTTTGTTTTCCCGAGACAAGCACGTGTGCTGGTGTTATCGGCCAAGATCGGCTAAGCCCTTGTTAAACTTCAGGTCAGGTCATTCCAAGCTTATAAAAGAAGGCATTATCTTGTCGTGCCTCCAATCTTCACTCAAGAAGTCCTGCCATGAAATGATTGGGGAGAGCATTGCAGCCCAATCAAACAGATTATGCGCGAATGGCTATCCGGCTCACCTTATTTCCAGGGCAGCGGAAAAATTGCTTAGGCACGTGAAGTATGGGGCTCGACCGAGTGCAAGAAATGAAAATAAAAATAAAATGCCGGCAGTGGTTCCATATGCGCACAGCATGTCCCATGGGCTCAAAAAAGTGGCAGGCAGATATGGCGTTGACGTCGTATTTTCTGCCCCGAAGAAATTAGGCAGAATGTGTAGACAGGTAAGGCAGAGGCAGGAGGGAAACAAAAGGGCTTGTCAGGTGCGCCATGTTTCCCCTTATGTACCTTGCGAGGTAGGGGTAGTATACCAAATTCCCTTCTCGTGTGGCGCCACATATATTGGCCAAACAGGAAGATGCATCAACAAGCGACTCATGGAACATGAGAACACCAGAAAAAAAGACCCCCTGTCACACGTGGCGGTCCACTGCAGAAGGTGCAAATGCAAACACGAAAAAGAGTACGAAAAAAGAAAAACAGAAGGAGACCCTCTCACTAAAGGTGCATTCCGTTGCAAGAAATGCAAATGTACCCCCGACTATAAGAACACCAATATCGTGTCTCGCCATTGTGATAAGATGACGCGAGAAGTGTTTGAAGCTTTTCTTATACGTGAGAAAGGCGCAACGTGCATTAGTTGCCCATCGGTCGCCCTTTCCGAAGGGGAGATTGGATATCTGGCGTCACATGTGGCATGAGTTGACTATGGTGGCGATTAATATTTCCTTACTCTGTATATATTGTGTGTGTTTTTTTCAATAAACCCAGTTGTTAGTCAGCGCATGTTTGTCTTTACACCTCAGTTTCCACGTCCCGTCTTTGTTGCGCTGTTTCAAAATGGATACGTACCAACTTGCCCAAATTTCTGCTTTACTCAAAGCTAGAGGGGAGCGGACTAGGCTTCAACCTATCTTTTTTCAAGCAAGGGCAATTGATTAAACAGACATGACCGGGACTAATATACGCGGACGATATAGTGATAATGGCTGACAACAAGGAAGACCTGCAGAAGTTGGTAGACATATGCAGTACAGAGGGAGATAGATTAGGCTTCAAGTATAGTAAGGAAAAATCTGCAGTCATGATATTTAATGAAGAGGGCGGCGAGCATAGAATACAGGAGTTCATGCTAAAAGTAGCGAATGAGTACAAGTATCTTGGGGGGTGGATAAATAACAGTGCTGAGTATCTGACAGAGCATGAAAAATATGTAATGAATAAAGCTAGTAGGAATGCAGCTGTCATGAAAAATAGGGCACTGTGGAATTACAATAGGTATGAGGTGGTAAGAGGGATCTGGAAAGGGGTGATGGTCCCTAGCCTGACCTTCGGTAATGCGGTCCTGTGTATGAGGCCAGATGTTCAAGCAAGGCTGGAAATTAAACAACGGGGAGTAGGGAGGTTAGCTTTGGGAGCACATGGCAATACACCAAATCAGGGGGTACAGGGTGATATGGGATGGGCGTCTTTCGAGAGCAGAGGGGCTAGCAGTAAGATAGCATTTGAGGAACGATTGAGAAAGATGGAGGAGAAGCAGTGGGCTAGGAAAGTTTTCAGATACCTATATATAAAGAATGTTGACACGAAATGGAGAAAGCGAACTAGAAAATTGACAAGCAAATATCTTGGCAGCAGTAAGGGGGCAAATCAGCAATTATCGGTTAAGAAAAAGGTTAAAGAAACAGAGAGAGCTCTGTGGAAAACAGGGGTGCTGACGAAATCGGCACTGGGAACATACCGGACCTTTAAACAGGAAATTGTCAAAGAAAATATCTATAATAATTGTAGGGGAAGCTCTTTGTTGTTTGAGGCCAGGACTGGAGTTTTGCGGACTAAGACGTATAGAGTCAGGTACCAGGAGATAGACACTTTGTGCATTGCGTGCGGAGAGGAGGAGGAAACGGCTGAATACTTGATACTTTTCTGTAAAGGGCTTCACCCTACAGTGGAAAGCAGCGGGGCTGACTTACCCAAGGCATTGGGGTTTAGGGATAGTGAAGGGAAAGTGGATTTTAAGAGGTTAGAAGTAACCAAGCGAAGGTTATCTGATTGGTGGCTAAAAGCAAGACAGTAAAATTTCACAAAATATGGCTAGGCGGCTTGAGCCACCGCCCGATGCAAAGGGCTCAGCCGTATCCGTCCATCCATCCATCCATCCATCCATCCATCCATCCATCCATCCATCCATCCATCCATCCATCCATCCATCCATCCATCCATCCATCCATCCATCCATCCATCCATCCATCCATCCATCCGTCCGTCCGTCCGTCCGTCCGTCCGTCCATCCATCCATCCATCCATCCATCCATCCATCCATCCATCCACACTGCATTCAGTTAGGCCTAGGAGCTTAAAAATCGCCAAATTATCTAAAAAACAGGGGCTAGTTATCGCCTATACCGCTACGTGTGGGCAAGAGTAGGCGAAATAAAAGCGAACCGCTACCATTTGAGCGAGCTGTTGCGTCGGAGAATCCAGCGGCGACATGTATTTACTCCGAAGCGGGCGAGCAGGGCACCGCCATCTTGTCAACGTTTGCGTACGCAAGCCACGCCAGCGCCGCGCTGGTCCGCTGGCTAGCGTACGCAGGCAAGACGCAAGGCTTGCGTTTGCGTTCTGCGCATGCGCACTACCGTCCCCCCAAACTTCTTGCGTACTCTAAGGCGTTGCGTACTCTAAGGCGCGTCGCAGTAGCACTCAATGCGAGGATGGCGGCGGCGATGTGCGGGGGGCGGCGAAAGAGAAGGCTCCCGACAGGAGAGGGTTCGGATGCCTTTTATATTTATACAAATACCTCACAGGTTCCACACTTGGAACATTGTGTGAGGGGAGGGGTTACAATATTTAGCAGACAAAAGATGGTACAAAGTGGAAAGAACAAAAAATAAACAATATTAAATACATTGGACTGCAAACACTGATTACACCGTACATGAAAAAAAAAACCGTAATATACTGACACAGAGGAAAAACAGCAAACAAATAGTGGCACTGCATGGATTTGACAACACATACGAAAACAATTTATGTACAATATCATGGATGCATGAAGGTGGTCAATTCGTTTTTGAAGATTAATGGGTCACGTATGGTAGCAATGCAATCCGGAAGGCCATTCCAATACTTGATAGCACGTGGCAAAGCAGAAGAATTAAACGCGAGTGTTCGGCCGAATAGACGTTGGAAGCTAAGATTATTATGTAGGCGACGTGAAGTGCGCATTGGACGTGTAAGGGGCAGTGTGGACGCGTGACGACTGTATATTAGTTTCTGTAGTAAGCAAAGAAGTGCGATATCCCTACGTGTCTGTAAACTTATTAGCGATAAAGATAACTTGATGCTTGTTACGCTGGAATGACGGTTGTAGTCGTGAGAAATAAAACGCGCTGCACGGTTCTGAATTGCTTCGAGTGAATGAATTAAATAAGCCTGATGTGGTGACCAGATGGCTGATGCATATTCGAGTTGGGGACGGACAAATGTTAAGTATGCTAGCTTGCGGGTAGAAACAGGTGCGCTATGAAGATTTCTTATCAGGTAGCCAAGCGTGCGCGATGCTTTAGCAGTTATGCATTGAATATGTTCCGCCCAAGAAAGATTTGAAGTCAGATAAACGCCAAGGTATTTATAGGAAGACGTGCGGGATAGTGTGACACTGTTAAGGGAATAAGTGAATAGCGAGTTTGAATGCTTCCGGCTAACTGTCATGATTTTACATTTGTCAGTATTAAGTGTCATTTGCCATGATGTGCACCAGTTAGTTACACATTCAAGGTCCTGCTGAAGAATTGCATGGTCAGTGGTTGAGCGGATTTGGCGATAAATTATGCAGTCATCGGCGAACAGTCGGACCGATGATGTAAGATGCGATGGCAGGTCATTTATGAAAATTGAAAATAATAAGGGACCGAGAACACTTCCCTGAGGGACGCCAGAAGTGACGTCACTAAGGGGTGATGAAAAGTTGTTTGTTACCGTGAACTGCTTACGAAAAGATATGAAGTTCCGGATCCAGGAGACAGTTAGCGAGTCTAAATTAAGCGACGATATTTTAGCTATAAGGCGACAATGGGCAACACGGTCAAACGCTCTGGAAAAGTCAATGAATATGCAGTCAGTCTGGTAGTTTTCATCCATGTTCTTGAATAAATCACTGGTAAGTTCAATTAGTTGTGTATCACAGGAAAACCCTTTTCTGAATCCGTGCTGGCGTGGGAAAAAGAAATCATTGTTCTCAAGATGGCGCGCGACGTTAGATGCAACGATGTGTTCAAGTAACTTACATGGAATACTCGTTAGTGATATGGGGCGGTAGTTACTAACTGTGTTTTTGTCGCCAGATTTGTAAACAGGGATTATTTTGCCAATCTTCCAGTCATAAGGAATTTCGCCGGTTGCTAAAGATTGCCTGAAAATATGACACAGAATGATACTAGAGGGATGTATGGTGTGTTTGAGAATTTTTGTATTTATTCCGTCTACCCCTGAGGAAGTTGATACCTTAAGACTGTTAATTAGAGACGCTACGCCTTCTGCTGTTATATCTATTGTAGTCATGAATGGGTAATTGAGTTCTTGGGGTTGAGGTAGGTTGGAATAGTCTTCGGTAGTGAATACTGATGTGAAGTAGTCATTAAACGTGACTGGACAGTTCTCTTGGGGTATTGGACATTTGTTTTCATCAAGCAATGAAATGGTGTCCGACGTGCGTGACGGGGAAATTGTTTTCCAAAATTTTGCGGGGTTATTTTTTATGAGCGATTGAAGGTCCTGTGATAAGAATTTATGTTTGGCCTTCCGGATGGCATGGCAGTATGATGCTTCACACAGTCTGTGCTCAGCATGCGCAGAATCAGTGCGCATTCGTTTCGCGGCTCTGAAAAGACGTTTTTTCTTGTTTTTCAATGCTCGTAAGGAATTGTTATACCAAGGTTTAGATATGTTGACCCGTAATGTTATTCTCGGTATGTGTTTACGCACCAGTTTCGCTATTTTTTCTTTGAACAAAGTCCAGTTTTCGTTAACAGACCGGGATGAAAAATCACGCACAAGAATTTCGGAGAAATGCTCGAGACAACGATTAATAGCGTCAAAGTCAGCCTTCCTGTAATTTAGAATCTGTTTTGGTTGGGTGCGGCGTGAGTAATAAGGGGCATTAATCGATAACTGAAGAAGCTGATGATCACTGAACCCGTCATTATAAGATATATCACTAACCCTCTCGGGAGCAGATGATAAAATAAGGTCTAAAATATTAGCATCGCGTGTTGGAGCATTGACTAGTTGAACAAAAGAAAAGTCGAGTGTTAGCTGCATGAACTCATTAGAGGCAGATGAATGTGAACATAGGTTCAGCCAATCAATGTCTGGGTAATTAAAATCCCCGAACAAGAAAATGTCAGATTTAGGAAATCTGGTTCGAATAGCCGTGATATTGTCATGTAGGTCAGCGACAAACGTGGCAGGGGAGTCCGGGGGCCTGTAGCAGATGCCTAAGACAGTGTTACCGAGGCGGGATGCTATTGCTACCCATATGATTTCCAGTTCACATGGAATACCCACAAGGAAAGACAAAATGTTATTATTAACTGCAATTAATACTCCGCCGCCCCTTTTGCTTATTCTATCTTTTCGGTAAATTTGAAATCCGTTGCTATCAGGCAGAAGTTCCTCGTCAGCGATATCTGGACGCAACCACGTTTCCGTTAGAAGTAGTATATTACAGTTGCTATTATCAAGATATGAGCAGAGTTCTGTGCGTTTAGGAAGAAGGCTGCGTATGTTAGTGAATGTCAAATGGAGAGGTGGGCTTGGAATGCTATCTATAGGCGACTGGATCGGGTTTTTGGTAACACGTGCATTGCTTCGGCATCTTAGCTATCGTGAGACTTCTATTACTTGGTCAGTGTCAGAGTCGTACATGTATACTGAATCACCCATGCGCAGCTTGTCTACGCTGAGCTTGTAGGCCGTTTTTTTAGATTTGGCAAATTCCAAGAGCTTTTTCCTGGCGAGCCGCGTTTGTAGTGAAAAGTCCTCACGCACTGCATAATCGGTGTCTTTAAACTTCTTTCCGTTTTCGAGAATAAGTTGTTTATCCTTAAAATATGTAAGTTTTACTATGATTGGCCTGCATTTCTCAGTCTGAAACTGCCCTAGACGATGCGATCTTTCAATTTGTGTAGATTGAAGATTAACCCCTAGTTTCTCGGAACAGAGATTTATAACTTTATTTTCTGCTGTCGACCATGTTTCAGACATCTCGTCCGGAATGCCAAAAAACAGCAGATTGGATCGCCTAAGTCTGTTTTCCGCGTCTTCACATCTCGATTCGATTTTTCGAAGCTGTGCGCCAATAGTACCTGACATATTCGGTCCGGACTCGGATGCTGCCGAAACCTGCTCAATCTTACGTTCCGCCATATCAACTTCGACTGTGCGAATCCTTTCAGATAGTTGCTTCAGCTCGACGTCAACACAGGCACGCCAGTGCTTAAGCGCAGTCAATTCGCTCCGAATGTCGTTTTGACCTAATTCTATTCTTTGTACCGTAGCGAGCACAGTTGACAGTACATCCTCGTTTCCGGGGTTGGGACCAGGGTTTGTCTCCACGTCGCCGCAGAGCATCAAGAGCAGGTTACTAACGCCGTGAGCGGCTTTGCCGTCAAGCAATCCTAACACAGGAAAGAGGGATCTTAATTTGGTCATGGTGTAGGAACATAGGGAACCGTGTATTGGGTTTTACTTTGCTTTGTGTTATTGACCGGGAGCTGGGTTTGAGGCTGTAGTGCGGCGGCCGCTTCAAAAGTAGGATCTGCTCGTTGTCGGTCCCCTCGGCTCCCTGTTAAGTCGCTGACTCGCTGTTCATTAAGAGCGTCCTGGCGTTTGCTACCACCCGTTCTCGAAGAGTGCCCGCTATGTTTTATGGCCGTCATTTCTCCTCTTTTGCCGTTTCATATGGTTTTACTCGTTCTCTCCGAAGCCTAGCTGCGGCGTTCTTTTATACCTGTTTTCATTACAGAACGTAAAAAGCTCGCGGGCCTCCATTTTTGGTGCTTCTCTCGAATACCTTTTACATATGAGAAAAAAAACTTTGCCTCCTTCCCTTTTCTCCTGCAAATCATACCGCAGACGCACTGCAGCCGTTTTCATGGCAGTGTGGCTCTCTGGGTGTTTACACTGTATAAATTCGTCCGAAGCGCTTGACAATAGTTTCAATAACCAGAAAATGAAGCAAAGCATGGAATCCTGCGAATTATAGTCTTCCATTAATAAAAAAAGCTTATTTAATTGGCTGTCCTATTTTGATAGGTAGCCATACACAAAATTTAGTTGCGATTGCATTTATCTGGGACCAAAATAATTATGTGGTCCTATCTTAATCTGTTGAAATGGATCGCATGATGACACTGCTGGCCTCGGATTTCAGTGCACTACAAGCATACAAGCTTTTTGAGAGGCGGATTTTTATAGGCTTGGTATGGGTGGCGGGGTGGCCGAAATTTCGCCATTTCGACAAGGAGTGTCTACAAGCAAATGTGAGGCCACGGGAGGTGTAACACTTTTCTTACTAAGTGTGGCGCTCTAGACTTTTTCCTAAATGTAGCCGGCAATTTATGAGAAAGCGGAAGTTCTCGCGATAATACTGCGTAGATCTCGAAGTTCAAGATAGGAAACCTCCGTTCCTCTCACAATTGTCCTCTACCCTCAGCATGTCATTATTTCACTGCCGTGCCATCACCAGGAAGATTACGCCATAGTGTGAAGATTGCAAAGTTTGCTCGCAATCCTCAAAGGCGCTTCTACGGATATGAGGAACCTGAGTGTTCTAATCAACTTTTTAGCTCGAGCGAAAGAAATCATTGTACAGATTTTCAGGGGGGTGCAGCCGCCCCCTCTTGCCCCCCCCCCCCCCCCCATCCGGACGCCTATGGTCAGCAATATGGCTTCGAAGTGTTCTCCAGGCATGAGTTCGTTTTCAGAGGCGATTCTTGCCGAGTTATCGCACTGCGTTAAACAAGTAAACGTGCAACCAGCGCAAAAAAGAAGAGATCGTTCATTCTAAGTAGAACGTAACTTTACGTTTAGTGCCGAACGCACGCGTAGTTGCTGCCTAGGCAGCAAAGCAAAGTAGAGCGAGGTCCTGTCGTCGTCATGGGCACATTCATGGGCAAATTCCGTACTCACGCGGTAAATGCCGAATCCCGTGCCGAATCGATGAGGCCTTAGCAAGCCGGTAGGCCTGGGGGAAGCTAAGCCGCCTTGGTATTCCTGCACATGCTCACAAGAACACTAAGCCGCGTGGGAAACTCTGGACGGAGCTGGCAGTTTCTCACAGCGGGGGTGCCCCGCTGGAGCCCGAAGTCAGCTTTAATTGCTTTCAGTTGTTAGTAGCGCTGGTGTGTGTCTTTTCACTTGGCCCGTCCTTAGCGCTTTGAATTCTTGTCATGCACCAACTGGCCCGGCTGGCTCCCCTCTTGGATCTAATTTCTTCCCCGTCACGCTCGTCTTTTACATGGTTTCTTCAAGATTGTTCTGTGTGCACCAGCCTCATCGTGACAGCCACTTGCAGAGCATGGCTACTCACCTATTCCATCAAATATGACTAAATTCCACCTGTGGGACCACTGTCTCCTTCCGGAAGCCATAACACCAGGATGTACCGCTTGCTACGATCTGAAGCCTGGTACCAGGTAGGCTATTTCAAGGACTGTTTAAAGCTTGCGTGCTTCCGGAAAGCCCCTCCGGGTGTAGAGGAAAAATGCTTTCTTCAGTCAGTTCGCAGTGTGTCTCAAACATCTGACTTTCTGTGGAGAAAGTTTCTACCAAACCTTCCGAAAAAACACGCACGTTCCAATGGTCACCAAACACTGCATATTTTTGATTCCACGGAAGTACCTGTAGAAGCAGCAAAAGCTCTTAACCTGGGACCAAAGTTTTGTGTGGAACCCCGCCTCGATAAGTTCGAGCTTCTTTCTTTAGTGAGACAAGGTGCTGCAAAAGAACACCCAGAAGATGCAGAAAGATGTGCCAGCAAAGGCGTCGACATCCTAAAGAATGCCCCTGCGAAGAAGGCTCAGATAAATCTCTCTAAATTAGCAGCAAGCCCCAAAAAGAAATATCTTCGGCTGTTTATTTGCGATAACGAAGGTGGATTGGTAGTTTTGCCTACTGGTACGTTTTGGCAAAAAGCTCAGGAGGCTATCAAGGCAAATTTTCGAACAGTGGAAAAAGTAAAGCCTGAAGCGGTGAAGCAAAAGGCAAGAAAGCTTTGGGAAAAATGTGGCTTAACCAAGATTGGACAGGCTATAATCAAAGCCAAGGATGCGAGCTTGAATGCTTTCTTCAAGGTGAAGACCCACAAAGACGGCTGGCCTTTGTGAACATTTGTGTCGGAACGAGGCAGCTGGCAACATGTCTTGGGGTGGTTCCTTCAAGACTCCCTCCCCTTGTTAACAATGAACGACCCACGCCTGCAGACGATTGCATAATTTACAGAGAAATAAGAAGCCACCAAGATCATGCCATACTTAACAGATCATTGCAAAAACTTTCGGACTGGTGTAGTCATTGGCAAATGTCAATTAACGAGGTGAAATCTGTAGCAATTGCAGTAACTAGAAAAAAGCGACCATCAAATTTCTTGTACAAAAACAATGGTACTCCACTGGCGTTCGTCAATGAACACAAATACTTAGGAGTTACATTAACTAACGATCTTCGATGGGGCAATCACATCGACAACATCACTTCAACTGCATTACGAAAGCTGTTTTTTCTTAAAAGGTGTCTTCGTCTTGCGCCAACACAAACTAAACTTTTAGCTTATTAAACATTTGTTAGACCTATACTAGAATATGCTAACACTGTTTGGTTTCCTCAGTCTGTAACCAATAATTCACGACTTGAAAGAATTCAACGTAAAGCAGTGAGGTTTATTTACAACAGATACAAAAAACCGACTCACCAACACAACTAGCTGAAATCTCCGGGCTTGAAACAATATCAACAAGGGCAAAGCGCGCGCGACTAAAATTTCTTTATCAGTGCCTTAATAACACTTTTAAGATCGATTCATCAAAGTACGTTTCACTGTCACAAAAACGTGCATCAAGAAACCAGCACGCGTATACGCGAACCGAATATCCTTATCACAGTGACTATTTCAAAAATTCTTTCTTCCCGCTAGTAACAAGAGAATGGAACCGTCTAGACGCATCCATAACTAACGCTGATTCATTTTCAAAATTTTTTACCGAACTAGAAGCCGCGTTTTAAAACTATAGTGGTTAGAAAGATTTTTCTGCATTTTTGTCTATTTTAAGAAGTACACGATGTGTTGTGCCCATGTCAATGTTTATGTTTTCGAAGGAGCATGTTTTTTCTTTTAGTTACTTGTGCACATCCGTCAAATTCTTTTGAGTTTTTTCTGTGCTATGAATTGTCTAGTTTATAGTCGTCTTTTGCACAGCCGTTTTTAGAAATGTTATCCTTTGCTATGATACTTGTAATGCCCACCTGCTAAGGTCTCAACTAGAGACTGGCAGTATTCCAAATAAATAAATAAATAAATAAAAGCCAGAACAGCTTTCAGAGTACCTACAAGAACAGTGCCCGGAAGGAGCAAACCTCTTCTCGATTGACCTAAAAGACCTGTACTATTCTCTACCCCACGAACGCTTGTTTGAAGCAGTCAAGGAAAGGATTGATGCTATGGGAGCTGTAAGATTTCAAAATGCCTGCGGAGTAAGCTGTGACAACTTTCTTGAAATTTTGGGGTTCGATCTCAACTCAACCTTCATATCTTTCCAAGATGGGCTTTACATCCAGAAAGGAGGGGTCTGCAGAGGCTCGTGCGTAGCGCCGATTTTTAGTGATCTGCCACTTGGGCGCTATGACAGAACATTGGGAAAAGCTCTGGAAAACAGCAGCGTGGTAAGCGTTTTTCGCTACGTGGACGATTTCTTGGTCGTTTACAAAGCATCTGCCGCAAGTTCGCAGAATGATGTAGAGAGTATTTACAAGATCTCAGACACGCTAAAAGATTTCACTTTGACGAAAGAGTTGCCGAATGAAAGCCAGCTTCAGTTCCTAGATTTGCGACTTTTTATACGCCCAAAGTACATCTGTTGGAGCTATTCTCTGCGCTCAAAGAAAGGCCTGATGCCTTACAGTTCAGCTCACTCGAAGCTAGTTAAGCGATCGGTCTCCACAAGTGCTTTGAAGAATGCCCTTAATCGGTCGTGCAATCATCGCATCGAGGAGAGCTTCAAGGGTCAACTGGAAAGACTTCGCGTTGCAGGGTTCCCGGATACTGTTCTACGCAGTGTGTGCGACAAGTTAAAACATTTAAGTCGAGCATGCACAGTAACCCAGAAGCAAGAAGACCAAGCAAGCACTGTTGTGATTCCCTACATGCATGGGGTAAGCCATCCTTTGAAAAGGGTCATGGGCCGGGCCCCAATGTGAAGCTCGTCTTTTCTGCCCCCAACAAGCTGGAAAAGCTTTGCAAGTTAGTAAACAAGGATCGCCCATCGTCAAAACTATACGATAAGAAACATGAAAAGAAGTTCGCTGACTGCAAAAAGAGGTCGTGTATGAGATACCACTATCATGTGGGTCATCTTACATTGGGCAGACAGGACGTTGCCTGAACGACAGGCTACGGGAGCGCAACAAAGACTTAAAACAAGGCGCAAGAAAAAACTTACCTTACCATGTGGCCACATGAAAGTGCACGGCAAACATTGACAAAAGCACGGTTCTAAGAAAGTACCAGCATCAGCGTGTGCGCGAAATGTATGAAGCCTATCTTATTCATTGCAGAGGGAAAACCTGTGCCAGCGCGCCCTCCTAACGCTGAAAAGAAAAGAGATTAGATTACTCGATGGTTGAGCATACGCAGAGCCTTGCTACCGTTTTTATTTTTGTTTTTATGCAGTGGGCGTTGCCCATTGTATATATTGCTCTTGGCGCAATAAAATTCTTCCACTTGTTAGTAGCGCTGGTGTGTGTGCGTCTCCTTTTCACCTGTCCTGTCCTTAGCGCTTTGAATTCTTGTTGTACTGCTAATCCGGCTTCAATACAACTTCAGAGCTGCTGCCGCATGCAAGTGACTGACGGCGACACGCGGGAAGCAGCGTCTGCGCTCGCCGCCTTCGCACCTTGGAAGCTGCGCCGTCATCTGCACTGGTCTGCGCCTTTCTGCCGCAGTGGCGCCTCCGTCGCTGCTTGCACCGGGTTTAAGATGACCTCAAGAGATAAAAAACGGCAGTTTGACAGCAGCAGTGGCCACCAAAACGCAATGCTCTGTGCGGTGAAAGTAACGAGTGTCTCGGTATCAAATGAGGGTGTATGTGGCGCTCTTTGCAGCACTGGTTACCTTATGGGTAAATGCGGCGGAGTGTCATATTGCGTTAAAATCAGAAGGCGACGTATATCGTAAAACGTGATGTCAGCAATGCAGGGGATCCAAAGTTAGCAAACAACAAATTGGGAAGGCTGAAACTAATACTGAAGACCAGCACGATATATGGGGCATGCTTAAATCCATCAACCAAAAGTTTGACATCTTAATGCCAATGAGAGAAACGGTCGATGGCATCCTCGATGCCATGTTTATGTCCGAACAGAAGTCTTGCTTGCTTCGACGCGGTGAACAAAATGAACACGACATAAAAAAAAAACAGATGAAGAGTTGAGGAACTTCAGGCGAAAAAAAAACACTGTTGAATTTCTCCTCGGCAGACGAACTGGAATGGCGACGCCGGAAAGCAAACTTGGAATTCCATGGAATTCGGGAAACATAAAATGAAAACTTTGTGGATAAACTGAACACTATCGCCGAAAAGATCAAACTGCCACTGCTCCCTGCTGAAGATATGGATGCAATCCATTGCTCGCCAGCAAGACATGATAAGATTCCAGGCGTTATCTGCCGGTCGCAAAGCAAAGCGACAGAGATATGTGGTGGGCGAATCAGAGGAAAGTGGGCGCTGCAGGAAGCGTGGACATCTGCTCGAAAGTCTGACTAAAAGAAAACGAGAACTTTGTACTTAGAAACAGCGCCATATACCTGGGGTGAAGAAGAAGAAGAAGAAGAAACAGCCGATGAAACGCCTGGTTATGGCCAATCCCCCTTGTGGGTATGTGCCATTGTGTGAGGTCAACAACAACAACAACAACAACGCGGACGACACGAAGAAACGACACACACACAGCGCTCGTGTGTGTCGTTTCTTCGTGTTGTTTGCGTTTCATCGCGTTGTTTCTAAGTACAATGCATTACCAACTAGCCCGGAACCTTGCTCTTCTGAAAACGAGAGCTGTTGATAAAATCACGTAATGGGCAAGGATGCGTAATCACAAGTATGTGTGGAACGTGAACGGAAAAATACTTCTCAAAGTCTGATGGTATATCAGGAATTTATATTACCAAAACATCTGACCTTGACCAGCTAATATAAAGCTATATTTTAATGTGAAAGCATTAATGGCTCAATCTCAAGGTCACGTCCGCAAAACGCGTCAGCAAAATGTGTCCGCACCTGGTCGTCATAACTTGTATGTATGATTGTGTAATGTAATTAAGACATGATGTGGGTGTAATGTAATGAGCGGTGTAATATGTCGTCATGAACATTAATGACATCATGAACATTAATGTCATCATGAACATTAATGACAAAAATCTCTCGACGATAAAGCACTAACTGACATGAGAGGAGCGTCAACGATCGCAACCAGCGAGCGCAGTTGAGGCAAGACGTCGTGCTTCAGCGGGTCGGCGCACCTCCTGTGCTTTCGCTTTTGGAACGTAACATCACGTGGCACCACAGCTGTTCCTACTCACAAGCAGCGAAAATATGATAGAGCATAGCAGAAGCCAAACGGCAGGAGCAGTGCGCGCCAATCGCCGGCGCTTGATTGCTCGCGTGATTCCGGCGCCGATGGCTCTCATGCATCGGGACTCTGGAGCCGGGACGGCAGAGATCGCCAGCGACGCAGTGCGAAGAGTTCGTTTCCTGGGGCAACAGCGGCGGGCAGAAGAAAAGGGACAACATACGGGCATGTGACATGTACCTCCGCGGCCGCGTACGCTTTCCACTAGCTCGGCCGCGGCGGCCTCGCCTTTCCCACTCTCCCCACACCACTCCTACTCTATAAACGGAAAGGAGCAAAAGGTAGTAGGCTGTCCTCTAGCACAGTACTCCCTTTTATAAAAGAAGTGCACTATGGGGTAGAGGTTGCGCCGAAGGAGGAGGATGAACTTTATTTTCATCGACCAAGGTAGCATATGGTGGGGAGTTATAGCCCCATCAAGTGGCCATGAGCCCGTGGCGCTCGGCGACTTCTAGGGCTCTTGTTAGAACCCGAATCTGTGTGTCCGAGTCGGAACTGAGCAATGCGGCCTCCCACTGGTCTGGATTCAAGAGCAGCAAACCTCGCGGATGGGAGTCCTGAGGGCAAGCCTAGAGTATGTGGGATAGAGTGGCATGTTGGCCAATAGTTGACAGGAGGGAGAGTAGACCCCAGGGTATATGCGGGCATATATCGCATGGTTGGGGAAGTGTTCGTTTGGAGTTGCCTCCGCGCAACCTCTTGGGGTTTGGTGGGAGAAATATGTGCGGGGGAATATAGAAGTCTACCTAAACGGTAGTGCATGGTTATGTCATGGAATGTAACCATACGATCTCTCGCCGTGCGCAGGATGGGCGACAACACATCCCGGTCGACGAATCCTCGGGCATGATTGTGCGCCGCCTCGTTCCCCGGATAGTGCGCAGGTGCCCAGATCAATTGGGTCGGGCGGATTTGGTTCTTGGTGGAGCGGAGGAGAGATAGGGTGACGGGGGAGACCCGACCTTTGGCGAAATTATGAATCGTAGATTTAGAGTCTCTGATGATGGATTTCTGCAGAGGTGGAGACCATCGCCAAGGCTACGGCCGCCTCCTAAGCCTCTTCAGACGATCTGACGGGAATGGAGCACGCAACCAACGGCCGTCCACAGTAGCTTACAACCGCGAGCGAAAAAGCATCGCGATCATAGTATTCGGCGGCGTCGACGTACCGCTGTCTGATCAGTTAAATACTTTTTTGCAGAGACTTAGCATTGTCCTTGCGGCGAGCGACATGATACTCTGGGTGCATGTTTTTCGGGATAGGGGTAACGATAAGGTTGCTGTGGATATGGGACGGAAGCTGGGCCTTGTCGGCGACGGTCGTTTCGGAGCTTATTCCAAGCTTGTCGAGTACGTGACGTCCCGTGAAGGTGTGGGTGAGACGCTTGTACTGAGCGATGAGATGAGCTTCCGAGAGCTGTCACAGTGTTGTAGACCCCTAATGCCAGTAGTTTATACGTGGGGGTCCGGTGGGGGAGATGGAGAGCCGCCTTGTATGCCTGTCTAATAAGGCCGTCAACGCGGTCCCGTTCCGGGCAGCTAAGGTAGAGGTAAGGGGGTATATGTGAGGCGACAGATAACAAACGCCTGAACAAGACGTCGGAGGTCAGCCTCTCGCATGCCTTTATGTTTATTAGCAATGCGACGAATGACCTGCGAGACAGAGACTGAGTTTAGCCAGAGTGTCCGTGTTTCTCCGATTGCTCTGGATGAGAAGCGTATGGGTTGGCCGCTAGCGGTAATGCAGATGGGAGAATGGCCGTGGAGGCCGGGTTGACCGTGAATGAGCAGCAGCTCGGACTTCTGAGGTGAGCACGAGAGGTCGGCTCCGGCTACGTGGCGCTCAATGACATCCACCGCTTGTGCGCCGAGGCATCGGCGCGCCGCCGACGCATACCGATCGGCGCGCCGCCGTCGCCGCCGATGTTTTCACTTGGCGCGATCGGCGCGCCCTCTAAATATGAATAAATATATTTTCCTCCAAGTGTAGCTGCGTTTGAGATTTTGTTTTTCCTGTTTAATTCCCTGTCTGGGGCAGATAATACTGTCAAGAAGTTGAGCAATGACTCAACACAACAAAGAAAAGCAACGTTGCTCTCCGCGGGTCTGCGCATGCGTATGGTTACCAGACAACGCAACGTGGGATTCCGAAACTTCTTCAAAAGCACAACATGGCGCGGGTGTACTGAGCCGGGTACCCGGGTTCGAACACAACCGCGGCGGCCGCGTCTCGATGGAGGCGAAACGCAAAGGCGCCCGTGTGCTGTGCGATATCAGTGCACGTTAAAGATCCCCAGGTGGTCGAAATTATTCCGGAGCCCTCCACTACGGCCCTCTTTCTTCCTTCCTTCTTTCACTCTCTCCTTTATCTCTTGCCTTACGGTGCGGTTCGGGTGTCCACCGAGATAAGTGAGACAGTTACGGCGTCATTTCCTTTAATCAAAACCAATTTTGATGGAAAAGGGAATGAGTCTCGCAAAGACGTGGAATATAATTAGACATTTATTAGACCAAGACAAAACCAAATCAGAAGCAAGAGTTAGACAAACGAAAGTCAGACAGTTTCAACAGCACAGATGAACAACTGTGCGAGCGTCTCGCAGAAATATATATCAACCAGGAACCGGCTGGACCTCTGCCCGAATATGGTGGCGAGGACAACCCGGAGCTGGATGCATCAATTACGGAAGCGGAGGTGCGTGCTGCTTTATGCAATCTAAAAACGAAGTCGGCACCCGGCTCAGATGGGATTCGTAACCAGGTACTTAAAAACCTTGATGATGCATCCGTCACGAACCTCACGGCCTACATTGGGAAAGCATGGGAAACCGGAAAGATTCCCAAAGCAGATGTAGTATTTATACCAAAACCGGGGTAACCCGAGGAACTCAATAGTTAGCGACCAATCTCCCTTACATCCTGCGTGGGTAAGGTAATGAAGCATGTAGTGCTAAACAGACTTTACAGGCATATGGAGGATAATAACAAATGGCCATATGAGATGGTTGGCTTCAGGCCAGGGTTAAGCACTCAGGATATAATGCTAAGACTAGAGCAGGATATCCTCAAGCACCGTTCACATTAGTTGAAAGTTATCTTAGGCCTAGACCTAAGGCATTTGATAATGTTAGGCATGAAGCTATACTTCGAAGCATACAGGAAGTAAACCTAGGCCTACGAACATACAACTACATAAAAGACTTCCTCAAAGACAGGGAAGCGATACTGAAGTTTCAGGATGCAAAGTCAGCACCAATCAAAATAGGGGGGTCTGGCACGCCACAAGGGGCAGTACTATCCCCATTTCTTTTCAATATAGCAATGAGAGGGCTCCCACCCCTCCTCAACAAAATTAGCAACCTCAAATTCAGCTTGTACGCAGATGATATAAATCTTTGGATCAGCGAACCTGGTACATTCGAGGCCAGAGATAAGGTACTGCAAGCTGCGGACATCATTGTTGAATATTCCAAAGAGAGAGGGCTAGCCTGATCTCCTCAGAAATCAGAGGTTCTAGTGTACATCAAAGGCATATACGGACCTAAGCCGGACATAAACATCATAGTTGAGGGGCGCAGGGTTCCCAGAGTTGAGGAAATTAGAATCCTTGGTTTCTTCATAAATTCCAAAGGCAATAATGCTAGCACAATAAAGAAACTAGAGCAGTATACAGATAAGATAGGGTTAATCAGAAGGATAGCCACCAAAGGAAGGGGGTTGAAAGAGCGTAACTTGCTCAGGCTCACGCAGGCCTTCATCACAAGCAGGATCCGCTACGCCACCCCCTACATGGAACTCAACAAAGGGGAGGTAGACAGACTGAATATAATCATTAGGAAAAGTGTAAAAGAAGCCCTCAGTCTACCCGTAAATACCTCCACTGAAGAACTTGAAAAACTGCTTAAGGAAGCAGTTAGAATTTCACAGCGTGAGCACTTAGCAAAATCCGGACAGGTAGGAAAATTATGGCATGGGTGGGGGTAGAGCCTGACAGCAAAATAGAAGGCAAGGTAGAGATACCTCTCGACGTCAGGTCCAAAATCAAAATTCCCCCCATACCGAAAAACATGCGCCCTCAGTTCAACATAGAAGACAACATAGGGCCAACGCTATGGTTAAAAAGTTCAGAGAGCTGCCTGCCGAGGAGGTAGCATACGTAGATGCAGCTGGGAGACCAGAGGCGGCTGCGGTTTCGGCCTTTGTAGACGGTCAGGGAAAACCCCTGATCACAGCCTCAGTCAGAACCCAGAAAACAGAAACTGCTGAAGAAGTGGCGGTGGCGCTCACCCTAGCAGGATCTAATGCAGGATACATTCTTTGCGACAGTAAGTCCGCTGTCAGAAATTTTAGTAAGGGCTTGGTCTCTTGGGAAGCCAAACGCATTCTGGACAGCATGCCAAAACACGGGTTCGCTGCACTATTCTGTATACCAGCACATGAGGAAATAGCTGGTAACGAGGCCGCTCAACTGCTAGCCCGAGTAACCTACATCCGGGCAGCAGCGGAGCAACCCATCTGCAATAATCTTAAGGATGCCCCAATCACATACAAGGAAATTACGGATAATTACAAATTAGAAAGAAGAGTATACCCTCCTCCGGACGTATTCCTTAGTCACAAAGAGGCTTACATCTGGAGGAGGATCCAGGCAGGGGTATACATATCGCCAGCCAAAATTGCTAAAAAACCCAGATGACGAAAACGAAAAATGCATCGACTGTGGGGCAAGGGGTACGCTAAACCACATTACTTGGGAATGTCTTAGCTCACCAGGGGCTAAACAAGACATAACTAGTTTTGAAGCCTGGTAGGCGCTGCTGCGAAGCGAGGACCCCAACTCGCAGCGCAAAGCAACCCGCATGGCGGCTGAGGCCGTGAAGCATCAGCTACACCGTCATCAGCCGACGGCCTCTCCTCCTGATCGGGCTTAGGCTTCGGCCGAGCCTGAGAGGGGGTAGGGAGACCACCATCTGCCGGAAATAAAGTTTTTCTGAACTGAACTGATCTAAACCAATTTTTTTTCAACAAGGAGAAACAACGGTTTCGGGACATCGGAATCACGACTCGATGGTCGTGGGCACTGTGGCTGAGGGTTTAATAGGCGATATGTCCGAAAACAGCATCAGCGCATCACAACCTATCTCAGCTGGAAAAGTGTCCACCTGCTGCAAAAAATGTATTTTAATTCTTTTTTATTCCGGAAAAAAGCCGTTATAAGAAAAGTTACTTTAAACAATTAAATGGTGATTAATATTCAAAACAAGCGATTTCACAAACTGTCCAGTCGGAAATGTTTCTGTTCTACATCTACTTATTGGTTGACAGGTAAAGGGCTGAACCAAGCAAAAGTTGGTTATAGAAGAGGTCTGTTTCCTTTTACGTAAAGAATAATGTATAAACACAATCTCATTCAGAAGAAGTGGAAGTACGATTAACATATCGAGTGTCACGTGCGTCGTTGCCGGCTTAGCAATTCTAGACGAATTGATTGACTCTGCGCAATGGAACAACTGAACCGAGGTAAAGAAAAAAGAAAACAATTGTTACTATGACGCAGAAAATAAGAAAGGTTCTGCACGTTCGTGGAGCAAGAAATATATAAACACAATCAACATACGCGCTTAAGATATGTGTATAATTAAAAAAAATATGGCCCCTAAAGAAACAGATTTACAGAACATTTCACACTTCTCTCACCCTTCAACCCCTCTGTATTCGGTCCTCTCAGCCCTTAGTAGGAAAATTCCTGAAATTTGAACCAGTTTAGCAAAGAAGGCTGTAGCGTAGTAGCTTTTTAAATTTGTGGTTTAGCTTCCCACGCCGCCGGCGCCACAGCCGCCGTTGAAAAATGGCCTTGCACCGCCGCCGCCGCTGACTAGAAACGACCGCCACGCCGCCGCTGTTGGAAACCGACACGGCGCACACCTCCACTATTGGGACAGCTCACACCCTTTTTACTCCTGTGTTCGTGTCTAGAGTGTAGACCGCGTTGCGCGAGGCGCGGCAGTCGCGCTATCGGCGCGATCGCGGAATATTTATCCCTGTTTATGACTTCGAGGAATGGGATTTTCTGTAAATATTCTCAAGGTGATTTTACCGACATTTATTTCTTATGTTGCTTTCCTTTCTGCGTTGTCCTTTCGGGTCTTCTCGCGAAAACTGCATGTAACGAAAAGCGGGATGTAACGAAAAATCCTGCAGTTTTTCAATTTTGTTACATCCAGATTTAACTGCAATTAGAGATTAAGGCAGAGATCAAGTCGGTGGTGTAGGCCGTAATTGCTCCCGGCAGCGTTGTGTAAATGACAGTTGTAAAGAATCGTTTATTGTTCCCTGCAGCGATGGCGTACCAGATGCGACGGCGTAGGGGCAGAGTAGCTGCCTCACGAGCAAGAGGACCGGGGTTCAAATCCCGGTGCCGCGCAATTCTCCACCGGGTTTGGAAAAAAAAACGCGTGTCGATGGGTACGGCCTTATCTCGCTGACCAGAACCAAGAACGCACTCTCTCGCCAGAACAGGATTTCGCCACCCTAGTGTAGTACTTCGCCATAACCTTCTATAAAGGCGGAGGAGGGGGAAGAAGAGGAAAGGCAGGGAGGTTAGCCGGAAGATTAACCTGCTTTATACCCTACATGGGGGGATGGTGGTGGAAACTTTATTACACACAGGTGAGTTTAGGACGCGCAGGTCATGTGCCCCCGCACGGCCCCACTGCACTCAAACGTTCATGTCCCGGAGGCTCATGACGCTGGCAGCCCGGCCTGTGGCGATGGCTTGCTTGGCCGGGTCCTCAGAGCGCAGTAGGGTCTCCCAAGTGGTAAGGGGCTTCAATTCCCGCGGGGGAGTATCCGCCGGGCAGAGGAAAAGGATATGATCGAGTGTGGCTTTGGGGTGGTGGCAGAGGGTACAGGGGGGGTTTGTGTGGACTTGGTGATAGCGCGAGCGTATATAAGGGGAGGGTAAGGTGCGTGTTTGGAGCTGCCTCCAAAGTGTCTGTTGATAACTGTCGAGGGAGGGATGGGGTGGGGGTACAGCCGACGCTCGGCTTTGCAGGCCTGCGTCAGTTCACTGAAGGAATGCATGCGCTCCCGTGAGAACCCCAGATTGGAGGTCGCCGGTGCCCGGTTGAGAGAACCTCGGGCTAAAGCGTTGGCAACCTCGTTTCCGGGATTTCCGGAGTGGGCAGGCACCCATATGAGCTCCATGTGGCGGGGCGGGTGTGCGACGAGGGAGTTCAGTATTTGAAATGCAGGGACGTGAACTCTCCCGTGGGAAAAATTTAGTATCGCAGTCTTAGAGACCGATAGTATATACCGGGCCTCCGTGCGCGTGATGGCTAGGGCAATAGCGGCCTCTTCAGCCTCCTCCGAAGTGGCAGTGGGGGATATGTGAAGGGTGGCAATCGGTTGTAGGGAGGGTTCGTGATGGCTACAACCGCGTCCTGGCCTGTGCATGCGGCATCCACCCAAACGGCATCCGGTTCCATGCCATAGTGTTTGTGGCGCGCCCGTGCGCGAGCTCTGCTGAGGGGTTCGTGGTAGGTGGGGTGCATGTTTTTAGGGAGAGGGTTAATAAGTAGTTCGCGGTGAATGTGGTGGGGGATCGGGAGCTGTGTGGGATCCGTGGCTGGTATCCTGATGCCGAGGGTGTGTAGGATGTGTCTGCCGGTGGTGGTTCTCGCGAGACGTACGTATTGTGCCTGTCGGTGGGCTTCGATAAGCTCACCTATCGTGTTGTGTAGGCCTAGCTGGAGGAGTTTTTCGGTTGAGGTATTTAGGGGTAGGTGTAGTGCCGTCTTAAATGCTGTTCGGATCACGGCATCCAGGGTGGAGATTTCTGTGCCCTGGAGTTTCAGGGAGGCGATCGTGAAGAGAAAGCGGCTGAGGACGACATAGGTGATGCTGCTTCATGCCCTGGTGGTGTTCAGAAACTCGGCGGATTAGGTGGGATATCGACACCGCCGTCTGATTGAGTTTCTGGATGGTGAGAGTGTTTTTCCCGTTGTTCTGGATGTGGAGGCCTAGTACCCGGAGAGTGTGTACCTCCGGGATGTACCTTTTTTCCAGTTTCACGGTTATGGGGCTGTGGGGCAGTTTCGGGTTGTGGGGCGGAGTATGAGGAGCTCCGACTTCTCCGGAGAGCATGAGAGTCCGATACTCCGCGCATGTGTTTGGGTGAGGGTAGCTGCCGACTGCAGAGTATTCTCTGTCTCCATCACTGCCGTGGGTGGTCCATAGAGTGATATCATCAGCATAGAGTGTATGCCGAAGGTGAGGGATCGTTTGTAGTTTGCGGGCAAGGGGGATGAGTGTGACATTGAAGAGGAAAGGGGAGAGGACAGATCCCTGGGGGGTGCCAATCCCACTAAGGGTGTATGGATGGGATGTGTGGGGACCGAAGTGAATTTCGGCCGTGCGGTTAGTAAGGAAGGCTTGAATATAGGTGTACATACGTTCACCTATGTTCAAGGGGGAAAGCGCCGCCATGATCGCTTTATCTACTAGGCGATCAAAGGCCTTGGAGAGATCTAAGGCGAGGACAGCCTTTGTGTGGCCCGGTATGAGGCGGTCAAAAATATTCTGTGTGAACTGGAGTATGGCGTCCTGTGCCGACAGGTGGGGACGGAAGCCCACCATGCTGTGCGGATAGAGGTC
Organism: Amblyomma americanum; assembly: GCF_052857255.1. Classification (NCBI taxonomy): domain Eukaryota; kingdom Metazoa; phylum Arthropoda; class Arachnida; order Ixodida; family Ixodidae; genus Amblyomma; species Amblyomma americanum. Next base: position 117,404,937 of record NC_135507.1, on the reverse strand, counting down.
TTGCTCCATCATGTGTTGGGTGAGTCCGGCGAGTGCGACATGCTCCAAAAGCTTGCTCAGGCATTATGTTAGTGAGATGGGACTTAGATTTGCAGGTGTATGGGGTTTGTGGGGCTTGGGTATGAATAAGATTTTGGCGTGATGCCAGGATTACGGAAGGGTGCCCTCCTGCCATCATGTGTTGAAGAACCCCGTGAGCTGGGCAATCGACTGGTCGTCCAAATTGCGGAACATGCTATTGGAGATACGGTCAACTCCTGGAGTGGAGTTAGAGAGGAGAGTCAGGAGGGCCGCTCTGACTTCTGCTTCCGTAATCTCCGCGTCGAGATTCGCATTCGGGGTGCCGGCGTAGGGGGGCAGGGGGTTTGAGGTACTGGGAGCTGTATGTGTGTTCCTAAGTGTGTCGATGAGTGCGTCGGGAGAAAGGTCGGTCCTGTGTATGAGGCGTGTGACGTGGTGTTGTGTGGCTGTTTTGGATTGCGTGGGGTCAATTAAGTGATGGAGGAGTTGCCAACTGCGTTTGGAGGACAGATTGCCAGCCATATTGTCTAAAAATCGGTCCCCAGTTGGATCGGCAGAGCTCCTCAGAGTGCTCAGTAATTTGTGTTTGCAGTGCGGCTAGCCGCTTTTTAAGAGTCCGATTGAGCTTTTGGCCTTTCCAGCGCTCTAGGATGCTATGGTGGGCCTCCCATAGGTGGTCCAGGCGAGTGTCGAGGGTGGGAGTATCTGGTGTGGTGTCAAGCGTTCGAGTATGTGCGGGGACATCGTTCATGAGTGATGCCACCTACTGGTCGATGCCTGTAATGGGAGCGTCAGGAAGGGCCGCCCATGCGTCCCGGACCGCATCCCAGTTGGTGTGTGTTAGGTGAAGGGTCGTTCTTTGTTTGTACGGTACTGTAATGGAGAGGATGTAATGATCGCTCCCTAATGTGTGATGTGTTGTGTTCCGCGTAATACCCGCAAGGTTGCGGCTCAATGTCAAGTCCGGGCTGGTGTCCGCGCTGACACTGTAGCCAATTCTCGTGGGAGTGTTAAAGTTGTTGTGTATTGTGAGGCGGAGCTGTTGTACCAAGGACCAGAGTCTCCTTCCTCATCCCGTGGTGGTGCGGTAGCCCCAGTCAGTATGCTGACTGTTGAAGTCCCCTCTGATAATCAATGAATGCTTGCCTGCAATACGATGGAGATCGCGCAGTAGCGTTTCCAATGAAGCCATCGGATGAGACGGTGAGCAATATATATTTGCAATAAAAATAGATGGTGTGGAGTGTGCATCTGGTATGATTTCTGTGATCACGCAGGGCGTCTTGGAGGTGATCTGATGCGTTTGGTGTGCAATGGAGCGATGTATGAGTGTGGAAGCCCTGGGTGTATTCGTTGCGTCCGAGTGAGCGGATGTGTAGCTGGGAAGTGTGGCAGGGGCATGTGTGTCCTGCAGGAGGAGGATGTGGGGCGTGGGAAGTGTGGGGAGGAGGAGTTGGAGGGCTGCGCGCTTGCCCCGGAAGCGGCGGCAGTTCCATTGCAGAATTGATAAGGAATTAGGTGGTCGCCCCGCCATACTGTAGCTTCGGTAGGGTTAGGGTAGGTGGGTTGTGTAGGGGGTTCTGTGGGGTAGGTGGGCGGGATTGATGGGGGGGGGGGGAGATTAGGTAGGTGCAGCGAGGGAAGGACCTGCTCTATTGTTTGGAGGCGGGTGTCGTACCGTGCGAGGCTCATCTCAACGGTGTGCGCTATGCGCGTAAATGCCGCTTCAATTTGTTGCTCGAAGCGTTCGGACAGGTGGTCCATGAGGTGATTGAATTTTGCCTGTAGACGCGCGTTCATTTCGGCGAGATTAGCGTTCATGCGGGCCTCTAGGGATTGAAGGTCGGTTTGGGTGACGGGTGGTTGCTCTTTTGTGCGTTTTTTCTTGGGTGGGGGTGAGGTGGGGGTTTGGGAGTCCCATTGTTCCATGTTTTTAGTGGGTGTTTGAGGTAGCAGCGTGGATTGCGTGGGAGGGACTATTGGCGAAAGCGGTAGGGGTGGAGGTGGGGGTCTTGATAAGAGAGGTAAGACGACTCACCTCCTCTCGCAGGGCCTGGAGCTCCCGGTCACGGAGGTCCATCTGTGTGGGCGGGGGGTTGAGGGCTTGCTGGTAGCTTTGAGCCTGTTGGCTGCTACTCTGTCTGCCTAGAAAAGTTTTGGAGGCTGTTGGTCCTGGCGGCGACGAGACGATGAGCCACACTTGCTAGAGCGACGAACGCTGACGCGGTCCGCGTCTCGCTGCGGTGTGCGGGAGGTGTGCTGTTGCGGCGAAGCGGGCGGTGAGCGGCGTCCCCTCGCTTTGGAACCTTTAGTACCCGTCATGCGGGCACCTCCACAGAGTATGCAGGCTGGGGTGCATGTCGGGGTGTCCTCTCGGGGGTGCGGGATACCGCATCTTGAACAGTTGTGTGTACGCTGAAGGGTACACACATCCGCGCGACGCCCTGGTTTTCTGCAGTTTGTGCAAGCATCCAGGTGTCCTCTATAGAAAGTGAAGTTGTGGAGTCCGCCTCCGTAGGAGATGGTTCAGGGCACCGGGCCCGCCCGGAAGGTGATGACGATCGAACGGGTCTGTCCCATGAGGCGTGCATCAATGATGGTGACGCCAGGGTTGCTCGTGATGAGGTCTTCAAGAATCTGTGCTGGGGTTTCTTCCCAGTAGGCATTAGTGATTACTCTTCTTACTGACCATCCGGGCGGGCGATGTAGGCGGTGACGGTGTAGGCTTGGGTTCGAATTGAGATTTGTTTGATGGCGACCAGGCGTAACGCGTCGGCTTGATGCGGGGTACTCATGGTGCAGGTGTTGTTTAAGGGGTGGATACGCAAGTTGGTGGCGTCCGGGGCTTGGAGGTCCTTGGCTGCAGTTATCAGGGCCAGGCGAAGCTGGCGCGGTTGCAGGTCGTTTAAGTCCCCCGTTTGAACGAAACTCTATCGTGTAGGCATTCTCAGGCAACCGCGGCTGGCGTTGCGACCTTTGTGCCGCGAGACGCGTCGCGCGCAGCTAAGACGCTTGGTGTACTGAATCTGCAGGTCGTGAGCCGGTGCTGGCGTTCGCCTGGTCCGGGATTTTCGGTGCTCCTTTCTGACGGGCGGGTAAGCTCAGGATATGGTTCCAGTCCCTGGGATCGTAGTCCTTTGGGTTTATGATCTCTCCGATCACTTGGACCTCCATACTATTAATGTAGGGGAGGTCGAAGCGGCTTAGGCTTAGCGCACAGTGGCGCGAGGTCTAGAGCAGTAGCTGATCGGCAAAGGGCGGTTTTCGGCCCGTGGGCCCACTTAGAAGGGACCGACGGCCACCAAATTTGAACAGATGGTAGCGCTCACCTTTACAAACGGTGCAGTGAAGAGATGGGCACTGCGTGGGTCGAAATCCGGACGAAATCGCCGTGCTTGTAAAGCCGATGCGAAGCACGTTCGCACTCGCCGGCCCCCTAGCGGTCAGTCTCACGGGGGGAAAGGGCTGAGGGGATAAAAATGAAAGAGAAAGGAGTCACTATGAAAAGTCAGCGCTCGTTAATGTCACAGCCTCTCGTGCAGGCCAGAAGTTTTCAAGAAGCGGAGCAGTGCTTTGAAGGCCTTTACCGCCAACGATCGTCGCGGCCAGTGGCCGAGAATCTTCATATCTGTCAGTGGACGTGGATCTAGACGCTCTAGCGCACGGCAGAGCCACTGCCTTTCGGTGCTGTAGGCAGGACAGTCGCAAAGAATGTGGGATATAGTCTCGTCACACCCGCAGATGGCACATGCAGGGCTATCAGCCATACCAATTAAGGACGAGGAATGGTTGGTGAAAGCTACACCAAGCCGCAGGCGACACAACAAAGTTTCTTCACGTCGTGGTAAGCCGGATGGAAGCCGGATCTTCAGATCTGGGTCCAAGGCATTTAAACGTGAATTGGAAAATTGGCTGGAATTCCACGCGGCAAACGTTATGTTCCGCGCAAGAGCGCGAAGCCTGCCCGCTGCGTCTGATGTCGAAAAGGGAATCGACAGAAAATCGCCGTCGTGGTCAGCAGTTCGCGTGACCTCGTCCGCGCGGTGATTGTCTGCAATGCCGCCGTGTCCCGGTAGCCACTGGTAAATAATGTTGTGCCCTTTATTGACGGTAGAGTGATGTAGTAGTCGGATTTCCGCGACTAGTTATTCATGGGCTCCACGGCGAAGAGCAGCTTGCAAGCCTTGGAGGGCAGCTTTGGAATCGGTGAAAATAGACCATTGCTGAGGGCGCTGCTGACTGATGTGTTCAATGGCGACACGAAGAGCAGTGAGTTCTGCCCCGTCGGAGAAGTGTGGTGAGCTATCCTAACTTTAATTTCTGTAGTCCTTGCGAGGATTACCACGGAGCCCGAAAAACTGGTAGGGTTCACTGAGCCGTCGGTGTAAACGTTCACCCAGTTTGCATGGCGCTCATGGAAATATTCAAGAGTGACTTGTTTTAGTTCTGTCGCCGATAAATCATTCTTCTTCCTGATGCCAGGCATTGAAAGAAGCACGCGGCGATTGCGCAGGCTTCAAATTGGCGAGGACGGTCTAGAGGCGAAAGCAAACTGGGACGGCAGAATGGCGCGATGTGCATCAATGGCGTTTGTAAACGATGTGCGCGGCCTGGTAATAGGTAGACTGGCAAGATGGTGAGAGGGAACCCCCGGGATATGTGTCGAAAATGGGCCCTCAGTGAGTCAACTATTAGGTAGGTAGGGATTGGATGTTCTTGGGCGATGAGTACAGATGCGGCTGTAGAGGCACATTTCGGAAATCCTAGGCAAGTCCAGAGAGCTTGAGCTTGAACACTTTACAGACTTCGTATGTTTGTTTTTCGAATGTTTCCAAGTGCAAGAAGGATGTAGCGAAGAAATCCCATGAATAAGGCGTTGTAGAGCTGCATCATCGACCGCACTGACCTTCCCCACGAATTTCCCTCAAGAAAGGCGAGGACGTGAGAAATCACTGTCAGTCTCTTTTTCATGTATGAAATATGGGGCGAGGATCCATGATAGATTTCGGCCGATGATTACTTCCAGAAACCGATGGCTCTTTGCGTAGGGTATTGGTGTGCAGTTTGTGCATACGGTAAGTCTTGCAGATGGAGGCAGGCCGCAAGAATTCGTGTCGCCTTTTGAAGTCTTGCTCGAACTTGTGGGCACGTAACTCCAGCTGCCCAGACACAGGTGTCATCCGCGTAGATGAAGAGTTGCGCCGGCTGTGGCAGTATGTCCACAAGCCCGACAAGTGTAAGGTTGAACAGCGCTGGGCAAAGCAATCCACCCTGCGGTACTCCACGGGAAGTGAAATGAGAAGATAGCGCTTCAAATATTTTTGGCGCTGGAGGATGACACAAGGGCGACCACGCTGTCAATTGAAGAGCGTCCAAGTCGAAACCCGGATATTATAGCCGGATATAATGTAGCGAAGAGAAAGTTGAAGCGCGATTGCCGCGTGCCAACGACGACGTTGCTGCTGGCGGACCTGCCTGTTCCTGTGTTCTTGGGCTCCTGCTATCACCACCTGCGCTCGCCGCCGGCCCCAACGTCATGCAAGCCGTGACATTTGGGGGAGGTGCTGGGTAACGCATCTCATGCAACGCACCCCGCCTCGCAATTCGAGCCCGGTACGAAGTCCTTGCTGTCGGGATTTCCTGGAGCCCTCGGGAGAAACAGAGACTCGCGCTAGCCGGCGTCAGCAAGGCCAAGCGCCGGAATTCGGACTCTTGCCCTGGGGATCGAGGGCATCTAGGACCAACGCTACCATGTCGTCCCAGTCACAACAAACCGACCCCGCGATTGCGCCGTGGATCGTCTACGTGCCTGTCACCCCAAGATTTGTCGCCCCGTTCCGTAGCGATGGACTTGATGATGTTGAAGACTTGGTCCAGCACTATGAACGGGTAGCTCGACATAATGGGTGGACACCCAACCAATGTCTGCAAAACCTGTACTTCTCCTTAGATGGCACAGCGAAATACTGGTTCGAGAACCACGAGGCTTCGCTAACATCATGGGAGACGTGCAAGAACGAAATGGTATGCACATTCGCAAACCAGCACCGGCGACAGCATGCTGAAGATCTGCTCCACGCTCGTATTCGGGCTCCCCCCGAGAGCGTGAGAAATTTCGTCGAAGACGTACTGCGTCTGAGTGCCCGCGCTAACCCTCGGGCTAGTGAAGAGAAGAATGTGCGGGCCATGATGAGGGGTGTCCGGAATGACATCTTTGGAGGTCTCAGCCGCAATCCTCCTGCAACAGTGGCCGAATTCATCGCTGAACCTACCAACATCGAGCACGCATTGGCGACAAGAACCAGTCACTTTCAGTGACTGAGCTCCCTTCTTGTCGTCTCAAGTCTTGCTTCGTCTGGCCTGAGCGGTGTTGGCCTCGCCGATGTTCGCGAAATTATCCGCGACGTCGTCCGAGAGGAGCTGACAAGGCTGTTCCCAGCTCCTGAACAGCTTGCATCGTTCTCCATCGCGACGGCTGTTCGGGACGAACTGCGACACGCGCTGGCGTCCGAAGGCGTACCCATTGTAGCTGCAGCCGACCAGCCATCTCTGATCTACGCCGCCGCCGTCCGTCGTCCACCTCCCGTACATCGTCAGTACCAGACCGCTGCCGATTCCGGCTCTCAACGCCACGAGTTCGTGCCCCCGTCTGATGCACGCCTGGAACCGCTGGGCCGCAGGAGAACCGACATCTGGAGGACTGCAGACCGGAGGCCGCTGTGCTTCCACTGCGGTGAGCCTGACCACATGTACCGCTACTGTCCGTACCGTGAACTCAGCCTTCGAGGTTTCAACCGGGCTGATCCGCGCCCCCGCTACGGTGAACAGCCCCGCGAGATACAGGACTACCTTCGACGCTCTCCATCGCCAGTGTCAGCTTCATATCGTTCTGTTCTGTGGCCTCTAGCAGTGTACACGTTTTAATCGAAGGTCGTGACGTAACGGCGCTTGTCGACACCGGTGCCGATTATTCGGTCTTCAGCGGCAACTTCTCTCGGCGTCTTCGCAAGCTTACCACCCAGTGGGACGGCCCACCCATACGTACCGCGGGAGGTCACCTCGTAAACCCTGTTGGCAAGTGCACTGCCCACGTTGAGATTCACGGTGAAACGTGCCCAGCCACATTCGTGGTCTTGGATAATTGCTCCAAATATGTTATTTTGGCATGGCGCACGTTATACATCGCCAATACCTCGTCGGGCCCCTCGCGCTGCGATGAAAGTTGATGCCGACCATGTTCACTTGCCGCCGTTGTCGACAGTTTTTATTCAGGTCCGAGCCGATACAACCGCATGAGGCGAAGTTCTCGAAGGAAGTGTCCAGATGCTACTTACGCGGGGCATTGGTGTAGCGTGGGGGATCGCCAATGTTCAGCGTGGGCGTGCCAACATTTCAGTGACCAACTTCAGGAACAAGCCGCAGCACCTGACGAAAGGGGTAGTTATAGTCCAACTGGATGAACTTAGCGACGTTCGCGAAGCTGTTGCACTGCCTGAGGAGGAGGCCCCGCCCGGGTCATGTGACCCTACAACGTTGCCCCTGGACATCGATCCCAAGCTTGAGCCTTCCCACACACGCGCACTGCTCTCTCTTTTGCATCGGTACCACACCTGTTTCGCGACGACATTCCGAGTTCGCCAGACGCCTGTCGCCAAGCGTAGAATTATTGCCGATACCACGACGCCCCCGATTCGCCAACCACCGTACCGGGTTTCCTTGAAGGAGAGGGAAACCATACAAGAGGAAGTGCGCGAAATGATTAACGACGACGTCATCCAGCCATCCAGCAGTCCGTGGGCCGCCCCTGTAGTATTGGTCGAGAAAAAAGACGGGATCCTTTGATTTGGCGTCGACTACAGACGACTCATTAAGGTGACAAAGAAGGACGTGTATCCACTACCTCGCATCGACGACACTCTCGACCGTCTCCGTCATGCCTGCTATTTTTCGTCCATCGACTTGAAGAGTGGATACTGGCAGATTTAAGTGGATGAGCGCGACCGCGAGAAGACCGCATTTATAACACCGGATGGACTCTACGAGTTTAAGGTCATGCCGTTTGGCCTGTGTACAGCACCCGCGACATTTCAACGAGTCATGGATACTGTGCTCGCCGGACTGAAGTGGCAGACGTGTCTCGTGTATCTGGATGACGTTGTCATCTTCTCCAGCACTTTCGCTGACCATCTTGTGCGCCTTGAAGCGGTTCTTCAAACTCTTCTGACCGCCGGACTCACGCTCAAGCCTTCGAAGTGCCGCTTCGCATACATTGAGTGCAAGTTCCTAGGCCGCGTTGTCAGCCAAACGGGTGTGAAACCAGATCCAGAGAAAACGGCTGCGGTAGAGTCCTTCCCTCCACCACCCGACAAGAAAACTGCCTGCAGCTTTATAGGCCTCTGCGCGTACTTCAGACGTTTCGTTCGCAACATCGCCCAGATCGCAGTGCCACTTAAGCAGCTTACGAAGAACAGCGTCGCCTTTGAGTGGACCGAGGAGCAGCAATCAGCATTCCTCCAATTAAAGCACGTCCTTGCAGCGCCTCCCGCACTAGGCCATTTCGATCAAGACGCCTACACTGAAAAACATGAACTGGTGGGCGAGTTGGTCAGACATAGTTCTTGTAAACCAGCGCAACGGCTCGAAGCCAATGCAGTACTTTCAAAAGATAGCTTTAAACACTAATCAGACGCAGCAATTAGCACTTTATTCAAAGAGAGAACAAGCAGCTTCCTCGTAAAAGCAAAAAAGAAGGCAAAACAGTTGTGTTCAGCGCTGTGTTTTGTCCCTTTCTGTTTGGCTTCGAGCCGTTGCGCTGGTTTACAAGAGCCTACACTGAGCTCCACACGGACGCCAGCAACCAAGGACTAGGGGAAGTGCTTGTGCAATTCCAGGACGGTGCTGAGCGGGTTATTGCCTACGCCAGCCGAGCTCTTTCGAAGGCGGAGGGCAATTACTCGACAACTGAAAAAGAATGTCTCGCTGTCATCTGGGCGATAACCAAATTCCGGCCCTATCTGTACGGTCGCCATTTTCGCGTCGTTACCGACCAACATTCGCTGTGCTGGCTCGCCAAACTCAAGGATCCCGCAGGCCGCCTTCCTCGGTGGAGCCTGCGGCTACAGGAGTACGTCGTCACCACCACCTACAAATCCGGCCGCAAACATAATGATGCTGACTGTTTGTCTCGAGCCCCCGTGAATCCGGCGCCAGGGGGCGATAATGACGAGGACGGCTTCCTTGGGGAATTGGACACGGCAGGTATGGCTACTCGGCAACGAAATGATCCCCAGATTCGTCAGCTGATGGCACACCTGGAAGACCACGAAGACGTGGCGCCCCGCATTTTCCTGCGTATTCTGCCGACGTTCCAGATTCTGCACGGCGTATTGTACAAGCAGAACCTCGACAGCAGCCCGAAGTCATTGCTCCTTGTTGTGCCAGAAGACTTGTGCGCCGAGGTAGCCGAAGCTTGTCACGATGATCCTACAGCTGGTCACCTTGGCTACAGCCGAACACTTGCACGTATTCGAGAAAAGTATTAATGGCCGCAACTTCCTAAGTACGTCCGTCACTACGTAAAAACTTGTAGAGAGTGCCAAAGGCGGAAGACACCTTCTACACGACCAGCTGGACTTCTCCAGCCGCTCGACCCACCGCATGTTCCGTTCCGCACAATCGGAATGTATTTTCTCGGCCCATTTCAAACGTCGAAGTCGGGTAACAGGTACATTATCATAGCCACCGACTACCTAACCAGATACGCCGAGTCCCGAGCACTTCCGTCAGCGATGGCTGCTGATGCAGCTCAGTTTTTTATTGAGTGTATTGTGCTCCGTCACGGTGCTCCTGCCATTTTGATCACTGACCGGGGTGCCGCGTTTCTGGCACAGCTCATACAGGAGATCCTCCGTCTCAGCTGCACCAGCCACCGCCGAACTATGGCGTACCGCCCGCAAACCAATGGGCTGACGGAGAGGCTGAACAAGACGATGGCTGACATGATCGCCATGTTTGTGGACGTCGCCCATCGCAGTTGGGACGAGGTACTACCCTACCTTACATTTGCGTATAATACCGCTGTCCAGGAGACGACAGGCATGTCCCCTTTCCAACTGGTGCATGGCAGACAAGTCACCACGATGCTTGACGCTATGTTGCCACGCGAGCCGTCTGTCAAAGCAGTCGATGATGCCCGTCTAATCTCCGAGCGCGCGGAGGAAGCTCGGCAACTCGCTCGACTCCGCCTCCAGCGCCAACAGCATACAGACGCTCGTCGGTACAATCTCCATCGATGTGACGTTCATTTTTACCCTAAGGACAAGGTCTGGGTGTGGACGCCGGTACGCCGTCGAGGTGTCTCCGAGAAACTCATGAAGCGGTACTTCGGCCCGTATACGGTTCATTATCAATCAATCAATCAATCAATCAATACTTTATTCAACATCATCAGGATGTTGGGTGCGCCGGCAAAAAGCCAGTGATGAGGCTTGACGAGGCCGACGCACCCTACAGAGGCAGTTTGGTAGTGACACACATAAACAACAAAAGAAAGAAAGAAACCAAGTTGATACAGAGAAGATCATGGATTAACATTCGAACATTTAGGGCATGAGGTAGTACAGTTATCAATCAGTTGTTCGTCAACTCTGATTCATCATTTAATAAATGTGGGAGAGTGAAGCGCAACATTTGACAGCCATAATTTGTGCGCGTCCTAGGTAACAACCATTTCAAACTTGTTCTAGTTGAATACATAGAATGTTTACACTGTAATCTTGACAGCTGTAACATAAAACAGTTGTTTTTAATGACGCTTGCCCTGTATCGTTTGCGAAGTAATGTTTTATATAACTGAGGAAGTGGGATGATGCCTAGTTCTTCACAAATTGGTGCAGAATGTTCGAGTCGAGGAGCGTTCACAATATTTCTAACAGCTTTCTTTTGTAAACGATGCAAGCGGTTGATGTTAGTGAAAGATGTGGTACCCCAGACCAGTAAACAGTAATCAACAACAGAAGAAAAAAGTGCGTTATACAGCATTTGCTTTATATGCTTTGGCATAAAATATCGCAGTCGACATAAAATGCCAACGGCCTTAGACAGTTTGTTAGCCACAAGGTCAACGTGATCGTTCCAAGTCAAATTTTCATTAAAAAGAACACCAAGACTTTTGACAGTTGGAACTAACTGAATGGATGATGATCCCATCCTAAGAAAAAGTGGTGGCAATAAAGTCAGTTTATTGCGAGGTCTAAAAAGCACTGCTTTTGTTTTTTCAGTGTTTATGTTTAAGGAGTTAATTTTGGACCATTCATGTAGAGAGTGTAAGCAATCTGCTGCTTGTTGCTCAAGATCTACCAAGTTTGCGGCTCTGAAAAATAAGGAAGTGTCGTCTGCGTAAATGACATAACTTGGATGATTGCTTATGCAGACGATGTCATTGATGTAAAGGAGGAAAAGCAGGGGCCCCAGTATACTACCTTGTGGAACGCCTGAAAAGATATGCAAGGCGTCTGATAAACAGTTGTTTATTATCACCTGTTGCACACGAAAGCCTAGATAAGATTGAATTATTTGAAGAAACTTGCCGCGGAAACCATAGTACTCGAGCTTAGCTAACATTATTTTATGATTGATGCGATCGAAAGCTTTAGAAAAATCGACGAAAATTCCTAGCGTAAGTAGTTTCAGCTCAAATGATTCTAAAATAAGTTCTTTTTGGGTTAAGAGCGCGGTTTCAGTAGAAAAATGTTTTCGAAAGCCATGCTGGCTGGGATTAATAATGTTATGTTTGCTGCAAAAACCGTTTATTCGTTTAAACAGTATCTTTTCTAAACACTTTGAGAAAACAGGTAGAATAGAAATAGGTCGATAGTTTGACAGATGATGTTTGTCTCCACCTTTATGAATAACCGCAACTTTCGCAATCTGCATTCTTTTGGGGAACACTGCTTGCTCTATGCAGCAGTTAAAAATATATTCCAGGACTGGACTAACGATATCGGCTACATGTTTGACTGGTAACATTTTCAGGCCGTCAATATCCTGTGCCTTACTGTTGGGCAAGGCCAGGAGATCATTTCTGATTTCATTCGCGTCAGTAGGTGACAGGAATGCACTAGAAACAACCCTATCGTCCAGGCATTGCACACTCATTAAATTCCCATTTTGAGCTGCTTGAGACACAAAGTAATTGTTGAAAGTGTCTGCTAACTCCTTTCCGTTCACAGGTTTGTTGTCGACCAAAATTTCGGACACGCCAGTAGGAGTTGTACCTCGATTTAAAATTTGATTAATGTTGCGCCACACAAGATCAGCCTTTTTAAGCAAGTCACCGTTGAACAGTTTTTCGATGTACTCTTTTTTCGCACGACGAAGGAAGGACGTAACTTGGTTCCGATATGTTTTAAATTGTTGAAGGTCATCCATTGACCTAGTTTGGACAAAGCGGTTGTACATGTCTGTTTTCCTTTTTATCATCTTTAGGCATTCTGTGGTTATCCACGGTTTTCGTGCTTTCCGGGGTTTTCGGAAGGTTTCGTAAGGAAAGTTTTCTTCATATTTAGACTTAAATATTGTAATGAACGCATTATAGGCATCATTAGGATCGGTTTCATTGACAACGACACTCCAGTCAATATTCCTTAGTGCAACACGAAAGTGATTTATTGTGGTAGGATTAATGCGCAGGTATTTTATTACAGTTGAACTACATTGTTTCTTAGACGTTAAAGAATCGACTATCAGGTATATGGGCAGGTGGTCGCTGATATGAGCAGTAATAATCCCTGATTTCAAACAATCAGCTGGAAGATTGGTGAAAAAGACGTCGATTGCCGTCGCTGCCTGCAACCGAGTGGGCTCTTTTATAACAGAAATAAAACTATTGCACTGCAATATGGACTCAATTTCTAGTTTGTTGGTAGAATATGAGAGCAAATCTACATTGATATGCCCGCCTAGAACAAGATTAAGATTATTTTCTGTTACCCATTCGAGGAATTCGTCAAGAAAGCTGCTAAAATTGGAGAAGTTGCCTTTAGGCGGCCGGTAGATAACTGTGAAGATATTTCTGCCGTTGCGCACGGAGAGGATTTCATAGTCATCATGAACGTAAGTAAAGTCGGTGACAAGGCTGTAGCTCAGATCCTTTTCTATCGCTATCATAACACCGCCGCCGCGCTTGTCAGAGCGATTCACTACGTACGTGTTGTAGTTTGGCAAGTCCAGTGCTTCACTTGTGTTTTGATACCAAGTTTCAGTGATCATTAGTATATTGGAACGAAAGTTAAGTCTGGAAAGGAACGCTTCAAACTCATCAGCTTTGTTGCGCAACGATTGAGCGTTGATGTGAATGAACGACATTTTCTTGCTCACAGTAGGCGCTATGGATGTGCTAGATGGTCGTAAGGACGGATACGTTGTCTGGCCCGAGGGAGAACAAAGTGGCTCCATTGTGGGTGCGGAAAAGCAGTATGCCTAAGAGTAGGAGCCAAACCCCTATGAAAGCCGATCGAGGTCACATGCTTTGGACACCACTATCGCCGATGTGCCGTCAGATTTCCGGACCAGTATCTTGCCGTTACTGTGCCAGGCGTATTTGTAGTCGTGCAGGTTGCCCGAAGGAATGCGACCTTCATCTCGTCGTTCCCCCCCCCCCCGCCCTGAAATTGTGCACGTTGTACTGCTTAAGCCGTATTACGCGCGATAATCGCCTGCATTTCCCACTGCCTTCTACATCGGCCAGCAAGATTTCTCGGTGCCTGTGTGGTTTTCCGCCAAGTGTTTTTTTCCTTGCTCTCGGGTTAGCATCGGGATGATGCTTATTTATAGGGGGAGATAGTGTATCGAAGAGAAAGTTTAAGCGCGATTGCTGCGTGCCGACGACGACGCTGCTGCTGGCGGACCTGCCTGTTCTGTGTTCTTGTGCTCCTGCTATCACCACCTGTGCTCGCCGCCGGCCTCTACGAGAAGCAAGCCGTGACAATATACGGTAGCGTTCCAGGTAGCACTGAATACTTGTAAGTACCATCATTTCCAGTACTTTGCCGACGCAGCTAGCCAGCCCAATTGGACGGTATGACGTCAGGTTAGGTAACGATTCCCCTGGTTGCAGGAGCGGAACTAGACGACTGTACGTCTGGAACTCCGCCCTCATTCCATGATTTGTTGTAATACTCCAAAAGTACGCGCCTAGCTTCTTGTCAAAGGTCTGCAAGTGCAGAGTATGGCACACCTTCAGAGCCCTGCGATGATGACCGTCTGCAACAAGCCATCGTGGCATCAAGTTCCTCCACGGAAAAGAGAATGTCCATGCGAGAATCCCGAGAAGCGGGAACATCGCTGCATTGCAGCGTTGCGGATGGGTTGGATGGTCCTGCTACCCTCGCGCAGAAATCCTCAGCTACCTCGACCTCACTATAGTGAGGTCGAGGTAGCTTCGAGATAGAGTTCGAGACAAAAGGATGCAATAGGGCAGAAAACCGAGCTAGTTGGCGTACGTTCATTATGATAAATCCAGGCGCTCACAAACAACACACAGAGGGGACACAGCCCTTACTCGCAACTACAAGAATTTTTATTCGGAGGCTTCTATATATACAACAAAAACAAAAAAACCCAGAGTAATCGCACGCCTCATGCCGACCGATGTGCAGGAAAAGATTAACACGCGGTTTTCATCGCTCTTTCAAAAAAAAAAAACTTCTCTCCATCAGACAAGAGAACTGAAGGGTCACTAACACATGCATGCCCCGTTTCCGCGATATGATAGGCTTCAACTATCTCCCGCGTTACACGATCTCGGTGACGAAAAAGAACACTCGTTTTGGAAAAAAGCGGAGAACATTTCTTCTTGCGCTTGCTGCAGTCACGACAATGAAGAACCATATTTCCAAATCTACGGCATGCTTCATCAGTCGCACATTCAAACAACGACCACTCTGGCCTATGTACATTTTTCCGCACGACATGGGGATTTTTTACATTGTGCCCACTTTGCACGCGACGTACGGTGATATATGTCTAGTATTTACAGAGCAATTTAGGATCTCTGAAGATAGATGATCCGCACAGTATCAAGAACTCAGAACCCGTGGTCAGGTACCTGATGGATGAAAACCCTGGGGAGTGCCAGTTCCTCAGCATGGATGTGGAGGACCGGTACTATTCGATGCCACACAACATGTTAATGAGGAGCGTCCATTCATGCATCCCTGGTGGCAATGATGAAAAGGTGTTTATTGAAAGGTGCGGTGTGTCTCTTGAATCCTTCCTAGAAATTCTGTCGTTCTATTTGAAGTCTACAGTAATTGGTTATGGTGACCGTTTCTCCGTGCAGTACGCAGGGGTGCGCCCTGGGTCTAGGGTAGCTCCTGCTTTTAGTAGCACGTTCTTAGGCTTTGTTGACAAGAATGTAGATCTGAATTCAGCTGGCCTGTTTCGGAAGACCTTTCGTTACGTTGATGACTACTTAATCATCGCCGACAACTGTGGTAGGTTCATACGCAGGGTAATAGACATAGCGAAATTGTTTAAGGATAGCGGTGTGGGCCTCAAGTTCACGCACGAGGTTCCAAATGAAGGAAAGTTGCAGTTTCTGGACCTTCGAATGATTAAGAAACCAGACCATCTGTGTTGGAGGTACCGTCCGCGTTCCGCAAAAGGCCTGTTAAATTTTGCGTCAGCACACTCGAAGCTCATGAAGGATAGAATCGCGGTCTCGTGTTTAAAGTCAGCTGCATCAAAGTCTTGCCACCATCGCATCAAGGAATGTGTCGAGTATCAGCTGGAAGGAGTGATTAACAGCAGATATTAAGATCACATGATCGGCAGAGCTAGCGAGAAGGTTATTCGCTAAGGGCCAAGAAAGAAACTACAAAAAAGAACACAGCAAACCCGTGGTAGTACCGTATGTGCATCGACTTTCATACGGGATTAAGAAAGTTGCTGGTAGGTATGGCATTCGTGTCGTTTTCGGCCCCCCAAAAACTGTGAACATTATGCCCTACGATTCAAGCGAACGCGGAGCTGGGCGCAAAGAAAAGGAAAGGAGGATGTGCTGTCAAGTATATGTCACCGTACGTCGCGTGCAAAGTGGGCACAGAGTACAAAATCCCAGGTATCACAGCGTTCTGCAAGCTCTTCTGCGCTGCGGGGTAGCGGCAAAGTACCGGGCGGTGTTGCGCTAGCTTGCTAAATTTCTCCTTTTTGTCTGTGCCTGCTTGCTCCTGTTCTGGCTTGATTGGGCGCGGGATGAGAGCTTAATGTCTACTTCTTCTACCGGCCAGGGGTTTTCCCCTTGGTCGGCATCTCTTCCACAAGACCAGCTCCCAATTGATGTCTTTTTCCGCAGTGGCGTTTCGAGCATTCCGGTCGCTTTAGTGTCTTCCGATGGAGGCGCTATCCAACTGAGCAACCCGGAGGCCATGCAGGCGGCTCTTCAATGCACTTCGAAGCACTTCATGCGCATTACTGATGTCCAGCAGTTCGGCAGGGATGGTATTTTGTGCCGCTCACCGGATAAGTACTGTATTGAAGACCTGCTAAAGTGTACGACCTTCGCCCACCACCCGGTGAGCGCATTCATTCCGCCTCATCTAGCGTGTTCCAAGGGCTTGGTCCGAGGCGTCGACTCTCGATTGAGCCCTATGCAAACGCTTGAGAACCTCTCGCCTGCAGGAGTGATTGCTGTCCGTCGATGCAGCAGGATGGTTGACGGATAAAAATTCCTACGAAGTCCGTCATTGCCACATTTGCAGGAATATTCTGCCCGTCAGATATTAAGGTGTGGTCATTGGTATTTCGAGTAGATGTCTTTAACTCTCGGCCCCTTCAGTGTCAAAACTGCTGGCGATTTGGCCACAGCGGCAAAGCCTGCGAATCAGCCTTGCGCTGCTGT
The DNA here is from genome assembly GCF_052857255.1 of Amblyomma americanum. Lineage (NCBI taxonomy): Eukaryota > Metazoa > Arthropoda > Arachnida > Ixodida > Ixodidae > Amblyomma > Amblyomma americanum. The sequence goes on along the minus strand of NC_135507.1, from coordinate 117,388,016 downwards.
GCTTGTGGGGAAGGTCATTGCAGAGAGTAATGTCCTGAACAGCAAGAGAATTGTTGTTTGTGTAGTGGTGCTCACCCTGCTGATTCGCCTGACTGTCCTGCACGAGCACAAGAAGTTCAGGTGCTCGAGCTTATAGACAAGCGCAGATGCACGCGGAGAGAAGCTTTTGCCGCAGTCGAGGAGAGAGCCTCAGGCTACTCTAGTGTGGCCGCCAAATGCCCACCCATAATGTATGCCAGTTGGCCCCAGGCTATTACAGCGGCAATTGAGAAAGCTGTGCCAAATGCAATAGATTGCATTATGGAAACCGTTTCCACGTGCATTTCGCACGTAATAGCTACCCAGATGACCATAATGCTACAGGTTCCTACAGCTCTGCTCTTGCCTTCTTTGGCTTGGGAAGCTGCTCCCCCTTCTGTGGTAATCAATTCTGCTCCACAGGGCCAAAAATAATATGAGCAACAAAAGACCTCTCAAGTCTCTCCGTATGGACGCATCCTCTATGGACTGTGTGGATAGGGAGTCTGATCTCCGCGCCCAGAAACGAAGTGGTTCTTCTTTGAATATTTCTGGCCCATCTTGCCCCAGTCAAAGACAAAGAAAAGTAACGCAAGTCAAAATCCTAAGACCAATATCCTAGAAAAGGCAGTCGCGGATGCGGCACTCCCGCCAAGATAGGGCTCTTAAGTGTACTCCAGTGGAATTGCCGATCGATATTCTCAGCTTCAACAGCTTTAAATGGCCCATGCAATCAACTTCTACCAGATTTAGTTGCATTACAGGAAACATGGCTATCTACAAAATTCAATTATCATCTTAAGAATTACCGTCTGTTCCGGCTTGACAGGTCATCACGAGGGGGAGGGTTGTTAGTGCTCATCTCTACAAAGTTTTGCCACAGGACATGTATTTATTTCCAATATGCGGACAATGAATGTGAAATCCTTGCGGTTGACCTCAGTGTCCCAGGTCAACAGCCCTTTACGGTAGCTAATGCATATTTCCCGTCTGGTGTGCATGACACTCGGCCCCTTGACTCACTTATGTCTAGTAGCCGTTCTCGGGTTTTATTACTTGGAGACTTCAATTCGCACCATGTGACGTGGGGGTTTAAAACAGACAGCTTTGGTTCTAGACTATTTGATTGGGCTTCTGACAACAACTTGATCTTCAACAATTGCGGATTGCCTACGTTTGTTTGGAGTCAATGCCGCTCTGCCTTGGATTTAACTTTTTCCTCCCCAGAAGTCTCTGTTATGTTTTCGGTGCCTGTTGACTGTGCAGCAGTGATCATCTACCGATTAGTTTCAAGTTTGCGTGTAAATTAACTCTTCCTGAGCGGCATCAGCGCACATTAATAAATTACAGCAGTTGCTTTGAAGACACGCTAAAATCAGTTCTCAAATACACCTCAGACCTTTGCGCTGAGACGAAAGCAAGGCTGCACATCTATGTTCAGTACTGGATCATGCAAGGCAAAAGACTGAATTTTTGGTCAAGGGAACCAAGGGTGCAATCGCCAACAATTGGTGGAATGCTGAGTGCACGCGTGCATATAGACGACGGAAAGCGGCTTGGAAGAAACTTCTCATCAATCAATGCCCAAAAAATTGGTTGGATTATAAGTATGTTGCAGCAACATTTAGGCGCACTGTCTCCTGCGAAAGGGAGGAGTATAATACAAATCATTATGTGTTCCTTTCGCAATCAGGAAATAAACGAGCTTTGTTTAATTTCATGAGGAGCAACAATATGATTTCACCGTCTGCCAACATTGAATTCCTCGTTCAGTCCCCTGCTGACATCGCAATGGCCTTAGATGACATTGCGTATGGCCTAGAGCTTCGCTTTACATCTGCTCTACCTTCTCCTGCTTTAGTCACATGTGCCTCAAGTGATTTAACTGAGGTCTCTATCCATGAGCTGTCGCAAATTGTTCTGCGCTTATCACTAGGGGCTCCTGGCCACGATAAGGCCACTTCCTATATGATCAAAATTTTGTTCAATGAATCTCCTGAAGACGTGTTGACTCTAGTTAACCATTCCATTCTTTCTCCTCCTTTACATAGTTTCACTCGCCCCTTCAGCAGACAGCACCTCTCCTCCTCTACATCGTTTCGGGGGGGGGGGGGGGGGGGGCAGCGGCGCTTCCTTCCCTTCCGTCATCCTCTCCACCACCCGTCCCCTCGGGACCCGCCATGCCCCATCGTATCTCCAACGCTGCATGCTAGCTCGGCGTAGGGTGTCTCGATGGGCCAGCGTCGATGGATGGATGGGTGGATGGATACGGCTGAACCGTTTAAATCGGGCGGTGGCTCAAGCCACCTAGCCATGTGTTGTGAAATTTTACTCCTGTCTTGCTTTTAGCCACCAATCGTATAACCTTCGCTTGGTTACTCTAACCTCTTAAAATCCACTTTCCCTTCACTATCCCTAAACCCCAGTGCCTTGGGTAAGTCAGCCCCGCTGCTCTCCACTGTAGGGTGAAACCCTTTACAGAAAAGTATCAAGTGTTCAGCTGTTTCCTCCTCCTCTCCGCACGCAATGCACAAAGTGTCTATCTCATGGTACCTGACTCTATACGTCTTAGTCCGCAAAACTCCAGTCCTGGACTCAAACAACAAAGAGCTTCCCCTACAATTATCATAGATATTTTCTTTGACAATTTCCTCTTTAAAGGTCCGGTATGTTCCCAGTGCCGATTTCGCCGCTTTCAGGGTGAAGACACCGCTACCGGCGGGGACATGTTGGGTCTCACCCTCCCGAGCAGTTGCATTAAGCGCAATGTGGCGGCGCGCCGTTTTTAGAAAAACTGCAGCTGCCGCGAGGAATTCAGAAAATTTGGTGTTCTACCTTGACAGAGTGGTACCAGAGATAGTTTAAACAGTGAATCAGAGGTAGTTACTCTAAAGTAGACTATCAGATTCTTTCGCAGCTAACCTGCCAATAAAGTCGGCTCCTTATGAACAATCGGTGCACTCATGTGTGTTTGTTCTCTTCTGTAGCGTTTATTCTGCGCAGTGTTCCTTCATAACAGCTTTCTTACAACTTGCGCAGCATATTCCAGTGCGACCTTTTGACCCGAATACTATCCACTTCAATTACTTTTCCAACAATCAGGATCACTTATTTCGAGCTGCAGTTGCATATGAAATCAATGCGAGAAGGTGCGTTTCATGGCTGCTAATTTAAATAATTATGAGGATGCAAAGATAAGTAGTGCATAATCCCTCCGTCCCAAGCAGAAATTGTTCTGGAAAACGCGTTTCGCATGCCTTACCTCTCATACTTTGAGGTTTACTGTTGTTCACGCAGTCTGGTTTGACCTGCGATTGGCATTTTTTCGGCGCGCGCTGTCGCGAACCAAGCCAAATAGCCGGGTCATTTCAATAGTGCGGGCAGAACACCCGGGAACAGAACAGACCCTCATAACTTGGTCTCTGACTGCTACATCACGCACACTACGAGCTCACTTTAAGCAAAGGGGCGTGGTCCGTTTTCGTCTCGGTTTTGCAAGTTCTGCGCGTTCTCCGCCGCCTTTCTTCCGATTATAGAAGCCCGTCGTCGTCGTTACGGGTCGCGGCCGTTCTTCCGATTACAGCCGCCTCGGTACATACCACACGTTCTGCACCACGCTTTCAGAAGTCGCATGTTTTGACCAGCGGACCACAAGCGCTTGCAGTTGTGCGAGTGCTAAAACCTGCCAGGCGCCACAAAAAGTTGCCGAGTGGCTTTGGATTCACAACCTGATCGCAGAAGCGTTTCGCAATAAGGCAGCCGTATTATTTATCCGCTCTTGTGGTGTCACATATATTAAGGAGCCTAAATAAATTTTAAAGGAAAAAGGTGCGAAGACGACGACGCGTGTTAACCGAAGAATAAAGAAGACGAAGAAGCATTCGGTGTGGTGGAGGGAGATGATTGGTGGAGAAGCATTCGGTGAGGTGGAGAGAGATGATTGGTGGAGAAGAGAAGAAGACGACGACAAGGCTTACGTGGACTAACACCGAGGCTATAAAAGGGCGAGTGAGAGCGAGGCCCGGGGGGAACAGCAGAGAACCAGAGGCTCCGGCGGGTCAGGGACACATTGGCTGGAAGAGAGAGACGCCGGATACTGCTCCGGTGAGCTCGCCTTCTACGACATCGTATCGTGGACTTCCTGCCGTGCCTGAGCCCGTTACGGGGAGTCAACGGAGAACGTTACCACCTGCTATGGCCAGGGGTGTCTCCAGCGCTGTTGCCACCCATCCGGGTGGTGCCCCCACGCCAACAACACCGGCATCACCTCCACGGGCGTTTGGACCTGGAGCGTGTACGACGCAGCCAGCGACGCCGCCAGCAACGCCAACCAAAGCACGCCAAACGCCGCCTCGACGCCGGATACTGGATACATACAACGCCGCAGCCGCACCGAACCAACCGTGAGCACGAACGCCGGCCACGAATAGTAGAACGCTAGTAGTAGACGCTGGTAGTAGTGTGCCCGGGTCGTGTATATTTATAGCGTTTATGTGTTGTGTTAGTTTTGTTAGTTCTAGTGTGTGTGTCACGTAGGGTGTATTAAATGTGCGTTTGTGTGAGTACACCCGTCGCCTAGTCCATTCTTTCAGTCCGAGTGTTCTCCGGAGAGATCCGTGACATGTGGTTAAGCGCGTATGTGAAGGTCTCGTCGCAGCTTTTTGTTCAGTTTATTATTTGCTTTATCTTAATGCTACAAAGGTAGGAAGGCTCTCCTCTCTCCTTGTTTGCGCCAGCTCACTACGAATATCCTGGAGCCAAACCTATCTTCTGTGCCTCAGTAAGCAAAGAAGGCGTGGCTGCGTGACGCGAACGCAAGGCAGCTTTTTTTCCCCCGTAACGGTCAACAGCGACTGTTATCGAGTAACTGTATCCAGTAACAGTAACAGCATCCAGTAATAGTAATAGTAATTCAGTAACAGTAACAGTAATATGGTGCGCAAGTTGTAAGAAAGCTGTTATGAAGGAACACTGCGCAGAATAAACGCTACAGAAGAGAACCAACACGCATGAGTGCACCGATTGTTCATAAGGCGCCGACTTTATCGGCAGGTTAGCTGCGAAAAATAGTCTACTTTAGAGTAACTACCTCTGATTCACTGTTTAAACTATCTCTGGTACCACTCTCTCAAGGTAGAACACCAAATTTTCTGAATTCCTCGCGGGAGCTGCAGTTTTTTCTTTAAAACGGCGCGCCGCCGCATTGCGCTCAATGCAACTGAACGGGAGGGTGAGACCCAACATGTCCCCGCCGGTAGCGGTGTCTTCACCCTGAAAGCGGCGCTGGCCCATCGAGACACCTTACGCCGAGCTGGCATGCAGCGCTGGAGATAGGATGGGGCATGGCGAGTCCCGAGGGCACGGGTGGTGGAGAGGAGGGCGGAAGGGAAGGAAGCGCCGCTGCCCCCCGAAACGATGTAGAGGAGAAGAGATGCTGTTTGCCGAAGGGGCGAGTGAAACGATGTAAAGGAGGAGCGAAGAGGAGGAGGAGAGGGGACGTTGGGCGAGGAGACATATGCAACGCCAGGCAGGCTTCGGCCCATGAGTGGCGTCCGGCTGAAATAGTTCCATTGCTTAAAAAGCAAGGGGAACGTTTAACTTTAGACAACATACGCCCTATTTCATTACCATCGCACCTAGTGAAATTGGTGGAAAGGGCCCTTCTCAGCCGTGCCACGTCCTTCATTTCGAAAAATGCTCCATTGAATCCGTGTCAAATTTGTTTCAGGCCGGGTTGTTCAATTTGGTGTGCTCATCCTGACCTAGAGAGTCGTAGTAAATTAGCACGCAATAGAAAACAGTTTGCTGCGCTTGTCACCTTAGATATCAGTAAAGCATACGACAGCGTTGACCACTCGACTCTGTCACTCAGATTACAGGAATTCAACTTCCCAAGCTATTTTGTAGCCTGGATTTCTGCTTTTTTTGGAAAATAGAGAATTTTATTGCTGCCAAAATGGTGTTTCCTGAAGGAGATTTCAACAGACAAGAGGTGTACCGCAATGATCAGTTCTCTCACCTTTTCTTTTTAACATTTTTTCTAAGCTCAATTCCGTGCATTCAAAATGTGATAACTTATGTGTACGCTGACGATATTGCATTTTTTTTTGCATCAGCAGGTGACATTCACACTCTTTATCGAAACCTGCAAAATTACCTCAATGTTCTTGACAACTGGTTAGGAAGAATTCATCTGTTCCTCAATGTTAAGAAATGCGCATTGTTAGTATTCACGGTTTCTGTTCCTGTAAATATCTGCCTGCTCTATAGAAATAACATAATTCCTCAAGTTCAGACGGTGAAGTATCTCGGAGTAATATACGACGACTCTACTCTATTCTGGCGGCCACTTATTGAGCAAGTTTCTGCAAAAGGAGTTCGGGCCATTGGCATCCTGCGCAGGCTTTGTAGTGCTAGGTCAGGCATGTGAAGTCATACACTTTTGATGCTTTATAGAATGTACGTCCGCCTAATTTTGGAGTTCGGGGTTGTTTTATTCTCAGGAGCTCCTGGCTATAAACTTTGCCCTCTTGTGCTCTTGGAGCGAGAGGCGTTGCGCCTCAGTCTAGCGCTTCCAAAATATGTCGCCAATGCTGTTCTGCACCTTGAGGCACGAATCCCACCGTTATCAGGTAGGCTTAGCCGTTTAACAGTTCAAACATTTTTAAAATTGTGCGCCTCACCTCTTCACGCCTCCAGCATAATATTTCTTAGTCAACCTTCCGCCTTTATTAGTGCCGCCTGGTCTCATTTTCATACTCCGCAGATATGTTTCGTGCAGTCCCTCCTTGATCCCATAAACATTCATTTCACAGATGTGCGCCAAATGCATAACAACTCATCTTCCGTCCATATTGAATTAGATGAAATTTTCCCATCGAATGCAATGCTGCAGCTCTTTCCGCTTCTTCAGGGTTTGTTGCAGGACCACCTAAGGTCCTTTCCCTCTCATGTTCTTATTGCTACGGATGCCTCGCAGGATCGCGAAAAGGCAGGTGTGGGAATTTTTTCGCCTTTACTGGGTTGGTCTTTTTCTCCCCGTCTTTCTGACTTCACTCCAATTTATCTGGCTGAATTATTAGCAGTAATCTTAGCCTTACGAACATTAAAAACTACCGTTTCCCAGGTCGTGGTTATGACGGACTCTCTGTCCATTTGCTCGTCATTATCCTCACCCACTTAGTGTCGGGCATTACGCCTCTTTAAGTTCCTTATTCCGCTCCATCTAAATTCGGTAATGTTGCTTTGGGTACCAGGTAACATGGGATTTCACATATATGAGGTTGCAGATTCCTTAGCAAGGGCCTCTCTCTGCGACACAATTGTTGCTGTCCTGCCAACCTGTGCATATAGAGCTGCGGTGAGGTTTTGCAGCTACACAATATTTCAGGAATTTGCTGCCTTGGCTCTTACATCATCTCCCGAATATCAGCATCTTCTGCATCCTTGGAGTAGCAAAGACTGGCGCTCGCGCAGACTAGAGGTCTCTTTCACGTGTTTGTGTTGCCGGGTTCCCCTTCTAAATTTCTACCTTACAGATCTGGCCTGGCGGCTTCCTCATTGTGTCCTTTTTGTGCCGAACCAGAGACAATAGATCACTTCCTGCTGTTCTGCCGCTGCTTCTCTCATTTGAGGAAGCGTCTCTTGCAAATTGTATTTCATCAACTGGGTTTGCCTGTGTCCTCCGCGGTTGTTCTTTCCATTGGCGCTTCTTTGCTTGGACGAAGCGACAGGAGTGTGCGGTCTGCTGTGCAAAATTTCTTCAAGAAACGCAGCGACTCCCATTCTAATTTCTTTTTCCCGCTCTCAGACAGTACGACATTAAAACATTACAAGCATTGTATACTATTATGCACATTAAGCCATTGTCCCGTCTTCAATCTCCAAGTTAACAGGACCGCTGTCCTTGGGTCTTCCAATCTATCAGCCTACATACTATTACCACTCATTTCCCGTTAAAACGTTCCTGTATCCAGCAATTAACCGCCTGTCTCTTGGCCACTCCCCCGCAGTGGGTCTGTGCCAGCAATGTCTGAGGCCTATCTACCTACAAAATCCCCATGTCGTGCGGAAAAGTGTACATAGGCCATAGTGGTCGTTGTTTGAATGTGGTGCCGATGAAACATGCCGGAGATTTGGAAAAAGGTAACACTTCAAACAATATGATTCTTCATTGTCGTGACTGCAGCAAGTACAAGAAGAAATGTTCTCCCCTTTTTTCCAAAACGTGTGTCCTTTTTCGTCACTGAGTTCGTGTAACGCGGGAGATAGTTGAAGTCTATCATATCGCGGAAAGGGGCATACATGTGTTACGTGACCCTTCAGTTGGCTTGTCTGGTGGAGAGAAGTTTTTGTAAAGAGCGATTGAAAACCGTGTGTTAATATTTTCCTGCACATCGGTCGGCTTGTGGCGTGCGATTACTCTGGGTTTGTTTTGGTTTTTGTTGCGTATATAGAACCCTCTGAATAAAAATTCTTGTAGTTGCGAGTCAGCGCGGTCCCCTCTGTGTTGTTGTTTGTGAGCGCTTGGATTTATCATATTGAAAGGGTGCAGCTGGCGTGAGGATGTTCGGAGGCCACGAATGACATTCCAGATCTGTGACTATGGTTCCTGTGGATCAAGTCTTTCACAGGATGACCTCCAACGCAGTGTCTGGAGGCTTGAATTCTTCGCTGAATTTTCTTTTGCACGCGCCTCGCATCACTGAGGTCAAGGCTAGACTTTGTGCATCGGTATCTACGCTCTGCCCTCCGTCGCAGTGATCGTAGGTACTGCGATTCCATATAAAATTCCGTGTACTTCGTAACTGGGGTGAATGACCGTGTCGTGTTTTCTATGGCCTCCCTAATTTTTCCTTCTAAACAAACGGAGGAACCTTCTCTGCAAGCATCTTCCATAAGTGTTTGAAACACTGACCAATCAATGCGTCGCATGGGTGTGGCACAGGTGCATGTGGAAAGGCCAGTAATGGTCAGATATGTAGAGATATGGTCCCTTCCGCGGGTTTCAATATCCGAAGACCACTGGACGTTGCTGATAAGGGATCTAGAAACGGAAGCCAAGTCGAGGCAGCTGCCGTAAGTTGTCCTTTCAGTATATATGTTGGCGAGCCGTCATTTAGACACTAAAGGTCGTGGTCAAAAGCGAAGGACATGAGCTTTCGTCCCCTAATATTCATTCTAACGCCTGCCCATATGGTGTGGTGGGCGTTAAAGTCGCCCATGACGATCCAAGGGCCGGGTGTAACCGCCATCAAGTCACTCTATCGTGCAGCGTCAAATCCACTCGATGGCGAAAGATACGCACCCACAAGCGTAAATGTAGGATTACGCCTTTTTCACTGTTAGGAAAACGTACTGGTGGTCGGTATTGGGGGGAACTGAAAGAAGCGCGTACGTAAGTCCACGCCGAATGTAGACGATGACATAACTGTTCTCTCGGTGCGTGGGAGATGCAAACGCCTCGTAGCCTGACAGTCGCAATATCTTTGGTACATTCGCCTCACAAATGACAAGGACTGGGAAGTATTTACGTAAGCGTATTGCCGAATATCTGAAATTCGCGACTGGAGTCCGCGGGCATTCCATTAGAAAATAGAGGCTTGCTTCAGCTGCTGTCCAAATGTTAATGCTGGGGGAGACGTTGTTCCTACTGCTGTAGAGGCGCTAGAACTGGAGTCAGCGGGTCGAGTACTTGCAGCGCCTTCCGTGCTGCTGGCGTGCGCAGGCCTGCCAGCACAGAGCGGATGGCACTCAGGACGGACTTGAGCATTGCCATAACCTGCAGTTCTTGGTCATGGCCGAGGTCTTGTCCTTTCTCCTGATGAACAGTAGACGCAGAACAAACCAATTAAACCTTGGCCCTCAGTTCCCAGCGGCAGCGGAGGAACTGACTAAGGCGGTGGTCAGACCTGTGATGCAGCGAAGGGTGCTTATAATCTCTGGCTCCGGACAGGCAGCCATAGGAATCTGAACCTGGCAACGTTTAACGGTCGAACCGTACCTGGTGAGGCTAGCCTAGCAGTGCTGTTCGAGGAACTAGAGGGCATTAAATGGGGTGTCACAGGGCTTAGTGAGGTCGGAAGAAAACACGAGGCGTCATCATGATATTCAACCTAACTACGCCCACTGCAGGGCAAAGGAGAGCAGTATACAATTAACTGCTGTATCCTACCGGTACTCAACTATGGGGCAGAAACGTCGAGGCTAACGCAAACGGTTAAGCTTAAGGTAAGGACAACGCGGCGAGTTATAGAAATATGATAGGCGTAATGTTAAGACACCGGAAGTGAGCAGATAGGGTGAGCGAACAAACGCGGGTTAATGACATCCTAGTCGAAATCAACAGGAAGAATTGGGCTTGGGCAGGGCATGTAATGTGAACGAAAGACAACCGCTAGTCCTTATGAGTAACGGAGTGGATTCAAAGAGTAGCCAAGCGTAGCGGAGGGCGGCAGACACTTAGGTAGGTGGATGAAATAAAGAAGTTTGCAGCTATACGGTGGGCGCAGCTGGCAAAGGTCAAGGTTAATGGTTGCGTCTTGGGCGAGTTGTTTGTTTAAAGTCGACTTTATTTTCAGCAGCAAACGTCCACTGGACAGGAGTGCTGCTGAAGGCGGCCAGCAGAAAGCCTGAAAAAAGGCTTGACAAGGCCCGCACCCCGTGCAGATTACACCGACCCAGTGCTGACGTAAGAAGGTGTATGCAAATTAAAATAAAAATGAAAATAAAATGAAACAAAATACACAAGTCTGCAAAAATTAAACTCACGGCGAGTACAATTTCACTTCATGTATGAAAAAGAAACGATATATGGAGACAAGGGTTTACACTGCAAAAACTTAGGACAAATTCGTACTCTTTTTTTTTTGCACACTGGCCTTAAAAAAGGCTTGATAAGGCCCGCACCCCGTGCTGATGACAGCGACGCAGTGCTGACATAAAAACGCGTATGCAAATTAAAAGAGAAAATAAAAAAAAGAAACAAAATACACATGTCAGCAAAAATTAAACTCCGGCGAGTACAATTTCACTTCATGTACGAAAAAGAAACGATATAGTATGGAGACAAAAGTTTGCGCTACAAAAACTTAGGGCAAATTCATAGTCATTTTTTTTGCTCACTGGCCTTAAAAAAGGCTTGACAAGGCCCGTACCCCGTGCTGATAACAGCGACGCAGTGCCCATATAGAGAGAAGTTGTTCCAGACCTGAACGCTATCTCCTTGCCTCTGAAGGTTTATCGTTTTTTCTCATAATCAGGGAGGCGCCGCTCCCTTTTCGTGACGGCGATGGAAGTGGAGGACGTCAGGCCTCTTCTGAAACCCGGTGGGTCGGCGGCAGCCGCCCAGAGGAAGCGCTTCTACGAATCGAGCGAGGCAAGCAGCCAGGACACCGTGCTGTACTCAGCTACTAGCGAAGACTCCTCGGCGGTCGACGGGTCCTTCTCAGTGATGAGCAAGAAAGCCAAGAGAAGACTGCGTAAGAGTGAGGACTCGTCCTCATCAAGTACATCTACCGTCATCACGACGTGTGTTGCATCGGCGCATACAGTCTTGTTAGCGCCTGAAACGTCCACCGACAACCTCAACCTGCTGAACAGGCAAGCTGTGTCGGTGTTCCTCGAGGCTCGCGTCCCGGGGGTTATCAAGGACGTCAGGATCAACAGCCGAAGGAACCTCCTTGCCATCGATGTAACGGAGCGGAGCGTCTTGGAAAGTCTAGCCACCATCAAGAAGATCGACCGCTCTCTTGTTCTTGAAAACTGTGGCACAACCGCTGGCGTCGTTTACGACATCGATGCGACCATCTCTGACTCCGACCTGCCGATACTCATTAAACCAGCGACGAACAGCATCGAAATAACCAAGGTTGAACGCCTCGGCAAGTCAAGGTGCATCAAGCTCACTTTTAAGGGCGACTGTATTCCATCGCACGTGAAGGTTGGCCACTTTCGACATGCAGTTCGCCCATTCGTCCCGAAGCCGCTTCAGTGTCGGAAGTGCATGAAAATTGGACATGTAAGTGGTATTTGCAATAACACCATAGCATGCCCGCACTGCTCTGAACCACATAGCGGTGACAGTTGCCGCGCTACTGTCTTGAAGTGCGCCAACTGCCGTGGCCTTCATGACGCTTCTTCGAAAGTCTGTCTCAGCCTGAAGAAAGAACGGGCGGTGTTGAAGCAAATGGTGTCAGACCATTCAACGCACAGAGAGGCGGCAGCTATGGTGCGTCGGCGTCGTTCTCGTCGCCGACGGTCTACTAGCCAAAAGGCCGACCGCGGCAGGGAAGCCCCCATCGCTCCTGCTACTTGTCCTCCCCTTCCACCCAGTAATGTAAGCCCGGTGACTGGTGAAGCAGGAACGAGTTCTTCAGAGGTGACATGGCCACCATTGCCGAAGCCACGCTCGACCTTGGTGTCTGAGCAGGCACCACGTCCCCACTGTCCCCCGCCTAAAGCTGAGCGAGCCCAAGGCAGAGATCCAGTCTTATGTGAGGAAGTGCAGGTGTTCTCATCTTGAGGTCCCTTATGAACGCCATGCGTGTGATGCTGTCTAGCTTTCACTCGCCAGAAGCAGGGAATGCATTGAAGGTACTGGGCGCGTTAAACCCAGTCCTTGCAGCTTTCCAGTAGCAGACACAATGGCTCTCCCAGCATTACCATTTGAAAGGCAAGTCAGAGAAGCATCCATTTTCCGGTGGAATGCCCGTGGGCTCAATTCCCGCATTTCGGACATTCGCGAATACGTATTAAACACATATTTCCAATTCTTGTGATTTGTGAGCCCAATTTACAAAATCTCCTCGGAATTTCTGGCTATGAAGCGTTTGCATCCTCCACGCACAGGGGAAATAGCAAGGTCATCCTCTACATTCGAAGGGAGCTTACTTATGCGCACCATACGGTTCCCCCTCAAAACTATAACCAGTACGTCTGTTTAACGGTGAAAAGGCGCATCCTGACGTTTACGCTTGTGGTTGCGTACTTATCTCCAACAACAAGGTTTGACACCAACAGACTGAGGGACATGTAGGCTGTAACCTGGGTCTTGGATCATCACTGGTGACTTTAATGCGCATCACGCCACGTGGGGAGGGATCCGGATGAATTCGAAGGGAAGAAGTCTTGTCGGGTTTCGCCTCTGACCACGACCTACAATGCCCTAACGACGGTTCTCCAACGTACATTCGCGGACGGTCACGGTCTTACAGCAGTTGTCTGGACTTGGTGTTTGTGTCTCGGTGCTTTGCGAGAAGCGTCCGGTGGTCTGCCGACGTAGAAACGCATGGAAGGGACCACATCCTCACATATATTGTTATTCCTGGTCTCGCTGGATGCAGATCTGCCCAAAGTTGGCAACGAATAGACTGGTCTATGTTTAAAACCTTTATGGAAGAAACCTGAAGAGAAGACATTGGAACAGGCATTGAAGAGCGCATCAAGGAGGCTATGGAACACGCAAGACGCTTCTTCATTCCAATGCCAAAGATCTAGGCATTCGCGAATGTACCTTCTTTTCTCTATGGAAGAACTAGACGCCGCCATGGCCGGTTGCAGACTGTCTTCATCGCCGGGGCCTGATGAAGCAACAGACTCCGATGTGGAGCTGCGGCGCCTCCGATCGCTTCGCCTGCATCTTCGAGAGAGAAAATACAGGCGCACAATGTCGCTGCAAGACCTAAGGGATGCAAGACGCACAAAGAAGAAAATCCAGCGCAGAATTTAAATCTTGCAGGCTGACCGTTGGAAGGTATTCTGTGAATCACTGGATCCTCGAAAGCCTCTCTCACGAATCTGGAGTGTGGTGCGTGATTTGCGAACAACTCCTCAGCAGCCCCAATCATTCAAGTCTCTCACACTTCACCAAGGACGTAGCAAAGTGGAGATTGGTGAAGATTTTAGCGTACGAATAGCAGGTCTCAGGAACCGATCCACAACTCTGAATTGCTGCGAGGTGCCTAGATCTAGGAATTCGCGAATGGACCTTCTTTTCTCTATGGAAGAACTAGACGCCGCCATGGCCAGTTGCAGACTGTCTTCATCGCCAGGGCCTGATGGAGTAACATACTCTGCACTTGCAAACCTTGGTCAGGAGGCTCGACGTGTTATTTTAGAGCACTTCAACCCACCATAGTGTGCGGGTACAGTTTCGGACGCGTGGAAATCAAGTCGTCTGGACCCAGTCCTTAAAACTGGAAAATCGCCATTTGACCTAACATCGTATCGTCCAATCGCATTAGCTAGTTGCGTGGGCAAACTCATGGAAAGGATGGTACTTACCCAATTTGAGTGGTATCTGGAGCGCTATCAAATATATCCAGATGTAATGTCTGGGTTTCGGCGGGGACGTTCGTCTATTGATAACGTGATTGACCTGGTGTCATCAGTCCAACATCAGAAGCACCTGAAGCGCTTGACCGCGGCGTTGTTTCTGGATGTTTAAGGGGCGTATGATAACGTCACTCATCAAGCTATTTTGGACTCTATGGAAGCTGCAGAACTTGGTGGTCGCATGTTCTGCTGGATACGGAGTTATCTATCGAACAGATCACTATTTATGCAGACTGAGGATGGACCAACATCTTCACATTACACTTCCCGTGGGGTCCCACAGCGTGGAGTACTTAGCCCAACGCTTTTCAATCTTGCGCGTGTCGGCCTTATCGATGTACTACCACAGTCGGCGGGAGTCGCAGTCTATGCAGACGATATTTGTATCTGGGCATCAGGAGGTACGCGACCACAAGTTCGAGCAAGGCTTTAAAAGGCGGCAAGCATTCTTGCGGCCTACATCCGCCTACAAGGCCTGAAGATTTCTACTGAAAAATGTTCCATTGTTGCCTTTACACGAGAGAGCACGTCCCATTACCCCGTATGCATAAATGGGTCAACAATACCTTACGAAAGAAGCCATCGCTTCCTCGGAGTAATCATCGATCGTAATCTAATTGGAGCCCACATGTCTCGTACATGAAAAGGCGACTGACATCGATCGTTCACGTTCTCTCCTTTCTCGGAGGGAAGTCGTGGGGAGCATCAGTGCAGTCGATGCTCCAGCTGTATACCGCACTATTCATGGGATTCCTTCGGTACAGTATCTCTGCACTAGGAAACTTGAGGAAATCGAAGATACTGTACCTGCAAAGTGCTCAGACTCAAGCTTTGCGGACGTGCCTAGGACTGCCAAAATGCGCGTCTACAGCCGCAACAGTCAGGCTCAAGCTCTGCGGACGTGCCTAGGACTGCCAAAATGCGCGTCTACAGCTGCAACAGTACTCATAGCTCAGGAGAATCCAGTGACTGCTTATGTTACAATCGAAGCCTTGAGAGCGCATATTCGTCACCTTTCTCGGATTGCCGCACACCATCTTGCCAGTCTTCCTGCTAACCGGCCAAGTACATCATTTGCGAAAATTATTGATGCCCATCGCGACTTCCTACTAAACCAATTTACACCAGCTTCTAGACCGTCTTCTCCTTTATGGAGTCTGCACCAACCTCGTGTGCTTCTTTCTATACCGGGCATCAAAAAGAAGGCTGATTTATCGACGGCAGCACCAAAACAAACAACTCTAAAAAATGCATCAGAAACACGGACACCGACTTCACGTGTACACCGATGGCTCAGTGACCCCTTCCAGTTCCTCAGGCTCCGTAGTCATCCCCGCAAGGGCCATAGTTAAGAAAGTGAAAACAACACACCGGACAAACCGACTGAAGCAGAACTTACTGCTATTCGTGTCGCCACTGAGCATATCAGTGAAGAAACACCCCAGCAGTGGTCTGTTTTCACTGATTCAAAGGCAGCCCACCAAGCGTTACATTCTGCCCTTCGTCATGGGTACCATGAGCAACTTGCCGCGGAAATCCGAGAACTCAATCACAGAGCCATCAACAAAGTGCACGATATTGTTTACCAATGGCTGCCAGGACACAGCGGCATCGTAGGCAACCACCGCGCGGACGAGGCCACGCGAACTGCTCACCATGAGGGCGATTGTGTGTCCATCCCCATCTCGAGAGCCCACGCAGCGGGTAGGCTTAGACCACTGTCGCGGGACATCACGCTTGCTGCGTGGAATTCAGGCCAATTCTCGCATTCGCGTTTAAAGACCTTGGACCCAGATCTGAAGCTTCTGCTTGCATCCGGCCTACCACGACGTGAAGCAACTTTGTTGTGTCGCGTGTGGCTTGGTGCAGCATTCAGTAAGCACTACTCTTTCTTAATAGGTATGGCTTACAGCCCTGCATGTGCCATCTGCGGGTGTGATGAGACTATAGCCCATAATAACAGAAAAAGAGGAGCACGCGCCAAAAGAGAAAAAAGGGGAAACAAAGACGTTTAGGGGCCCGTACGGGTCCCTTGTTCATAATGGCAGCGGATGGGCGAAGGTGGTGACTTATGTACGGTGCAGGTGGCGTAATGAGCATGCGTATATATCAGGAAGATTACCCTTTGTTCGGTTTAAAACGTGTGGTGTCGTTCGGATGTGAAGTGATTCCAGAAGTAAGCGGGACGATAAATACTTCTCCGTCGCGACGACAGGCGTTGTTCCAATCGATGGCATGTGATGCAGCTTGATAATGTTCCGCCGAGGCATTTTCTTTCGTGCGGCTTTTGGCGACGTCATTTTGATGTTGTTTTAAGCGCCTGATGAAACTGCCTGATTCGCCGATGTATGCAGCTTTGCAGTCCTTGCAGAGAATCTTGTACACCACTCCGGGGAATGTTTCTTTCAACCCAGTCTTTAACTCTTACAAGTTTTTGCTTCAGCTTACTTGGTGGCACGTGGGCGATGTGGACATTATAGTCCTTGAAGACCCTGGCTAAGACTTCGCTCACTCCTGGAGCGTAGGGATGCTTGCCCGCTTGGTTCTTTCTTCGGTGGCCGTTGTTTCCACGTTTCGACGTGAACAGCGGCGTTCTGCAGTCATTATCATATTTTTCGGGTACCTGTTGTTGGCAAGATCTTCCCTCACAATATTTAGTTCGGATCTGAGTGTACCTGGGCTTGAACAAAGGTGGAAAGAGCGGCCGAAAAGTGCGGATGCAACGGAGCGTTTATGCGCGACAGGGTGCGCCGAATGAAAACTCAGGTACCGACTAGTGTGAGCGGGCTTGCGGTACACGCACGTTGCGAGCCCATTGCGTGTTCTTTGCACGAGCACGTCCAAGAAGGAAATGGAGCCATTCTGTTCTTCTTCTTTGGTGAATTGAATTCTCGGCTGAAAGGAGTTCAGGTGCTCAAGGAAACGGCTTGCATCCTGTCGGCGAATCACACAGAAACAGTCATCGACGTACCAGAGAAGCAGTTTAGGGGCTGGATGAAATGAAACAAGCGCCTCTGCTTCAATGCGTTCTAGAGCAATGTTTGCGCACACGACGGAGACGGAAGCACCCATGGCTGCACCAAACAGTTGTTTGTAGTGCTGTTTCGTGAAGACAAAATACGTGTCGTGCAAGCAGAATTCGAGCAGGCGACAAAGGTCAACAACCTCAAAAGGCGTACGTGAAGGCAGCGAAGCGTCGTTTTCTAGAAGGCGTTTGCAGGATGAAACTGCGAAGTCTACCGGGACTGACGCAAACATTGACTTCACGTCGTAAGAGACTAGGACATCCACGCCGTCTATAGTGACATCTCTAAGCTTGTTGACGAAGTGGGAGGAGTCCTTTACATACATCGTTGTTGTTCCAATCAGAGGGCGA
The DNA here is from genome assembly GCF_052857255.1 of Amblyomma americanum. NCBI lineage: Eukaryota > Metazoa > Arthropoda > Arachnida > Ixodida > Ixodidae > Amblyomma > Amblyomma americanum. Next base: position 117,370,288 of record NC_135507.1, on the reverse strand, counting down.
AGCACTTGGTGCAAGTATCCGGAGAGCACGTAAAGTCCACAATAGGGCGTAGTGGTACGTCCGGTTCGTGCACGTTAGGAAGGCCGTATATGGCAGGTGCCGAACCGTTGTGGCACAGCAGCCGAAAATAGAGGTGCCTGTTCTCTGGTGGGATGAACTTGAAGACGTCGGAAAATATAGACTTTGCAGCTCTCTCTCTACATTCCTTCTGGGGTCACGTCTCACTTTTCCGTACGTCGCCTCGTCCTGGAGAAGCGTCGTCACTTTTTGGATGTAGTCCGATTGGTTGAGAACGACGGTTGAATTCCCCTTGTCAGCAGGCAGGACGACGATGTCTTCGTTCTCTTGGAGCCTTTTCAAGGCATGCATTTCAGGGGAAGTCAACGTTTCTGTTTTCTTCCCGCAACGCTTCGAAAGGACCCCGATGGCACGGCAACGAGCTTCTTCCCGCTTACCGGGGTCAACCTTGCGGACTGCCTGCTCCACAGCACAGGCCATTCTACCCCCGTTTGGCTGGGCGCCGGTATTGAAATTAAGACCTCGGCTTAGGAGGCTCAATTCTGCTGGGTCCAGGCGGTGGGAAGATAGGTGGTGTATCCCAAATGCAGCAGGAGAAACGACGCTGTGATCCAGCAACGAACAGACTGGGCTTCTTGAGCTCTGCTTCTCTCTTGACGGGACATGGCAGCAGCACTGTTAGTCTCAGTGCCAGCGCGGCATACGTGGCCTGGGCATCCCACCTGGGAGGGTTAACATCGAACACTACGGGGTACAAAGGCACATACATAGCCCCACTGTCAGCCTTTTCAGGCTGCTGTTCAGGCTGCTGTTGGCGTGAAGCAGGACGCTGGAAAAATCACTGTTGAGGCAATCGTCCAGCACGCGTTGCGCGAAGAAAACATCATTTTCCAGGCGCTTGATGGTGCACCTGGTATCCATTAAACGGGCTTGAAGTAGACGCTTCTCAGCTTGCGCAATCACTTGCCTTCCAAAAGGCGTACAGACCCGAAGTGGCAGTCTAAGGGACTTGGGAATAAGGCCATGGTTCTTGCAGCGCAAATTGAAGTGCAGATGGCACAGAAAAGATGCCGAACTTGTCTTGAGCGTGACGAAATTCCGGATCTTCGTTATTACGGCTTGCCCATATTTTCCGCGGAGAGCAACGTAGTCGAGGGTTTGACGGAATCCCGTCTGCCAAGAAGGGAACGTAATAACAGAAAAAGAGGAGCACCCGCCAAAAAAGAAAAAAAGATAAAAAAGACGTTTCGGGGCCCGTACGGGTTCCTTGTTCACAATGGCAGTGAACGGGAGAAAGTGATGACTTATGTACGGTGCAGGTGGCGTAATGAGCATACCTAAATCTCAGGAAGATTACCCTTCGTTCGGTTCAAAGCGTGTGGTGTCGTTTGGATGTGAAGTGATTCTAGAAGTAAGCGGCACGATAAATACTTCTCCGTCGGGATGACTGAGGCGTTGTTCCAATCGATTGCAAGTGATGCAGCTTTCGAAGCGTTGCGGGAAGAAAACAGAAACGTTGACTTCCCCTCAAATGCATGCCTTGAAAAGGCTCCAAGAGAACGAAGACATCGTCGTCCTGCCTGCTGACAAGAGGAATTCAACCGTAGTTCTCAACCAATCGGACTACATCCAAAAAATGACGACGCTTCTCCAGGACGAGGCGACGTACGGAAAAGTGGGGCGTGACCTCAGAAGGAATGTAGAGAGAGAGCTGCAAAGTCTTTTTTCCGACGTCTTCAAGTTCATCCCACTAGAGAACAGGCACCTCTATTTTCGGCTGCTGTGCCACAACGGTTCGGCACCTGCCATATACGGCCTTCTTAATGTGCACGAACCGGACGTACCACTACGCCCTATCGTGGACTTTACGTGCTCTCCGGATACTTGCATCAAGTGTTTCGCCCTCTGATTGGAACAACAACGATGTATGTAAAGGACTCCTCCCACTTCGTCAACAAGCTTAGGGATGTCACTATAGACGGCGTGGATGTCCTAGTCTCTTACGACGTGAAGTCAATGTTTGCGTCAGTCCCGGTAGACTTCGCAGTTTCATCCTGCAAACGCCTTCTAGAAAACGACGTCTCGCTTCCTTCACGTACGCCTTTTGAGGTTGTTGACCTTTGTCGCCTGCTCGAATTCTGCTTGCACAACACGTACTTTGTCTTCACGAAACAGCACTACAAACAACTGTTTGGTGCAGCCATGGGTGCTTCCGTCTCCGTCGTGTGCGCAAACATTGCTCTAGAACGCATTGAAGCAGAGGCGCTTGTTTCATTTCATCCAGCCCCTAAACTGCTTCTCCGGTACGTCGATGACTGTTTCTGTGTGATTCGCCGACAGGATGCAAGCCGTTTCCTTGAGCACCTGAACTCCTTTCAGCCGAGAATTCAATTCACCAAAGAAGAAGAACAGAATGGCTCCATTCCCTTCTTGGACGTGCTCGTGCAAAGAACACGCAATGGGCTCGCAACGTGCGTGTACCGCAAGCCCGCTCACACTGCTCGGTATCTGAGTTTTCATTCGGCGCACTCTGTCGCGCATAAACGCTCTGTTTCATCCGCACTTTTCGGCCGCTCTTTCCACCTTTGTTCAAGCCCAGGTACACTCAGATCCGAACTAAATATTGTGAGGGAAGATCTTGCCAACAACAGGTACCCGAAAAATATGATAATGACTGCAGAACGCCGCTGTTCACGTCGAAACGTGGAAACAACGGCCACCGAAGAAAGAAGCAAGCGGGCAAGCATCCCTACGCTCCAAGAGTGAGCGAAGTCTTAGCCAGGGTCTTCAAGGACTATAATGTCCACATCGCCCACGTGCCACCAAGTAAGCTGAAGCAAAAACTTGTAAGAGTTAAAGACTGGGTTGAAAGAAACATTCCCCGGAGTGGTGTACAAGATTCTCTGCAAGGACTGCAAAGCTGCATACATCGGCGAATCAGGCAGTTTCATCAGGCGCTTAAAACAACATCAAAATGACGTCGCCAAAAGCCGCACGAAAGAAAATGCCTCGGCGGAACATTATCAAGCTGCATCACATGCCATCGATTGTTACAACGCCTCAGTCATCGCGGCGGAGAAGTATTTATCGTCCCGCTTACTTCTGGAATCACTTCGCATCCGAACGACACCACACGTTTTAAACCAAACGAAGGGTAATCTTCCTGAGATTTACGCATGCTCATTACGCCACCTGCACCGTACATAAGTCACCATCTTCGCCCACCCGCTGCCATTGTGAACAAGGGACCCGTACGGGTCTGAAACGTCTTTGTTTCCCTTTTTTCTTTTTTGGAGAGTGCCCCTCTTTTTCTGTTATTTTGTTCCCTCCTTGCCAGACGGGATTCCGTCAAACACTCGACTACTATAGCCCACATTCTTTGTGAATGTCCTGCCTACAGCGCCGAAAGACAGTCTCTCTGCCGTGCACAGGAGCATCTAGACCTGCGCCCACTGACGGAAACGAAGATTCTCGGCCACTGGCCGCGGCGGTCGTTGGCGGTGAAGGCCTCCAAGGCACTGCTCTACTTTTTTAGTACTTCTGGCCTGCACGATAGGCTGTGACTTCACTGAACGCTGTGTCTTTGCGCAGTGACTTTAATTTGCTGCAACTCTTTTCTCCATCATCTTTTTCTCCCCTGACCCCTTTCCCCCGTGCAGGGTAGCAAACAGGCTATTCTTCTGGTTAACCTGCCTGCCTATCCTCCTCCTCCTCCTCCTCCTCCTCCTCCTCCTCCTCCTCCTCCTCCTCCTCCTCCTCCTCCTCCTCCTCCTCAGTGCCGACATAAAAAGGCGTAAGCAAATTAAAAAGTGAAAAAAAGGAAATGAAACAAAATACACATGCCAGCAAAAATTAAACTCACGGCGAGTACAATTTCACTTCATGTATGAAAAAGAAACGATATATGGAGACAAGGGTTTACACTACAGAAACTTAGGACAAATTCGTACTCTTTTTTTTGCACAGTGTAATAAAGAAAAATGTCAAGGCAATAACAGTGCAAGGAGCAAAAAAACAAAAACATCAGGTACGGAAAAATGTAGCTAACAAGTAAGTTTACTTATGCAAACTAGGAGGCTATATGCTCGAGAAAAAGCAATATTGTACATGAAAAATACAGAGCATTTCACAAGGCACGTTAGGAATGTGCAAGGAAATCAGAATTTAACACAGTCGGCAAGGTGTACCGTAGCATCCGGCGACCGTAATTTGTTTGCGTGCACGGTATCTGCTACCGTTCCGAGGTCCTTGTGTCATAGACAGTGCGACGCAATTTCAGAGCCGCAAGTTCCTTGAGGTAAGGGTCATTTTTCTTCATCGAGGTTTGATAGCATGAGGCAGCAGTGAATTGTAAAGATTAGGAAGTAGGACTAGACCTTGTCTCTCAAAAATTGGGTAGAAATGATGCGCACAACTTTCTTATGCTACTTATGTATTTTGGTGATATTCGTAGCAGCGGTAGCACCCCACACTATGTAGCAACATCTTAGTGTGGAGAAAAGCAGGCAATTACAAAGCAATAATTTTGTTTCGCGGCAACAGAAAACGCAAGCGCGATATTATTCCGACGCTACGAGATATTTTGGAGCAAGTCATTTGAACGTGAGCGTCCCATGACATGTTTTCTTGGAAAAGAACTCCGAGACTTTTGACGACGAACACCATTTCAACGTTGGATCCAGCAAGGCCAAGATTGAAGGCTGCGCTCGCCGGTTTGTTTTTCGGGCAGTATAAAACTGCTTTTGTTTTCGAAACATTTTTAAGTAGAGCGTTTACCACGCTCCAGTTTGTTAAAAGCGCAAGTACATTGTTTGCTTTATAATTGAGTTCGGTTAAGCTCGGTTGAGGAAAGAAAAGACTGGTGTTATCGGCATATACTATAAATCTAGTATGATCACTAATGTTTACTAGGTCATCTACGTAAATGTTAAAGAATAATGGGCCAAGAATGCTGCCTTGAGGAACACCACTCCGGAGACGTGTAAAATTTGAAGTTTAGCCATTTACTTGTACTTGCTGCTGTCGATTTCTCAAGTAACTTTGCAAAAGCATCAGAAATATGCCTCGAAAACCGTAGTGTACAAGTTTAGCTAAAAGTGTGGTATGGTTAATTCGATCGAAGGCCTTCGAGAAGTCCACGAAAATACCCAGCACATGGTGTTGTCGCTCAAAACAGTCTAAAATGATTTCCTTTTGTGTTAGTAACGCGGTCTCAGTAGAACGGTGCTTTGTAAACCCAAGCTGCATAGGCGTTAATATCTTGTGCTTAGCGAGAAAACTGTTTATCTTTTGTGCATCAATTTTTCAATGCGCTTTGAGAAGACTGGTAGGACTGATATCGGTCTATAAGTGGGCATGTTGTTTTTGTCTCCTCCTTTAAAAATGACAAACACTTTTGCCATTTCTAAGCGACATGGAAAATGCCCTGTCGAAAAGGAAACGATGATAACATGTTCTATCAGGGGCGCTAAAATATCAATGGCGTGCCTAATCGGTTGAATCTTCACGTCATCAACATCGACACATCTACTTGTTTTCAGGGGCAAGAACACTTCTTTGATTTCAGGCACAGTCACCGGTAACAAAAATGCACTTTCGGCTGTCCTATTCTTCAGATAACTCATGCAATTGGGGTCATGCTTACTGCATGCCACAGACACAAAAAAATGATTAAATGCTTCAGAAAGTTCGTGACAGATAAGGGTTTTGTCACTGACAGTCAACTGAGTTGGGCAGTCACTATGGTCTGAATGGCGACTTAAAACAGAGTTCAAACGCTTCCTCATGAAGTCAGATCGCTTGGTTGTATCATTGTTGAACAAGTTTTCAAAGTAATGCATCTTCTACGCAAAAGCTTGTTCGTTTTATTTCGTTGTTTCTGAAACGATTTAAGGTCTTCCGAATTTCTAGTCTTAAGGAAGCGCTCAAAGAGAGCGCTTTTTTCACGAATAGCCCTGAGAAATTCGAGTGTAACCCAAGGCTTGCATGCTAATCGCGGTCGAGTTTTCCTCACATACGGAAAGCAACTGTCGTAGCACGCTTTAAGTTTTTCTATGAACAGTTCATATGCCTCTCCAGCATGTTTAGAACGAAAGGCTTCATGCCAATCAATTTTAGACAGGCAGTTACAAAATAGTTCAATCGTTCTATTATATCTCTAAATCTCTGTCTTTTCTTTGTTTTTTTCGGCCTAACGCCCGGCCACCACTTAGGCTCGCCACCGCTTGGGCTCGCGGCGACGAAGAAGAGGAAGCGAGAGGCACGCGCTCGTTATAACGCATCGTCGCTACTGGAAGAGCGGGCGCGGCCTCGGAGGCGCCTGACTCGCAACCGGAAAATAAATGTGGCCTATGTTGGCACGCGCTACTCCCTCCATGGTAGCCATATTCCAGACGTTACCCGTGGTCGCCAACCTCCACTCGCGTATTCGTGCATTTTCGGCATACCTTCCTTTCATGGTTAACTTTCTCCGCCTTCCAGGCCAACTGCCCTCAAGCTGCATGGTTCCAGTGGCGACCGTCCATTGGTTGCGCCTTTTTACGATGTTGCCCTCCTCCATCTATGATAACATCATTAGCGTGGGACTCCTCCCTTCATGTCATGCCTTGCTTCTTATTTGGTAGCCACACACTGAATTTCGCCAACAGCTGCTACGACCATTACTATAGCTATTACTTTGTTTCGCGCTTCTTTAAGATGGACTACTACTACGACAAGAAACGCAAGAGCGGGCGCTGAAGAGTTGTCGCTGTAAAAAAAAAAACTGATGCAAAATGTCGATGTCACTGCATCATCATCAGCCTGACTACGTCCACTGCAGGGCAAAAACCTTTCTCATGTCTCTGCAATTAACCCAGTTCTTTGGCAGCTGCAGACACCGTATGCCCGCAAATTTCTTAATCTCATCCGCCCACCTAATTATCTGCCGTCCCGGCTTCGCTTGCCTTCCCTTGGAGTCCACTCCGTTACCCTTAAGGGCGAACGGTTATCTTGCCTTAGCATTACATGCTCTGCCCAAGCCGATTTCCTCCTTTTGATTTAGACTAGGACATATAGCCAATCTACTTTTCATCGAGGACATGAAGTTATAAGCGACCCGTTTGAATGATAACTGCTGGAGCTGATCTATCTTTCGAATTAATTGAAATATTTGGCCAATGGTATGGAATTGAACTGGCCCGACAATCTTCCCTTTCGGAATATTTATTTTTCTGTTTCATTATCTGGCGTGATGGCTGAAACAATACATCTAGTTTGTGAAAAGATCAGTGAGCGGAGCCACGCAGGCAAAGGTTCCTGCACTAGGGTGTTTTTGTTTGTGTAAAACAAATAGAATAATCTTCACCGTACGTTGTGCGCAGTCTCTAACTGTCCCCATTTAGGGAATTTGAGAGTGGAGATACTTGCTGTTCCCTCTTGCGACAGTAGTGTAATAATAAACGATAACGGGCACTCTGTTTACTTAAATAATAGGAGCGTTTATAAGTTTATTAAGGCCTGGTGATTGCAGTATACACAGACACGAAAACTGCATTTTTTGAAAAAGAGATATAAAACTACTTTCAATTGGCTTTCTATGCCGCCACGATATTTTGTAACAGCGCTTTCCATCGGCGGTGTGCGGAGAAAAGGTGTGGTCATTGCATGAGTTCCAAGCAAGGTTTGAGTCAATTTTGACGGTTCTTCAGGTCATTCAAGGTTGTTCTCGTGCGCCAGATTTGTCAAACGGTGAAATCAGAGAGGGAATGTGGAGATAAGCAACACTTGGCTTAATGTTACTAAGATGATACAAACCCATTAAGGACTGCTCGTTCCCGAAGTTCCTTAATGTGTCCAGGATTAACCGCGAAAGCTTACACAAAAAGTTTCAAGTCGCTTTCGAAAAGAGTGAAACCACTCAAGGCTACCACAGTCAGCATTTCTTTTCGTTTAACCAAAAAGGGTGTTGGTGGACTTTTCCGCAATGAATTATAGCAGGCACAGTCTATTCACAGAAAAGAAAATCTAGTAGCGACCCCGAAAGGCAGGCAGCCTGCGTTAAGTACCCCACACAGGAGCTATCGTTACCGGAGCCGCTGGAAATAGCTCCCGACCCAGGTCGATCTTACGTCCTCTGCAGGGTGCCTGACGACGATCGTAACCTCTCGGTTTTTACACCTTGCCCTAAGAGCGGGTGGCAGCACTGGGAGCCGTGTGGCACTTAGTCAATCGAAGGCCAATTTTACGGCATAGCAGCGCTGTGCAAATGGGGAAGAGTGGGTTACTTACGGCCTTCGTTCAGGGAGAAGCATACTGCGCTCTTTGCAGACTTGGAGCAGTAGCTCTTCTTAGAGATAAGCTCGTCTGAAGACGTTATGAGAATAGTCCCGTTTTTTCTTTCTACCTGTTTGGAAAGACTTTGGAGTGAGATTGGGATGTCTGACTTGGAATTGCTTATCGTTCTTTGTACTGTTTTATATAGGTAGGTTTTTGCTGAACCTTGCCCACGTGAAACACGTTAAAGCTTATGTCACAACCAAAACTTGCCATTTCAGCTGCTGTTGGGATAGGCACCTTTCAGGCGGACTAGGAATGGCCCACTTTATATTATGCCAAGTAATGTTTACATTTCAGCCACTGAATACAACATCTTGAGAAAAAGAACGCAAAACAACGACAAAAGGAGAAAGAGCGAGAACGAAAATAACTTTTGGTGTGTTATTTTTTTCGTCCGTATTTTTGTGCTGTTTTTTTGTAGCCAATATTCCTGTCCTAGCCCAGGTGAGCCTAGACCGTGTGGGAACTGGATTGCACTTGATTGGAAACAGGATTAGATTATGAAAGAGGTGTTTACGATCCACTCGTCATTGTCATTTTCACCCCGATTAGGGTCTGAAAACGTACGATAGTTGTTTTTATTAGTGTTTTCATATTGTGGTTCTCTCAGTTTAATACTAAGTGTCTCTAAATTTCTTCCATTTTGTAACATGACTTATTGTTTGCTTCTTTATTTATTGATGTGTACTTTTGTTTGTTAGATGCAGCTAGGTGTGCACTGAAGATCTTGGTTTCATTATTTATTAAACGATAAGTAACTGAAAAGCACAGCGCTGTCGGAACTGCTGTATCCTCACCCGACTGGCCCTATTCAAGTCTGCTGGTGATGGTGGTGGAGATAGACATTTCATTTGATAAAGAGCTTTGCGACCCCCGAAATGGGAGGGACCGTCCAGGACTCCTACGGCCTTAGATGTTTTGACCGCCCAGAAAAAAAACTGTCTTTAATCATCTGGACTTGAGCTCGAGAGCATGACCTTGCTGTGACCGGGTTGTGGGCTTTGAATTTTCAGGGTGGCCTGCATGCTTTGCCACGACCATGTTGTGTGTACAGCTTGGGATGTTCCCCGCATACCGGCTATTTGTTTTTGTGTAATGTAGCGTGTGTATGTTATGAAAGAAGCTAAGTGTGGGTATGTGTTCGTCTGTAGCTGCCTCCAAGCTGCGGCTGCTTCCGGCGTCAGCTTCTTGTGTGGTGGAGAGTTGGTTCGCAGATTTAGCTCGTGGTGTTAAAGGATCTCAGTGTAGTGTTGTGGGGCCAGTTCAGGGGCGCTGAGTCTTCTTTCGGGGTCCGGATAGAAAGACCTTGGTCTAAAGCGTGGATAAGCTTATTACCGCTTTGACTTGCTGCCTGGGGCGCTATGCTAGAACGCCTGAGTTTGGCTAAACTTGGGATTTTTCCGACCTCTGGTGACGCCACAGATTGAATAAAGTAATGGTATCAAAGCATAAAATTGAACCCTCAGCACGTTTCGGGTTTCATTGGGTCATATGAATATACTCCGGGGTCATCATCTCATGAGCGTCACCTCCTGGGCTTCATGGGCGGTCACAAAGCTCGAGACACGGGATCCGGCCACCGATGCACTCCTTTACTTTGAGTCTCGTTCCACCGAGTGCATTTCCGGTTCAAATAAGTTATAAAAACGATCGATTAGTGCATTTGTATTAAGAACTTATTAGAACTTTGTAAGCATTTTATAGTATCTAACACGTGAATGTTGTATACTATAAAATTCAAACTACTATTCCTATTCCTTCCAACCAATCTCAAAGTTTTGACAATAGATGATACTTTCCCTTTGAAGGATTCCAGAAAAGTTGTTGAATATACAGTAGCTGAAAGTGGTGCTCTCATGCCTTTTTCGGTCGATATTAAGGACCTTTATTACTCTCTTCACATGACAAGCTGCTTTTGTGCGTTGAAAGGAGTATTTACTCGTTCGGATCCGTCTCTTTTCAGAATTTTATTAGTAGCTCTGTGATCGGCTTCCTAGAACTTTTGACAGTTTACCTTAACTCTACTTTTTTTTTCATGGGATGATAGTACTTTTATTCAAAAAAGCGGAGTGCGCATCGGATTCTGCATTGCTCCAATCCTAAGCGATATTTTTCTCACCCATCATGACCGACTGCTAGAAGTGCAGCTTTATTCGTCAGCTCCTGTTAAGGTCTTCAGATTCGTCGACGACTACCTAATGCTGTGGTCAGTAACGAGAGTACTTGTCGTAATGCCGTTTCAGATGTGCTTTTTTCTTTGAGCAGGGCCTCGCGCCCCTCGTTCTGATCCATGAGTTACCTGAGAGTGTATCTTTACGCTTTCTTGACTTAAGGCTATTGAGGGCAGAAAACCACCTCTGTTGGCGGTACGAACCAAGAGGGGGCAAGTCCCTGTTGCCTTACAGTTCCGCTCACTCGAAGATCGCTAAGCGAAGCATCGTGAGCCTATGCTTCACAAATGCCCTTATGAAATCCTGTCCACATTCTATGGGCCAAAGCCTCAAAGAGCAAACTCATCGGCTGGTAGAAGCTGGCTACACCGAGCATCTGCTGTCTCAGCAGCTGGCTCCCTCTTGAAGAAACTCAAAGGAAGCGATGGGAGTGCTGGCCCAGACCACCAACACAAGGAAGGTTGCTGTGGTGCCTTACTTGCACAACCTTTCTCACAGGTTCAAAAAGATCGGCAAGAACCAGATGTCCGTGTTGTGTTCTCGGCGCCCGACAAACTATCCAAGCTTTGTCGCACAGTGAATGCCCCAGTGTTGCGAGGACCAACCTGCCCAGTCAAACACCAAGCACATTTCGTTCCTTGCGAAGTTGGTGCGGTTTATAACATTTCTTTGAGCTGGGGCATGGTTTACGTGGTTCAAACCGTGCGTTGCCTCAATGAGCCTCTTATGGAGTATTCCAATGATGTTTACAAAACTTTAAAGAGAAACCTTGGAGTCCACTGCCTAAAGTACCCCTCAGATTCCTGTGAGCCCTTTTCCATGAATGCACTGTCATCGCGAAGAATGCACATCAACTCACACGTGAAATTATAGAAGCCGCCCACATTCTAAAGCTAGGAGAAGATTGTGTGAGGACATCATCGATAGCTGTAACAAAACGGGAATTAGAATATTTGAGCCAGGTTTCGTTGGAGTAATTAGGTAGTCGTATCCTAACCTAGATATTTTACTGGATGGGTTCTGAATTCAACCTTTGGTTCTTATTGGCCCTTTTTGCACCGGCTTTTCCTCCTGTTTTAGTGGCCTTTTTGACTCTTTTAATGAATTTCAATTGTCATTCTATTTTTAGCAGCCCTTTTTGGAACTATTAATGTATTTTTCACTGTGCTTTTAACGGCCTTACGGCTTTTTATTTTTTTTTTCATGTTGTTATCGCCCGTTGTAATTTATTACTCTGCGGCTGCCTTTCGGCGCCATTCTTTACCAGTCGTTACCTTTTATTCACTCCCAGGTGCGCATTGTTATCTCCTGTATTTTCACCTCAGTTATCCTTCGGTCGCGTGCAAACCAAGCTGCTGCTTCCCATGTATTCCTGCCCACTTTCCCTATATATATTGTGTCCCTCAGCAATAAGGAACTAGTTGAAGTCAGCGCTGTGTCATTATATCTGCCTCTGTCCGTGTCTTAAGGTGCGCTGTTTTTTAGTTTATTATTTTATTTTATTTAAAACATACTGCAGTCATTGAAGACCAAGCAGGAATGGCAATACAGGTCACAAAAATGCAATTCAGCGCCACCATTGGGAAGCAATCACAAATTATAAAACGAACAGGGTGCAGTGCAAACACATGATATAAAGTAGAAAAAGGGGAAAATGAATCGGCAACAATATATATATATATATATATATATATATATATATATATATATATATATATATATATATATATATATATATATATATATATATATATATATATATATACCAAAAGTGATTTCTGGCAGCTGATTTGGTCAATATAATATAAAATCACCAAAAATTGAAGAAACATAACAGGATTTAATTCACGACGTTTCGGCTGGAGGACCAGCCTTTTTCGAGTGTAGTACAGCGTTTGAAACACGCAGTTTTTATAGAGAATGCGCGAGGTACAAAGTTTACAAGTTTACAGCAAAGCACGAGTTCAGAACACTTGGGGGGGGGGAGGGAACAGACATTTTTTTAACAAAGGAAGAGAGAGAATCGGTGCAGGTGTTCCCTAGAGGCCGATTATTTTTTAAATAACAAAGGAACAATAGGATTAAGATAATAAAAATATAAAAAAAATATAAAAATATAAAAAAATATAAGAAAGGGAGATTCTTTCCCACCACCTCAGGGCTGCCTTGAAAAGGCCCTCGAGGTGTCGCTCCTCTCAGGATTTTGGTGACAAGCGTGAAGGGCTCCACCCCTGTACAAGGAGGAAGCTACATTCCAGAGAAACTGGTAGGTGGGGGGGAGGAGGGGGAGTAATGAGGATTGCAAACGAGGCCTCTAATAAAGAAAAAAGACGAAAAAAAAGAGAAAAAAAGGAAAGCAGTGAAAAAAGGAAAGAAGAGCCATTGTACAAGGCTTGGTAATATGCATTCAGAGAAGGGTGGTGGCAACACGAGAGAATACAAAATAGGACATTAAAGAAATGAAAAAAAAGGAAAAAAGAAAAAAAAAGAAAAAAAGGGGGGATTCTTTTCCACCGCTTCAGGGCTGCTTTGGAAAGGGGTGAAGGGCGTATTTTGGTGACAAGCGTGAAGGGCTTGACCCCTGTACATGCAGAAGGCAACATTCCAGAGGAACTGGTAGGGGGGAAGGGTGGGGGGTAAAGAGGAATATATATATATATATATATATATATATATATATATATATATATATATATATATATATATATATATATATATATATATATTATATATATATATTCGTACACTCGTATATTCGTAAGTTTTCGTACACTTGCTTCAAAAACTGTTACATTATCAGCGGAAAAAACATCTCTTGGAAGAGCATTCCACTGGGTGACAGTGCGTGGAAAAAAAGAATTTTTAAATCTGTTAGAAAGTGCAAAGATTGGTTCCAGGTTGTGACGGTGGGAGTGCCGAGTTTGACGACTCACACGTGGATGAATGAACAATTGCGGATTGATGCCAAGTTGGTGATTGTTGAGCAGATACAGAAACTGCAGCCTGGAAATCATTCGTCGGCTTTCTAACGTCAAAATGTTGTTAGCACTCATCAGAGACGATGGTGAATCTAATCGGCCATATGAACTGAATAGGAAACGGACGGCTTTTCTCTGTACCATTTCTAGTTTGGTTACGTTTTTCTTCAAGTAAGGGTCCCATACTACACAAGCATACTCCAGCTGAGGTCTGATTAGGGTATTGAATGCAAGCAGCTTAACATGGGAAGGGGCTGATCTTAATTTAAAATGAAGAAAACCTAGCTTCTTAAAGACTGATGCACAGGTTTTATTAATGTGGCTCGTCCAATTCAAGTGATTAGTTATCGTCACACCTAGGTGTTTATACTCGTCGACCGGAACTATTGGATATTCGTTGATTTTGTACAAAAATTGAAACGGGGTTTTCTTGTTAGTTACCTGAAGAAGGACGGGTTTTTCTCGGTTTAATCTCATAGACCAAAGGCTACACCACTGGTGTACAGCATTAAGGTTATTGTTCAAAGCAATTTGGTCATCGGTACAACGAATAGTTTTGAACAGAACGCAGTCATCTGCAAATAGCCTGATACTAACAGATGCGATGTCAACTGAGGCAACGATGTCATTAATATATATTAAGAATAAAACAGGGCCAAGGACACTACCCTGAGGGACCCCAGAGCCAACCGGTAAAATTTCAGAGGAGCAGCCATTGACGTGGACGAACTGTTTTCGGTTACTGAGGTAGGCTTGAATCCATTTCACTATCGGTAGAGGAAGACCAATGTTCTGAAGTTTTAGGATTAGTTTGCTATGTGAGATACGATCAAACGCTTTGCTGAAGTCTAGGAATATCATATCTATTTGCTCGGCCTTATCAAGAAAGGAGGCCACTTCGTGAATGGTAGTTACCAGTTGAGTAACAGTTGAAAGACCTTTCCGAAATCTATGCTGGAAACACGACAAAATATTGCTTTTCGAGAAATGCAATTATGAAGTTAGACACGATATGTTCCATGAGTTTACATATGCTGGAGGTTACTGAAATTGGACGATAGTTTCCAACATCAAGACGGTCACCTTTTTTGAAAACCGGAATCACTCGAGCCATTCGCCAGTCGTCAGGAAGAACATTGTTTCGAAATGATAACTGGAACAGATGAGTAAGAATATGAGCCAGGGGTTCCGCATAGCGACGTAGGAATACGTTAGGTACATTATCAGGGCCGACAGAGGTCTTCACTTTAAGGTTGAGGAGCATATTAAAAATACCTTCGTACGTAATGAAATCGGGTGATAGATCCGGGAGCGAATAATCAAACTGGACGTCATCGTGTGCCGTGGTGAAAACAGAGTGAAAGTACTGATTAAAGCAGTTGGAAATAACGGACGGGTCATGTGAACTGCAATTATTAACAGATAATTGACTCGGCTCTTTTTTAGTTTCGCTGAGGTACCCGCCAGAACTTCTCAGGTCTATCCTTTAAAAACCTCGGGAGTGAGTGAGTGAAGTATTTTACTTTTGCTTTGGATAAGTGAGAGGCTAGCGCAGTTTTAAGGGATTGATAGATGCTATTGATATGACCGCTACGTTTAGCACGTTTTAGTTTGCGATGGATATGAACAATTTCTCGTGTCATCCATGGGTTCTTTTTGTTAGTTTGTACACGTCTGTTTGGCACATGAGTTTCGAGGCAAAACTGTACAGTTTTCATGAAAGACTTCCATAATGATTTCACATCACCACATAGATTATCAGAAAAATGCCACAGGGTGTCCAAAATGGCTTGGTCATTGGCTCGTGAAAAGTTTTTGACAGTACGAACAGGTTGTTGCTTATGGCCTTGTCGATCTGCTATTCGAAAGGACAAGTTTACGACATGATGATCAGAGATGCCAGCGTCTACCGATACCGTATAGTCAGACACATTCCTGTTGATAAAGATTAAATCAAGAGTAGAACGGGCATTTCCAATTTCCTGAGTATAATCAGTTACAGTTTGCACAAGATCGCACGCGAGCATATCAGTCAGAAGGTTTTCAATAACATCAAAAACAGATTTTGGGTTACTCCAATTGATTTCGGGAAGATTAAAATCACCAGCAAGAATGAGGCGGTCTTTTTTAAGCAGGCATAAGTGATCGTAAAGCCTAAACAAATAATCAGTAGAGCACGACGGTGCCCTGTAAACAGCACACACTGTGAATAAATGGCTTCAACAATTTACTTGGATAATTAGGCTTTCATGATCTGGGATTTGATTAAGGACTATGCCGTTTAGGGGGTTTTTTAATACCACTGCTACGCCACCGCCCGTGTGGGTCGGTCGCGACGAAATATTTGGTGGGAGCTGGGTATCAGGACGGAATCACTTACAGCATCATGCAACCAAGTCTCAGTGATGACTGTTATGTGAGGGTCATGCACTAAAAGAAGGTACTCAAGCTTATCTGTCTTATTGAGGAGACTCTGGGCATTCACATTTAACACTCTCAGTTCTTGAGTATTTTCGCCTGCTTTCTGTCAGTCATTCGTGGAATTTGCTGCTGAAGGAATCGAGCGCTCATATTTTGTTTCATTTCGCGATGGAAGAGCCACACTCTCATTTCGTCCGTCATCCCAGACATACAACACGCCGTCAACTTTCAGCTTATCGTGAACAAGGCTCACGCGTTTCTTGGCATCACGTTCTCTCTTTGAACTTTCCCACAACAGTTTGCGTTTGCGCAGCGTACATTTGCTATAGTCATTTTGGACATAAGTATTCGACCCCTTCAGTTTTTTAGAATTTTGTAACACAGCCTGCTTTTCCGTGAAGTCTTGAATATACGCGATCACGGGTCTTCGGTTCCCTTGTCGTCCAAGACGATGTATGCGTGCAACAGATTTGCATTTTATACCAAGTTTTGTTTCAAAGATCCCAGTTATAACTGCATTTCTTAAAGTGTCTTCGTTTTCATCGGAATGCTCATCAATACCATATATAATAACGTTTGAGCGTCGGCTACGATCTTCGAGATCAACCAGTTTGGTCTTCTGCCATGCCATCATGTCTTTCTTGGCAGCGGTTGAATCTACGAGAGAAGCCACGTGTGGGGGATTAGATGACAATTCTTTCAGATGTTCGGTTAAAGAGCATAGCTGTGAATTAAAACCATGTAATAGTTGCTCGGTATCCTTGATACGTTTTTTTCATTTCTAGAATTTCACTACGTATTTCAGCCTGTCCATCCAAAATAGCGCGGCACAGATCTTCAACAGAAGGACCAAGGTTCTGCTCAACATCACCGCAGAGCAACATTTTACATGCAAGGAAACAGTCGTAAGCTAAGGTTAGACAGGTGTGTGGGCTCGGCACAACGATTAGTAGGATTTAATCACCAGCCCTTACTTTAGAGTAGGTGTAACTAACCTGTACAGCGAAAAGGAAGTTCATGGTCAGCGGTGTGGTCCCCATGGTTTCGCCGAGCCCACAGAAGAAATAGCGCTGTGGGTAGTCCTTTATAGCAAATTGCATCGGTGACGTCATGGTCATGCGCAGGTCATGCAGAGGGGGGAGAATCTTGCTTCCCTGGAATGGAGATGGCGCTTCAAGGCACGCGTCATGGATAGCGTTGATAACCGCTGGTCCACAGCACGTGTCTATGCAGGTTGATGATCCGGCGATCACTGACAGGAGCACCTGTACAGCGAAAAGGAAGTTCATGGTCAGCGGTGTGGTCCCCATGGTTTCGCCGAGCCCACTGAAGAAATAGCGCTGTGGGTAGTCCTTTATAGCAAACTGCATCGGTGATGTCATGGTCATGCGCAGGTCATGCAAAGGGGGTAGAATCTTGCTTTCCGGGAATGGAGATGGCGCTTCAAGGCACGCGTCATGGATAGCGTTGATAACCGCTGGTCCACAGCACGTGTCTATGCAGGTTGATGATCCGGCGATCACTGACAGGAGCACCTGTACAGCGAAAAGGAAGTTCATGGTCAGCGGTGTGGTCCGCATGGTTTCGCCGAGCCCACTGAAGAAATAGCGCTGTGGGTAGTCCTTTATAGCAAACTGCATCGGTGACGTCATGGTCATGCGCAGGTCATGCAGAGGGGGGAGAATCTTGCTTTCCGGGAATGGAGATGGCGCTTCAAGGCACGCGTCATGGATAGCGTTGATAACCGCTGGTCCACAGCACGTGTCTATGCAGGTTGATGATCCGGCGATCACTGACAGGAGCACCTGTACAGCGAAAAGGAAGTTCATGGTCAGCGGTGTGGTCCCCATTTATTTATTTATTTCATAATACTGCAGGCCACTGCTTGGCCCAAGCAGGAGTGAACATATAATGTTACATAACCAAAAGAATAAAGTTATTCAATATTAGCAGCACACGGAAACCAAAAGAATTAAACCAAAAGAACATACTTATACAATGTTAGCAGCGCACGGACACCAAAAAAATAAACCAAACGAATATACTTATACAATATCAGCAGCACACGTATACAAAACATACATATAATCAATATTAGCAGGTACATAGACGATTTAACGCATCAGAAAAATTTTGCGAGGAAAAAACAGATTCCGGTAACGAATTCCAATCTTGCACTGTTCTAGGGAAAAAACTGTATTTAAAACTGTTAGTTTTGGCGAAAAGGGGAGTAAGTGAATGTTCAAGAACGTTCCGAGTCCTTCTCACTAGAGGACGCTTAATGCACTCCGGAAGCTTCAGTTTATTTTTATCTGTTAAACTATTAAACAAGAATACCAATCTATTAATCTTTCGGCGGACTTCTAGTGTAGGAATGTTATTTGACATCATTAACTGTGATGGAGAGTCTTCCCTTTTGTATTTTCCGTATATAAACCTAATCGCTTTCCTATTTACTTTTTCAAGGACCATTATGTCCTTTTCGTGTACGGGTCCCAAACGACTGAAGCATATTCAAGTAAAGACCGCACACAAGTTTCGTAAGCCAATTTTTTCATGTGTGCTGGGGCAGTTTTTAGCTTTCTTCGTAAAACCCATAGCTTTCTCAATGCGGCTGTAGAAATATTAGTAATGTGTGACGACCATTTTAACTTACTGTCAAGTGTTACGCCTAAATATTTATATTGCTCAACTTCCAAAATCCTATTACCGCGAATAAGGTAAGGCAGCAAACTTGGAGACTTTTTCTAGTTATACGTAAGACAACAGTTTTTTCACTATTTAGTTCCATAGCCCATTAAAGACACCATTCTTCAATGGCAAAAACGGCTTTTTGTACAGAGCTGTGGTCATATTCTGATGAAATTTGTTTAAACACAACACAGTCGTCTGCGAATAACTTAACAGAAACATCTTCAGATACGACCGCAACTAAATCATTAACATATATTAAAAACAACAATGGCCCAAGCACACTTCCTTGGGGGACTCCTGATTGAACATTAACAACACTTGAAGCGGTCTTATTAATTTCTACATATTGCCGTCTGTCTGTAAGGTATGCTTGAACCCACCGAATGATAAAAAAGGCACACCCATACATTCAATCTTATAGAGAAGTTTACCATGTGGCACCTTATCAAAGGCCTTGCTAAAATCAAAGAAAACCACGTCCGTTTGCCCGGACATATCAAGCACCCGCGCAAAGTCGTGCACAGCCATGGTTTCGCCGAGCCCACTGAAGAAATAGCGCTGAGGGTAGTCCTTTATAGCAAACTGCATCGGTGACGTCATGGTCATGCGCAGGTCAGGCAAAGGGGGAGAATCTTGCTTTCCGGTAATGGAGATGGCGCTTCAAGGCACGCGTCATGGATAGCGTTGATAACCGCTGGTCCACAGCACGTGTCTATGCAGGTTGATGATCCGGCGATCACTGACAGGGGCACCCGTACAGCGAAAAGGAAGTTCATGGTCAGAGGTGTGGTCCCCATGGTTTCGCCGAGCCCACTGTAGAAATAGCGCTGTGGGTAGTCCCTTATAGCAAACTGCATTGGTGATGTCATGGTCATGCGCAGGGCATGCAAAGGGGGGAGAATCTTGCTTTCCGGGAATGGAGATGGCGCTTCAAGGCACGCGTCATGGATAGCGTTGATAACCGCTGGTCCACAGCACGTGTCTATGCAGGTTGATGATCCGGCGATCACTGACAGGAGCACCTGTACAGCGAAAAGGAAGTTCATGGTCAGCGGTGTGGTCCCCATGGTTTCGCCGAGCCCACTGAAGAAATAGCGCTGTGGGTAGTCCTTTATAGCAAACTGCATCGGTGACGTCATGGTCATGCGCAGGTCATGCAAAGGGGGAGAATCTTGCTTTCCGGGAATGGAGATGGCGCTTCAAGGCACGCGTCATGGATAGCGTTGATAACCGCTGGTCCACAGCACGTGTCTATGCAGGTTGATGATCCGGCGATCACTGACAGGAGCACCTGTACAGCGAAAAGGAAGTTCATGGTCAGCGGTGTGGTCCCCATGGTTTCGCCGAGCCCACTGAAGAAATAGCGCTGTGGGTAGTCCTTTATAGCAAACTGCATCGGTGACGTCATGGTCATGCGCAGGTCATGCAAAGGGGGAGAATCTTGCTTTCCGGGAATGGAGATGGCGCTTCAAGGCACGCGTCATGGATAGCGTTGATCACCGCTGGTCCACAGCACGTGTCTATGCAGGTTGATGATCCGGCGATCACTGACAGGAGCACCTGTACAGCGAAAAGGAAGTTCATGGTCAGCGGTGTGGTCCCCATGGTTTCGCCGAGCCCACTGAAGAAATAGAGCTGTGGGTAGTCCTTTATAGCAAACTGCATCGGTGATGTCATGGTCATGCGCAGGTCATGCAAAGGGGGGAGAATCTTGCTTGCTGGGAATGGAGATGGCGCTTCAAGGCGCGCGTCATGGATAGCGTTGATAACGGCTGGTCCACAGCACGTGTCTATGCAGGTTGATGATCCGGCGATCACTGACAGGAGCACCTGTACAGCGAAAAGGAAGTTCATGGTCAGCGGTGTGGTCCCCATGGTTTCGCCGAGCCCACTGAAGAAATAGCGCTGTGGGTAGTCCTTTATAGTAAACTGCATCGGTGATGTCATGGTCATGCGCAGGTCATGCAAAGGGGGAGAATCTTGCTTTCCGGGAATGGAGATGGCGCTTCAAGGCACGCGTCATGGATAGTGTTGATAACCGCTGGTCCACAGCACGTGTCTATGCAGGTTGATGATCCGGCGATCACTGACAGGAGCACCTGTACAGCGAAAAGGAAGTTCATGGTCAGCGGTGTGGTCCCCATGGTTTCGCCGAGCCCACTGAAGAAATAGCGCTGTGGGTAGTCCTTTATAGCAAACTGCATCGGTGACGTCATGGTCATGCGCAGGTCATGCCAAGGGGGGAGAATCTTGCTTTCCGGGAATGGAGATGGCGCTTCAAGGCACGCGTCATGGATAGCGTTGATAACCGCTGGTCCACAGCACGTGTCTATGCAGGTTGATGATCCGGCGATCACTGACAGGAGCACCTGTAAAGCGAAAAGGAAGTTCATGGTCAGCGCTGTGGTCCCCATACGCCGAGCCCACTCTCCCACTCCAAATGTGAATCGAATACGCTCTCCCTCACCCTTTTGTAGCCTTGGCGTTAGTCCACGTAAGCCTTGTCGTCTTCTTCTTTTTCTCTTCTCCACCAATCATCTCTCTCCACCTCACCGAATGCTTCTTCTTCATCTTCTTTATTCTTCGGTTAATTAACGTCGTCTTCTTCACCCTCTTTCCTTCATAATTCCATTTCGGCCTCCTTATTATGTGTGACAACGAGGCTCGTCGATCCTACAGCGCTGTAGCGCAGCAGGCTTTGAGTGAAGACAGAAAGGTAAAAACGGGTACGGTGACGCGCGACAGTAGCGTACGGCGGCGAGACAGACAGCTAACGCTATCCGGAGGGAAACAGTCGCTGTCAGGAAGCGAACGGTTAGAGCGCAGGAGGGTTCTGGTAGTGGGTGACTCGAACGTAGCGAGGGTTGAGGGAGGCGTTTTGACGACAGTGAAGGCGGACAGGCGGGTGCAGGTGGAGGCCTAGTCAGGGCAGTGCATGGTAGATGCAACGGCCAACGCCCAGGAGGTGGTAGGGGACAACATGGATAGCGAAAACCTTGTCGTTATCCATGCTGGTCTCAAAGATGTGCTGAAGGGGAGGAGCCACAACCTCGAGAAACAGAAGTGGGGATGCGTAGGCTTAGAGAGGCCTCGGAGAGTTTACATGTGACCATATGCACAATCCCAGAGATACAGAGGCAGCCTGGCGGAACGGAAAGGAGGGTCGTTGAGGCTAACCGTGTAAATAGGTTAATGAGTCGACGACTACGATACGGGGTAATGGAAGTTAACAGGGACGTGTACGAGGTCAACTCCTACCATTTTGCACACTATGGAATTCACTGCGGTGGTGCCACTGGCAAGAGGGTAAGGAGTAGGAGAGGCCGCCAGGCAGCAGATTTTTATGGGGGACCCAGAGCTCTGAGGGAACCAGTGTAGACAAGTAGGAACCAAGGTAAACGAAACGATGGAACCATAGGAGAAGAAATAGACACAAGGGCCAGGGACAACTTAATTCAGATATAGGTTACATTAACATGCAGGGTGGCGGCAATAGGCTGAAATTGGAGAAAACAGAAGAGTTAAGGCAAGAGGAGTTAATGGTATATGATTTAGTGGAACCGCCCTGTAACCAACACTACGCAAGTGTCACCACTTCGTGCACTTTTGCGTGCGCTCCCAGACACCATTAGAGCGTGTGGGAGTAGCGGTATCGGTCACAAAGGAGATGCCCTCGACTCAGCGGGGCAAGCTCAGCCGGATACCAGCTACCAAGTGACAAGGGGTTGGTCGTTTGGTGCCCAGCTTTCGCCGGTCGCAAGCCAGAGAATGGGTCGGAGTCAAAGGTTCACAAAACAAAATAAAGTTTATACAGCGAAGAGACGATAGAAGGGGATTTTGGAATCACTCGTACGAGCGCATACAAAGTGATTTACAAATACCATGCAACTCGTGCAAAGTAACAATAGAGAGAGATAACAATTTCAACAAAATCTGTGCGCCTAAGAGAGATAACAATTTCAACAAAATCTGTGCGCCTAAAGTGCATTAACACAGAAAGAGAAACAAGCAAAATTTGTTCACCGGGCACTGCGACAGTCCGACCACCTGAGGAGCACGACGGGGCCGATCCGCAGGTTGGCGCACGTTGCCTCGCTGGTCCGTGGCTGGACGAGTGGTGTTCTCCCGGGAGTCGAGCGGCCGCGCATCTCGGGAGCTTAAACGGCGGCTCGGGCTAACAGACAGCGGTTGAAGCCCCTCATTATAGGCGCAGTCCGCGGCTGTTTGTCCTTCGCGCCAAGGCCTGCAGGCGCGCACATATACACGCACTTTCAACTGCACAAGCTCCTTCTCCTTCTCGCGCCTGGCGCGCGACCCCATTGGTCGAGCGCGGAGACAGCCTTCGAGAATTTTCTGTTTCCTTCTTGCGATGAGAAGACGCCGGCGCGAGAGCGAAGGGAAGAGGGTATCACTTCAGCGCGGTCAAGGTCACGCCCTCTCCGTCGACGATGAGTAGAAACCACTCAGACATTCTGGAGAAATCGACGTCACGCGCGGCCATGTGTACTTTGGCGCCGCGCCAGCGACCTGAGTGGAAAGGGCAGCAGCACAGGCAAAGCTACGCACTCTCCGGGGGTCCTTCCCTGCTGTTTTTGTTTTATTTTACAGCGCGCGATTGCTTACGCGCTGCGCCATTTCTTTCAATCTGCGCCGAATTTTGTGACAGGAAAATATAATGCAATAAAACAGAGGGTAGCAGAAAGGGGGTGGAATGGGGCATTCATTCATAAAAGTATGAATTTTCAAAAGGTTAAATTGGGATGCAAGGGACATTTATGGCTAAAAGAAAAAATGGCAGGGGAGCAAAAACTCCTCGGCGTTGTCTACCTGTGGACAGGAGCTAATGCCAAAGAGGAAAACAAGAAAATGGCAGAATGTATTACAAGCGGCATTGATGAGTTAGGAGGACAGGCCGAGATGATTATATTAGGTGACATGAATGCACACATAGAAAACCTGGATTGGTGGACAGATTCGACAGGAAGCATGCTGCTGGATATGCGTGACAGGCATGATTTAGTTGTATGTAACAGTATCGAGAAGTGTGAAGGGCTCATAACATGGGAGGCAGGGAGTCTGCACTCGGCCTGCCCGCTTTTTATGCCAGGGACCCCTTTTTGTGGTTGGCGTTGCTGGACTCGCACTTTCATGTCCACAACGTGTCCAGCCAGCTGCTGCGCTATCAGCACGCCAGCCGCGAACTACCACCCGGTCTCCTGGCACTGCTTCGGTTGCCGCCTCCTGGCCCCGACATATATGCCGATTTCAAGAGGGGCCTGACGTCGTATTTTGGCTTGGAGCTCCCGCCGACTCTCTGCACTCCTGCTCCGGACTCAGAAACTGCGGCGCCACTCGAACCACCGCCCCTGGCCGCATTCTCGACCCGAGCTGCTTCGGTTTTCCCTCCGCCAGTTTATGCACCGGAGCCGCTCCCCACGCCGGTGTGTCGACTATTGCCGCCACCGAATGAGCTCCCACCCATGGTTCGGCAAGTGCCACGTGAGCACGCGTCGGTATCTTGCCACCCTTCCCAATCAGCTGCCTCATCCTACACCGTGGTCTCTCCCAAGCTTGCTCCACCCGCTCCTTCAAGCGCCTCTACCACTGCCTCCACGGATGCCCCACGCCCTGTGCGCCCGCATCGCGCTAGGGGGGGAGCATCTGTAGCGGCGCTGGCATCGCCAGCTGCGCTGAGAAGATCGGCCTCGCGCATCAGAGAACACTTTCAGCAGCCGACCAGGCCAGCAACGTGAACATCCCGCTCCGCCGGCTCACCAGCCGCGGCTACCGGCACGTACAATAAATGTGGATCATCTACCATAGCTTCAAGGGAGTCCCACTGTCTGCGGTTGAGACGTTGAAATTGTGCCTGATATACTATCCGTGGCTGAAGGATAGAGCGCACAAGCTGACGGGCCGTATGGGCACGTGCGCAACCAGAGCGCATAGCTATGCGACGAATCAGACCTAGAGTAGCGTGAGCCGATTTACGGGTGGCTGCCAGCCACGGGGTGCCAGTCCCCGATGTAGGGAGGAGAAGACCAAGAATACGAACAGTTTCTACCTGAGGAATCGGAGAATTATGTACCGTAAAATTTAAAGGGGGAGCTTTCCGTAAGCCGGCTTTATTTCCAATGCGAATGAAGCATGATTTAGTAGGAGAGAGTGTTAGACCCAGAGGTGGGAGGCGAGATGTCAATACATCCAGCGCGTCCTGAAGGACCGACTGATGAATAGACGCATCTGGATGACAGCATCACAAGGTTATATCATCGGCATACGCAAGCACGCGGATAGAACGGATGGTCTGTAGGTCTCGAACAAGAGGAATTAAAGCCTCATTAAATAATGTGGTGGCGAGAACGGAGCCCTGCGGCACTCCTCTATTGGAAGTGAAGTTACCAGAGGGCTTTCCGTGGACACGCACGCTTAAGGTTCGATTTGCTAAAAAGGCGTGAATGGTGAGGAGGAACCGGTGAGGGAGACCAAGAGTTTGAAGGGAGGCAAGAACGGCAGAGTGAAGGGTGTTATCATATGCCTTTGCTATGTCTGCAGCGATTACGGTTCGTACAAGGTGACTCTGCGGAGAGGGGTCAAGCACGTCAGCAGCCAAAGTAGTAAGGCCGTCCTCCGTTCCAATTTGTGGGCGGAAACCAATTTGGGAATCTGGGTAACAAAGCTACTCAGGCTATGAAAGACGCCGTAGTGAAGGGCTCCTGAAATTTCGACACATGTGGTTCTTTAACGTGCACTGACATCGCACACTACACGGGCCTCTAGAATTTCCTCCATCGAAATTCGACCGCCGCAGCCGGGATCGAACCCGCGTCTTACGAGCCAGCAGCCGAGCGCCATAACCACTCAGCCACCACGGCGGCCACAAATATTAATTGATGGCACCCCGATAACTAAGGATGAAGACATAGCACAGCATTTTAATGAGTATTTTCGAAGCGTCTTTTCAGTATCAAATGTGTGCGTGACAAATTTTCAAGAAAGAGCGGTATCTGATGTGGATTTTATTTATTATGCTGGAATTGTCAATATGCTGGTAAACCTGAAAGCAAAAACTTCTTGTGGCCGTGACGAAATCCAAAACATCTTTCTAAAAGGACACCTTGAGCTTATCGCCAGATTTCTTGTAAAAATTTTCTGTTTCCCTCTTGAGGGGACAGCTGCCGATCACTGGAGGGTGGCCCGCGTTGTTCTTATATTCAAAAAAGGGGATCGCTTAAAATTACAAAATTATCGCCCTATTGCTTTGACCTCACAATGCTTAAAACACTTGGAGCACAATGTGGCCAACTGTATCAAGGAATTCCTGGCTGAAAACAATGTGCTCACGGAATTCCAACATGGCTTCAGGAAGGGTTATTTAACTATAACACTGTTGTCATCAGTGATTCACTATTTTGCTTTATCCCTTGATAATAATGGCTAAATGAATGTCATAATTTTAGACTTCACTAAAGCGTTCGAGAAGGTTCCTCACGACAAATTAATACATACAGAAACTTAAAATTATTGGCATATACCTGATATTTTTGTAAACTGGATTATGGCGTACCTCACCAAACGGACTCGATACGTCACAATAGGTGAACATAGCTCGGCCGCTCTTTCAGTCACGTCAGGGGTACTGCTAGGTATTGTTTTGGGCCCCCTGCTGTGCCAAGTGTACATTAATGACATCGTTAACGTCATAGCTTCCGGTGTGCATATTAGGCTGTTTGCCGATGATTGTGTACTCTATAACGATATAACCTTTCCACATGACCAGACTGTCCTTGAAAGAGTCCTAAACAGCATATCGAAGTTGTGCAGAGAATGGGGGATGCTTCTCAGCGCGTAAAAAGCCGTATGCTTTCGTGTCACTCGTAAAAAAAACACTTATTTTTTCCTGTACATTAGGTTCTTCACTACGCGAAGCTATCAACTACAAATATTTGGGTGTTACCTAGGCACCAACATTGTCGTTGAACACACTTATTAATAATATTTGTTCTGCTTTCCGCAAACTGCTTCTTGAGAGACAAACTAAAGAACGCGCCTACTAATTTGAAATTACTCTGTTACTTTTCATTTGCTAGACCAAAACTCGATTATGCATGTATTTCATGGCATCCTCACACTAAGTCACTCTCCCTCTAAAATTATGGCAGACAATTGTATACCTACCCTTGAGTCAAGTCGAAAGCAGTTGAGACTTGAATTCCTTTCCCTTCTTTTTAACAACAAGCTTGAAATGAATAAATCACCTTATATAACGCCCGCATTAACGCGCCACACAAGACAACATCATCATCCTGACTCACTCACACCCTATATTGCTCGAACTGATACGTTTAAATTTTCCGTTTTTCCTCGGGCAATATCGGACTCGAACGATAGTTTACAGACCATATTGACTAAAATTGTATAATTTTACTTGTTTGTTCCTGTTTTGTTCATTATTATTTGTATTTAATCTAATGCCCCCTTTTGGACCCAATAGTCAGCAGTATGTAATAAATAAATAAAAGTCCAAGTAGTGACCACACAAGTATCAAGTTGGGTTTCATAAGAGAAATCAATGTAAGACTGAATCGAGATGAAAAATCAAAGGGCAATTTTTACTCAGAAAAGCAGTAGGAAGCAGCAGCCAAACAAATTGAGAAAGATTTTTTGAGGAAAATGAAACAGAATATACTTTTACCAAATTAACTCGATTACTTGAGCTAGAGCTAGCTAAGGTGCGAGTCAAGCAAAAAGAGAAAAGACGCAAAGTCAAGAGTTGGAGGAATGATGAGGTCAAGAAGGCGATAGAGAAACGTCAGGAAGCGTCCAGGGAACACAGATATGCCAAGAAGAAGGGGGAACCAGAAGATGAAGGAGCTAGACACCGCAGCGGACACGGGACAGAGAAAGAAGACGACACAGGGCGGTACTTGCAACTAAAATTTTATTTGAAACTTCATGGCTTTATAAAGACAGAGGCACATGTGATCCTACAATCAAGTAAAAAAGGGGAATGAAAAGCAACAGATAACAAGACCTAACTGACAACAATGCACATGAAAGATATGCGAATCACAATCTACAGAAATCAGACTTTAAAACGTTATGCAATGCTCATCATGCGTGTCACAATCTACAGATATCAGAAGTGTTAAAAAACCGTCGACCGCATGTGGAAGCATGAAAATCACAAGACAAAAGGAAGAAAAGAACTGGCCTACACATCTACCCTCAGAAGATGAAGTAGACAGAAAATGGGATACCTTCATAAAGTGTAGAAGGGAAGCATCCTATTTGATTAATGAGAAAATTAGAAGAAAGGGTGCCCAATGTATGTAAAAAGTAAATTAAAAGGATAGAAAAGCAACTAAAAAATTCTGGAAGCATATACATGCAATGAGTAATAAGACTAGGCTAGAACAAAGGTTTATTGTTACAGATCAGGGTATCCGACTAGAAGAGGATGAAGCGATACAACACATAGGAACAAGGGTGACAGAAAAATTTAAGGAAAGAAATGTTGCACACAATTTATCAAAGCAATATAGACCGGTTACTGCAATAACTTCACTTGAGCAAAGAGAGTGGGAAAGGGCAGAGAAGAAGGTTCCCAGTGGCACGTCAACAAGACCAGATGATATTCCGATTAAGTTAATAAAGAAGCTAGGACCAAAATCCAAACAAACATTAATACAGGTAGTGAATAAAATGATAGTGGACGGGAAAGTCCCCGAAGAATGGCGATTAAGTAGAATGAACATGATATATAAGGGAAAGGGGGACAAAGCTGACGTAACTACCGTCCCATAACAGTGATATCTGTGGTTTACAGGGTGGTGATGCAGATTATAAAGGATAGACTGCAGGCTTGGGTGGAGAACGAGGGGGTGTTAGGAGAACTACAGAATGGGTTCCGGAAACAAAGGAGGTTGGAGGACAATCTATTTTCATTGACACAGTGTATAGAAATTGCGGAAAAGGAACATAGGCCCTTATTGCTAGCATTTATGGATATTAGGGGAGCCTATGACAACGTTACTCAGGAGCATTTGTGGGACATACTGGGCGCATTGAATGTGGAAAATGGAGTAATTAATCTTTTAAAAGATATATATAGAGGTAACAGAGTGCTCATAAACTGGGAAAAAAATGTATCAGGGCCTGTAGAGATACAGCGGGGGCTTAGACAAGGATGTCCTCTGTCCCCTTTGTGGTTCATGTTGTACCTGCAAGGGTCGGAGACCAAGCTAGAGGGGAGCGGACTAGGCTTCAACCTATCTTTTTTCAAGCAAGGGGAATTGATTAAACAGACATGACCGGGACTAATATACGCGGACGATATAGTGATAATGGCTGATAACAAGGAAGACCTGCAGAAGTTGGTAGACATATGCAGTACAAAGGGAGATAGATTAGGCTTCAAGTATAGTAAGGAAAAATCTGCAGTCATGATATTTAATGAAGAGGGCGGCGAGCATAGAATACAGGAGTTCATGCTAAAAGTAGCGAATGAGTACAAGTATCTTGGGGGGTGGATAAATAACAGTGCTGAGTATCTGACAGAGCATGAAAAATATGTAATGAATAAAGCTAGTAGGAATGCAGCTGTCTTGAAAAATAGGGCACTGTGTAATGAAGTGGTAAGAGGGATATGGAAAGGAGTGATGGTTCCTAGTCTGACTTTCGGCAATGCGTTCCTGTGCATAAGGCCAGATGTTCAAGCAAGTTAGGTTAGAAATCAGACAACGTGGCGTAGGGAGGCTAGCTTTCAGAGCACAAGGCAATACACCAAATCAGGGGGTACAGGGTGATATGGGATGGGCGTGGTTCGAGGACAGAGAAGCTAGCAGTGAGATAGCATTTGAGGAGCGATTGGGAAAAATGGGGAAAGGCAGTCGGCTACGAAAGTTTTCAGATACCTGTACAGAAGGAATGCTGACACGAAACGGAGAAAGCGAACTAGAAAATTGACAAGGAAATACCTGGACAGCAGGTGGGGACAAATAAGCAATGGTCGCTTAAGAAAAAGGTTAAAGAAACAGAGTTCTGTGGAAAACAGGGATGCCGACGAAATTGGCACTTGGAACATATAGGAAATTGCCAAAGAAAATATCTATAATGATTGTAGGGGAAGCTCCTTGTTGTTTAAGGTCAGGACGGGAGTTTTGCGGACTAAGACATATAGAGTCAGGTACCACGACATAGACACGTTGTGCGTTGCGTGCGGAGATGAGGAAATGGCTGAACACGATACTTTTCTGTAACGGGCTCCACCCTACAGTGGAAAGCAGCGGGGCTGATTTATCCAGGGCACTGGGGTTTAAGGACAGTGAAGGGAAGGTAGATTTTAAGCGGGTAGATGTAACCAAGCGAACGTTATCTGATTTGTGGCTAAAATCAAGAGAAGAGTAAAATTTCAAGTCATTTAAAGGGTTAAGCCTTATCCATCCATCCATCCATCCATCCATCCATCCATCCATCCATCCATCCATCCATCCATCCATCCATCCATCCATCCATCCATCCATCCATCCATCCATCCATCCATCCATCCATCCATCCATCCATCCATCCATCCATCCATCCATCCATCCATCCATCCATCCATCCATCCATCCATCCATCCATCCATCCATCCATCCATCCATCCATCCATCCATCCATCCATCCATCCATCCATCCATCCATCCATCCATCCATCCATCCATCCATCCATCCATCCATCCATCCATCCATCCATCCATCCATCCATCCATCCATCCATCCATCCATCCATCCATCCATCCATCCATCCATCCATCCATCCATCCATCCATCCATCCATCCATCCATCCATCCATCCATCCATCCATCCATCCATCCATCCATCCATCCATCCATCCATCCATCCATCCATCCATCCATCCATCCATCCATCCATCCATCCATCCATCCATCCATCCATCCATCCATCCATCCATCCATCCATCCATCCATCCATCCATCCATCCATCCATCCATCCATCCATCCATCCATCCATCCATCCATCCATCCATCCATCCATCCATCCATCCATCCATCCATCCATCCATCCATCCATCCATCCATCCATCCATCCATCCATCCATCCATCCATCCATCCATCCATCCATCCATCCATCCATCCATCCATCCATCCATCCATCCATCCATCCATCCATCCATCCATCCATCCATCCATCCATCCATCCATCCATCCATCCATCCATCCATCCATCCATCCATCCATCCATCCATCCATCCATCCATCCATCCGAGCTTGGTGGCAAACCACCCGGTTTCAAAGGGCATTACATTCCGTTTCATGAGACGAGCGGCGCGGTCTTCTTTGCTTTCTTCATCTTGTAAACCTAACAACTAACGCTCGTTACTTCAAACGTCTTCCAGATGGTGGCGGCCTTTTTCTTTGTGGATTTTTCACCCACGATAAACGACGCCGATGACACCGACGCTCCTTTACGCTGTTGCGTTAACAATCTGGCTTGGCACCGACCAAGACAATTTCGACCGAAACCTGTACAGCCACCCGTTTCGAGTCGTCAGCGACCATCACTCCTTGTGTTGGCTTGCGAACATGAAAGATCCGTCCACGCTGCTTGCTCGTTGGAGCCTTAGGTTGTAAGAGTTCGACGTCACAATCCAATATACGTCCGGTCAGAAACATAGCAATGCGGACTGTTTCTCCCGAACTCCTCTTTCGTGCTCACCGGATGAGTCCGAAAACGATGCAGCTTTCCTAGGCGCTATCACCACATCCGCCCTTGCGCAACACCAGAGGACCGACGGCGGACTGCCGCCTCTCATCGAGTACCTCGAAGGAGCCGCTCCATCTCCGCCCCTATACTCTTCTCGAGCGGACTCTCGTCGTTTTGCTTACCAGATGGAGTCCTCTACAAGACAGTCTACGGCCCGACCGAAACTGCTTATCTCCTTGTAGCCCCACCCGCGCTTCGTCAGGAAGTTCTCACTGCATGCCACTACGGCCTTTCTTCAGGCCACCTCGGTTTGTCCAGAACACTGGGACGCCTGCGCAACGAATACTACTGGCCTCGGCTCGCTGAGGTTGTCCAACGCTATGTTAGAAACTGTCGTGAGTGCCAACGACGGAAGATACCACCGACAAAACCGGCCGGCCTTCTGAAGCCAATTGATCCACCGCAAATCCCATTTAAGCAGGTAGGCATGGACTTACTAGGCCAATTTCTGGTATCCTCCATGAGTAACCCGTATATTGTTGTTGCCATTGACTACCCCAGCCGCTACTTTGAGACTAAGACTATTGCCCGTTGCACCGCGGCTGAAATTGCACAGTTCTTTGTCCACCACATTGTGTTTCGCCACGGCGCCCTCACGGGCGTATTAATTGACCGGGGAACCGCGTTTACGTAGGCTCTTATATATGAGGTCCTGCGCCTCAGTGGCAGCAGTCATACAGGAACGACTGCTTACCATCCTCAAACGAATGGACTAACTGAGGGGCTGAATAAGACCATTGGAGATAAGATGTCTATGTATGTCGATGATTACTATTGCAACTGAGACGAAATACTCCCTTACATCATGTTTGCCGATACCACCGCCCTCCAAGAAACGACGCGCTTCACTCCGTTCCGTTTCGTGTATGTCCGTGACGCCCTGATCATGCTGCTCCCCGCTTCTGCCCCCTTGTCTGTGGCGGGCGTTCAAGAATTCGTTCATTACGCAGAAGCCGCTCGCCATCTTGCTAGACACCGAATTCGACACCAGCAGGAAATCGACGCCCGGCGCTACAACCTCCGCCACAGGGTGGTGATTGCCCGGCGAGCACGTCTGGGTATGGAGCCCAATACGTTTGCGCGGGCACTCCGAAACGCTTCTGCGCCGCTACTTCGGCCCCTACGAGGTGCTACGTCAACTCAGGAAGGTGAACTAGGAAGTCTTACCGCCAGGAACTGTTCGCTCTTCTCGACCGCCCAAGTCTGAAGTCGTCCACGTCTCGCACATGAAACCGTATTGCGCCCGTTAGCCCCTTGCGGGGATAACATTCAGTACCAACGCCACACGCGCCTTTGCACTTTCAGTGCCTCTGTACCACTTTTCCCCTTGACGGTGGCATCAAGGCGATGCGTCTTTACAGGACGGGCGCATTGCCACACTGCTCACATTCTGCCGGGGCCGCTCTGCGGCCCAGCGGCATAACTTGGCTCGTGACGAAGCGAGGAAGGCGATGCTTCCGCTCGGGTGCGTGCTGCTGGTCTGCTTGGCCGTTCGATTAAAAGACAATTTTTGAGTCGCGCTACGTTTGTCGGCGACAATACATTATAAGGTTACACTATAACGGTCATTATATACGAAGATCTCCCGTAGGCGCTGCTATCGTCAATAGGTTCCTCATTGGTTTTCTATAATAATAATAATA
Source organism: Amblyomma americanum (assembly GCF_052857255.1). NCBI lineage: Eukaryota > Metazoa > Arthropoda > Arachnida > Ixodida > Ixodidae > Amblyomma > Amblyomma americanum. The sequence continues at coordinate 117,337,276 of NC_135507.1, read as the reverse complement.
ATAATAATAATAATAATAATAATAATAATAATAATAATAATAATAATAATAATAATAATAATAATAATAATAATAATAATAATAATAATAATAATAATAATAATAATAATAATAATAATAATAAATCTTTATTACTCCTCAAGGAATACATATATGTTGCCGGGCCTGCCGAAGCCTCTACATGGCTTGTATGGCAGTGCCCAGCAGCGGGGCAGCTCCAGCGTTCGGAGACAATGGTATGCACTTTTTCATTAAAATAAAAGCTTTTAAACATACTGTTAGAGAAACACACTGAACCTCAAATAATAATAATAATAATAATAATAATAATAATAATAATAATAATAATAATAATAATAATAATAATAATAATAATAATAATAATAATAATAATAATAATAATAATAATAATAATAATAATAATGATAATAATAATAATAATAATAATAATAAACACCTTTATTTTCAGACAGCACATTTACAATTCTTAGGACATGTCTGCCCAAGCCATAAAGGCTTGTCGGGTAGTACTCGGCAGTCGGTGAATGACATATATATGAAAAACAGGCGTGACAAGCAAGCAAACAATGATAAACTTTAATATGAAAAGCAAACAGGAAAAAGAAAGCAGATTACATAACCGACATATGGGTTTTTAAGAAGTGCCTTAATTGTGGCAGCGAAGAAGCTGAAAAGATCGAATCAGGCAAAGAATTAAAAATTTTGGGTATGTAATAATTACGAGTGAAGTGGCCATAATGAGTGTAGGAGCGAGGTACCGTAAAACGGCGGTGATGTCGAAAAGAACGAACAGGAATGAAAGGAACCAAAAATTCGCTCTCCCAAAAGTGAGCACGAATAACTACATGATGGAAGAGGGCATCAAAAGAGGGCAGCTGTAAAAGCGAAAACAAATTGCAGTCAGGTGAAGCATCCGTGTTGTATGCCACGTATCGAAGGATGTTCCTTAGTATGGCATTTAATTTCATTCGCCAAGTTTTTGAGCAATGATAATACACAGTGACTCCATATCTGAGGATACCATAAATAAGAGCATGCGCAACAAGCTTGCCAATCTGAAAAGGTAATAAATATCGAACATTGTATAGTACACATGATAAACCACGAACCTTGTTACATACTACGGTAAGATGACTATTCCAAGACATATCTCTACAAAAAGGATACCAAGGTACTTGACACTTTGAAAAATTAATAGAAATGCAAGAAGTAAGACAATGCGAACAATGTAAAACAATGGTTCAGCAAAATGAAAGCTTTTTATGAGAATTATAAAAACAAATGAGTTTACTTTTTTGTTGATTAATGTAAATCGAATTATTTAAGAACCAGTCCATAACATGCATCACATCTGTTCTAAGAGCCTCCATGGCCAGAAGCAACCAAGCATTTGTTGACAACAATAACGTGTCATCGGCGTATTGAAAAACATAACATTCTGTCACAGCATTTGATAAATCATTTACAAATAAATTGAAAAGCAAAGGCAATAAAACAGACCCCTGTGGAACACCTGCCAACAGAAATGATTCAGAACTTCGATGCCCGCTGATTTCAACAACTTGAGCCCGATTAGAAAAATAGACTTTCAGCAAATTATTAAAAGGACCCCTAAACCCCATGACATCAAGTTTCTCAAGCAGTAGGTCATGCCGAACACAATCGAAAGCTTTGCTAGCGTCCAAAAACAGACCACATGCGAATTGGTTATTATCAAAACATAAGTAAATAATACTAGTAAAAGTTTCTAATAACAAATCAGTTCCTTTACCTTCAATGAAACCAAACTGTGCCTCTGATAGGATATTATTCGTGAAAACAAAACTGTACATAACTTGGAATAGGTGCTTTTCAAGAATCTGCGCAATCGCAGGTAGAATTGAAATAGGCCTGTAATTTTCAATATCTTTTAAAGAACCACTTTTTTGTAATGGTTTAACTATGGCAACTTTTAAATTGTGTGGAATGAAGCACTCAGTAATGAAACGGTTCAACATAAAAAGAAGTACCGACTGCAAATTCCTAAAATTCCGTTGGAGGTCATTCATTCTTAAATTGTCAATACCTGCAGCTTTCGTCGAATTGAAGCTAAAGATTATTCTATGAAGGTCCTGGGGTGTAATAGTCGGGAGAAAATCTGAAGAAGCTGTGCAATACAAAGACCGTGGAACCTCATAGTGGGATAAAGGAGACTTCCTGGAAACCTGAGAGAAAAATGTATTAAACTCAGAGGCCGCAGAGGGCAAATCTTTGAAGGAATTGGCAAATTAATCGCTAATGGATTGTTTCGGGTTTCGTCCAAAAAGGCAATTGATAGTTGACCAGGTTTTACGTGAAGAGTGTTGGTTGTTACGGAAAGCCGAATTGTAATAGTTACGTTTCGAAGCTAGAATCATGGCAGTGACTTTATTTCTAAGCAACCTGAAATTATCTTTGAGGCGTGTGTTGTTGGGACTACGCTTGCAACGTGTCCAAAGGGCGTCTTTTTCTTCAATGGCCTTCAGAATGTCACTTGTTAACCAAGGAAGGTTTGGGTTGCGTTTTTTGATCACTTTGACCTCTTGTGATGAGGCTATTATAGAACTGACAACCTGCACAAACCTGTCATACACGTTAAAAGAATTAACTTCCTCGAGGAAAGAGACCCAGTTAAAATTGGCTATAAGGTTATCAAATGTGGCAGTGTCTGTATATGAAATTCGCTCCTTATTGGGGTATGATTTATTTAAAGAAAGAAAAAGAATATGAGAACCTACAAAGTAATGATCAGAAAGTTTATATGTAATTACCGAAGAGAATGACTCGGCAAATGGAGCTCTTATATTGATGCGATCAATACAAGAAGCTACGAAATGATGTCCCAGGTACTCTTCTCTTGTGTAGTCTTTTATCGCTGGTTCAATACCATGTTCTGCCAAGATATTTAGGTACTCGCGAACAAATGAACGTGCTGGTGACAAGGTGTCAATATTGAAGTCTCCTGTGAGGCATATAGAATGATTTGGCAATAGGGAGCCCAAAAAATTGTCGAGCTCAGAAATTCTTTCACATTTTGGGAAGGAGGCCTGTAAAATCCTAGTAGAGTAACCTCCGAACTTACGAATGGTATCTGCAATGCAACGCACTCAGCAAAGCAGAATTTGGATTGTAAAGGGCAGGCATTCCATTTGCTATGAACAAAAACAAGAATTCCACCGCCTGGCCGATTTGAGCGTGTGAAAGAGAAACTAGAGTAGCTGGGTAACGAAAAAGAGGAGAGAAGTGTGGAAGGGATGTTAATTTTGGTAAGTACAAATGCATCAATAGTATTTTTAGAGTTGTCAACAACAGCCAAAAATTCATTCCAATGTTTTCGCAAGCTACGTATGTTTACATGAAGTACACTGAACCCGTCCTCCTTTGGCGAGACTAAGCTACAAAATTCATCAATATTGGCGCAATGGGAAAAGGTAGAGTTCATGATTCAAAGTAGTTGATCTAAACCGGTAGGATCATGGATTCGAAAAATAGAAGAGGCTTCGGTCTTCCTAGCAAATATTTTTCCATGTTTGACCCAAACAAATTTAAAGTTATTTGCCTTGCCTTTCTGCTTAGCCTCCCAAAGTAGTTTCCTCTTTGATGTGGTAAGGTTGTCGTTAAAGTATATTTCAGATAGCTCCCCTTTTTCCACTAGGGGCATGATCTGGCTTCGATGACTCATCCATTTTTCTTTCGCAGCGACAGAAGTGAATCTCACCAGCAGAATTGGTTTTTTGTCTTTTTTCTGCGGGAGACAATGAGTTGCTTCAATATCTGAGTCAGTTAGCTCAACTTTCAGCTTCTCTGCTAAGTTCTTTAGCGCGTCAGACACCTGCTCACCTTGCTTAAGAGAGAACCCCTGTATTTCTAAGTTCTTCAGCCTGCTATATTGCTCCATGTCGTTAATTCCTTTCTGAAGGTGTAGTAGTTCATTTTGGCCCGCCACTGTGGTGTTCAGAGTAAGCACTTCATCTTGAAGCTTCTGGATTGTGGTCTGTTGGTTAGCAGTGGATTTAACTAAGTCGTCATATTTCTCCGAGAAGACAGAAATAGAAGCGTGTATACTTTTTACTGATTCTTCTAGCGACTCAACATTAGTTTTCAGCAACAATAACTCATCCACTCTTCGAGAAAGTGAGCTGATGGCGTCCTTAATTGGCAACAAGGTCTCTATCTTGTCAAAGAGCTCCTCAAGAGTTCTTGACGAGCTCGACTTTTCATTTTCTGAATCCGTACTACTCTGTCAATCACACTGCAGACAGCGCCAGTCGGCGTACGCTTCAAACCCTCTGCTGGCAGCAGACTTTGCAGTAACCCCTGAACATTTTTTTTAAATGAAACAACTTGTTACACCCAGAACATGTTAATTCCCTGCGGAGGGCAATGCTTCATAACATTTGCAACAAGTTGACATAGTCACAAATAACACGATGAAACAGAAACGCAGTCGGTGGTGGGCAAAAGGCAAAATCGAGAGTGCAAAAAAATACAACTCTCACCTGCAATAAAGCTGTGATCAGCACCAGCCAACGCCCGCCACCGACTGCGCGCAGTGCTCGTTGACGGCGCCTTTTATTCTCCTGGAATTTGGCGGGGGTGGGGCAGGAAGCGCTCAGCACGATGCCCTGGTGATAGTGACCACGCTGCGCAGTGGTTTTCCAGGCATGCTCCGTCTTGCATCAAAGGTGACACGTATCGCAGGTGATACCGTCCGCTTCGTCCTTGTAGATCGCGTCTGGCTTGTAGATCTGGGGCCGCTGTGTAGGTGCTACCTGCAATAAAGCTGTGATCAGCACCAGCCAAACGCCCGCCACCGACTGCAAAACAGTCTTAACTGCATGACAGTCTTAACTGCTCGACGCGAGCGAGGGGAACGTTACGATGATGATGATGGTGATGAAGAATAATGGACCGTTACCTTCAATATTTCTATACCAGTGCCTTACAATTTTTCAATATTCAAAACTTTTTTCTGAGAATATTGGAAATGTCTGTCCGCTAGTCTCCACGTTTCTGCCCCATACGTGAGTATTGGTGTGCTGCAGCTGTTAGGCACTTTCCTCTACAGGGATATTGGTAAACTGCCATTCATGATCTCAGAGTATCTGCCAAATGCACTCCAACCCCAGCCTTACTGTTCTGGTTATTGGGCTCTCATGGGCTAAATCTGCAGTCACTGCCTTAAGTAGGTGTATTCCTTAAACATTTCCAGCGCGTCGCAACCTTTCGAAAACTCCTGTTTCCTTCAGAGACTGTATAAAATTACTTTTCTGCGTACTTGTTCTTAGACCCACCGTCCTGCTTTGCCCGTGTAGGTCCTCAATCATGCTGTGAAATTAGTCCCTTTAGTTACTTTAAAGCATCAACAACTAAGGTATTCTCCATTAACTTTTATCCTCAACTTTTTTCAGTGCCATTCTCTGAATTCCTACTGTGCACGTGCGGTCAGCAGTACCGGATAAATCATCTCTTCTTCCCCGATACCTTTCCTGGTTAGTACTTAATCTCTTTGCCCGATAAGGCCTATCGTTGCTGGGAAACTGAAAATAGATATTTTCCAGTACCATTACTGAAGGGAGCGGAGCGTCCGCATTAGCAGTCAGCATCGCTCGTTGCCTGAGACGAACACGAGCACGTCTTCGTTCTACGTGCCCCTTCCCACTTCTCTTCCATAGGAGAGAGGGGGAAAAACTAACACTATCGCAGATGGACAGGTCATTGGCGGAGACTTTTGACGAAGTCAAAGTGCTGAAAACTTTTAGATATGTTGACGATTTTTTAATTATTTTAAAGAAACAGGTCTCCTCATCTTACCCAGAAACAGTGGAAGAAGTTTTATCTGGTTTTAAACTACTTGGAACAGGTTTGGAATTCACCCATGAGCTTGTCCAAGGCAATTTATTGCAGTTTTTAGACATTCACATCCCCCTTAAAGACCAAAGTTTTTGCTAGATGTATCGCCCTCGCGCACAAAAATTATAAATGCCCTATGATTCTTCCCACTCAAAGACACCAAAGCGCGCCGTTGCTCAGATGTGCCTGGAAGCGTCGTTGAAGAAATCATGTTGCCATAAAGCGGAGGAAAGCTTTCAAACCCACATTCGGATGTTGGAAAAAGCAGGCTTTCCAACGTCAATCTTAAACGGAGTGGCTGAAGCATTGCTGCGAAAATTGAAGAAAGGTCACAGTAAAAAACGTGATCAAGATGAGGGCACCAAAAGTAAAAATACATCGGTTGTCATTCCGTACACCCATAAGGTGGCGCACAATTTGAAGCATGTGGCAATAAAATATCAGGTGCCTGTGGTTTTTTCCGCCCCAAAGAGACTGGCTACCTTGTGCGTTAAAACTGATCCCCACAAGGTAAACAAAACTGAATGTAAAACGAGACATGCAGCTCCGCTTGTTAAATGTGCTGTGGGAGTCGTTTATCAGATCCCTCTCACGTGCGGAAAGAAGTACATCGGACAAACCAGTCGCTGTATTAGTGACTGATTAGCAGAACATAATCGGGATTTACAAAATGGTACTGGCTCACGTTTGCCGCATAATTGTAAAGCCTGCAGAGACGAAAGAAAGATTTAGTGTGCAGCAAGGCTGAAAGATGCGAATGTTTTAAACAGAAGTAAGGATCAGACAGCCCGTGAACTGTTGGAGGCCTGCTATATTAAAACCAACTGTATTGATTGTGTTAATGTCCAATCTGTCACCATTTATAACAATGAAACTGCTTTTTAGACACAGGGGAGGGGGGGGGGGTGAAATACCTGTGTGCTTCACCTACCTTTATCTACTTTTTTTTTGTAAAACCTTCGCGCGCATGTGTGGTTCTTGCTACCCACCTTGATTGTTATTCTTATATTAATTCGCACTCGCAGTGAATAAACAGTTGAAAGTTGCGCCTGTCCCGTATCGTTTGCTATGTGTTGTCTTGTTCGGCGCTACAACCCTTTTCTAGAAACATGCACCAGCTAGCCCCCCCCCCCCCCCTTCCGCCCTCCCCAACAAGTATTACTCAGAGGGAAACTTTGCAATGTGCGCCAATGGTGGGACCGAGCACGTTCCTGCAAGGTACTTCTGGCACCACACATATATTAAACGAAGAAACAGCGCGATGAAACACGGACACACGAAGAAACGGCACACACGAGCGCTGTTAAAAATTAAAAAAAAAGATCGTCTATAGGCTGGCCTGTGAGATGTGTTACCAGTTCCTATCAGAGTCTAACTTCCTATCAGAGTCTAACTTTCCTATCAGAGTCTAACTAAGCAGTCTATTATAAAAAGTACAAATAGCCTCTGAACAAGCATGTGAAGTGCCATTGGTGACGATACGTAACCAGCAGTTTGCCACGTCCGCCCCTCGACCCTTGCTTCAGGTGCAAGGACGTCACGTCCGCTCACCTGATCAACGTCGGCGCCGGTGAGAACGTCATTCATTATGGGAAGCCTCCTTTCGCTGAAGCCTAGCGAGAGCGAGTAAGCGACCCACTCCGGTGTGAAGCGCAGCTCCCTGTCCTTTGCGGTAGACAGGAGCGCCTCGAGGCTGGCGTTCGAGAAGCAGGCCGCCAAGGTGTCACTGTCATTGACAATGCAGCCAAATTTGGCCGCTAGGTCCTTAGATGGGTTCATATTATACTGCGTTGCCAATGGTGAATGTATATTTAAGTCCACTCGATTTACAAGGAGCAAGCAGCGGCAAATAAAGCTCCATAAAGTCGAACACTCAAGTGTTTGCGCTGAATTGAATAAGATGGCTTAGTCTTAGTCGCCGGCCCTATCAATGACGGTGACATCTGTCACCGCTTTAAATTACCAGAATTAAGCTCATGCAGAGCTCACGCCCAAATCGCTGCGGAGAAAGAGCTATATTCCTGAAGGGTCGCAAAATAAACTCTCATTGACCGAACGAACACTGTCGTTAGTATGGAGTACTGTGGGTATCTACGATGTCACAGGATAAGCGGTAACTCGCACTGCATTGTGCCGCAATTTCCGGTTAAGCTATTTTTTTTACTCTTGTCGATGATTTAGAATTCAAATGCCGGATATTCAGAAAAACGATTCAAATTGGGTACGGGGAGGTTAATTCATGTTCCGCGTCGTTGCAAAGGGTCAGAGTCATCAGGCAACCAGGGGATTCATTCAGAAAGATCGTTACAAGCCAGAAAAGTCTTATGGCGGAGGTGCAGGAGTCAGGTAGGCAGGGTGGGATTTAAGAGGAGGGGGTGAGGGGAGAAGTGAGTGCAGTTCAAGCAAAGGTTGCGTTATTCCAAACGTTTCCGAAGAATAATTATTCCTTGAGTAATCGACGAAGCGCTCATTCAACGTTTTGCTCATTTCTGTATACTCAGGCCGACGGCTCTCTCTACCAAAGCAATTAAACTTAAACGGTGCCGAGTACTCTGTTTTATAAGTTTATAGCCAATCGGAGTCAGTCACCGGCCCTGAATGAAGTCGAGCATTGCTCTAAATATAGATTACAGCGACTTCAAAGCGGTTGCAAACGCGTGAATGCTACTGTTGTTCGTTATCAATGATACCGGGACTCCCGTGGATTAAACAAGTGCCGCGCTAAGGCAGCTGCATATGATGCTATGTGGCAGATATCCGGCATTTTGCTGTCCAAAGCAACAAAGTTACGAAGGAAAGCCGCAGAAGACGGCTTGCAATGCGCAGCGGTTGCAGAGGAAGCGCGAAAAAACAGCTTATTTTAGGCTGCCGAACTCGCTTTATTTCCAGAAAAAATACTGCCTCACAGAGTTAAAAGCTTGCCAGTAGTGCGCCAACTGCACAGAGGCCTATCACTAAAAGTTAACAGAATACTCGGAGGGGGGATGAGGGAGGAATGGATGCGCCATTTATTGTACGCATCAGAATTTGCTTATGCTCCGTTTTCAACGAGAAGAAAACACTTGTTATGAAACCTTGTATTTAATGCAATAATAATTTTTCAGCGAAAAAGTGCACTCGGGCAAAAAGAAAGCCGAGCGCTAAAAAGCGTAGAGATGTCGGCTTCTCTGCAATGCATGAATACTCCATAGCGACATGATCGCGTTTAGCCAATAGATGCGCGAGTGGCGCGTGGAAAACGAAACAAACACGTAACTGGGGCTCCCGTAGTGGGCATGCGTTGCAATTCCACGTAGACGTCTATAGGCTACACAGGGTGTTTCACCTAAGGCTTTCCTAATTTAAAAAAAAAAAAGCCTTTTTGAGTAATAACAGCGCCTGTTATTGCATAGCATTGCGAACGGTGTAGCGCATCAGAATACAGCTAACACGTGCTAACTAGCAGGCTTGTTAACTAGCACTGGAACTAATTTTTATTTATTACTGTTAGCCTCCTTAATTATTGACAGGCGTGTAGACAGCCGTAAGTAATATCCATATCAGTTTTTAGGATTTCGTAAACGCGGTTACCCTCTGCGCTTTGCCCGAACAAATTTCAGCTAAGGCGCGCCAAACTGCATGCGCTTTCGAGACGCTCATTGGCAAAGCAACCTCTCCAGTACACGTAACTCGTCCAAATAGCCGAAATTTGTTAGGCCACAGCACCGAGATTAACTGCATTTTCGAAATTCGAAAAATTGATTTCGATTTTAATTATGGTTGGGTTGCACGCCTTACAGCAACTAAGCAGCCTAACAGCAATAAGTAAAAAGCTAACTATTCATTATTAGTTATCCATCCCGTTAGCACATCTTAGCTGTATTCTGATGTACTACACTACTCACAACGCTGTACCGAAAAAAACACTCTTCTAACTCGCAAAGCCTACATTTAAATTTGTGAAGAGTTTTAGGTGAATCACCCTGTATATCAGAAAAGATGCGGGCGTCGAGGGTCCCTGCACGGGCTTAACCAGCTAGTCCAGATTTGAACAGCGAGTGGGAGGTTGGAAAACTAGCCCCACGCAGTATAGTGACCGTCTCAGCCCAGCTGTGAACAGGCAGCCTCAATGTTTCTATTCATGGATCCTCAGCCTTTTAAACATGGAGACCATTGTGGCGGTAACCGCACTACTTGCTGCGTTTGCAGGGGCCGCAGACTGGTAAATAGAATCCTCGATCACCGCTCTCGTGACGGTGGTGTAGAGCATCCCTGGCGCCTGCCCGAGTAGGTCGCCTCCCGTGCCGCTGCCCACCAACGTCAGCGCCAAAGGCAGCCGCGTTGTCCTGCGCCCAGCGGAACGCTGCCATGGTGTCCTCCTCAGCCACGTCCCGGACGATGTCCTTGGCGCTGGAGTGCAGGAAGCCCATCACCCCAGCCGCACGTTGGGGGACATCACCACCAGGCCGGCTGCGAGGAATATCAGGCACCACGTTTTCAGCCTTTTGGGTGAACTCCACGCTCGCAGCGTGGTGTTTATAGTGCCGCTACGCTTAGTCACGGCCTATAGGTCATGCGTGAGCATTAAATTCTTAATGAGCTGTTCAGCGTTGAATTCCTTCAAGACTACGATGTGGACTCCAGATGGCGACAGCAGCAGTTGATGCCTATTGTGGCGATTGTGTGCGTTGCGACGTAGATCTGCCAGGTCACATATCCGTACCTCATATTGCCGAAATTAACATCTTGGCGCCGTTACGGTGGTGCAATACGTGGCAGAATATTCGTAAGGCTAATTCCACTAATAGCTAACAACATCCTCAACTCAACTCTTGAATGCAGTGAAAACCAGTGCTTCCATGCATGGTTATAGCGAAGGACAGCATGCTGGGCTAATAGATGCATATTCGTTGACTATTTCAAGCCTAACATTTAGACACACATAGAGGCCGGAACAGCAGAAGCGCTGGTCCTTTCCTGGTCTCCTGGTCTCTTTGTGTGTACATGTTACGCTGACCACTTCTTCACGTACACATGGCCGTTCTAAGCCGTAGCGGATGTGGCTTGTTTCGATGTTTTAAGAATTTAGGCTGGTTTCTCAAGCGGCACTGGCATTTCCTGTCAATCCTCTTGAACTCGATGCACGACCCAATGTCCAACGAAGGGGGACCAAAGGGGAACGAAGACTAAATGCAAGGCAGTTGAGCACGGACTCGGACGGCAGCACTGTAACATGAAGTCCCTGAGATGAAACTTAACCAAACTATTCTGCTCGCATAAGCTATTTGTCATGTCATACTGTTACTGTATGACAGTAAAGCAGCTGAATGGGCTAGTTGGTTTTGCATACTGTATGACGTTGCCTTTCATGCCGCGAGCCGCATTTGTAAAATACGACGCACAGCGTTGAATTCATATAGCTCCACCAACCCACGTAAAGCAGGGAAAGACCTCAATGGGCACAAAAGGTCATGTATTGGTAGGCGCTATTTTGCTCCTAATGTTTTTCTGTCTGCTGACATATCTTGCAAGGAATGTTTTCAGGGCAGGCAAGTCGTTTCAAATAGCGGAACCGTATGTCGAAAAAATGTAATGTGAGGACAAGGAGGCTGCCTACTAGCGTTGTCGTGTGGGGCGCGTTCTGGACACCCATGTTCTACGCGCACAGGAAGCTGTATTGGCAAAAAAATTGCGAGAACTGCATCTGCGTGAGTAATTTCACTGCATGCTGCCATGCACCAAAAGGGTGGTGGACTGTGTCACTATTCGCGCTGCTGCCAAATTAGATGGTTATCAATGTGATCAAGCGATTCATGCTATGAGGGACGCCGTAGAGGAGTGATCCGGAAAATTTCGGCCACATGGGTTTTTTTTTTAATTACGGCCGCCGCGGCCGGAATCGAACCTGCGTCTTTCGAGTCAGCAGCTGAGCACCATACCCATTGAGACACCATGGCGGATAAATCAAGTGGGTTTCGCCCATGTCAACTGCAGTGCGGGTGCCATTACCTTTTCGCCTTTAAGATAAGTGACAAATTGAGTATTCTTACGACTAACAGTTTCTGTGCGCCAACTGTCTGGGCAGCTCGGGGTCCAAGCATTAAAACTCCGCTGTGAAATCGAGAAATCCACAACCTCTATTTCAAACAACGGTTGCCCCATGCGTGGTGTAACTTTTCTGCCTGTCCTCTACCTCACAGTCTGCTAAGAGCATGGCGTTACCCCGAGCGGCCAAGTCCTCCCTTTGGGGCACGTCGTTGGTGCCCCTCTGGAACCAGTGCCCCGTGGCAACACCACCTAGACTTTTTAAGGCCTCTCCACGTTTGCGTGACGTCACCGCACTGCGACGGCCCAGTAGGTTCGGCTTCCGCGCTCGCACGCATTTCGCGCATTTCAAAGTGCTGATTATGTCTCTCGAAAAGAAAATTACTTTTTTTAAAATCGTGTTTTGCTTGCCCGAACCCTAACCGAATGCTTTTTTTGTTCTTGTTTCTTTGAAAGTATAAGCAGTTACATTTTAGCAGACTTTTACTGACTTTATATCAAAGCGCGCATGTGTGAAGATACGTTCGTAATATATTTTTATTGAAAATGAACAACGCAGAGGACTTTCCCAAGTCGTATTTTATTTTCAGATGAGAAACACGATCAGTAGGAGTACGAGGTAAGGAAACTGTTACAGCACTGACTGAATCATAAAATGCAGTAAGTAAAGCCAACAACAGAAAAGCTGTAAACAGAAAGCAAACAAAAGGAAATATGCCGAATATATAATAATACAACGCAAAAACTGGTTTCGAAACTAAAAAAAAACTAACAGAAACAGTCACAAGCACACAGAGTAGTCAATTCTTCAATGTCTTCAATTTTGTCTCTTTTTCTTTTGCAGCCTTTTCAACTATAAGTTGATCATTTTTTCTTTTACAAAGGTTATTTAGAAGCGTGTTTGCTGCTGCACTTAGGACATAGTGCATTACCAACTGTGGAGTGTGCCCATTCTCACACACATCAAAGTCAATGCCGTCGTTCAACACATCATGTGTGAGTGCCAAGAGAACCTCCTTTTGATTTGGTAGTGCATGAAACTTTGTCGCATGCTGTTCGCTTCTCAGTTTGTCAAGAACTATCTCAGCAGTAAGAACAGCATTTACTATGGCAGGCTGTGGAAACTTGAGACTACCACGAGTCATGGCCTTGACTAATTCCCCACCTTCTACTTCAATTTCATCTTCTAGCATTAAATTTTCTTTGCAAGTCATGCATGACAGCTTTTTGAACGCAGCGTGGGCACAATAGCCAGCAACGTAAGCGGTTGCAGGGAGATTTGGCGCCTTCGCATAATCGTCGTCCGTTACCTCAATGCCAAACACTTCAAGTACTGCATCGTTTACTGCCACCGCATCTGTTGCAGCCTCAAACTCTGGGAGCTCCAGAATGTTCTGCAGACGAAGCTTTCGCTCCGACTCATAGATCTGTCTTATGGAAATGTGGTATTGCGCACCGGTGAGTTGGCGGTATTTGCCATATCTCTCTTCCAAGCAATCAGTCTGAAACTTTCCTAAAAGTACATACTCGAAGTTCATTTCATCTAGGCAATACCTAGTCACCTTTATCAAGGTGTCTGTCGTGAGTCGGAGCGCACTGTAAGTCTCTCTTGTAAGTATGCCTGTGTCAAATTTGAGAGAATGCCACAGATCTAGCCACTCCACTATACTTAACAGAAACTGGATCTGTGGACTTGACGCTGATGTAATCGGTGACTGCAGCTCATCACGAAGTCGAGTACCCTTGTTGCATGTCTTTACACTTGCAATGTTCCACCACTTTGTTATTGTTTCAAGGAACTGTGCAGTACCAGACACATGATCTAGCTCAAGTCTGGGCCCACATGCTCGCAGAGCTGCTGCCGTAGACGGGCTGAAAATCCTTAGCGCAAGCTTGACATTCTGTCGCTCAATATTCGATGGGTTCAGAGATTTAGACGAAAGTGTTGGTGCTGATTTAATCAGCTGACCCTGTTCTTTCGAGTGAAGTTCTCGAAGTGTTTTAAATGAAGATGTAAGTATAGGTGGTTTTATATTAGGTCCTGTGGGGCTAGGAAAGAACATGCATGTTCCAGCATTTCGCTGATTGATCCAGTTATTCCTGACGCATTTTATTAAGTGCACAGGATCAATCAGAAGAAAGAGAGGACGTTTAGAGTCTGCAGGGTGTGGATACACACTCTGAAGTTTGCAGGGGGCCCCAAAAAGTGACATTGTTTTCCGGTTGATTGAGTTATTGTCAGCTACGACTGCGATTATACGCAACCCAACATGCTCTAGCTGAGTAATGATGCTATGCAGAATAGTGTGAAGCTGCTGTGTGTTGATGCGCTCTAGTGGCAGTATGTGCACAACATTCTTCTGACGTGAAAGCAAGCTTTGCATCATAAAAACATGGGCTGTTTTTGCTGCATTAGGGCTATTTGTAGCCGCACCAACAATTGCTCCTCCCTTGTAATCAAAATACGGCTGCAGGTGAATTTCGTCCATCATGAGTACAACAATTTTTTCATGCTCTGTCATTGCTGCGACAAGCTTCTTTGCATACGATAGGAAAGAAGTGCCTTGCTGTTCAGCTGCCGGGCTTACGCTGTAGGAGTTACATATACGACGTATTGTAGATTGATGGGGTAATCAAAGGTTTCCGGAACTGTGAAGTAACCTATAAGCATGCGGAGAAACTGTAAATAAAATGCTTGAGAATACCAGCAACTCTGCAGAATACCGGGATGACCTGCTATGCTTGACAACAAGAAGAGAAACTTGCTCTTTCAAAAAACTAACTGCATTGGGTTGTTCAACATCTGCCAGTTCACAGTTTAAGGCATCTTCAAGCAGGGAAAGTGCGAACTTAAGCAAACCATCAATTTTTTCTTCATGCTTAGACAACAATTTTCCGTGAAACGACTCTACAGCATCCAGCAGACCTATCACGCAACGGATATCATGTACTATGTGAGGGATGGTATCTATGCCATCAATTGTAGTCAGCTGCACATTTCGGTAATGAACTTTCACCGTGAGGTTCTCTAAGACCATGACTGACGACAAAACACGAGGAACGTCATCAACAGCAAGATTGAGAAAAAGGACGCAGGCAGGTCGAGAAATAACATTCCAAAAATCAGAAAGCTTGATTTGAGGAAGGCACTCCAGTAGAACTTGGAAAGTGTCAATCTTGTTCTTTGCTTCTTCCTCCTCGTGTGCCTGGAGTGACATGGCGATGGCATCTCGTAAAGAAGCTGCTTCAAGACGCATTCTCTTTTCAGTCGGTGCTTCTCGGGACATAGTGGCGGGCGCATGGTTGTAGTAAAGGAGTGTATCACCCAGCAAAACGACGAAGTGCAATTTATAGTAGAAGCGGGATTTCGGTTGAGAGTTTTTTGGAGCTGCTTTCTTCCTACCTAAACACGGCGTTTGTGGGATGCGAGATGAAATCTTCCTTCAGAAACAGACCGTATGCATTGGTTCCCTTGTAGCTCCGGTTCTCAGCAACATTTTCCTTGGAAAAGTGAATGAGGCCATATCCTGTAACCTTAATGGTCTGGCATTACGGATTTGGGCGTATGTGGACCACTTCCTTGTACTGTTTGAAAAGGACGGACAGGCGAGGTGTACCGTCGACGTCTTGAAGGTTTTTAAAGAGAACGCCATGGGCTTTAAGTTCACATTAGAAGCACCTGCGAACGACGAGCTCCAGTTTCTCGACCTCAGGCTCAGGTTCAAGGAGGGGCAAGCGTGTTGGGTGAACAAACCTAGCTCCAAGAAGCCGATATTGAACTTTTCGTCAGAGCACTCCAAGCTGGTTAGGATTAGTATCGCTCTCTCGTGTTTACGCTCCGCACTTGACAAGCCCTGTGTGCATAGCGTTCCAGAAGGTGTGTTCTTTCAAGTACAAAGGCTTGCAGCCGCAGGGTTTCCAGCCTCCGTTATTTCAAGAGCGTGTGAGAAGCTCCTCTCCACGGTAAAGGCTGGTCGTTCCGGGAGCACTAAGAACGGTGAGGAGGGAGGACAAAGGAAGAAGAAGGAAACCGTGGCAATTCCGTATGTCCATCGCATGTCGCACAACTTTAGGAATGTTGGGATGAGGTTTGGAGTGGACGTCGTAAGCACAGCACCGTTTGAAGTGCAATGACTTTGTGCCATGACAAAAAGTAGAGTAGAAAGGCGACGTAACGTCAGCCCGTTCGTGTGCACAATACGCCACCACTCCCCATTTTTGGGTTGTGTTTGCGGCGTTGTGTATGAGATACCGCTTTCATGCAAAAAAGTGTATATTGGACAAACGGGGCGATGCTTGAACGTTCGGCTCATGGAACGTGACAACCTTTCTTCAGACACCGTTCGTTCAAGCATCGCTCAACACTGTGCAGAGTGCACCAAGAAAAATAAAAAAGGTATGCAAAGCCGTTTTCAAAGAAACCACCGTGTTCTACCGGCATCGCAACCAGCGCACTCGAGAGATTATGGAGGCGTATTTTATCGAAAAAAAGATGTCTGTGTCAGCACTCCCTCGGTCAAGTTATTTGAAAGATAGGATTTTTAGATGCCTCATGACGTATCACCTTTCTGATCTGTGGCGCAGTGTATTTGGTTTTTGAACTTTGGAGGTAATAGTGCCCTCCACGCTATCTTTGTACTACGGGCCTAACGCATCTATGTCGTTTTTCTGTATGTATATATTTGCGTTCCTTCTTAATAAAACTTCGTTGCGAGACAGCGCTAGTTTTGTCCCCTTTCTGTGTCCGTCCCTCCGCGCGGAATCTAACCACCAAAATGAACTACATCAAACTCGCCCAACTCACCATTCTTCTGGCACCTAGTAATGTGCTTCCTATTTTCACCGAGCAGCTTTACTCCGGAGACGTTGGAAATTAATGAACCCTATGGCTGCTTTGAATAAGGCAAACGCGATCCGAGAGCCCCACGAGTGCATGCATAGACGTTTTCCTCAAGCTCCAAACAAGATTTACGCTCGCTCTGCTAAGCTACAAACTTTTGCTTCTTAGTTTAGAATTTATTCATGTGTGCTCATTCTGCTTGATCGGAGTGGCTTTTAGCCTGGGATTTGCTGCGTTCGCCAGGTTTTGATCGACCTACAATGTGGAAATTCAAATAATTTGGGAAATAACACTGCGCGACTTTGTCGAGATCCTAGCGTGTTGGACCGGTGTTGAAACGACACACTTGTTGAAATTCGAAAAAATGAAAACAGAGAAAAAACCGTCGTGCGTTCTACTACCCGAGTCCGGTGTTTCTTAAAGCGCGGTACGGTGTGAACGCTGAAAGCAACTGGCGGCAGCTTTTTGTCTATTTATTTGCGTCAAGGGATGCTCGGGACACTGTCCACGTGAATCTATGAGCGTTGAATCTATCATCCCAAGCAAACGTTCTCGTTTAAATTGCCGATCCCGGGAAGGCAGCCAAATAAAAAGAATAAAAAAGCTTCGACTACGATGTTACTAACCCGCATTTGTTCCCTCACCCACTCTGCACGCTTCCGGTCTCTAAATGTTACACCTATCATTTTTCTTTCCATGGCTCGCTGCGTTGTCCATAACTTACGCTGAACCCTTTTCGTTAGCCTCCACGTTTGTGCCCCGTAGGTGAGCATAGGTAAGATGCAGCTGGTGTACACTTTTCTTTTGAGGGATTTGATAACCTGCTATTCATCATGTGAGGGAACCTGCCATATTCGCTCCACCTTATTCTGATTCTTCTAGTTATTTCCCTTTCATGATCAGGATAAGCTGTCACTACCTGCCCTAGGTAGACGTATTCCTTTACTACTTCCAGCACCTCATTGCCGATTGTGAGCTGCTGTTCTCTTGCTAAACATTTGAACATTACTTTGGTCTTCTGCATGTTAATTTTAGACCCAGCGTTCTGCTCTTCCTGTCTAACTCATTGATCGCGATTTGCAGTTCATCCCGTGAGTGACTTAGCAAGGCAATTGCATCAGCGAATCGCTGAATATTTAGGTATTCTTCATTTACTCTTATTTGCAGCTGTTCTCAGTTCAGGCTTCAGAATACCTCCTGTAAACCGGCGGTGAATAGCGTTGGCAAGATCGTGTCTCCTTGCCTAACGCCCTTCCTTATTGGAATTTTATTGCTGACTTTATAAATGACTATGGAAGCTGTGCAGTTGCTATATATATCTTCGAGTATTTTGACATAAGGCTCTTCTACACCCTGATTCTGCAATGCATTTATGACTGCTGAGGTTTTTGCTTGAGTCGAATGCTATCTCGTAATCAATGAAGGCTATATATAGGGGTTCATTACATTCTGTTGATTCCACTATCACCTGTTTGATAGTGTGAATATGATCTATTGTGGAATATCCTTTACGAAAGCCTGCATGATCATTTTGTTGATTAAAGTCTCAGGTTGCCCTGACTCTATTAGCGATTACCTTAGTAAATACTTTGTAGGCAACGGACAGTAAGCTGATCGGTCAGTAATTTTGCAAGTCCTTGGCATCTTCTTTTTTGTGAATTAATGTAATGTTTGCGTTGTTTCAAGGTTTTGGTACGGTCGAGGTCATAAGTCATAACGTATACAGGCTGGCTAGTTTGTCTAGCACAATCTCCCCTTCATCCTTCAACAGATCTGCTAGCTGTTACCTTATCCTCACAAGCTGCTTTCCCATTTTCATTGCTCCTATGGCTTTCTTTACTTCCTCTTTCGTTACTGGCGCAATGATGCATTGCTCTGAGCTGCTTTCTCTCTCATTAACGTTCTGATTATATTGCCTACAATTGAGATTTGTGTACAACTCTTTGGCTACTTTAACTATCCTATCCATATTGCTACTGGCATTGCCCTCCTTGTCTCTGACCGCATAAATCTGATTTTAAGCCTAGTTTCCTCTTGACCGCTTTTAGGCTACTGGCGTTCTTTAGAACATGCTCCATTCTCTCCGTATTAAAATTCGTAATCTCAGGTACCGTGCGTTTATTTATTAGTTTCGATAGCTCTGCTAGTTCTGTTCTGTCTGAATGATTAGACGCCCTCATGCTTTCTTAATCGCGTCTTTCGTCACCTGAGATAGCTTTCCGGTATCCTGTCGAACCACCTTACTGGCTGCTGCTACTGCGCACTCCATAATGATATCTGTCAGCTTATCGGTCATTGTTTGAACATTAAGGTCGTCTTCCTCAGTTAAAGCTGAATATCTGTTCTGCAGCGACATCCTTAATTCCTCGCTTTCCCTTCTTACCGCTGTCTCGTTATTGCGCTTCCTATTCATTAGATTTTTCAGCTTCCTCTTCAGCTACCACACTCCTTGTCGCCAGCAATAAAATTCCAGTAAGGAAGGGCGTCAGGCAGGGAGACACGATCAGGCCAATGCTATTCACCGCCTGTTTACAGGAGGTATTCCGAGGCCCGAATTTGTAACGGTTGGGGATAAGAGTTAATGAGAATGCCTAAATAATCTGCGATTCGCTGATGGCATTGCCTTGCTGACTCACTCAAGAGATGAACTGCAACCCCTAATCAGTGAGTTAGACAGGCAGAGCAGAAAGGTGGGTCTAAAAAAGTAACATGCAGAGAACTAAAGTAATGTTCGACAGACTAGCAAGACAACCGCACTTCACAAATGGTAGCGAGGTGCTGGAAGTGGTAAAGAAATACGTCTACTTAGGGCAGGTAGTGACAGCTGGTCCGAATCATGAGAGGGAAAGAACTAGAAGAATAAGAATGGAGTGGAGCCCACATGGCAGGTTCTCTCACAACATGAAGGCAATTTACCACTAAAACTCAAGAGAAAAGGATAGAGCAGCTGTATCTTACCTGTACTCACATATGGGGTTGAAACGGGGAGACTAACGAAATGGGTTCAGCTTAAGGACAACGCAGTGAGCTATGGATAGAAAGATGATAGGTTTACGTTAAGAGACCAGAAGCGGGCGGAGTGGGTGAGGGAACAAATGTCGGTTAACGACATCCCAGTCGTAATGAAGAGGAAGAAATGGGTTTTTGCAGGACATGTAATGTGAAAGCAAGACAACCAGTGGTTCTTAATGGTAAAGGAGGAGATTCCAAGAGAAGGCAAGCGTAGCAGGGGAAGGAAAAAAGTTAGGCGGGCGGATGAGATGAATAAATTTGCGGTGGACAAACATTGGAGAGACATGAGAGAGGCCTTTGCCTTGCAGTGGGCGGAGTCGGGCCGATGGTGATGATGATAAGGTAATTAATTGATGGCAATTAGGAAAATTAATTGAGGCTAATGAGATTTAGGATATCAACAATGATGGAAATGTTGATGGTTATGAATAACGACGTCATACCAAAGTCAGGTGACAATATGGAAGCGGGAAGACGACGAGACTCAGCGAGTGAACGGGTGGACGAAGACGACAACGATGTTCTGACTGTGTTCTGAGTGCCGCTCGTAGCTGTTCTCTGGCTGGTGTACATAGCTGTAAATATATTCTTTCCTGCAACATATTTGGTGGAGGGGCGCCTTTCCCCTACGTCTACCAACGACGGAGCTCCGCAGCGGCTGACAGCTGCCTTCGCTCATCATGACCCAGGACGCCTGCCAGCAAACACCACCATCGGCCATGCCATCACTCGTTGTTTCTGCTCCTTGTGACCCTGGGACATATTCTGGCACCGACAACGTTGATGTGGACGACTGGATCCACATGTATGAACGCGTGAGTACATACAACCGCTGGGATCCAACCCTTATGCTCGCCAATGTCATTTTCTACCTAAAAGACACCGCCCGAGTCTGGTACGAGACTCACGAATATGACTTGACCAGCTGGGACGTCTGCAAGCAGAAACTGCGCGACCTGTTTGGACGGCCGCTCGGCCGAACACTCGCCGCTAAGAGGGACCTTGCATCCCGAGCTCAAACTTATACGGAATCCTATGTTTCGTACATTAAGGACGTGTTGTCCCTCTGCAACAAAGCTCACAATAACATGCCCGAATCTGACAAAGTGGGTCACGTGTTGAAGGGGATCACAGACGATGCCTTCAACCTGCTCGTCTACAAGAATTGCACTACAGTCGGCGACATTATTAAGGAATGTCGCCGCTTCGAGGAAGCTAAAAGCAGGCGTATTAGCCAGCCGTACACACGCCTCCCCAACACGGCTGCCACTTCCTCATGTGAGGACCTGCTGCACCGGCAAACTCCTGCGCCTCCATAAAATGTGACCCGCATCATTCGACGCGAACTCGAAGCCATGTCCCCTGCCTCCGTGCACCTACGTGATGGCGACAACCACTTGCCCACCATCTCTATGGTACAAGCCGTCGTCCGTCAAGAGCTTGCAAATCTTGGCCTCCAACCCGTCAGCCCCGTACGTCCTTCATCCCCAACCGACATCATTGCGATTGCTCCTGACCGACTTTCCTACTTCGCTCCACGTCGACGTAACCATAACGACTGGCGGACATCCGACGACAGGCCCATTTCTTTCCTCTGCCACCGTATTAGCCACATCTCCCGTCACTGTCGTAATTATTGGTCCCGTCGTAGCGCATACAATCCTCTCAGCTCTCACCGCAACGAAGAACAGCCCAGCCACTTCACTCCCCCTCCAGCCCGGTAGAGTGCTACAGCCAACGGCCAGTTTTCCAGCCCCAGCCGCTCCCCGTCCCCCCTGCGTCGGCAGTCCCGTTCGCCCCTACGCCGTCGCTCCTCTCCTGGCCCCTACGTACGCTTGCAAGCGGAAAACTAGACACTGCAATGTCTGGAGGTGATGCTGCAGCACAGCCCCAGTCCCTAAATCCTCGCATAGCCCTCCGCGCACACCAGAATTTTGCTCGCTATTCATGTCGATGAAGTCCCTGTGAGAGCCCTGATCGATATGGGCGGGCACGTGTCCGTCATGAGTTCAACCCTCCGACGCCGCCTCAGAAAAGTACTGACCCCTGCACCCACAGCCGTTCTTTGCGTTGCCGACGGCGGAACGCCTCCTGTGGTTGGACTATGCACAGCCCGTGTGACCATTTCCGGCCGCCATACATCCGTTCGATTCTCTGTTCTGGACCAGTGCCCTCATGACGTAATTCTTGGCCTCGACTTCCGGTCTGAACATTCAGCCCTCATCAACTGCGCCACCAGTGTTGTCCAGCTTGACCTTCCTCTTTCTGCTGGGTCACCGTCCCTAGTAGCACCTCGCCTTTATGCTGTCGACTTTGTCCGTCTAACGCATAAAGCCGCCACTTACATTTCTTTCTCATCTGTTCCTCCTGTCCCTGATGGTCCCCACGTAGTCACTCCGGACCTTGACGTCGCCCTCTCGCGAAGTATTGCGCTTGCGCACACTGTCTGTACAATGTCGGCCAACCGAGCGCACCTTCCGGTTCTGAACTTTGGCTCGTCTATCCAACCGCCCCCGCAAGGCATCTCACTCGCCACGCTCTGCCCGGCTGCCGAATGTGTCATATCAGTCGTGTACACCTGCTTACCTTCTACTCACCAAAGCCTGTTGCCTGCGGCCACATCAACCGAGAAACCAACGGACGACTACGCCGACATGATCTCTTCTGACCTACCGCCAATGCAAGCTCATGATCTTAGGTGCCTTTTATCATCTTTTCGCGACATCTTCGACTTTGATGCCCGTGTTTTGGCTCGTACCTTTGTAGTGACGCATCGCATAAACACTGGTGATGCCGCTCCTATCCACAGACGTCCGTACCGCGTGTCCAGCGCTGAACGCACCGTCATCAATCAAGAGGTGGACAAGATGCTCGCAAAAGACAGCATCGAGCCCTCGTCAAGCCCTTGGGCTTCACCAGTTGTCCTGGTAAAAAAAAGGACGGCATCTAGCGCTTCTGCGTTGATTACCGGCACCTAAACAGCATCACAAAAAGGACGTATATCCTCTCCCGATGATCGATGATGCAATATATTGCCTCCACGGCGCCAAATATTTCTTTTCAATTGATCTTCGATCGGGGTACTGGAATATTGCCGTTGATGAAAAGGACCGCGAAAAGACCACCTTCATGACGCCTGATGGCTTATACCAATTTAAAGTCATGCCATTCGGACTATGTAACGCGCCGGCTACCTTCGAACGAATGATGGACTCCCTTCTTCTCGGCTTGAGGTGGTCGACCTCCTCCTGCTACCTTGACGATGTTGTGGTTTTCTCGCCTACTTTTTCCACGCACCTCGAACGCCTCCCCAGTATTCCGACAGTGTTCCGTAACGCCGGACTCCAGCTGAACTAACCGAAATGCAAATTCGGTCGCCGCCAACTCACTATTCTCGGACGCCTGGTTGATGCTTCTGGTGTCCGCCCAGATCCAGTCAAAATTCAAGCCGTCAAGGACTTTCCTCTTCCTAGGTCGTCGAATGATGTGCGCAGGTTTGTCGGCTGGTGCTCGTATTTTTGCCGTTTTATCAAAGATTTCGCCGGCATCGCTCGCCCCCTCACCGACCTTCTTAAGAACGACACCCCCTTTAACTGGGGCCCTGCTCAAGAGCATTCATTTTCCTCCCTCGTTCAATTGCTAACCTCTCCGCCCATCGTAGCCCATTTTAACTTGTCGTCTCCCACAGAGGTTCGCACCGACGCCTCCGGATATGGGATCGGTGCCGTGCTAGCCAAACGTCAACAGGGACAAGATCGCGTCATCGCTTATGCCAGCCGCCTACTTTCCGCCGCAGAGCAAAATTACTCCATTACTGAGCGCGAGTGTCTCGCCCTTGTCTGGGCTGTAGCTAAATTCCACCAGTACCTGTTCGGCCGCTCATTCGCTGCTGTCACTGATCACCACGCTCTCTTTTGGCTGTCTTCACTAAAAGATCCCACCGGTCACCTTGGTCGCTGGGCTTTGCGCCTCCAAGAATATTCATACTCTGTAGTGTACAAGTCCGGTCGTCGCCACCAGGACGCTGACTATTTATACCGGTACCCTGTGGAGCCACCTGACCTAGAAGACGCTGAGACCCTGCCCTGCATCTTAGCTATCACTGCCCTCACCGATATCGCCAACGAACAGCGCTACGACTCATCTTTACGCCCTATCTTTGATGGCCTCCGCTCTGCAAACCGATCTCCGTCTCTGCAACTTTATGTGCTCCAGAATGGCATTTTATATCGCCGCCATCTACGCTCCGATGGCCCTCAATTGCTGCTCGTCAGACCCCAACATCTACGCTCTTCTGTCCTTGAAGAATTGCACGATCTGCCGACAGCCGGCCACCTTGGCGTGTCCCGCACGTACGCTCGAGTGCGGCACCGCTTCTTTCATCCTGGCCTGTATCGTTCCGTCAAGCGTTACGTTGCCGCTTGTGACCTGTGTCAACGTCGGAAAAGGCCCTCCACATTGCCTGCCGGTCTCCTACAACCCATGGACGTACCTCCGGAACCTTTTCACCGTGTTGGCCTCGACCTTCTTTGCCCTTTTCCCACGTCCCTCTCCGGCAAATCCCGCAACTGATTGTACGACTCGGTACGCCATCACGCGTGGTTTGCCTACGAGCTGCGCTACCGATGTCGCCGATTTTCTTCTCCGAAACGTCATTCTTCACCATGGCGCCCCTCGTCAACTGCTCACCGACCGTGGTCGTTATTTTCAGTCCCGAGTGATTAATGACATTCTTCCTTCGTGTGCCGAGCAGCACCAGCTCGCGACAGCTTACCATCCACAAACCAAAGGGCTTACGGAACGGTTCAACCGCACGCTCACTGGCATGTTAGCAATGCACGTCTCGCCAGACCACCGAGATTGGGACGCTGCCTTGCCTTATGTGACTTTTGCGTATAACTCTTCACGGCATGACACAACCGGCTATTCCCCTTTCTACCTTTTGTTTGGTCGGCACCCCATCTTGCCTTTGGACACACTCATGCCGTCTTCTTCAGTCGCCATCACTGCTTACGCTCAGGACGCCATCGCCCAGGCCTCGCTGGCGCGCCAAATAGCCCGTAGTCGGCCCCGTGCCTCACAAGCTTCCCAGAAGTCCGCCTACGACCGCCATCACCGGGAGGGCGAATATGAACCCGGATCACTGGTCCTCCTCTGGACGCCGTCACGCAGCGTCGGTCTCTCCTAGAAGCTCCATTCTCACTACCGGGGCCCTTACCGTGTGGTGCGCCGTGTCACCGACGTGAACTATGAAACTGCACCCCTTGCGTGCTCGCCATCGTCCTCCGGCCCCTCCACCGACGTCGTCCATGTCTGCCGCCTAAAACCTTATCACGACGCTCATACGTCGCCACTCTAACGCCGAGACGGCGTCTCATCAGCCGGGGGTCCTGAAGCGGGAAGACGACGACGAGACTGAGCGAGTGAACGGGTGGACGAAGACGAAGACGACAACGAAGTTCTGTGTTCTGAGTGCCGCTCGTAGCTGGTCCTTCGCTGGTGTAAATAGCTGTAAATATATTCTTTCCCGCAACAATATTATAAAAAAAATGCGAGGTCACGTGGCAATGTAATTGCGAAGTCACCTGAGAAAGTTATAACGTCGTAACAAAGTCATGTGACAAGATGAAGCAAAAATTTTTATGTCACGTGAGAAGTGACGACGTCATACCACACTCACGTGACGAGATGACGATAGAGCTGGAGGGACAAAGAGGCACCTAGGTGCTCGAAAGAGGCGCTTAGCCATTGCAGCAGCACAGGCTTTTCAGTGCTCCAGTGCTGGTCGCCGCAGCGCTCTCAGAAGTTTTGCATCGCACGACTAGTGTCCACACCACACATCTTACCGGATGAATTTAAAACTCACATCGCTCAGTTTATTTTTTCAAATTGCTTAAAATGTCTTCACATTAGTGCATTGGAATTATCTGAATTGCTTGAGTGCTGAAGCGTGCCCTTTGATGTTATTATGATCTCTGAAACGTGTTCCATGAGCGAAATAGACGTTCCTTGTGTAAACAGCTACCGAACGCTGTTTTTAAACCGTGTTTCTGGTCGCGGTGTGTGTGTTATGTTTGAAAAGGCACGGCAGCTTGCGTTAATGCCCTTGTCGACTGCATCCACATATGATTATAAAATTTTATCCACTCGCATCGACAATGTCATTTTTGTTTTTTTGCTATCGTCCTCCTAAGGGCTGTGTTAACAATTTCTTTCGTTTTCTTGAATGACTGTTGTTTATTATAATGACAGCTGTTTAAGGCTGGTGTTTGGTGGTTGCATAAAGAGTAATTTATTTCTCTGAGATACTCACGCTAAAAATATAGAGCTGTTGTTAAAAGTGAGCGGACTTTCCAAAGTATTTCATTCAGCAATGCGCATTATCTCTCCCTTCTCGTCATTACTACACTTGTCCGTGCCAAATTTTGAAACTGACAGTCTTGAAGCCGTGGCATCATTATTTCTGATATCAGCGTCCATTTACCCCTATTCCCCTGTAATTAGCACACAAGAAATAAGCTTAAACGTTTAAAACAGCAGTTTTGACGTTAATAATAGCGAACATCTAGTTAAATTTAGAATATGGTTACAGATAGTCGATTTAACTGTATGCTTCACGAAACAAATCAGAACAAAGCGTCTGAGAATTTTCTAGACATCATTAAAAGCAATTATAAAGAGAGCTTTCCCATAAGGACCGCAAAGCGGAGTAATCGTATCCGTAAAATATGGCTCACACGTCACCTTATGAATGAGGTTACTAAGAAGCACGAACTGCACCATAAATATATCAAACAAAATATATCAGTGATTTGAAGACTTTCAAAACATACCGCAAACACCTGAAGAAAGAACTTGAGCGAGCAGAAAAGGGATACTGTGCTAAGCAGTTTGTTTTTCTGGAGGTCAGATGGAGGTCATCATCATCAGCCTGACTACGCCCACTGCAGGGAAAATGCCTCTCCCATGTCTCTCCAATTATCCCGGTCCTTAGTCATTTGCGGACACCGTATGCCCGCAAACTTCTGAATTTCATCTGCCCACCTAACTTTTTGCCGCCCCCTGCTACGCTTGCCATCTCTTGGAATCCACTCCGTTACCCTTAAGGATAAGCGGAAACAATGTGGTAATAATTAAAGAATGTTTTTTCTCTTACCAATACTCATAATGAATTTAGCGTTATCAAGCAGAGCGGTGTTGAGGTATCAGGACAACAATTAGCAAAAAAACTCAACAAGCATTTCTTTAATATCTCAAGCCCGCCATGCGTGCATGACGACCTTAGTAATATCCATGTGGGCAGTGATATTGTATTTGTCGACCTCGTTGAAGAACTTAAAGTGCTATGCGTGTTTAAGGGTATTTATAAAGGGTATTATCAGAAGTAGAGCTGCTTTGCAGATGTGTTCCTCAGGCGAGCATACCTGGCCCTTTTCTTTTCATCATTTTTTAAGACAATATTGTGCACATGTTTACCCTGCGAAGTATATAATATATGCTGACAATACGAGTGTATTTTTTCTGAGGAGCCAACGTAAATAATTTAGCAGATACAGTGAATTCTGCACTCTAAATTATACGAATAGTTACGAAAAATGGCTTACAGGTTTATGCCGCGAAGTAAAAAGCCCTTATATTTAGATAAAAAAACAAGAAATTTACTCTCACAAAAGACATTTGCTTCAATAGTGCTCATTTAAATTTAGTACCCACATTTAACAGATTGGGTTTGTATTTAATGAAAAAATGACGTGGGACGATCATGTACATTTTACTGCCAGACAACTGTCGCAAATTATTGGTTTAATTTATCCATATCGTCAGCTATTGCTACCAAAAGCCATGTTGGCAGTATATGATTCGTTTTTTACCTCTCGCCTCATTTACAGTAATTCAGTATGGGCAAAACAACCGAAAAAAAAACATTGATAGTTACACATCTTGCAGAAAACCAAGTGAAAAGTAACGCAAAAAGTTCGTAGATCAGATTTTCTTTTATCCCACGCTGTAAAACAAAAAAAAACTAATAATAAGTATTTTCTTCATGAACTGGCTAACACTGAGCCAAGCTACACTACACAAGAGACGTCGATCAGTGGCATATTAAGAGATACAGAATAACATATGGCCTTCAAACACGAGAAGACATACTACCACGTCTGCTGAATGCCCTTTCTTGTAATAATACTGCCCTAAGAACCACCCTGTACAAGACCTGGTACATTTTACTAGCTTAGTCTCCATTGAGTTAGCAAAGCAAATAAATTCTGTTATTTCTCTTGTTTACTTCGTATCTAATTTTATTTTTCTTACGGAAAGCAAATGTCCTGATCGCGTGTAATCTTGTTTAATACAGATGTATTGAACGTTGTTTGACCCAATATATTGCTGCCAAACTTAGCGGTTGGGTTGCCATGGCCGAGTAAAGCTGCACAAAAGGCAGCTTTTACTGAGGGCATCCTGCCACCACGTGCATTTTGGTAGCGAAATGAACATTATTATTATATTATGTCCTATGGTACGACTACAATGAATAAAGTCGCTTGATTTTATTTGCATCACATCGCCCTCTTAGAAGACAGGAAAGGAAGCAACCGATTAGGGCAGGGGATGTTTTGTTCTAATAGCTGTTTGTAAGAGCATGAAAAAAATTCAGGGACTACTGAAGGTGCTC
Source organism: Amblyomma americanum (assembly GCF_052857255.1). Lineage (NCBI taxonomy): Eukaryota > Metazoa > Arthropoda > Arachnida > Ixodida > Ixodidae > Amblyomma > Amblyomma americanum. The sequence continues at coordinate 117,308,834 of NC_135507.1, read as the reverse complement.
ACTTTCACGCGGCTCGTTACCTGTGTGTAGCTTTTCCAGTATTTATGGGACATAAGTGCACGGAGAAAAATAGGTCCCTAGGAAAACGGACCATACTTGCACTTGTACATATTAGGGTACAAGCCACGACTGTGCTGCCGCACACTTTTTTCAGCCGCACGCAAGAATAAATTTCTCAGATACTTACATTGTGTCCGCTGTGCGACGATGAAGCTTTTCGTTTCGGCGCACTCTGGGTTCACAGCAGGTTGCCTCGCACTAAAGCGGGGGTGGCATTCAGTGCTTGCGCGTCAGTGACATCAAAGGTGAGTTCAATACTCCTTGGCAGCAGCGGAGGCAGCACGAGCAGCTCGAGTGACAAGCTTTCATGTTATCGTTCCAGTTTTTGACCAAATCGTCAGAAGCGGGACATCAGACGGGCATTGAGCAGTCATGTGGTGCCAACACCAGCAAAGAGGGACACCTGGCTCTGAAGAAGCAAGAAAGGCATCGGAGCCACGTACACCGGGGGAGCCATACCTATATAACCTGGGGCATCGCCGGGCCGCCGTCACTTCGCAGCAGCGGAGGCAGCACGAGCAGCTCGAGTGACAAGCTTCCTTGTTATCGTTCCAGTTTTCGACCAAATTGTCAGAAGCGAGACATCAGACGGGCATTGAGCAGTCATGTGGTGCCAACACCAGCAAAGAGGGACACCTGGCTCTGAAGAAGCAAGAAAGGCATCAGCGTCACGTACACCGGGGGACACATACCTATATAACCTGGGGCATCGCCTGGCCGCCGTCACTTTGCAGCAGTGGAGGCAGCACGAGCAGCTCGAGTGACAAGCTTCCTTGTTATCGTTCCAGTTTTCGACCAACTTGTCAGAAGCAGGACATCAGACTGGCATTGAGCAGTCATGTGGTGCCAACACCAGCAAAGAGGGACACTTGGCTCTGACGAAGCAAGAAAGGCATCGGCGCCACGTACACCGGGGGACACATACCTATATAACCTGGGGCATCGCCTGGCCGCCGTCACTTCGCAGCAGTGGAGGCAGCACGAGCAGCTCGAGTGACAAGCTTCCTTGTTATCGTTCCAGTTTTCGACCAAATTGTCAGAAGCAGGACATCAGACTGGCATTGAGCAGTCATGTGGTGCCAACACCAGCAAAGATGGACACTTGGCTCTGACGAAGCAAGAAAGGCATCGGCGCCACGTACACCGGGGGACACATACCTATATAACCTGGGGCATCGCCTGGCCGCCGTCACTGGCAGCAGTGGAGGCAGCACGAGCAGCTCGAGTGACAAGCTTCCTTGTTATCGTTCCAGTTTTCGACCAAATCGTCAGAAGCGAGACATCAGACGGGCATTCAGCAGTCATGTGGTGCCAACATCAGCAAAGATGGACACTTGGCTCTGAAGAAGCAAGAAAGGCATCGGCGCCACGTCCACCAGGGGAGCCAAACCTATATAACGTGGGGCATCGCCTGGCCGCCGTCACTTCATAAAGAAACACACGTAAAGAGCGGACACTCAAGCCGTTTCGCGGCCGAGGAAAAAAGGGCCTGACCACCCGCCAGGCGGCCTATACTTGCTTCCACTCAACTTCAAAGGTCGACCGCTTATCACACGTCCACCGGGTTGTATCCAAGCGTTCCAGTTACATATAGAAGTTGGTGCTGCGCCTGTCATGTGCCGCCGGTTACGCCCATCTCACCGCGCTTTTCAACGCGTCGCCTCATTTTTCCGGAAAGTTTTTTCCTTTTGCCTGCAGGTTTAAGTTTGATGTTTCTTGAGCTAGGAACATTGTAGCGAGTCGTTTGTTATGATGCGTGAACGTATTTTGCACGTGTAGCTTAGAATATGAGCTGTGCGCCATCCGTTTGTTCTTGTACTGTCGTTTCCAGAACAGCATGTGCATTACATCGAATGCGCAATTTTACAAAAGTCGCTCGCAACACGTTCGGTTTAAAACACAGAATTTATCGATGTCTCAGCCTTATCGTAACACAAGCCTTTTATATGGCGTGTGTCGAACATTGTAATGCACATTTGAAATCGACCATGTGAAAATACCTTTGTCACACGGGAAGCGGGCAGTTTTGATCGTGATCGGTCAGATCTTAATCGGGCCTCAGTATGCCCCGATCGCATTTTAACCTCGTTCAGAAGTAGTTGACTGCCATCGGAGCATCGGAATTGAGCTGCCCGATTGAGTTCAAAACCTACTATGTGCTTTTTAGGTGTGATAGAGTGCTAGGAAACGAACAGCAAAAATAGAATCCTAAGCTATACACAAAAAAGGTTGTTTTAGATTGTAGGGCAACATTAATACGTTTTATTCGGGCATAATTTCTCATATCTTTGTCAATACCGCCCGCATGATGTGTTTCAGAGAATTTCAGGTGATCGGCATTGATAGGTACTTTTTTTTAGCGATAATACCAAAATGAAATATTTTTTGTAGAAAAAGTATTATGCAAGGACTTTTTTTTTGGCAACTTGGCAAATTTTGTTGGCTGTTTCGGACCTACTTAGTGACATCTGTTGAGCTAGGGCTGTTCTTACTACCGATCCTTGGACCGCTATTTCAGCGATCATTTTCCATCGCGATTGAAAGTCGGATGCCGGTCGAGGGCCCCATCACGATCGGAAATGCCCACGTGAAGGGGTATAAGAAATTCGTTGCGGATACTTCGATGTACACAATCATTACGACAGTGGGCAATCACTGTAAAATGAAAGTTTATCACTGGTCCGTAGCGCATATAGGTACGGTCTGGATGAAAACCATAGAGACAACCATTGACAAAAGTCACTGCTTTATCGAGAAAAAATCCGTTTACGTTAACTCGCTTCCGCAAGGGATTGAAGCTAGTTAGACGCAACATTTAATGAACAATATGTTGCCTGCAAATATATAAATAACTGTCATCAGCGACTTCATTTTTCTATTCTACCTTTTTTTGCTCCGATATGTTTCTCTTTGGCGTTTGATGACTGCAACATTCTTTACAGTACGTACACAAGCCCACATTAATATACCACGGAGTGGATTAAATTACGGGAGCTACTGCTGCGTTTCATGGTGTGGGAACAACGGGCGAAGACAAAGGAAGCCGGGGACGAAGTTTTTCCGCATTCCTAGTCACAGCAGGTGATTGACGGCTTTTCTGTGTACTTTAAATAAAATATAAACCAGTGCTGCCAATCTCTTGTTAGAACCGGCTACTATGCGCATGTTTTTTTTTAGTCAGCCAGTGAAGCGAATAATTAAAGGCTATACTGCGCCATAATTGTTTCAGGTCGAAGGCTTGGATCAAGTATGCAAAGAGGGGCGACCTGTTAGAAAAGTCGCCTACCCAGCTGTACGCCACGTACCGCATCTGCGGGGACCATTTCACCGCAGATGACTTCATAGACACCGGGATGACTTCGCTGAAGAAGACGGCTATTCCTACTGTCCAGCCTACAGGATACAGGGGTTGCCGGCTCGCTCGGGGTGAATTTTTTTTTTTGCATGGTGTCTACGCCTTCACCAAAAGATCGCAACAATCGCCTTTTACGAAGTTTGCAAGCTTACTATTGTGTTACTATGATGTATTGAATATGTCCTGCTTGAATTTCTGAACAGCCTATGAACCTCTCGCTCAAAGCTGCTGATATGCAGGAATCGAGCGTGCTAAACGTGCATTTTTAACCCCTTACTTCTGTCTAGCTGTTGACAACTCCTGTGGTCTTGTTCGCACGGGTGATGTTTTAGATGACAAACCCGCACAGCGCATGGGCAATATCTTTTTGTTCGTGACATGGTGCCACCGGCTTTGCTATAACTTTTCTTGTTGCTCTTTGTATAATGATGTATTTTATGAAATGTGTGTGATCGAGTATTTTTTTCTGTACAGTTACTGTAAAGAAGAAAAAATAAACTCTGTGTGAAACCGCTCCCTTCTTTGTCTGCAACTGAAAGAGGCGGCTCAATGACGGCACAAAATAAAAGTAAGAACAGCTCTGATTGCATTATTCCAACCTGCATGAATTAATTCAGCTGGCGTAGCTTCTTAGAGAAGCTTGGTGGTATTTCCAGTAAAAGCCTGCGATCCGAGAGTTTATTACGTCTATATGTGTGGCACGCTTAGAAATGAAATATTAAAGGCCTTGTGCTCCACTTAGACAAGGTAGTTTAATATTTCAATAGCCAAAGATAAATCATAATCGAAAGCACTGCTATCGAAACAGAAACTGAAACAGAGAAGCCCCAGCCTAAAATCTCGGAGGACGAAATTAGCGGTCTGACTACCCACTCGGGGCGCTGGCGGCAGTGTAGCACCTCGGCCGCAGGGCACTACGGCAGTGTCCGCTCTTTCCATAAGTAAGTTTCTCTATGGTCACTTGGCAGCAGCGGAGGCAGCACGAGCAGCTCGAGTGACAAGCTTGGTTGTTATCGTTCCAGGTTAGCATCTTTCCTGCACTAGTTTGAAACAACACAAAAAATTTTGCACTTGCTGCATTAGCTGCTGCCGCCATTGTTTGGCACTGTTCCGTGCATGCGCTTTTTATTCACATACAATGGGCGATTTTGATCGGTTTCGTGAAGAACTCGGGAAGGAAATCAATGAATTCAAGCCCAAATTAGAGCGTGAACTCGGGACTGAGATCAGACAGCTTAAAAAAAGCAAGGAGATTTTGGTGAACAGTTTGAGAGCATATAAAACGAACAAAGAAAACAAAACTCTCAAGCAGGAGAACGAAAAACTGCTGATTTATTGTGAAGCTCTCAAAATGAAGTTATCCAGCGGAGTGGGCTCGGCAGCAGCCCATCGAGAACAATGCTCAGGAACCCATTTTGCTTCATTGCGCAGGTTTTGGCCGTCTTGCTGCCCGTACAACCATCATGCCTCGGTTATGATTCCTTCCGACTGCTTTCATATCAAGCAAGTTACGTTTGCTTCGAGACAACAGCACGTGCCGCCCTTTGCTTGATTAACCACCCCAGCGTGCCTATCACCACCGTTTCTGCGACTGCGCCATTACTGGGGACGTCACATCACGGGGACATCGTCGCCTATATAAGACGCTCCTCATCGCCGCCTGCATTCAGTGGGCTCGGCAGCAGCACATCGAGCACAATGATCAGGAACCCGTTATGCTTCATTGCGCAGGTTTTGGGCGTCTTGCTGCCCGTAACCATCATGCCTCGGTTATGATTCCTTCCAAATGCCTTCATATCAAGCAAGTGACGTTTGCTTCGATACACCATCACGTGCCGCCCTTTGCTTGATTAACCACCCCAGCGTGCCTATCACCACCGTTTCTGCGACTGCGCCATCACTGGGGACGTCACATCACGGGGACCTCGTCGCCTATATAAGACGCTCCTCATCGCCGCCTGCATCCAGTGGGCTCGGCAGCAGCACCAAGGCGGATTTAAAGTGGTGGCGAAGGCTGGGCCGAAAAGTGGTTTAGCGCGACTGCAGCACAACCAGAGGATGGGGGGCAAAACACTCATATAAAGAAATGATAAAGCTACAAAATTGGAATGTAATCTGCCAATAGAAAAGAAAAAATATATTAGCACCTTGTTTTATGAAAGAGGTAAGTCATTTTATTAAAACCTGGCAAATTTTGTATTTTTGCAACACTCTTGACCTGCCCCCTATTCATGAGTGTGCGGTGCATTACAGCGCGTCTTTGCAGGTCTTGTTTCGATACCCGGCTAACCCGGCCACAGTGGCGGGAGCTTACGAAGCGATTTCTTATCGCCAGCTGTCTGCGATGGCGCGCCTGGTAAAGCGTATAAATTTAGCTCGCCGGCCTCAAAATGCTCCTTTTGCGAAGTTTTCGTCGTCCTTGCACGTCGCTTCTTTGTCACCGTTCGGTAAGATTTGCACCCCGCTGCACCGCTGCGGCAGTTTTCTCGGTTTTGTCGTTTCCTTCGGCGTGCGGCCAGTGCGAAGTCTTTTTCCGTCTTTGCACGCTTCGCGCTCTTCTTTTGAAGCGCTTAGCGCTTCATTTCAAGATGAACTTGCGGCATGTGAAGAAACGATGCTCCGTGGTACACTGCGACAGCGTGGATAGTACCATCTGTGTCACGCTACACCGATTCCCTCTGGACTTTCACAGGTGTGTCGTCTGCTCTAGGTATGCGCAATAGCTTCGATATGGTTTCGCCGGACTGTTCGCGCGTGTTTCATAGCTGTAACCCGTTCGTGCGCACTTGGCTTCATGTTTTCGGGGATATTTATGTACTACACTGCAGGGCACACACTTTCAGTGCTGAGGTGAGCGAAAGAGGCCCACATTTTTCTAATTTATAGTGAGTTTCATGCAGCTGACTATCACCAACGTGAACTTCACACCGGGCTCTCAGGAGCAACCACGTGCACGCTACTGACCGGGAGGCCCATTTAGAACAAAGTTTGCTACCTGACAGCTCTGAGTACGACATTGTTTAGTTTTGCAAAACCATGAAGCCAATTTGAGGATCCCCTCGCAGCTGGGAGTATCGAAACTCAGCCTCGTGTATGTGCGCGGCTTTGAGGAGGCTTTAACTGGATTCGCTCAGCAGGAGTTATTGCCTGCCTTGGTATTGCTGTCCTACATATACATGACTGTCAGGGTAATTTTAAACGCACTTCACTCTCGTCACTCGTTGAGCTTAGAAAAGCAGCTAGCCGCGTGGCATGAGGATGAGCGTTACCGCACTCTGGGGCGCAGAGAGCTTGGCGCCAGCATTTACTACCATAGTTCAGATGTAATGCAAGTATAATTTACTGCAGTTAGCAGTGACAGGAATAATGACGCATTGGCGTTTCGAGTATGCGTATTCCTTTTGGCGCAGTTGTATCTAACGTGCATGTTGCATCACGTCCAGGTGCCGAGCGTGGGCGCAGTTCTGCCGCAACGTCAGCCTGGAGAAGAAGGCGCCGTCGCAGCTACGAGAACTCAGGATTTGCTCGAGGCACTTCGAACCATCTGTGTATCTGCCGTCAGGAAGGCTGCGACACGATGCATTGCCTACTCGAGCAAGCATTGCCGGTAATTTTTGTTATCAAACTTTTAAGGCATTCGCCGCTCTTGAAATGTCAGGTTTTGTGAAAAAATGAAATTTTTCCTTTTTGTCGTAACCGTAAACAGTCTAGCGTCTTTTGCAAAACGAATTATGTATCTGTCTTGTGGCTTTAAAAATTACAGTAAATTTTTACCTGCACCCTGCTAAGCGAAAACGAAAATAGAAGTATCGCTTTCACGTGAGCACATATATATATATATATATATATATATATATATATATATATATATATATATATATATATATATATATATATATATATATATATAATATTCGTTTTACGTCTCTTGTATGCACTGTACACTGTATGTGAGGTTCGTGACAAATGTCCAACATAGCATAGAATTAGGTTTGTGCTTGTGGTAAGCTAATGGCACAAGCTTAGTAGGCGAAGGGTGCTCAAGCGAATTTCTAGGCACGGGTGCGGAAAAAGTACACTGACGGTGTGAATACTCTTGCCTGATATTTCCGGTAAAAAAAAGGATAATGGAAGTGGGATATTCGGTAGTCTGGTATGGCAAAGGCCTCCAAATGATCGTAACGTGAGTCTGTCAGTCTTCCGGTTCAGGCTGTTTGATGCCGCTAGCCACTTCAGCAACGGAAATCAGGCGACTCTACATGTTTTGCAGCAAGTGGGAGTTGAATCTTTCATATTCACCGTGAAACCTTGTCTCATGAACGGTCCCTGTCGTGTCCAGAGGGCATTCTCGTCCTTCCTTTGATAGCTCAAAAGAAGTGAGGGGGAAAAAAGGGTGAGCCTTCCTAAATGTTTGATGAATTTTAGTACTCCAGAACTTTGCTTTCTTGTATGCAGAGCTTCTTTTTTCATCTTCAGTCTTATCAGGATGCAATCTTATGCCGACTTGGGCAAGGTACGCTTGGTGAAAAGCTTCTCGAGATATTGTGTGCTCATGTGTTATGTATCAAAGCATGCACTGAACGATTATAGAAATGCACTAATAATTGTTTGTGTTGTTGCCTTTTACCTCAATATTCATGCTAGCGAAAGCCAATGTTTGTACAGGTTTTTTTTTGCGATAATTGCTTACGAATTCATTCTTGTTGCATCTCATTGCGTAGGCCATAGGCTGACCTGCATAAATCTGTAAACAATATGGGGCACATTACTTGATTTGCGAGCTATCGTTGTTTGTGTGATAGGCGCATTTCGCACTCTTCAAAGTAAAACATAGCATATGAAAATTGCAAATGATTTACTGGTGCTCCACAGCTGCTGATGACATCAAACTAATGTGCCTAACGATTAAGCGTGGTAAACAGAATTTTATTTCATTGGATAAGCATTTTTCTTTCTAGAGTGATGACAATGTGAGCCGCATGCTGTGGAAGCTATAGTTCTTTGGAAATTATTTACTATAAAGGTACTGAATTCTCTTTTCTCTCCGCAATAATGTTGCCATTTCAGACACCTCAAGCGAATGCAGAAGCGACATGGACTGTTCACAATCTCTGAGCGAAACTTCGGCATCAGTGCGCCGGGCTGGAGAACCAGGTGAGCAGGGTTGTATGCATAACTGACATAAATCTTTTGAAAATGGTGACGACTGAAAGGTCATTGGACTGCTTCCTATGATAGCTGCTGTCTCCGGTGAACCTGTTTCCAAGGGGTACGTCCAGAGTCGGTCATCCCAGTCGCTGCTACTCTTCCAAGAAGGTGATTGTTATTTCGTATCTGCTCGAACAGCCTGAGGAGGTATGGCTCAGAAATATGCTACAATTCCTTGTCTGTGCGCTGTGCAGATGCAGATGGTGCCAGCCCTACTGGTTCTACGCTGAACCAAGCTTGTTCCCACGCCAGTGGCTTCATAATGGTTCCGTGTAAGTGTTAATTCCGCCTGTGGCGCTTAGTTATTATTTGTGCATTGTTGGGTTGCTGGCTTCCCTGTCAGAACTGTGCTGTCACTATATTTTGTTCTTTATATTCTGTGGGCGCAGCTGACCACACATATGCAAGGCACATATGCAGGACCAAGCACTGAAGCAAGCGCTTCATCTCTGGAACCTGGCACGGCAGGGGTGGCCGCAACACTGTCAGCGAGTGCTGATCTGTCACCAGGAGCTCCGTTCAGCAGTTCGCCTCTTTCTTATGAAGGTTAGCAATTTTACAACGCTTTCGCAATATTGCGCACTTTTTGGTGCTACATGACTACATGCAGCTATGACTAAACCCGACGTAGCAACTTATTGCTCTTCCGTCGACTCTGTACGTTGCAGGATCTTTCACCAGCCCCATCAATGAAAGGCGGCCACTGCAGAAACTTCGAGCCAAGCTCAGGCAGCTGCGTAACCGCAACAAGAGGCTGCAAGGACTGCTGCTTCAGCGCCGTCGCATGAAGACCACTGCCGAATTGGTAGATAGTCTGCGTGAGCATTTAACACCAGTTGTTGCTGCTTTTGTTGAAGCTCAGTTAAAGATGCACAATGTCAGCAGGTTTGGCCGTCGATGGTGCAGCCAAAACAAAACCTTTGCTTTAGGTTTATACTTCCACAGCCCAAAAGGTTACAGATATTGCAGGAAACTCCTGAAACTTCCATCTGTTAGGTCACTGCAGCTGTGGCTTGCACGCGTACCATTGAGGGTTGGATTTTATCCTGAAGTTTTTGATTTGATCGAGAAACGGGCAGCGTCTTTTCCACGGCAAGACAGGGCTTGCACCATAATTTTTGATGAAATGCATGTTTCAAAGGAGCTGTCGTACAATCCAGTGTCGGACAGATTTGAAGGCCTTGAAGAGTACAGTGCAGCACAAGGTCCAAATCTTGCAAACAAGGCGCTTGTGTTCATGGCCAAAGGAATATGTATGCCGTGGAAGCAGCCTCTTGGCTACTTCTTTGCAGATAAGGCAGCGCCTGCAACTGTTCTGTATGACCTCCTATTCAAATGCCACAAAATGTTGGTTGGAGCTGGATTGCAGCCTGTGGCTGTGGTTTGTGATCAGGGGAACCAAAATGTTTCTCTGTTTTCGAAACTTGTGACCCCTGAAAAGACGTACTTAAGTGTGAATGGTGAACCGCTTTTCTTTATTTTTGATCCACCGCATTTGCTCAAGTGCTTGCGCAATATGCTCTTCAAGTATGACTTCAGGGTAGGCAGTGACACAATTAAAAGCTCGTACATACGACAGGCTTATGAGAAAGATCGAGAAATGCAAATTCGGTCGATCCCAAAGTTGAGTGCCCGGCACTTTAATTTAACTTTTGCTTCGAAGATGTCTGTGAAACTCGCAGCACAGGTATTCAGCAATCATTGCGCTGCTGCATTGTGCACATTGGTAACATTCCAACAGTTGCCATCAGAGGCTATCCACACAGCCAGATTTGTTGAGAGGATCGATAGACTCTTTGACAGTCTAAATACTTCACAGAAGCAGGGAAAGTCTCCGTATGCATCTGCAATTTGTGCAGGATCTGTGCATGAAGAGTTTTTGGAAGAGTGTATTGCAGTTTTCGAAAACATCGAAGTTCTAGGCTGTGCGCGGCAGCCTCTTTGCATCCGTGGCTTCTGCCAAACTATGAGGGCTGTGCTGCTGTTATGGAACCACCTGGCCTCTCGCTATGGTTTGACATACCTCCTTACCAGGCACCTGAACCAGGATGCACTTGAAATCACCTTTGCTATTGTTAGGTCGAAATCTGGATCGAACAGCAGCTCGTCTTGCCGGCAGTTTCAAGCAGCATTTAGGCATCTTTTAGTTAGCAACCTTTTCAAACTGTCGGAAAGCAGCAACTGTGCTGAAGACATGTCTAGCCTTCTAGCCACTCTCCCAGTTTGTTTATCTAAGTCCGCTCCTTCTCTCTGTACAGCTGCCACATCTTTGCCAGTTGCAGTAGAAGTTTTGCCATATGATTATCAGTCTCCAATACTAGAGAACAACATTGTCTATTTTGCTGGATGGCTTGCCTACAAGTTTATGAATGATCACAGGTGTGTTACAGGGCCACATACGTGCGAGGTGAGGCTAGAAAATGCCGCCTTTGCCGATCAGAGCCAAGTTTTCTTGTATTTAAGTTTCAAAAATCCTGGAGAAGGTGACTTTGGGAGCCTGTCAGTTCCTACACCCTCGTTTGTAGCTTTCATCAATGCTTGCGAGCAGGTATTTGTCTCATCTAGTTCCAATATTGTGGGAAAAGAACAAGTAGGGCATGATCTGTGCATGTTGCTTCATGCCAAGGTAGAAAAATCGCTGACTGTGTGTGGTGATGACGTTTATGATGGTTTGTTTGCCCTGTTCTTCAGGGTGAGGCTGCATTGGCTTGCACGCAGAAAAAATCTTGAACTGCACAGTCAAATTAGTAAACGGAAAGCCACGAAGCAAGCACTGAGGCTAAGCAAATGAAAAGGATGCAATTCCCGAGCTGTTGGCTGAATATTTTGTGAAGTTGCAGGCTATTATGCAGCCTGTGCAACAAATCAGCTTAGTCTGGTTTAACGGTTGCAAAGGGTGTTTTTCTGGTTCACAGCCTGGTTTTATTCTTTTATTTTTTACTTGTGTATTTTGATTTGCTAGGATGTGACGTGGTTGCTCACAGGGGCAATGGTTTAACAATGTAGCATCTTTCATCGTTCATTCCACTATGTCACTCTTTTAGGGTACTTTTATGCCATGTACAGCCTGTTCAAGTGTCACCTATGTACTTGTGCAATATTGTCAGATAAAACGCCATACCGATAAAGCGAATGCTTCTGAAAGGAGACTTTCTAGGCAATGGATTAACCTAGTTTGCGTGGCGCTGGGATTATTTTTTCCACCTGCTCGCCCCCCCCTGCAGTTCAGTGCTGGCAGGTATAATGAAATCAACCATTGTCATCATAACTACCACTCGGCACCACTGGCTACCAGGCCACCTTTTAGCAGGCTAGTTGCATCTCAGAGTTTTTAGTAGGATCTTTGTCAGCGCAACGAACAGAACAGCGCTGGACTTTTATCTGGCTATATTGTAGCGTACAGTACACTGATTACATGCTTTACTGCCCCGCGAATGTCCTTGCACTTCACTGTACGCTGTACTTCATGCGTACTTTTGTTGACGTAAAATTACTTCAAATTGATCCGGCTAACGACTAGAAGTACTCTGGAGATGGTACGCCGGCTCAATGTATGGTATTTGCTCCTACGTTGAGCACGTTTGAGGGTGCTAAAACTGGCTTTAACATTGCCTTGCAGATGTAAACGCACCTGCTATATTCTTTCAGCTGAAGAAATTAAATGTGAAGAATAATCCCAGTGTGCTCTATGGTCTGTGTTGATGCGCCTACTTATGTCATGTTATGTTTGCTTCAATTGAAGCTGTCGTAGCATTGTTTTCTATACTTTTCAATTTCCTAACTGACAACGTTCGTGGCACTTCAGGGCTTTTTCCTTCTGCACTGTGACTATTGAGATGATTAGCCAACTTAAACAATACTGCTTGTGCTGCCTGTGACATGTATTTTTTGTTTGTGTGCCAAGGGTGTGCTTTGTGACTGTATTTGTTTGGTTGCTGCAATAAACAATGAATATGAAACTATGAAAACCATACTTGCCGTACACTCTATTGCGAACTGTGCACTTGAGCCAGTGCTTTGTGCATCATACCTTGCATCATACCTTGCTGTACTCAAAAGCTCTCAAAAGTAATAATAATAATTGGTTTTGGGGGAAAGGAAATGGCGCAGTATCTGTCTCATATATCGTTGGACACCTGAACCGCGCCGTAAGGGAAAGGATGAAGGAGGGAGTGAAAGGAGAAAGGAAGAGGTGCCGTAGTGGAGGGCTCCGGAATTCTAGCACCAGTATTTGCACTACGAATCATGCATGCTTCGCCAGTGTCTGGAAGTGTTGCTGCCTTTCTATGCTGCCCCTCCTTTACCAGTAACTTTCATTGCGTTCCCAATTGCACATTAACAAGGCCATAACTAGCAGGAACTCGAGCCCATTTGACTGGCAAAGGTTGGGGCGCGCTGAAAGGCAGCAACCTTGGAGAGGTACGGGCTCGAAAACGCGGTTCTACAGAAAGACCGCTTTATAATTCGCGCCAAAAGCATACGTATGCGTGACGTCATTCTACGTCACGTTTGCGTAGTTTGCCCCCCAAAATCCAGGGGGCGCTGGAGTGCCCACGAGCCGCCATTTTTTGGACCAATGGGCGTCTATGGAGCCTTCGCTACCAGTGTACATCTACCTTGGCAGCACATCGAGCACAATGCTCAGGAACCCATTCTGCTTCATTGCGCAGGTTGGTAACTATTTATCTGCCTGTTGCTATCGTAGCGACAACCGCTTTCTGTTGCTGCTGCCCTGCCCACTGAGTATAAGAAATGCTTTGTCGTACGTGTATTCGTTCCAAGACGATCTGTTAAAATGTGGTGACAGAATCAAATCCAGGCCCAGATATGACGGAAAAGGAAATGCTACAGCAGCTACTCTTGGGCCAAAGCTCCCTGACATCGTCTGTTAATGACATCCTGGCAAAACAGCTTTCTTTTGAAGAAAAGTTAGATAGCTTGACAGATAGAATTAAAGGTCTTGAAAATGAGGTAGCAACGATCAATGCTTCAAAAACGGAACTGCAGAACGTGAAGTCGACTGTAACTATACTGGAAGGCACCGTTTCATACCTGTTAAATAAAACAGACGACCTGGAAAACAGGAGCCGTAGGAACAACTTGCTTATTTACGGTATAGAAGATAATGAAGAATCAGAAGCAGACCTTAGAGACAAAAGAACAAAGGATATTTTTGACGAGAAGCTAGGATTGGTAATAAACAGCTTAGAAAGGTGTCACAGAATAGGTACGAAATCAACAAAGAATCGCCCTGTCATCATACAATTTAGTGACTACCGTGAAAAGGCTTCAATAATGAAAGCATGTCCAAAGTTGAAAGGCACAGAGTTTTCGGTTAGTGAAGACTTTTTAAAACGAATTCGTGATTGCATCTCAGGAAAAGAGCAATGATGGCAAGGTAAAGCTGGTGTTTGACAAGCTTAGCATTGACGGTAACATGTTCGGATGGGATAATGCAAGAAACAATCGGTATAAACTCCCGAGGAATCAAAAGTGGCACAAGAAAGGGAACAGTCGGGTTTTCAATATCCTTAACGTAAATTGTCGCAGCGTCGTAAACAAAGCTGCAGAACTTGAAGGCATGCTGTTCTCACACGACGCGGACGTTGCCATGCTTACTGAGACCTGGTTAAACAATGAAGTATTTGACAGTGAATTTGTTCACAAAGACTATAAGGTTTTTCGTGGTGACCGGGACAGAAGAGGTTGATGAGTGGCAATTTTAATGAAATCATCATTGCAATTTTTCAAGATGCCTGATGCTCAAGACATTGAAACCATATTTTGCAAAACATGCATCAACAAGGTTCGCTTTGTTCTTGGCGCTTTTTACAGGCCTCCAAACTTTTCTGTTACTGTCTTGGAAAACTTAAGAACATATTTACAATGCCATGTAAGAAGAGTCGATAGACTAATACTGGCTGGTGATTTCAACTTGCCTAACATTGACTGGCACACCTTCCCATCATGCTCTGCCCATAACGCTGATACTGTAATGGCCGACATTGTGTTCTCATTTTACCTGCTGCAAGTGGTAAACAATTTTACGAGAGTGCAAGGTGCCGCAGGATCTATTCTAGATCTATTTTTTGTAAGTGGTGCCATCCGCAACTTCATCACCTGTGACGTCACAAACCGAATATCTGATCACAAAGCTGTGCTGCTGTGCTTGTCACATGTGTACCCAGATCGACAAACTAGCGTGCAATTTTTTCCCAATTTTTCGCCTGCGGAAGACGAATCTATTCTGGATATGCTTGATTCATGTTTTGATAATTTTAGGAATAGCTCTGATAGTGTAAATGGCCTATGGCTTACCTTTAAAATTATTGTTTCTGGTTGTATTGCCCGTTTCGTTCCCAAAATTGCAAAAAATCTGTCTACCGTAATCCATGGATTTCTCGGCAGACGTTACGCATGCAGCGAAGGCTTAAAAGGTTAAAAAAGAAATCAAGCAGAAATTCAGCATTAAACCTAATTGTAGAAGCAATTTCAGAGCAACTTACGCAGAAAATAATTTGCGACAAAGAAAAGTATTACGGAACGCTCCTGCCTTCGTTCATTAGAACGTCTCCTGAGAGGTTCTGAGGCCAAATCACGCCCAAATCTTCTTCCACAAATGAATTCATAATATACGACAAATGTGTACGTAATGAGGCTGTTGTTTGTTCCGCGTCCAACAAATTCTTTCAGTCAGTATTCACAGAGGACAACGGTTGTCTGCCCAACTTTTTTACAGCACTCCCTGCCATATCAGATGTTGTAATTTCAGAGAATTGTTTTTAACTTGCTTCTGAACCTTGATGTTAAAAAGCGGGCAGGTCCCGATAACATACCAAACGCTTTTTGAAGCGCTATACGGAGTGGTGCGCAAAATACCTGACAGTAATATTCACCAGATCTTTACAAGACGGTTCTTTATTGGATGACTGCAGGACAGCCGCAATTAAACCTCTGCACAAAAGTGGAAGAAAAGCTCACATCGAGAATTACCGACCTATATCTCTAACGTCGACATCATGTAAAATTTTGGAACATTTAATTCATAAACATATATTAAGTTTCTTGGAAGAGCACAAAGTAATTACCGATTTTCAGCATGGTTTCAGGCGTGGGTTTTCTACAAGTACACATTTAGTTGAAATTGTGCATCACTTTGCTCAGTCGATTAATCAGGGAAAGCAAACAGACGCAATATTCACGGATTTCCGCAAAGCATTTGATAAGGTGTCGCATAACAAATTAATTCATAAATTAAGTTACTATATTAAAAACGACCGGATACTTACATGGATTACAGCTTACCTCTCAAACAGCTGCCATTCGTCACTCTAAACAGTATATTTTCTAGCGGTGTCCGGGTTATGTCTGGCGTCCCCCAGGGATCAGTTTTGGGACCACTCTTATTTCTATTGTTTATTAATGACATTGTGGCAGATCTTTCAGTCCGCGTGAAGCTGTACGCGGGTGACTGTATTTTATATCAAGTGGTGTCTTCAGTTGATGACCAGGTACGTCTAAATAATGACCTAGCGAGGGTGGTTGCATGGTGCAACAAATGGCAGATGTGCATGGATTTTGAAAAAACCGTTTTTATGAAAATTACACACAAGAATATACCTCTTCATTTTGTGTACGGTACTAACAATATATCATTATTAGAGGTGACAGAGCATAAATATTTGGGCCTATGGATTTCTAACAACCTTTCGTGGTCAAAACACATAGACGCTGTTGTAGTAAATACAATGCGGAAACTCTTTTTCTTGTGGCGCTCATTAAGTCATCCCCACCTAGTGTTCGTCTACTGGCATACAATTCCCTCATCCGTCCGTTACTAGAATATGCTGTAATCATCTGGGACCCTTTCACGGTAACAAACATTCAGAAATTAAAGCGAATACAGCATAAAGTAGTTAGATTTATTTTTAACTCATATGGCCGTGCATCTGTAAGTGAGCTCGTGAGGCGAAGTGGGTTATCCCCTGTTGTGGAGCGCAATCGTGTTTGTCGATTAAAGGTTTTCTTCCAGCTCGTAAAATGTCATTATAAAATTAATACTTCTAATTATTTTGCTTACTCCTCAGGTTATAACACGAGACAAAGGCATGCACTAACAATGACCCCTTTGAATGCACGATATAACTGCTTTAAATTTTCTTTTTTTCCGAGGACAATTACTGAATGGAATAAACTTAATAGCGAGACTGTTAATCATAATTCTTTAGTGATGTTTGAAAAGTGCCTGCAAATGTTTTGAATTTGAGTGTTTATATGCTTGTATTTTGTTTTTTTTTCCCATTCTGCTATGATCTCTACTAGATCGCGGTATCTATAAATAAATAAATAAATAAATAAATAAATAAATAAATAAATAAATAAATAAATAAATAAATAAATAAATAAATAAATAAATAAAACAACGAATCCCTGCATTCGAACAGTATTCTAGAAAGCGCAACATTGAGGTCAAATGAGTACCCCATGCTACAGATGAAAGCCTTCAGGACATTATTCATGAAATTGGCACGCTTTTGAATGAGCCTATGGCTGATGCGGACGTGGAAGTGTGTCACGGAGTTCCCTGCAAGAAAATGACAGCCATCCCTAACATTATTGTGCAGTTCAAGAGCCGCGCTAAACATGAGGCAGTTCTGCAGAAGGCTAAGAAAATCAGAATTTCTACTGAGGACCTCGGCCATTAGTCTAACTCTCCGATATTTATAAATGAGGGTCTATGCCCAACCAGTAAGCAGCTGCTCGGCAAGGCTGTCGCCGGAACGAAGGAAAAGGGGTGGAGCTTTGTGTGGAAAAATGGCGGGAAGATCCTTGCGCGGAAAAAGGAAACTTCGTCTGTCTTACACATTCGAGACGTGCGGGATGTTGGGAAGATTGTCTGAATAGGGCGCCTTGTAGGTGCACTACAGTCCTCTAAAAGGGATGGCAGTGTCTGCACTTGATGTCAATGTTATTGTGCGCACTCGTCCTAAAATTGGTCTCACGTGTCTTCATTTAAATATTCATTCCGCACGGAAAGAAGAAGAGGAAGTTTCACTTCTGATAGACGAATTCGATTTCCACTTTGACACAATTATGCTCTCTGAGACGTGTTATACATGTGGCGACCAGGTATACATGGGAGCGAATAATCAGACTTTTTCTTAAACCAACCGAGCAGACAAGAAGGTGGGCTTGCAATCCTAATGAAAAATGGCTTTGACAATGAAATAGTTTCTGAATTCATTTCATAGAAAAGGAAGCCGAATGTCTTACGCTGATATCATGTAACCAGGCTTTTTTCGTTATGTATCGACCACCTGATTCTGATTTAAGTTGTTTCTTTGATCGCTTAGAACATTTGCTCAACTTTGTCAGTGATAATACTTTAACTTTAATTCTTGGCGGTGATTTAATATTGATATGTCGAAGCCCTCTTGTACTCTGGCGTCGGTTTTATCAGTCATAGAATCAAGTGGGAACACAGCATTAGCCAGCAAAGCTACGCGCGTCACGCCACACAACGAGACACTCATTGATGTCTTTGTCAGCAATATCAACAATCGACCTTTGCTATCAGGAGTCGCCTGCAGTGATATAAGCGACCACTTTCCGATCTACATGCTGGTTCAATGCGCAGACCACACAATCCGTGACAGCCCTGAAACGTTTACAACACAGACTATCACGCCTCTGACATTAGACGGTTCCCGTTCGAGCCTCATAAAAGAAACATGGCGTACCGTATTTATTTCAGACACAGCCGATGCTGCGTATGAATCCTTCATTAAACTCCTATGTGCCTACATAAAAGCAGTGCAAGGAAGATCAGAAAGAGTTCCAAATTTAGCAGACCTTACAAAAAATACTAAAACCTACTCCTTTCGTTTCCAGCCACTATGGTTTGCTTCCTTTTCGCGTTCTGGCTACGGCACCGAAAGAATTTAACATTCATTACCATCCATTTTAAATGATCTCGACTTCCAGAGCGTGAATGTCATTTCAATCCCGCGTAGGCGCATCATCGACCTTTTTGTGGGGTGAACCATGTTTTGTTTTTCATGTCCGTTTTCCCCTTATGTTTCAATCTTTCATTGTTATTTCATCATCTCTGTGTTGTGCACATGTATAACAATGAATCCTTTATTTTCGTTTTCCATTTAGTTTTGCAAGTGCACTTGTACTTCAAGAAAGGCCTGTGAAAAAAATGGTGTTTGAGATGTGCACTGTATGCCTCGCCATTGCTCCTGATGTAAAGGTGGCTGGAGCGCCGTCAGGCTGCCGATAGAGGAGCTTTTTCTCCAGCCACCTATTTTCGCTCCTCTGTACTCAGTGGCGAAAATAAACAGGACTATTACAAAGTGAAATCTTCAGGCAGCTTCACCACGATCATTTCAAGAAAAAGTCATAAAAATAAGAGCAAAAGTCGTAAGCCATGGATCACTAAAAAAGCTTAAAAATGATAAAGAAATCCAAATTATTCAAACATTCCTCATGACTAAGTCCCTCGTCGATCAAGCAGAGTTCAAACAATACCGTAACAAATTAACTTCCCTTTTAAGGACCGAGCAAAAAAATACTTGCATGAACAATTTCAAACAGACTGCCGCCAAGATAGCGCTCAAACATGGCAAAAACTTAATAAACTGCTTAACCGCATACTATCTACTCCACGTGTTAGTGAACTTATCATTGATGGACGACCACTGCAGGGATCATAACTAGCTGAAAGGTTAAACAAATATCTCAGGGATGTTGTGAGCAGTGCGCCATGTATTGAGGTGCATACGCAAGGGATTAGAAAACTTTATAACTGTATATATCTTGAACCAACTAACGAAAAGGAAGTTAGCAGCATTTTCTCCTCCCTTAGTAATAGTAAAGCGCTTGATATAGATGGCATTCAAGTTGCACCTGTTAAATATGTTTCAGATAATGTAGCTCCAGTACTTACTCACACCTATAACCCCGCCTTATCAACAGGATGCTTCCCAAAACAGACGCCGGTATCAACAGTTATTGTAATCTTTAAAACCGGGGATAAGAATGACATGTCGAATTAGACCAATTTCTATATTGCCTGTTTATTCCAAAGGCTTGTTTGTATAAAATAATTTGTAAGAGGCTGTACCAATTCTGCAGCAAATTCAACATACTGTATACGTCTCAATATGGATTTGTTGAAGGCAGGTCCACTGAAACAGCTTTACTAACACAAAAAGATATAACTCTTGAAGCATTTCAAAATAATGAGGTATGCATAGGGATTTTTATTGACTTTTCGAATCATATCTTCAA
Source organism: Amblyomma americanum (assembly GCF_052857255.1). Classification (NCBI taxonomy): domain Eukaryota; kingdom Metazoa; phylum Arthropoda; class Arachnida; order Ixodida; family Ixodidae; genus Amblyomma; species Amblyomma americanum. Next base: position 117,288,916 of record NC_135507.1, on the reverse strand, counting down.
CATCGTTTTCAGTGCGTAGAAATAGGAAATGACCTCTCCTCTTTTCAGAAAATTTTTACCGGCGTCCCACAGGGGAGTATTTTGAGACCTTTCTTTTTTATCCTTTACATTAATCACATTGTTAATATAAATAGTAAGCTTCAATAAGTAATTTACGCCGATGACACTAGCAAGTTTTTAAAGGCAATCATTCTCGAATTTCTAGTCCCAACTATTAACAGCGCGCGGGATGGCCTCAAACACTGGAGCGAAGCAAACTCCCTGGTACTAAACGCGAAAAAGACAAAAGCAGTTATTTTCCACGCGAGAAATAGGGGGATCATGGCAGAACCTCAATTTACCATTGGGAGTTCTATTATAGAAATTGTAGATACGTTAAAAACACTTGGAGCATTTTTCAGCAAGAGCATGGTCTGGGGCGCTCACGATAGTATAGTTTTATGTCACCTCGCGAAATGTGTAGGAATACTAGCAGAATTTCGGTACTTTCTTCCGACATCTATAAAAATGCTAATTTAAACACGCTGTTCCTGGCTCATTTAAATTACTGTTACTTAGTGTGGGCAATACAACGCAGGTCAGCAAAAATAAAATATTCATACTCCAAAAGAAAGCAGTTCGGTGCATAGCAAATGTGGATTACCGTGCGCACACAGATGAATTTTTCACGCGCTTTCACATTACACCAGCTCATGACCTATATGAATATCATTTTGCACTGAGGTATAAAAAATGCATACGCTACCACCAGAATACGTTCCTTGAACTATCCTGCTTATAAGCCACTATTCCAACGTGTGCATTTAAAAATCAGTCATTCGGGTGCGTTCCTTTCTGTCGTATAGAATACGGAGGTTCTATGTTACGCTTTGCCGTTCCATATGTATTAAATAGGCTGCAGAGTGGAACAAAGATAGCCCAGGTGACATTCTTGTCGCTTTGAAGCGGTTACTTTAAGTCCTCTTGCGAAATGTGCTAACATACGCAAGCATTTTTTTTCTAATTATGTGTACTTGATTGGAATTTTACCAATCAGTTTTTGATATTATAAAAAAAAACGTAACAATAGCTTCAGTGTTCATGTTTGTGGGCATATATGTTGTTTTATTTGTCTTTTAACAATATCTGCCCGCAATTCCTTTTATTTTTTTCTACCCTGTCATTGTCAACCACGCTCTGTTGTTTTCCTTGTATTTTGCCTTGTACATGGGGGCCCGGACTCCTTCAAGCGAATTTCGTTTCACTTTTTTTTGTCGTGGCTAGCTACGTCGTCCTGATGTAAATAAAGACAAACTTGACATTACCCCTATACAGGACTATGACCACTCTGTCTTTTGCATCCTTGCAAGCTCTTGTGAAGACACAGCGAATCGGCGAGGGGCTGTCCTCGCGGAAAAAAATCTATGCGTCACGCTCACAAGCCGCCATGTCAGCGCGGCGAAACGGCAACCGCAAACATTTGTATGCTGCGTAGACAATGAATAGCCAGTTGTTGATTCGGCATGTATTTCCGGCTTGAGTGAGACGTTGATTGCAGCATGTCGCTGCCAAGGCCGATGATGTCCAGTCTTCTATGTCACGGCAAGCGCGCTTAAAGGAGCGGGCGGTAAGCTGGCGGCAGCGGGGAGGCCGACGCGTCACACACAGCCGTGTTGACTCTAGTGAGCTAGGCCGGCTAGGCCTCTCGCGGACTGGCGCCGCAGGCGAAGCAACACCAAGCGTTCCGCGAACGCGCTGGAGGCTTCAGAGGCAGGATCTTTGCAGCACATTGCTGCGCAAGGCTGCAGTGGTCCGGTGTCTTGTACACTGACAAACGTGCGTGAAGGAGCAAGAACAGAGGCGAGAACTGAGCACGCAGCTGCGGTCCTTTCATTTGGGGGTAGGGAGGGAGCGGGAATTATGGCTCTTACTTCTCTGCCGCCTGCGGGGATCAGTTCTCAGAGCTAGAAGAGGGGGGTGAGGGTGGAGGGTGGGGTTTGTGAACGAGGGGGAAGTACACACCAGGCTAGCCACATGGGAGCTTGGCAAGGAGGTCTCGTTTGGAGACGGCTAGGGGCAGTAATGCGCCGAAGAGGTGCTTCACTTTGAGACAGTGCCCAATTGTAGTAGTAGGCAGCGATGAAGCAACGTGCATGGGAGATTAACCACACAGGGAGCACTGGTCGGTCTCGTTTGAGGGGTGCGTCTCGAACAGCGACTGCGTCGTCACTCACCTGCAAGCACGGTGAACCGGCATCTGCCGCTAGGCGGCGGGCAGACGCTAACGAGTTTTTAAAGGGTCTCAAAGAGTATTCAAGCACTCTGGTTTGACAAGGCAGAAAAATAATGTGAATGCTTTATTGCGCTCCTGGATTTCATGAGGGAAGTAAAAAAGAAATTTCCTTATTTTCACCACTCACTGCAGGTTCCACTACTTTTAAAAGTAGTTTAAAGAAGTTTAAAAGCGGAGCGTAGCGATTCAAACTCCTATTTGGCCTAATTTATGTTGCAGCGTTATAGTGCAGCGTTGTCTTAGATAAGGAAACAAACTGCGCAAGCAATTCCAACGACAAATAATATTGCGCTCTTTATTGAACGGCCGAAAGCACGGGCTAAGCCTTGTTTGTCCTTGACTCCTTGGCACGTCGTTTTGCTTCGGGGAGACCCGATATTCGTGACTGGAAATAAAACGGCGAAAAACAGTCAGTGAAGGCGTTTTTGTAGCATGCTGTTCGAACAGAACAATCGCTTGGAGTGGGGGCCCGCTGCTTGCGCGCTGATCTCTGTATTCTTTGCAGAACAGCGCTACAAAAGACGGACAAAGAAGGAGTACGACAACACAAGCGCTAACTTTCAACAGTTTATTGAAAAGCACGTCAGGAATGTATACATGTGCAGCCTAACAAACACAAACAAAAACGGCTTTGTCATAATTACGATGCATTTAAAATCACAAGCTCTTCCCTGGTAAGAGCAACAGATGGGCTACTAACACAATGATGGTCATATTTTGCGATTAGAACAGCACCAAAAATCTCACGCACAAACCTATCCTCGTGTCTATCCAGGACCGTGCATCTCGAGAAATCAGGCTTGCAACGTACAGGTTTCCGCAAGCATTCACAATCCCGGCATTGTAGCATCAAGTTTCCGCTGACTGCACGGTGGCAATCGTTGTGGTCTTCTATTAGTTTCTCATCGTTACACCTGCCGGTCTGGCTGATGTATACATCACCACATGCCAAGGGAAACGAGTGTACAACGCCCTCCGTATAATCTACAAAGCGATTCATGTGTCTGATCTTGCAACCTACGTCTCTCACGTGGTCCCTGTTGACGCGTTCACACAGATGCTGTAGTTTGTCTGGGGCATAAAAAACAACATCGACGCCCACTCGCCTGCCGATCTTTTTTATCCTATGAGAAAAATTATATACGTAAGGAACCGCCACTACTTTTTTCCAGGCACTGGCCGATTCGATGGGATCTCAGTATGTCATTCTACATATTTTTCTTAAGGCGGTCAGCAATGGGAATCAAAAAATGAATAGGATATCCTGCACTGGACAGGCGGGTTACATGATGGGCAACCTTCGTGCAACCTTCTTGAGGGAGCGTGACAGCTTGTAAATGTATGGCACTACCACTAACTTAGAAAAAAAAGTCCCGAAAGCAGGCTTTAGAATAGTTGCACGATTCGACATAGAAACCCTTTCGTGCAGTGTACTGAGGAAGTAGTCTACAGTATCCCGCTTTCATGCGGCAAGGCGTACATTGGGCAGTCAGGCAGATGCCTTAATGAGCGGTTAAGTGAGCACAATAGGGAAGTTAGGGATGGCGGTTCCAGCAATTTGGCACGGCCCTGTCGTGCTCATAAATGCAAGCCTGGTTTTAATGAATGCGAGGTGATTGACAGAAATGTGGATAGATTAACAAGGAAAATTATCGAGGCTGCCGCAATCGAAAGAGCAGGACCTGAAAGCTGCGTCAGCAGTCCGTCATTGTCGCTGACAAAGAAAGATATGGCATTTTTGGACTCGGAGCAGTATGCCAACCTCTGAAATGTGTTGCATGTGCTTTTTAAGCTTTTGTTCACAAAGTATCTTGTCTAATCTGATAGGTATCGTTCTTTTCTTCATGTATAAATTCTGTGTGCACCAAATAAAGCCGTAGTGGAAGTTTAGCGCTTGTGTTTGTCCCCTGTTTTGTTGCTGCGCTATAGATCATAACGCATATCCACTAGCCCGAACCATCACCTTGCAAAGTAAAGTTACAGGTCCGCTTCGTCCAACATGTGCAGGCCGCATCTAAGTTCACCGTTAATGCTGATCTTCTTCGTCTTACTGATTTTGTGATGCACAACATGTTGGCCATGTTTCAACTGCGGCTGAAGTCGCAGTTGCAGCACTAAATTTCGTGAATTGATGGGCCCTTACCGTTCACCTCACAGCACGGACTGCTGAAGAAACCCACGGAGTTATGGAGATTTCTCGTTAGCTACATTCAACAGTGGCGTGAAGGAATTAAATACTGACGGACATTTTTGGAATTAATTCAAACACCTATTTGATTCCGCAGCCTTGGTCCAGATGAAAACTCCCATTTGCTTCGTATAGTGATCTCATTAAATACGAAATCCGACCCTTGGAAGCAGCTTTGGGCTGCTCCTTTGTGGCTAATGAAACATACTTGCTCCTGGATGCATGCGGCTAAGGTTAAAGAAGCCTAAATAACGAGTTTTGAATCCTGAATGACGGAGCACGACATTCCCTCCCTATATCGGATACCTTTACGAAAGCCTGTCTGATCGTGGGTTGTTTGAAGTCAAGCTCTCCTCGCTATATTGGTTAGTACCTTACTAAATGCCTAGTAGGCGACAGAGAGTAAGCTAATCGGCCTGTAATTTTTCATGTCCTTGACGCCTTTTTTCATGAATTAGATAATGTCAGCGCTTTTTAAGCTTATAGTACACTCGAGGTCATAAGGCATTGCGTATATACAGGGTGGCTAGTTTTTCTAGCACAGTCTCACCGCGTCCTTCAAGAGGTCTGCTGTTACCTGATCCTCACCAGGTACCTTCGCCCTTTGCATTCCTCCCAAGGAAATTCTTTAATTCTCTTTTCGTTACACGCAGGATGTCCCATGGCTGTGCGCTACTGCCTCTCTCATTAAAGTCCTGATTATATTGGCTATTGTACGCATTTGTAGAGAGCTCTTCAGCTACTTTAACTATCTTATTCATATTGCTCATGACATTACCTTTGTCTGGTAACGCATATATCTGGTTTTTACCTATGGCTATTTTCCTTTTTAGCGCTTTTAGGCTACCTCGTATTTTAGAGCATGCATGATTCTCTCCATATTAAACTGCGTTATGACGTCTACCTAGCGCTTATTAACTTTGATAGCTCTTCCAGTTCTATTCCGTCTGTAGGGTTAGACGCTTTCATGCTTTCGCGTTTCTCAATGAGACCTTTCGTTTCCTGAGATAGCTTGCCGCTTTTATGTCGAACCATCCTGCCGCCTACTGCTATGTGCACTCTATAATGATATAGCTTTGAGATTATCGTTCCTTGTGTGAACATTAAGATTGTCTTCCTCAGTTAAAGTCGAATATCTGTTCTATGCTATGCTTAGCCTCACTGGATAAGGGTCTAGTGCGAAACGTTGCTAGGTTTAGTTTCCAAAAGCGGCCTACCCGAAGCTAGAGATTCTTACTACCCTCCGCTGCGTCAGAGGCCTGACGGCCACCTGGATCAGTTGCTCCGCAGCCGCTGGGACTGAGGGTCCAAGGCTAATTGCTTTGTTCATAGAAGGTTGTGGGCAAGTGTTACACCAGGGTGGCCAAATAGTGCTCTGATGAGTGAATCCGCTGTCGGTTCTCGTCACTGAGAACAAGTCACACCCTAGGCCGGGTTATGGAACTCCACGGACACCTGCAGTTTCTTGAACCCAGTTTTAAACCCCGATCAACTTGCACGAGAGGCGGTTGCTCTAACTCTGTGCCATTGCTGCGCCCTATGGTAACCGGTTATATGAGTTAGAATGGGTGATATCTGTGTGTTCCTAAATATTTGGAACCGGCTTGTGTAGACAAGTTCCCCGGAAATTGATGTCCTGCAACTGAAACTTAGGAAAGTAATTAAAAAAAAATGAAGGGCCATTTCTTTTCTCACCTTTTTTGTTTGAAGGCGAATGCACTTTTTAATTCAATTGCCCTCGCCTCTCTAAGATGTCAAGTTAGGAATGTAATGGGATTGTTAGTTGTAACAGCTTGTTCAAGTAAAGAGAGAGCGCTTGCAAAAAGTCTACTCTTTTGAATGCGCATATCACGCGCATGTCAGCAGCCATTTTCCAGTGAATTTTTAACGTTCCCGGGTAAGATTGTGGTTATAAATGCTACTAAACCGTCTTGTTTCAATTAATCCAAAAGCGATGAAGACGAAAACTGCGTTTGTATTCCTTAAAAGGGCTTTGCAAGGGGCTTTCAATAATCTTGTGATTTGCCTAGAATTTTAAAGGATGCCGCTTCATAAATATCCTCCAGCAAGAATTTTTTAAATGCGTTTTGTGGAAGCTGAGTTACCTGCAGTGAAAATTTTAATTTCTGCTCTTTCGCGCCTTTCTCCTCACATAAGTTTTGCTAACTGAAATGTCTGCGCTCTCCCGGCGGCCGCACCCGCTCGGCCTCTCCGCCAGCTGCCGACGCACGCGGGAGTTCCTCTGGGTTGCGGAGCTTCCGGTCGCGGGCAAGGTAGCTGCGTGACGTCAGACAGAGTTGACACGGGGAACCAATGATAGCTCTCCGTTGATGAGGTGACGAGTGTTGCATGACGCGTTGTGCGCGGATTCGGGCTAAAGCCCGGTACAGATGGTCGTCCCGAGGCGTAGAAGCGCGAATTTTAAACAAATATATTATAAATGATCGGCGCCCTTTTGAGCTTTTGAGGTCTTGTAGGTGGCATAAAAGCTCGGTGGCCTATACCCTACATAATGCAAGCGCATTATAGCCAACCTCAAACACCCCTTTCAGACAGCCTTTAAATACGTTTGTGTACGCACGGGGGCCGCCGCCTGCTGAGGCTCCTCTAGCAGGCAGTAGCGGACGACGGGCAAGACATCTCAAAGCGACCGCAGCGCCATAGCTACGATCGCGTGGGCCCGCTCGGCTCCCCGTCGCTCTTTGCAAACTGACCCTATCGAAAAACGGTTTGCGGTTTATAGGGTTTAATGTCCCAAAGCGACTCCAGTCATGAGGGACGCCGTAGTGGAGGGCTCCGGAAATTTTATACCACCTGTGGTTCTTTAACATGCACTGATATCGCACAGCGCACGCGCCTTAGGCATTTGACCTCCATCGAAATGAGGCTTCCGCGGCCGGGCTCTAACCCTCGTTCATTGGGTCAGCCGCCCAGCGCCATAGCCAGTAAGCCATCGCAGAGGCCTCTGAAAACGTTGGCCGCGTGTATACTGAGTGGGCGAAAGGGAAAAAGAAAGCGCCGGAAGGCAGGCTTTTTGTGAAACGTTCCATCTCGTGCGGACGAAATTAAATTTTGAGACCACGAGGTTCACATGGTTGTGAAAAATACGGAATAGCACGCGCTTTTCATGTCTTTACCCTTTCCGTGGTGTCTACATCGATGCCCATATGGTGAGTGTGACGTCTAGAGGAGTCTGTAAAAGTTTCCAATTTTCCGCGTGCGCTGTCTGTACAGTCGGTGTGGACTGTGTGTGTTCCACGTGGTTTGATCCACAAGAAGGTGGGAAATTACAGGAATCGTCATATCCACCGTTTTTCATGCATGGTGTAGCTTCACTAAGCCCCTTTCACGTCCAGCGAGACGTCCTGCGTCCTTAATACAGCGCAAAGCACCATGGGAATACGGGATCAATTACTGGTGAACACCCGCCTAAGCGAAGCCGTACGGCGACCAAGGACAGCTATACAGTTTTAACAGAATGCTGAGTTTGCGTGAAAGCTGCGTGGCTTTACTTGATAGCCGTATGGCTGCGCGCGTATAGGGTTCTCACCAGTAATTGCTCCCTTACTGCAACTCTACTCCGCCTATCTGCATTGCCCTAAACCCTCACCTCGCTGAGAATAGCGATGACGGGGTGCGCACTGTCTTCGCGCACGCCGACTGTTGTCGTTCCGTCCAGCTCAACGACTACGGGGTCGCCCGTGCAGTCGTTGCCCACTCTGTGGCCGCTCACGATGTCGCAGTATACGCCCGGCCGCATGCTTGTGTGCACCCTGCTGCTCTGGCGGCTATCCGAGATGGCGACGAAGAGGAAGCCGATCTTGTCACGAGCAAACGCCACGCTGTGGTCGTCAGTCCAGAAGTGCGTCAGCGGCGCCGAGCCCACCACGCGCCTGAACTCGATCAGCTTCGGAATGAGCGGCGATCTGGAACAAACCAAGCTGATCAGTAGGGTTGAACGCTTTCAACTATCATTATCGGAAGATCAGGTGAGGATAGTCCAGAAACCGCGGCATAACTGAGGCCGCCACCACTGTGTGGCGCAACGTGAATTGGTGGGCGAGTTGGTCAGACATGGTCCTTGTAAACCAGCGCAGCGGCTCGAGCACTGCGTTTTATACCTTTCTTGTTTGACTCGTTTGAAACAAGAACTCTGTGGAAGACGTGCTTGTGACCAGCTTTGCGCCGCCCGCGCTGCGGTGTTCGCTGCGGCGCGTTGGTCGATCCAAAACGAGAGAAATTTGGAGTCCAAGCGACACGTTCGTCACGAAGTGACGTGCACTGGGTGCGCATAATGCAAAAAAGACGAACTGCGCAACAAGAACACGGACGAAAGGGAGGCAGACACACACTAACGCAGTGTGTGTCTGCCTCCCTTTCGTCCGTGTTCTTGTTGCGCAGTTCGTCTTTTTTGCATTATGATCAACCAACTAGCCCGACAAGTCCTGTTGAAACTGGGTGCGGTGATTGGCGTTCGCAAAAGAAGCGTGCTTTTCAAGAGCGTGCGTGGTCTGGCTCGAATTGGCCAAATTTTGTTGAGCCACACCGCCGACGAGGGTAATCGCTTTTTCGAAATTACAAAAACTAATACGGCTATTACGAACGATCCGCTACGAATCTTCAATTGCAATCATGTGCCTAACGATAATAGCTGAAAAGATGACTATAAAAATGAGTTAACCATCATACTGGTTAACTCGGTCACATGCTTATGATGTCCGCCAATACTGTCATTACTGTGCCAGGGAAGCGATCTTTATAGGTAAGAAATCCTATTAAAAAAGTAGTGGAGGGCTTCGCTGCCACACACGGTATAAGAGCGATACAAAAAACGGCCGCAAGGATAACGCATGTCATCGAGAGCAACAGGTGGGGTGTTTCTGGTAACGTTGGCCGACGATTTAAAAAAAGCGGGAAATTTGAGCTCCGCGAAACCATGGAATGACATATTGTTTGCCGACGTGTGGAGCTACTCAGTGTTTGTTTATATATTCAGCCTAATAAATAATTAAAGAATTAAGTTGCGCATGTCTCTTTCTTGCTCTTTTGCTTTTATTTTATTTATTTATTTATGACATACTGCAGGCCGTTAGGCCCAAGCAGGAGTGGATTACATAAATAGATCACAAATTAAGCAAAAATACAATAATGCAAACAGAACACGAGCAGCGGGAAATGACATGAACAGGCAAAAAACAAGCTAACAGAACAAGCAGAAAAAAAACTAACAATATTCACTTATCAGGTCAAGAGACCGTACACACGAAGCTGGTAAGCTGTTCCAATCACTGATGGTTTGCGGAAAGAAAGAGAGCTGAAATAAGTTATTCTTTGCAAAGTACGGGGTCAGAGAAAGGGGGTGACCACAAATGTTTGGCACTTTAAACTGTGAGTTCGTGTGCGACCTACCTACGTTGCATGTATCTATTATTTTTCTTACGTAGTTTTTGTACAGGCCTCAGGCATTTTTAAACTATTCCAACGCGGAAGCGTTAAGGCTTCCGTTCTGCAGAAAGTGCAGCGTCATCGCCGACGCCGTCGTCGTCATCGTCGGTGGCGTTGCCAGCAAAAGCAGGTGGCCCACCTAGGTCAGGCGACTTTGCGACTTCATCTCAAACTGTCCACCGGATTGCGAGCAAACCTCCCACCCTGGCAGGCGCCAGTTAAATTATGATTGGTGCAGGGAGGTTGCTCGGGAAGCTCGGGAAGAGCAGCCTGGGTCTTACAAGCCCCACAAGGTGGCAGCACCTGCCGTTGCATGATAGCGGTGCATCACTTGAGCGCCACAGCAGTGCACCAAGAGTGGTATAATGTTTATTCCGACTAAATTGTAAGCGAAAGTTTTCTGGTCGCTGTAAGCACATCGTGCTTGTTCGTAGACCAGGCAGCACGTGAAAAATCGTTCGATGGGGACAAAAAGGATTATACAATCACTGGAACTCAATTTCAAACAAAATAACCTTAACACAAAAGTAAAAACACAGTTTCCCACTCAGCAAATAAAAAAAAACCTACATAAGAAGAAAAACTTGAAGATCATTTTCTGACTTATTTCATTTCACATCGTGATTGTATGCCACACAGACGACGGAGGAAGCTCTCGTGTGCACCATTCCTTCTTTGAAGAACCACGTTGCGCATTCAAAAGCGACAAACACAGGAAAAGGCTAAGGAGACGAAAAGAGCGGAAACTATCAGCTCTTTCCCTCTCCTTGGCTTTTTCCTGTGTTTGTCTCTTTTGAACACTCAACGTGGTTCTTCAAAGCAATGCACCAACTAGCCCAACAAGAAGTTCTTCTAAGCAGCCATTCCTTCTGTCGCATGTTAGGGCTACGGTTCTTCTTCATCATCATCATCATAATCAGACTTACTACACCCACTGCAGGGCAAAGGCCTCTCCCATGTCTCTCCGATTAACCTTGTCCTTTGCCAGCTGCATCCACCCTTTGCCTGCAAACTTCCTAATCTCATCCACCCACCTAACTTTCTGCCGCCTCCTGCAACGCTTACTTTCTCTTGGAATCCACTCCGTTACCCTTAAGGACCAGCGGATATCTTGCCTTCGCATTACATGTCTTGCCCAAGCCCATTTTTCTCTCTTGATTTCGACTAGAATGTCATTAACTCGCGTTTGTTCCCTCACCCACTCTGCCCGCTTCCGGTCTCTTAACGTTGCACCTATCATTTTTCTTTCCATGGCTCGCTGCGTTGTCCTTAACTTAAGCTGAACTCTTTTCGTTAGCCTCCATGTTTCTGCCCCGTAGGTGAGTACCGGTAAGATAAAGCTGTTGTACACTTTTATCTTGAGGGAAATTGGTAAACTGCCACTCATGATCTGCGAGAACCTGCCACATGCGCTCCACCCCATTCTTATCCTTCTAGTTATCTCCCTCTCATGATCCGGATCAGCTGTCACTACCTGCCTTAAGTAGACGTATTCCTTCACAACTTGCAGGCTCTCGCTGCCAATTGTGAACTGTTGTTCCCTTGTTAGACTGTTGAACATTACCTTGGTTTTCTGCATGTTAATTTTAGACCCATCGTTCTGCTCTGCCTGTCTAACTCATTGTCTAACTCATTGCAGTTCACCTCCTGGGTGACTCAGCAATGCAATGTCATAAGGGAATCGCATATTATTTAGATATTCTCCCTTTATTCTTATTCCCAACTGTTCCCATTTCAGGCCTCGGAATACCTCCTGTAAACAGGCGGTGAATAGCATTGGCGAGATCGTGTTTCCTTGCCTGACGCCCTTCCTTATTGGAATTTTATTGCTGACTTTATGGAGGACTATAGTAGCTGTGGAGTTGCTATATACATCTTCCAGTATTTTGACATAAGGCTCTTCTGCCCCCTGATTACGCAATGCTTGTATGACTGCTGAGGATTCCACTTGTCAAATGCTTTCTCGTAATCAATGAAGGCTATATATAGAGGTTGGTTATATTCTGCGCATTTTTCTATTGCCTGATTGATAGTGTGAATATGATCTATTTTGGAATATCCTTTAAGAAAGCCTGCCTGATCATTTGGTTGATTAAAGTCTGAGGTTGCGTTGACTCTATTAGCGATTACCTGAGTAAATACTTTGTAGGCAACGGATAGTAAGCTGATCCTCCTGTAATTTTTCAAGTCCTTGGCGTCTCTCTTGTTATGAATTAAGATAATGTTAGCATTATTCCAAGCTTCTGGTACAGTCGAGGTCACAAGGCATTGCGTATACAGGGTGGCTAGTTTTTCTAGCACGATGTCCCCTCCATCCTTCAACAGATCTGCGGTTACCTGATCCTCCAAAGCTGCTTGTCCCCTTTTCATTGCTCCTAACGCTTTCTTTACTTCATCTTTCGTTACTGGCTGGATGACGAATTGCTGTGCACTGCTGTCTTTCTCATTAACGCTCTGATTACATTGGCTACTGTACAGGTCTGTGTAGAACTCTTCGGCTACGTTAACTATCTTATCCATATTGCTAATGACATTGCCCTGCTTGTCTCTTAATGCATACGTCTGGTTTTTATCTATGCCTAGTTTCCTCTTCACTGCTTTTAGGCTACCTCTGTTCTTTAGAGCATGCTTGATTGTCTCCATATTAAACTTCATTACGTCGGCTACCTTGCACTTATTTATTCAATTTTATAGGTCTGCTAGTTCTATTCTGTCGGTAGGGTTAGACGCTCGTAATGCTTTGGCGTTTCTTAATCAGATCTTTCGTCACCTGAGATAGCTTTCCGTATCCTGTCGAACTGTCCTACCGCCTATTTTTTCGGCGCACTCCGTAATTATTGATGACAGATTATCGTTCATTGTATGAACATCAAGATCGTTTTCCTCAGTTAAAGCCGAATATCTGTTTTGCAGCGGTATCCTAAACTCCTGTACTTTCCCTCTTTCGGCTAACTCATTAATGGTCTTCCTCTTCACTAGCTTCTTCTGTTCGCTCTTCAAGTCTAATCTAATTAGAGACCTTACCATTCTGTGGTCGCTACAACGCAGCTTTCCGAGGACGGACACATCCTGAATGATGCCAGGTTTAGCGCATAGTATGAAGTCGATTTCATTTTTAGTCCCACCATTGGGGCTCTTCTAGGTCCACTTCCTGTTGTCTCGTTTGCGGAAAACTTTTTGTCTTTTGCACGCAGCTGGTTCACATTCATGCTTAGCTAAAGCTACTTCCAGCACTGCCTTACTGAGGCACACAGTCTTCAACTCTTTTTGAGCTCGTTACGCAGTGCGCGCCTTTTTGCTTTTTCCTGAGTCCTTGCACTTCCTGGAAGCATAAGCAATACTCTTATATCGGTTTGCATTGGGCGAACAGGAGCGAGAGCAGCGAGCAGCTGGAGTAGTGCACGAGAGCAGAGGGTACGCGGGTCCTCGTCTCGCGAATGGAACATGCACGCTGCCCCGAGAGCAGAGCAGCACGGGAGAGCGCGTGACGTCAAGTGTCATGTGACCAAACTTTTTCCCGCGCTCGCGCTGTCTTCATCCCGTCGCGCGCTCGCGGCAGTCAACAATCCGCGCCAGTTTTGTGTCTGTCGCCGTCTTTAGCTTGCGATGGGTGAAGAAGCGCAGCGGCTGTTCATGGCCATGGTAAATGCTTCACCGCTAACTGCTACACCAGGTAAGCGTCGTCTATCCTAAAAATTGGCTGCGAAACATAACAGCGCTAATACCAGCGCTTTCTTTGTGTTCACCACAGCTGCCATCGATGCCTTGGCCTCTCGTGAGAACATTGAAGAGAGACCCGACGGTAAGTGACAATAACTACTATGCATGGGGCCATATCTGACGATTGTTTTCGTCCATTTCTTTCATTGCTCACAGTTTCTCGCGCCGAATGGACTATTTCGGATAACGGGGGCGTCGCGGCGTGACGCAACGACGGACGAGAACGGCGCCGCACTTTCTCGCTATACTGTCAAGCCTTCTTATGCAGTTTATTGCCCCTTTTATCTGTCGATGCGCCCAGATTGCTGTGTATGCCTGTTTGACTAAATACGTTATTAACCAAGGTGCGATAGTAATCCGCTTGTTTGCCTTCATCTAATTATGCGGGTGGGCCAACTGACAAATTTTTGTGGTTACGTTGCGGCGCAGAAAGGAGGTGCTTGGCAGAATTTTCGCAGTCGCAATTGTATGCAAGGGCGTCCGCAGAACTTTTTCCAGGGGGGTGCACCCGATGGCCGGGTATGGGGGAGGCAGTAGGTTAGCACCAAAAAGGAACTATTTGTGGTCTAAACTGCACACATAAACAAAAATTAGAAGCAGCAAATTAGTTCTAGGCTTGGAGAACAAACATTAGAATTTATTAATTAACAAAGAATTGAAATCACTAAGCAAAATTTGATAACTTAATATCATCTAAGCTTGCTAATCAAGCTGTGTAGTTGTTTTCTACTAGTGCATGAATGATATCCGTAATTCCCGAGGGGGCGGGGGGGGGGGGGCACCGCCCCCCTTCCGGATGCCCATGATTGTATGTTCACGTGCAGAGAACACCGCTGGGTCCGATGCCGGCGAGAGGGGACTGCAGCCAGCGCCAGGAGTGAAAAGAGGCGGTGGAGGTGAGCTTGTGCCAACTGCACTGCTTGAAACATTTTACGCTTTTAGTAAACTGGCCTTCTCTTTATTTCAGCTCCTGAGTGGACACCAGGAGAAACTAAACTTATGTTAGATTACTATTACAAATACTTTCCTCAGGTTGGCCCTTTCAAAAAGTTTAAGAACAAGAAGATGCTTTTTAAACAGGTTTCCCAGGATTTGGCCACTGTGCTTGGATGCCACAAAACGCCACAGCAATGTGAAAATTGTTACAAAACGGCGATGAGGCAGAAGAAAAAGGCAAGTGATAACAATAACAAATCAGGTGCTTCAGTTTGTCCTGTCCCATTTGACGATGAAATGAGAAAAATTCAGAGCATAGATGACAGTCTTGAACCAGAGGTTCAAAGGGACTCTTTTGGAGTGACCTACAAGCCATCGGCATCATCAAGCGCTGACAGTTCAGCTGATCCGCCCTCACCTCTACTTGAGAGCTCCAGTACTGCGACGAACAGTTCAGAAAGTGGGGACAGCACAAAAGGGTCGGCAGAAGTCAAGAAAAGGGAATTCCGCGCTAGCACCAGTCGTATGCAACAGATGCAATTTTTTTTTGACCAAATGCGGGCTATTAGTGCAGAGCGAATGGCTCGCAGGGAAGAACGGGAAAAAGAAAAGGAGAAGAGGCGTGCTGAGCGGCGAGCTGAGCGCACTCAAGAACGCCAGGAACGTCGCAAGATGCACAAAGACAAACTTCAGCTCATCCGCGAGGCCCTGGGGCTCAGGCAATAAAGACAGTGCACTTCGAATGAACATGTTTTGATGACTGTTTATTTCATACACCCCCTGTGCACGGCCAAAAACAAGGCTTGTTTAAGTATTGCCTCAACTTTTATTTCACGTTTAGCACTGTGCTTGCTTGCATTATGGCAGATTTTGTGGCTGCCTCCTTTTTAGTCCCACCTTGGCCTTGATTTTTTCTCGTTTGACTTCTGCAAGTGCCCGCAAGAGGCTCTCTTCTCTAGAGGTGCCACTGTGAACTTCAACTGCAGAAGGGGTTTGATCACTTTTATCCTGGGAGCACAGACGCATGTCCTGAAGTAGGCTATCAGGTGAGTCCCCATTGTCAATGCAGATGTTGTGGAGGACACAACACGAGAGTATAGATTTCGACATGTTGTCTACTGTCATGAGGTCCAGACGCTGTTGCTGCCTGAACCTACCCTTCAATTCCCCAAAAGCATTTTCAATGAGCACTCGGGTAGACGAAAGTTTGGTGTTGAAGGCCTTGTCAGAGGCATCAAGGCTTCCATAGTCTCGGATGGATGTTATCAAAAACTCTCGAGATGGGTACGCAGCGTCCCCAAGAATTTGATATTTTCCGGCGCAGAGCTGAGGCAGTCTCTTTGAAACATTTGAAAGTCGGAAGATCCTGGAGTCGTGGATTTTGCTAGGTGCACCAGTGCTGGCATCAAGAAACCTCTTGCGGTTATCACATATTCCCTGCAGCGTCAAGGATGGATAATGGTGCCTGTTTACGTAGACTGACAGCACCTTGCCAGCAGGGCACCTAACAGGAATATAGCTCCCGTCGATGCAGCCAATAGTGTCTGAAAACCCTGAAATCTAAAAGTTGAGAAAGAATAAATGTAAAAATTTTCACAGAAGACCTAACAAAGTAGTAAGTGAAGTCGTGCTCAAACTCTTCAAACCTATCAGAATATAAGCTTGTACATGAAAGTAAGACCTTAACAACTCTTTGAAGTGATCGAACTGAAAACATTGCTTTCGCAAGCTCTTCAACGTCTTCATGCAGCTTACAGCAGAAATGATGAGACGACACTGCCTGTCACAACTTTACAGTTCAAACTAAATTCAAGGGTATCCTGTATATACTATATTTATTATAAGTTATATGTGTTTCGTGAAGAAAAGCACACAGCTTTCTTTGAAGGGTAACATACATGGCAAGTGAAATGCTGCAAAAAAAAAATGCTACAATTTTATAAGAACACGAAATCGTGAAACTGGCATCTTTTCTAACCATCAAGCATTGCAGCGACGTAAAGAAAAAAATACACATCTGCCCAGTTGTCTGAACAAGCTTCACGTGTTCATCAGGCACATTTGGTACTGCCATACGATATTTTCCCACTGAATGTCACAACGGAAGCACAGGCAAGAACAGAAATAATAAAAAACTGCGCAAGTCGAATTTGTGATCCCATACATTTAAATTCGCACGTGGGAAGAATGCGATCAGTTGAGCCTGGCGCTTGCGGAAGAGCAGTGACATTTAAAAGCAATTTTCAGGCAGTATAAGCATTTAGCGAGAAATTGATTGCTAAACTTTCCATCACGCGACGTATTACTGCATTCAATTTCAGGCTTCGCACCCGGTTAGATGCGCCGAGACTTTTTTGCTCCTAAATTTCTTCAATCAGTCATCTTAAATAACAGCTCCTTTTTCTTTGCTACTAAAAAATTGCAATATCTTACCACAAAAAGGAGAGCACATGCTCTTGAGGCGAGTTTGGGGGCAGGCCTCCGCGATCGGTCCTTGAGGGATAGTGTGGCGATTTCGCGAACTCAGCTGCAAGAGCATTTGCAACCGACCGCGACAATCGGAAGTTCCTGCGAAACTGGTGAGTAAAAAAAGAAACAAACGCAGGTAACTTATTGATCGCCCGTTTTAAATGGGATACAAGGACTCACCTCTTCGTCAGAATACGCGGCAACTGTCTTTTCCAGATACGACTTGACCTTAGGTCGCTTCTCCGGCGGGGTACACAGCTGCTGGAACATCTCCTCGTACAACGCCAAATCGTCGTCATCGCTGCTGCTGCTGCTGTCCGAAGACGAGCTTGTGTCTGAGTCGACGCTGCAGCTGCTGTCTTCATCAAAATGTAGCAACAACTCCTCGTCGAGACGGCGGCGCTTAGCTACTGACATTACGTTTGTTGGCACCGGCTGACTGTCACCGCTATTGCTTTCCGCCATTTCTCCTCGGCCTTCCCAAAGATAAAACCAGAAGTGACGTCAAAAAGGTCACGTGACTTCCTCCGTTCCCCTGTTACTCCGCCGCTAACGACGGAGCACCCAGAACTGCTCTCGGCTGCTCTCGGCGCCGCAAAAGCACTACTCCTCAGCCAAAGGAACACAACCCTCCTCCACCTGCTCTACCACTGGTAGGCGCTGGAACTAGCGAGAGCACTTTGAGCGCAGTTAAAAGTGCTCCTGTTCGCCCAATGGAAACCACTATTAATCTTTCATCATGAAACTTCTGCACTCTACCCCCGTAGTTTCGTTTTTCTTTGCATGCTGAACACGCTTTTGAACACTAATTATCGCTGCGTTTCGGAGCTCGCAGTGCTGCTCATCAAAGCTAGTGTCCTGCGAGATATATATAGTTGCTGCTGTTGCGTATCAAGATAACCAGCAGAATTACTTGTGGCAGATACATGCTCACTGCTCAGCGGCTTACCCGTTCTGACGCAAGGAGAAATTTGCACGAATTCTGACGGTATTGTCGATCGTCAGCCATGAATAGGTGTTCGTGAATGCAAATGTTTGCATTGCTCACGTATACCAGGTTCATAAAATCAGTTTTTTGTTCAACTAGGTGCAGCTGCATGTGCTGCGCACTGATGAAAGATTAAGTGTATTTCTTATGCTTCCAGGAAGTGCAAAGACTCAGGAAAAAACAAAAAGGCGCACACTGCGTAACGAGCTCAAAAAGAGTTGAAGACTGTGTGCCTCAGTAAGGCAGTGCTGGAAGTTTCTTTAGCTCTGCATGGATGTGAACCAGCTGCATGAAAAACAAAAAGTTTACAAACAGGGAAGAGAGTAATATAAGCAAAAGAAAAATATTGGTGCAATAAACATATTTTGTGCAGGCAGTTTCGTTATGCTGCGTACTGGCGGTTTGCCTGGTTAGCGTGGAAGCGGATGGAGGAGAACAACCTCGGGGTTCTACCAAGTTGAGCGCTGTTCGAAAGAAGTACCATGCCAAAACTGGTTCATATACAGGCTTCAAGCATTACACAGAACGCCTGAACTAGAGAAAGCAAACTGCACTGGCAGTAGATAGCGTTGTTCACCAAAGCACGGGCCGCAGCGGAGCAAGCAAAACAGGACGGCCGGTACGACTCTCCGTGAATAGCGTCACTTCCGCCAGTTCTCGCTTTTTACCTTCCCCCCACCTGGCGCTTCCAGCAGCGACGAAGGCGTGTCGGCGGTTGGTTTCTGAGAAGCGATTGCAGCTCATTTTGCAGACAGAAATGAGAAAAAATTTACACACTTGATTTCCAAGGTTCCTTCTTCCCAACCACAGCGTTTCGTGCAATTTGAAAATCGTTTCAGCTGCTCTAACGGAGAGCTGAAGTGTCCCTTCTAGTTTTAGTGCGCTAGTCCTAAAATCGCCATTCTCCGATTTCGGTCATAATCGAGTTAAACTGAGCACAACAACTAGTGCTAGCGCACTTACGTCGCATTTGGCGCAGACAAAGGAAATCTTATGCCATTTTTTTCATGTTTCTCGTAGATATGCTGTTTATTTTTACTGCGCAGAGCTGCTGGACATCGTGATTCGAGCAACGGTTCTCTTGTACGCGAGCGGCATGCTCCATCTCTACGACATCGCTGCAACACTGCTGTGCCAGTGCTACTTGCAATGCAGTGTTCTTTATTCTCAGTCATCAATCAATCATTCAGGGACAGATAGGTATAGTATACTACGCTGACCTTCGAGTATGATTTTAGCAACAAGAAAAACCTTTCCTAAGCATTATGAATGCCATCAGCATGCGCTCCAAAAAAGTCCTTTTTCTGAATCAATGCTCTCGTTTTTTGGCGATTCTATTTGAGCGCATTGCGGGTGGTTGTGTTAGCTAAGCACGAAACAGCGAGGTCAACAAATTTGAAGACGAGAAAATGATCAACAATAGACTGTTATTTCATGAGCCTGCAATAAATTGTCCTCGAAAGATCTCTTACTTCAAAAGACGTAAGTGTTCTTGATGGGTGATTTTTCAGTCCGCAGGGCGACCGAGCATTTTTGTACTGAACGCTCGCAATGGATTGCCTATGTTAATAATAGAGTGTGCAGGTATTATGACTCGTCGAGTGCATTTGAAAAAATTCAAGATGGTTTCTGTATTTTGCAGCACTGTTGGTGACCATGAATTCGGTGGTCTCATTAATATTTGCAGGGGCCATTAAGGGTATGGCGATAGCGCAACGGTCTAATTTTCATGCATACAGAGGGTCTTTCCCTACGTTACATTCATAGATTCCTGGGAGTCTTCATACCCCTCCTGGAACCGTGGTTAAGCGATGCACCACTGCCCTGCGATGACAGGTGCTCCCGACGGTAGGCCTTGCGCGAGCCAGGTCCCGAGCCGCCAATCATTAATTTAACTACCAACTGCCACTGTGGGAAGGTACTCACTATTCGTTGTGACGACAGCGCAAAGTCATGTGACCTAGGTGGCCCACCTGCCTCCTAGGCTGCTCTCTGGGAACCACTTTTACAATTTCACCAGCGCTGCGACTAGGAACAAGAACAGAGAAGGAAGACAAGGACAAGCGCTACTAACAACTGGAAGTTTATTTGAAAAAACACAGATTATATGCACACAACTGACAACCCAAAGCGCCTGCGCTTCCCCCACCAGGCACGCAAAAGAGAGTTAAAAATCTAGATACAAAATTTCACACTCATGTAAGTTTACAGATGGCGTGCTAACGCACGTGTCGATGTTCTTGTGAATGTGATAGGCTTCACACAACTCCCTAGTTAACTGATCTGGATGTCTGAATTTAATCTTAGCCCTGTTAAGCAGAGGAAAGCATGCTTTTTTGTTAGACACACCGGGTTTGTTTAGAAGACAATCTCTGTAATGAAGGGACAGATTTGATGAAGGAGCACCATTCAAAGAGGTTCTATGCTGACGTAAGCGTGTATTTATGCATTTACCGGTTTGCCCAATGTAACTCTTGCCGCATTTAAAAGGTATGTCATGAACCACTCCCTCTGCACATGGCACAAGGGTTGACTCATGATCCACCTGGCATGCATTTTTTCTTTTGCCTCTTATTTGCTTCTGTTCCCGGGCTCTTTTGTCAACAATAGCACAAACCTTGCCTAGTTTATTAGGGACCGAAAAGAGCACTTTTACCCCATATCTAGTGCCAACCTGCTTAAGCCTATGGGATAACTGATGAATGTAGGGTATTACCGCATACTTCGTTCTGTCATTGCCGGAATTTTCCTGTGCTTCATGTCTACCAAACGACTTCATCTTCTTCAGGATCTTGTTGCTAGCAAGCGCTATCACATCTCTGGGGAAGCCCGCTGACCTTAGCCTTTGAACTTGCTTATCGAAACTGCTGCCTAAAGTATGAATACATGACTTAGTAAGTGCAGATCCTAAACAAGACACTGCTATGCCACATTTAACTATTTTCGAGTGCCCAGACTGATAATTTAGCAAGGGCTTTTCCGACCGCTGTAGGAAGGACCAACAAACATGATTCACCTTTTTCTCCAATCTAATATCCAAGAATTGCAGCTGATATTAGATTGGAGAAAAAGGTGAATCATGTTTGTTGGTCCTTCCTACAGCGGTCGGAAAAGCCCTTGCTAAATTATCAGTCTGGGCACTCGAAAATAGTTAAATGTGGCATAGCAGTGTCTTGTTTAGGATCTGCACTTACTAAGTCATGTATTCATACTTTAGGCAGCAGTTTCGATAAGCAAGTTCAAAGGCTAAGGTCAGCGGGCTTCCCCAGAGATGTGATAGCGCTTGCTAGCAACAAGATCCTGAAGAAGATGAAGTCGTTTGGTAGACATGAAGCACAGGAAAATTCCGGCAATGACAGAACGAAGTATGCGGTAATACCCTACATTCATCAGTTATCCCATAGGCTTAAGCAGGTTGGCACTAGATATGGGGTAAAAGTGCTCTTTTCGGTCCCTAATAAACTAGGCAAGGTTTGTGCTATTGTTGACAAAAGAGCCCGGGAACAGAAGCAAATAAGAGGCAAAAGAAAAAATGCATGCCAGGTGGATCATGAGTCAACCCTTGTGCCATGTGCAGAGGGAGTGGTTTATGACATACCTTTTAAATGCGGCAAGAGTTACATTGGGCAAACCGGTAAATGCATAAATACACGCTTACGTCAGCATAGAACCTCTTTGAATGGTGCTCCTTCATCAAATCTGTCCCTTCATTACAGAGATTGTCTTCTAAACAAACCCGGTGTGTCTAACAAAAAAGCATGCTTTCCTCTGCTTAACAGGGCTAAGATTAAATTCAGACATCCAGATCAGTTAACTAGGGAGTTGTGTGAAGCCTATCACATTCACAAGAACATCGACACGTGCGTTAGCACGCCATCTGTAAACTTACATGAGTGTGAAATTTTGTATCTAGATTTTTAACTCTCTTTTGCGTGCCTGGTGGGGGAAGCGCAGGCGCTTTGGGTTGTCAGTTGTGTGCATATAATCTGTGTTTTTTCAAATAAACTTCCAGTTGTTAGTAGCGCTTGTCCTTGTCTTCCTTCTCTGTTCTTGTTCCTAGTCGCAGCGCTGGTGAAATTGTGAATATGTACCAACTAGCTCAAACCACCATTTTGCTCTGGGAACCACCTACGAGAGCCATGCCCGTGGTTTTTCGCGCACAACGCCGGAGCTGACAACGCCGACACCGCATTTTCTGGTGAATGGGGCCTTTAACACTATCGTGTTAATGCTCCTATAGTGACGCGGAGTGCTAGGTGAACAATTATCGTCTCATATTCTCTCTCCTTAGTTTCTGTGTGGCGTTCTATTTTTTCGTATTCCATGGTTAATAATATTTACAGCGCTATACCTCCACCTATCCATCCTTATTTCCTTGGAAATGACAAATTTAGAGTTACGTGCAGTAATGAATTCATCCTCTTCCTGCCAAGTTTCTGACTGTACAATAAAATTATATTGAACATTCCTTCTACTGCTCATGGTTACTAATGGATCTAGATTTATATTTTACTCCAGATATTACAGTGCAGCAATCCAAATCTACTAGACGTGATGGCGTTTGGTACGTTCCGCATGGTGTTCAAATGATATCTGTTGACTGGCGCCTAATGCCACTGATTTAATTTTAGAGAGGTCGGAGGTGTGGCACAATCCGTAAGTTTCCTGCTTTTCTGGACGGATTTTTTTTTTGGTTTACCATACGCACTTCCAATCTTTTTCGTCCTTGCCTTTTCTGTCTTAATACCAGAAAATACACATAAATGACCCAACTGTTCATGTACACAGTCAGATAACAATTTTTGCCTACGACTGCGAAGTCTATCAGAAAATCACTAATATCTCTGACCAAATACCTGTATACAGCATGCTCTCAACCAAGTCCAAGAATAGTGTGATCGTTGGCTTACAATTTTAAACTCCAAAAAATGTAAACTCGTCTGTTTTACTCGGCAGCGTAACCCCCTTGTTTTCTCCGCATGAAATTGATAACTCTTTCATAGAACGCGTTCAGTCACATAAGTATCTGGCAATCACCCTCTGCAGCGATATATCTTGGCGCACACACAAAACTTACATCATATCATCTCCTAACAGGTCTTTAGGTTTCTTGAAACGTCACCTACATCATGCACCACAACACGTGAAAATTCTAGCATATAAAACACTTATCACATCGAAACTTGTATACACCAGTCCCATCTGGAACCCACCTCCGATATACTAAACAAATGCGATCGAATCAATTCAAAGCCATGCCATCCGCTTCGTGGATCATGCATACTCGTATTTCATCAGTGTTTCATCTCTGAAGGAAAATTCTAGCCTTGAAAGCCTCTTACTTCGTCACCGCATTGTCAGACTTTGTTTTATGCGCAAAATTATTCACAGTTCACTCAGTCAAGCACCTTATATTGTGCATCGTACCCACATTTCTCATCGCGCTACGCATCCATTTAAGATAATTCGGCCTGTTGCTCGCACAGCAATGTTTTCAGCATCTTTTTGTCCACGAGCAACTGTGGACTGAAATGCCCTTGCCCAAGGCGCACCTTTACTGAGCTTCAAACGTCATGGTGTCCTGGCGGAGTGCCAGGGCCCCGTCTCGCAAGCCGATGGCCCGGAATCGATTCCCACCTAGACCCTAATTTCGTTTCTTACTCCAATTTTCTTTCCTTATATTTTAATTACCATGGAAGTGAGGACACTTTCGCGGACAGCATTCGTCTACAACTTCCGCCTACGCACAACTTACTCCTGAGCCAAGAAAGTCTTTCACCTTAATATACAGTCATGGTCCAAGGCAGAGATGGGTTAACTCGTTAAATAATAGAAGCTGTGCAGATCATTGTTTTGCAAGATCAATATGTAAGCATGCCTTCTATCGCCAGCTCCCTGTCAAGAAGTGAGATAGCCTGCCTAAGTTCCGAAAACTGGTGATTCAGCATTTTTTCTGTTTTTTTTTCAGGCGCACGTGCATGGTAGTCCACTCATGTCACTTTTGCCTTGGTGGTCTGCGAATCTTTCCGTGGGAAGTTAGCGCCTGTGGTATGCATATCTGTTCTTTTTCTGTCGTCTTGGTTTGCGCTAAACGCCATACCATGGATCAGCGATACCGACTTGCCCAAGTTTCACTTTTTGTCTAGTTACTACCGTTTGCTAAAAATGACATGTCCCTCATACCTACTCAATTACAGACGGCTGAACTGAACATGTGTTAACCATTATATCCACACACAGACACACGCAAATATATATATATATATATATATATATATATATATATATATATATATATATATATATATATATATATATATATATATATATATATATATAGACAAGGTAAAGTAAATGAGGGGCCCGTTTGACAAACTTATGAAGGGAGCCAACAGTCACCGAAACCAAGATGCATAGGGGAACGTTATTTTTTTTAATGTGTTGTACTTATAAGTGGGATAATATTACTTAGATTAATAAATCGCTTAAAGAAAATTATTTATAAAGCAGCAGAAAAACCAACCATGCCGCCGGTGGGATCCGAACCCACGACCTCCGAATATCGCGTCCGGTGCTCTTACCAACTGAGCTACGGCGACGGCTGTCCAATCTGCTGCTCTCGTGGGCATTTATGTTTATTTGGTGTACGCGAACCTTGAGAGTGTTCACCAGCGCCACCCTCGTCCGTAGCGGCGGACGTAGCACGTCCTGTAATACCGCGAGCGTGACGTGGAACGTCATCTAACGGCAAGGGCGGAAACTGTGCGAGAGCCCTCTTCAAGCAACCGGTGGCATCAAGACTGCCAGAACCGAGACCCTCGTTCAGCTATTAGCAGACAAGGTAAAAGTAAATGAGGGGCCCGTTTGACAAACTTATGAAGGGAGCCAACAGTCACCGAAACCAAGGTGCATAGGGGAACGTTTTTTTAATGTGTTGTACTTATAAGTGGGATAGTATTACTTAGATTAATAAATCGCTTAAAGAAAATTATTTATAAAGCAGAAGAAAAAACAACCATGCCGCCGGTGGGATCCGAACCCACGACCTCCGAATATCGCGTCCGGTGCTCTTACCAACTGAGCTACGGCGACGGCTGTCCAATCTGCTGCTCTCGTGGGCATTTATGTTTATTTGGTGTACGCGAACCTTGAGAGCGTTCACCAGCGCCACCTTAGTCCGTAGCGGCGGTCGTAGCACGTCCTGTAATACCGCGAGCGTGACGTGGAACGTCATCTAACGGTATTATCTAAGTAATATTATCCCACTTATATATATGTATATATATATATATATATATATATATATATATATATATATATATATATATATATATATATATTGCCGCGAATATTTGCAGTGTGTTCGTTTTTCAAATCTCCCGCCACATCACTTTATCGCTTTGTTTGCTACGCAAGACGCGACTAGATTTATCTCGATTGATCGCAGCCAGGCAGAGCTGATTCTACGTTGATCCGGAATGTTCTAGTAACTTTGCGCTCTTTATCTCGAAAGTTCGCTATCAGCTTTAAATTGAGCACGGCCGACAGCGACCGGCATTCTGTTCGATGACCGCCGAGCACGCTTGTCGCTTCGCCGCCGCCGAGTGATTCAGTCCATTTTGGGTGCAAGTCAGCCCAATAAACAGTTCTTTTAGAAGACCCTTTCGTCCGTCTTCATCGCTGCGTCGACTGCCGTCACCACTACGTGACATCTGGTGGAGGTGCTGTGTGGCCTTCCATGTTCCGGACGCCCCCTTCAAGACGTGAAGCCAGCCCTGAGCGCTTCGCACCAGAGTACGAGCCAGCAGCTCAGCGAGCCAGCCGATGTTTCCAGGGAGATGAGCCTGAGTTCGGGAAACTGCCGGACCGCACAAGACAGCGAAAAGACGCGGCTACGAGCACCGCAACCTCGCCAAAGATGTCGACACCGATCATACTGCAGCAGCCGCGGGTGCCGCCAACTTTCAATGGATCCCTAGGCGAAGACCCTGAAGAATGGTTGGATCAATTTGAGCGCGTGGCGTCATTCACTAGTGGGATGATGCGGCAAAAATTGGACACGTGTTCTCATTGGATGGCTCCGCACGCACGTGGTACGAAAACTACGAGTCGTCCCTTACGACGTGGGAGCTATTCAAGAGAGAACTATTGAAGGTATTCACCAGTGTCGTGAGGAAAGAAAGAGCCGAACGACTCCTCGAGTCCAGGATCCAACTTCCGAATGAGCCCGTCCGCGGTTACGTCGAGGAGATGAAGCGCCTATTTCGCCGCGCCGACCCCGGGACGACCGAGAAAAAGAAAGTTCAGTTTTTAATGCGCGCCGTAAAAGAACAACTCTTTGCAAGCCTCGTCCGCCAGCCGCCAAAAGAGTCGAGGAATTCATGCAAGAAGCCGGCACGATTGAGAAGACCCTCGACGTCCGAGCTCGGCGGTACAATCGTCCTTCCTCTGCCTGTGCAATCCTTTCGGACACGCCGGCCACCACCAGCAACAGCTTGCGGGAAGTTATCCGCGAAATCGTCCTAGAGGAGCTACGCCGATTACTGCCATCCTCCCCACAGCCACAAGCAGCGACTCTGATGGACGTGACGTGGTACGGGAAGAAGTGCAACAGGCACTTGGCACCCCGACGGCCACAGAACCCCAGGCCGTGACCTACGCCGCTGCGGTAAGGACTGCCCAGCCCCAACGACAACCCCCACGTCCTCCCCGAGATGAGCCACTTGTTCCACAACGCCGCCTCCCAGCCCCCGCCCACCCAGCCTATGACCGATGCTCAAGCCCCAGGAAATCCGACGCCTGGAGGACATCCGACAACGGGCCGTTGTGCTTCTATTGCGGTGAGGCCGGCCATATTCTTCGTCACTGCCCGTGCCGACGTATCGGTCTTCGAGGATTTGCCATTAACGCCCCACGACCACTCTTCGGGCAATGTCCGCAGGAAATCGACGAGTACCTGCGTCGAGAAAAGTACACGCCGAACCGTTTTTCGCGCTCACCATCGCCGTCAACGTCGCGCTTTGCGCCGCCTCGCCGCAGCT
The DNA here is from genome assembly GCF_052857255.1 of Amblyomma americanum. Classification (NCBI taxonomy): domain Eukaryota; kingdom Metazoa; phylum Arthropoda; class Arachnida; order Ixodida; family Ixodidae; genus Amblyomma; species Amblyomma americanum. The sequence continues at coordinate 117,261,857 of NC_135507.1, read as the reverse complement.
ACGCAGCCGCGGTACGAGGAAGGTCTCCCAGCCCGCGTAGGGGAAACTGAAGGCAGCAACCTCTGGAGGTGAGGTTTCTCAAGAGCGAAACGCCGAAGATCCTCCACCGACCACGCCCCATGAAGACGCTGCACACGCGACGCCGCATGAAGAACCGGCACTCGCTGCACCGACGCCGCAGACAATGAGAACCCCGACCACGACGCAGGCTGCCTTGAAAACGACGCTGCTACCCAGAAGAGCTTCGACCACACGCCCCACCCGCGACTCACATACGCGACGAAGCCGTGACCCGACGCCAAAAGCAACATGCAATGCAAGAGCCAGGACCTCTGACTTAGAAGTGACTATCGACGGCCGGAAAGTTACCGCTCTAGTCGACACAGGAGCCGATTACTCGGTGATGAATGGAACATTCGCTGCGCAGCTGAGAAAAGTCACAACGGCTTGGGACGGCCCACAAATTCGCACCGCAGGGGGCCACCTCATTACGCCATCAGGACGATGCACAGCGCGAGTGACTGTCAAAGGACATACCTATCCTGCGATCTTTGTTGTGCTACCGCAATGCTCCCGCGAAGTGATCTTGGGTATGGATTTCCTTAATGAGCATCAGGCGATCATCGACCTGCGATCCAAGCTGATCACGCTTTCGACGGACGAAGCCATCGCTTCGATGAAAACTCGGGAAAATCACGTTTCCCTGAGTGTCCTGGAGGAAGAAGTGAGCGTCCCACCCCGATCAAGCGTTATCCTGACCGTATGCGCCATGAAATCCATTAACGCTGAAGCCATCATCGAGGGCAATATGCAGTTGCTCCTAGACCGAGGAATCAGCATCGCAAGAGGCATCGCACATTTGCGCAATGGCCAGGCCGAAGTATTGCTGACTAACTTCAGCGAAGAATACCGCCACATTAATAGAGGAACGACGATTGCTTTCTTCGACGAAATATCTGACGTATGAGACTCCTTCGCCCTCTCCGACCCTTCCGCAGAAGATTCGCCTGACCAAGAGAACTCGCCCACTTTCGACATCAACCCAGCCCTGCACCGGAACAGACAAGACCAGATCCGCAATCTGCTTCGAAGCTACATTGAGTGTTTTTCGAGATCGCCGAAGGTGCGACAGACGCCAATTGCCAAGCATCGCATTATAACGGATCAACACGTCCGACCTCTCCTGCAAAGCCGCTACCGTGTGTCACCGCGAGAACGACAAGCCATCCGGGACCAAGTCGAAGAAATGCTTCGCGACGACGTCATCCAGCCTTCAAACAGCCCATGGGCGGCACCGGTTGTTCTAGTGAGAAAGAAAGACGGCGCACTTCGATTCTGTGTGGATTACCGCCGCTTGAACAACATAACAAAGAAGGACGTCTACCCCTTCCCCCGCATCGATGACACACTGGAGCGCCTCTGCAACGCCAAATATTTCTCATCGATGGACCTCAAGAGCGGCTACTGGCAAATTGAGGTCGACGAAAGAGATCGCGAGAAGACAGTATTCATCACTCCGGATGGGCTCTTTGAGTTCAAGGTGATGCCATTTGGTCTGTTCCGCACCAGCGACGTTTCAGCGAGTAATGGATACAGTGCTGGCAGGCCTGAAGTGGCAAATTTGGTATATTTAGATGACGTCGTTGTCTTCGCTTCGAACTTTGAAGAGCACCTCAAAAGACTTCGAACAGTACTAGGCGCAATCAAGTCGTCTGGCCTAACCTTGAAAGCAGAGAAATGCCGCTTTGCCTACGAAGAGCTGCTGCTTCTAGGCCACATCGTTAGCAAGGACGGAGTACGCCCAGACTCGCAGAAAACAGCTGCTATTGAACAGTTTCAACCGCCGGCCGATAAGAAAGCAGTGCGCAGATTTCTCGGACTATGCGCATATTACCGACGATTTGTGAGTGAGTGAGTGAAAACTATTATTGATACAGTCAAGAGATTCGCGGATTCGAAAGCTCCGTCGTCTTTGTTCTTGGCGCTGGCGATCGGAGTCTTCTCTTCAGCATGAGTGGGCCCCTATTCCCGGGCTCCACTGAGCCGTGCTGCATCGCCCGCGTGCCTCACTAAGGCCCGTTGGGCCATGAGCTCGCTGCTGGTGAGACGGCTCTCCCATTGCTCCGCACTCGGGTGTTCGTGTTTGTGGAATGCTTTGTTGCGTTCACACTCCCAAGTAAGGTGATAAAGTGTGGGTGTGGCTCTGCACCACGGGCAGGTGGCCCTGTATTGTGATGGGAACATTTTGTTGAGTGAAAAACTTTTCGCGCATCGCCGAGCCCCTGACCCAACTGACGAAGGCAGACGTGCCGTTTAAATGGGAAGCGCCGCAAGCAGAAGCCTTCAAGGAACTTCAGCGTCGTTTACAGTCCCCACAGATCCTTGCGCATTTTGATGAAAACGCCGATACTGAAGTTCATACCGACGCAAGCAGCGTGGGACTAGGCACCGTCCTCGTTCAAAAAAGTGACAGGCTGGAGAAAGTCATCGCATACTTTAGCTGTTCCCTCTCCAAGGCCGAGGCTAACTATTCGACAACTGAGGAGTGCCTTGCCATCATCTGAGCTACGTCGAAATTCCGCCCCTACCTTTACGGACGACCGTTCAAGGTGGTCAGCGACCACCACGCGCTCTGCTGGCTTTCCAATTTGAAGGACCCCTCTGGCCGACTCGCTCGATGGAGTCTGCGTCTCCAGGAGTTGGACGTCACCGTCGTTTACTAGTCCGGACGCAAGCACTCTGACGCCGATTGCCTCTCACGAGCCCCTGCAGATGCACCGCCGCCGGACGACGATAAGGACGCCTTCCTGGGACCCATCAGCCCCAGCTGTTTTGCTCAGCAGCAACGCTCGGACCCGGACCTAAAAGGCTTCATCGAGTACCTGGAAGGCAATGTTTCTTCACCCCCCGCTTCATTCAAGCGAGGACTGTCTTCCTTCTGTATGCAGAATGAGGTGCTTGTGAAGAACAACTTTACAGCGAACAAAACAGCCTACCTCCTTGTTGTACCTACTTGTCTCCGCGAAGAAGTTCTACAGGCTTCACACGACGAGCCGACAGCTGGACATCTCGGGTATACTCGCACCCTCCGCCACATTCAAGACAAGTATTACTGGCCCCGACTGTCTGCCGATATCGCACACTATGTGAAAACCTCCCGAGATTGTCAGCGACGAAAGACTCCTCCCACACGACCAACAGGATTTTTGAGCCCCATTGAACCTGCCTCAAGGCCCTTTCAGCAGATTGGAATGGACTTGCTTGGCCCTTTTCCAATGTCAACATCTGGAAATGAGTGGGTCATCATAGCGACCGACTACCTGACCCGCTACGCCGAGGCGAAAGTCCTACCGAACGGAACAGCAGCAGAAGTCGCCAAATTTTTCGTGGAGTGCATTCTTCTTCGACACGGCGCCCCCGATGTGCTCATCACGGACAGAGGAACAGAATTCACGGCGGAACTAACGCAAGCCATCCTGCGCTACAGCCAAACCAGCCACCGGACGACAACTGCATACCATCCGCAGATCAACGGACTGACCGAGCGCCTGAACAAAACCATCGCCGATATGCTCGCTATGTATGTCGATGGCGTAAACAAAACCTGGGATGTCATCCTGCCTTACGTCGTCTTCGCCTACAACACCGCAGTGCAGGAGACCACCCAGATGACTCCTTTTAGGCTCGTCCATGGCAGGGAGGCCACGACCACGCTAGATGCCATGCTGCCCAACGTTACAGAAGAAGAGAACGTCTACGTTGACGCCTACCTTCAACGCGCAGAAGCTCGAAGGCTTCCCCGATTACGGATCAAAGATCAGCAGCGGTCCGCAGCCAGACGCTACAACCTACGAAGACGCAATGCGAAATACAAGCCAGGAGACCAAGTCTGGGTGTGGACGCCCATTCGCCGCCGTGGATTGAGTGAAAAGCTTTTGCGCCCCTATTTCGGCCCGTACAAGGTTCTTCGTCGGGTGGGTGAACTGGATTACGAAATCATCCCTGACGCAATGACTGCATCCCAGCGACACCGCGTACGACCAGAAGTTGTCCATGTTGTCAGTCTGAAGCCGTATTATGCGCGCTGAAGGCCGCTGCATTTCCATGCTATATTTTCGCAAGATCCGTTTTTTCCTTACTAGTCGCATTATTTGTTTTAATGCATCGGGTCGATGCTTCTTTGAGAGGGGAGTAATGCCGCGAATATTTGCAGTGTGTTCGTTTTTCAAATCTGCCGCCACATCACTTTATCGCTTTGTTTGCTACGCGAGACGCGACTAGATTTATCTCGATTGATCGCAGCCAGGCAGAGCTGATTCTACGTTGTTCCGGAATGTTCTAGTAACTTTGCGCTCTTAATCTCGAAAGTTCGCTATCAGCTTTAAACTGAGCACGGCCGACAGCGACCGGCATTCTGTTCGATGACCGCCGAGCCCGCTTGTCGCTTCGCCGCCGCCGAGTGATTCAGTCCATTTTGGGTGCAAGTCAGCCCGATAAACAGTTCTTTTAGAAGACCCTTTCGTCCGTCTTCATCGCTGCTTCGACTGCCGTCACCACTACGTGACTATATATTGTCACGACTGAAGTCACAGGGAAGGTACACGTTGCCGAGGGCCAGAGAATAAGGTCGGCTTGCCGTTCCGATCACAGAGTCACAGAGACCAGCACCAGCGCGCCGCTCGTGCCCACAACAACCGCTTCGTCGTCGTCGGCACCAAACAAGGCTGTCGCGCGGCGCTAGGCACGTGGCATTATTCCCCCCCCCCCCCCCCCCCCCGTGAAAGAAAACATCGTCCCGATGATAAGGTGAGAGGAAGAAAAAAAAATGAGGTGAACTGTACAATAACGCAAGGTTTCACTTGCAGGAAGCGCTCAGTAGCGCGAAAAGTATGGCTTTAAGCGCACCACATGCACAATTTCAGGCGGCTGGCGTCGAACACTGACGGTCACAGTTCCATCTGGAATGACTTCATAATTAACGTTGTTTAAACGGCGCAGGACTTTATAGGGTCCGAAATAGCGGTGGAGTAGTTTCTCGCTCAAGCCTTTGTGGCGCACTGGGGTCCACACCCACACTTGGTCCCCTGGTTCGTAGTGGACTTCCCTGTGCCGGAGGTTATAGTGGCGAGCGTCGGTGGCATGCTGCTCCTTGATGTGCAGGCGGGCCAGCTGACGGGCTTGCTCGGCCTGTTCTGCGAAATGGGCGGCATCGGGTTCGACCGCTTCTTCCCCGCACGGGAGCATCGCGTCCAACATCGTGCGGGCCTCTCTGCCATATACGAGACGGAACGGCGTAAACTTCGTGGTTTCCTGCGGCGCCGTATTGTAGGCGAAGGTGACATACGGCAGGATCTCGTCCCCCATTTTATGTTCGACGTCGATGTACATTGAGATCATGTCCGCCAAAGTTTTGTTTAGTCGTTCCGTTAATCCATTTGTCTGAGGGTGATACGCTGTTGTTGTGCGATGCTCGGTATGGCTGAGAGTTAAGGTGTCCCGCAGTAGCCGAGCTGTAAACGCCTTTCCTCGGTCAGTAATGATGGTCGACGGTGCACCGTGTCTGAGCACAATGTCGTTCATAAAGAATCGAGCAACTTCGCCGGCAGTACCTCGGGCAAGGGCCTTCGTTTCGGCGTAGCGTGTTAAGTAGTCTGTGGCGACTACGATCCACTTGTGTCCGTTCGAGGATAAAGGAAATGGGCCTAAAAGGTTCATGCCCACTTGCTCGAAGGGTGTGAGGGGTGGTTCAATAGATTGCAGCTTACCGGATGGCTTGAGCGTGGGTATTTTTCGCCGCTGGCATTGTCGACAAGTCTGTACGTAACGACTAACGCTCGGAGAAAGATGTGGCCAGTAATAGTTCTGCCGGACTCGGTTTAGGGTGCGTGTAAAGCCAAGATGCCCTGAAGTTGGTTCGTCGTGGCAGGCCAGGAGGATTTCGTGCCTTAGATCAGCCGGTATGACTAGCAGGTATGTTTTCGCACTCGACGTAGAATTCTTCTTATAAAGCACCCCATTGCGGAGGCAATACGACGACAACCCCCGAGCAAGATACCGGGGTATTGTAGGATGCCCACCTTCAAGATGGTCAATAATCAGTCGCAGCTCGTCGTCGGCACGCTGTTTGGAGGCGAGATCGGACGTAGTGACTGCTCCGAGGAAGCTATCGTCGTCGGTGGCATCTGACGAAGGAGGGCCGACGGGCGCGCGGGACAGGCTATCAGCATCGGTGTGCTTCCGGCCAGACTTATAAATAACATCGAAATTGAACTCCTGCAGGCGCAATGCCCAACGTGCTAAGCGGCCACAAGGATCCTTTAAGTTTTTCAGCCAACACAAGGAGTGATGGTCAGTGATGACACGAAACGGTCGGCCATAAAGGTACGGGCGGAACTTGGCAGCGGCCCATACTGCCGCCAAACATTCTTTTTCAGTGGTGGAATAGTTACACTCTGCACGGGAAAGTGCACGGCTGGCGTAGGCAATTACTTTCTCGACCCCGTCTTGGTGCTGAACTAGAACGGCACCAAGGCCGACGTTGCTCGCATCCGTGTGTAACTCTGTGTCGGCATCTTTTTTTTATTTGTAGTGCCAATCAATCGGTTTAAAGAAAATTACTTATAAAGCAGCAGAGAAAACAACCATGCCGCCGGTGGGATCCGAACCCACCGGTGGGATCCGAATCCGAACAAAAAAAGATTAAAAACATTCCCCTATGCCCCTTAGTTTCCGTGACTGTTGGCTTCCTTAATATGTTTGTCAAACGAGCACCTCATTTCCTTTACCTTGTCTGCTAATAGCTTAACGGGGGTCTCGGTTCTGGCAGTCTTGTTGCCATTGGTAGCATAATAGGGCTCTCGCACAGTTTCCGCCCTCGCCGTTAGATGACGTTCTACGTCACACTCGCGGTATAACAGGACGTGCTACGTCCACCGCTAGGGTCGAGGGTGGAGCTGGTGAACACTCTCGAGGTTCGCTTACACGCAGTAAACATAAATACCCACGAAAGCATCACATTGAACAGCCGTCGCCGTAGCTCAGTTGGTAAGAGCACCGGACGCGATATTCGGAGGTCGTGGGTTCGGATCCCAACGGCGGCATGGTTGTTTTTTCTGCTGCTTTTGAAGTAATTTTCTTCAAACCGATTGATTGGCACTACAAATAAAAAAAAGATTAAAAATTCTCCTATGCCTCTTGGTGTCCGTGACAGTTCGCTTCCTTAATATGTTTGTCAAACGAGCCCCTCATTTCCTTTACCTTGTCTGCTAATAGCTTAACGGGGGTCTCGGTTCTGGCAGTCTTGTTGCCATAGGTAGCATAAGAGGGCTCTCGCACAGTTTCCGCCCTCGCCGTTAAATTACGTTTTACGTCACACTCGCGGTATAACAGGACGTGCTACGTCCACCGCTATGGTCGAGGGTGGAGCTGGTGAACACTCTCGAGGTTCGCTTACACGAAGTAAACATAAATACCCACGAAAGCAGCAGATTGGACAGCCGTCGCAGTAGCTCAGTTGGTAAGAGCACCGGACGCGATATTCGGAGGTCGTGGGCTCGGATCCCAACGGCGGCATGGTTGTTTTTTCTGCTGCTTTTTAAGTAATTTTCTTCAAACCGATTGATTGGCACTACAAATAAAAAAAAGATTAAAAATTCTCCTATGCCTCTAGGGTGTCCGTGACAGTTCGCTTCCTTAATATGTTTGTCAAACGAGCCCCTCATTTCCTTTACCTTATATATATATATATATATATATATATATATATATATAAATATATATGTACATACTTTATTATATACTGTTTTTACCTCTAAACTTTACCTTCGGGCGTTTACCTCCAAACTTCCCAAAAATGAACTCAGACAGTTTTCAACTATCAAGCTGCTTAGCAGTTTTAAGTGACTGCTCGAACAGTTTGCATAGCACTAGTCCAAATAATAGTCGGCATGGTTCGTCTAAACAGGAAAAAAGGAAGTACATCAAGCATTTTTATGCATCCACTGTTTTTTGGTACGCTTGATTAGTGAAGGATTGGTTGTCGAATTGATATCTGGACAATTAAAATCATCAGCTGAAATTCAGATAACATTCGGGTACAGCGATTGAACTTTTGCGACAGTACAGTGAAGACTATCAGTGAAGTTAGGACGAAAGCTAAGTGGCCTGTAGCAGAAGCTAAGATTTTTTTTTTGTACTGCAGTTTCCGATATCTACCCACATTGTTTCAAGCTCTGGTAAATGCAGTAGAAAAAGAGAGTTCCGAGTGCGGAATGGTTGGATTAAGTCATGTTTCTGTTCTTAAGATAACATACGCGTCACACGTGTCAACTAGAGACAATAAATTACCCTCTTTTGGTAAAAGACTACGGAAGTTTGCAAGAAAAAGCAATAACAGACCGAGTTCGCAGGCCTGAAAAGACTGCATGTGACGATCATTCGGACAGCGCTGGTTTTGTTTAAGTTGTACTACACGGTCATCAGTCAAGTTGTGTCTGTAGGCGCGGTGATTTAATCTTAGTCTGTCCTAAAAAAACTGCACTTGCCTAAGACGTTTCCTTCGCGAGTTCCATCAGTTTTTTCGGAGGGAGTAAAGTTTTCGGAAAAAATCCACCTCTATCCGCACTTTAGGCGAAGTTAGAGGGGACAATCTGACAGTCTTTTGGCATTTCCTAAAATATCATTCTTGGTGTTGCGTTTCAGAACCGTAACAATATGGGGCGTTGAGATCCAAAACTGCATTTCTGAATGTGATGAGCTCGTTAAATTTCACCTGCTTTAACCTTCAAGTGGCTGGAAAAAAATGTGCTTACGATACCGTATGTGTCGTTCCAGGTTTCTAATTCAGTCTCAGGCAAACCTTTAATTGTTAGACTCTTTGTGCGAAGTTGGTTGTTCAGATCATGCACATCTACCAAGCACTTACTGGCTTGAACGTGATTCATTTCACATCTCAGAACAACTGTACTAGTCTTGTTTTTGTATTCATTTCGCCAGCCAGTCGAGTGAAATAGTTTTCTGAAGTTTTGATACTCGGTTAGTAGCACTGCTACTCTGGTCGCATTCTCGCCGTGTTGGGAGCGCAGAAAAGCTTCACCCGGCTACTTTGTCCGGCATCGTTTGCTGCGCAAAGTTACGACCGTCACCTACGAGATCACTCCTGCCTTTCAAGAGGCCACTTCCCGTCCCTCGCAACCCGATATCGGCCACACTCCGCGCCTCAAGCCCTACCACCTCCTGTGCTTTGACAGTCTGTAATCAGCACTGCGAAGATGCTTCTGCACCAGGGGGTCGTGCTACGAACCCAGTGTACGGTGATGACGTGGACGAAGTTGTGCGTGCTGGACGTGTGCTCGCTGGCCGAATACTTTTCGACAGCCTGTGCCTTGAGTGCTTTGTGCTTGTGCCTTCTGTTGTGAGTTCTTCGGTGATTCTATAAGCTATTCTATTCCGAACAGCTAATTTCCATGTTTCGATGTCCCGTACAAATTATGGCCAGCAAATGTTGACATTTGTGAAACCGCGAGTTCTAAATGCTTACCCCCCGCTACTTTCTATGGCAATGGAAAAACGAAGTGACCAAAGTTATAAAAGAGCCGTGCATGATATGCTACTTTCATGACAGTGCTGTATAAACAACGACCTTTGTTTCTTTTTTGGTAAGCAATTCTGTATATAACTACCAATTTAACTTGCGTTTTCTGTTCGAAGTCGGTTGCTGTCAAATGCTTTGAATGCTTGTTTTAATTTCGTTTGGTTTTGTTTTTGTATCGGAGGGCAGGCCGTCGTCATCTGTTGTATAACGCCTTTTGCCTGCTCGTCCTTGGTTTACACATTCATTGTAAACCAAAAATAAACCAAAAAAAAGCTGCGACCATCTTCTGTTCTGTAACAATATCATGTATTCCCGAAGAGCTTGTTACAACTTGATATTCTACTGATGCCCATTGATAGTACCTACTATTTTCTTAAGGTTGTGTTGTGTCCCCTGTGCTGTGTCCCCTTCTTTCGTTCTGTTCTGTGTCACAAGTGTTCTTTTCTAACGGCCACTTGGCCCTCTTCTCGCGCCGTCGCAAATGCCCCCCACGGCGGGCCCCCGCGCCCTCTTGTTCTGGGAAGCCACATCTCGTGTGGACGCCGCGCCGTCCCCTCTGTCCTTCGGGCGGCAGTTCGGCTTACGCCTCGGTCGACGCTGGTCGCACCCTCTTTAGTAGTAAATAAACAGTGTGAAATTATCGCGTGTCTTTTGCTGCACTGGCAACAACTTCCGGACACGACAGGTTGTTTTACCATATTAAGAACAGAAAGTTGGGCCAGTTGGTGTGGATTCATACTTAGCAGCGCAAAAAAAACGAGGACAAAAGCGAACGAGGAGACACAACACAAGCGCCGACTATCAACTGAATTGTTATTCACAGAAAGGAAGCTTTATAGGCCTAAGAAAAGCAAAAAAACAACAAAAAAGGAAACACTACAACCGATATCCACGTGTGCAAGGGAAACCAATGACATTTAATTCCTGCGTTATATAAGAACACAACAGCAGGAAAAACAAAAGCAAGTGCATCAGTCCAACCACCCGTACTGTCTGCTCGCTCTCAAGAAACTGCGCAGAAAAGGAACCTCTTTGGCCTGCAGGCTGACCGACGGTGATGTGGCACACGCGTCTGCTTCTTTTTTAATCAAGTAAGCTTCTATCAGCTCCCGGCATACCTTATCACTGAGCCTGAAAAAGATAATTGCCCTGTTTAGGTCAGGAAAGCAATCTTTGCAACTCCTGCAGTGCAATGCGAGGTTGGAGGACACAGCGCCTTTCAATAATCTGCGCTGTTCCGCTAGACGCTCATTGATACATCGACCAGTCTGGCTGATGTATTTCCTACCACATGAAAGCGGAACGCGATACACAACACCTGTGTCAGAATTTGTGAGCCAATTTCTGTGGGACATCGTGGGCTTGGGCTATTGCCGACTAATATCGAAACTTTGTGCCTTCAAATGAGATTCTTTACCCCTGTCATGGGTTCGTAATTTTCTTTCTAATCGTCAGGAGTTCACCGTTGTTAATAATTATTCTCCTCTTCCTATTCGGTCCATTTCTCTTCTTAATTTACATTAATGACCTGCCAATAAACACCTCGTCTTGGATACGCACATTTGCTGACGACTGCATTATTTATCGCCCAATAAAAAGTACTAATGACCACCTTGCACTTCAAAGGGTTCTCGATCGCATTAAGGACTGGTGTAAAACCTGGCTAATGACTTTAAACATTTCTAAGTGTAAGTTAATTTCTTTTAGCCGAAAATCATTCAATTCGCATTTTTCTTACCACATTATAACGATACATTGGCTCGGACTACGCAGTATAAGTATCTAGGCGTCCATCTTTCACCAAACCTTTCTTGGGCTGAACACGTAACCACCATTATCGCTAATGCTTCCCGGTCACTAGGCTTCCTTCGCCGCAACCTGCAATGCACTACTCCTCACGTGCGTAAACAAGTTCACATTACTTTTGTGAGACCGCAGCTAGAGTACACTTCATCCATCTGGTCACCTCATCAGAAATATCTAATAGAGAATTTGGAAGCTGTCCAGAATAGGGCTTGTCGTTTCATTTTGCAAAATTACAGTTATCAGTACTGTGTCACCCAACTAAAGATCGAACTTTCGCTCCATCCGTTACAAATTCGACGTGAGATTGCCCTTTTATCTCTCTTTCACAAATACATTCATGCCACTGATTCACCGCGAGCACATCTATAAAGTCCTTCCTACTTATCACATAGATTACATAACTACACCTATGCCCGCATTTATGGTAACACAAATGCTTTCAACTTCTCGTCACTACCGCGTGCCATCCGTCTCTGGAACGATCTTCCGGACTGTATCGCCCTGCAGGGTAATCATGACACCTTTCGCGAACATCTACTCAAGCACTTCATTGATAAAGCTTAGCACGTCATTTATATGCTCACGATTCATATAAGTTCGTTTTCAGCTGCTTGAGATTGTTGCTTCTTCGGTTCTGTTGATGCACAGCTTTCTTCATGTATGCCTGATATGGTTTCATTCGTTTTTTTCATTCGTTTTTCTACAACTCTTTGTGCATTTCCCCTAATTTTGTTACATGACGCATAGTTGCTTTTTAGTTTTATCACTTTTTGTGAATTGCGATATCTTATCTGAACTCTCTTTTTTGTGTTTTGCTGTACTTTTAAAGTCTTTTTATTTCTAACCTATTTTGCAAAACTTCTGTATTTGACCCCTCTTACAAAATGCCTCTACAGAGGCCTGTAGGGTATCTGTAAATAAATAAATACAAATAAATGATCTCTTGCGCCTTCACCACCATACTCAAGCTTTTTGCGCACAGCACTGTACATACCACCGAGCTTATTCTTCGCGGTGAAAACAACGTTCACCCCGTACCTCTCCCCCCTTTATTTAGGCGATGTGAAATGCCGTGGACGTAGGGAATTCTTACTGTTCGTTTTTCCGCGGCGTTCTCTTTCACGATGACCGCGGGCTTACCTGTCCTGGCCAAGATCTTTTCAGTGACTCTAGGCAGAGTCTGATCAGGAAAACCTGCTTCCTTAAGCCTGCGCATTTGTCCCAGGAAGCTTGTGGCAGCAGGATTTTGAGAAGGAGGCTTTTAGGCAACAAGTAGCAATGTCGGCCTTTACCAATTTTGAATGACCCTAACTGTGATTGAGGACGGGCTTTTCCCTCCTTGGGCGGTACCCCCAGCACACTCTACTCGCACGGCAATCAATCCTCAAGTCTGGGAACTGGATGGAGCCTGACTGGGGTAATTCATATGTGAATTTCAGGCCGTCGCCCCTTTCCTTGAATATTTTGACGACTCCCAGGTTGATGGTTTGATGATTTTTTGATTCCCCTAAAAGATAGCTCTCCCAGGGTTATCCCGGACGTCCTAGGACCCAGTAGACGTCGTCTGGACCCAGTAGGATCTCGGTGTCGAAGATGGACGAAGGACTTTGCCTCGGGCGCACCTGTCTCTCAGCCACACCAGGTTACCTGCACACAAACTGGGAAGAGGTCTAGCAGCATGAAGTTTGTGAAAATACAGCTTTTGTTTCTGTCGGCACATTTCGCTTTTCCTCTTCCAAGAGGCGCCGACTACTCAAGGCTTTAGCGCGGGTGGCATTCATGGCACTCTCGAGCGTAAGCGACGGCTCATTAGCAATTGTGCTGGACTGTAGCCGGTTGGCCTCGCGGAATTTCTATATTTCAGCAAGGCAATGTAGGGTTCTTGCGCTTTCTTCAGCAGTCTTTTGAGAGTCCCTACCATGCGCTCAGATTTCCCGTTAGCCTACGGGTAACAAGAGCTCGTCGTAACATGCTTGAAGACGTAGAATCTTGCAAACTCGATGAAAGCAAATGAGATGAACTGTGGACCATTGTCCGATATTACAGTTTTCTGGATCCCGTGCCTGGCGAAGATACTTTTCAGATGCTAGATGACCACCTCTGACGATGTTCCTCGATCCAGCAGGGCCAGCTCAGGATACCTGGAGTGATAATCAACAACAGCTAGATAGACAGCTCCTTTCATCTCAAATAAATCCACTCCGATTTTTTCCCATGGAAGCTGCGTTGTTTCAAAGGGGATCATCGGTTCAAAAAATTGGGTGCGTTTGCGCGCAGGTTGGGCAGCTGGCTACGGTTCTTGCTACTTCCTGGCTTATGCCTGGCCACCAGACCGACCGTTTCCTTTAGAATTTGTGCGACAGCGGACAATGCCCTGATGGCCCTCGTGGACTCGTTGCAGCATTTCTTTCCGCAGCGCTCGTAGAATTTCTAGTCTGGAGTCCTTCAGAAGTAGCTTCTTGCACACCGTGATGTAGCCGCGATATGTCCAAAACTGTTTTAGACCTCGTGGTACACGACCCTTTTCAGGCCAGCCGTACAACCACGCTTCGAGCAAAGAGGCGCACTCTGGATCCTTTTCCTGCTCTGAGCGTATGCGTGTCTAGTATATGATCTTAGAGCGCATATCGGACAACTCCGTCTACGTATGCCGAGACGTGAGCTCCAGCCAGTTCTCCGATGGCTAGTCCCGTGTTCATCCCTCTAGCCCGAGAGTGTCCGCCATAGCGATGCTTTTACCCGGGACGTGTCTAAGCGTGAACGAGTATCTCATGAGACGCATCTTGAACCTTTGAATTTTATGTGCAAGAAAGCCGAGGCGATCACGACCTAGCAACGGAAGTAGGGGCTTGTGATCTGCCTCAAAGATAAACGTGAGACCTCTCAGGAATTCTTTGAAGCGCTTCACTGCCCAAGTCAAAGCCGACGCTTCCTTCTCGATCTGCGAATACCTCAGTTCAGTTTTCGTGAGTGATATAGAGGCATATGCTACAGGACGTCTGTCGCCTGAGGCCTGATCTTAGAGTAAAACTGCACCAAGTCCTTGCGAAGACGCGTCCGCCGACACGATTGTCGGGTACCCGGGGTTGTACCTTGCTAGGCAACTCTTTAAGCTGACAGTGGCCTTGATCTTCTCAAAGCCGCCCTCTTGTTGGGTTTTCCATGTCCAATCGCGGTCTTTGTTAAGGAGGCTGCGTAGAGGCGCCGACAAAGACGCAGCGTCAGGAAGGAACCTTGCGAGGTATTTGATCATGCTTAGCAAGGAACGAGCTTCAGCTACGTTTTCAGGTCGGAGCAACTCCTTGATAGCCCTAATCTTTTCAGGATCTGGGAGCACCCCGCTGCCATCGAAGATCATGCCAAGAAAGGTTACCTGCTTGACAGAGAAACAACATTTTTCTTTGTTGAGGGTCACGCCCGTCTGTTGCAGCCGGTTGAGCACTTCCCGAAGGCAGCTGTCGTGTTCCCTTTTATTCTTGCCGTACCCCAAAATGTCGTCCATATGGTTCAGCACACCATCTAGGCCTTATAGGACATGCGAGAACTTTGGAAAATTTCTGGTGCGGATGTGATCCCGAACGGTAACCTGCAGTGCCAGTACCGCCCATACGGCGTAATGAAAGTGGTCAACTTTTGACACTCTTTGCAAAGCCGTACTTGGCAGAATCCGGAATTCGCGTCTAGTTTAGAGAAGACCTTAGCTTCCTGGAAGCTCCCTATGACTTGCTCCACCGTTGGCAGCTGATGGCGCTCCCGTCTTTACAAACTGGTTCAGTTGCGTAAAGTCAACGCAGATTCTTACTGCTGCAGAGAAGAAGTGGTGGTGCCGAACGTTCTTCGTTTGAGCTCTTCCACTTTTCTGCAGTTTTTTGCTTTTGTGCGTGAACTGTGTCCTCGTCATCCTTCGGGATGTCGGGAGTACAACCCCTGCTTCCACCCGTGGTCGCTGTTGACAAGACTGCGGCTCCACCAGGTGGCAACTCTAGTGCTGATGTGGAGCTTCCAGATTCGTCTGATGAATCCACGGTGACAGCGATGGATTCTGACAGCAGCAGCTTCACGCTTGTTGAGTCGCGCCGCCTGAAAAGGAAGTTGCGCCAGACATCGACAGCGGGTGAGTTGCCTACGAGGAATGTTGACCAGCCAGGTGTCTTCTCAGTGACCTTCGTTCCTACAACGAAGACGGCTAATCTGAACACCATTAACAGACAGCGGCTAACCCAGTTTTTCGACCGGGTTGTTCCGGGACAAGTCTGTGAAGTCAGAATTAATGCATGGAAGAATGTCCTGACAGTAGATGTTACATCTCAGGCATCAGTAGACAAGCTGAAAGAAATTAGCGTGCTCGGTGGCATGGCGGTCCGCTCCTACGTTGCTTACGGGAAGCGGACAACCACTGAAGTTATCACTTATGT
The DNA here is from genome assembly GCF_052857255.1 of Amblyomma americanum. NCBI lineage: Eukaryota > Metazoa > Arthropoda > Arachnida > Ixodida > Ixodidae > Amblyomma > Amblyomma americanum. Next base: position 117,246,044 of record NC_135507.1, on the reverse strand, counting down.
TGACCCGGAGATAGCTGACAAGGACCTCTGGTCGCTGATTAAATCTACGGCCCGGATAGTTGACATTCATCGTTTCGGGCGCTCCAAGTCTGTCAAACTAGTTTTTGAAACTGACGCTCTGCCATCCCACGTCAAGGTGGGCTATGTGAGGCATCCTGTCCGCCTGTATGTTCCCAAACCTGTTCAGTGCCACAAGTGCAACAAGATAGGTCATGTGAGTGCTGTTTGCACGAATGAGGTATCCTGCCGTCGATGCGGCGGGATGCAGCAGCATGACACCTGCACGACGGAGACTATAAAGTGCGCCAACTGCTCGGGTGCCCATGAAGCCACAGCTAAGGACTGCCCTAAGCTGCAAAATGAAAGACTCATCCTGAAAAAGATGGTGAAGGACAATTCGACCCACCAAGAAGCGGCGGCGTGTATTCGTCGCCGCAAACAGCGTTCCCGGCGGCGTCGTCCGGTTCCACACAATTCTAGTCCACCTGCACCACAGTCGCAGGAAGTATCAGCTCAGCCGGCACAGCAGCATGAGCCTAACAACGATAACAAGACGTCTGCGGCCGTGTCCCATGCTACCACAGTAGCTCAGTCTGATGCGTTTGTGTTACCTTCTTCCTCTGATGCCGAATGGCCTGCTCTGCCATTCAAGGAGATCGCCATGGCACGACCAAGACCGGTTGCCACTCCAGCTGACACTATTGGCAAGCCCGAAGGTCAGGATGTGAGCATGATGTTAAAAAAGCTTGTGTGTTCAATGCGCGTGCTGCTTTCAGGCATTAACACGCCAACAGCAAAGATTGTTGTGCAGTTTTTGGATGCACTTGAGCCGCTCTTGGAGGCGTTGCAGTAATTCAATATGGCACAACCAAAACCCACCTCATCTGTGCCAATGCGCCGTAGTGTAGTGGTGCAATGGAATGCCCGAGGCCTACGAGGTCGTCTGAGTGACTTCCGGCAACGCGTCCACAAGTACCGCTTCCTTGTGCTGGTTATATGTGAGCCCAACATGCCGTCGCCTTTCCGCCTTTCTGGATACGTGCTGCTGTGGTCTCGCACAGAAGACGAAACTAGCAAAGTGTTAGCTTGCATACGCCAAGACATTGCGCACGTCCGCCAAGTTCTACAGCCACACAACACAAACCATTACGTCTGTTTGACAGTCACGCTAAAAGGACGGGTATTTTCGATAATCGGTGCCTACATTCCACCTAGAGATGCCATTGATACTTCGTACCTATATTCAGCCATCCAGAGTTGTCCAGCTCCTTATATCATAGTGGGCGATTTTAATGCTCATCACCCTCAGTGGGGCAGTGCGGTTATGAATAACCGAGGCAGGAACCTGTTTGACTTTATGCACTACCAGAAACTCATCAATATCAACGATGGTTCACCTACGTTTCTGCGTGGCACGTCGTACAGCAGCTGCTTGGATCTGGCGTTTGTTTCAGCAAGTCTCCAGTTTTCCGTCAGCTGGTGCAGTGACGTGGAAACACATGGGAGTGACCACATTCCAACGTATGTTTGCGTCAAGTGGTACGCACCTACTACTCCGTCTCGCGTGCGATATACATATTGGCCTGCCTTTAGGTCGTCCGTGGAGATTTCCTGTGTGGACCTCTCAACACCATCTAAAATAGAAGGCCTGATTACGTCCTCTCTCAGTGAGACCACGCGGTATATATGTGCACCTACGCCAGAGTCTACTATTGACGTGGAATTCGAAAGACTACGCGCAGTCCGTCGGCGTGCCGAAAGGAAATACAGAAGAACCAAATCCACGTATGATCTTGCCCTTTGTCGCCGAGCTCAACGACAAATAAAGCGTCACCTAGCGAGACTAGGGAGACAACGTTGGAGGCACTTCTGTTCATCGCTGGACCCTAGCAAACCACTGTCGCGTATTTGGCATGTAGCCAGGAGCTTGCGTTCTCCCCCGCAGGAACGCTATCCTTTCCATGCCCTGTCTATTTACCGACGCTGTAATAATGTAGAGGTAGCAGAAGAATTCTGCAAAATGGCTGTGGGCACAACTATGGTATCATCAATCAGTTTGGAGGCTTTTGTACCACCTTCACCAGATGACCACTACGACATGCTATTCACGATGCCTGAACTAGAAGCTGCTCTTTCCTCGTGTAGGCGTCCATCTGCACCTGGTCCTGACGGGATTCCGTACGCGTCCCTCTCTCACCTTGGCATGGAAGGCCGAACTGTGCTGCTCAGTTACTACAATGATACATGGGCTTCCGGAATCGTTCCAGAACACTGGAAGATCAGCCGCCTGGTAGCACTTTTGAAGCCTGGCAAACCTCCTTATGAGCTTACCTCATGCCGGCAAGTTGCACTAGCAAGCTGCGTCGGCAAAGTTATGGAGCGAATGGTGCTGGCGCGGCTCGAATGGTTTTTAGAGCAGAATGCTCTCTATCCGGATATGATGACCGGGTTCCGGGGGGACGTTCTTCGATTGACAGCGTAATCGACCTCATATCGACAGTGGAACATGAAAAACGTAGACGCCGACTCGTCGCTGCTGTCTCCTTGGACATCAAGGGGGCCTACGATAATGTACTTCATGACACCATCCTTGATGCCCTTGACGACATTGGCGTTGGCGGCCGGATGTATTCGTGGATTGGGAGCTACCTCAACGGCCGGTCTGTTTACATGTCTACGCCTGATGGGGAGACTACCCGTCATCAGGTTTGCCGTGGAGTTCCTCAGGGAGGAGTTCTTAGCCCACCCCTATTTAACATGGCATTGATTGGACTGGTGAATGAACTTCCCACTAACATTCACATCAGTGCCTATGCTGATGATATCTGCATCTGGGCGTCGGGTTCGACACGTCCGCAAATGCGTGCGAGATTACAACGTGCCGTGTCATCTACTTCAAGGTACCTACGGTGTCAGGGTTTGCACTTGGCAGCTGAAAAATGTGCTGTGGTCGCATTCACGCGCAAGTCTGTCTGCCACTACCCGGTAACTCTTCAAGGGGTTGCAATACCATGCGTCTCCCACCACAGATTTTTGGGCATTATCATTGACCGCTATCTGTCATGGTCGAGGCATATAAACATGCTAAAGAAAAGACTCACTCTTTTTTGCCATGTGCTTCGCTTTGTGGCAGGCATTAAATGGGGCTCAACGGAGCGCTCCTTGCTTCGACTTTACTGTACCCTCTTTATTGGCTACATTCGTTACAGCCTTCCTGCACTCTCTAACATGAGAATTTCCTGCTTGCGGACATTAGAGAGTGTCTAAGCACAGGCGCTCAAGATATGCCTCGGATTACCACGTTGTGCCTCGAACAAAGGCACGATTGAGGAATCTCGGGCGTGCCCAATATCGGTCTACCTGTCACACGAACCACCAGGACTTGTCGGGCTAGTTGGTTGATCATAATGCAAAAAAGACGAACTGCGCAACAAGAACACGCTTGTTGCGCAGTTCGTCTTTTTTGCACACGAACCACTTCGTGTATATTTACGTGCGCTTACACGGCACCGCTGTCACCCGCTGACGAAGATTTTTGATGAGCGACCGGACAGCAGTTTTGCACGCGCATTGCGCTTCCATCGCTCCGAATTGCCATCAGACTATGCCCTGCCGCCTCATTCCTTGCAGCCCCCATGGGTAATGGCTCAGCCTTCAGTCTGCCTTCATGTCCCTGGCATAATCAAGAAGTCTGCGATGCCGGTTAGCGGACTGAAGCAACTCGCAATTGCCTACATCTGGTCAGAATACCACAAATGTGTGCACGTCTACACGGATGGATCTGCGTCTACAAATGCATCAACAGCAGCTTTCGCAATCCCTGCACAACAGACGACCCGCGGATTCATTTTGGGACACAAGTCTACTTCAACCGCTGCAGAGCTTGTGGGCCTTCGGGAATCGATTCGCCACATCTGCGGAGAACCGCCTCAGGAGTGTTGCATTTTCACCGACTGTAAACCTGTGCTACACATTTTAGGGTGCTCCCTACGCCACTCTGCCTACCAAGCTCTGGCTCTTGATATCATTAGTCTCGTATCATTTGCTCAGGGAAACGACCACCGTATAGTGTTTCAGTGGATCCCCGGACACTGCGGACTCGATGGAAATGAGACCACCGACGCTGAAGCAAGGAGCGCCTTCAGCAGTGGCCTGCGTACAGCTGTACCGTTCTCTACAGTAGATACAACTTGTCTCCTTTCGGAATTGATGAGGAGGACGACGGCTAGGTACTGGGCCCTGCCAGACACCCGCCACATCCGCCTTAAACGGCTAGATCCGACGATGACCTTTTCAGTTCCACGCGGAATACCTCGCCCTATTGCATAAGTTATCCGTAGACTACGTTTAAATGTGGCATTCACGCGCAAATACTTGCACTTAGTAGGACAAGCGGACTCCCCGGAATGTACCACATGTGGTGTGCTAGAGACTATAGAACATGTTTTAGTAGCGTGTCCAGCGTATGCACGTGAAAGACTCATACTCGCATCTGCTCTGAAGCCTAAGGACACATCGCTCCTCTCTGAGGATTTGATCCTCGGCGCTTGGCCAGATAGTTTTAGAACTGTAAAGGCAACGCGAGCGCTCTCACGCTTTTTGAGCGACACGGACCTTGTCTCGCGTTTGTGATGTCAGAATGTGTGCCTTTTTTTTCTTTTTTTAACGTAGTTTTTCATCTGCTTCCTCCCATCATCATCGTCCCCCATCGTGACCTTCTTTTATCTCCTCTTCCCGTCCCCCAGAACAGAGTAGCAGGCCAGATATTTATTTTTCAGGCCAACCACTCTGCCTTTCTTATCAATAAACCCTCTCTCTGTCTCTTACTGCTGCAGGCGGCTTGATTACGGGGACAATAGGCGCACACCATTCTGTCGGCTCTTCAACGTTTTTTATCATTCCTTCTCGTTCTAGCCTGTCCAGGTCTTCCTCGTCATTTCTTTCATGTGTATAGGAATCCGCCGGGGTGTAGACACCGCGTACGCGACTGCATTTGGCACGAGGCGTATCGTATGTTCCCCAGATATGGATCCTGTCCCTTGAAATATCTCAGGATACCTGCTTACTACTTCGTCAGCAGTCAGCAAATCATCTAAAAAGTGGGTGATTCCTAGGGCTTTTAAAGCTGGCAATCCCAACAAGGGCGTGTAAAAGTTTTGCACGACGTAAATGGTTTGCTGCGAACGGTTTTCTTTCTAAACTATTTCAGCATCAATTTTTTCGATTGTACGGATGCTTGCATTGCTTGGACCGATCAGATCGCCTGCTTGATCCCGGGAACGTGGAAGGAACGGAAACTTTTCACTTACGACAGTCACTTCTGCTCCAATATCTACTTTCATGCCAACGTCGTGGTCCTTTATCAGCACTTTGACGAAGTGCACAGACGCACTGTTCTTTGATTGCTCGACCGTGCCAAGAAATTTCTTGTCAGTTTCGGCAATGCCGTCGAGATTCCCGTTTGCCTGCTTTTTTCGGCGCGCTTTTTTGAAGTGGCCCAAATTTCGGCAGAACCTGCGCCTTTCTTGTAGCGCTGGGCAACTGCTTCTCGGATGAGAGTGACTGGAGCAGAAGCTGAAGCTCTTCTGACGATAAGCATTCTTCTGTCCGCGTGAAAATGCTCTTTTCCCCCCGGCTTTCGTCGACTCAACTGCGCCGACACAAGCTTCCGGGACCGTACTTGCCTTTTAGCTCGGCTGGCTGCTGCTTCACCGTTTCGCTCGTACACCCTTTTGCCAAAGCCGTGTTCAATGTGAGGTTCGGATCCCTTTGTAGTTCTTCCGATAGAGCTTCATCCCGTAGACCGACTGCGAACCTTTCTATAATTAGGCGGTCCTTCATGTCTGAACTTGTATCTGTCTGCTAGCCTGTTTAGTTCGGTTGCGAACTTGTCTACAGTTTCTCCCAGCTGCTGTCGGCGTTGATTAAAGCGAGCACTCTCGTAGACTGTAATCTTGGTGTGGACAAAGTAGCGCTGAAACTTTACGAAACATTACGAAGCCGAGGTCCTTCATTTCTTCATCTTTGACATTTAGTGCCCGAAGAATCTCCCGCGACTTCATACCCATTCTATAGAGAAGAGTTCTTACTTGAACTTCGGCCGGCTTCTCGTGTAGTCCGGAGGCGAATCTGTAGTCGTCAAATTCGTCCATCCAGGCGGGCCAGTCCGCGACCTTCTGGAAGTCGAAGGGCCTCGGAGGCTTGATTCCCGCCATTCCGAAGTGTTGCTTGTCGCCTGCCACCGGGACGACTTGCTCTTGTTTCAGCAGCTTGTTGTCATCCTCTTGTTGGTGGTGCTGTTGCGGTGCTTCATCAGAGCCGGCCTTCATCCCACTTCTGACACCATGTCAGACCAGTCAGACAGCCGCTCCTGGTGGTGACGAAGAAATGATCCCTTTTAATGTTCCGTCGCGCAATATTGCAGCCAGAACGGTAACATGACTTGTGTGAGAACTGAGTGAGGGAAAGGAAGGCATAGCGCATATCTCAGCGCGTATCAGTTGGACGCCCATGGGCACAGTGCTTATCACAATGACTGTCACAGTGACCGCGCAAGGAGTAATTGTACGAAGTGTCTCTGCTGAGGTGCCGCACATCGTTCCAGTGAAAAATCTCGCCATCCGCATAAATACGTTCGTTATATCAAGAGAACTGACTTCGCGCAATCTGAGGAAGCTCCCGAAGCTCTTGCGCCGTCTGACTAGGTGGCAGTAAGCAAATGTTCTTTAGTCATCCCGGCAGCTGGACTGGGCTCCGACGCTAGGCCTAGAGCCACCGGTGACGCGCTGGCCGAGGTGGCTTTGCCGGCGTCGGTCACCACGGCTTCAGCAACACCTCTTTTTACAACTGAGCCTGGGTCCCAGCTCTTGGTTCCTGCTCCCGGTCCATCAGCGGCAGCGCACATCCCGCCTTCTCCACATGCACCTCAGCCCATGAGCGATCTGCCCTCGGGGCGGAACTCGGCAATGGCTACCCAGCCTCCACTGTTGGATGGGGCTTCAACCGTGCAGCCTGAGGAGGAGAGCTCTTCAATGGACCTGTCTTCAGCACCTCCATCCGTGCAACCGGCTTCCCGCAGTTCTCAAAAGCGCCCATCAGGGGACACTGCACAGGATTAGTCTTCTACCAACTGCAGCTCACAATGCAAGCGTTCCTGTCCAGTGTATACCAACTAGGTGGCGGTGCCGACATCAATATCGATATCGTATGAAGTGGCCATTAAAGCTCTGGCAGCCAAAAGCCTGACAGACATCCTGAACAGGATTCTTTAGGCGAATCTGGATGAGTGTCTTAGGACCAAAGGTTTTTGTGGTTTCACGTCTAGAACGAAATCTAATATCATCGCTGTGTGGCTCCCGACTTTGGTTGCTGTAGAGCGTCTGCAAACGCTCAAGTGCATGTCGATTACAAGTGAGATCTCGATGCCGGTCCAGGTGTACCTAGTAGAAGGTTCGGACCTACAACGCTTTGTTGTTTATAACGTCGAAGTTGCCGAAGATCAGACGACCATCTAGCTTGAGTTGTACTGTCCAACCCACCGTGTTATCCAAACACGGTATATGGGAAAGGGGCGCTCTTGCATCGTCACACTACACGGCCCACCAACTCTCCCAGAACGACCTTACTACTATGGCTGTATTCTGCGGCCTCGCTCTTACAAACCGAGAGCTGTCTATTGCTACAGCTGTTTCAGACCAGGCCACATGCGCCGATCATGCCCTTTCGCAACGCAAGATGAGGCTCTGCCACAAGGCACACCGTCTAACAGCTGCGGTCTTTGCAAGACTGACGACCACGAGATCACTTCTCCAACTTGCCCAACAAAACAGAAAGCAACTGAGAAGGTTCGACGTGGGATTCGTAAGCAAGTGCTTCCGAATGAAAACAGAGCCCCGATACAGACATCCAAGAGATTTGCGGCTCTTCAGTGGGATGAAGACGACTGGCCGGAGCTTTCTGAGCCCAATCCACCTGCAGCCCCTGCCCAGCAGTCGTACAGTGATAAAGTGCGCAAGGATCGTTGTCCCCTGCAAGCTACAAAAAAGCACAGCATACTGAAACCTCTGCGTGAGGACATAACAGAGGTTGACGACCAAATTGCACGCCTTTTAGCCGAGGTCTCTAAGCTACGGCAACGCCATGAACTGCTTGCTTGCTGTAGACAACCAGCGGAATCCCACTCCACGCCAATCAATGCTGCAGCGCCTTCGACTACGTCGAGCCCTCATGCGTTTTTCGCAGACTAAACTAGGTCTTCTGCAGCACTGCAGATAACTCAACAACATCCCTCCTCCGATTTATGGTAAACAAGTTATCAAACCTTACATCAGATCTATTACAACGCTTGGAAGCCTAATCGAAAATGGCGAGTACACGTTGTGGTGTGCTCCAGTGGAACTGCAGAGGCCTCTTCACAAAGCTGTGAGAGCTCAACTCTCGACTTCGCATGAACAAGCTCCAGGTGTGGGCCCTGCAACTGCAGGAGACCAATGCCTTGCCATCCATTCCGGGCTTTAATGGATACATGTCTCCTTCAATGAACGACCGTCGTGTGCACACTGTTGCCACTCCGGGAAAGGCGGCGGTGTACGTTGATGGGCGTTTTCCTCTTGTTCGCCTGTCTCTAGAAAACTGGTGCACCTCATATCAAGAGGTACTCGCAGGGGCTGTGAAGCTTCCCAAGGCAACTGTTGTGTTCGTGTCATACTATGTAAGACCCGATGGTGGAGCTCCCTCCCGCGTTAATCTGGGGTGGTTATTAACTCTACGACGACAGCACCCAGGGTGGCCTGTTTTAGTCGGTGGTGACTTTAACGCCCCTCATCCGGACTGGGGATCCGGTTGAGGGGCATTAAAGTGGGCGTTACAGCCCACTTCAAGCCCCCGTGGTAGGCGTGTGCGGGACGCATTCGCGGATGCGCTGTTTGTTTTACTCAATCATCCAGATTCAGCAACGCGGACTGTGCGCCATGCTCGCAGTCCAACATATTCTCCGGACCTTACGTGGTGGTCAGGACCCGGGCCTCCATCGTGGCACCTGGAGCCAGACTGCTGGGGTAATGACGACCATCCATCAAGGGCCCGCCGATTACGCCGTAGGCGTTCTGTGGTCAATTGGGACACGTTTCGCACCACCGTCGAAGATCTCTCTCTCTGCAATCATCTACACTACTTGTGGACTGCATACAAACTGCGCTGAATAAGGCTACTGCTGTCGCCTGGACGGACGTGAATCGCCCAGCGCCGGATGTAGGTCTTCTTAGCCTGTGGTTGCTCGCAGACAAGCGGAGATGGCAGCTTCCCGAGCCCCGACTTCTGCGCAAGCACGGACAAGGCTGAATTACCTTACTGCCAAGGCTCGCAGATATGAACGCGATCTCTCGCCACGGCAGTGGCATGCGTGGTGTGAGCAATTCTCGACAAAGCAATCGAATGCTGCTCTCTAGCGAACGTTTCGTGCAATGGAACATGGTTCCCGTCGTCCTGATGCAGCAGCCACAGCATGCTTCGCACCTAACTTAGCTCCGGATGATTTCGCCAGAGAGGCAGCGCGGAAGTTTTTCCCCAAGTATGATGGGCAGCCTCCAAGGGTAATAGGAGCCCCCTTGGCCGCCATTCCAGCTTATGTCGATAAGCTTCCATCTACAGCCGACGCCGAGGGATTTGCAAGCCCATTTTCAATGCCCGAGTTTCTTGCAGCAATAGACGAGGCCCGTCGGAAGAATGCGCCCGGTCCGGACTCCATTCCGTACGAGATTTACAAGAACTTATGTTCCGCTGTACTGCCACAACTCCTAGCCACGATTAACAAGGTATGGATTGAAGGCGTCGTACCAGAAACCTGGAAATCGGCTATTGTGATCCCCATACCAAAGCCGGGGAAGCCGCCGACCGACCTCGGGAATTTCCGGCCTATATCGCTTACGCCAACATTATGCAAGCTTACCGAAAAAATGCTTGACACACGACTGTCGTGGTGGCTTGAGCACCATGGTTTCTACCATCCCGCCCAAATTGGCTTTCGTACGTCCATAGGTACAGAAGATGGACTGGCTGTCTTGGCGTAAGCAGTTCTGGCCTCAACTCGCAGCCACAATGTATGTACTCTACCGGCCATGGTCGTTGAAAAGGCGTACAATAATATCAGTCATGCTGCCATCTTGGAATCGCTTGATATGCTGCATTTCCCCGTTAGAGTGCGCAATTTTGTTAAATCCTTCCTTGAAGGCCGACACTTTGCCATACCCCCTGTGGTGACGAGGTGGTGAGGCCGTCGGATCATTTGTGCCTCTTCGCGGCGTTCTCCAGGGATCGGTTTTATCGCCAACATTATTAATATTGCTTTTATTTCCTTGCTTGGCGCTTATATGATGTCTCTGAGATTAAGTTGTTATTGTATGCTGATGACATAACGGTGTGGAGCACTCACATAGACCCGATGACTCAAGCAGCAGGCCTACAATCAACAATAGATATTACGTCGACTTCTGCTTCTTCAATTGGTCTGCAGCTTTCAGTGAGCAAAACCACGTTCGTGTCAGTCTCCAACCGCTGGGGGCGCCGTAAACTGGCTGCAACACCAATTCGTCTCCATCTATCCGGAGCTCCAATTAAAGAAAGTTCGACCGTAAAAATCTTGGGCTTGACAATACACGAGTCAGGAACAGGTACTGCTTGGCGTTCTCGGGCTAAAAAGCAAGCAATTCAGGCGTTGAGTCTGATTAACGCATTTCTCCTAAAACAGGCGGAGCCCGCTGTCATGTTGCACGACAGTTGGTGCGGGCGGCTGCGCGACCGCGCCTCGTTTACCAAGCCCAATTCAAGCATTTGACGAGGGCTCAATGAGATCATCTAGAAGCTGTTAATCGAGAGGCAATAAAGGTCCTCACTTGCCTTCCCCGCATTACCCCGATCGTGGCGCTCCAAGAACATGCGCAGCTGAATATACTAGGTGAGCTGGTGCAGCAACGATGCGATGCTCGCCGCCTAAAGTCAAGCCTTACACACACAACGTGTGCACTCAGGGCATATGCTTCATCGCACTCTATTCTACAGCCACCGGCCCCAGTTCTTCCTTCCTGGCGTTTTGTGCAGCTAAGTGACAACAAACCAACTGACCTACGTCAGCCATCATCTACCCGCGCGGCATCGTCGTTTCGCGACCGAATTACAGATCAAGACACCAATCTGCCGCATGGCTCTATCGTCATGTACGTTGACGCAAGCATCCAGGCCTGCGAAACAACAACGGCAGTTTACTGTCTTTGCAAGCCTGCTCTGAACAAAACGTCAAGGTTTCGCCTCTCAGAACCTCCTTCCTCCTTCTGTGCGGAGATGCCTGTGGTTCGAGAGGCACTTTGCTCTGTGGCGGTGTTACCATGCTACCCACGGCCCGCATTGTCATTCGCACCGGAGCCCTTCACGTCACACGCCTACTACGACGAGTCATTCGCACCCTAGAAATCTGACAAGACATCTTTCGTCTAGCGGCGCGCATCCCGCAGCAAATCAGTATTTAGTATGTCCAGCGTGGCGTCCCGAGCGCACAAAACCGCGCAGATTCTGCGACCCGCATTTCGACCCCAACCTCGTCTTTGCCTCGAGTCGTCACTCTGGATGACACCACCCTCCTTTTAACAAGAAAGGGACACCTCTGCCGCCGCACACGTGCTCTAATCCCTCCGTGTGCGGTAACCCTCCCCCGTGGTCTTACCCGTGCAGAGGAAGCTGCGCTTCGGACGATACGGGTCGGGGTTGCCCTAACTCCAGCTGTGACACGCAAGTGGCCGCATTTCAGTGATTTATATCCCCGCCCCGGGTGTCCAGACTGCAGGATTAGAGACTGTAAGGCGTATATCCCCCACCTGTTGTAGGACTGCCCGGCGCTGAAGCCGACGAGAATTCGGCACCTGGCGGCAGTGAATCTCTCACCGGACAATCCGGATTCCTATATTGCCTGAACACAGAGTCCATATCATCGTTCACTTCTTGATTTCATCAGATCAGCCCACCTCTTTTCATTTATTTAAGCATCTTACTCATCTCTCTCTTCATAGTTTTTATGCACTGAGGCGATAAACATCGCTTCAAGAAAATGTATGATAGGCCACAGAGATAGGCTCACAAATTCTGACACAGGTGTTGTGTATCGCGTTCCGCTTTCATGTGGTAGGAAATACATCGGCCAGACTGGTCGATGCATCAATGAGCGTCTAGCGGAACACCGCAGATCTTTGAAAGGCGCTGTGTCCTCCAACCTCGCATTGCACTACAGGAGTTGCAAAGATTGCTTTCCTCACCTAGATACGAGAAGTATCGTCTTCAGGCTCAGCGATAAGTTATGCCGGGAGCTGGTAGAAGCTTACTGGATTAAAAAAGAAGCATACGCGTGTGCCGCATCACCGTCGGTCAGCCTGCAGGACAAGGAGGTTCCTTTTCTGAGCAGTTTCTTGAGTGCGAGCAGACAGTACGGGTGGTTGGCCTGATGCACTTGCTTTTGTTTTTCCTGCTGTTGTTGTGTTCTTATGTCACGCAGGAATTAAATGTCATTGTTTTTCTTTGCACACGTGGAAATCGGTTGTAAGGTTTCTTTCTTTGATTTTATTACGCCTATAAAGCTTCCTTTGCGTGAATAAAAATTCAGTTGATAGTTTGCGCTTGTGTTGTGTCTCCTTGTTCGCTTTTGTCCTCGTTTTTTGCGGTGCGAAATATAAAAGTTTTACCATATCTGATGAATTTGGTCAGGACGCGGGTTTTGCTCTGTATCAACGTAACGCAACATTCTTACGATTTCAAGAAGCTATTCATACATTAACTTCAATTTTCTGGCATTTTTATATATCGTTCTGCTTTACCCGTTTTGTTGTGTTCACACCAGTTTCAGTTACCCATTCACTGATTAAATTGTAACCTAACTGGGCTTTGAATGTGTCAGGCGAGCTGTACTTATGCACTAAGACCAAGAGGGGACAGAACTGAGAGGGAGCCCGTAACATGCGTGAACTGCAACTATTTATTAATAGTATGGTTTTTCTGTATATGCACCCGCCAAAAACGATTAAAAAAGTAGCCAAACAGAAGGAAGTAGAAAAAGCGTGACAGACCATTCATGTACACGACATGTGTTGATATATCTGTGTCCTATCGCGTTGCCGTGAGGTCTTTTTAAATACCTCTTGATGACTTTATGAGTTAAAGAGACACTGAGGAAAAATTGAAGTTGGCTTGTTTCGGTAGAATACCAGCTCCGAAACACAAAAACATCACTCTTCCTGAAAACAAAGCTCTTGTAAAGTAGAAAAGAGCCAGAACTAAAATACAGGTACCGATACCAATCGTAAGTACAAGCGTGATAATGAAATTGGAGAAACGGACGCAACAGATCTCCGAGGCTGACGAACGTGCATGAAGGTTACGGTTTGGTGGATATTGAAATATATAAGTTTTGTTGTGAAACCATCAGTGCACTTTTATCACACGGGGAAGACGAAAAAAAAAGCGAACATGAATGTTGGAAGCCAAAGAAAACCTGGATTTGGCGCCGCAATAGGAGGCCAGATGAGTTTCGGTATATGTTTTGGGGTGCTTCGTGCAGCTATGCTTTTTGCGTGCCCGCATGGTTTCGTTATGCGCCTCCATTGACATGGGCAGAGCAGCAGAGGACCTCCAAGGGACTGCCTAAGTGCTCCGCGGACAAAGTTCGTGCACAGGCACGCAACTGCGACAAAGAAAAAGAGCTGTGTGGACGTTAGACGAATAGAATAATACGATAGAATAAAAGACGTGGAGGTCTGGCAGCACCGCGCCCACAGTATCCGGTTTCCATCTTGGTTCGGTCGAGCTCGTCGATTTCTTGCGTCGTTAGCTATGCGCACGTTCTTGACACCGGTGTAGCTATCACGAATCGGCGAGCATAATCTCAAAAGCTACGCTTCGCCACTGCACTGCTTGCCCTGCTAATCGATTACCAAATGTAGGTACTTTCAGGCAAAGCCAGCATACTGCTACCGTGTACTCAGCTTCGCTTAAATTTTGGCGCTGATGATGGCAAGAATCGGCACTGGGAAGTGGGCTGGAAAGTTAAAATCTGTGCCGCTGTCGTTTTATAGGCGCATTAGGGCACTGGCTCAAACGTCCCACATTATCATCGCAATTTTATGTTTAAGTGGACGCGAATTCATCGGCAAATTTATCTGGTAGAGTAGCGAGCGGTTACTTTGAGTTGAGTGTACAGATGTGTTCACTAGCCACTGTAGCAGGGCGAACTATCGCGCTTGCTGACGCTAGCAGCTGCGCGCATTGCACTGTAATCACATAAGACCCTCGACCAGCTGTGCAATCTCATTCCTTTAAATGCAATGCGCAGTGCATATCCGCGATTTTCAGTGTCACCGTTTCAGAGCCCGGCACCGTTGCTAGTGTTGATTCCAAGAGGCGTAGGCCTCGTTGAAAGACGCAGTTGGAGTGTATATTGCGCTGTTAGCACTCGGTATTAAGAAGAAAATATACGCATACATAGTTCAAAATATTGTATGCAAAGATGCAGATATCAGTTGCAGGAATCCTGAAAACACAAAGCGTTCAAACTTCAGCTTTTATTAAAAGTGTGTGTTACATCACAAAGCCACATTAACGCGCATAACATGCGGGCGCGATCGCACGACATTAGAGGAAAACAGCGCGTGAGACCTTGCAACAACTCAACGGTCGAGAGAGCTTTCTAGATCTTCTAAAAGTAATTTATCATGCGAAAAGCTCGACAGAACACGCAGAAAACTAAGCAGTAATCGACATATGATTCTGTGAGTGCACTTTGCTCGCCGCGGCATGAGTGATGGAGGTTTGTAGATCGAGCGCACTGAGTGCCCATGGCCGCGATCTGCCGCAGATTAATGAATGCGCTTCTTCGCGATACCTCTCCCCCCGTCCTTTCTTCCTGCGACCTCATCTGTTTCATTTCATTCCTCCATTCTGTCTGCTGTCCTTTATTTCCGCTGCCCCAGCACAGGTGCTTCAGTGTCGATGGCAGATGCCGGGGCTAGCAAAAACATTTCCCTTCCTGTAAGGATTCGGTGAATGCCCGTGGCTTTGTTGGAACCGTCCGTCCTTTTGTTGCTGGCCCGGCGCCGTGAAGCGGCGGTTTCTCCTCGCTAATCCCAGTTAACGTGTCGGCAAGAAGCGGGCAAGGCGAGGTAGACGGACGGTGACCAGGCAGGGCCACGACAGAGTTAGGGGGAAGGAAGGGGCGCGTTTTGCAGCGGCAATGCGGCTGCGCGCGGAGACACGAGCACTGACCCTGCCGAAGTCGTCATGCGCCGGTCGGCCCCCTCGTCCTAGCAAAGAGCGTGTAGGTTGAAAGGTCGGCAGAGCTTTTTTTTTTGAAGGGCCAACATCGTCGGGCGAGATGGGTTTGGACGCTCGCGCTTAACCGGGAGCAATTGAGCGTAACGTACGGTCAGCGCGGACGCAGCTAGCAGGCGCCGCGACGGCGCCGACGCCCGAAGAAGGTGTATACCAACAGCTGTCGAGCTGAATAAAGAAACGCAGCTAAAAAAAAAATGCCGCATGTTCAAAGGCAGCAATGACATGGTTGGCGCCACTTTCCAGATTCCGGGGGAAGCCTGTCAACAGTCGTCACGAAGACGAGTAGTTAGGAACAGGGTTCAACGCTCCCGTTTGTTACTCGCGGAGGTAGCGTCTCGGTTGAGACCGATAATTGCCCTAATGCTGGGAGCCGCCACGGTCACGAGTTTTCAGGGAGCCTGCAACACGTCAGTGTTTTTGATGCATTTTTCTCTTTTTGCTTTGTAAGAGAGAGAGATTGAGTAATACTGTGGAAGTATAGGGCGTGGCGCGTAAACCTAGTGGCGGCCCTTTCCCGAAATGCCAATTTCTTAAAGCAATTTTGATGTTCTTATCGTGTTGTGTAATTAGGGAGAGGATTTTGAGCATTGCAGACACTGGAAGGCGTGCCATGCAGTTTGTAAACCAACCATGTGTTAGTACGTTTTTATTGCGTGGTGCAGTATGTGGGCTGGGCACTGAGGTCTTTAAAACCGGGCTCCAGAGCCTAGAAATTGTTCTGGGCTAGGTTTATATTCATTAAAGGCCGAGTTTGGGCGAGTTGGTTTTCCATGCTGAACGTAAAAGCGCAAAAAATAAGGGCGTAGAATAAGACAAACAACACGAGCGCTCACTTCCAACTGATCTTTATTACATGCAAGAAACAGAATTTTATACTCCCAATAATGCCTGCAAGAAACAGAATTTTTTACTCCCGATAATGCCTGCAAGGCATTACCACAGAGTAGTGAAAGACATATGGCAGTAATCGAGCGTCACACGTGAACAGTAAAAGACAGGACATCTCTTTTTGTGAGAGCAGAATTGACAGAGCACTTACGCAGTCATCCCCAGCTCCCCCGGTCTATATGCTTTGCATCTCGGGCGATGCCGAGGAGGGAAGAATTCTCTCTTAGCCCGTTACACCTTAATTGCAACTCTGTGTAAATATGCTCTTTTTGTAAATCTCAGGTATTAAATGTAATTTCAATGTCTCGTTAACTCTTGCCGTTGCAAGTCATTTCCCCGTCACCAACGGAGCACCTTAGGTGCGACTAGCCTTCCCTTCCCGAAACCGTCTCGGACGGCGCACCCCTTGTGCAAGGAAAAGTACCACGCAAGAAACTTGACTCTTACTTTTTATTAAAATTTTAATAAAACCGCTTTATCATCATCATCTTCTTCGCGTCTGGGCTTGAGCGACACAGGCCTAGGCCGGCTGAAAAAATTTTGATTCCTCTATTACCTTGTTCAAGTCGGCGTCGATATGTTCACGTCCGACCGCAGGGCGCTATCGGAAAGTTGGTAAATGCTCGAAATCGGCTTCATATTTTGTCCAGAGAGAACAAAGACTCGGATCCGTAACCTAGTTTGAAGGCAAATCACTGTAAAGCATTGTGAAAAATGCAAGCAGAAAGCGAAAGCTGCGCACTGGTCGGCGGGCTGACACATTTTACCACGCGTGGTATTTGGTATTCTGAAACCTTGCAAAAAAATAAATAAGCCAAAGCAGAAACGTACCTGGTTCCCGCGCGCATCATAGCGTCCTCGAACAGTGCTCAGCGTAGCGCAACGGTGCATCGGCATTTCATATGTAAAACGAAGCGCAGCTGTTTTAACCCAACGCTGGGCAGCGGTTTCGTTAAAAGTTCTCTACCGAGCCAACATGGCGGGTCTCGTTTTCGGAGCGCTGCGCATTTCGCGTATCGTCTATTCTACAACTTTTGCCACCTCAACCGCAGGCTCATTTGCGGTTAGATTGTGTACAGATTTTGCGTGTTGTGGTAGCCTTTGACTCGTAGCAAGCTTGACAACAGTAGTTACTTAGTTCATCCACACATGCTGCAAACCCGTAATTGTCTGCGCCGACATGGACGAACTGAAAGCCGTCGTTACTTTCAGCGCCGGGTTTCCGCCAAAGGGCAGCGGTGGCCCCATCAAAGGATTAGTAGACGTTGCAAATCTCGCCTCCGCTCCACTTGCTGTGGCGCTTTGATTGGGTGAAAACAGATGGCGCCACCACCGCCTTCTTGCAAAAATTAAGCGGCGGTTTTTCGTTAATAAGGACGAAAAACTGGGCAAGTTGGTGGGGATTCAATCCTATAATCAAGAAAGAAGCAGGTACGTGTGTCGCATCACCCTCTTTCAGCCTGCTTGATAGGGAGATACCTTTCTTGCGCAACTTTTCGAGCTCGAGCAGGCAGTACGGAGCGTTGGCTTGATTAAAGTGTTTCCTTGTTTGTGTTTCTGTTTTCTTTGGTGTGCGGTTCTTGCTCGCTAAGAATGAATTGGCAAGCACGTGCCAAGGAGTGTGATTTTGTTGGGTTTTCCTTTCTTGCATTGTACGCCACGAGTTCCAGGATATTTATAGGCACCTTTTTTCCACAATAAAAATTCAATTGATAGTCTGCGCCTGTGTTGTGTCTTCTCGTTCGCTTTGTCCTTGTTTTTCCCGCGGCTTAAGTATGAATTTTTGCTCGTCGATGTCGGCGCACACGATAGCGGGCGACTAAGGGTTTACATCACGAGCGTTTGAACTAGTTAAGTACCGTTGTCAAACTTACAACGAGACAAAAGTTATCACAACAGGCAAGCTCGGTGCTGTGTTTCGTTCACCCTGAACGAGCCATCGGTTGAGGCGGGAATATTTGGAGTCTTAGGGCCGTTGTACGATCGTTTTGGAGCGCCTTCCGCCTCGTCCGCTTCGGGAGCGGTCCGCCAGTTTTCGGCCGCCAGGCGGACGTGAGGCGGAAAGGTGTTGTACGATCACTTTGGCGCTTGCGAGCGAGGCGGATGGTCCCAGCATGCCGATTGGCGCGCCGGGCATATCCGTCTGTCCAAAAGCCTTTTCCGGCTGGTGGCAACCTAGCCGGCGCGAGCGCACCGCCAGCATCGCTCCACGCGCCGAAACGGGCTCCCGCATCCCAAGGGGCAGATCGGTATGCGCCCGACTACCTTCTCCCTTGCCTCCTTTCCCGCCCCCCTCTCCAAACCCCGATATCCCTGCACACTGCGCTCCCCCCCTTCCCTACCTACTTCCCGTACGAGCGCCCCCCCCCCCCCCCAAATAATTACCTCTTTTCGTGGTCACGTGGTACTTTTTTCCGTTCCTCGGCGACCTGCACCTAGGCCTAGTAGGCTGCGCTTCGGCATCGCCATGGTGTGCGTGTTGAAGTTCCTGCTTTTGTCGGCGGCTCTCGTCAGCGACCCTTGTGTAGAGATTTTGCGCACTACGAGACGAAAAATGCAATGCTCTGGTTTCAGGCATGCACGTTAGGCAGAAACAGAACTTTGTTCCAGTGCAAAGTGGAGAATCTGTGAATGCTAATGACCACAACCATTTCAGCCGATCCAAGCAAAAAAGAAATGGGTTCAATTTATATCTGGTGTCAGCCTCAACTGATGCACAGTTGCGTCAATACTGCAGGGCTCGCAGGAATGAGTGCAGACTGGTATTGCAAAGCCAACCGCCACGCAACAGTGCATAGCACATTTCAAGGCATTAAAAAAACCTTGTAACTGTTGTTTGATAACATGTGCAGGAATAGTGCTGTCATGACCATGAAACAGATGGGATCGGATAAGTGTTGCAGGCAACTTATATAAGTGAGGAATGTTCAATTATGAATTTACTGATGAGCAAATAAATTTCTGCTCGTGGAAAATGCGAGGAGGGCTAAGAAAATCCCGGAACATACTACATTGCCGACACAAGTTCTTGCAGGCCAACCAGGGTTATCATCACCCTGCAGGCAAATAATCGTGTTCATAGGCAGTCACAAACAAATGAAGGCAGCATATGAACATGCAAATGTGCATGGATTACATCTCTTGAAGGCTTCGATAATGCCTCATCAAATAAACTAATGCAGCATTAAGCGCTGCTGCTCAACAACTGCTCGGCACTGACAAAATCATGTTGGCAAACAGGCCTCCAACAAAAGCATAGAGACAGCTTAATTCACTTTGGTACCTTTGTTTGACGTGTGGCACACACACACACACACACATACAAAATGACGGTGCCCCCGAACTGAAATTTGCACTGCGCACCGATTTTTTTCACACAGGCTACATAATGCCGCTGGCACACTGTCTCAACCTGCGCACCCATGATCATAAAACGTACCACTGTATCGCGCACCAAGACGCACAAGACTGGCGACGCTGCTGTTGTCGCAGCAGAAAACACTGCGACGGCCGTGCAGCCAAGATCGTGTCAAGTCGCACACGCAGCAGTTTGCTATGTAGCAGAAACAACGTCGTGGGCTCGCCTCGGTCACGATCACTGCAACCATCGCAACGGAAGCGACCAGCTGCACAGTTCCAAGTTCATTTCAACATTTGGAAAACGGCGGGCGTCGCGAGTTTTTCGCAGATGAACATATCGCTGATTTGACGGGAAAGCACTCGCATTGACCATAATCACTTTCACTACGCGGACACTTGTCGCTATGCTGTGAAACTTGCGCACGCACAGGAAAATAACTCGCAGCAGAAATTCAAAACGCTTGCCACAACCACAAACAGCTCGAAATAAACACTTCGTGACACCGCCATTGCACAGGTCTTGCGTCGGTTTGCAGAGCCGCAGCAGGAATTACAAACGCATGCAAAAACCAAAAACAGCTCGAAATAAACACTTCGTGACACCGCCACTGCACAGGTTTGCATCGGTTTGAAGAGGCGCTCTGTCAACTCCGTCAACGTAGATGATTACAGAATTCAACTAGTGGAACTATCGCTCGCCACTGCTGAACGCGGCGAAGTTTGCAGTCGCTCTGAACACTGGTAATATCAAGATGTGTACAATATAATATGCTTCGCGACATCGCTGCCACTGCCCAGGCCGCGCTCCCCAGTTCAGTCGACGGATGGCCATCTTGCCCCGGCAGGCCGGGGCAGAGCAGAACCGAGGCGGAGGGAGGAGGGGCTCGGACGTCACTGACGTCACGGGAAAAGCAGCCAATAGCTGCAATCCGGTCCCCGGCCGGATGCGCTCGTCCGCCAGAAAGTTGAAGTTCACCAACTTTCCATCCGTTCGCCGAACGAGGCGGATCCGCCAGCTGCGCTCCCGAAGCGGACGAGGCGGAAGGCGCTCCGAAACGATCGTACAACGGCCCTTAGCGATAAAGATGCACAATACTGTACGGTAGCGAGGCGGGTGTGGAGGCTCCCGCCCTAACGCGCACCTGTGCTCGCAGACCCATCCGTTGAGACAGGTACCGTTGGGGGAGCGCTGCACAGGCAAGATGTCGCGACAGTGGTGTGAGGGTGGACCCGAGTCGGTGCTGTGGTCTGCCTGCTCCGTCATCCAAGGATCCCACCGGTAGCTGCTCATCAGTCGGGGAAGGCCCTGTGGCCAGCCCAGCATAATGGCGGTCGCCGCCTGCAAAGACGAACAAAACGGCGAGGGCGCGATTTGCTCGTACGGACTGTGGGAGTCGGGTCATGTGAGATCCAAGAACACGTGCTTCCCACTGTCCTTGATTACCCCGACGTAGTATTGATCTCTCTTATTTTTCACAGAAAAAGGTTTTGGTAAAAGTTTTGGCGCTGAACAACATCACTTCACATGCAGAGCGGAAATGTCGAGGATTCGTTGTCGAAAGTATTGCTGCACGACGAATCATTATCGGCCATTCCATCTCCTATAGGTGGCGCGGCGGCTGTACCGCACGGCGGTGATGGCGCCGCTGCCATGGCGTGTGCATAGCAGAAGCAAAGCGGCTTCTCGACGTTGTAGCACCTTAAGTGCGAGATTTAGCGCCTACGTAAGCAGCATTAAGTCATTTTCAGTCATTAATATGAGTCCATTCTCGAGTCTGGCTGCATTAAAGGCTCGAGTGCTAGTTCGCAAGTGCCGCAAAAACATCGTCGGCGTTGAGACATGTACTATATTCTGCACAGCACAGTGCGACAGACACTCTCGACAAATTTTTTCGCGCTTTCTCTTCTTTTCTTTCGGCACGTTTCTGTCCGGCGATTCACGTCTATACGTGGGTAAAGGACTGACTTCCTTCGCAATCTTGGTTGTTTTCGGAGCCAATCCGAAAGAGGAAGTCTGTAGAAACTACTTTAATGACCTAGACAATCTGAAGCTATATTTGGTGCCCACACGAGTGCGGCCCTTACACGCATAAATACGGTAGGTGAATTTATTTCGCGCTTATCATTAAGGACACAATTGAAAAAACAAAACAGCAGTTAGTAAAACTGGCCACGGTCCGCGGCGTCCTGTACTACTCCACTTACCAATTACAGCTGTGAATAAAACGAGCTTTTTAAAGCCTGGCTGTATCAAACAAACCAGACACAGAAAGATCCTTAAGCCTACAATTTCGTCTCGTGGTTAGCTGCTGTTTTACGTAAAAACAAAAGCTCTAAAATGAGTCTACTTTTTTCTCGCGGACGAATTCAGTTCGGCGGTCCTGAATGTGGGCGGAGCTTCTGTACAGATTGATTTGTATGCGGCTGTAGTTTGTCTGCAGCGTGCGTTCTTTATATACATGGTAATAGAAAAGGCGGTGTATACTGTTGTTTGAAACGGCAGTCAGGGGCCATTTTTCACGTGAATTGAACAGCCGAGATTTGCGCTCAAAACGTGTCTTTGACTAGCGGAACAAAAGCGCTGTGATCGAGTGAGCAGAGAGCAGTTGTCAAGAAACGTTTGCGGTTATTAATCCACTTTGCGCATTATATCCGAAAAACGAAGAAACCATGTCTTGCTAATCATATCGCCATTTCGCAATCACGTTGTGGCCAGGAAACCGTGTTTAATCTAGACCTGAATGGACTGAAGCTTGATGAAAAATCTTCGTTTGCCGAAAACGTCCGCCTCAAAATATAACGTAACAAAAGAACTGTAGCGCGACCAAAACGAACACAAGAATAGAGGCACACAGGATTAGCGCTAGTCCTGTGTGCCTCTATTCTTGTGTTCGTCTTGGTCGCGCTACAGTTCTTTTGTTACAGTATGTACCATCTAGCCCAACAAAAAGTTCTAAATCAAAATATAACCAATACATTTATCACTAGCTCGACCTTAAAGCACTGCACTGCTCTAATGCAGCTGCAATGCGCTATGAAAGTCGTATAAGCAGAACTCTAAGCAGGAGTACAGTGACGAATGGCTGTTGTGGCGCCAACAAAGTACGTCACTGTGGAACACGAGGGTAATTGGGGCTGAAACGCCTTGCCAACCTACCGAACGCACTTATGCACTGCTTTTGGCACTCTTTTCATGTTGACAGAAACAACATGTCACCTTTCCGGAATGTTCGCACATCGTAGAATAGCATAAATAAGAATTCACGGGGGCACCTAAGGGCAGCGGTAGCGCCATCTAAGGATTAGACTTTGCAAATCTCACTTCCGCTCTGCGTGCTGTGGCGCTTTGATTGCGAGAAAACAGATGGCGCCACCACCGCCTTCTTGCGAAAATTAAGCGGCGGTTTTTCGTTAATAAGGACGAAACACTGGGCAAGTTGGTGGGGATTAAATTCTATAATCAAGAAAGAAGCAGGTACGTGTGTCGCATCACCCTCTGTCAGCCTGCTTGATAGGGAGATACCTTTCTTGCGCAACTTTTCGAGCTCGAGAAGGCAGTACGGAGGGTTGGCTTGATTGAAGTGTTTCCTTGTTTGTGTTTTCTTTGGTGTGTGCGGTTTTCGCTCGCTAAGAGTGAATTGGCAAGCACGTGCCAAGGAGTGTGATTCTGTCGGGTTTTCCTTGCTTCGATTGTACGCCACGAGTTCCAGGGTATTTATAGGCACCTTTTTTCCGCAATAAAAATTCAATTGATAGTCTGCGCCCGTGTCGTGTCTTCTCGTTCGCTTCGTCCTTGTTTTTCCCGCGGCTTAAGTATGAATTTTTGCTCGTCGATATCGGCGCACACGATTGCGGGCGACTAGGGGTTTACATCACGAGCGTTTGAACTAGTTAAGTACCGTCCTCAAACTTACAACGAGACAAAAGTTATCACAACAGGCAAGCTCGGTGCTGTGTTTCATTCACCCTGAACGAGCCATCGGTTCAGGCGGGAAAATTTGGAGACTTCGCGATAAAGAAGCGCAACACTGTACGGCGAAAGCCTTTAGCGCAGTTTTGCTGCTTGTGTCACTGACGTGTGGTTAAGATGATAATTAAGCACACAATTGTTTGTGAATCTTAAATGCTGGAGAGAATGCAGGGCTCTTGGGAGGTATTCATCTGATTCGACGCCTTTCTGCAATTGCTCTCCAACGTCCTAGACAAGGAGAACTGCATATGCGTTGGCAGGAAGTAGCGTAGTGCAATAAAGAAAAAAAACGGAAGTAGCGTAGTCGTCACCATGCTCCGCCGCGGAACGGAAGACGGAGGTTCGAATTCCATCGTGCACAAAGATTTTTTTTCCTTATCGAGCTGTAGGGCATAACGAACAGACGGACGGACGCGAACATGAGCCATTAAAGGCTTTCGCCTTGATATTCTCATTACAAACAAAGGATTCAAACATTACAAGGAAGAAGAAAAATGCAGATTACAATATATTTTCCTTTTCACACATACAAGCTCTCAGGGTGCCCAGGTCACTATGTTAAGACATTTTCCGCAGCACCGTCAACGAGAAGTCGCCATCTTGATTCACCAACCGGTTTCCCCACGAGAACTATCGTATTCAAATATTCCTTCTTTCCTGGCACAGTAACTGACTGCAATGCTTGAACATTACCAGCACTAATCCACGATTGGTGTTATCAAATTTATCGCCTTTGTGGCTTCAATTTTCTTTCAGTGTTTTTTTTTTGTAATTGTACTATATTGTATCGGCCCTCCTGCAAGGGCCCAGAAGGACCTGCAGTATTCTGTAGAAAAATAAATAAATGAAATACGAAATTCACGCAGACACCTTATGATGTCGTACGCAATTGAAGACTTCGCGGAAACTATGCGGTGAAGACATTTCAAGCATATTAATCTCTATATATTTTCCTACGCAGTAATATGAATTCCTTTCCTTTGATGCCGCGCTTAGACGCCGTGATGGCAGCTTCTGGGATGCCGTCCAGCTCTGCTAATGTGAAAGACGGCGCCCCCTGATGGCGATAGGAGAGCATAATTGCCTTGTGAATAGGATCGTTTGGTTTATTCGGGTTTAATGTTCCAAGGCGACTCAGGCTATAAGGGACGCTGTAGTGAACGGCTCCGGAAATGTCGACCAGCTGGGGTTCTCTAACGTGCACTAATATCACACAGTACACGGGCCTCTAGAATTTCGCCTCCATAGATATTCGACCTCCGCGGCCGGGAATAAACCCGCGTCTTTCAGGTCAGCAGCCGAGCGCCATAAGCCCTGTGCCACCGCGGCGGCGACCTTGTAGAGAGGAATATAGAAGACAAGGGAGGAACTCTAGAACAGGAGCCGTCGGCGAGGATTCGGGTCTCTTGCGAGTACTTTTGAACTATATAGCTCACAGTGGCTGGGAGGTGCGCAACCTCTGCCACACGGTTCTTTACCAAACACCAAGTATAAATTGCATGGCGTGGAGAGGCAGCTCTGCTGATGTGAAAGACGGCGCCCCCTGATGGCGATAGGAGAGCATAATTGCCTTGTGAAGGACTAGCTGCGAAGCCAACTAGCTCAGCCACACTGTGCTTTGCATTGTGGGTTAGGAAGCAGCACATCAGACAGAATGCTCAATCCGTTCTGCTTTATCGTGCAGGAACTGGCGCTCTTTCTTCAAGTTTAGCATTCCCTTGGTTGCGCTCAAGGAGGTTTTACTGCTGCTGTTCGGTATCACCCAGACATCCAGTCATTCGCACGAGCCGGCCATTACTGCGCTATCGAGATCGTCGAGCTGTTTCGCCTTCTGCCATTGCTTCGATGACGTCAAGTCACGTGGACATACCAACGGCTAAAAGAAGCTGTCCCCTGGCCATCTCAATCAGTGGGCTAGGCAGCAGCACATCGGACAGAATGCTGAATCCGTTCTGCTTTATTGTGCAGGTTAGTTATTATTCTCGATTTTACCTCTTCGAAATGTGGATGCGAAATGTTGACAATAGCAATGTGTAACCATGTCTTTTCTGTCGTTTACCGACCCCTTAATGGTGATCACGAATCATTATGTGCTTCCGTAGAAACTCTGTTTCAATACTGCATAACTAATAAGCTTAACTTTATTTTTTGGCGGGGACTTTAACATTGACTTGATTTCTAATACTCGTGAGTCAAAAGAAATGATATTGTTTACGAGAGCTAGGGCCTAAATATTGTTATTTCTTCTCCAACTACAATTACTAGTACGTCTTCGACACTAATAGATTTCTTTCTTCTCAGCTCCTCCATCAAAAATTTTGCATCTGGAGTCATAGCTTGAGATCTTAGCGATCACTTACCTGTATATGTAGTCATCCCGCATCATGAAAAAGAGACTAGCCTTCCGATCCCTTCAAGAAATGTTTCATTGAGAAACTTGGAAAACTTTCGCCACAGAATATTAAATGTATCTTGGGAGAACGTGCTTTCTTCATCGGACGCAAACATATATTTTGATATCTTTTTTAACCTGCTAAGAACCACTTACGAAATAAGCTTTCTATTTCTGAATTCTTCCAAATCAAAAAAGATCGGTTCGGCTGCGGTGCGCATAAGCGACGGACCTAACCGCTCTGTGCTCTGTGCAGCTCCTGGGGTACGAGGAACCACTGCGCAAGCGCGGCGTGGTCCACCAGACCTGGCAGCATCGGCGACAAGCTTCAGCTGTGCCTGGTAATTGCTGACCGTCTGCGAGTACATCCCCCAGACAACCATCTGCAGTGTCATCAACAGCAAGCACCGACTGGACACGTGGACACGATTGTGCCGGCTTCAGCTATAAAAGGACCCTGCCTACACCATCGAGATTCAGTTCGGCTGCGGTGCGCATAAGCGACGGACCTAACCGCTCTGTGCTCTGTGCAGCTCCTGGGGTACGAGGAACCAATGCGCAAGCGCGGCTTTGTCCACCAGACCTGGCAGCATCGGCGACAAGCTTCAGCTGTGCCTGGTAATTGCTGACCGTCTGCGAGTACATCTCCCAGACAACCATCTGCAGTGTCATCAACAGCAAGCACCGACTGGACACGTGGACACGATTGTGCCGGCTTCAGCTATAAAAGGACCCTGCCTACACCATCGAGCTTCAGTTCGGCTGCGGTGCGCATAAGCGACGGACCTAACCGCTCTGTGCTCTGTGCAGCTCCTGGGGTACGAGGAACCAATGCGCAAGCGCGGCTTTGTCCACCAGACCTGGCAGCATCGGCGACAAGCTTCAGCTGTGCCTGGTAATTGCTGACCGTCTGCGAGTACATCCCCCAGACAACCATCTGCAGTGTCATCAACAGCAAGCACCGACTGGACACGTGGACACGATTGTGCCGGCTTCAGCTATAAAAGGACCCTGCCTACACCATCGAGCTTCAGTTCGGCTGCGGTGCGCATAAGCGACGGACCTAACCGCTCTGTGCTCTGTGCAGCTCCTGGGGTACGAGGAACCAATGCGCAAGCGCGGCTTTGTCCACCAGACCTGGCAGCATCGGCGACAAGCTTCAGCTGTGCCTGGTAATTGCTGACCGTCTGCGAGTACATCCCCTAGACAACCATCTGCAGTGTCATCAACAGCAAGCACCGACTGGACACGTGGACACGATTGTGCCGGCTTCAGCTATAAAAGGACCCTGCCTACACCATCGAGCTTCAGTTCAGCTGCGGTGCGCATAAGCGACGGACCTAACCGCTCTGTGCTCTGTGCAGCTCCTGGGGTACGAGGAACCACTGCGCAAGCGCGGCGTTGTCCACCAGACCTGGCAGCATCGGCGACAAGCTTCAGCTGTGCCTGGTAATTGCTGACCGTCTGCGAGTACATCTCCCAGACAACCATCTGCAGTGTCATCAACAGCAAGCACCGACTGGACACGTGGACACGATTGTGCCGGCTTCAGCTATAAAAGGACCCTGCCTACACCATCGAGCTTCAGTTCGGCTGCGGTGCGCATAAGCGACGGACCTAACCGCTCTGTGCTCTGTGCAGCTCCTGGGGTACGAGGAACCACTGCGCAAGCGCGCCGTTGTCCACCAGACCTGGCAGCATCGGCGACAAGCTTCAGCTGTGCCTGGTAATTGCTGACCGTCTGCGAGTATATCTCCCAGACAACCATCTGCAGTGTCATCAACAACAAGCACCGATTGACACGTGGACACAACTGTGCCGGCTTCAGCTATAAAAGGACCCAGCCTACACCATCGAGCTTCAGTTCGGCTGCGGTGCGCATAAGCGACGGACCTAACCGCTCTGTGCAGCTCCTGGGGTACGAGGAACCACTGCGCAAGCGCGGCGTTGTCCACCAGACCTGGCAGCATCGGCGACAAGCTTCAGCTGTGCCTGGTAATTGCTGACCGTCTGCGAGTACATCTCCCCGACAACCATCTGCAGTGTCATCAACAGCAAGCACCGACTTGACACGTGGACACAAGTGTGCCGGCTTCAGCTATAAAAGGACCCTGCCTACACCATCGAGCTTCGAGGAGCGCGCGCGCCCCTGCGCGCGCGTTCTTCCTTCTTCTTCTGAAACCCTACCTATCCTTCTCTCTATCTGCACGCCGGCAGTGGTTGTGGTGTTTGAACACCAGTCACAGGCCCGTGCATTTTCCTTTCCTCTTCCCCTTTCATCCACTTACTACTACCATCGAGCTTCAGTTCGGCTGCGGTGCGCATAAGCGACGGACCTACCCGCTCTGTGCTCTGTGCAGGTGAGAAAGTGTCATGTTTTTGATAATTCTGTAAATAAGTTACTGATTGCGCACTGCTGCCGAACACAGCAACATTACTTCTATTTTGTTGTACATTGCTTTTTCGCTGAAATTTGGGTTTGCCATTGAGTCATTGTGCCGCGATAACGCACTATCATGAGTAAAGAAGTGAAAGATCTCGCGAAATCTGTTGAAGATATGAAACGCGATCTCAGGGCTGACCTGAGAACTTTAAAGGAAAGCGTCAAATATTGTAGCGACACCTGCGATGGAGTAAACGAACTGCGGAAAGAATTGAAAGAGCTGCGCAAGAGCTTCAGGATTCACACAAAGAGAATGAAGAACTAAGAGCAGAGAACCACAGACTGAGTGACAAGCTAGAAGAATTGGAACATTACCAGAGGTCGAACAATCTGGAGATACGGGGTGTTCCAGAAGGCGGAGATGTGTGTGATGTTGTCAAGAAAATAGGAACGTTACTGGGTGAGCCAATCGCAGATTCAGACATAGACATATGCCACCGAGTGCCTACGTTTAAAAAGCAAGAAAAGAACATTGTTGTGCGCTTTGTGCAACGAACAAAGAAGGACAAAAATCCTGCAAAAGTCAGGAAAACAGCAGCTCAACACAAAATATCTGGAATACGATGGAGACAGCAAACCGGTATACATAAACGAGCATTTAACCACCTTCAGCAAGGAATTGCTTCGCTCTGCAATCATTCAAAAGAAGAAAATGGGCTGGAAGTTTGTGTGGACTCGTGGCGGAAGAATACTTGCTAGGAAGGACGAAGAAGCTGACGTCGTACGCATCACCAGCTTGTCTGATGTTGAAAAAATTTCAAACTGAATCAAGACATAAAGAAAACCTTCATCAATGGCACTATCTATGGCTGAGGATATGTATGTAAACTGCTGTTATTATGACACGGAAGATTTTAAATCAAGATTTGAAAACTTCAGAGGAAAATTCACAACACTTCATTTAAACACTACAAGTATCAAAAACAAGACAGATGACTTTGAAATACTGCTTAGTTCTCTCGAAATGAAATTTCATGCCTCAGCACTCACTGAAACTTGGCTGCCTGAAATGGATGTACCGCCCCACATTGATGGCTACAAGTGTATGAGTTTAAGTAGACAGAGGAAGAGAGGAGGAGGTGTTGCGCTCTATGTGATGAGCAGTTTGCACCTCCAAGCTATAGATGAATTGACAAGGCTGGATGACGACGTTGAAAGCCTTTTTGTCAGGGTCTCAAATTTTTCAATTGGCGTTTTATACAGACCACCAGCGGGTAATACATCAAAATTTTTAACTTTTCTAGATGATGCACTCTGACTGCTTCAGTCCTCAACTTCGCCCATCCTAATCCTTGGTGATCTAAATATAGATACACTATCAAGCAATGCAGAAGCACAAGAATTTCAAAATGTCCTGAATCTTCATGCCTGTACTAATACCATACGACCGCCCACCAGGATTGCTCGCGACACCGCTACCTCCATAGATGTTTGCATCACGAATACATATTGCAGCCATGTTACTTCCGGTGTTATAATCAATGATATTAGTGATCACATGCCAATTTTTTGCCTCACTTCTTCAGGAATGGAAAGCGATTTACATCCTTTAAATTTTACGTACCGTGCAATTGACCAGGAGAGCCTTCAGAGATTTAAAGCACTTATTGAGCTAGAATTTTGGGAAGATGTATATTAAGAAACCAGCGCCAATATGGCCTATAACGCCTTCTTGACGAAGTTTTCTAGATGTTATAATGCGGCCTTCCCATTGCAAGAATGTGAAGCAAGGAGCAAGAAAATAAAGAAACCATGGATCACTCGTGAATTGCACAAAAGAATAAGGCAAAAGAACAAAAAGTACCACGAATTTATAAGGTGCAAAGATTCAAGCGTACTCGTGGAGTTCAGGAAGCTTAGAAATCAATTGAATTCCGATTTAAGAAAGGCAAAGAACACCTATTATGAAAATAGCTTCATGAAGGCTCAAAATGATTCTAGGAAAGTATGGGACATCATCAACGAAGTGATGGGTAAAAAGCGTCACCAACAAGACATGATAGACATTTACAAAGATGGCGTTTGGGTTCCCGTAATGGAAGTTGCTGAAGAAAGGAACAGAAATTTCATTACCGTTGGCTCGTGTGAAGAGGCTCAAGCAGAAAAAGGCAGCCTAATATCAGAGAGGCAACTCGAACCTCTTATGCTTGTACC
Source organism: Amblyomma americanum (assembly GCF_052857255.1). NCBI lineage: Eukaryota > Metazoa > Arthropoda > Arachnida > Ixodida > Ixodidae > Amblyomma > Amblyomma americanum. The sequence continues at coordinate 117,215,474 of NC_135507.1, read as the reverse complement.
AACGACTCCTACTGAAATATACGAAATAATTCAAAGTATATCGAATTGTGTCGCTGCTGGAATAGATGGTATAAAAGTTCCACCCATAAAATATGTTGCAAATATACTCAGCCCGATATTGTGTGATATTATAAATAAGAAGCTCCAGACTGGTGAATTTCCTGAGGAACTAAAAATTGCTAAAGTAAGCGGAAGTTTTCTCTATTTTCCTGAAAATACCAAATACTAGCTCCAGTGGTATCTTTGACATTCAAGTCCGCCCAATTAAATTCATTGCTGACATTATTGCCGTCCCACTTGCCCATATTTTCAATCGTTTTCTCTCAAGTGGAGTATTTCCCGCACAGCTACAGTGCGCAAAGGTTTGTGCTCTACACAAAAAGGCGGACAAAAATAATTTAGCAAATTGCAGACCAATTTCTATATTACCAATTGTTTCTAAAGTACTTGAAAACGCCATCCATTCACGTCCGGTATTATTTACAGATAAACATAACATCTTGACTCACTGTTAGTAGGGTTTTAGGAAACATTGTTCTACCGAACTTCTGCTTCATCAAAATGAGTTTATTATAAAAAACTTGAAGAATAACGATACATACTGGCAGTTTTTATAGACTTTACAAAGGTATTTGATTCTCTTAACCGGGCTATTTTGCTTAGAAAATTTGAATTCTACGGAATTCGTGGTGTTACCTTGAAGTTAATGGAATTATACCTTAGTACTCGCATGCAGTCTGTTTCAGTAAACTGCACCTCCACATTTAAATCTACTTTGCTGGTGTTCCTCAGGGCGGCATTTTGGGACCGTATTTATTTAATATTTACATAAGTGACATTATTAACATTGATGATGATACGAAATTCCTGATCTATGCAGATGACACGAGCCCATTTTTCGAGGGTGGCGATTGCGAAAGACTTGTTAATCGCGCAAACAGCACTTTAAGTAAACTTCATGATTGGCGTTCCTGCAACGGCTTGGTTATTAATACCCAGATAACTAAAGCAGTCGTTTTCAGAGCAAAGGACAGAGATGTTGTTCCAAACAATCTTCAAATGCAGTGTCAGCCGATAGAAATTGTGACAGAATTTAAAACTCTAGGCGTAATTTTTTCAGAGCACATGCTGTGGGATTCACACACTAATAATGTGGTCACGACCCTAGTTCGCACTATAGGATTATACTACAGACATCGAGACCTATTTCCTGTAAACACAAGACTACTAATTTATCAATTACTGTTTTTATCGAGCATAAATTACTGCTTTTTAGTGTGAGGCAAGACAACCTCAACAAACGCCAGGAAACTGACGGTAATGCAAAACAAAATAATCCGGATTCTTCAAAATTCTTCACTAGACCAGTCAGCAGACAGCTTGCTTAGAAAGGTTACACTAATTAACATACAGAACTTATAAGTATAATGTATAAGTGTCACCTTTGTAAAAGTTAAGGGATGAAAGGAAACAAGGCGTTCATCTCATAACTAATCTGGCAAACTTGCAAACGAATACCAATTATTAAACAACTAGACACTCTGAGCACTGGGAAGTCCACCGTAACCGCAATAATTACGGGAAACAAATGTTACGATACATAGTACCAATATTATTAAATTATTTTTTTTCGCAAAGAAATTGATCTGATGAGCATTTAGAAAACAGAATTCAGAGATTTATGCCTTTAGTTGTTTAGAAATAGCGTTGAGAAAATGTAATTCCTTCTTTTTTTTTCTCAAATGCTGCAAATGTACTACCTCTGCACTACCTTTTATAAATTTTTTTTTTCTAGGGTCGGATCTGTATGCTCTGTGTACCTGTTAATTCGCCTGTTTGGTTTTATAACTGCTGTTCTTTCAAATCTTGGAAGTATTTTCAATCATGCATACTTACAGTGCGTTTTGTACTTGTATATTACAACAGAATGGTCTTTCGCCATTTTTTATTGACGTACAAAATATGCATCAAAACGTTTTTTTTGTGTGTGTGTATGCTGATCTGTGTATGTATATTGTATGAGCTGCTGTTTCCTATGTAAACAAGGGGGGTGGGAGCTTGTCAAGCAAGCTGTTCAGCAGATTTTTCTTCCGTCTCCTCATGTTTTGAACAAACATGAAAATAAACCATATTGGTAAGTGTTTTCGCAGTGATGACCGTTTTTTATTGCTTCTGCGATGCCCACTTGGTCTAATAAGTACTGTCCCGGCTGTTTATTTCAAAACAAGTCTTTTGATTCGTGGTGACATCGAGTCGAATCCTGGGCCTACAGACCAGAAAATGAATGTTGCAACAATTTCTCTTGGGGCAAAATAACATGACTGCTGCAATAAAGAATGTCCTTACTAGGCAAGAAAACCTTGAAAAAAAAATGTCGCAAGTTTACATGAACGAATGAGTGGCATAGAAACACAGATTGCTTCTCTTGGTACATTGAAGCCAGAAGTAAGTGGCCTGAAATCAAGTGTCGCTGAACTAGAACAGAATGTTTATTGCTTCTTGAATAAGGTTAATTAGAAAGCTGGAGTCGAAGGAGTAATTTGGTAATTTATGGCGTTAAAGAGGAGAGCACTGAGACATTTGATGATCTTACCAAGAAGATAAAAGAAGGCGTGTTTCTTGAAAATATTGAATTAACCATTAGTAGAATTGAACGCTGTCACTGGCTGGGAAAGAAGAAAGATGGTGATCGTCCAGTAATTCTGAGGTTTTTAGACGACCGATATAAACTATCGATAATGGAAGCCTGTCTCAAACTCAACGGTTCTGAAATATCGATTTCAGAGGGTTTTTTTCTCGGTGTTCGTCAGAGATGGCAAAAATTATGGGAAAGCTCTGCAGAGGAAAGGTCGAACGGTGAGAAAGTCAAGTTATTCTTTGATAAATTAAGTCTGAACGGGACCTTCTTTGCCTGGGACTAAATTGAGAGCAAGCGGTACAGGATTACCAAGCACACCTGACGCAACAAAACTAAAAGAGGCTGCTTTCGAGTTTTAAATACAAACTGGCACAGTATTGTTAATAAAGTGGTTCAGTTGGAAGGTCTCTCACTTACGCATGACCTTGATGTAGTAATGCTGACTGAGACGTGGTTAAGCGAAGGTATATATGACAGTGAATTTGTGTCCAAACAACTACCAGGTCTTTAGAAAAGATCCTGACAGAAGAGGTGGGGGGTTTACCATAATATACAAAGCATCTCTGCTACTTATACCTTTATCTGACGTCGCCGGAGTCGAGGGCATATTCTGAAAAGTTTATGCTGATAACATCAAGTATTTACTAGGCGCCATTTACAGGCCCCATAACTCTCCTGTCACTGTGTTGCACCATTTAAAAGAGTACTTCCATTGTCATGTAAAACAGAAGACAGAATAATTATGACCGGTGATTTCAATTTCCCGAACATTGATTGGTGCTCTTTTTCTTCCCAGTCCTGTAATTTCATGGAAAACGAAATGTTGGACCTTGCCTTAAAATTTGATCTACTGAAAGTTTTAAATGACCCTACAAGAATCCAGAACGGTTCAATGTCCATCCTAGATCTCTTTTTTCTAAGTGGCAATATTACGGGAAACATCTCTTGTGATGTTGCTACTGGTGTATCAGATCATAAGGCAGTTTTATTGTCACTGAATGATGTTTCTTTAAAGCATGAACATGCTCTTCATTGCTTTCCAAGTTTTTCCACGAGCATATCGACATTCTTGACCTTCGCTATGACGATTTGCAAACGAATCCTTGCAGCATTTATGACTTGTGGCTCATGTTCAAGAACATGTTTGATGAATGTATCCAGCGTTTCGTGCTGAAGATATCCAAGAAGCAACCCTTAGATCCGCAGAGAGACGCTGCACTTGAAGCGTAGGCTAAAACGTCTTAAAAATTGAGCGAAATGAGCCGCCCCTTCTATAGCTCGTGTTACTGAAGAGGTGTCACGGCAATTTAAATATCTGACTTTAATTGTCTTTGTCTTTTGATAAACTGCTTATCAATGGTGTCTCGTATTTCTGGGATGATCAAACCAGTAGCGCAGTGCGCGTGTCCCTTGCCTGACGCATCCCTTCCAGTTCCCGTAATGTGGCTGGCAAACCACCCGTGCGGCCAAACGCGCAGCGTTGCTCCAATTACGATGTCAGTTTTCTGTACACTAACATAAGGAGTGTTCTTTCTAAAAACGTAGCACTTTCTTCTTTACTTGATTCATGCTGCTCCTCGGTCATGGCGCTTACCGAGACTTGGTTAAATGACATGGTTCGTGATGATGTCGTTTTCGCCTGTGACTCCGAATTCAACATATTTCGTTGTGACCGCACGGGCCGTAGAGGTGGCGGTGTCCTTCTGGCTGTCAATAAAGTGCTCACTGCTGTGCCTATCGAGGTCACGTCGTACCTAGAATCGGTATGGGTCCAGTTGAGTTGTGGTCCCACGGTCGCCATCATTGGCGTCATTTAACGCCCTCCGGACATGAATTCTTCATTCGCAAGTCAGTTTTCTAATTTACTAAGCGATCTTACTTGTCGTTTCCCGAATTCAAGCTTACTTTTACTTGGTGACTTTAACTTTCCGGCTATTAACTGGTCGTCATTAACAGCTCCTGACAATGATCCTGAAGCTCAGGCTTTCCTCCAGTCCTGTCTCGATTTCTCTTTGCAGCAACTTATTTTTGAACCTACGCGTCGTTCCGCCACTACAGCCAATATTCTCGATCTTATCTTGACAAGTGATCCTTACCTTTGCTCCAACATTGCGCTCTTAGAAGGCCTTTCCGACCATTCCATAATCATGGGTAACCTGAATTTTGTGCCCCATAAAAAGGTAACTCGCACTAAACAAATAAGGTGCTACAACCGAGCAAACTTCGATGAAATAAACGCTCAGTTCTCAGTCTTTGCCGATCATTTTCTTCACGATTTGTCGTCACGCTCCGTGGAAACGAACTGGAACCTGTTCAGCGTGAAACTTGCTACTCTCACTGACAGATTCATACCAGTCATCAGTATCCCATGCACTAACACAGCGCCTTGGTTTAATAGGCATCTACGTCTCCTTAATAACAAGAAAAAGCTCCTTTACAGACAAGTCGACAAGAACAGACACTCCGAATCTTGGCAACGGTACAAACTATGTGATAAGGAATATCAGTCTGAGTTGATATCTGTACGTAGGCACATCTTCACACACGATCTACCGGCAATGCTAACAAACAATCCACGGAAGTTCTGGCAGATAATAAACCCCGCTAATCATCCTGACATCACTCTTACCAACGCGGAAGGCAGCAGTGTTCCAGTGGCCGAATGCACCGAACTTTTCAATAACGCATTCACATCCGTTTTTACCGTGAAGATCTCCCTCTACCTCCTATTTCTGTCAGCACTTCTAATACGTCAATGTCTGAAATATGTATCAGTGAGACAGGTATCTTATCCTTACTAGGGAAGCTTAAAAGAACATCAGCATCAGATCACCTTGGCTTTAATAACAAAATAATCAAAAATTCATCTGATGGTATTCATCGCATCTTGTCCGCTATTTTTTCACAATCTCTGTCATCAGGCGTGATTCCGCTGGACTGGCGCCTAGCTAAAGTTGAGCCAATTTTCAAGTCTGGTGATCGTTCCTCACCACTAAATTACCGACCCATTTCATTAACTAGCACTGTTTGCAAACTTCTTGAACACGTAATTCACTCGCAGGTAATTAACTATCTTGAAGAACATAACATTATCTTTAAATATCAACATGGGTTCCGTAAAGGCTACTCATGCGAAACGCAACTTGCCGGATTCATTCAAGGCATACATTCATCGATTGATGCTGGCATTCAAGTAGACTCCATATTTCTTGATTTTTCTAAAGCTTTCGACAGAGTACCTCACAACCGGTTAATAATGAAACTAGCACTGCTTAATATTCACCCTCTTGTCATTGCATGGGTTAAAGTTTTTCTCTTTTTCAGGTCTCAATTTACAGCTGTCAATAACCACAATTCGTCTTTCAGTCAAGTACACTCTGGCGTCCCACAAGGAAGTGTGCTTGGCCCCTTACTTTTCCTAATATTTATCAACGATTTACCGGATTTCATTTCTTCCCATATCAGACTTTTTGCTGATGATTGTGTAATTTATCGCAAAATTTATTCTAACACCGATTGCCAATCCCTTCAATCTGACCTGGATTCAGTAACAGCATGGTGCTCAACCTGGCTTATGCAACTTAGTCATTCAAAAACTAAATTGAGGTCTTTTACTAACCGAATGTCTCGAATTCAAACAGCATACTCCTTAAATAATAGCTCACTCGAGCTAGTCACCACGTGTAAGTACTTAGGACTTCACCTTCATTCAGACTTAGAATGGAACCACCATATTAACCTTATGCTTGCATCTGCTAATCGGTCATTAGGTTTCTTAAAACATAACCTAAAGCATGCTCCTCCTCACCTCCGTGCCCATGCCTATACCACTCTAATTCGACCTAAAATCGAATATGCCTCGGCTATTTGGGACCCTTACCAATCTTACCTAATAAATAACATTAAATCATTGCAGAACCGCGCCGTTCGTTTAATTTACTCCGATTATTCACGTAACACCGGCATCACAGCCTTAAAGAAACGCGCAGGTCTCCAGGATTTATGTCTCCGCCGCAAAAATGCACGACTATCACTTTTTCATAAACTTTATCATCATCCATCACTTCATAACGACTTTTTTTCTTTGCCTCCTTCGATTTTTGACCGCCGCGATCATCCCTTTAAAGTTAGGCGTTTCACGTGCAGAACATTTAACTATGCGGATTCATTCTCACCCCGCACAATATCTGACTGGAACACTCTGCCTTCACATATCGCAACCACCACTGATCCTGATAAATATTTTAATCTTATATCTTCAATAACTACTGCTTAACTCTTCGCATACATTGTTATTTCTTCATGGCTTCCTTTACAGGGTATGTTATTGCAGGGTATGTTATTAAATGATTCACTGCATTAGTGTTCTGTTTGTATAATTTTAATACTGCAGTAATCTTCGTTCTTTGCCGCGCTGCCATTCCTTTGATTCGTTTGCTTACTTATGTCATGCGAAGTGTCTTATTTTTGCTTTTGTTGTTTTATATTTGTGGTTTTGTTTTAGTCTGTTCATTTGCCTGTGCCCCCCCCCCCCCATTATGTAATACCCTCTCGAGGGTCTTTAGGGGTATTCTGTATAAATAAATAAATAAATAAATAAATAAATAAATAAATAAATAATTCACAAAGAAAGTTATTTTGGTGTCCAACTCCCACCATTTATTATAAAATCTATTGAAAAACTTTGGAGGACGATTACTTCGAGTTCCCGCTCTGCTGGCATGTTTGTAATAGTTGGAAAATGTATATGTGAATATAACGCAGCCTGTATTGCCTATAATAAATACTCCAAAACTGTTTTTATTGCACACAATGATCATCTTCCATCATTCAGTCTGTCTTTACCCCCTATACCTGATTTTGCCATGTCGAAAATGGAGTGTTCAATTGGCTTCTATAGATTGATATCAAGAAATCGTTCGGCCCAGACGACATCCCAAATGCCTTTCTGAAGCAGTACGCGCAATGGTGCTCCAAGTAATTATGTGTCGTATTTAGGTCAATAGAGGAAGGCGCCCTACGCGATGACTGGCGAGTTGCCAGATTTAAACCATTTCATTAAACTGGTGACAAAACACATGTGCCAAACTATCGCCCTATTTCATTTCTCAGCATGTACGACACCGAGCACATTATTGATAAAAATATATCTACCTCTCTTGAAGAAAAAAAAAACATGAAGAAAGCTCTGCATGGTTCCAGAAAAAGATAGTCGACATGTACACAGCTAATGAAGAGAATTCACGATTTCACGAGTGTGTATATATGACGTGCTTCTTCCTAATAAAAAATCAGTTCTACGTTGAGCGCTGGTTTGTGTGTCTCGTCTCTTGGTCTGTGTGTGTTGGCGCTGATGAACCACCACTATGCCAGTTTGTTATCTAAATGGTGCCCACTGTTACCTAAATGGTGCTTGTTATCTAAATGGTGCCCACATGTCATTCCAGTTGAATCAGGGGTTCCCCGAGGATCTGTGCTTGGACCGCTTTTGTTTATTATATTAATTAACAATATTGTCCATGATCTCTCTGTCCATGTTAAATTATATGCTGGTGATTGTGTCCTCAATGAACAACTTAATTCTATTGAAGATCAAATCATGCTTAATAATGACTTTCAGAAGGTTATGCATTAGTGTCTTAGACGAAAAATGCTGATAAATTCTGATAAAACAGTATATATGAGAATAACGCTTCAAAAGAATTTTCTTCTCTACCAGTATGGTACTTCCAATAGCGCGCTCTCTGAGGTAACATGCAAGAAATATCCAGGCCAATGAATTTGCAATAATCTTTCGTGGAACAAACATGTTGATACCATCTCAGCAAATGTTCTTCGTATTCTTCTTGAGGGGCGCATGACGGTTTGCTACTCCCAAAACACATTTCGTTGCGTATAACACTATTGTGTTTCCAATCTTAGACTATGCCTTAATGATCTGGAACCCATATATCAAGATAAATATTCACAATTACGAATGGGTTAAAAACGCAGTAAGATTTATCTGCAATTGTTATGGCCGCACCTTCATCACTAATCTTAAAGAAAGTGGCTTACCATCCGTTACTCATAGAGACGGTATTTTTCGCCTGAAATTCTTTTTCCAGTCAATTAATGGGCATTATGTCACAAATAATACGGAGTCTAAAATTAATTTATGAACGAAAGAAGTTTGAAGAAGACGACGAGGTTGGCGGTAAGAAAGACGTGGATTAACATGAGACTAAAGAAGATGAAGAAGAAGCATTCGGTCAGATGGAAAGAGATGATTGGCGGAGAGGAGAAGAAGAGGACGACGACAAAGATTACGTAGACTAAAGCCAATTAAGGCTATAAAAGCGCGAAGGAGAGCGAGGAACGGTGGAAGAACAGAAAAACGGAGGCTCCGGCGGGTCAGGGAAACTTTGGCTGGAAGAGAGCGACGTCGGCTACTGCTCCGGTGAGCTCGCGTTCTACGGCTTCTCATCGTGGACTTCCTGCCGTTCCTGAGCCCGTTCCGAGGAGTCAATGGAGGACGCTACCACCTGCTACGGCCAGGGGTGTCCCCAGCGCTGTTGTCACCCATCCGAGTTGTGCCCCAACGCCAACAGCACTGGCATCACCTCCACGGGCGTTTGGTCCGGAAGCTTGTACGACGCAGCCAGCGACGCCAGCCGCAGCACGTCGAACGCTGCATCCACGCCGGCTACTGGACCCATACAACGCCACATCCACGCCGAACCAACCGTGAGCACGACCGCCGACCGCAAACAGTAGAACGCCAGTAGTAGACGCTAGTAGCAGTGCCCCGGGTTGTGTGTATTTATGGTTGTGCGTTTTGTATTAGTTTTGTTAGTTTTATGTGCTAGTGTGTGTCTCACGTAGGATGCATTAAATGTGCGTCTGCGTGGATACACCTGTCACCTAGTCCATTCTTTCGGTCCGAGTGTTGTTCGGGAAGATCCGTGACATAGATAAGTGGCGAGCCTGTGCCAGATTTCATTTCCTTGTTTCTTTTTGCTTTGTCTCGGATCTTTCCTGTCTCTCTATGGCAGAAAGTATGGATTTAGCAAGAACGTTAGAACTGGCGCTCAAGCTAGGGTTAAGCAAGGAAGAGGCGATGCGTCTCTATGACGAGGAGAAAGAAGAGGCAAAGAGGCAGAGAGAGGAAAGGGCGCAAGCACGCACAGACGCTTGCGAAGCCGAAGAGCTGGAGGCGAGAAGCCCTCGCGAGGCAGAACAGGAAAAAAGAAGGATAGAAGAGAGGAGTTTCTTTTGTGGAAACAGGCGCATATTGCGGAAGGATATGAGAAGGTGACGGACAATGATCAGCGTTCCTTATCAGTTATAGAATCTCCTAGACCGGCCAGAATTTGTCCAGGGAAGCTGATGGCTCCCTCCGATGACAAAAGAGATGATTTGGGCGCATATCTGCAACGATTCGAGCGGATAGCTTTGAGGCAAGGCTGGGAGCATAGTGAATGGACCACGGCATTGAACATGTGTCCAGTTGGGGAGGTACTGAATGTGTTTGGAAGGATGCCTGCTGCTGATTCCATGGACTACGGGAAAGTCAAGAAGGTTTTGCTCCGAAGATTCAGGCTTACGGCAGAGCTTTTTCGTGAGAGATTTCGCACCGCGAAATCTGAGGATTCTGAAACCGCTAAGCAGTTTTTCTGCATGCTGACCAATTATTTCGATAGATGGCTTGATATGTCAAACACAGAAAAGAGTTTTGAAGGGGTGCGCGACAAGCTGGTCACAGAGAAATTTTTAGAATGTTGCAGTTCAAACCTAGCACTATTCCTGTAAGGAAGTTGTGTGCATTGGAAGAGTTCGCCGACCCTGCAGACCAATTACTCGAAGTTCAAAAGTTGAGATATTTGAGTAACGCAAGGGAGGAAACACAAAAGGTCCCAGAGACAGATGCGACAAAACCAAGAGCCTATGGCGGTGCATTTAAGGCGCCAGTAAGTTATTTTCTCTGTGGCAAGGCATGACACCGTGCAATTGACTGTCGGACTAGTTGCGCTGCTAAAAAGAGACCGGTTGTGTGTCAGAGTTGTAATCGGAGGGGTGATATTCTGGATGAGTGTCGATACAGAACGTAGGACCGAGCTGCATGCGTTGTCGACTCTCGGGCAGAACTTGTCATACCTTCTGAGGTTCCACAGCTAAAAGGAAAGCAAACGCCGCTGGAAAATGAGGCGGTGAGGGGAACAACCAAGTCGAAAGCAACAATGCCGGTTGTGGTTGGGCATATAGGAGACCGTCCTATATTGGTACTTAGAGACAGCGGAGCACCCACAGTTTTGGTTCGGAGAAGCCTGGTGAAGGACGAGGATCTTACAGGCGAAGCGTCGGCCTTCACTTTTGTAGATAGCATAGTAAGGTACTTTCCTGAAGCCAAGATTCTACTGTCTACGCCATATTATACTGGACAGGTAGTGGAAAAATGCGTAGACCAACCCATCTACGATCTCATCTCGGGAAGCATTACGGGTGCAAGAAGTGTCTAAGACCCTGATCGCGAGTGGAGGAAACTCGACGTTGAACACCCAAAGGGGGAAGGGGATGGGGCAGTCAGTTTCTCGTCGGCCGTGGTGACAAGAGCTCAAGCGACAGCCCGAGCCACGCAGCGTCCGCTCTCTATTCCAGTTACTTTGTGTCTGAGCCTAACACCAGGCGAAATTGCAATTAGGCAAAGAGAAGACCCGAGCTTGAAAGCCTGCTTTGGAAGTCGGGGAAAAAGTGAAAAGAAAGAAGAGTCGTACGTCATTCGAATATGAGTTGGTAAATGGTCTTGTGCACAGGGAAATCATATTTAGCTCAGGAAGGCGGATCCAACAGCTCGTGTTACCAAGAGATATCGGAGAGGCAGTGCTACGCTTAGGACATGACGCCATTATGGCCGGACACCAAGGTGTTCAAAAAACGGTCCCTTGGTTCACCGAGGAGTTCTGTTTGCCGGGTGTCCAGATTGACGTTAAGCGTTTTATTCGCTCATGTGACGTGTGCCAGCGCACAGTTCCAAAGGGAAGAGTTGGTCCCGTACCTCTGAGCAAGATGCCAGCCATCGGCCAACCGTTTCAAAGAGGGTCTATTCATAGTGGGGACAATCTCTCCAGTATCCGCCAGAGGCAATAGATACGTGCTTATCCGGTTGACGTGGCCACTCGTTATCCTGACGCTATTCCATTGAAGAATATTGACATTATCGAAGTGGCGGAGGGTCTTGTGGAGATTTTCTCGCGTTATGGGTTCCCGAGCGAAATTTGAGTGACCGGGGCTCGAACTTCACGTCAGAACTAATGAAGGAGGTTAATTGACTTTTGTCAGTAAGGCAGTTACGACCAACGCCAAACCATCCCATGTGTAATGGGTTTGTACGGCGGTTCAACGGCAACCTCAAAAATGTGATCAAGAAAATGTGCCAGGAGAGACCTACTTATTGGGATAGATATCTCCCAGCTCTTTTGTTCGCTTACCGCGAAGTACCGCAAATGAGTCTTGGTTTCTCACCTTTCGAGATGTTGCATGGGAGAACTGTTAGAGGTCCACTTACAATACCCAAGGAGCTGTGGACCAATAAACAGATTGCGTCAGATCTCAAGACAACATACGCATACGTTCTTGATTTGCAGGACAAGTTGGAAGACACATGCAGGCTTGCACATCAAGGCCTGGAAAAGGCGCGTGAACGCCATAAGAGATAATATAAAAGAAAGCCATTCACAGGAATCTGGATCCGGGGACAGGGTTCTCGTCCTGCTCCCCACGGATGCACTGGAAGGGCCCGTACCTTGTGACGCGCAAGAAAAATAACATGGATTGTGAATTATTCATTAACAACACTAAGAAGGTTTTCCATGTAAATAGGTTGGAAAAATACGAAGAAAGAGGTACCGTACGGTATGGCCACAAGGAAGCATGTTCGGTAGTGTCCGAGGAGACAGGTTATGTTGCCGAGGTGCCCAGGTGCAGTGTGAAGAAAAATTCAGGAGGGGATGAGGTACTAATGAAGCGTAATGTAAATCAAGACTGACGATCACAGCTCTACTCCAAATTAAGGGGGAGGTGTTTTCAGATGGGCCAGACTAAACGGGGGCCCTATATTGCAAATTATATCCCTATACAGACAGAGCCAACCAAATGGCTCTAACCATCTCTGGGATGTATCTTTTTGGTATTGTTGATTTGTTGCTTCTGTTGTTGTTGTTATGTGATAATAAAAGGGATTGTGTTGTGGACATTAACATGTTTATTAAATACACCGTAAGGACCACGGCAGTAGTGTGTTAATGTTCTGTAAGTGCAATTTGTGTGCTGTGTTGGTGGCGTGATTTTGGTATGTGCCGGACATGTATGTGCGGTGGGATGTGTGCGGGGTCTAGAATCGCCACAGAAGATAATCGGCTGGCTGGAAGGCTTGAAGATGAGGATGACGTGAGCAGTTTTCATGGAAAAACTCTTGAGAGAGGAGGCCCTCTTGTCACATATAATAGGGAATCTAAAATAAAATGATGTACGAAAGAGATTTGAAGAAGAGGATGAGGTTGGTGGTAAGGATGACGTGGATTAACCGAAGACTAAAGATGAGGAAGAAGCATTCGGTGGGGTGGAAAGAGATGACTGAAGTCTAGAGTCTGACGGAAACCCGTCTGGTAGGGATGGTACATGATGAAAGAAGAAGGCGCCGACCAAAAGAAAAGATTGGATGACGTGTCGGCTCCCCCACGGGAGCCTTGTTCACAATGAGGCGTAACGTAGCTTCGTCCTTTATTTATACACGGCGCATGAGCGACCCCAGACACCTGGCGTAGATTGGGGGCAAGTTTCCGTCATTTCAATTGAGCGTGTGCGCTGTCGTCTGAATAATCAGTGATTCCAGATAGAGCCGTGACTTGCTGACCCTTTCTTTTGCAATCACACGTGCCTCGGCCCAGTCTATGTTGTGTGCAGCGGAAACCGAGTGGTCGGCAAGCGCATTTTGACCTGCGCGCCGGTTTCTGATGTCACTCTGGTGATCCCGTATTCGTCGTTCAAAGTCACCCGACTCGCCGATATACACAGATGGGCAGTCCGCACAGGGTATCGAATACACGACACCTGGGAACGTTTCTTTCTTTAGCTTGTCTTTGACGTGCACAAGCTGACTATTCAGTTTTCGAGCTGGCACATGCGCGGTCTCAACTTCGTAGGACCGTAATATGCGCGCCAAAGGTTCGCTGATGCCAGGAACATAGGAAATCGCGGCTCGTTTCTGGGTAGCGGGACTAGCTTGCAGCCTAGGACGTTCCATATGGCGCTGTGCGGAGTCCATGACGTGTACAGGATAGCCACAAGTGGACAAGTCACGCCGTACACGCACATCTTCAGCAATCTCGTCTTCTCCTCTGGAACACATTTTTTTTCGTCGGAGGAGCGATGACACCACAGAACGTTTCTAGCAATCAGGCTGAACGGACTTAAAATGTAGGCACCGGCCGGTGTGCGTGGGTTTTCCGTAAATGGTGAAATTTAGACGTGAGGACTGTCTGGAAACGAGTATATCTAAAAATGGGAGGCGGCCGTTGATTTCCTCTTCAACGGTGAACTGTATGCTAGACTCCAAGCTGTTCAGGTGAGTATTAAAGTCATGCAATGCTTCTTTCTTCAGGATGCAAAAGCAGTCGTCCACGTACCGCAGGAATACTTTTGGGGCAGGCGTTAAAGACGCAAGAGCACGGCCTTCGATTCCTTCCATGGCCAAGTTCGCAACTGTCACAGAAATCGATGCCCCCATGGCGGCTCCATGAATCTGCCTGAACGGGACATCCTCAAAAGTGAAGTACGTGTTTGACAGGCAAAATCTCAGAAGGCGGGTCAGGTCATGCACATCTATCGGGGTTCTTTCTGGTAGTGATGGGTCTGATTCAAGAGCAGCGGTGCATGCTTCCACGGCAAGGTCAATCGGCACACTTGTGAAGAGTGACTTTACGTCGAATGAAACCATGATTTCTCCGGCGTTGATTTTAAGGTTTTGAACCTTTTCGATGAAGTGCTGGGTGTTGCGCAGGTGCGTAGGGCTCCTGCCGACGAGAGGAGAGATAACTCTGTGCAGAAACTTGGACAGATTCTGAAGCGGCGAGCGCGTAAAATCCACTATAGGGCGCAGAGGGACGTCAGGCTTGTGAATCTTTGGCAGGCTGTAGATCGCCGGGGCTGAACCATTGTGGCACAATAGGTAGAAATACAGCGACCTGTGCTGCGGGGGCACCACTCGAAAAACGTCGGTCAGCAATTTTTGTAGTTCTCTCTGCACCTTGGCCGCCGGATCTCGAGCGAGACGAGTGTAAGTATTGGCGTCTTTCAAGAGGATCAGCATTTTCTTTTTGTAATCGCACTTATCTAAAAGTACAGTGGCATTCCCCTTGTCCGCCGGAAGTATCGCAATTTCTGGATTGGTGCGGAGGCTTGTAATAGCTTCTTTTTCTTGGCGCGTAAGAGGAGACACCGGTGAATGCTAACGTAGCTTGGAAAGAACGCTCACCACGCGTGTGCGGGCTTCTTCTCGGCGCGACGGGTCAACCTGGTTTAAAGCAATCTCTGCAGCACATATAACCTTTCTGATGTCAGGAGCGGGGCAAGTGTTGAAATTCAGGCCAAGTCTCAAAACAGACATTTCCGCCCGGTTCGGCTGGTAGGACGAAAGGGTTCGCACAAACGCTTTCGGGGCATCCGAAGAGCTGCCTCCCCGGCTCTGCCTCAGCCTCTCCAATTTGTTCTCGTGAGCAAGCTTAGCTTGTCGCGTCCGAAGGCCAGCTTGGAAGTTTGCATGCTCCCTAGGGGGAGCCGAAACGTCATGCCATCTTTTCTTTCGGTCGGCGCCTTCTTCTTTCGTCATCAAAGAGATGACTGGTGGAGAGGAGAAGAAGAAGACGATGACAAGGATTACGTGGACTAACGCAAAGGCTATAAAAGCATGAGGGAGAGCGAGGCACGGGGGAGAACAGAGAAGCGGAGGCTCCGGCGGATTAGGGACGCTTCGGCTGGAAGAGAGCAACGCCGGCTACTGCTCCGGTGAGCTCGCGTTCTACGGCTTCGAATCGTGGACTTCCTGCCGTTCCTGAGCCTGTTCCGTGGAGTCAACGGAGGACGCTACCACCTACTATGGCCAGGGGTGTCTCCAGGGCTGTTGCCACCCAACGGGTGGTGTCCCCAACGCCAACAACACCGGAATCACCTTCAGGAGCGCTTTGCCCGGGAGCTTATACGACGCAGCCAGCGACGCCACCAGCGACGCTAGCCGCAGCTCGTCGAACGCCATCTCGACGCCGGCTACTAGACACATACAACGCCGCATCCGCACCGAACCAACTGTGAGCACGAACGCCGACCGCTAACAGTAGAACACCAGTAGTGGACGCTAGTAGCAGTGTCCCCGGTCGTGTGTATATATAGTCTTTGTGTTTCGTGTAAGTTTTTAGTTTTGTGTGCTAGTGTGTGTGTTACGTAGGGTGTATTAAATGTGCGTCTGTGTGGGTACACCAGTCGCCTAGTCCATTCTTTCGGCCCGAGTGTTGTCCGCGGATATCCGTGACACATTACAACATTGACAACTCAAAACTTGTTGGTTACTCTAATGGTTATGCTACACGCCTACGACATTCCCTTTCCGTAAAACCTTTATCAACATGAACGAACTCCTACATATCTTCCTATTATACTAGAACTATTACCGAATGGAACAACTTTGCTGGTCATATAGTAGAACAGAATTATTTTCCTATTTTGAGACGTTGCTACAATAAGTGACGAATTTTTGAGTGTTCATTTCCTCGGTAATTTTTGCAAATTTACTCAAAGTGCCTGATTATAAACTGTTATATGCTTGGCTCGGAGACTATAGTGTATGTATTCTAATGTTGTGATAACTATACATTGTGCTGTAATTTCGCTGCTGGGGACGCCTTGTCTTCTGAGCTTTTTTCTTTTTGTCCTTTGGTGTTATACAAATTGATGTACTGTCTGCGTTGGTCTTGTTTTTCAGAACCGCAGTATTTATAAATAAATAAAAAAGTATGGTCCTACAATTGAAACATTTGTCATAAATCTGATCTGAGAGAAAATAATTCTAGACTGCGGTGGGGGGGACAACCCCCCCCCTCCCTGATACGTGACGCCGGGGCTGCTTGCTTGGCTGAGGGGACGCTGGAAATTGTAGTTCATTTCTTCTTTTAAGAGATGACCATAGGAGCCGAAGGGAGCGCTCTCTCCTAATGCCCTGTCCCTTATTCTCACCTCCGTTTTTCTCTGTATGCTTATTCATCGAAAATGGTGTTAAAACTAGGCCTTAATACTTACTGAAGTATAGCTGGATTTTTTCCTCTGCTTGGATACCTTCACTCCGCATTCTTATGTCCGCTGTTTCAGTCGATGTGATGCCCGAAAGCTCCGAGGACCCGATGACAGCGATGGTAATCGCTGCACCGGCCTCTCTTCCCGTTCCGAACGAAAAATAACGAAGCCGACAGTGTGTACAAGAAAGCCAGCAAAATTCAAAGGTTATGCACACGCAGTGAGAAAGGTATGTGTCGGTACACATGCGCGCACCGGGCGATTCACCTGAGCAGGTTGAGGTATGACTTGGTTATCTCCACTTGTGTAGATCTCCCGTTGTTCTCTTCCAAGGATATTCCACGCGAAAGAATGTCCGCCCGTCTGTCGTGGTCAATATAATAAAACATTCTGTTGGGAAAGTTGGTTCATCGTAGAAAAGAAATACTTTAAGCGCAATACAACTAAGAAAGGACTAGGACAGAACACAAGACACGAAAGCGCTCTTTCGTGCCTTGTGTTCTGTCCTCGTCCTTTCTTAGTTATTTCGCGTTAAATGTATGCCTTCTCCGCGGTCGATATACTTAAGCTTGCCTGGAATCGATCGACCTACGCTTAGGAGCCTTCTACAGGCATGGCTTAGCTGAAGTCAGTGCCGCGGAAACTGTCGCTCACACTTCATTCTTGCAGAGACACGATATCCAGCAGCGCGGGAAAAATCCAACTGCTAAACGCCTCATGGTCGTCCAAGTGTGCAACTTGAAATGCAAAGTTTTTTTGGTACTGGGCGGTCAACCAAACGACAGAGTTAATACATGTTGCGTAACTACAGCCTCATTCATTTAAGTGAAGCCAAATTGTCTTGTAAAATCATTGCTGTAGCACATATTGCAGTGAGACCTGTTATCCGAGCTCGATCGTGCGGATTCTGCGACGTAAACTATCACCGCCACCGACGTCGCAGTTTCTGTCGTTAACGGAAATTATTACAGACAAAATGATGCAGGTGGTCCCTGAACCGGTTGAGGCTACGACGTCCATCCCGCAGACCTACGCGTCGGGGCTCCCGCAGAACGGCGGCCCAAACTCTTCCAGTGCCAACTCAGTTGGTTTGGCTGACTCGACATAGAGAATGGCTTCTGGCAGATCGATGTGGCTGAAGAGGACAGACAGGAGCCAGCGTTCATCACTACTGACGACCTTTATGAATTCAAAGTTCTCCTCTTCGTCCTCTTTTCCGGGCCAGCAATATTCCAACGCATGATGGACACCGTTCACTCTGGACTGAAACCGCAGGCCTGCCTAGCTAGTGTACCTTGATAGTGTTGTAATTTTAGCTGTCAGCTTCGAGGAACACCTCAACCGGCTGCCGAAGATGCTACGGGCACTCAGTTCTGCGCAGTTGACCATAAAACAGCAGAAAAGATCTTTAGGTTTCCAGGAGCTCCGTTTTCAATGGTCACATAATCAGTGCTGAGGGCGTTCGTCTTGACCCCGACAAGGCTCTTAGTTGCTGTGTAAATTTCTCACGCCTGACCGACAAAAATCCGTTGTATGCTTTTTAGGGCTCTGTGTCTACTACAGATGCTTCGTTAAAGATTTTTCAACAATTTCCGAGCCACTTGCAGTACTTACCAGAGACAATGTTCCTTTTGTACAGAAAAAAGGATCGAGAGGCAGCCTTCAACGAGCTACGCAGGCGGCTCCAGTCTGTCTCGATACTCCTCCACTTTGATGAATGAGCTGCTACTGAAATTCATACCGGGACCAGTAATCCTAATTCCAGCACTCTTCTCGTTCAATGGAAAGACGGTGATGAGAAAGTTATAGCATACGCTAGCCGCCCTCTCTCGAAAGCAAAGGCAAACTACTCACCCACAGAGAAGGAATGCCTTGCGGTTGTCTGGGCGATCAGCAAGCTCCGTACTTTTATGGGCGCGCGTTTCGAGCTGTGAGAGACCACCAATCGATACGCTGGCTAGCCAATCTCAAAGACCCCTCGAGACAGCTTGCGCGGTGGAGACTCCGACTCCAAGAATATATCACACTTGTCTACAACTCCGATCGTAAGCACAACGATGCCGATTGTTTGTCACGTGATCTGTTGATGTTGCCCAGCCCGAAACCGAGGACGACTGCCCGTTTTTCGCGTTTTTTTTTCTGCCGACAACGACTGATGAGGCCCAGCGTCAACGGGTTGACCCCAAGTTACGCCCGCTCATCGATCATTTCCAGAGCCTTGAAGTCGCAGCTCCAAGAGCTTGCGTCGAAGGTTTCTGCTCGTATAGAGCCTCTGCGATCTCAGCAGAACTTCGCACATAACAAAGAAACCTTTCTTCTGGCTGTGCCATCCAAACTCCGTTCAGAAATCTTGCACGCCTGCCACGACGAGCCCTTCGGGCGGCCAAGTGAGTGTCACTCGAACATTTGCACGGACTCCTGCGAAGTGCTATTGGTCGAACACGTTGTCTTCAGTCAAGCACTAGGCGATGGCATGCCGCGACTGCCGGCGGCGAAAGACGGCACCCGGCAAATCGGCATGGCTTCTCCCGACCACACCACCGCTTATAGCACCATTACGAGTGAGCACGGAACTGATGGGCCCGTTCCCAGTGTCGTTTTTGAGGCGCAAACGGGTTGTCGTAGCGACAGACTACTTAGCGCGGTACGCCAAAACATAGTCGCTTCCCCGTGTCACTGCCGCTGAAGTGACGCAGTGTTTGAAGCATCCATAGTCCTGCGTCATGATGCACCATCAGTCGTCATCACCGACCGCGGTACCTCTGTTACAGGTGACTTAATGCGGCATTTCTTTGAGCTTACCCAAATCAGTCGCAGGGCTTACTGACCCAGAACAAACGGACTAAGTGCCTCAACCGAACGCTCGCAGACAGGCTCTCTATGTATGTCGAGGTTGGACATAGGACATGGAACGATTAAGTTCTCCCTTTTGCAACCTTTGCTTACAATACAGCCGAGCAGACAGGACCCGTCTTGCCCCTTTCAGATCGGTATACGGGCGTCGTGTCACTACTATGCTGGAGGCTATGCTACCCACTGGTAACGGTGAAGATTACTCCGATGTGTATGCTGGCGACGACACAATCGTCCAGCAGGCTGAAGAAGCTCGCCATCTCTCCAGGTCTCGAACTTAACACCAGCAAGATCTCAAATCCTGTCGCTACAACCTCCTAAACCGAGACGGCCGGTATCATCCTGGTGATTATATGAGGGTACGGACACCAGTGCGCCGTCGCGGGCTCCTCGAAAACCTACTCCGCCGCTACTTTGGTCCAAAAAAGGCAGCTCGGCGTCTTAGTGACGCTTCCTTTCGGGTGAGTTGGTCTTCCATGATCTTTCCCATTTCTTCCGCTTGATTTCGACTAGGATGCCATTAACACGCGTTTGTTTCCTAACCCCATTTACCCGTTTCCGGTATCTTAATGTTACACCTATCATTTTTCGTTTCATGGCTCGCTGCGTTGTCCTTAACTCAAACTGAACCCTTTTCATTAGGCTCCCCGTTTCTGTCAGAAAGGTGAGTACTGGTAAGATACAAGTGTTGTAGTACCCATTCTTATTTTTCTAGTTATTTCCCTCATGTTCCGGATCAGCTGTCACTGCCTGCCCTAAGTAGACGTAGCCCCTTGCCACATACAGCACCTCGCTGCCAACTGTGAACTGCTGTTTCCTTGCTAGACAGTTGAACATTGCTTTTTTTTTCTGCATGTTAATTTTAGACCCATTGTTCTGCTCTGTCTATCTAACTCATTGATCATCACAACAAAACGGGCGATTTGGTGGCACACATTGAATGGCAAACAGCGCAAAGACGACGACCTGAGAAGAGGAAACACAAGGCGATCACTGAATCAGAACTGAAACTTTATTCGAAGAAAGCCACAAAATATATAGAAAAAGCGGGAAACTTATCAACAAGTAGACAAACAAAAACCGTGGCATCAGGACATGCAACCTCACTATCATG
Organism: Amblyomma americanum; assembly: GCF_052857255.1. NCBI lineage: Eukaryota > Metazoa > Arthropoda > Arachnida > Ixodida > Ixodidae > Amblyomma > Amblyomma americanum. The sequence goes on along the minus strand of NC_135507.1, from coordinate 117,194,550 downwards.
ACTGATGTACTAAACGTATTTAAAAAAGGCTCTAAGTCTGGAGTTCAACACTGAGGTCACGATTGATAGCACGCTATAGTTATTTGAGGTAAGTTTGAAAGTTGATACGGGTCATATCTTTTGGGAATACCTACCAAGGGAGGAAAAATCGTTGTTAAATTATGATCGCATCAATACAAAACAGCTAAAAAGGAATTGTGGTCTCATCCATGTTGTCTGCGTTATCAAAATCTTTTCGTGTTGACAGCGCTTAATATACATGGACAGAAGACAGAAAAGATGGAAGACGACGTCAAAGGCGCTGAACTTCAACTTTATTCTAAAACCACCGAAACACTGCATATATACGCAAAACACATGCGTCAACACGCGGCGAAAATTTTATGCTCTCGTGTAATGAATAGGACAAGTTGTCGGGCTAGCTGGTGCTGATCCATTCTTGTTGACAGCGCTTAAAAAGCACGGACAGTCTTCCATGTTTTCGCTCTTGTGTCCGTGTTTTGTAAGCGCTGTGAACAAGAGTGGATCAGCACCAGCTAGCCCGACAACTTGTCCTAATCGAAATCTTTTGTCCATATTGCAATCAACAGCTTCAATGAAGTAATTATTAGACTGAAATAAGCTGGATACAACGACGATGTTATGTTATTGGGCTGTAATAAGATAGACAAAAGGTTAGCAATTATGCTTTGTTGTCTAGTCCAAAAAATTACAAGGAAATAAAGAAATTTGCCGTTCTGCCGTATGCACACCGTCTGTAAGATAGTCTTAAAAATGTGGCATAAAGATATGACGTAGGCGTTGTTTTCTCTGCACCCAAGAAACTTAAAAGGGTTTGTGATGTTTTGGAAACAAAAGCTGATAACTTATACCTGGGCTACACGGGCACGTTCGAATGACGCCTGTGTCGAATGGCATTCAGACTCGACGGACTTCCGCGGTGCAACACGACACTTTCCAAACGCATTTGAAATTTTCTCAGGTCGTTTGCAGTGTACGATGACGGCGGCGGCGGTGGTCACACTAGTGCGATGACACTGTCACGGTCAACAGAAGCATATATGATTGTAGTGGGACAAGTTTTTGAGGCCAACGACACCGACGAATCCGAACGGCGGACGGGCAGCCTTCATGTCCTCGGCAGGCCGGCGGCTGAGCGAAAACAAGCTGAGGCGACGGTGTGTATATTCGCCCTTATACCTTATCCATATTTTTAGTAAGTGAAAATAACGGGTATATTTCACATGTGCACACTCGAACACTAACCAGCTATAAGCGCTTGCCAAATTAGTTTTAATCGATGGCGACTCCCTTCCCTTCCGCGACGACTAGGCCTAGTGAGTCCGCAGGGTTACGTCTGTGAATTCGGCAGTTGTGAAGAACGAATTCACAAGTTTTAGTGAATGCAAATGATCAAGGAGTGTAGTTTTGACAACAGCGACCAGAAATCAACTATTGCTCACATCGCAGGGCGCGCATACGATGAACGGGAAGCGCCGGTGTGACCCAGACTGCCGAGCACTGCTGTACGGCCAGCTGCAGTCGTCGCTGTTGCTATTCTGTGGATAACAAGTTCTGCTGTTTGTTCATTGGTAAATGTTCATTGGTGTACTATTACCTTCAAACACTTACGTAGACAGAACACGAGCTATTTGCTAAGCAAAGAGCAGGAAAAAGCGAGCAGCGGGTATCAAAATGAGCAGGCACAGAGCCGAAAGCAGTCGCGCAGCTGTGGGCGGGGCGAAACGATGGCGGCGGAAATGCCTATTGGTCGGTTCGGCCTGTGTTCGCGTTTCGAAGGCATTCCAAAATGTGGAATGTCTCCGCGGAGCTCCGTCGACTCGAATGGCATCTGCACCGAATGCCGTCGAAAAATTTCGTGTAGCAGCGTAAGTTCGGCAGTCGAGCCGAATGACATTCGGTTGGAAGGCATTCGAAGCGCCCTTGTAGAACGAGTATTAAAGAATCTGAAATAAACTGTGGAGTTAAGCACGAAACAAAGTATGTGCCATGCGTAGAAGTAGTCGTTTGTAAAATCCCAATGTCATGCGGACAAGCGTACATCGAGCAGACTAGGTGATGAATTAATACACGTTTGAAACAGCATGTAAATAATTTGGACGCTAACAAACCTACTAACCTCGTTGACCATGTCCGTGACTGCAAGTCTTTTTTCTTTCCATGCACAATTGTGATATCCTGTACTAACACCCGCCCCTTTTAACGCATGAGATTAAGGAATCCTACCACATCAGGAAAAAAACAAGGTTGTGCGTTAGTAAGCCATCCATTTTATTACATGATAGTAAGGTTGCATGCCTTGATGGCACGTACCAACACGGGTTTTTGTTTGTCTACTTGTTGATAGGTTGGCCATTTTTTCAATATATTGTGTTTCTTTCTCCGAATTAACTTTCAGTTGCGTGCCAGCGCACGTCCTTTGTATCTTCTGCTCACCACCGCGTACTGAGATGTATGTTTAGTTTAGTTTAGGGGGTTTAACGTCCCAAAGAGACTCAGGCTATGAGAGATGCCGTAGTGAAGGGCTCCGGGAATTTCGCCTCCATCGAAATTCGACCGCCGCGGCCGGGATAGAACCCGTGAAATGTATGCTGGATTTGGAAAGACGCCGTGCCATGGTATTTACTGTAAGTAGATTTTTGGCCTGTTCGGTACCTGTTTCTTTCTGTCCGAATTGGTGACTGCCTTGACCATTTTTTTGCTCCCGTGGTTTCGAGATTACCTTATGTACTATTCGTGTCTAAATATTGTCTGGTGTACTAATAAATTCTCTTTGTGGCTCCGGTCTTCGCCTTTGCGCTGTTTGCCTTTCAAATCATTGATCATGCTTTGCAGGTTATCTCCTGAGTGGCTCATCAAGGCAATGCCATCAGCTAATCGCAGACTATTTAGGTATTCCCCATTAACATCTCCAACTGTTCCCAGTTCAGGCCTCGGAATACCTCCTGTAAGCAGGAGGTGAATAGCATTGGCGAGATCGTGTCGCCGTGCGTGACGACTTTCCTTATTGGAATTTTACTACTGACTTTATGGAGGACTATTGGCAGCTATGCAGTTGCTATGTATATCTTCCAGAATTTTGACATCAGGTTCATCTACACTCTGAACGTAAAAGCGCAAAAACACAAGGACACAGACTAAGGCAGACAACACGAGCGCTTCCTTCCAACTGATTTTATTTCATGCAAGAAGCGAAATTTATACTCTTGATAAGTGTCTGCACATGCTTACAGGGCAATTACCGCAGAGTTATGACTGATACCAGTTATCATGTAACACACATGAAAGATGTCAGATGTGCCATCTCTTTTTGTGACAGCAGAATTAATGGAGCACTTATGCAATCATCCCCAGCTCGCGCTATCTCCAAAGCTTCAACAATTTCTCGGGTAATTTGGCATTTGTGCACTTGTGTTTTTGCGCTTTTACGTTCAGAATGGAAAACCAACTCGCCCAAATGCAGCCATTATTCATCTACACCCTGATTCCGCAATACCAGAATGACCACTTATGTTTCCACTTACTAAAATTCTTTCAATCAATCAATCAATCAATCAATCAATCAATCAATCAATCAATCAATCAATCAATCAATCAATCGGTCGATCAATCAATCATTCAATGAGCATTTATTTCACCAACAAAGTGTACAGATGGTGAAAAACGGCGGCGGAGAAAAAGGTGCAAGTTTCACGGCTTCACAAGAGCTCCTCCATTCCTCGAGCAGTGACAGGCTATAGTACATGTACAAAACATAAAAGAAAAAGCATGTAATCGATGCTGATAAAGGGTTATAAAGACGGGTAATACCACTCAGATATGTAATTTATGATAACATATGTTGTAACAGAAAACTGTGTCGAAATAGCACATGGTTATCAAAGATGTAAATCTTGGAAGGCAGATGCATGTAGTACACAAAAGACACAGAAAAACACGACTGCAATTATAATTGATTATTTCATTCATTTTTGTCAAGTGAAATGTTATGCATATTAACTAAGAGAATAATTCTGTTAGGCATCGATTATTTAGTGTCAATACATCAATACCCAGTTGATCACAGTAGATGATTAGTTTAGGTAGAGTACAACTTGCCCGCTGCCGACCGTACTCGGTGCGTGAAAATGGTGTTTGCCATGGGGTTTGGTGTCTATATGGGTGCATGTAGTGGGTGTGTTCGAGGTTGGCATTTTGTAAAAATGAGTCCAGTTCTCCATGGATTGCACTTTTATAGAATCTTAGTAGTTTGTTATTATGCACGTCTGCCACTTTAAGTATTTTAAGTGTCGGAAAAAATTCTTCCGTATGTTCAAGAAAATGTGCATTTGTACCGCTCGTACTGCTTTCTTTTGTAAAATAATCAATTTATCCACGTTTTGGCATGCCGTATTTCCTTAAACAGACACACAGAAACAGAGATCAGAATGGAAAAGAGAATAGAATATGAGGTTTTTTATGGCGACAGCAAGTGAATGCCTGGTTATGTTAAACAGGCCAACTGATTTGCGAATCAGTTGTAATCACTAAAGGCAATATATAGGGGTTGGCTATACTCTGCGCCTTTCTCTATCACTTGATTGGTAATGCGAATATGGCCTTTTGTGGAACATCCTTTACGCAAGAATACCTGATCATTTGGTTGTTTGAAGCCTGAGATGGCTCAGATTCGACTAGCGATTAGATTAGTAAACACCTTGTAGGCAACGGTCTGTAATTTTTCATGTCATTGGCGTCTCCTTCCTTACGGATTAAGATAACGTCTGCGTTCGGCGCTTCTCGTACGCTCGAGGTCATAAGTCATTGTGTACACAGAGTGGCTAGTTTTCCTAGCAGAATCTCTCGTCCGTCCTTCAGCAGCGCAAAATGACAACGGACAATTAGAAGAAGGACGAAGTGAACAGAAGCGCAGAATTAACAACTTTATTCGAGAAGAGACGAGGACATGCTATTCATAGAGTTTCTATATCCATGAACTGTGACGCATAAAGCTAGGCAAGAATCAATTTGATTTCGAAACATGTAAGGAGATATAAGAAAACGCCATAAAAGAGAAACCCGTGTCACAAGTAGGACAAAAATTTGGGCGGCAACGCAACAAGGAGACATTAGGAAGGAAAATTTGAAAAGCTGCTCTTTTTTTCACGATACAAGAAGAAAAAAAACAGATTGTTGAGGTGAACGGCCGACAAGAACGCGGCAAAAAACCCACGGCGACAAGAATGAAAGACGTGACCTTGATATCTAAAAAAAAGATAAAATAGATAAAAGGCCAACATGCTGGGCTGACAAAAGCTAGAAGGCACTATGAAGTAAAAGCCAAGAGAACCACTGATGAAGGGCAAAAAACATGAATATGGCAAACGTTGTAAAAGACACCAAAAGGCTAGGTTGCTATAGTAAAATTTGGAATCGCGTGGCAGATACACGTTTTTTTCTGACTGTAAAAGCGTAGGTATGCTTATGCACACCTTAAATTCCACAGTTGTACGCAAGCCGGTGACCCTGGATGGAGGGGATTCGGGGGGAGATCAGCCGCTTCGAAACCTAATGGAACGAAAGGAAATATGTAGGTTTGGGAGGACATGCATAACCATTAGCATAAAACGTTTAGTGTATAACATATAAGGAAAACATTACGTTTGCCTTATTTTCTTTATGTTTGCATGTGCAACAGCTGTTTGTTGCCGGTACTCAGGTATGGGGCAGAAACGTTGAGGATAACGAAAACTGTTCAGCTTAAGTTAACGACAACGCAGCGAGCTATGGAAAGTGAAGTGATGGTGCAATGTTAAGAGACCGGAAGCGGGCAGAGTGGGTGAGGTAACAAACGCGGGTATGGCATCCTAGTCGAAATCAAGAGGAAGAAATGGTCTTGGGCAGGGCATGTAATGCAAAGGCAATATAACCGCTGGTCGTTAAGGGTAACGGATTGGATTCCAAGAGAAGGCAAGCGTAGCAGGGGGCGGCAGAAAGTTAGGTGGACGGATGAGATGAAGTTTGCGGGGAGGCGGTGGCCGCAGCTCGCAAAAGACAGGATCAATTGGAGGTACACGTTAGAGGCATCTGCCCTGCAGTGGGTGTAGTCACGCTGTTGACGATAATGACTTGAGCATTACTCTCAGAGTATAAAGGATCAGTTTGTTGGCTCAGGACCCCTTACAAGTCGTCAACACAGAAAAACCACTTACATAACTCGCCCTAGGAAAGATTGTCTCGTGCACGCTAAATTTGTTCGCATTCACTGGAGTTACAACATTTGTCCATAAAGTTTCGAGACTGATTTCGTTTGTTCTCTAGAAATGATTCCACAAAACAAATGCTGGTGCATATGTGTAGCGCCATATTTTCAGGCTAACCTCAGGTATTTTTGTTACCTGCTGTGGTGGCCGCTACATAGCACTACATGTAGAAAAATACGTTGCCACTAGACGTCCACGCGTTCTACTGTGAGTGAATGTGGAGAGATGGACGTCCACCTTCAACGGCGTGTAAACATAAAATTCTGTGTGAAGCATGGCAAGACAGCCACACAGAAGTATGAGCTCCTTCGTGACGCTTACGACAACGGTATACATTATCGCGGGCGCGAGTTTTCGAGTGGCACAAGAGGTTTGTTTAGGGGAGAACGTGGGTGGAAGATGGCACAAGTCAGGGGCGCCCTTCAACATCACGGAATGAAAACAACGTGACTCGGATCAGGGAATCGTACAGCAAGACCGCACCATTACAGTCCGCATGCTATCAGATGCTCTCGACACTAGTAAAACAATATGCCATCAAATTTTGCGTGAAAACTTGGGGAAACGAAAGGTGACTGCCAGACTTGTGCCGCACTCCCTCATACAGGACCAGAAGGACACGCGGGCATTAGTGAGCGCTGATTTCTTCTCCGAGGCAGAGAAAGATGCTGCATTCGTCGACAGCACCATTGCTGAAGACGACACATGGGGTTTTCAATACGATCCTCAAACAAAGAGGCGGAGCGCTGGATGGCGGCCCGCAAGCTCTCCTCGAGAAAGGTGCGGTGGCAGTTCACCCGCCGCGGTGGCTCAGTGGTTAGGGCGCTCGACTACTGATCCGGAGTTCCCGGGTTCGAACCCGACCGCGGCGGCTGCGTCTTTATGGAGGAAAAACGCTAAGGCGCCCGTGTGCTGTGCGATGTCAGTGCACGTTAAAGATCCCCAGGTGGTCGAAATTATTCCGGAGCCCTCCACTACGGCATTTCCTTCTTCCTTTCTTCTTTCACTCCCTCCTTTATCCCTTCCCTTACGGCGCGGTTCAGGTGTCCAACGATATATCAGACATATACTGCGCCATTTCCTTTGCCCCAGAACCATTTAAAAAAAAAAGACCAAAAGAAAGACGATGCAGACAGTTTGTTTCGAAGCCAGAGGTTACATACACCACGAGTTCGTCCCACAAGGGCAGACCGTGAATAAGCAGTTTTAAATCCGCGTGGTCCAACACATGCATGTTGCACTGCGACGCCATGGCCCTGACTTATGGGCATCTTGACAATGGAGCCCTCTCCAGGATAACGCAAGGCCGCACACGGTTCTCAGCGTGACAAAATTTCTAGCTAAGTACCGCATTCTAGCCAAGTACCGCATTACTGTACTTCCCCATCCACCATAACCACCTGACCTCTCCCCATGCAACTTTTTTTCTGTTTTTTTCGTGTGAAGAGAGCCCTAAAAGGCCACTGGATGGGGACCGTGGAGGCCATTGAAGATGCCATGATAAAGGAGCGAGCTGACAGCCCTGACAAAAGAAGCGTTTCCAACTGTTTCCAAGACCTCAAGAAGCGTTAGAAGCGGTCTATAGACTGCAAGGAGACTATTTCGAAGGGGTTCTGCACAGATGATTGGTAGACGTATTTTTTTCAAAGACTCAGTTTTGAAACTTTGCGGACAAAGGTTGTTTCCGCTTGTGCCATAGTCGGTCGCACACAGAACACGTATGGCCAAATGGATCACCCGGGAAATCCCACTTGAAGATGTTTGTTGCGGCGACGTGCTGCTGCTGTCGTTCCTTCGCTTTCCGCTTCCGTTCAGCTGACTTAGCCAAGAAGTCTCCTTTCAGTAGAAGTGCTTCCTTCTCTTCCCGGCTTCCCGGAAGTCTTCGGCCTTCGTGTCCGCTTGTGGGTAAGGTCATATTCTGACACATTCTTGTGAAGCAGCGCGAACTACGACAGACAAGGACAAGGAGGAACGCGGGACGAGCGCTGACATTTAATTTTTTAATAGCAACACCTGGTGCTTAAAAGGAAAAACGAAGTAAATCACGTTACACTAAAAGCGAGAAAACAGCAGAGAGAGATGCACGCGACGCTCAAAGACCGCCAGGAAACTCTCCCTCTATCAACGAGACTAACTGACGGTTTGCTGACGCAATTTTATTCGTTTGCATTATAGAACACCGCCATCCATTTCCGCGAGGTTCGATCCTCGTGTGTGTAAAGTAGTTCAGAAGAGTGGCGGATCGGGTCAGTTGGTGCACGTTTTTCCTTCATTTTCCTTCTTTTTCTGTGTTCTTTTAGCGCTTGCGAAAAATGAGAAATGTGTAAAGTAGCTTGGTGCGACGCCAGACGGCTTATCATTTTTTCTTTTTCTTTTTCATCATTTCACAATTTTTACAATGGATTACCAGATATGAGATGTCCTTGCTATTCTCTTGATTGTTGTTGCGTTCCTGCAGACGCTTATTTCGGAAACGTCCCGTCTTCCCGATATATTAGGCTCCACAGTAGAGAGGAATCAGGTACAAAATTTCTGCGCGACAAGCGACGAAACTGTCTCTATGCGTGGTGACACGCCCTTTTCTTTTTTCCGACGGTTAACTCTTCCTTCGGATTGCCGGGCATAACGGTTTTATCTTAATGGCAGCTGATATAGCTACACTTACTCGGTGCCTATTTTGGACGTTTTTTAGCCCATGGGTGACGCGATACAAGTATGGAAGAACCGCAACTTTTTTATGTAGGTTATCGTGAGTTTACTGAGTGCCCTGCTCTTTTACGCAGTTGAGCAAACGAGAGCAGACCACTGTTATTGTGGGCCGCCGAGGCGGCTGAGTGGTTATGGCGGTAGCTGCTGGCCCGAAAGACGGGGGTTCGGTCCCGGCAGCGGCGGTTGAATTACGATGGAGGCGAAATTCTAGATGCCCGTGTACTGTGCGATGTCAGAGCACGTTTAAGAACCCCAGGTGGTCGAAATTTCAGGAGCCCTTCACTACGGCGTCTCTCATAGCCAGAGTCGCTTCGGCACTTTAAACCCCCATAAACCAAACCAATGTTAGTGTATGAACTGGGTACTCGGCAAGCCTAATTCTCGACAGTTCCATTCTATTCAAATCCTTTACTTTACCATATACATGGAAGGAGTTCCTGGGCAAAAAGCTGCTCGAGGAAGCTTGACTGGGCCCAAGAGGCCACAACAAGGTAGGGCAAGGTGAAGTTCAGTCAATGTACACTGCAGATACAGGAGAGGCACCACTTGAAATTTTAATATGTGGCGTGAAATTTCAATATCAAGTTATACATGTCGAAAAATCAGTATAGGACAACATATTGAATACATGCAAACGAGAAAAAAAGGAAAAATAGTTTATACATGATTTAAAAGGAACAGTATTATCAAACACAACAAAATCAATATCTTAAGTAGTAACATGCAAGGGAGTGTTTAAGTGTTGATCTCATATTATATTGCCACCTAGTGTTGCCAGGTGGCGCAAGCTGTCCGCGAAGACGATGAGGTTGCGATCGTGCTATCGTGGATCGGCCGCCATTACCATCTCCTCTTGCCGACTCCAGCTGTTGAAGCGTCTCTCCGTGAGAACTCCGTGACAATTTGGTGGAGCCTGCTGGGTACGAGTATCCCATGCAAGAAACCCCTCCAGGGAGCCGTGCCGCCAGCCCTGCGCCGATTGACACCCCGGTACACCGCTTCAGCCGGAGGCTGCAGGGACTTTCACCGGAGCTTGGACCACTCGCGACAGTCATGATGCCAGCCACCGGTATTCTCACGCAAGCTGCCGGTGCTACACCTGCCCACTATACCTTGCAGACCCCGCGGGTTCCCAAGGCCTTCCACGGGGACCTTTTCGAAGACGTGGAGGACTGGTTCCTTCACTTCGAGCGTGTGGCTGCTTATAACCAGTGGGACGACGCCGCGAAACTAAGAAACGTCTACTTTAGCCTAGAGGATGGCGCCCGCACGTGGTTTGAGAACCGTGAGGAAGTTCTAACTTCCTGGCGAGAGTTTCGCCGTCGCCTGCTGGAGGCCTACACCAGCGCGGATCGCCGCGAAAGAGCGGAGCGGGCAATCCAGTCCCGCGTCCAGCTACCGAACGAAAGCGTACAAATGTACGTCGAGGACATGACGCGGCTCTTCAGGAGAGCTGATCCTGCCATGCCTGAAGAGAAGAAACTTCGGCACTTAATGAGAGGCGTCAAAGAGCAGCTGTTCGCAGGCCTCGTGCGCAGCCCACCATCTACAGTTGCTGCATTTCTTTCGGAAGCCACAACGATGGAGAAGGTCCTGCAACAGCGTTGCGCCAGTTACGACCGGCCCGTGCATGCTGCTGCAGTCACATCATCGTTTGCTACCATCGGACAGCATCCTGATGATTTGCGGGAACTCATTCGCACAATCGTGCGTGAGGAGCTTCACAAATTTTGTAGCCCGTCGCAGCCTGTGCTCGGTTCCATCTCCGCTCTTGTACGAGAGGAGGTGCAACAGGCGTTCCGGGGCCCTGTTCCTGTGGTCGACGTACCACCTCTGCCTGGGGACTACCACCGTCCGACGTACGCCGAAGTTGCAAGGCGTCCGGCTCCCGCTTCGCCGCCACCAATTCACGCCACGCCTCAAGCCCCGCGGCCCTCTGTGCAACCGGTGCAGTACTTCGAGGATCGTCGAGCACCCCTCCGAAAGGCCGACGTTTGGCGTACACCTAACCGACGACCGCTCTGTTTTCACTGCGGAGAGCCAGGTCATCTTTATCGAAATTGTTATTACCGACGCATCGGCATCCAAGGCTTCCGCACCGACTCACCGAGACCCCGTCAAGGTGAACGACCCCCTGAAATTGAAGAATTCCTTGCGGACCAGCGCAATCCATCCCGAGCGCAGCGGCAGTCGCGCTCACCCTCACCGAGGCGCTCTTCCCCGACACCTCCCGGCTTCTCGCGAGCGGCACCGGGCCGATCGCCAAGTCCTCGTCGGGAAAACTGAAACCCGCGACCTTCGGGGGCGAGGTCGCTGGGGGGCGCTGTGCTGAAGACCTCCCGTCGTCGCCGCTACAATCCGACAAAAACCCGCCGACGCCATCACCAGAGTTAAAAAACCGCGTTTCTTTAGAAATACCCGTTCTTATCGATGGTCGCAGAGTAAGCGCATTAGTTGATACCGGGGCCGATTATTCGATCTTAAGTGGACAACTGGCGACCATTCTGAAAAAAGTGATTACCCCTTGGCCTGGCGCGCACCTTCGAACTGCCGGCGGTCATCTGGTTACGCCCAAGGGTATGTGCACTGCTCGCGTTCAGATCAGCAAGTCCACGTTCGTCGTCAGCTGCATCGTCCTGGGCGAGTGTTCTCGGGACCTAATCCTCGGCATCGACTTTCTGCGGGAGTATGGAGCAATTATCGATCTGCGCAACCGAATCGTCATGTTTTCCACAGAGCAAGCCGCCGAACTCGACAACTCCTGCCAACGCAGTGCCGCACTTCGCGTTTTCGCCGACAGCGTCACACTTCCGCCCCGTAGCAGTGTTTTGATTGAAGTCGCCTGTGCTGAGTTGCACGACGCTGAAGCAGTCGCCGAGGCTAATCATTCGCTCCTCCTGACTCAAGGCATCTGCGCCGCTCGAAGCTTACTAACAATTCGCGCTGGCCGGTCTGCGATCCTTGTTACAAATTTTTCTCCAGAGCACCGGCACCTTTTCTCTGGAACTGCGATCGCTACCGCTGAAGCGGTTGTGGATGTTCCGGTCTGCTTTGCGTTCGCGGCAGCGGCCCCTGACGACCAATCATCGCGCGCCACTGACGACCAATCTGTTCCGAATGTCGACATCAACTGCAACCTCCCCGAAGGAAAGCGCCTGGCCTTAGAGCACTTGCTATTGGAGTATAAACAGTGTTTCGCTTCTTCGTCGAAAGTTCGTCAAACGCCCCTAACGCAACACCGGATCATTACGTATGACGACGCTCGCCCTATCCGCCAGCAGCCTTATCGTGTTTCCGCCAAAGAACGGGAAGTAATCCAAAAGCAAGTTCAGGAGATGATTGACGACGGTGTAGTTCAACCTTCCCAAAGCCCGTGGTCTTCGCCTGTTGTCCTTGTTAAAAAGAAGGATGGAACACTTCGATTCTGCGTGGAATACTGTAAATTAAACAATGTGACTAAAAAGGACGTCTACCCATTGCCCCGCATTGATGACTCCCTGGACAGATTACGGCGTGCTAAGTACTTTTCATCCATTGACCTGAAGAGCGGTTATTGGCAAATTGAAGTGGACGAACGGGACCGCGAAAAAACTGCCTTCGTTACACCAGATGGCCTCTATGAATTCAAAGTGCTGCCTTTTGGCTTGTGCTCTGCGCCAGCGACGTTTCAACGGATGATGGACACTGTCCTCACCGGCCTCAAGTGGCAAAGTTGTCTTGTATACCTGGACGACGTTGTCGTTTTTTTCAGAAACTTTTGAACAGCATCTCGTGCGCCTGCGAACTGTCCTCAGAGCCCTCCATTCCGCTGACCTTACGCTGAAGCCCCAGAAGTGCCACTTCGGTTACACAGAGCTCAGGTTCCTCGGTCACGTTGTGAGCGCCGACGGAGTTCGACCCGACCCCGACAAGACAGCCGCCGTCGCCAATTTTCCTACTCCGACTGACAAGAAAGCTGTCCAGCGTTTTCTGGGTCTCTGTGCATATTACCGACGGTTTATTGCGGACTTCGCAAAGATTGCAGAGCCGTTGACGCGCCTCACCAGGAGCAACACCTCCTTCGTTTGGACAATAGACCAAGAGACGGCTTTCTCTTCGCTCCGCCAACGCCTTCAGACATCTCCCGTTCTTGCACACTTCGACGAAGAGGCCGACACCGAGATCCACACCGACGCCAGCAATATCGGTCTTGGAGCTGTCCTTGTCCAACACCAAGAGGGCATTGAGAGAGTTATAGCCTATGCTAGCCGTACTCTCTCCCGCGCCGAACGCAATTACTCTACGTCAGAGAAGGAATGCCTTGCTGTCGTATGGGCCACCATGAAATTTCGCCCTTACCTTTACGGCCGCGCATTCAAAGTCGTAACCGACCACCACTGCCTATGCTGGCTGGCTAATTTGCGAGACCCGTCTGGACGATTGGCCCGCTGGAGTTTACGGCTCCAAGAATTCGACATTACCATCGTATATAAGTCGGGCCGTAAACACGAAGACGCCGACACGCTGTCGCGTGCACCACTCGACTCTTCCGGTCCCGAAATCGACGATGACAGCGGTTTCCTCGGTATACTTAATGCATCGGACATAATAGCCCGGCAGCGGGCTGACACGGACCTCCGACCGCTGATTGACAACCTTGAAGGTCACGCCATGCCTCTACCACGACACTTCGCTCGACGTCTCGGCTCTTTCTGTTTGCGCGAAGGTATCTTATACAAGAAGAACTCGAGAGGCCAAGAAAGAGCTTACCTTCTGGTACTTCCGGCCGATCTTCGCGCCGACATTTTATTGGCATGCCACGACGAGCCCACTTCAGGCCATCTGGGTTTTTCCCGGACGCTCGCCAGGATACGCAACATGTACTACTGGCCCGGACTCTCGGACGATGTCCAAAGGTACGTAAAAAGCTGCCGTGAATGCCAGCGCCGGAAGACGCCACCGCTTAAGCCGGCGGGTTTTCTCAAGCCCGTTACTACACCCCGCTCTCCGTTCGATCAAATAGGAATGGACCTTCTCGGTCCTTTTCCGTTGTCACTCTCAGGAAACAAGTGGATCATAGTCGCTACTGACTATTTGACTCGCTACGCCGAGACCAAGGCGATACCCTGTGCCACAGCTTCAGAGGTCGCCGACTTTTTCATGCAAAACATCGTCTTGCGGCACGGAGCCCCTTCGTGCGTTATTACCGACAGAGGCACAGCGTTTACAGCGCAGCTAATCGACCATATATTTACGTTGAGCTGCACTAGCCATCGCAAGACCACAGCTTATCATCCGCAGAGCAATGGGCTAACCGAACGCTTAAACAAGACCATTGCGGACATGCTGTCAATGTACGTAGACGTTCAGCACAAAACTTGGGATGAGGTGCTACCGTACGTCACATTTGCGTACAACACGGCCCTCCAGGAGACTACACGCTTTACTCCCTTTCGTCTTGTATATGGACGTGAAGTCCAGAGCATGCTTGACGCGATGCTACCATGCCTCGATGACGACCAACTCGCACCCGATGTTCATGAAATTGCCCAACGCGCTGAAGAAGCCCGTCAGCTTGCCCGCGTACACATCGGCCAGCAGCAGGGCACTGATGCGCGCCGTTACAACCTTCGACACCGACAGGTCGACTACAATCCCGGTGAACAAGTTTGGGTGTGGACACCTGTCCGCCGCCAGGGCTTGTCCGAGAAACTACTCTGCCGGTACTTTGGCCCCTATAAAGTGCTACGGCGTATCAGTGATGTTACCTATGAAGTGGTTCCCGACGGTGCCGCGCAACCGAGACGTCGACAGCCCAACAGCTCTGACATTGTGCACGTTGTGCGGCTTAAGCCGTACTATGCCCGATAACGGCTTAGCGGCCCTCCGTTGTGACTCTGTGTGTGTTCCGTTTTCCTGCGATGCCCTTCTTTTTCGGAGGGGGGAATAATGCCACCTAGTGTTGCCAGGTGGCGCAAGCTGTCCGCGAAGACGATGAGGTTGCGATCGTGCTATCGTGGATCGGCCGCCATTACCATCTCCTCTTGCCGACTCCAGCTGTTGAAGCGTCTCTCCGTGAGAACTCCGTGACAATATTAAGGAATTGCTGCCTCAACTAGTTTATCGTAGGTTTTGTATGAAATATCTATGTGTGTAGAACTGAAGAGAGATTATGTTCTGGTGACTGATGTTTATAATTACTACGAAAGCGCGGAATGTACCAGTTATTAGTGCTTCTGGTAGAAACGATATGTTCGTGACGCTGTAGTGATGTGGTTGAAATGAAAGTCATAAAATGGGCTATTTGAAGAATAAAACGTGCTTAAAATCCTGAAGTCGTACAAAGATGTCACGGGAATGTATAGGTTACAAACATGTGGCCAGTGTGCGAGAAGTGTGGGTGACTTCCGATGCAGCGGATAATTCCTGTCAGGATTCTAAGAAATTTATGCTTGCTTGTAACTTTAGTGCTTCCCCAGACCAGACTGCAATAATTGATGTGGGACGCAAATGACGCGTGATAGAGCTGGATTTTTATTTGCGTCGGGAGGAACGTTGGGCATCGTGAGATCGCCCCAGCTGTTGTGGAATATTTTTTTGTGCATATGCTCTCAACATGAAAGTCTCAGTTCAAGTCAATATTAAACATGACTCCAAGTATTTTATGCGATTCTACGATTTCAATATTCTGGGCTTCTTAAGTTATTGAATGATTAACCTGAAATGTTTTATTTTTGCTCTGAAAACAATAATTTGGTTTTAGATGGACTAAGTTTCAAACCGTTGGATTGTGTCCACAAGGATAACTTTAAAAGAACGTTCTCACATTATTTTATTAACATACCTGAATCTGGCCCCGGCATCAGTATCGAACAATCGTCGGCGTATATGATAAACTTCACTGTTTTGTCAAAGAGGACAATATTATTGATAAAAACATTAAACAAAAGAGGCCCTAAGATGCTTCCTTGTTAAACACCGTTATTATTGGGTAAAAAGCTTGATTGGTGGTTTCCCAAGCAGACCATTTGTGTTCTCTTGTTACATACGATTTAATTAATTCTAGAGGTGTTCCAAGAACTCCATAAAAGGACAGTTTAGTTATGACAATGATATTGCTTAAACAAGCGAACCCTTTCGTGAAATCCACAAAAAAGGCCTAAAGTAAAGCAGTTCTGAGCATTGTTATCTATTACAAATTGTTTAATTGCTATGAGAGCAGTTTCGGTTGACCTTCCGGTTCTGAAGCCGTGTAGGTCATCGCTGAAGACATTTCTAACTGAAAAATATTTCATGAGACGAGAAAATACAATTTTTTCTTATCCCTTCGAGAATATTGGACTGATGCTTATTGGTCTGTAATTAGTGACAGTATTTTTCTCACCACATATGCAGTGGACAGAAGCTCTGGAACGCTTCATTTCACCTATAAATACGCCAGTTTCAAAAATCAGGTTATAAATTTGCACTAGCACGGGAAGAATTAAATTTAAGGCATGCTTTGTCGGCTTAATTTGTAGATTATGGCCATCCAATGCACACTAATATTTAGATTACTAAACGTTTTGTGCACTTTTGTTTCGTCTTTTGGTTCCATAAAACTTTTTGTGGGGCTGCAGACTACATCTTGTTCTGATTGTTGTTCTTGCGGCAAGGGCTGTATTGTTGTAGCTATGGTGACAAAATGTCGGTTGAAATAATCAGCAAGCGACTTGCCTGTGAGTTCGTGGCCGTCCACAATAATCTTATCAGGGTGAACATCTGAGCGTTTGTGGCCCAAGACTTTGTTTAGTACTTTCCAGGCTACGTTCCGCTGTTTGCTAGATGCATTGGCAAGCAACTGGTGATAATATGCAAGCTTAGCTCGTTTTAGTTCAGAATTAAGTTTGTTAGGCGTATTTTTAAATTCTTCAAGTGACGCTGGTGTGCGTGTGCACAAAAACTAATGGTGCAAATGGTTTTTATGCTTTATAATTTTGGCGTGCCATTGCTTATCCACGGCTTTCTGATTTTCTTCGGTGCCTAAGCTGTTTTGAAGAGAAAGTGCTGAGTGTAGACACGTGTAAAAGTTTTGATAAAAGACCTAATTTCTGATTCTAATACGCCTGTCGAAATTACTTAGGAGGAAGAACAGCGCCGGTTGCCAGAAGAATTTTAGCAAACGCGCAACATAGCTCAATACAGAGAACAAAACAATTGCTATGGGTGCCCGGACACCAAGGAATAGAAAGGAACGAGGCTGCTCACACAGCCGTCCGAGCGTCTCTCCCTCGGAGTTCCACTGAATTCCCAGATTGTCGGGACTCCTGTACCGAATCCGCATACCGCATATGCGGACATTACAGCATATCTGCGCCTCAGTAGGCAGACGTTCCCAGAGCCCGCTAAGGGCCTGGATAGAATTGAGTAACGACACCTCAGAAGGCTGCAAACGGGGTCCTTTCTAAGCCCTGCGATTTTAAAACGCATTCACCCCACTTTTTCGGGGTGCTGTAGATTTTGTGAGATGTGGGCAGACGCATATCATATGGTATGGGCCAGCCAGAAAATCCGCAAATAAAGAGAATAAATCAGCCAACGAGAGAGGGCTAGGAGGCAACGTTGTCCGGCTGCTTGTACCTGGAGTCCCAGAGGGCTCTGGTTCAAAGAGCGCGGACACCGGCTATCGGCAATGGTGTCCCGGAATGAGGGCTACCACCCAGGCAAGGGAGCAGTGAAACCCTCCACTCTCCTCTATAGCCCACCCAAGTGTATCCAATAAAGTTTTACCACCACCACCATATGATTAATCTGCACTTTCCCTTTCAAATATAAAAGACCAGTCTAAAGCACTTATTTCATTAGGCAATGATCCTAGGGCATCAATCACTTGTTAAGCACTGAAAGGAAAAGCGGTCTTGGAATATACATTTTTTTTTCTTGTTTGTGATTCTAGAATAAAGCATAAATACAGGACAATGGCCACTTACATCGGATGCGGTTGTACCAGCATGGTCAACAGTCGTATCGGTATTTGTGATAATAAGGTCACCCCAATGCAGATGAACTCGACAGCGTGACACGACTGCGTGTAGAAACTGTCTGTAAAACCAGTTCAGAAATCGAAGCCTAGAAAAAGTAGCCTAGTTGTGAAATCGAAAGATATATTACTCTGCTCTAAAGTATAAATATAAAGTCCCCAGAACATATGACTTGGAGTCACTTTTCAGAGACGTATTCTAAAAACTATTAAAAAAAAGAGAAATCATAATGTACTGCCGCTGGGTGGGCGGTATGCAACTGATAAAACTTCATCGTTGGAGCCCAGCGCTAGCATTTCGTAGTCCGCATTAACTTTGCTAAACTCTGGCACAAGGTCACTCTTTTTGGAAGCTTCTGTATACACGGCGATGCCACCTTTTCGGCGAGGGCGGTTCAGAAAAAAACCTTTGCAACCGTTAAGTGCAAGAGGGTTACAGCGTTCGTAGTGCCAGGTTTCAGTGAACATTATGGTACCTATGTTAAAGGAAAACTGGCTTAGAAGAATTCTAATGGTATCGTTTTCATTAATTGCTGAGCGGGAATTCAAATGTAGAAGTGAAGCGCTCGGTAAAGAAACAGGTCTAATAGATTTTGGTAGAGCGTAAGTTGCATACTCCATTCTCTGTGTCTAAGCGGTTGCTTCCGAGCTAGTTCCTTCTGAGCTTGTTATCTTTGAAAGGTCAAGCTCTTTTGATATGTGTATAATCTTTGAGTTTTTTGTCTTCTTTGCAAAGATTTTGCAGTTAAACGACCAGACCGACTTCCATTTGTGCTCAGTTTTCTTTTTGATGGCCGCACCAAGCAGTGTTTCGAGTGCCTGCTGCGGTTGAAGCCAACGCCGCCAGGTGATGATCTGGTTACGCCGCTTGTGCTGGTCCGTAAGATAAGTCACCGCGGCCGGTATGTGCCATGGGGGCATTCCTGTGGTTCGGTACAACAGCTCCGGCGGGAATCGGAGGCAAATATTAGAATGACGCTCAAGCGTTGCTCCCAGGAGTTGTGGCTGCTAGCAAGTGTGTTCAGCCCGCTGACGGTGATCCGTTATATATGATCGATGCTGTCGACAGGAGCGCCGACTACGAGGCCTGCTATGGTTGAAGCCAACGCCGCCAGGCGATGATTTGGTCACGCCGCTTGTGCTGGCCTGTACGATAAGTCACTGTGGCAGGTTCGTCCGATGAGGGTCTGTCCTGTGGTTCGGTACAACAGCTCCGGCGGGAATCGGCGGAAAATAGTAGAGTGACGCTCAACCGTTGCTCCCAGGAGTTGTCGCTGCTAGCAAGTGTGCTCTCACCGAAAAACAGCGCGATTACACGGCACACCAGAAAGGAGACACGCACACACACAGCGCTGACTTACAACTGCAGGTTTTATTGCATTGCTCACAATAAATACTAGAAAGGAAAAAACAAAAACAGTGGAAGGCAAGGAAGAATTCCTTCTGTCGCATCATGTCGTCATAGTTATTAAAGATATTGAATCTCTTTTCTTGTCAATGCCGTCGATGGTGTGCTAACGCATGACGCGGCTTTCCTATGTATGATGAAAGCTTCATACAGCTCGCGCTTGTGCTGGTGATTATATCGCCTCAAAATCTGGCTTTGTCCAAAGTTAGGTGTGCAGTGACAGCCAGACAGACACGTGTTTTGCCATCGTGCTGCCGTATACCGTGCGGATGTTAGTGGCGTGCTCTCGTAAACGGTCGTTTATGCAACGTCCACTTTGACCCACATAAGATACACCGCATGACAGCGGGATCTCGTAAATTACCTCAGTGTCATAGGTGGTGAACATTTGTTCATGCTTCTTACTGCACTGCGCTGGTTTTGGGGCATCTTCGTTCACCAATCTGCAAAGCAAATTGAGCTTTCTGGGTGCAGTTAGAATCAGATCCACTCCAGCACGCCCTACTATGTTCTTCAACGAGTGGCTGATCCCGTGTAGATACGGCATAACAGCCCTCTTCTCTTTTTCATTCCGTGGCTTCTTCGGGTGGTCAGATTGGCGGAGATCTTTCAGGAGCTTGAATCCGATCCCTGAAATGAGGGCATCCGGGAAGCCCACTTCGCGTAGGCGTTTCAGCTGCGGCTCTGTGATAGCTTGCTGACGGTGATGGCACAATCTTTTGAGGGCATTCTTCAAGGCACCCAAGGCTATTGCTCGTTTGACGAGCTTCGTATGCGAGGAATAGTATGGCAAAAGGCTTTTCTTTGACCTCGGAGCATAGCACCAGCACAGATGGTCCTCACTTGGAAACAACCGCAGGTCAAGGTACTTAAGTTGGCCTTCATCAGGCAGTTCTTTTGTCAGTTCAAATTCTCCTAAGTTTTCAGACAATACCTTGAAAAGTGCCTCCACGCCCTTGCCTGGGTCCTGATCAGACGTTTTGTAGACGATGAGGAAGTCGTCGACAAAACGAAAAACTCTTATTACGTTGGTGTTGAGCAACGCTTCTTTTAGCCGACGATCCGCCTTTGCAAGCAGAAGATCGCTGAATAGAGGTGCGACACAGAAGCCGATGCACACGCCCTGCCTCTGTACGAACAGTTCATTATTGAAGCTGATCAACGTCGACCTTAGGTAAAAGGCCATAACTTCGAGGAACTTCTCTGTGCTGATTCCGCAGGCGTTTTGAAACCGTACGGTACCCATTGCTTCAATGCTTTCTCTAACCGCATCAAACAGAAAGGGGTGCGGTAGTGAGTAGTAAAGATCCTTTACATCGATGGAAAAAACACTCACACATTTCGGGCATGAGCAATGAAGGAAAGCAGAGACTTCTTCAGGCTTCTTAACCTGGAACGGATCTTCCACGGCTAACAAAGACAGTGAGTCTTGTAGAAACTTGCCCATGGAGTGCTGCCAGGTGCCTTTTTCCGACACGATCACCCTGAAAGGCCAGTTATCCTTATGTGTCTTCACCGTGAAGAACGCACTTAGGCACAGTCCTTTGCTTTTTCTCACTGCTGTACCCAGCTTTGTCAGGTTGAAGGCATCACAAAGATGCTGGGCTTCTTTCTTCAAAGCTTGCGGCTTGACCTTATTGAGTTTACGGAAGTTCTTCATAACGGCTTCACTTGCCTTCTCGCCAAAGGTCGACGAAGGCAAAACTGCAAATCCTCCTTCTTTGTCCGCTACAAGAAGTCGAAGGTTCGCCTCTCGCAAGGACAATGCCACCTCATCAAACCGTACCGATGTTCTCTTCTTTGGTGCCTTTTTTAACACATCGACGCCCTCACTGATGCATCTGTCCGCCTCTTCAGCAAGCGCTTTGACCGCACTCCTTCTAGAAAAGTAGAGAAGCTCGACCTTGTCAAGCCGACGTTCGATGCAGAACTTTGGTCCTAACGCAAGGACACGAGAAGCTTGAACCGGTACTTGCGTGTTGCCAAAGGCGTGAGCTGTCTGCCGAGGACGGCCTTGGCTATCTTTCTTGGGAATCGAGCCTAGAACCTTCTTCCAAAACAAGTCCGCCAACTGCGATGCATTTCGAAAGGTTGGTTGCAAGCGTTTCTCAGCTCCTCCCGGCAGGGCTTCGCAAAAGCAGGCTAGTCTTAGTCACTCCTTGAAGTACTCCAATTGGTGCCAGGCCTCGGAGCGAAGAAGACGGCATAATCTGTCGCCATGCTTCCCTGACGGAGGTAAGGGACCCACTATGCAGCGAACTTCGTGCGGGACAAAGTGGCGTTTGATAGAAACTGAGTAGAGGCGCGCCTTGCACGTTGCTGCTTTTACGAGAGAAGTGCAGACAGAAGAATCAAGGAGAAACCACTTAAAAGAGGCGTCCGATGTATAAGAAATTAACTGAACTAAGGACAGTTGCCGGGCCAGTTGGTACATGATCTCACCGAAAAACAGCGCGATTACACGGGACACGAGAAAGGAGACACGCACACACACAGCGCTGACTTAAAACTGCAGGTTTTATTGCATAGTATTTATTGTGAGCAATGCAATAAAACCTGCAGTTGTAAGTCAGCGCTGTGTGTGTGCGTCTCTCCTTTCTCGTGTCCCGTGTAATCGCGCTGTTTTTCGGTGAGATCATGTACCAGCTGGCCCGGCAACTGTCCTTAATGTAGCAAGTGTGCTCAGCACGCTGACGGTGATCTGTTATATATGATCGATGCAGCCTACAGGAACGCCAACTACGAGGCTTGCTGTGGTTGAAGCCAACGCCGTCAGGAGATGATTTGGTCACGCCGCTTGTGTTCCTCCGTACGATAAGTCACACTGGCATGTACGTGCGATGAGGGTCTGTCCTTTGGTTCGGTACAACTCCACCGGCTGGAATCTGCGGCAAATAGTAGAATGGCGCTCAAGCGTTGCTCCAAGAGTTGCCGCTGCTAGCAAGTGTGTTCAGCAGGCTGACGGTGATCCGTTATATATCATAGTTTCGGTCGAAAGGAGCGCCAACTACGAGGCCTGCTGTGGTTGAAGCCAACGCCGTCAGGCGAGGATTTGGTCACGCCGCTTGTGCTGGTCCGTACGATAAGTCACAGTGGCATGTACGTGCGATGAGGGTCTGTCCTGTGGTTCGGTACAACTCCACCGGCTGGAATCTGCGGCAAATAGTAGAATGACGCTCAAGCGTTGCTCCAAGAGTTGCCGCTTCTAGCAAGTGTGTTCAGCAGGCTGACGGTGATCCGTTATATATCATAGTTTCGGTCGAAAGGAGCGCCAACTACGAGGCCTGCTGTGCTTGAAGCCAACGCCGTCAGGCGAGGATTTGGTCACGCCGCTTGTGCTGGTCCGTACGATAAGTCACTGTAGCATGTACGTCCGATTAGGGTTTGTCCTGTGGTTCGGTACAACTGCACCGGCGGGAATCGGCGGCAAATAGTAGAATGACGCTCAAGCGTTGCTCCAAGGGTTGCCGCTGCTAGCAAGTGTGCTCAGCAGGCTGACGGTGATCCGTTATATATCACAGTTTCGGTCGACAGGAGCGCCAACTACGACGCCTGCTGTGGTTGAAGTCAACGCCGTCAGGCGAGGATTTGGTCACGCCGCTTGTGCTGGTCCGTACGATAAGTCACAGTGGCATGTACGTGCGATGAGGGTCTGTCCTGTGGTCAGTACAACTCCACCGGCTGGAATCTGCGGCAAATAGTAGAATGACGCTCAAGCGTTGCTCCAAGAGTTGCCGCTGCTAGCAAGTGTGTTCAGCAGGCTGACGGTGATCCGTTATATATCATAGTTTCGGTCCACAGGAGCGCCAACTACGAGGCCTGCTGTGGTTGAAGCCTACGCCGTCAGGCGAGGATTTGGTCAAGCCGCTTGTGCTGGTCCGTACGATAAGTCGCTGTGGCAAGAACGTGCGAAAAGGGTCTGTCCTGTTTTTCGGTACAACAGCACCGGCGGGAATCGGCGGCAAATAGTAGATTCACGCTCAAGCGTTGCTCCAAGAGTTGCCGCTGCTAGCAAGTGTGTTCAGCAGGCTACGGTGATCCATTATATATCACAGTTTCGGTCGACAGGAGCGCCAACTACGAGACCTGCTGTGGTTGAAGCCAACGCCGTCAGGCGAGGATTTGGTCACGCCGCTTGTGCTGGTCCGTACGATAAGTCACAGTGGCATGTAGGTGCCATGAGGGTCTGTCCTGTGGTTCGGTACAACTCCACCGGCTGGAATCTGCGGCAAATAGTAGAATGACGCTCAAGCGTTGCTCCAAGAGTTGCCGCTGCTAGCATGTGTGTTCAGCAGGCTGACGGTGATCCGTTATATATCAAAGTTTCGGTCGACAGGAGCGCCAACTACGAGGCCTGCTGTGGTTGAAGCCAACGCCGTCAGGCGAGGATTTGGTCAAGCCGCTTGTGCTGGTCTGTACGATAAGTCACTGTGGAAGGTACGTGCGAAAAGGGTCTGTCCTGTGGTTCGGTACAACAGCACGGGCGGGAATCGGCGTCAAATAGTAGAATGACGCTCAAGCGTTGATACCAGGAGTTGTCGCTGCTATCAAGTGTGTTCAGCACGCTGACGGTGATCCGTTATATATGATCGATGCTGTCGACAGGAGCGCCAACTACGAGGTCTGCTCTGGTTGAAGCCAACGCCACCAGGCGATGATTTGGTAACGCTGGTTGTGCTGGTCCGTACGATAAGTCACTGGGGCTGGTACGTGCGGTTAGGGTCTGTCCTGTGGTTCGGTACAACAGCACCGGCGGGAATCGGCGGCAAATAGTAGAATGACGCTCAAGCGTTGCTCCCAGGAGTTGTCGCTGTTAGCAAGTGTGTTCAGCACGCTGACGGTGATCCGTTATATATGATCGATGCTGTCGACAGGAGCGCCAACTACGAGGCCTGCTCTGGTTGAAGCCAACGCCGTCAGGCGAGGATTTGATCACGCCGCTTGTGCTGGCCCGTACGATAAGTCACCGTGGCACTTATGTGCGATGAGAGTCTGTCCTTATTTTCGGTACAACTGCGCCGGCGGGAATCGGCGGCAAATAGTAGAATGACGTTCAAGCGTTGCTCCCATTAGTTGTCGCTGCTAGCAAGTGTGCTCAACACGCTGACTGTGATCCGTTACATATGATCGATGCTGTCGACAGGAACGCCAACTACGAGGCCTGCTGTGGTTGAAGCCAACGTCGTCAGGCGAGGATTTGGTCACGCCACTTGTGCTGGTCCGTACGATAAGTCACTGTGGCAGGCACGTGCGATGAGGGTCTTTCCTGTGGTTCGGTACAACTGCACCGACTGCAATCTGCGGAAAACAGTTGCATGACGCTCAAGCGTTGCTCGAAGGGTTGCCGTTGCTAGCACTTGTGTTCAGCACGCTGACTGTGATCCGTTACATATGATCGATGCTGTCGACAGGAACGCCAACTACGAGGCCTGCTGTGGTCGAAGCCAACGCCGTAGGCGAGGATTAGGTCACGTCGCTTGTGCTGGTCCGTACGATAAGTCACTGTGGCAGGTACGTCCGATGAGGGTCTGTACTGTGGTTCGGTACAACTCCGCCGGCGGGAATCTGCGGCAAAGAGTAGAATGACGCTCAAGCGTAGCTCCAAGAGTTGCCGCTGCTTACAAGTTTGTTCAGCACGCTGACTGTGATCCGATAGATATCATAGTTTCGGTCGAAAGGAGCGCCAACTACGAGGCCTGCTGCGGTTGAATCCAACGCCGTCAGGCGAGGATTTGGTCACGCCGCTTGTGCTTGTCCGTACGATGTCACTGTTGCATGTACGTCCGATTAGGGTTTGTCCTGTGGATCGGTACAACTGCACCGGCGGGAATCGGCGGCAAATAGTAGAATGACGCTCAAGCGTTGCTCCAAGGGTTGCCGCTGCTAGCAAGTGTGTTCAGCAGGCTGACGATGATCCGTTATATATCATAGTTTCGGTCGACAGGAGCGCCAACTACGAGGCCTGCTGTGGTTGAAGCCAACGCCGTCAGGCGAGGATTCGGTCAAGACGCTTGTGCTGGTCCGTACGATAAGTCACTGTGGCAGGAACGTGCGAAAAGGGTCTGTCCTGTGGTTCGGTACAACAGCACCGGCGGGAATCGGCGGCAAATAGTAGAATGACGCTCAAGCGTTGCTCCAAGGGTTGCCGCTGCTAGCAAGTGTGTTCAGCAGGCTGACGATGATCCGTTATATATCATAGTTTCGGTCGACAGGAGCGCCAACTACGAGGCCTGCTGTGGTGGAAACCAACGCCGCCAGGCGATGACTTGGTAACTCTGCTTGTACTGGTCCGTAAGATAAGTCACTGTGGCAGGTACGTGCGATGAGGGCCTGTCCTGTGGTTCGGTACAACTGCACCGACTGCAATCTGCGGAAAATAGTTGCATGACGCTCAAGCGTTGCTCGAAGTGTTGCCGCTGCTAGCAAGTGTGTTCAGCACGCTGACGGTGATCCATTTTATATGATCGATGTGGTCGACAGGAACGCCAAATACGAGGCCTGCACTGGTTGAAGCCAACGCCACCAGGCGATTATTTGGTAACGCTGCTTGTGCTGCTCCGTACGATAAGTCACTGTGGCAGGTACGTGCTATTAGGGTCTCTCCTGTGGTTCGGTACAACAGCACCGACTGCTATCTGCGGAAAATAGTTGCATGACGCTCAAGCGTGGCTCGAAGTGTTGCCGCTGCTAGCACCTGTGTTCAGCACGCTGATGATTATGCGTTAGACAGGAGCGCCAACTACGAGGCCTGCTCTAGTTGAAGCCAACGCCGAAAGGCGATGATGTGGTAACGTTGCTTGTGCTGGTCCATACGATAAGTCACTGTGGCAGGTACGTGCGATGAGGGTCTGTCCTGTGGTTCGGTACAACTGCACCGGCGGGAATCGGCGGCAAATTGTAGAATGACGCTCAAGCGTTGCTCCAAGAGTTGCCGCTGCTAGCAAGTTTGTTCAGCAGTCTGACGGTGATCCGTTATATATGATCGATGCTGTCGACAGGAACACCAACTACGAGGCCTGCTGTGGTTGAAGCCAACGCCGTCATTCAAGGATTTGGTCACTCCGCTTGTGCTGGTCGGCATGACATGTCACCGTGGCAGGTACGTGTGATGAATGTCTGTCCTGTGGTTCGGTACAACTGCACCGGAGGGAATCGGCGGCAAATAGTATAATGACGCTCAAGCGTTGCTCCAAGAGTTGCCGCTGCTATCAAGTGTGTTCAGCAGGCTACGGAGATCCGTTATATATCACAGTTTCGGTCGACAGAAGCGCCAACTACGAGGCCTGCTGTGGTTGAAGCCAACGCCGTCAAGCGAGGATTTGGTCACGCCGCTTGTGCTGGTCAGTACGATAAGTCACTGTGGAAGCTACGTGCGAAAAGGGTCTGTCCTGTGGTTCGGTACAACAGCACGGGCGGGAATCTGTGGCAAATTGTAGAATGACGCTCAAGCGTTGCTCCAAGAGTTGCCGCTGCCAGCAAGTGTGTTCAGCAGGCTACGGTGATCCGTTATATATCACAGTTTCGGTCGACAGGAGCGCCAACTACGAGGCCTGCTGTGGTTGAAGCCAACGCCGTGAGGCGAGGATTTGGTCACGCCGCATGTGCTGGTCTGCACGATAAGTCACAGTGGCATGTACGTGCGAAGAGGGTCTGTCCTGTGCTTCGGTAACTCTCGACCGGCTGGAATATGCGGCAAATAGTAGAATGACGCTCAAGCGTTGCTCCCAGGAGTTGTCGCTGCTATCAAGTGTGTTCAGCTCGATGACTGTGATCCGCGACATATTATCGATGCTGTCGACAGGAACGCCAACTACGAGGCCTGCTGTGGTTGAAGCCAACGCCGCCAGGCGATGACTTGGTAACTCTGCTTGTGCTGGTCCGTAAGATAAGTCACTGTGGCAGGTACGTGCGATGAGGGTCTGTCCTGTGGTTCGATACAACTGCACAGACTGCAATCTGCGGAAAATAGTTGCATGACGCTCAAGCGTTGCTCCCAGCAGTTGTCGCTGCTAGCAAGTGTGTTCAGCACGCTGACGGTGATCCGATATATATGATCGACGCTGTCGACTGGAGCGCCAACTACGAGGCCTGCTCTGGTTGAAGCCAACGCCGTCAGGCGAGGATTTGGTCACGCCGCTTGTGCTGGACCGTACGATATGTCACCGTGGCAGTTATGTGCGATGAGAGTCTGTCCTTTGTTTCGGTACAACTGCGCCGGCGGGAATCGGCGGCAAATAGTAGAATGACGTTCAAGCGTTGCTCCCATTAGTTGTCGCTGCTAGCAAGTGTGCTCAGCACGCTGACTGTGATCCGTTACATATGATCGATGCTGTCGACAGGAACGCCAACTACGAGGCCTGCTGTGGTTGAAGCCAACGCCGTCAGCCGAGGATTTGGTCACGCCGCTTGTGCTGGTACGAACGATAAGTCACTCTGGCATGTACGTGCGATGAGAGTCTGTCCTGTGGTTCGGTACAACTGCACTGACTGCAATCTGCGGAAAATAGTTGGATGACGCTCAAGCGTTGCTCGAAGGGTTGCCGCTGCTAGCACCTGTGTTCAGCACCCTGACTGTGATCCGTTACATATGATCGATGCTGTCGACAGGAGCGCCAACTACGAGGCCTGCTGTGGTCGAAGCCAACGCCGTAGGCGAGGATTAGGTCACGTCGCTTGTGCTGGTCCGTACGATAAGTCACTGTGGCAGGTACGTCCGATGACGGTCTGTACTGTTGTTCGGTACAACTCCACCGGCGGGAATCTGCGGCAAAGAGTAGAATGACGCTCAAGCGTTGCTCCAAGAGTTGCCGCTGCTTGCAAGTTTGTTCAGCACGCTGACGGTTATCCGTTTTATATGATCTATGTTGTCGACATGAGCGCCAACTACGAGGCCTGCTGTGGTTGAAGACAAAGCCGTCAGGCAAGGATTTGGTCACGCCGCTGGTGCTGGTCCGTTCGATACGTCACCGTGGCAGGTACGTGCGATGAGTGTCTGTCCTGTGGTTCGCTACAACTGCACCGGCGGGAATCGGCGGCAAATTGTGGAATGACGGTCAACCGTTGCTCCAAGAGTTGCCGCTGCTAGCAAGTGGGTTCAGCAGGCTGACGGTGATCCGTTATATATCATAGTTTCGGTCGAAAGGAGCGCCAACTACGAGGCCTGCTGTGGTTGAAGCCAACACCGTCAGGCGAGGATTTGGTCACTCCGCTTGTGCTGGTCCGTACGATAAGTCACTGTGGCATGTACGTCCGATTTGGGTTTGTCCTGTGGTTCGGTACAACTGCACCGGCGGGAATCGGCGGCAAATAGTAGAATGACGCTCAAGCGTTGCTCCAAGAGTTGCCGCTGCTAGCAAGTGTGTTCAGCAGGCTGACGGTGATCCGTTATATATCACAGTTTCGGTCGACAGGAGCGCCAACTACGAGGCCTGCTGTGGTTGAATCCAACGCCGTCAGGCGAGGATTTTGTCACGCCGCTTGTGCTGGTCCGTACGATACGTCACAGTGGCATGTACGTGCGATGAGGGTCTGTCCTGTGGTTCGGTACAACTCCACCCGCTGGAATATGCGGCAAATAGTAGAATGACGCTCAAGCGTTGCTCCAAGAGTTGCCGCTGCTAGCAAGTGTGTTCAGCAGGCTGACGGTGATCCGTTATATATCATAGTTTCGGTCGACAGGAGCGCCAACTACGAGGCCTGCTGTGGTTGAAGCCAACGCCGTCAGGCGAGGATTTGGTCAAGCCGCTTGTGCTGGTCCGTACGATAAGTCACTGTGGAAGGTACGTGCGAAAAGGGTGTGTCCTGTGGTTCGGTACAACAGCACGGGCGGGAATCGGCGTCAAATAGTAGAATGACGGCCAAGCGTTGCTCCAAGAGTTGCCGCTGCTAGAAGTGGGTTCAGCAGGCTGACGGTGATCCGTTATATATAATAGTTTCGGTCGACAGGAGCGCCAACTATGAGGCCTGCTCTGGTTGAAGCCAACGCCGCCAGGCGATGATTTGGTAACGCTGCTTGTGCTGGCCCGTACGATAAATCACTGTGGCAGGTACGTGCGATTAGGGTCTGTCCTGTGGTTCGGTACAACTTCACCAACGGGAATCGGCGGCAAATAGTAGAATGACGCTTAAGCGTTGCTCGAAGTGTTGCCGCTGCTAGCAAGTTTGTTCAGCAGTCTGACGGTGATCCGTTATATATGATCGACGCTGTCGACTGGAGCGCCAACTATGAGGCCTGCTCTGGTTGAAGCCAACGCCGTCAGGCGAGGATTTGGTCACGCCGCTTGTGCTGGCCCGTACGATATGTCACCGTGGCAGTTATGTGCGATGAGAGTCTGTCCTTTGTTTCGGTACAACTGCGCCGGCGGGAATCGGCGGCAAATAGTAGAATGACGTTCAAGCGTTGCTCCCATTAGTTGTCGCAGCTAGCAAGTGTGCTCAGCACGCTGACTGTGATCCGTTACATATGATCGATGCTGTCGACAGGAACGCCACCTACGAGGCCTGCTGTGGTTGAAGCCAGCGCCGTCAGGCGAGGATTTGGTCACGCCGCTTGTGCTGGTCCGTACGATAAGTCACTGTGGCAGGTACGTGCGATGAGGGTCTGTCCTGTGGTTCGGTACAACTGCACCGACTGCAATCTGCGGAAAATAGTTGCATGACGCTCAAGCGTTGCTCGAAGGGTTGCCGCTGCTAGCACCTGTGTTCAGCACGCTGACTGTGATCCGTTACATATGATCGATGCTGTCGAAAGGAACGCCAACCACGAGGCCTGCTCTGGTCGAAGCCAACGCCGTAGGCGAGGATTAGGTCACGTCGCTTGTGCTGGTCCGTACGATAAGTCACTGTGGCAGGTACGTCCGATGAGGGTCTGTACTGTGGTTCGGTACAACTCCACCGGCGGGAATCTGCGGCAAAGAGTAGAATGACGCTCAAGCGTTGCTCCAAGAGTTGCCGCTGCTTGCAAGTTTCTTCAGCACGCTGACGGTTAACCGTTTTATATGATCGATGTTGTCGACATGAGCGCCAACTACGAGGCCTGCTGTGGTTGAAGCCAACGCCGTCAGGCGAGGATTTGGTCACGCCGCCTGTGCTGGTACGTACGATAAGTCACTGTGGCATGTACGTCCGATTAGGGTTTGTCCTGTGGTTCGGTACAACTGCACCGGCGGGAATCGGCGGCAAATAGTAGAATGACGCTCAAGCGTTGCTCCAAGAGTTGCCGCTGCTAGCAAGTGTGTTCAGCAGGCTGACTGTGATCCGTTATATATCACAGTTTCGGTCGACAGGAGCGCCAACTACGAGGCGTGCTGTGGTTGAAGCCAACGGCGTCAGGCGAGGATTTGGTCACGCCGCTTGTGCTGGTCCGTACGGTAAGTCACAGTGGCATGTACGTGCGATGAGGGTCTGTCCTTTCGTTCGGTACAACTCCACCGGCTGGAATATGCGGCAAATAGTAGAATGACGCTCAAGCGTTGCTCCAAGAGTTGCCGCTGCTAGCAAGTGTGTTCAGCAGGCTGAAGGTGATCCGTTATATATCATAATTTCGGTCGACAGGAGCGCCAACTACGAGGCCTGCTGTGGTTGAAGCCAACGCCCTCAGGCGAGGATTTGGTGAAGCCGCTTGTGCTGGTCCGTACGATAAGTCACTGTGGCAGGTACGTGCGAAAAGGGTCTGTCCTGTGCTTCGGTACAACAGCACCAGCGGGAATCGACGGCAAATAGTAGAATGACGCTCAAGCGTTGCTCCCAGGAATTTTCGCTGCTATCAAGTGTGTTCAGCACGCTGACGGTGTTCCGTTATTTATGATCGATGCTTTCTACAGGAACGCCAACTACGAGGCCTGCTGTGGTTGAAGCCAACGCCGTCAGGCGAGGATTTGGTCACGCCGCTTGTGCTGGTCCGTACGATAAGTCACAGTGGCATGTACGTGCGATGAGGGTCTGTCCTGTGGTTCGGTACAACTCCACCGACTGGAATATGCGGCAAATAGTAGAATGACGCTCAAGCGTTGCTCCAAGAGTTGCCGCTGCTAGCAAGTGTGTTCAGCAGGCTGACGGTGATCCGTTATATATCATAGTTTCGGTCGACAGGAGAGCCAACTACGAGGACTGCTGTGGTTGAAGCCAACACCGTCAGGCGAGGATTTGGTGAAGCCGCTTGTGCTGGTCCGTACGATAGGTCACTGTGGCAGGTACGTGCGAAAGGGGTCTGTCCTGTGGTTCGGTACAACAGCACTGGCGGGAATCGGCGGCAAATAGTACAATGACGCTCAAGCGTTGCTCCCAGGTGTTGTCGCTGCTATCAAGTGTGTTCAGCACACTGACAGTGATCCGTTACATATGATCGATGCTGTCGACAGGAACGCCAAATACGAGGCCTGCTGTGCTTGAAGCCAACGCCGCCAGGCGATGATTTGGTAACGCTGCTTGTGCTGGTCCGTACGACAAGTCACAGTGGCAGGTACGTGCGATGAGGGTCTGTCCTGTTGTTCGGTTCAACAGCACCGGCAGTGATCGGCGCCAAATAGTAGAATGATGCTCAAGCGTTGCTCCCAGGAGTTGTCGCTGCTATCAAGTGTGTTCAGCAGGCTGACTTTGATCCGTTACATATGATCGATGTTGTCTACAGGAACGCCAGCTACGAGGCCTGCTGTGGTTGAAGCCAACGCCGTCAGGCGAGGATTTGGTCACGCCGCTTGTGCTGGTCCGTACGATAAGTCACTGTGGCATTTACGTGCGATTAGGGTCTGTCCTGTGGTTCGGTTCCACTTCTCCAACGGGAATCGGCGGCAAATAGTAGAATGACGCTTAAGCGTGGCTCCAAGCGTTGCCGCTGCTAGCAAGTGTGTTAAGCGGCTGACAGTGACCCATTATATATCACCGTTTCGGTCGATAGGAGCGCCAACTACGAGGCCTGCTGTGGTTGAAGCCAACGCCGTCAGGCGACTATTTGGTCACGCCGCTTGTGCTGGTCCGTACAAGTCACTGTGGCAGGTACGTGCGATGAGGGTCTGTCCAGTGGTTCGGAACAACTGCACCGACTGCAATCTGGGGAAAATAGTTGCATGACGCTCAAGTGTTGCTCGAAGTGTTACCGCTGCTAGCAAGTGTGTTCAGCACGCTGATGGTTATCCGTTTTATATGATCGATGCTGTCGACAGGAGCACCAACTACGAGGCCTGCTGTGGTTGAAGCCAACGCCGTCAGGCGAGGATTTGGTCACGGCTCTTGTTCTGGTCCGTACGACAAGCCACTGTGGCAGGTACGTGCGATGAGGGTCTGTCCTGTGGTTCGGTACAACTGCACCGACTGCAATCTGCGGAAAATAGTTGCATGACGCTCAAGTGTTGCTCCCAGGAGTTGTCGCTGCTAGCAACTGTGTTCAGCACGCTGAGGGTTATCCGTTTTATATGATCGATGCTGTCGACAGGCGCGCTAACTACGAGGCCTGCTCTGTTTGAAGCCAACGGCGCGAGGCGATGATTTGGTAATGCTGCTTGTGCTGGTCCGTACGATAAATCAATGTGGCAAGTACGTGCGATGAGGGTCTGTCCTGTGGTTCGGTACAACTGCACCGGCGGAAATCGGCGGCAAATAGTGAATGACGCTCAAACGTTGCTCCAAGAGTTGCCGTTGCTAGCAAGTGTGTTCAGCAGGCTGACGGTGATCCGTTATATATCACAGTTTCGGTCGACAGGAGCGCCAACTACAAGGCCTGCTGGGGTTGAAGCCAACGCCGTTAGGCGAGGATTTGGTGACGCCGCTTGTGCTGGTCCGCACGATAAGTCACAGTGGCATGTACGTGCGATGAGGGTCTGTCCTGTGCTTCGGTAACTCTCGACCGGCTGGAATATGCGGCAAATAGTAGAATGACGCTCAAGCGTTGCTCCCAGGAGTTGTCGCTGCTATCAAGTGTGTTCAGCTCGATGACTGTGATCCGCGACATATGATCGATGCTGTCGACAGGAACGCCAACTACGAGGCCTGCTGTGGTTGAAGCCAACGCCGCCAGGCGATGACTTGGTTACTCTGCTTGTGCTGGTCCGTAAGATAAGTCACTGTGGCAGGTACGTGCGATGAGGGTCTGTCCTGTGGTTCGATACAACTGCACCGACTGCAATCTGCGGAAAATAGTTGCATGACGCTCAAGCGTTGCTCCCAGGAGTTGTCGCTGCTAGCAAGTGTGTTCAGCACGCTGACGGTGATCCGATATATATGATCGACGCTGTCGACTGGAGCGCCAACTACGAGGCCTGCTCTGGTTGAAGCCAACGCCGTCAGGCGAGGATTTGGTCACGCCGCTTGTGCTGGCCCGTGCGATATGTCACCGTGGCAGTTATGTGCGATGAGAGTCTGTCCTTTGTTTCGGTACAACTGCGCCGGCGAGAATCGGCGGCAAATAGTAAAATGACGTTCAAGCGTTGCTCCCATTAGTTGTCGCTGCTAGCAAGTGTGCTCAGCACGCTGACTGTGATCCGTTACATATGATCGATGCTGTCGACAGGAACGCCAACTACGAGGCCTGCTGTGGTTGAAGCCAACGCCGGCAGGCGACGATTTGGTCACCCCGCTTGTGCTGGTCCGTACGATAAGTCACTGTGGCAGGTACGTGCGATGAGGGTCTGTCCTGTGGTTCGGTACAACTGCACCGACTGCAATCTGCAGAAAATAGTTGCATGACGCTCAAGCGTTGCTCGAAGGGTTGCCGCTGCTAGCACCTGTGTTCAGCACGCTGACTGTGATCCGTTACATATGATCGATGCTGTCGAAAGGAACGCCAACTACGAGGCCTGCTGTGGTCGAAGCCAACGCCGTAGGCGAGGATTAGGTCACGTCGCTTGTGCTGGTTCGTACGATAAGTCACTGTGGCAGGTACGTCCGATGAGGGTCTGTACTGTGGTTCGGTACAACTCCACCGGCGGGAATCTGCGGCAAAGAGTAGAATGACGCTCAAGCGTTGCTCCAAGAGTTGCCGCTGCTATCAAGTGGGTTCAGCAGGCTGACGGTGATCCGTTATATATCATAGTTTCGGTCGAAAGGAGCGCCAACTACGAGGCCTGCTGTGGTTGAAGCCAACGCCGTCAGGCGAGGATTTCGTCACGCCGCTTGTGCTGGTCCGTACGATAAGTCACTGTGGCATGTACGTCCGATTAGGTTTTGTCCTTGGGGTTCGGTACAACTGCTCCGGCGGGAATCGGCGGCAAATAGTATAATGACGCTCCAAGAGTTGCCGCTGCTAGCAAGTGTGTTCAGCAGGCTACGGTGATCCGTTATATATCACAGTTTCGGTCGACAGAAGCGCCAACTACGAGGCCTGCTGTGGTTGAAGCCAACGCCGTCAGGCGAGGATTTGGTCACGCCGCTTGTGCTGGTCAGTACGATAAGTCACTGTGGAAGCTACGTGCGAAAAGGGTCTGTCCTGTGGTTCGGTACAACAGCAAGGGCGGGAATCTGTGGCAAATAGTAGAATGACGCTCAAGCGTTGCTCCAAGAGTTGCCGCTGCCAGCAAGTGTGTTCAGCAGGCTACGGTGATCAGTTATATATCACAGTTTCGGTCGACAGGAGCGCCAACTACAAGGCCTGCTGTGGTTGAAGCCAACGCCGTTAGGCGAGGATTTGGTGACGCCGCTTGTGCTGGTCCGCACGATAAGTCACAGTGGCATGTACGTGCGATGAGGGTCTGTCCTGTGCTTCGGTAACTCTCGACCGGCTGGAATATGCGGCAAATAGTAGAATGACGCTCAAGCGTTGCTCCCAGGAGTTGTCGCTGCTATCAAGTGTGTTCAGCTCGATGACTGTGATCCGCGACATATGATCGATGCTGTCGACAGGAACGCCAACTACGAGGCCTGCTGTGGTTGAAGCCAACGCCGCCAGGCGATGACTTGGTTACTCTGCTTGTGCTGGTCCGTAAGATAAGTCACTGTGGCAGGTACGTGCGATGAGGGTCTGTCCTGTGGTTCGATACAACTGCACCGACTGCAATCTGCGGAAAATAGTTGCATGACGCTCAAGCGTTGCTCCCAGGAGTTGTCGCTGCTAGCAAGTGTGTTCAGCACGCTGACGGTGATCCGATATATATGATCGACGCTGTCGACTGGAGCGCCAACTACGAGGCCTGCTCTGGTTGAAGCCAACGCCGTCAGGCGAGGATTTGGTCACGCCGCTTGTGCTGGCCCGTACGATATGTCACCGTGGCAGTTATGTGCGATGAGAGTCTGTCCTTTGTTTCGGTACAACTGCGCCGGCGGGAATCGGCGGCAAATAGTAGAATGACGTTCAAGCGTTGCTCCCATTAGTTGTCGCTGCTAGCAAGTGTGCTCAGCACGCTGACTGTGATCCGTTACATATGATCGATGCTGTCGACAGGAACGCCAACTACGAGGCCTGCTGTGGTTGAAGCCAACGCCGTCAGCCGAGGATTTGGTCACGCCGCTTGTGCTGGTACGTACGATAAGTCACTGTGGCATGTACGTACGATGAGAGTCTGTCCTGTGGTTCGGTACAACTGCACCGACTGCAATCTGCGGAAAATTGTTGGATGACGCTCAAGCGTTGCTCGAAGGGTTGCCGCTGCTAGCACCTGTGTTCAGCACCCTGACTGTGATCCGTTACATATGATCGATGCTGTCGACAGGAACGCCAACTACGAGGCCTGCTGTGGTCGAAGCCAACGCCGTAGGCGAGGATTAGGTCACGTCGCTTGTGCTGGTCCGTACGATAAGTCACTGTGGCAGGTACGTCCGATGACGGTCTGTACTGTTGTTCGGTACAACTCCACCGGCGGGAATCTGCGGCAAAGAGTAGAATGACGCTCAAGCGTTGCTCCAAGAGTTGCCGCTGCTTGCAAGTTTGTTCAGCACGCTGACGGTTATCCGTTTTATATGATCGATGTTGTCGACATGAGCGCCAACTACGAGGCCTGCTGTGGTTGAAGACAAAGCCGTCAGGCAAGGATTTGGTCACGCCGCTGGTGCTGGTCCGCTCGATACGTCACCGTGGCAGGTACGTGCGATGAGTGTCTGTCCTGTGGTTCGGTACAACTACACCGGCTGGAATCTGCGGCAAATAGTAGAATGACGCTCAAGCGTTGTTCCAAGAGTTGCCGCTGCTAGCAAGTTTGTTCAGCAAGCTGACTGTGATCCGTTATATATCATAGTTTCGGTCGACAGGAGCGCAAACTACGAGGCCTGCTCTGGTTGAAGCCAACGCCGCCAGGCGATGATTTGGTAACGCTGCTTGTGCAGGTCCGTACGATAAGTCACTGTGGCAGATACGTGCGAAGAGGGTCTGTCCTGTGGTTCGGTTCCACTTCACCAACGGGAATCGGCGGCAAATAATAGAATGACGCTGAAACGTTGCTCCAAGAGTTGCCGCTGCTAGCAAGTTTGTTCAGCAGTCTGATGGTGATCCCTTATATATGATCGATGCTGTCGACAGGAACGCCAACTACGAGGCCTGCTGTGGTGAAGCCGACGCCGTCAGGCGAGTATTTGGTCACGCCGCTTGTGCTGGTCCGTGCGATAAGTCACTGTGGCATTTACGTGCGATGAGGGTCTCTCCTGTGGTTCGGTACAACTGCACCGACTGCAATCTGCGGAAAATAGTTGCATGACGCTCAAACGTTGCTCCCAGGAGTTGTCGCTGCTAGCAACTGTGTTCAGCAGGCTGAGGGTTATCCGTTTTATATGATCGATGCTGTCGACAGGCGCGCTAACTACGAGGCCTGCTCTGTTTGAAGCCAACGCCGCGAGGCGATGATTTGGTAATGCTGCTTGTGCTGGTCCGTACGATAAATCAATGTGGCAAGTACGTGCGATGAGGGTCTGTCCTGTGGTTCGGTACAACTGCACCGGCGGAAATCGGCGGCAAATAGTGAATGACGCTCAAACGTTGCTCCAAGAGTTGCCGTTGCTAGCAAGTGTGTTCAGCAGGCTGACGGTGATCCGTTATATATCATAGTTTCGGTCGACAGGAGCGCCAACTACGAGGCCTGCTGTGGCTGAAGCCAACACCGTTAGGCGAGGATTTGATCACGCTGCTTGTGCTGGCCCGTACGATAAATCACTGTGGCAGGTACGTGCGATGAGGGTCTGTCTTGTGGTTCGGTACAACTTCACCAACGGGAATCGGCGGCAAATAGTAGAATGACGCTTAAGCGTGGCTCCAAGCGTTGCCGCTGCTAGCAAGTGTGTTAAGCAGGCTGACGGTGATCCGCTATATATCATCGTTTCGGTCGACAGGAGCGCCAACTACGAGGCCTGCTGTGGTTGAAGCCAACGCCGTGAGGCGAGTATTTGGTCACGCCGCTTGTGCTGGGCCGTACAACAAGTCACTGTGGCAGTTACGTGCGATGAGGGTCTGTCCAGTGGTTCGGAACAACAGCACCAGCGGGAATCCGCGGCAAATTGTAGAATGACGCTGAAGCGTTGTTCCAAGAGTTGCCGCTGCTAGCAAGTTTGTTCAGCAAGGTGACTGTGATCCGTTATATATCATAGTTTCGGTCGACAAGAGCGCCAACTATGAGGCCTGCTGTGGTTGAAGCCAACGCCGTCAGGCGAGGATTTGGTCACGGCGCTTGTGCTGGTCCGTACGATAAGTCACCTTGGCAGGTACGTGCGATGAGGGTCTGTCCTGCGGTTCGGTACAAATGCACCGACTGCAATCTGCTGAAAATAGTTGCATGACGCTCAAGCGTTGATCGAAGTGTTGCCGCTGCTAGCAAGTGTGTTCAGCACGCTGACGGTTATCCGTTTTATATGAGCGATTCTGTCGACAGGAGCGCCAACTACGAGGCCTGCTCTGATTGAAGCCAACGCCGCCAGGCGATGATTTGGTAACTCTCCTTGAGCTGGTCCGTTCGATAAATCACTGTGGCATGTACGTGCGATTAGGGCCTGTCCTGTGGTTCGGTACAACTGCACCGTCGGGAATCGGCGGCAAATAGTAGAACGACGCTCAAGCGTTGCCGCTGCTAGCAAGTGTGTTAAGAAGGCTTACGGTGATCCGTTATATATCATCGTTTCGGTCGACAGGAGCACCAATTACGAGGCCTGCTGTGGTTCAAGCCAACGCCGTCAGGCGAGGATTTGGTCACGCCGCTTGTGCTGGTCCGTACGATAAGTCACTGTGGCATGTACGTGCGATTAGGGCCTGTCCTGTGGTTCGATACAACTGCACCTGCGGGAATCGGCGGCAAATGGTAGAACGACGCTCAAGCGTTGCTCCAAGCGTTGCCGCTGCTAGCAAGGGTGTTCAGCACGCTGACTGTGATCCGCTACATATGATCGATGCTGTCGACATTAACGCAAACTACGAGGCCTGCTGTGGTTGAAGCCAACGCCGCCAGGCGATGATTTGGTAACGCTGCTTGTGCTGGTCCGTAAGATAAGTCACTGTTGCAGGTACGTGCGATGAGGGTCTGTCCTGTTGTTCGGTACAACTGCACCGACTGCAATCTGCGGAAAATAGTTGCATGACGCTCAAGTGTTGCTCGAAGTGTTACCGCTGCTAGCAAGTGTGTTCAGCACGCTGACGGTTGTCCGTTTTATATGATCGATGCTGTCGACAGGAGCGCCAACTATGAGGCCTGCTGTGGTTGAAGCCAACGCCGTCAGGCGAGGATTTGGTCACGGCGCTTGTTCTGGTCCGTACGACAAGTCACCTTGGCAGGTACGTGCGATGAGGGTCTGATCTGTGGTCCGGTACAACTGCGCCGGCGGGAATCGGCGGCAAATAATAGAATGACGCTGAAGCGTTGCTCCAAGAGTTGCCACTGCTAGCAAGTTTGTTCAGCAGTCTGATGGTGATCCCTTATATATGATCGATGCTGTCGTCAGGAACGCCAACTACGCGGCCTGCTGTGGTTGAAGCCAACGCCGTCAGGCGAGTATTTGGTCACGCCGCTTGTGCTGGTCCGTACGATAAATAACTGCAGCAGGTACGTGCGAAGAGCGTCTTTCCTGTGGTTCGGTGTAACTACACTGGCGGGAATCGGCGCCAAATAGTAGAATGACGCTCAAGCGCGTCTCCCATTAGTTGTCGCTGCTAGCAAGTGTGCTCAGCGCGCTGACTGTGATCCGTTACATATGATAGATGCTGTCGACAGGAACGCCAACTACGAGGCCTGCTGTGGTTGAAGCCAACGCCGCCAGGCGATGATTTGGTAACGCTGCTTGTGCTGGTCCGTAAGATAAGTCACTGTTGCAGGTACGTGCGATGAGGGTCTGTCCTGTTGTTCGGTACAACTGCACCGACTGCAATCTGCGGAAAATAGTTGCATGACGCTCAAGTGTTGCTCGAAGTGTTACCGCTGCTAGCAAGTGTGTTCAGCACGCTGACGGTTATCCGTTTTATATGATCGATGTTGTCGACAGTAGCGCCAACTACGAGGCCTGCTGTGGTTGAAGAGAAAGCCGTCAGGCAAGGATTTGGTCACGCCGCTTGTGCTAGTCCGTAAGATAAGTCACCGTGGCAGGTACGTGCGATGAGAGTCTGTCCTGTGGTTCGTTACAACTGCACCGGCGGGAATCGGCGGCAAATAGTGGAATGACGCTCAAACGTTGCTCCAAGAGTTGCCGTTGCTAGCAAGTGTGTTCAGCAGGCTGACGGTGATCCGTTATATATCATAGTTTCGGTCGACAGGAGCGCCAACTACGAGGCCTGCTGTGGTTGAAGCCAACGCCGTCAGGCGAGGATTTGGTCACGCCGCTAGTGCTGGTCCGTACGATAAGTCACTGTGGCAGGTACGTGCGATGAGGGTCTGTCCTGTGGTCCGGTATAACTGCAGCGACTGCAAACTGCGGCAAATAGTTGAATGACGCTCAAGCGTTGCTGCAAGAGGTGTCCTCTGGTTGAAGCCAACGCCGCCAGGCAAGGATTTGGTCATGCCGCTTGTGCTGGTGCGTACGATAAGTCACTGTGGCAGGTACGTCCGATGAGGGTCTGTCCTGTGGTTCGGTACTACTGCACGGACTGCCATCGGCGGCAAATAGTTGAATGACACCCAAGCGTTGCTGCAAGAGTCGTCGCTGCTTGCAAGTGTGTTCAGTGCGCTAACGGAGTGCCGTTATACATGATCGATGCTGTCGACAGTAGGCCTTGTGCCTCACCGCAACAGTCTTTGTGCGCCAGGAATCATAGCGGCCATTCTCCCATTTAGCCTTTTGTGTGTGTCTGTCCGTTTGCCTGAAGGCAGTTTTGTTGTAGGCTGCTCACCTGCCCGCCAGGTGGTGGGCTACGCCCCCCCCCCCAGACACACCGGGTGCTTCACACTTAAAATTTTAAAAATAACACATTTAAAGTTTTCAAAAATAAGCTTTCCGGGATCAAAATATGGCATCAGTTGCACTGTATTACGAGTTTTGGCGGCCACCAGAATACCGGTGAATCGCCATAAAGGTGCACTAAAGAGGAATCCAAACTCGTCTTTTTTCCGCGGGAACTCTATCTACACGTTCTGGGCATTCTTATAAAATTCGATTTATTGTATTGTGCGGCCGATTGCCCTAATTAAATCGGATTAAACGTCCCGGCTCTCGCCTTTTCTTTTTTAAATAAACGTATTAGGTAGGAGGAGTCAACCAGCGCGTCAGCCAGTTCTGTGGCGGCTTGCCGCTCTGCGATAGGCGGAGTGATACGTAAGTCACAGAATCCACGTTTATTTTTATTTCCATGGGCCTAATGTACGGCTATATTGTCTGTGACTGAAACTGTGTATTCACCACAACCTAAAAACAAATAAAAAAGGAAGCGTCCACTAGACTGACTGAAAGGCACTCCACGCATTGGTTGACTCCGCCTACCTACCGCGTTGCGTTGAAAAAAACGCGGCAGCACGGACGTTTAATCCGATTTAATTAGGGCAAAGATCCGCATAGGAATATAATTCGATTTTCCTAAGAATGTCCGGAAGGTGTGGATAAAGTTCCCGCGACAAGAAGACGAGTTTAGTGCAGCTTTAAGTAGTAGGCTGGTGACATAATTTTTCATTAATAAATTTTAACAAATATACTTAGGTGCCTAGTTGCAACTAGATATTTGTAGCCAATTGTTAAGTAATAAATAAGTATTTAGAATTTCGAAAACGTGATTACCCTTGTTGCTGTGGCTCGACAAATTTGGCCTTTTCGACTAGTTACATGGACTGGAGGGGTTGCTATGCCTGCATGCTTTCGAAAGCGCA
This sequence comes from Amblyomma americanum, assembly GCF_052857255.1. Lineage (NCBI taxonomy): Eukaryota > Metazoa > Arthropoda > Arachnida > Ixodida > Ixodidae > Amblyomma > Amblyomma americanum. The sequence goes on along the minus strand of NC_135507.1, from coordinate 117,152,988 downwards.
CGCATTTCCGCGCGTTGCAGCCAAATTTTGTAGAGCCACAGTGGGGAGGGCAAACGCGTTTCCGAAGCTCTAAAAACTGATATGGCTATATTACTAACGACCAGCTACAAAACTCTAATTGCAGCTAGGCGCCTAACTCTACTGGTTAAAACGGTAATTATTAAAAATTGGTTAACCAGATTACTACTTAGGACGATTCCCCAATTTTTGGTGTCCGCCAACACTAGTAATACTCTGCCGCAAAAGCCATATTTTTAACCCAAAAATCTATATTTGAAAATACTTGAAAGCTAGAGCTGGAGGAAAAGAACAAAAGAGACGAGATCATAAGGCAGGCATATAAAGCAGCCTTCCAGCACAGTGTTTGACGGAATCCCATCTGGAGTGGAGGGAACATAATAGCAGAAAAGAGGAGCACTCGCGAAAAAGGAAAAAAAAAGGAAAAAACAATTGACGTTTCGGGGCCCGTACGGATCCCTCAAACATCAATTTCCTTTTCCTTCTTTCCTTTTTGGCGACAGCCGCCGCAGTGGCTGCCGGCCCGAAAGACGCGGGTTCGATCCCGGCCGCGGCGGTCGAATTTCGATGGAGGCGAAATTCTAGAGACCCGTGTACTGTGCGATGTCAGTGCACGTTAAAGAACCCCAGGTGGTCGAAATTTCCGGAGCCCTTCACTACGGCGTCCCTCATAGCCTGTGTCGCTTTGGGACGTTAAACCCCCATAAACCAAACCAAACCTTTTTGGCGAGTGCACCTCTTTTCTTCTATTACAAAGCAGCCTTGCGGCTTCCCGACTCCACTCCGGTGAAATACTTCATAAAATGGGGATCTACTACACCACCACAAAACTATGCGAGGCACATATATTTGCGCAATTAATGGGGCTTGCAACCTCAACCCCGGGGAGGAAGATCCTCTGTAACCTAGGACTACATGATAGAATGCCGGAAAGAAACGCGCAGGAAAAATTTCCGACAGAAGTGAGAAAATTACTCGCTGTTAAGCCAATTCCCCCCAAAAAACATGCACCCCGCTTTTCACGAAGGCAGAAGGAAAGCAACAGCAAAGGCCCTTGAAGCTCGGAATATGCAGTTCAAGTAGACGCGGCGGAATACGAAGGAGGCGACTCCTTTGTCGTCGTGGGCGTGAACGACTCGGGTGAACCATTAACGGCCGGTTCGGTCAAAAAAAAGAACTCTGGAGAGCGGAGAAGGCGGCTATCGCCATGGCAATGACCAGCATAAAGCAGTAACTATAATTAGTGACTCCAAGGTGGCTATAAACAATTTCGCGTGGCGTATGATCTCCCAGTAAGCGGAACAGATTCTAAGACATCAAGACTCGGACCAAAAAGAGGTGGAACTAATATGGGTGCCAGCACACCCGGGGAACAGGTTGAACGAGTTGGCGCACAGTATAGCTCTATGTTACGTCAGCCGAGCAGTGAGCCGGGTTGAGTCCCCAAATTTCATGAGAGATGCATTCATATCCTTTCACGACTACACCAATCAGTTTAAACTGGAAAGGAGGATCTATCCGCCACCAGACAAAAAGCTCGACAAAATCCACGAGGTAACGTGGCGTCGGCTCCAGACGCGAGCCTTTATTTAACCTTTTTCTTGGAACAATATTCGGTAATAGCACACAGGAATACAAAGCAGTACAACCAGATTGCAAACAATGCGGCGATATAGCCGGATACGACCACTTTCTATGGAGCTGCAAAAAGGCGCCGCCACCGGTGGACCTACTGCCAGTCTCATCTCTCGAGCGGCTGGAGGCTCTGCTGGCCAGCTCAGACCCGTTGACGCAAGTCCAGGCCACTGATAGGCTCGCAAGGTCGCAGAGAGCTATCGTCTCGAAGCCATCTAGTACAGTGCCCACTAGGTCTGAGTGCTGGCAATAAACGTTTTCCAATCCAAATTTGAAAGTGTTCGCTCCAACACCTGGTGAATTGTCACGCACTACTTATGGACGCTGGAGGAACGACGAAGTGGGGATGCGGGAGAAGAAGCTTGGCATCTTCGCGCTGCCGCACCAAGCTCTGGAGGACCCGCCTATGTAAAAAACCTGTGTAGATAGCAGCTGTAACAGTGTAGTGCATGTGCTGGGTAGATCACCACGAATCCGTCTCGACATCGCTCAAACCGAAGGCTTACTGGACATCTCTAAGAAGTGTCGCTTCAGTTAATGCCAAACCACTGTGCTTGGTCATCTGGTTGACAAGGATGTCAGGCTGTACCCGCAGTAGACTGAAGCTGTCATAAGCGACAAGAGTCCTAACCACAAAGAGAGCTCAGGAGTTTCTTGGGAGTTTGCTCGTACATTCGGTGCTTCGTTCACAAACTTTCTGACTTATCCTATCCGCTTAAATGTCTATTGCAGAAAGACATCCTTTTCCAATGGACTCCCGAGTGCTACTGCGCGTTTCGGCATCCCAACTTTCTCCAAGCCTCGCCGCCAATATTGCGTCATTCCTGCTCTACAGCGTCCACTGAGCCCCACAGTGACACCAGCGGAATCGGCGTGGGTGCTGTGCTCATCCAACGCCATGAGGGCAATAAGCACTTTATCGATTATGCAAGTCGCACCCTCAGGAAGTCCGAAGGCAAGTACACTCTGACAGAGCAGCAGTTTCTCGCCGTTGTTTTAGGCGTAGAACGATTTCGTTCGTATCTTTATGGACTGTTTTTAATCGCCGCAATACACCATTCTCTTTGCTGCCTAGTGAATCTGCGCGACCCCTGCGGTCGGTTGGCCCGCTGGGCATTACGCCGTTGCCGTTAAGAGTTCAACTTTACGGTGTCTTATAGAAGTTGCCGCTAACACACCGACGCTGACTGCCTCTCGCAGCTACCACTCGCGACTACTACCTCCGATGATGAAAGATTTGACTACTATTTCGCCGCCATTTCTCAACAGTTTCCGGATTTCAGCACTTTCAAGACCAAACAACGCAAACATGAGCATTTGGCACCGCTTTTTGAAGAAGCCCGTGACGCGACGTCCGCAAGCCCTTTTTGCATTCGGGACGTTTCACTATACAGAACGAATTATTCGTCTGAAGGTGCATGCTTCCTCTTCGTCGTTCCGGCTACTCTCTGCTCCTCTGTTCTATGCGCAATGCACGATGACGTCATGGCTTGACACTTGGGGTTTGCCAGGACCCTCAAACGCCCTAAAAACAATTTTTCAGGACAAAAATGTTGTTTAGGGTGGTTGAGGGTCCTGGCAATCTCCAAGTTTCTAGCCAGCTGCTCTCTATTCCTCTGTTCTACGCGCAGTGCACAATGACATCATCGCTGGAGACTTGGGGTTTTCGAGGGCCCTCAACCACACCAAACAACATTTTTTGCGGGCGAAAAACGTTGTTCAGGGTAGTTGAGGGTACTGGTAAGCCCCAAGTGTCCAGCCAGCTACTCTCTATTCCTCTGTTCTACGCGCAATGCACAATTACATCATCGCTGGACACTTGGGGCTTGCCAGGACCCTCAACCGCCCTAAAAAACATTTTTGCAGGCCAAAAATTTTTGGGGTGCTTGAGGGTCCTGGCAAGCCACAAGTGTCCAGCCAGCTACTCTCTATTCCTCTGTTCTACAAGCAATTCACAATGACATCATCGCTGGACACTTCAGGTTTGCCAGGACCCTCAACAGCCCTAAACAACATTTTTGCAGGCCAAAAATGTTGTTTATGGTGGTTGTGGGTCCTGGGAAGCCCCAAGTGTCCAGCCAGCTACTCTCTATTTCTCTGTTCTTCGCGCAATGCACAATGACGTCATCGCTGGACACTTGGGGCTTGCCAGGACCCTGAGCCGTCCTAAACAACATTTTTGCTGGCCAAAAATGCGCCCCAAGATTCAGCTTTATGTGGCCGCCTACGTGCAGTGTCAGCGATTCAAGCTTCCCACAACTTCTCCATCGGGACGCTTGCATCCTGTGAAAGCTCCAAGCACACCATACGAACTAGTGGGATAACGTGCTAAGCCCGTTTGTCCGCTCGTCTAAAGGTAACCGATAGGTCAACGTGCGCGTCGACCACCTCATCCGTTACTGCGAAACCGCCACCGCTGCTAATGTCTTTTCGCCACTCGACGCCGTGCCACCCCGAGACGAAAGGCCTCGTTGTTCATCAAAATCGGACACTCACGAACATGCTTGCCATGTATGTCGATTTCCGTCATAAGAACTGAGATGATGTGATTCCCTCCATTACACACAGCTATAACGAGTCGAGGTATGAAACAATTGCTTATAGCCGGTTCCTCCTTCTTTATGGCCGTCCGCCTTGAAGCTCCTTCGACAGCATCGAGCCCTCATCTCTTGACACTCAGCCTTTTATTGCAATTACCCTCTGCCGCGCTCACAACGCCCGTAGGCTCACCCGGATACGCACCTTGGCCTCGCAGGACCATTGCAAGCAGTGTTACGACCACCAGAGCGCGGATGTCTGCTACCTGGCCGGTGGCGTTGTATGGTTGTGGACGCTTACATCCCTGCTGTTCTCAGGTTGGCCAGAAAATTTTTTCTGACCAACATCAGAACAGCGGGGACGTGACTGGCATTTATATTCTTTTCTTATAAAATGCGTTGTACGTGACTAGACAACATGCCTGTAATGTGATTGCATGCCACCCTGAACCATTGCCCTTTAGTGTGACAACATCCAGAATGTAGCTTCGCATAGTGACCTTGCCCCCTTTTTATTTTTATTTTTATTTTTTTCACTGCACTCTTTTCGCACGTGTGCGCTCCGCATTATTCTGTCCCTTATAAGCTCGCCACGTGTCCATGTTTTTTTTTGATATTTTAGATGACCCCTCATTACATAAACTTAGCGCTTTTGCGATTGCATGACCTCGCCCGATTTTAGCTTTTTATATTCATCATAACTGTTGCAGATTGTGCTAACGTTGCCATTTAAATTTAAGAGACGGCCCGCAGCTCAGTATCTTCACATGAAGGCCGGTTCCCAGCGGAATCCGTTCCTCTTCGCTATGCAGGCACTTTCCGTCACCGTCCAACTCGTCTTTGCCGCTTTGCTGGCTGCTTCCCCTAGCTCTTCATCCCACGTGTTCATCACAGAAGATGACCATTGCACCATTCTCGGAATAACATCGTCAGTGATACTGGATTTGCCTGCGCCGCCGCCGGAATATCGCCTCCCGGACATTGGATGGCTACTATCATCGACGTCATCATCAACGACTTCGCCGGTTATAAAAGTGCCGCATCTGTCGCCGCCGCTATGTGGGCTCGGTAGCTGTGTGAAAGCACAGTCTACTAATTCATTCTTCTTCGCTATGCAGGCACTTTCCGTCACCGTCCAACTGGTCTTTGCCGCTTTGCTGGCTCCTTCCCCTGGATCGTCATCACACGTGTTCATCACACAAGATGACCATTGCACCAATCTCGGAATAACATCGTCACTGATACTGGATTTGGCTGCGCCGCCGCCGGAATATCGACTCCCGGACAATGGATGGTTACCATCATCGACGTCATCATCAACGACTTCGTCGGTTATAAAAGGGCCGCATCTGTCCCCGCCGCTCTGTGGGCTCGGTAGCTGTGTGAAAGCACAGTCTACTAATCCATTCCTCTTCGCTATGCAGGTTGGTAATAAGTTTTCTCTTTATGCTAAGAAAACAAGCAATTACTTACTAATGCAGCGATAACATGCTAGCCATAAATTTTTGTGAAACTGGAATTTCATCTATAATAGAAAATATTAAATTATCATCTTCTGCTGGAATGGACGAAATTAATACCAAAATCTTGAAAAACACCAAACACAACGTCTCCCTTTATCTCACCCTAATTTTTTCACAGTCACTTTCTTCAGGAGTCATTCCAGACGACTGGAGGACAGGGAAGATCGTTCCTGTTTTCAAGTCAGGTAGCAGAAATTCCCCACTCAATTACTGCCCTATCTCTCTAACAAGCGTCCCCTGTAAAATCATGGAGCATGTGATCTACTCCCACATAATAAATGTCCTTGATAGTAATCACTTTTTCCATCCTTCACAACATGGCTTCTGAAAGGGGTTGTCATGTGAAACACAGCTTGCCGTTTTTCTACATGACACCCACACTAACCTGGATAGTAACATACAACCTGACGCGATCTTTCTTGATTATGCTAAAGCGTTTGATAAAGTGCCTCACCAAAGATTACTTGCGAAACTCTCCCCGTTAAATTTACATCCTACTGTCTTAACATGGATTGCAGAATTTCTTACTAATCGATCGCAGTACGTTGTTATAAATAATCGCCTATCCACACCGGTTCCAGTAACGTCAGGCATCCCCCAGGGATCGGTTCTTGGCCCGCTCCTATTCCTAATCTATATCAACAACTTACCTTTGCATGTATCCTCTAATATGCGCATGTTCGCGGATGACTGTGTTATCTACCGCACCGTACTTAACACTTCGGATCAGATAACCCTACAAAGTGACCTTACTAATATTTCAGAATGGTGTACCACTTGGTTAATGACACTAAACGTTAACAAATGCAAAAGCATGTCGTTCACCCGCAGCCATGACCCTCGGACGTTTGCGTACACAATTAATACTGTCACTCTTGAATCAACTGACACTTTTAAATACCTCGGTGTCACTGTATCAGACGACCTCAACTGGCGTACGCATGTGTATACCATCATTTCAGCTTCTAAAAAACTTAAGGTTTCCTAAAACGTCATTTTCGGAAAGCCCCAAATCACGTAAAATTACTTACCTAGACATCACTTGTACAACCGAAACTAGAATACGCCTCAGCAGTCTGGAATCTGCATCAAGCATATCTCATCGACGCTCTTGAAGCGGTACAAAACCGCGCCGCTCGATTCATCCATTCGTCGTACTCATATGACGTAAGTGTCACGTCACTGAAATCACTATCTGGGCTTCCGGACCTCGTTTTACGTCGGCGCATCGCTTCCCTCTGTCTTTACCACAAATTCTTTTACAGTCCTATCCTTCATCAAGCACCATATATCACGCCCGCAGCGCGCATATCATACCGGACGAGCCACTTGCTGCAAGTTTCACGACCACGCTCACGAACATCAACATTTTTAGCCTCATTTTTTCTTCGCATGACGGCAGACTGCAACGGCCTCCCCGCTGCCATTGTCGACATAATCTGCCCATCCGTATTTTTACATGTCTGACCATCTCCAATTACATTGTACATGATTTTTCCTTATATGTGTTGTTTGTATTTACATACGTGTATGTTGGTCTACATATATAGGCTTTGATATGTGTAAATACATGTGTGAATATACTTGAATATGTATACTATGTATGTGTATATATATGCGTGCTTGAACTTGAACGTTACTTGAACTAGTGTTAATCCAAATCTTGTACCCACCCCTTATGTAATGCCCCTGAAATCGGGGGTCTTTAAGGAAAATAGACTGAACTGAACTGAACTAAGCCAACAGATCGTGAGATTGGAAGCGCGTGTAGACGATGCTGAAAACCGCACTCGCCGTAATAACCTAATATTTTACAATATCCCCGACACTAATCTTACTGAAAGTTTTGCGGATTCAGAGAAAACAGTCATTAGCCATTGCTCTAGGCACCTAGATTTCACCATACTTCCTAATCAAATCGAGCGCGCTCATCGCCTTGGGCGCCACTCGACAGATCCCAACTGGCCAATCAGAGTAAAATTCACGTCGTTTAAGACTAAAAACTGCATCCTCTCTAATGGAAAAAACTTAAAGGGACAGACTACAGCATTGGCGAAAACTTTACTCCTCTTGTTCGTCATGTTCGCAAACAGCTAGTTGCCCATGCGTGGTCAATTACAGATAAATTCACCTTGCGTTTCAAAACACTACACATCGGTTCAAAACGTTACATCTTCGACGAGACAACGCAAACTGTAATAGAAGTGCAGTTGCAATTACCTCGGCAACAAATTTCGTCAAAGCATTTGAAACGTTCACCGCAACACGTTTTTTCCTTGTCAGCGATCTTCACCAATGTTCGCAGTTTTATTTCAAAGCGGGACATCGTTTCTAATCTCGTCTCATCATCTTCCAGCAACTTACTAATCCTTGCTGAAACGTGGCTCAACACTGACATATCTGACAGCGAAGTCCTCGCTTACTTGAAAAATTTCCGCGTTTATCGCAATGACCGCAAATATAGGAGGGGAGGAGGCGTACTTATTGCAACCAGGCAAGAACTGTCATGCACGCCCATCAACCTTTCATCAGACATCGAAATATTGTGGATCCTATTCCACTCTTCACCACAGTCAGTTGTCGTCGGCGTTTGCTATAAACCTCCTAATAGCAGCCCAAATTTTCCGCAAAAATTTAATAATGCATTAAATGAAATCAAAACTAAGCATCCTAACGCCGGCATTTTCGTCTTCGGTGACTTCAACTTTCCTAGCGTTGGTTGGCAGAACGTAACCGCTACAGGTAACAATGAAGGGAATGAATTTCTTGATGTCCCTTAATTTCAATCTGGAACAAGTAATATCTGAGCCAACGCGTGTAACAGAAGACAGCACTAATACCCTTGATCTCATATTAACCGATCATCCAGAATGTGTTCACTCCATTACGTATCATCCAGGTGTTAGCGATCACAAAATAATACATGTATGTCTCACCGTTAAACCGTTGCCCCAAGCAACCAATAGACAAACCATCCGATTATATGATCAGGGAAACTATGCTGCTATTAATAACGAACTTCGCGCCTTCCTAGCCCTTGTGGAACCCAACTTTTACCAAAGAACGATTCATGAAAACTGGTTATTATTCAAAAAGAAAATTGAAGAATTGGTCGACAAATTCATTTCAAAAGTAGTCATACGAAACAGTCCGCGAAACCCATGGTTCAACAGTTGTCTAAAACATCTGGAAAACAAAAAGAAACGCCTCTTCCGCTCAGCGAAGTTGCATCCCAGTGAGATCGCTTGGAATAAATACTATGTGGCGGAAAAAGCGTACCTAAAAAAAAAAACTCGTGAAACCAAGCGTGCTTTGTTTTGTCCGATTTGCCTAAAAGGCTGACAACTAACCCCTGTAAATTCTGGCAAGTCATCATCCCACAGCACACGCGTAGCATTTCCCTTGCCGATGCATCAGGTGAACCCATCTCAGATACAGACTGCGCCAATCTATTTAATGAGGCATTTTCATCTGTGTTTACGAAAGAAGCTAACATGTCACTTCCTTCAGAACCGACATCTATATTGGAACGTATGCATTCGCTTATATTTCCGCCAACAGGAATCTCATCATTAATAGCAAAAATGAAGCTGTCATCCTCAGCCGGCATCGACAACATCAATACCAAAATACTAAAAAACACAAAAGATACATGTGCGTCTTTCTTGTCGTTGTTATTCACACAGTCACTCCTCACTGGCCAACCGCCCAAGAATTTGAAACATGGGAAGGTCGTTCTAGTCTACAAATCAGGTGACAAAAATTTGCCCTTAAATTCCCGCCCCATATTCCTAACCAGCGTACCCTGCAAAATCATGGAGCACGTCATCTATACCCATATCATGGCCTTCCTTGACTCTAACAACTTTTTTCACCCGGCACAGCATGGATTTCACAGGGGCTACTCCTGCGAGACCCAACTGGCAACTTTCGTATATGATCTGCACATTAGCCTATTAACCTTGATTCCAGTCAACAGACCGACGTCATATTTTTGGATTTCGCTAAACCCTTCAATGAAGTACCCCATAAACGCTTACTGACTAAACTTTCTAGGTTAAATTTGCACCCCTACATAATGAAGTGGCTTGAAGCCTTTTTATATAATCGCTCCCAATTTGTTTCTGTTATTAATAAGAACTCTCACTCTTTTCCGGTAACGTCAGGTGTTCCTCAGGGATCTGTACTCGGCCCGTTACTTTTCCTAATATACGTTAATGATTTGCCATCACGTCACCTCTAATATACGCATGTTTGCTGACGACTGTGTAATTTATCATGCAGTTACTAAACCCGCTAACCAAGCATCTCTTCAAAGTGATCTTAATGCTGTCCAAAACTGGTGTAACCAATAGCTAATGGAACTCAACCCTCATAAGTGCAAGCTTTTATCTCTCCACCGCCGTCGTAATCCTCTTATTCGTTCCTACGTAACCTCTGATGTGTCCATAGAACCAGTTCAGTCCTACAAGTATTTAGGCGTAACACTTTCTAGTGATCTTTCCTGGAGTTTGCATGTCACTAACACAATATCATCAGCTAACAGAACGTCAGGATTCTTAAAACGACATCTTCATCACGCTCCTCAACATGTAAAGTTACGAGCGTATAAATCGTTCGTTAGGTCAAAGTTGGAATTCGTATCACCAGTCTGGAATCCCCATCAAGCTAATGTCATTAATTCTCTTGAGTCCGTGCAAAATCGCGCAGCGAGGGTTATTCACGCATCCTATGCTTATGACATTAGCGTTTCCGCCTTGAAAACAGCATCCGGTTTACCACCCTTATCACTCCGCCGTCGCACTTCCAGATTATCTTTGTTTCGTAAAATCTTCAATAGCCGAATGCGCACAGCTCCTTATATTCTCCCTCCCCCAGCACGCATTTCACTCCGCCCCAGTCATCATCTTTATGTGGCCCGTCCATTCTCGCGCACTGTAACCTCTGCCAATTCCTTCCAGGCGACATTGCCACCATCACCTGTTCATCCGAGTTCATTAAAAATGTAACAACTATGTACAATTGCAGGAATGTTTTTTTTTATTATTAGTTTCCACCCCTTATGTAATACCCTAGTCATGGGTACTTTAAAGAAATAAAACGAAATGAAATGAAACCTCAAGTACAGTGTTTCTCATTACGTCGACTGTTCTCTTTGAAGTGTACTGCCAACCTGGAAACCTTTTGTGCCCTATATATAGTATATTTTTATATAGGGCAGAAAGGGTAGTAACGTGGAGGCTAGCGAAAAGGGTTCAGCTCAAGTTAAGGACAACGCAGCGAGCTATGGAAAGAAAATTGATAGGTGTAACGTTAAGAGACCGGAAGTGGGCAGAGTGAGTGAAGGAAAAAACGTGGATTTTTTCGAAATCAATAGGAAGATGTGGGCTTGGGCAGGAAACGTAATGCGAAGGCAAGATAATGGCTGCTTCTTAAGGGTGACAGTGCGAATTCTAAGAAAAGGCACGCGTAGCAGGGAACGGCAGATGGTTGAGTGGGCGGATGAGATTAAAAAGTTTCCAGGCACAGGGTGGGTGCAGCTGGCAAATGAATGTGTCAATTGGAGAGACATGGGAGAGGCCTTTGCCTTGCAGTGGTTTCAGTCAGGCTGATGATGATGGGGATTAGTTATATTTATAATCACGGACGTAGGCCTGGACAAAGAAGATGATAAGTACGCTGCTGACATAAATTAGCCCGAATAGGAGTATAAATATCTACAGTCCGCTTTTAAACTCCTCATTACAAATACTGCGACAGGCTATAAGTGATGAAAATGAGGAAAACATCTTTTTTTAAGGTTGTCAGAAAATCATGGAGCATGTCGGCTTGAATATCCCTTCGGCCCTTTAAAAATTCTTTATATTCCGCCCCCCGCCTAGGGACAGCTGCGAGTTCGCCGCACTTGGAGGTGGCCACGCCGGCTCCCTCGTTGATACTTGCTCGCTTCTCGCCTCTGCTCTTGCTGCTTCACGCACGTTTGTCATGATACAAGACACCGGAACTTGGCCGCCTTGCGCAGCAGTGTGCTGCACAGACTCGCCCTCTGAAGACTAAAGCGCGTTCGCGAAACGCTTGGTGTTGCTTCACCTGCGGCACCAGTCCGCGAGAGGCCTAGCCGACCTATATCACTCGAGTCAACGTAGCGGTGTGTGACGCGTCGGCCTCCACGCAGCCGCCAGGCTACCGCCTGGTTCTTTACACGAACTTCTTGTTGTAGAAGAGACTGGACATTATCGACCTCCGCAGCAACATGCTGCAATCAACGTCTCACTCAAGCAACGACTGGCCATTAATTGTCAACGCAGGATACAAATGTTGGCGGCTGCCGTTTCGTCACGTCGACATGGCGGAGTGTGTTACGCATCGGGTTTCTAGATAGCGATGGCCCCTAGTTCATTCGCCGCAATTCACGTGAACCTGCCGGGATACAAATGAGAGGATTATCATCGCCATATATATTGGTAAGCAGTATTGAGCTGTCCTTCGGTGTCACTGACGCGCGACCACTTAACGCCACTGCCTCTTCAGTGCGAATTAACCCGGTGTGAACACCGGGTGCGCCGAAATAAAATGCTTAATCGTCGCCCTGAGGATCTGAACTCGCTCCGCGGTCAATATGTAAGTATCTGACAAATTTATTCTTGTATGCGACTGAAAAAAGTGTGTGGCAACACAGTCGTGGCTCTTTACGTTCATATGGACGATTGGAAGTGTGGTTAAGTTTTTCTCCAACAAAATTTTCTTCATGTATTTACGCCCCATGAGCATGGAAGAGCTGTACAGGCAATGAGCTGGGTGAAAAATGCACGGCCATTGGGATCCGTGAATTTTTGTTTCGTTATTGCGACCAGCGATGAGAACAAAATCTCGCCTGCCCTAGTCGGTTGCTTCCTTTCCTGTGTTTTAAGAGGGCGTTGTGCTGCAAACATACAAAGCGATTTTATTATTTGCAAACATATCACATTACATGACGATGGCTTCGCGCCCAACGAGATTGCCTACATTTTACATTTTCATTTTCATCTTTTATTTTATATTTTGCCAGGTCGTGACCTCGAAACGTAGCAGCGATTATCGGAAGGTGACATGAGGTGGAAACTATTTAAAGTGCTGCGTTTCTGGTTTGTTAGGCGCTAGTTCCAAAATATGGTAGCTTGAAGCTCTACGCATTTGCAAAATGGGGAAAGAAGTTTTCTCTTCGCTTCCAGTTTCCCAACACCTACCATTTATGTGAAACTCGTGGAGACAAGCGTTCCGGTTCAAGCTGGTGATCCCAGGAAGGCAGCGAAAGAAAAAGAATAAAGCCTACACAAGTATACAAGATCCCCTGCTCGAAGTGCTCGGTGTCGTACATTGGCGAAACTGTGAACCATTGGGAGCTTTTATTCCTAAAAATGCCAAATAAATTGCGCTAAAGTAGCGCTCACCGCGCTATGTTAATCGCCATTGCGGTGCCTTTGACATTTACGCTGAAGCCGACGCTCTCAAAGTGCGCGGCTGCGGGTTCTCCCAGCAAGAAAATTGCATGCAAGCCTCCACTGCCCGTGTGCAAAGTGCTCTCTTTTGTTTGCATGCTCTTATTTCAATACTTTTGATCTGGTGTCTGGAACGCGTGAGGATCCTTCTGACCAGTGAAAAAGAAATCATGTCGCAATGCCACTTTCGTGCAGGTAAAAAGCTAACGGTGGTGCAAATGCTCAGGTGCCTCAGTAAAATCATTTTATCTGTGTAGTTTTATGCTTTATGGGGAAAAAGTTCCCGGTCGACGCTCCATTCCATTCGCCTTATTGCATTAACGGCTACGCAAGCGGATCTCTCTGTAACTTGTGGTGCTATGAAAACCGCAGTCAGCCGCGGTCATCAGACAGGGTGCAGACATATACTAGTTATAGCAGATTAGCTACTATGTGCTACTAGCAAATCTTTTACCACGAGAAACGTTTAAAAGACAGCAATACCTATGTTATTCTTAGGTATCCTATAAATAGCTTTTGCGAATTTCACTAGACTACACTTGAAGCATCTCATACTTCAAGCTTGGAGGTGTAATTGCTTTCATGCGCTTATTTATTTTCTAATCGTTCTTTCAGAAGGAGCCTTCTTTGACGTCATGCCTTGTAACCAGCGTTAGCATGACATGAAATGAAAAATCTTTACTTGCCATCAAATACAGATGGGGGGATTGTAGAAAAAAAGCTGTCTTTGGACAGCTTGACGGGTCCACAATCCCTTATTTTGGCAGAGTGGCGGCAACACGTAACATATTCTTGATATGTACATACATATTTAATATGATACAGACTTAGTACTCGTAAACGAAAACAACAGGAAACAAAAAGAACAGAAAACAACAGCGGAACTCACTTCTACAAATCCAGACGAAAGCAACAGCAAGGCTAGATAACATTACATAGAAACCAAATACATCTGCTGGAGGTCCTTGTAGGTTGCCGTGAAGAGGTCAAAACGGACAGAATTATAATAATTCAAAAGCGTTGGTATTGTGTACTTAAGACACTGTTTCCCGTAACTTGAACGTGACATTGGTACTGACCAATCCTCGAAGTGTCTTGTAAAATAACTTGGAGTTCTGTCTTGTAATTGGGATAGGTTACGTATATTGTTGATATTCCTGTGGATTTCTTGTTTATATACATGGCTTAAGCGATATCTATAGATTATGGGTTTTTTGCGCAAAAGACACGACACAAAGGAAACGAGGTAGACAGGACAAGCGCTTACTAACAACTCCGGTGTTTATTGATGGAACATTTGCTTAAATACAGCAGCTGCTCTTATCAAACAAGAAGAGGGAAAGAAGAGCCTTCGCATACATATATATCAGATCAGCACAGATCCCATCATCGCACGAGAGAAGGCATGTGTCGAGCTCTAATTCTGCGCAAGATAACTGATTTCTTTTCTTGAGAGCACAATTGAAGGATTGCTGACACACGAGTTACTCGATTTCCCTATCTCATTAGCCTCAATTATCTCTCTTCCAAGTTGTGTCTTGCACCGGCGCAGTACTGACGTTTTTTCGAGCGCGGGAGTGCAGTTGCGGCAATTCCGAATATGGTCAATCATTTTGCTACCTGACTTGTTCTTGACATCTCTTGTGTGCTCCCTCAGCCTTTCATTAAGGCACCTGCCAGTTTGGCCGATGTACTGCTTACCACAAGCAAGTGGTATCGAGTACACAACGCTCTTTTTACAGGCCACGAATCGCTGCTGGTGCCGCTTCGAACAAGCGACGGCCGCATCCTCCGCATTCACTCTCTTGTAAATCCTGGAGAGTTTTTCAGGAGCGTTAAAAACAACTCTAACACCAGCCCTAGCACCGATCTTCTTAATATTATGCGAAATTCCGTGAATGTGCGGAATAACCGCCAATTTCGTCCGGTCAATTTGATCGGGTATGCTGGCTGGTTTCTTCAGCAGGTTCTCGGCAGTTGATGCCAGCAAGGCTGGCTGGCAGCCTGCGCTCGAAAGGCGCTGCAACTGGATATCAAAGCTGCGTCCTACCAAATGCAGGCAGGACTTGCTCAGAGCGTTGGAAAGGCACGATTTCACAATGCCTCGTTTTACGGCTTTGGAGTGTGCCGAGCCGAAGGGAAGCAGGGGCTTGTTGCCTCTGGGCTCAAAGGCCCAACATACGTGTTCACTTGAAAAATGAAGCCCTATATCTAAAAACCTGATGAAATTAGCTTCCGGTAACTCGTGCGTCAATTCTAGTGGTGCTAGGCACTCTGAAAACGTCGTTAGATGCTTATGTACACTAGCAGAAAAAATTCTTTGTCACAATCCACGAACACAATGAAATCATCAACAAATCTAAAAAGCTTTAAAACAGTGTCGCGAAGGCAGTCATGCAGCGCCTTGTCACGTGTCGCTAAAAAGATGTCACTAAGACATGGTGCTAGGCAGGATCCAATGCATATTCCTTGTTTCTGAATGAATGTCACATCTTTCCACTGCGCATACGTGGAAGTCAGGTACATTGTTAACAGTTCGATGAAGTTGTCCACCGATAAACCTGCGTTATTCTGGAATGCTGTTGCACCATGGCTGTCAATACAATCGCAGACATTTTTTAAGAGACAATCGTGAGGTATGGAATAATACAAGTCATTTATATCTACTGACAGGGCTGACATGCGTTTGCTTTATTTGATTTTAAAAACTCAATTATTTCGTCCGAATTTTTTACCCTAAAGGGATCGTTAATTTCTAAAACACTCAACTTCTCCTGCAAGAACCTGGCTACGGCTTGCTGCCAGGACCCCTTTTCGGAAACAATCACTCGGAAAGGGCAGGCAACTTTGTGTGTCTTGCCACTGAAGAACATGTTTAAGGATAACTTCTCAGCTTTCTCTACAGAGTGCACTAGCCCATCCAGCTTTAACGTCTCGATAAACTTATTTGCCTTTGTCTTAACTTTCGCGAGTGAAAGCTTTTTACACTCTGAAATTTGTAGCGATCGCTTCTGAAGCCTTCTGAAGATACATCGTTTTTTCCAGGACACAGAAACCTCCCTCCTTATCGGCCGGTACGATATTCAAGGCATTATCCTTCAGGTGCCTAATGGTCTTTTCAACAGGTAGGGTCCTAGTCGACGACCTGTGACGTTGGAGGAAGACAACGCCTTCGGAGACACACCTCTCGGCTTCAGCCCCTGAACGTCACGAGACTTGCCTGACCATTTCCAGTAGTTCAGCTGGAGACTTCCGAGGTTCGGCGGCGAACTTTGGTCCGAGGCTGAGTACCTGCTGGGTCTGCCTCGGAAGTGACACGTTCCCCAACGTGTGGACGTTGTTCCCCAACGTGTGGACGTTCAGGGGCTGAAGCCGAGAGGTGTGTCTCCGAAGGCGTTGACTTCCTCCAACGTCACAGGTCGTCGACTAGGACCCTACCTGTTGAAAAGACCATTACGTACCTGAAGGATAATGCCTTGAATATCGTACCGGCCGATAAGGAGGGAGGCTTCTGTGTCCTGGAAAAAACGATGTATCTTCAGAAGGCTTCAGAAGCTATCGCTACAAATTTCAAAGAGTGTAAAAAGCTTTCACTCGCGAAAGTTAAGACAAAGGCAATGAAGTTTATCGAGTCGTTAAAGCTGGATGGGCTAGTGCACTCTGTAGAGAAAGCTGAGAAGTTATCCTTAAACATGTTCTTCAATGGCAAGACACACAAAGTTGCATGCCCTTTCCGAGTGATTGTTTCCGAAAAGGGGTCCTGGAAGAAAGCCGTAGCCAGGTTCTTGCAGGAGAAGTTGAGTGTTTTAGAAATTAACGATCCCTTTAGGGTAAAAAATTCGGACGAAATAATTGAGTTTTTAAAATAAAATAACAGCAAACGCATGTCAGCCCTGTCAGTAGATATAAAGGACTTGTATTATTCCATACCTCACGATTGTCTCTTAAAAAATGTCCGCGATTGTATTGACAGCCATGGTGCAACAGCCTTCCAGAATAATGCAGGTTTATCGGTTGACAACTTCATCGAACTGTTAACAATGTACCTGACTTCCACGTATGCGCATGGGAAAGATATGACATTCATTCAGAAACAAGGAATATGCATTGGATCCTGCCTAGCACCATGTCTTAGTGACATATTTTTAGCGACACGTGACAAGGTGCTGCATGACTGCCTTGGCGACACTAACGTTTTAAAGCTTTTTAGATTTGTTGATGATTTCATTGTGTTCGTGGATTGTGACAAAGAATCTTTTTCTGCTAGTGTACATAAGCATCTAACGACGTTTTCAGAGTGCCTAGCACCACTAGAATTGACGCACGAGTTACCGGAAGCTAATTTCATCAGGTTTTTAGATATAGGGCTTCATTTTTCAAGTGAACACGTATGTTGGGCCTTTGAGCCCAGAGGCAACAAGCCCCTGCTTCCCTTCGGCTCGGCACACTCCAAAGCCGTAAAACGAGGCATTGTGAAATCGTGCCTTTCCAACGCTCTGAGCAAGTCCTGCCTGCATTTGGTAGGACGCAGCTTTGATATCCAGTTGCAGCGCCTTTCGAGCGCAGGCTGCCAGCCAGCCTTGCTGGCATCAACTGCCGAGAACCTGCTGAAGAAACCAGCCAGCATACCCGATCAAATTGACCGGACGAAATTGGCGGTTATTCCGCACATTCACGGAATTTCGCATAATATTAAGAAGATCGGTGCTAGGGCTGGTGTTAGAGTTGTTTTTAACGCTCCTGAAAAACTCTCCAGGATTTACAAGAGAGTGAATGCGGAGGATGCGGCCGTCGCTTGTTCGAAGCGGCACCAGCAGCGATTCGTGGCCTGTAAAAAGAGCGTTGTGTACTCGATACCACTTGCTTGTGGTAAGCAGTACATCGGCCAAACTGGCAGGTGCCTTAATGAAAGGCTGAGGGAGCACACAAGAGATGTCAAGAACAAGTCATGTAGCAAAATGATTGACCATATTCGGAATTGCCGCAACTGCACTCCCGCGCTCGAAAAAACGTCAGTACTGCGCCGGTGCAAGACACAACTTGGAAGAGAGATAATTGAGGCTAATGAGATAGGGAAATCGGGTAACTCGTGTGTCAGCAATCCTTCAATTGTGCTCTCAAAAAAAGAAATCAGTTATCTTGCGCAGAATTAGAGCTCGACACATGCCTTCTCTCGTGCGATGATGGGATCTGTGCTGATCTGATATATATGTATGCGAAGGCTCTTCTTTCCCTCTTCTTGTTTGATAAGAGCAGCTGCTGTATTTAAGCAAATGTTCCATCAATAAACACCGGAGTTGTTAGTAAGCGCTTGTCCTGTCTACCTCGTTTCCTTTGTGTCGTGTCTTTTGCGCAAAAAACCCAGAATGCTTAGGCACCAACTAGCCTGCAAAAACATACTCGCAAGTGATATCTATAGAGATTGTGAGCTGGAATTCCAACAGAGTTGCTAAAAAAAGTTGAGGTGGAAGCAGTATAAGAAGCATTATATGTGTGTCGGAGATACTTTTTCTGTAACAGGTGTTCTATATTAGTGGATGTTGTGTTTCCCCATACTAATTGACAATAGTTAAAGTGTGACTGAAAGACTGAATGATAAAGCAAACGTTTGATGCGTATGGGAAGGATATACCTTAAACGACCTATTACA
Source organism: Amblyomma americanum (assembly GCF_052857255.1). Lineage (NCBI taxonomy): Eukaryota > Metazoa > Arthropoda > Arachnida > Ixodida > Ixodidae > Amblyomma > Amblyomma americanum. The sequence continues at coordinate 117,134,147 of NC_135507.1, read as the reverse complement.
CCAGTTATTTGACTTATTTTGCTTAGAACATGCTTGACGTGATTATCCCAGGACATATTTGCGGAAAAGGTGACACCCAGACATTTGAAATTCTCGACTAAAGCGATGCATCGTGAGTTTATTATAATATCTTGATGCTGAGGTATGTGCTTGTTTTTCGGCCTGAATATAATCGCTTTTGTTTTGCTTTCATTTACCTTCATTGCATTTACTCTCGACCATTCCTCTAAGGATTTCATTGAACTGTTACATTGTTCAACAAGAAGATTAATATCATTCCCAGCAAAACAAATACTAGTGTCATCTCCATAAATAATAAATTTTGCTTTAGGGTTAATAGTGACTATATCCTTCAGATAGAGATAAAAAGTAAAGGTCCTAAAATACTTCCCTGCGGCACTCCACAACTAACAGCTTCAGCTTTCGATGTAAAGGCACCTATTTTCACAACTTGAGTTCTATTGGATAGGTAGGATTTCATAAGAGCTAGTGCCTGTCCTCGTATTCTATACTCGTATTCCAATTTTTCCAGCAAAATGTTATGGTTAACTAAATCGAAGGCTTTAGAAAAGTCCACAAAAATGCCAACAAATATTGCTTTGTTTTCAAACGCCATTAATATATATTCTTTCTGCTCTAGCAACGCTAATTCAACTGACTTGTTTTTATGGAAACCGAACTGGTGTGGTGTTAACAGATTATGTTTTCAATGAAATTTGCCATCCTCGAATACAAGACTTTTTCAAACAGCTCTGAAAAGATCGGTAAAATAGATACCGGCCTGTAATTTCCCATGTAATGTAATGTAATGTAATGCTATGTAATGACAGTTACGCTTTTCAAGGTGCACTCCTAACTAGCAAGTGTGGTATCTCTATTTTCATTTCTTTGGGTATTTAAAATTGAATACTGTTTTGGCGCACAATCTGTCTCGAACCGGGGCTCCGTTTGGTAGCGTGTATCAGTGTTCGGGCTGAGGAAAGATAGAAGCTTGAAGTTTAAGAAAACGAAAACAAGTGGGTCCAATTGCATTTTTATGAAATTTATATACGTAGTGAAGAAAGAGCAAAGGGTCAAAAATTAAGAGTTCATAGCGTCGAGCGACTGAATGAGCCTTGTCGGCAGGGCCCAGCGCGCCCTTTGGCACTCAGCAAGCTCCTTATATCCCCTCAAGTTCTGCCCCCCCCCCCCCCCCCCCCCCCCCCATCAGGCGGTGGCCAATCTAACACGAGGCACACTTCTCCAAGATCAAAGTTGCAGAGCACTGTAGCAAACGGAGTCACTCGTTGTAGAGTCAACCCGTGTGAACGGGCGAGGAGAAATCGCAAGCCCGCTGTTATTTCCTGTATAGTGTAGCAACAGTGGTGAAAGCGGCTCCGTTCAAAAACACATCTGTTGGGCCAAATTGGTGCATAGTGATAATACAGATAAACAATGTGCGCAAAACATTAGACGAACCACGCAAACGGGAGAAAGACAAGGACTGCGGCGTCCTTGCGTTTCTCCAGTGAACGTGGTTCGTCTAATGTTTTGCACACATCCATCATCTCTATTATCAAGTGGCTCCGTGTCCTTGAAAACATATATGTAGTCGTTGCGACACGGTGTGCCTCAACTGCGGCGAGCTCTCTACTGTCGGGCCGGGTCCTGACGGAAACGGATAATTACTTGATGGTGCCGTCCCTTTATCCCCCCGAACGGGCCTCCTCAGTTCTGTCCGTTGTCGGTCGCTGTCCCCAGACGTCCTCCAGGGAGCAGTCATAGGTAGGGTCATTCCCACCGAGCGAAGCGCGATAAATATCCGCAAGATTTTCTCAGCGCGGCACCCTTCTTTGGGGTCATCGGTCACTTGATGCCGTCGACGTCGGCGCTGCTGTCGCCGCCGCCGTGGTCACCCCGGTCGAGTGAGTCAGCGCCTTAATGTACTTAGGCTGGTGTGCATCCCGTTCACAAGAATACTCAAAGATAGCTCGGGTTAAGGTGCGCTGTAAACAACGAAAACAAACTCCGGGAAATTTGGCTCGGATGTTTTGTACTTTATGAATAAGTCAATGTATTTTCATTGACGCACTTATTCTCAGACACAAAGCTCTAAATTGGGACTTCCCTTGGAATAATGTATTTCAAATAGGCTTCCTCGTCAAGTGAAATATACTAGTGTGGGCATCATATATGCAACCTGGTAATAAGGTGAATCACTTGAAAATTGTCCTGTAAAATGCTCTCAAAAGAAAACGCCACGTACTCCGAAAATATACTATAAAATGAGCTGCAAAGTAGCATATAATACATCTAATATTTGGTATTCCTTTGTGAGCACTTTGACTGTAAAATAAGCTTTTTCCTATACAGCGGTAACACTTTACTTCTTGAAGCACTCCAAAAATACCAATTCAAGCAGAAGAGTAGATCAGATACTCCTGAACTAAGGAGTATCTAACTGCACTTTCGGGAGTGCGAAACGCAATGAGCCATTTTCTTCTACGTAGGTTTTTCAGTTTACAGTCTATGGTGCTTGTGGGTGATTCATGTGGAGGGCGCTGGCTCTTATTGTATGGCTCCTTGGTTGTCTCTTGCTATATATATCTGAAATTCCTTTTTTAAATATATTTATACCCGTTACATTATCAATAAAAGTGCTGTGCACTGCAACAGCGACGACAGAACTCCGCAGCGGACTCGTTCTTCAAAATTTGTCACCGATCTCCCCGGAGAACACTCGTACCGAAAGAATGGACTAGGCGACCGGTGTACCCACACAGACGCATATTTAATACACCCTATTTGACACACACACTAGAACACAAAACTAACAAAACTAACTCAAAACACCAAGACTATAAATACACACGACCCGAGTGAACTGCTACCAGCGTCTACTACTAGCTTTCTACTATCAGTGGTCGGCGTTCGTGCTCACGGTTGGTTCCGTGCGGCTGCGGCGTTGTATGGATCCAGTAGCCGGCGTGGAGGCGGCGTTCGACGTGCTTGGGCTGGCGTCGCTGGCTATGTCGCTGGCTGCGTCGTACAAGCTCCCGGTGCAAGCGCCTGTGGAGGTGATGCCGGTATTGTTGGCGTTGGGGGCACCACCCGGATGGATGGCAACAGTGCTGGAGACACTCCTGGCCGTAGCAGGTGGTAGCGTCCTCCGTTGACTCCCCTGAACGTGCTCAGGCACGGCAGGAAGTCCACGATGCGAAGCCGTAGAACGCGAGCTCACCGGAGCCGTAGCCGGCGTCGCTATCTTCCAGCCGATGCGTCCGTGACCCGCCGGAGCCACCGCTTCTCTGCTGTTCCCCCCAGTGCCTCTCTCTCCCTCGCCCCTTTATAGCGTTGGCTTTAGTCCACGTAAGCCTTGTTGTCGTCTCCTTCTCTTCTCCACCAATCACCTCTGTCTACCTCACCGAGTGCTTCTCCACCAATCATCTCTCTCGTCCTCACCGAATGCTCCTTCTTCATCTTCTTTACTCTTCGGTTAATCCACGTCGTCTTCTTCACACCTCTTTCCTTTAAAATTTAATTTAGGCTCCTTAATATATGTGACAATGGCCCCTTCCCTCAAGAGTTTTTCCATGAAAAACTGCTCACGTCATCCTCATCTGCAAGTCATCCAGCCAACAGACCATCTTCTGTGGCGATTCTGGACCCAGAACACAACACACCGCAGATGTCCAGAACGCACCAAAAGCACACCACTAACACAGCACAACAAACTTCATTCTCTGAACGCTAACACATCACTGTCGTTGTCCGTACAGAATCCGTAATGAACACATCGATGTCTACAACACATCCCTTGTATAATCACATAATACCAACAACAGCAACAACAACAACAAGGTTTGGTTTAGTTTATGGGGGTTTAACGTCCAAAAGCGACTTAGGCTATGAGAAGTGAAGGGCTCCGGAAATTTCGACCACCTGGATTCTTTAACGTGAACTGAAATCGCACAGCACACTGGCCTCTAAAATTTCGCCTCCATCGAAATTGGACCGCCACGGCCAGGATCGCACCCGCGTCTTTCGCGCCAGCAGCCGAGCGCCATAACCACTCAGCCACCGCGGCACCTACAAAAACAGCAACAAGATAAATCCCAGAGATACATTAGCACAGCAACAACAACAAGATACATCCCAGATATACTTAGAACTGTTCAGTCAGCTCTATCTGTATAAAAATCAAAGTTGTAACATATGACCTCGATTTTGCGTGGCCCATCCGAAAACGTCTCCGCCTTGATTTGCAGTAGAGCTGTGATCGTATGTCTTCATTCATCTTGGGCTTCATTAGTACTCCATCCCCTCCTCCATTTTTCTACCCACGGCATACGGGCACCTCGGCAACATCGCCTGTCTCCTCGGCCACTATAGAACAAGCTACCCTTGGGGCGTACGTCCGTACGCGACTTCTTTCTTTATATTTCTTCAACATATTTACATGGAAAACCTTCTTAGTGCCATCTAGCAATACCTCATAATCCATGTCCTCTTTCCTCCGCGTCACAAGGTACGGGCCTTTCCAGTGCATCAGTAATTTATTATGATCCATGGGTAGCAGGACGACAAACCTGTCGCCCGGATCCAGATTCCTGTGAATGGCTTTCTTTTCATAATATCGCTTTGGCGTTCACGCGCGTTTTCCAGGCCTTGATGTGGAAGCCTGCATGTTTCCTTCAACCTGTCCCGCAACTCAAGAACGTACGTCTATGTTTCTTGAGATCTAATGCAATCTCTTTATTAGCCCACAGCTCCTTGACTATTGCAAGTGGACTTCTAACGGTTCTCCCATATAACGTCTGGAAAGGCGAGAAACCAAGACTCGTTTGCGGTACTTCGCGGTAAGCGAACAAAAGAGCAGGGAGATACCTATCCCAATCTTGTAGGTCTCTCCTGGCATGTTTTCTTGATCATATTTTTGAGGGTGCTGTTGAACCGCTCTACAAGCCTGTTACACATGCAATGGTAAGGCGTTGTCAGTAGCTGCCTTACTGACAAAAGGCGGTTAACCTCCGTCATTAGTTCCGATGTGAAGTTTGAGCCTCGGTCACTCCAAACTTCCCTCAGGAACCCATAACGCGAAAACATTTCCACGAGACCCTCTGCCACTTGGATACTGTCAATACTTCTCAGTGGAATAGCGTCAGGATAACGAGTGGCCACGTCGACCAGAGTAAGCACATATCTATTGTTTTGGGCGGATACTGGAGAGATTGGCCTCACAATGTCAATAGCCACTCGCTGAAACGGTAGGTCGATGGCTGGCACCCTGCCCACATGTACGGGACCAAATCTTGCATTCGGAACTGTGCGCTGGCAAACGTCGCATGAGCGAACAAAGCGCTTAATGTCACTCTGAACACCCGGCCAAAAGAACTCCTCGGTGATCCTAGACACCGTTTTTTGAACACCCTGGTTTCCGGCCATAATAGCGTAATGTTCTAAGCGTAGCACGGTCTCTCGCATATCTCTCGATAACACGAGCTGTTGGACCCGCCTTCCTGAACTAAATATGCATTCCCTGTGCAGAAGACCATTTACCAATTGATATTCGAATGACGTACGACTCTTTCTTTTCACTTTTTCCCCGACTTTTTCGAAGCAGGCCTTCAGGCTGCGGTCTTCTTTTTGCATAATTGCAATTTCTCCCGGTGTTATGCTCAGGCACATCGTAACAGGAGTAGAGAGCGGACGCTGCGTTGCTCGGGCTGTCGCTTCAGCTCTTGTCTCCACTGCCGACGAGAAACTGAGTGCATCCGTCTGAACTGTCGCGGGCCTTTCCCCCTTCGGATGTTCTTCAACGTCGAGCATCCTCCACTCGGGATCGGGGTCTTCGACACTTCTTGCGCCCGTAATGTTTCCCAAGATGAGAATGTAGATGGGTTGGTCTACGGATTTTGCCACTACATGCCCAGTATAATATGGCGTGGACACTAGAATCCTGGCTTCAGGAAGGTACGTTACTGTGCTATCTACAAGAGTGACGGTCGACGTTTCCCCTGTAAGATCCTCGTCATTCACCGGCTTCTAGGAACCAAAACTTAGTTGGCTCCGCTGTCTCTGAGCACCAATATAGGACGATCCCCTATTTGCCTAACCCCCACCGACATTGCTGCTTTCGACTTCGGTGTTCCACTCACCGCCTCATCTCCAAGCGGCGTTTGCTCTCCTTTGAGCTGTGGAATTTCAGGTGGTGTGACACGTTCTACCCTAGAGCCGACAACACATGCAGCTCGGTCCCGCGTACTGTATCATCACTTATCCAGAGTACCACCCCCCCGTCTTAAAACCTTGGCACACAACCTGTTTTTTGGGCAGCGCTACTAGTCCGACAGTCAATTGCACAGTATCCCATCTTGCCGCATAGAAAACACCTTACTGGCGCCTTATATGCACCGCCATATGCTCTTGGTTTTGACGCGTCTGTCTCTAGGATCTCTTGAGTTTCTTCCTTTTTTTTACTCCAATTTCTTAACCCTTGTGCCTCGAGGATTTGGTGTGCAGCTTCGGCGAACTCTTGCAATGAACACAAATTTCTTTTAGGAATAGCGCTAGCTTTGAGCTGCAACACGCTAAAAATTGCTCTGTGACGAGCTTGTCACGCACCCCTTCAAAACTCTTCTGTGTTTGACATATCAAGCCACCTAAAAAATAGTTGGTTTGCCTGCAGCAAATCTGCTTAGCAGTTTCAGAATCCTCAGGTTTCGCGGTGCGAAATCTCTCACGAAAACCCTCTGCCGCAAGCCTGGATCTTTGGAGGAGCGCGGTTTTTACTTTCTCGTGGTCCATGGAATCAGCAGCAGGCATTATTCCAAACACATTCAGCGCCTCTCCGACTGAACACATGCTCAATGCCGTCGCCCATTCACTGCGCTCCCAGCCTTGCCCCAAAGCTATCCGCTCGAATCGCTGCAGATATGCGTCCAGATCATCTCTTTTGTCATCGAAGGGAGCCATCAGCTTCCTTGGCCAAATTCTGGCCGGTCTATGAGATTCTACCCGCTAAGGAACGCTGATCACTGTCCGTGATCCCCTGATCCCCTCCTGCGACATGCGCCTTTTTCCACAAAAGAAACTCCTTCTCCCGCTCTATCCTTCTTTTCTCCGGTTCTTCTGCCTCGCGAGCTCTTCTAGCCTCTCGCTCTTCTGCCTCGCGAGTGCCTGCGCGAGCGTCTGCACATGCTTAAGCCCTTTCCTCTCTCTGTCTATCTGCTTCCTCTTTCTGCTGGTCGCAGAGACACATCACCTCTTCCTTGCTTAACCCAAGCTTGAGCGCCAGTTCTAACGTTCTTGCCAACTCCAAACTCCCTGCCGTCGATAGAAGGGAAAAATTCGAGACAAAGCAAAACAGAAACAAGGAAATGAATCCTGGCAGGCTCGCCATTTATCTTCGTCACGGATCTCCCCTGAAAACACTCATACCGAAAGAATGGACTGGGCGACAGGTGCACCCACACAGATGGACATTTAATACACCCTATTTGACACACACACTAACACAAAACACCAAGACTATAAATACACACCACCCGGGCACACTGCTACAAGCGTCTACTACTAGCGTTCTACTATTAGCGGTCGGCGTTCGTGCTCACGGTTAGTTCGGTGTGGCTGCGGCGTTGTATGGATCCAGTAGGCGGCGTCGAGGCGGCGTTCGACGTGCTTAGGCTGGCGTCGCTGGCTGCGTCGTACAAGCTCCCGGTCCAAGCGCCCGTGGAAATGATGACGGTGTTGTTGGCGTTGGGGGCACCACCCGGATGGGTGGCAAACGCTCTGGAGACACCCCTGGCCGTAGCAGGTGGTAGCGTCCTCCGTTGGCTCCCCGGAACGGGCTCAGGCATGGCAGGAAGTTCACGATGCGAAGCCGTAGAACGCTAGCTCACCGGAGCAGCAGTCGGCGTCGCTCTCTTCCAGCCAATGCGTTCGTGACCCGCCGGAGCCTCCTCCTCTCTGCTGTTCCCCCCGTGCCCCACTCTCCCTCGCCTTTTATAGCCTTGGCGTTAGTCCACGTAAGCCTTGTCGTCGTCTTCTTCTCTTCTCCACTAATAATCTCTCTCCACCTCACCGAATGCTTCTCCACCAATCATCTCTCTCCACCTCACTGAATGCTTCTTCTTCATCTTCTTTATTCTTCGGTTAATCCACGTCGTCTTCTTCACACCTCTTTCCTTTAAAATTTAATTTAGGCTCCTTAATATATGTGACAAAATTGTTCTACCATTGCACTAGAAGCTATGAGGGACGCCGTGGTGATGAGCTTAGGAAGTTTCGACCTCTTACGGCTCTTTAACGTGCACTGATATCGCACAGTAGACGGGCCTCCAGAATTTCGCCTCCATCGAAATTCGATGGCCGCGGCCGGGATCGAACCTGCGTCTTTCGGGTCAGCAGCCAAGCGCCATAACTACTGAGCCACCACTGCGGTTTCCACTGGAAAGGAATTCTATACTGGCGCGATCCGCCCCTGCCGCCCCCCAGTCATTCCTGCAAACCCACGCGACTCCGGGACTTTCTGCGGTACAGACGTTGTTGGTGTGGATGACTGGCTCGCGACGTACGAGCGGGTCAGCACACATAACCGGTGGGACCTTACCCTTAAGCAGACTAACGTGATCTTCTACCTGAAGGGTACGATGCCGGTGTGGTACGAGACCCAAGATTACGAGCGCAACAGTGTGGAGACCTGCAGCAGAAGCTCCGGGACCTGTCAAGTAAGGCGATCGGTCGACAGCTTGCTGTCAAGGAGGAGCTCGCTTGCCGCGCAAAGGCGATACTGGAGTCTAACGCATCGTACATCGAAGACGTGTTAGCGCACTGCTTGAAAGACGACGGCACGACCCCAACATCTGACAGGCTGACAGGGATTGTCCGTCGCAAACTCGAGGCAATGTCACCTGCCGCTTTTCCGCCTCTGGCACCCGACCAGGCAGCTTCAGTCTGCCTTATTCAAGCGGTCGCCCGCTAAGAATTCGCAAATCTGGGTCTAAAACCAGTGTGCTCCATCAGTTCCGAAGATGCCAGCCGCGCTTCCCCGGTCCTCAACCTTTGGCCTCCATACTATCCTCGCTGCCGTCACAACCCAAATGAATGAAGAACATCTGATGACAGGCCCATCTGTTTTAACTGTTCTCGGGTTTGCCACATTTCTCGACACTGCTGAAGCCCTCCAACGTCGACCTACCACTGCTACCTGCTCTTCTTCGCCGTCTGAACGGCACTTCTCGAGACCCGACGAACAGACACCTCTCATCAACCGCTCTTCGTCACCCAACGCTGTATCTCTCCATCACCCGGACCTCGCCGCCCATCGTCCACTGCCTCGTATGCCCGACCTCTTCCATAAAACTGATGGCTGCAGCGTCTGGAGGTGATGCTGCTCTAACGACACTGCAGAAAATCCTCCTTTGACTTCTCGCACCAGACGCAACTTGATCGACGTGCATGTGGGTGGTGTGCTTGTCACTGCCTTGATCGATAGTGGAGCACAGGTGTTAGTGGTGGCTTTGATACTTCAACGTCACTTCAGCAAAGTGCTCACGCCTACCCTCTTAAGGCCCGTTTAACATGCATGCGATTTTCGCTTGAGACGCTGCGATTTCTGTCGGTCTGCGACTGGGGAGGGCCGTCGCTCTAGCCGCAGTCGGCTTGCGATCGAGTTCCGTCCGGTTGGTATCCACTCGCTGCATCGGTGTGTTCACCCTGTGACGGCATGCGACGTTGGGTCACGTGGGAACTATTGCCGCGGTGGAAGCAAAATTGTTTATTGTAATGAAAATGTAAGAAGTATTACCTTGCAACTAAAAATACGCTAGCCATAATATTAACAACTTCCTGTAGAGTTTCTGTCGCGTTTAATCGTGGGCTTCCCATGCAAACATCAAGCAACCTTGCCTGTCCTTCCGACCGAATTCTCTGGGTGCGCGTTGCATGTGAAAGCAGTTACCGAAAATCGCATTGCGGCGTCACCAACCAGGCAGACTATTTTCGTTCTATTCACAGAATGTGAAGCGGGCCTAAGCCATAGTCCGTGTGGCTGATGGCGGAATATCTGCGGTCGTTGGAGTGTGCACTGCCCGTGTCCATCACGGGACGATATACTTCCGTTTCATTTGCTGTTTGAAAAAACTGCGTCGTAACGACGACAACACAGGAAAGAAAAGGAGAACACATGCGCACACTCAGAATTGTTTATTGGAAGAAAAGGGGAACACATATAACCCTCACTCACCATGTAACAACGCCCTATCGCTCTCAAACAGCCAGTAACAAGTAATCGGCAAATGACAAGGCTAAAGACCAAACTCAGAAAGCTTCTTCTACCATACACTTAAAGCACTATCTTATAACAAGAACTGCAAAAAGCAAGCGATGCATTCTAGGATTCAAAGCAAAAATTCATTCAAAGTAAAAGCAGTCAATACTTTAAACTTAAAAGTGAAAGAAAACCAAAGTAAAAAACCAAGTAATATAACAATAAATCCACCACAACAACAGCACCCAGGTTTGGGCGCCGTACGCCAGATAAGAAAGAGAGAATACTTGACGGCACAGGTCTTCACAAAACGTTTCCAGTTACCACATTTCTCCGACGAGCTACAGAGCTATCACTAATACACGTGATCCCCTTCTTTTTAATCACAAAACTTCAAGAATTTCACGTACCACCTTATCACCACTTCTTCCTAGAGCGCTAATACTCTAAGCACTGACTCTCACTCGTAACATTTACAGTGGGGAGGCAAATTCGACCTCTACTCTGTTCTCTAGCGACTTTTCATGCTCCCGTGCCCTGTCATTGATGCAATGACACCTCTGGCCTATGTAGACACTTCCACATCTCAGTGGGATTTTATGCATCACGCCGACGGCAAATTAAACAAAAGGCTTACCGTACCTCTTATCGCAATGGGGTTTCTTCTTTTGCCCGATCTGTGAGGACAACCCGCGCATGTTTCTGGGTGTGGAGCACACAGCCGGAACATTGTAATGGTTTCGAGTGCATCTTTTTGGAATGCGTTAAAGTAGGTGTGGAGGAAGTTTTCTGTGTGAGTGGGAGGGACCCAGTGATTATGCGACGGCAAATTTTCATCCCGTTTGGGATATTGTGGTCGGTTATGGAAGTACTCCCTAAGTCGCATAATACGGGCAAAATTTTGTCTGTTTAATCAACTGAAACTCATTAAACCTACCAGATGTGGGGCAGAAATTTAGGTCATGTGACAGGGCACTCTCGTCGTCATGACTCATGGGAAGTTTGAAATATTGATAATTGAGTTTTGCAACTGGGTTGGTAGTTGCAACGCGGGCTGGCATTTTGTTGAACGATTTTGTCGCGCGAACGCGTTTTGGACTTTATGGCGTTTATATGAGCCACGTTTTGCCTTTGCACACATCAAGGGAGGCGAGCTCTTCGGAAGACAGATTAGAGTGGTTGAGGAATTGCTTTTCTGTGTTTGTTGCTGACTTCAGGGCTGATTAGTGGTGGTCCAAAACAACACGCGTACATTGCTGAAATGCTTGCTGAAGTGCTTTCCGTTGCTGAAATGCTTTTCCACTTTGCGGTATTACTGCTAGACAGTTTGGACATTGCTCGTTCGACAATAACACGGAGACCACACGGAGCAGTGGAGGATGCTACATAACTTCTAATAACAAGAAGTTCCGAACGAATGCGCTTTTCGTCCCCTTTTTTAACGTGTCAAAATTTGTCTGAGAATAAAGAGCAAAAAATGGTCTAAGGAAGCGAACTTCTATGTCTACAGGTGGCTTCCTTGCGGTGTTCGGGCGTTTCTTTCGGAGGTTGCAGTTGTCCTCAGCCGCAGCATGGTCGACTGGAGTTGAAACGAACGGAGCGTCGGTTCTGGAAGCATTTCCTCTAGAAGTGGAGACTCCAGGGCCCAGATTGCAGCGATCCTGAAGGTTGGAACACTGCGCAGTAGTCCCGAGATGAAGGATGTCGGGTATTGAAAACACTAGCTCCTTAGTCCCGAGAGCCGGAGCTTTTGGTGCAGAAAACTCGAGGGTTTGAAGCATGAGGGCCTCTAGCTGATATGCTGGTAGCAGGAATGGCGCAACCGGAAGAAAACAGGGCTGAGTCGGCGCGACCAGAAGAGCTAGCAGGATGGGCGTCTTCAGCAGCAATGCCGGAATCAGAAGCGTCGGGAGCAGGAGAGCTCGAAACAGGAGCGTACGGAACGATGGTGTCGAGAGCAGGAGCGTCAAAGGCAAGAGCATCGGTATCTGGGGCGTCGAGAAACGGACTATCGCGAGCAGCAGCGCCGGCAGGAGCAGCGGCAGGAGCAGTTTAAGGGTGTCGTCCCAGATATTATAGCGGCCCACACAGTCATACGTGGAGAGCCAGTCGTCGACGTCCTCATAGGCGTGGCCGCGGAAGAGTGGCGGGTCGCGCTGCCGAGTAGTACCGGAACAGATGATGGTATCGTGGAGGGTGGGTGCGGTGTGTCTGGGCTCGTCAGGCATAGCAGCGGTCGGCGGCAAGGTTCTGCTACGAAGTTCCAGGATGGGGACCCAGTCGCACCTCCACCAAATGTAAGGGGGTTCGGGAGTTCTGGGCGAAGACCAGAAGGCGGCGGCAAGGGAGCGAACGAGGCGGCGGAAGCGCGACGTCCAGTTAGTTCAAAAAGACAGTCTCGCGCATTGAACTCAACCGCCTTTCTCCTCTTCGGCAGTCGCCTGCACTGGGACCGCGGTGGCCGGCTATATTACAATATATATATATATATATATATATATATATATACGTAGGTTGCGTTGGCTCCGCAGAATAAAGATTTAAGAGAAGTGGGCACTTCTACAAAGACACTTTTATTTATCAACGTTTCGACCGCGGTGCGGTCTTCTTCAGGACTGAAGAAGACCGCACCGCGGTCGAAACGTTGATAAATAAAAGTGTCTTTGTAGAAGTGCCCACTTCTCTTAAATCTATATATATATATATATATATATATATATATATATATATATATATATATATATTGATACGGGAATAAAAGAAGAGGCGGAGAGCGAGCGCGAGCGGCGAGCGCGCGGCTCTAGCACGAGGGAGATAGAACGAGAAAGCTTGGCCGCCGCCGGTCGTGCTTCGCCGGCTCTCCTCCGTACTGCTGCTATATTTCTCTGGGCGGGCCCGTGGCCACCCCGTGGCATCCCACACCGTAACATTTTGGTGGCAGCGGTGGGATCATGCCGCTCACCCGCTCCCAGAATCAAGCACCCGACGTGCCAGACGACAGGAGTCCACCACCGGCCGATAGCGCCGACGACGCGGCGGCCGGCGCCGCTAGACCTAGGCGCTCGGAGAGGCTCGGCTCTTCGCAGCAGCCGGACGCCGGTGTTGAGCGCCTCCTGGATACAGTCACCCAACGGATGGACGCATGGGAGGCCCGTCTGACTGCCCAGGCTGGGGAGATGGAAGCTCTCCGGCGCGAACTCCGTCGCCTGGTGCCAGCCGAGCCGAGCACAGGTCAGGTGCCTTTGGGCGTCCCCGCCGCCGCTGTTTACGGCTCTGCCGTCGCTGGGCCTGCGGTCGTGGCCGCCAATGGCGTGCTCGGCGCGGGTGCGTCCTCGCCGCAGTGTTCGTTGGACGTTGTGGAATTGCCCACATTTGACGGCACCATCTCGTGGGATGCTTACCGCATCCAGCTGGACGGTATTGCGGCGGCGAGAGGCTGGGACGAGCAAATGAAGGCATGGATGCTCGTTGCAAAACTGAGGGGCCGAGCCACCGAGCTGCTGCAGAACGTGCCGCCCGACCAGCTGGGCTCTTACACTGTTCTGGCGGGCCTCCTCGCCGACCACTATGGTGCCTCAGGTCAACCCCGTGTGCAGTACCACCGCCTGCGAGCCCGCCGTCAAGAGCCCGGGGAGACGTACCAGGACCTCGCCACCGCCATTGAGCGCCTGGCTCTGCAGTCGCTGCCGGGAGCGCCTCAGAACGCCGTGGCCCTGGTCGGCACCGAGGCGTTTGTCGACGCCATCCGAATCCCCGAGGTGCAGCGCTTGGTCCGCTCTGGCCGTCCTGATCCCGTCCGCGCCGCCATGGCGCTCGCCATCGAGGCGGAATTGACTTTGCTGGCCACGCGGGGGTCGCCACCGTCTGCCGAGCGCAGCGTCCGGGTGCAGGCTCCTCGGTCCGCAGCCCCAACTGCGGCCTCTATCCGACGCCTGCGTAACGACGTCCGCATGACCTGCTTCCGCTGCGGCCTGCGGGGACACTACGCGAGGGACTGTGCCGGCCCTCCAACGTCGGGAAACGATTTGGCGGAACTCCGGGGGCACCGTTCCGCCGAATCCACGTCCACGTCCACGTCCACGTCCACGGCCACGTCCGTCCCCACACTCCTTCGTTCTCCGCGTCCCCTCCTTTCGTCGGCTCCGATTACCACTGATGCTCCTTACGTGCTCGTCGACGTCGCCCTGCTTGACCGGCACGTAAAGGCCTTGGTTGACACTGGAGCGGCTGTCAATGTACTGCACAAATCGTTTGTTGCTAACGCGCCCCACCTGCTTCTGCCAGCCGCCAAAACCCGGCTCTTAGCTTTTAACGGCACCCCTGTGGAGCAAGTCGGACGTGTCGTCGTCAACCTGACAGCACTCGGAAATACCATCTCCACCGAGTTTGTTGTCGCAGACAGCCCTATTTGGCCAGTGGTCCTCGGGTGCGGGTGGTGCCAGCAAGCCGGAGTCGTCCTTAATTTTACTAGAACCAAACCACGGGCGAGCCGAACTCTCTGTTTGCCGGGCTGGCTTAGCCGGGTTTCCAGCCTCGGTGTCGCCCTGTGGCAGTCCCTGGTGTCGGCGACCAAGCGTGCCTCAGCATCTCTGCGTGACCTCGCGACGAAGTGGCCGTGTCGAGTCAAGCCGTTCGACGTCACTACCGTGACTGTGGCGTCCGCCGTGACCCTGCCACCGGGTGCGGCAACGTGGGTGTATGCCAAGCTTGACAGTCCGGTCACAGCAGACGTGCTGTTCGAACCCATCCGGTGTTCAGCTCCAGCCCGTCAGATGACCTCCCCTCGAAGCCTTCTGCCTGTGCTCAAAGGAGAGGCCCACGTATTTATACTCAACATCAGCAGCGTACCTCTCGCGCTGACTCCCGGCACGCAATTGGGTACAGCCTCAGTTTTGGACCCCGGGTCACCAGTGGCGTCTCTGCATCCTGAAGCCCCGCCTCGCCACCCTCCAGCGCCGGCGATCCTATCATGGGAAGAATTTAACTTTGGACCCAGCCTGACCTGCGCGGAGCTCGCCTCTCTGAAGACCTTGCTGCTCGAGCATCGCAGTTGCCTTGCTCTCAGCGCCGGTGAACTCGGGTGCACTTCCTGGGCTCAACACCGGATCAACACCGAAAACCGCGGGCCCGTTCATCACCAACCTCGCCGTGTAGCGCCAGCCGAACGGAGAGTCATCCAGCAGCACGTGTGCGACATGCTTGACCAGGGAATCATTGCCCCTTCTTGTAGCCCTTGGTCCTCCCCTGTCGTCCTTGTGCGCAAGAAGGATGGAACATTCCGCTTCTGCGTTGACTATCGGAAGCTGAATGCTATTACTAGTTGCGACGTGTACCCGCTGCCTCGCCTCGACGATGCGCTTGACCGCCTGAAGGGGGGCCGTTATTTTTCCACGCTAGATCTGCTCTCGGGCTACTGGCAGGTGCCTGTTCACCCCGATGATGCGGAAAAGACGGCTTTCGTGACTCCCGACGGCCTTTACCAGTTCAACCGTATGCCCTTCGGTCTCTCGAACGCTCCAGCCACCTTCCAGCGTCTCATGGACCGAGTCTTAGGCCATTTGAAGTGGACTATGGCGTTGGTCTACCTGGATGACGTAATTGTCTACGCGGCTACATTTGAAGAACACCAGAGACGCCTCAAACTCGTCCTCGAAGCCCTTACCTCTGCTGGGCTTCGCTTAAAACCAAAAAAATGTTTCTTCGGTTTCGCGGAGGTGACGTACTTGGGTCACGTTGTGAGCCGGCATGGCATCCGTCCCGACCCTGAAAAGCTAAAAGCGCTTACAGCTTACGAAGCTCCCACCACCGATCCCACCACCGCCAAGGAGCTCAAAAGTTTCCTTGGATTTGCTTCGTATTTCCGTCGTTTCATTCCGGACTTGCCAAGCGCAGCGCTCCATTGACCGCCCTGCTGAAAAAGAATGCACCGTGGAGTTGGACGCAGGCCCAACAGCTCGCGTTTCTTGACGTCAAGCACGCCCTCCTCGAGCCTCCTACATTGGCCCATTACGACGAATCGGCCCCCATCGTCCTCCACACGGATGCCAGCCAAGATGGGCTCGGCGCTGTCCTCCTGCAAGAAGACGAGTCTGGTGACCACAAAGTCCTAGCTTATGCCAGCCGCCAGCTTTCCGACGTTGAGCGCCGCCGCCACTCTTCAGAACTCGAGTGCCTCGCCGTTGTCTGGGCCGTCGAGAAGTTCCGTCCCTACCTGTACGGCCGTCACTTCACCATAGTCACGGACAATAGCGCTCTCACTTGGCTGCAGTCCGCCAAACATTTGAATGCCAAGATTGCACGCTGGTCCCTGCAACTTCAAGAGTACAATTTCACAATAGTGCATCGGCGCGGCTCTGCCCATCAAGATGCCGATTTCCTTTCTCGCCACCCTTGTTCCGTGACGGCTTTGACGGACCTGAGGACTGCACAAACGCAAGATCCCGCCATTGCTGCCATAATCCACTCCCTTGGCACCGCCGCCGGCGCAGGCCTCCGCCAACTACGCCGGGTCTATCGAATGAAGGACGACCTCTTGTGTCACGTGAAGCGGCTCCGTGGTCGACCACCCGTCTGGTTGCCAGTTGTGCCGGCAACACTGCGGCCGCAAATCTTGCGCGGCTTACACGACGCTCCCACGGCTGGTCACCTTGGTCGCGGCAAGACCTACGCACGAGTGTCGGAGCGGTTTTGGTGGCCTAATATGTCCAGAGATGTCAAGGAACACGTGGCGTCCTGCCAGACATGCCAGTACAGAAAACCGTCCACAGGTGTAACCAAGCCACCCCCGCAGGCTTTTTCGCCACCAAGTTCACCTTTCGAGCTGGTTGGACTGGATCATTTGGGCCCGTTTCCGAAGACGCGTGCCGGCAACCGGTATGTTCTGGTTGCGATCGACTACTTCTCCAAGTGGGTCGAAGCACTGCCCGTTCCAGACACGTCGTCCGCTCATGCCGTCGCGTTTGTGGAACAGCATCTCGTTCTTCGGCACGGTGTTCCCCGGCGCCTCATCACGGACCGTGGGAGCTGCTTTATGTCCCATGAATTCGAGCGAGCCCTCCGCTCCTTCGGCATTGCGCATTCCACTACATCTGTCAATCATCCGCAGTGCAATGGCCTCGTGGAGCGTGTTAACCGTACCCTCACGGATATACTCGCATCCTACGTCGCTCCGTCCCACACAAACTGGGATCGTTTTGTTTCTGCTGCAGCTTTTGCAGTCAACACTGCAGCGCAAGAAACAACGCATGTGACGCCGTTCTCAGTCGTCTATGGCAGAACGCCCTCCATCCCTCTCGACGCGCAGTTGGGCCTTCCCCATCCTACTGCGTCAGCAGCTGAATCTGCTCAACGACTTCATTCCGCCCGCCTCGACGCCCAGCGCAACCTCCTCACGGCTCACGCGCGTGTGCAAGCGGCCAACGCGGCAGCACCACCACATCCCCCCTTCCGGCCCGGTGACTTGGTCCTCGTTCGCCGCACCATCCGTGCGACTGGCCGTGCCGCAAAGCTCTTGCCCCGATACCGCGGCCCTTACCGTGCCGTTGCCCGACTCGGCCCCGTGACATACCGCCTCGAAGACCTGCCAGAGCATCGACCATGCGGTGTGCACCACATTTTCCCAGAACATGTTTCAAACATGAAGCGATATGTCTACGGCGCCTGCGGTGACTCCGACTTAGCTACCGGGTCCTCATTAGTGCCGTCGTCGCCTGCTGGCTCCATGCCTTCCCCACGCAATGCAGTCCCATAAACGGATCCCCGCTCAATATGCAAAAACCTCCCTGAAGTTCGCCTCACCGGTGTGGGACCTTCTTCGGCGACTGCAGACACCTTCGCTCAGCTCACACACTTCGAATTCAACGAAGAGTGTGACCGTTTCCTATCTGCGAGCCCACATTGCATCACCCCAGGAAACCCTGCATCAAAGCACGGCCTGACTTCTCTGCCCCCCCCCCGGTGGAAAGGTGATACGGGAATAAAAGAAGAGGCGGAGAGCGAGCGCGAGCGGCGAGCGCGCGGCTCTAGCACGAGGGAGATAGAACGAGAAAGCTTGGCCGCCGCCGGTCGTGCTTCGCCGGCTCTCCTCCGTACTGCTGCTATATTTCTCTGGGCGGGCCCGTGGCCACCCCGTGGCATCCCACACCGTAACAATATATATATATATATATATATATATATATATATATATATAATGTGGTTGGTTTGGTTGGTTGGTTGGTTTATGAGGGTTTAGCGTCCCAAAGCGACTCAGGCTATGAGAGACCCCGTAATGAAGGGCTCCGGAAATTTCGACCACCTGGGGTTCTTTAACGTGCACTGACATCGCACAGTACACGGGCCTCTAGAATTCCGCCTCCATCGAAATTCGACCGCCGCGGCCGGGATCGAACCCGCGTCTTTCGGGACAGCAGCCGAGTGCCATAACCACTCAGCCACCGCGGCGGCCGCTATATATATATATATATATATATATATATATATATATATATATATATATATATATATATATATATATTAAATATTGCTATTGCTATTACATATTGCTGTATTGCAATATATATACCTAGAAACCTGCCCACCGTGTCAGGCGACAGCGGAATTACCGTGCGAGGGTACTTGGGGAGGGCAACCTGCGTCGAAACCCACCGAGCCAAGCAACCCAAGTCCCACCGACGGCCGCACCTGCCCTAGAAGGGCAGCGGCGCATCGCTTGACCGCTGCACCAGGAGGGGTAGGAACGCACTCGGGGTTATACGAATGGAGAGAATGATAAATTCCGCATATACGGACATAAACCCCTTATCGCTGTACGAACCACTGCCATCCCTAAACATTGGAGATGAACAACGGAACCGAATTGAAATCCGAGCTGTTAGCGCACCTAATTCGCGTTTGGCAGAACTACGCAAATCGACCATTATTTTTTTAGTCGCTTAATAAAACAGTTTCAGCGCCGCGGTGGCAGCGCAAGTTCCCTGCCGCACTGAGAGTCACGTGACCCTCCTCTGTCATCCTTGCGCGTGCCGTTTACCCTCGCCCCAGCTGCGCCTCTGCGTCACGTGAACCTCTGCTCTTACGCTAAACAGCCCACGGGCACTCGAGCTTTTATTCCGCTGTTCCTCCTGCTTCGTCCCGACATAGGATGCCGTGTAAGGCGAAAGCCTTTATTGGCTGATACCCGCCGCCAAGAGTCTGTCCTTCCGAAGTCGCGCTCTTCAGCAATTTGATAAGAAAAAAAACCTTTCGAAAGACGGCACTCGAACCACCATCCTTCCGTTCCACAGCCCAGCGTGCCAACGACTACGCTGCTTCCTCCGAACGCGTATGCAGTTCTTCTTGTCTAGGACGCTGGAGAGTGTTTGCGGAAAGGCGTCGAATCAGACGGATGCCTCCTGAACGCCCTCCAAAGTACCCCAGCGTTTAAGATTCACAAAGAATTCTGCACTTAATGACCATCTTCTCTACACATCAGCGTAACAAGCAGCAAAACCGCTCTAAAGGCTTTCGCCTGACCGCACTTTAGGACAACAAAGTGCCCCTGAATTTTTTTGTTATTTTGCTACTGACCCATTCAGTTCTATCGCCGTAAAATTTCGCTGAAACAAGAGGGTCCGGATCACAGAGTGCGCGCCCGGGAAGCCGAAGCCGCCTGAAGCCGAAGGTAGGCTAGCCGAAATTACGCCGCTCGAGCGCCTGAACGTCAGGTCGTCAACACTCGTTCTGCTTGCAGGCTTTCAACAAGCTGCACAATCTCAGAGGTTCTGCGAATTTTAGCTATATCAGCAGCTGCACACTTTATTCTGTCATAATCAGGCAGCTCTGCACATGACAGACGGCAGCGAGTTGCAAGGCTGAAATTCACATCACTTTGGATGGCCGCCTTCCATCTGCTGTAGTCGATCTAGCGAAACCTTCTCGATAATGCGCAAGTTGGCGGCGTAAAGAAGGCAGACAAAATCGCCTTGTGGTAGTGAACATACGCAGCAGTTTTTTTCACCATGAGGGAAAACAGTCTCAGCGTTTGCGCTGTCCGGGATGCAAACTTTGTTGTGGAGAGTACTTTTGCAGCAGATTTCTAGCTGACTAGATTTCGAGCCTTTGTACCAGTCGGGAACGCTTCGCTGAAACTAAAATGTACTTTAAAGGCACACAAACACACACACGAGAGAAGAGAACGGGACAGAGCATAGCGGCTGAACGGGCGTCCTGTCCCGTTCTCTTCTCTCGCGCGTGTATTTGTGTGCTTTTCGCGCCTTTATGTACGATGATCAGTTAGCAACTAGCCCAACAAGTGGTTCTCTGAAAAAAAAATACTCGCTTGTCATGCAAAAGGCGCCGATGCCCGACTCACCTCAAGCAGCCGCTTATCGAAGAAGCTGATGGCCAGGTTGGCGAAAGGCGTTTTGCCGCGCTGCGTCAGGTGGTCCTGAATGAAGACGACTGCGTTCTCTACCAGCGGCAGCCCAAGGTCATCCAGCAGCATGGCGAGGTTGCGCGACCGGTGTCTCTCCAAGTTGCGCAGGCAGGCGCCTGTGAGAGACAACAAAAAAGCCGCGCCTTTCGACTGCGAAAATCGCTGGATGCTCTGCACTGTGGAACGATACAGGGGCGAATATGTTGTTGATTATTGCGTCAGTATTTGAGGGACTATGAAGCGGACAAAGGGGCGGATGACAATGAAGCTCTTGGTTAAGGCTTTGGAGTGAAGCCCTGAGGCCCTGCCCGCCGGATTCCAAGGAAACTGCCTTCTGTGGCTATATATATATATATATATATATATATATATATATATATATATATATATATATATATATATATATATATATATATATATATATATAAAAGTGATTTCTGGCAGCTGATTTGGTCAAAACAATATAAAATCACCAAAAATTGAAGAAACATAACAGGAATTAATTCACGACGTTTCGGCTGGAGGACCAGCCTTTTTCGAGTGTAGTACAGCGTTTGAAACACGCAGTTTTTATAGAGTGCGCGAGGTACAAAGTTTACAAGTTTACAGCAATGCACGAGTTCAAAACACTAGGGGGGGAGGGAAGAGACCAGGAAGAACATTTTTCTCTTTTTTACTCTTTTTTTAAACAAAGGAAGAGAGAGAATCGGTGGCAATCTAATACCCCTGTCACATGGGACTTCTTCTCGGCCTTTGCCGTAAAGTTGTCTTATTGCACTAAAGGAGGAAAACCGAAAAGGAGCAGCGACGCTGCTACACGGCAAATCCAAAGGAGCTAGAACGCGGCCACCGTGAATGCCAAAAGTCACCGCTGTGTGTGAAGCGGCGCTAGTAATATTACGAAATTAAGGCAGACGGTAGCACTTCAGCTAAGAGTGTTTTCGTTTATGTTGGAAAAAATTAGCTATCACGATAATAAACGATAATAAACAAAGTTTCTTTTTTTCTTTTGATCGTTCTCGGTCCGACCACGGTAGGCGCACTTTTCCGTTCGGCTCCTCGTCGTGTTCGAGAAGCGTGCTTTGTTGCTTGTGTCTTTGTGCACACAAGCAAACTCAAAACACGCACACAACAAAGAGCAAACGAAGAAAAAAACAGCAAAGCGAGATGCGCAAGCACCTGTGTGTCGATGCGGCTGCTGAAAAGCGTTCAAGTCCTTTCTTAGCAGTGTGAATGTCTTTAGTCATAGCCTCCTCTATGGTTAGGTGCACTGTAACGCAAAATTAACCATTAAATAAGGTAAATTAGAAATTTTTTTACGGTTTCGAAACTAAAAATTGCGTCAATTTTTTATTTTTTGAGCTCGCTAGTTGGCGCTGCCGTCTTGGTTGCTCCTTTAAGCAACTTTAAGGCCGCTGACGGCCGCCTTTATTGCTACGGACCTTTATTGCAAAAGTCTCGACGCTTTGCCGTGTAGATGCGAGTCACGCGCCTTTGGGGCAAAAGACCTTAATTTCTAAGGCCTTACAAGTGCCCGTGTGACAGGGGTATAAGAAGGCATTTCCTAACCTGAATGCAGGTGTTCCCAAGGGGCCGAAATTTTTTTAATAACAAAAGAATAATAAGAAAAATAATATAAAAATATAAAAAGGGGGCATTCTCTCTCACCATCTCAGCGCTGCCTTAGAAAGGCCCTCGAGGTGTTGCTTCTCTCAGCATTTTGGTGACAAGCGTGAAGGGTTCGACCCCTGTACAAGGAGGAAGCTACATTCCAGAGAAACTGGTAGGGGGAGGAGGAGGGGGAGTAAAGAGGAATGCAAACGAGGCCTCTAATAAGAAAAAAAGACGAAAAAAGAAAGAAAAGAAAGTAGTGAAAAAAGGAAAGAGGCTTGGTAATATGCATTCAGAGAAGGGTGGTGGCAACACGAGAGAATACAAAATAGGACATTTAAAAAAAGGGGGGGGGGGGGGATTTTTTTCACCACCTCAGGGCTGCTTTGGAAAGGGGTGAAGGGCGCATTTTGGTGACAAGCGTGAAGGGCTTGACCCCTGTACATGCAGAAGACAACATTCCAGAGGAACTGGTAGGGGGGAAGGGAGGGGGGTAAAGAGGATTGCCAATGAGGCCTCTAAAGAAAGAAGAGGAAAAAAAGAAACAAAAACACAAAAACAAAAAGAATAAGAAAAAGAAAGAAAATTAGGGGAAAAAAGGAAAGAAGAGCTATTGTACAAGACTTGGAAATATCCATTCAGACAAGGGTTGTGGCAACACGAGAGAAATCAAATACAAGTTCGTAATCAACCCTTAGAAGGGCGCTCCGTACACACGCATACAGATACAGACAAAAGACGAGGCTAACAATAAATCCAACACCAGAAACGAACTGCAATGAGTCGGAAGTACAATCTACCGCAAGACAAATGACCATTCAGAATAAACAATTCATCAATGTACGATGCGAAGACCGACATGACCGCAAAAAGAATGAGGGGGGATAACAGCAAATGGGTGACAATATAATACAATGCGCGACAATACAAGATTAGAATAATAATAAAAAGGGGAAAGAAAATAGCAGTAAATGTGGGACAATGCAAGTGAAAAAACTGGGGACAATGCAAGTGAAAAAAGGAAAACACGTCGGAAGCTATGCTTGTTATGCATGCTGCCGCCCGTTCTATGAGTCTGGGATAATTATTTTTGATAGTCTGGGATAATTATTATTCTAGGAGTCTGGGATAACTATTTGTTACATCTATTGAGTGTGTAAGCATGATAGCCGGCCTACTGTTTCGTTAATGCCTCGAGACTCTGTTAAATTTGTGAATTAGGTACGATTCACAGCTCTCGCGGTCATAATTTGTTTGGAACACCGATAGGAGTACAATAGCTGTAATATATATATATATATATATATATATATATATATATATATATATATATATATATATATATATATATATATATATATATATATATATATATATATATATATATATATATATACACGAACAGACTGTGAACAAACCAATTGACCCTCGGCCCTCAGTCCCCAGCGAAGCAACTGACTAAGGCTGCGGTCAGACCTTTGACGCCGCGGAGGGTGCTAAGAATTTCTGGCTCTGGACAGGCCGCCATTGGAATCTGAGCCTGGAAACGTTTAACGCTGGAACCTTATTTATTCAGGCTAACCTAGCAATGCTGTTCGAGGAACAAGCGGGCATTAAATGGGATGTCATAGGCCTTAGTGAGGTTCGGAGGACAGGTGAGGCGTATACAGTACTAAAGGACGGGCACATCCTGCGCTATCGTGGATTAGCGGATAGACGAGAACTAGGTGTGGGATTTCTCCTTAATCAGGATATAGCTGGCAACGTAGATGAGTTCTATTGTATTAACGAAAGGGTGGAAGCTATCGTAATTAGGCCTAATAAGAGGTACAGCCTGAAGGTGGAGCAGGCCCAGGCTCCTACATCTAGTCATGATGACGAGAACGTTGAAAGCTTCTATGAAGACGTGGAATCGGCAATGAACAAAGTAAAAACAACGTACACTGTACTGATGGGCGACTTCAATGCGAAAGTGGACAAGAAGCAGGCTGATGACCAGGCGTTAGGCGAGTATGGGATGGATTATAGGAACAGCAGGGGAGAGCTATTACTACAGTTTGCAGATAGAAATTATTTACGCATCAAGAATACCTTCTCCCCAAACGAAAGAGCAGGAAGTGGACCTGGAAGAGCCCTAAAGGTAAGACTAAAAATGAAATTGACTTCATACTATGTGCTCAACGTGGCATCGTTCAGGATGTGGCCGTCCTCGGAAAGATGCGTTGTAGCGACCACAGAATTGTAAGGTCTCGAATTAGCTTAGACGTGAAGAGGGAACGGAAGATGCTAGTGAGGTGGAAGCCCAGTATAAAGAGGGAAAATAGAGGAATTCAGGATAGCACTGCAGAACAGATATTCAGATTTAACTGAGAAAGACGATCTTAATGTTGATACGATGAACGATAATCATACAGCCATGGTTACGGAGTGCGCAGTAGAAGTAGGCGGTATGACGGTTCGACAGGATACTGACAAGCTATCTCAGGAGACGAAAGATCTGATTAAGAAACGTCAAAGCCTGAGGGCGTCTAACCCTACAGACAGAACATAACTAGCAGAGCTATAAAAGTTAATAAATCAGCGCAAGGTAGCCGACGTAAAGAAGTTTAATATGGAGGGAATCGAGCATGCTCCAAAGAACGGAGGTAGCCTAAAAGCGGCGAAGAAAACATTAGGCTTAGGTAAAAACCAGATGCATGCATTAAGAGACAAGGAGGGCAATGTCATTAGCAATATATATAAGATAGTTAATGTAGCCGAAGTGTTCTACACAAATCTATAAAGTATCCAATGTAATCAGAACGTTAATGATAGAGACAGTGGCACAGCAATCCGTCATCCCACCCATAACAAAAGAGGAAATAAAGAAAGCCTTAGTAGCAACGCAAAGGAGAAAGCAGCTGGAGGGGAGATTCTGCTAGAAAAACTAGCCATCGTGTATACGCAATGCCTTATGACCTCGACCGTACCAGAAGCTTGGAAGAACGCAAATATAATCTTGATTCATAAGAAAGGAGACGCCAAGGACTTGAAAAATTACCGACTGATCAGCTTACTGACCGTTGCCTACAAGGTATTTACTAATGTAATCGCTAATAGAGTCAAGGCAAACTTAGACTTTAATCAACCGAATAATCAGACAGGCGTTCGCAAAGGATATTCCACAATAGATCACATTCACACTGTCAATCAGATGATAGAGAAATGCGCAGAATATAACCAACCCTTATATAGAGCCTTCATTGATTACGAGAAAGCATTTGACAAAGTGGAAACCTCAGCAGTCTCACAGTCATTGCGTAATCGGGTGTGGATGAGCCTTAAGTCAGAATACTGGAAGATATATATAGGAAATGTACAGCTACCATAGTCCTCGTTAAAGTCAGCAATAAAATTTCAGTAAGGAAAGGCGTCAGGCAAGGAGACACGATCTCGCCAATGCTGTTCACCGCATGTTTACAGGAGGTATTCTCAGGCCTCAATTGGGTGCAGTGGGGGATAAGCGTAAATAAGGAAAACCTAAATAATCTGCAATTCGCTGATGACATTGTCTTGCTGAGTCACACAGGAGATGAGCTGCAAATTATGATCAATGAGTTAGACAGACAGAGCAGTACGGTGGGTCTAAAAATTAACATGCAGGAACCCAAAGTAACGTTCAGTAGTCTAGCAAGAGAGCAGCAGTTCACAGCTGGCAACGAGGTGCTGGAAGGGGTAAAGGAATACGTCTACTTAGGGCAGGTAGTGGCAGCTGATCCAGATCACGAGAGGAAAATAATTAGAAGCATCAGAATGGGGTGGAGCGCATATGGCACGTTCTCTTAGATCATGAATAGCAGGTTACCAGTATGCCTAAAAAAAAAGTGTACAACAGCTGTATATTACCGGTACTCATCTACGGGGCAGAAACGTGGAGGCTAACGAAAAGAGTTCAGCTTAAGTTAAGGACAGCACAGCGAGCCATGGAAAGGAAAATGCTAAGTGTAACGTTAAGAGACCGGAAGCTGGCAGATTGGGTGAGGGTACAAGCGCGTGTTAATGACATCCTAGTCGAAATCAAGAGGAAGAAATGGTCTTGGGTGGGGCATGTAATGCGAAGGCAAGATAACCGCTGGTCCTTAAGGGTAACGGAGTGGATTCCAAGAGAAGGCAAGCGTAGCAGGGAGCGGCAGAAGGTTAGGTGGGCGGATAAGATTAGGAAGTTCGCAGGCACAGGATGGGCGCAGCTGGCAAAAAACAGGGTTAATTGGAGAAACATGGGAGACGGCTTTGCCTTGC
Organism: Amblyomma americanum; assembly: GCF_052857255.1. Taxonomy (NCBI): domain Eukaryota; kingdom Metazoa; phylum Arthropoda; class Arachnida; order Ixodida; family Ixodidae; genus Amblyomma; species Amblyomma americanum. The sequence goes on along the minus strand of NC_135507.1, from coordinate 117,107,595 downwards.
AGTGGGTGTAATCAGGCTGATATATATATATATATATATATATATATATATATATATATATATATATATATATATATATATATATATATATATATATATATATATATATATATATATATATATATATATATATATATATATATATATATATATATATATATATATATATATATATATCTTATATATCTTGTCTGCTAATAGCATAACGGGGGTCTCGGTTCTGGCAGTCTTGATGCCATAGGTAGCATAAGAGGGCTCTAGCACAGTTTCCGCCCTCGCCTTTAGATGACGTTCTACGTCACACTCGCGGTATTACAGGACGTGCTACGTCCACCGCTATGGTCGAGGGTGGCGCTGGTGAACACTCTTAAGGTTCGCTTACACCCAGTAACCATAAATACTCACGAAAGCAGCACATTGGACAGCCGTCGCCGTAGCTCAGTTGGTAAGAGCACCGGATGCGATATTCGGAGGTCGTGGGTTCGGATCCCACCGGCAGCATGGTTGTTTTTTCTGCTGCTTTATAAGTAATTTTCTTTAAACCGATTGATTGGCACTACAAATGAAAAGAAAAATTTAAAAAATTCCCCTATGCACCTTGTTTTCGGTGACTCTTGGCTTCCTTAATATATATATATATATATATATATATATATATATATATATATATATATATATATATATATATATATATATATATATATATATATATATATATATATTGATTTAAGAGAAGTGGGCACTTCTACAAAGACACTTTTATGAATCAACGTTTCGACCGCGGTGCCGTCTTCTTCAGGACCGCACCGCGGTCGAAACGTTGATAAATAAAAGTGTCTTTGTAGAAGTGCCCACATCTCTTAAATCTTTATTCTGCGGAGCCAACGCAACCTACGGTCGTAACATATATATATATATATATATATACACGCGTACAGCAGCAACAGTTGACAAATATTAATAAAAATGGGGAGAGGGGCGCGGGAAGAAGGCAGGGTCAAGATTGGGCGAGGAAAGAAAAAAAGAACCGAGATGGCGATACGAGAGAAAGTTGGAGCAAGGCGGTGCGGGAGACATGGGCAGCGCGGCAACGACAAGCGTACGAAAACAAACACAAGAAACAAAATACAAAGATGGGTTCTGCATTAGATGCGTCCCTATAGAGGCGCCTTTTGGGCGGGTTTTGCTAATTTATTTCGGCGGACAGTTGTAATGTTAGGGAAGGAATGGGCTACGTTGTCACGAGCACGTGGGTAAAAACGCACACGAGGGGCTTGCGCTTCAGTGAACAATGTGTCCTCCCCGTGGCTCAGGTTGATTCTCCCTGGGCCGGCCGTCGAAACGACTTCGTCGGGAGCACCTTTTGGTAGTGGCGGCGAGGGCAGGCTGTGTACAAAGCTTTCAAATTCTCGCAGAAAAAAGAAGAAAAAGAACACGCAAGGAATGGCGGTCAAGTTTTCGAAGGGTATTATCAATTCTGCAGGAGGCAGTATAGTGTGTGTAAGGAGGAGTATGGAGGCCTGGGATGCATACTAGGAGTTAGAAAGGGTAGAACAAAGTTATTCAGTCAAGAAGGAGTGTAGGATTATTTTATTTGGAGTTGCATGGAAAGAGTACCTGGCTTTTCGTTACGACTTGCTTGAATAGTTTTAAACGTGTGGATAAAATAGGAATCACGTACGTTGTTAACGTTGTCGCATGTTTTTGAAGCCCTCTTGAAGAACTGTTACATTTAAGTAGTCAAATGAGTATACATTTAAGATTACATGATTGGATAAGGAAAGATTTGGGAGAGACTAGGTGTGTGCGCGGTGACTGTTGAATCATATGCGGAATGCAGTGTTTGTCTGTCAGAGTGCACTCAAAGAGATAAATAATGTCTGACCAGTCGCAGTCAAAGTTTTTGTTTATTGAATGCCGGAAACCTGACCTCGTATTCGTTGCGGAACATGTAGTCTGCATGTGTTTGAAAACTTTGCAGCGACCTTTAACACTGGGGCGGCATGCATATTTTTCAGGCTTTGCATTTCTTGGAGCAGACTAGATAGTTCAGAATGTTTTTGCATGTCTGTAGATCACGTGGGGTGAGCATGTAAATATATTAGGTATTCATTGCTACGAGGCAGCGCGCAGAGACGACGGACAAGGAAATACACACAGCAAGGCGCTAGCTATTAACTGAATTTGTTTCGGAAGTAACACCTCTTAAATATCGCTGTTGTGCATGTCAAGCGATTACACATCAAGTGGAAACGGTCAATCAGCAAACCTGTCAATAAACGTGAATTCTTTATCATGCAGAGTCAAGGTGGTACTACTAACGCATGAGTCTCCTTCTTTTCATATCTGATACGCTTCTGCGATCCCTTTGGTCACTTAATCTCTGTGCCTGAACAACAACACTGCCCTATCAAGGAGGGGGAACATCCTCTGCATGAATTACAATGCTCGGCTAAGTTTTTCAAGAGGCCGACTTGACAGGGAACGGAAATGCTCCCGTAATCGCTTATTCAAGCACCTGTCCGTTTGTCCGATATGCTCTCCCGCACGTCGCGGAATGCTGTATACTACGCCTGTGACACATTTTACATACCCAAAATGGTGCCTGTTAAGTTAGAAGTCCACGGCGCCGATGGCACAAGCACGGCGGCACACATTTTCCTACACAAACTCCGGATTTCTGTACAAACATGCCACCACGCCAAGAAACAAAGGTAGATTTCAGGTAAAATGCCAGTAATTCCTGGAAGGACTCGATTGATATGTCACACTGGCTTCTAACATTCATTCATCATTGTCTTCAATGAGGCACTCTTTGACACACTGAAGAAAAGCGTCCTTTGGAACCCAGTAGTAAACATCAACCACGTCAGTGCTGAAGGCGTTCTCTTGACTTGGCTATTTTCTGCAAAAGACTGCTCTTCTGTCTCTGAATTTTTCACTCTGAACGGGTCTTCGATGTGGAACTTTTAAGATGTTGCTGTAAGTACAATGAAATTTCATGCTGCCAGGTCCCGTTCTGTGAAACTATTCTTCGAAGGGGCATGTACGGTTTTTGAGACTTGATAGTGAAAAATACAGCAAGCTCGAGCCGCTATTTATCCTAGTAGAAAGGAGTTCTAGATTCAATTCCTGCGCTAGGAGCCTCGTCTTGTCCTTTTCATTTGACGGCGTAACCGAAAGAGATAGAAAATTCTTCTCAATGGCTTCGAAGCCCTTCTCTGAGAACACGCCCTTGTCCAATTACTGGAATTACTGGCATTTTACCTGAAATCTACTTTTGTGTCGACGTGGTGGCACCCCTGTACAGAAAACCGGAGTCTGTATAGGATCAAGCGTGGCGCCCTGCTTGTGCGATATTTTCTTTCCAAGGCTAACCGCCACATACAGGAAGGAGTCGGAGAGATAGCTGCGCGTGTTCCATTTTGTCGACGATTATTTTGTAGTTGTAGAAGGAAGTGTCCCGCTATATGCATAAGGCGCAAAAGGGTTGAAAATTGAGCGAGTTGGTACGAATTCATAGTGCTTGTCCTTGCGGTGCCACAGGATTATGAATATATATGATGATGTACTGAAAGTTTTCGAGGAGTGTGCGATGGGTTTGTCAGCGCCCGCAAGGCTATGGCCTGCGATTTCTGCACCTTAGGCTGAGTTTTCTTAAGGACCATGTGTGCTGGGCGTACAAATCGCGGACAGCAAAACCCCTGCTAGACTGCCGGTCTGCTCACTGGAAACTTGTGCAAACAGGCATTGCAGTTTCATGCTTAGGGTCGGCAATTTCTAAGTCATGCTACCACCACCGTTGAAATTAGCTTTCAAAACCAGGTGGCGAGATTAAAGAGCGCCGGGTTTCCGCTCTCCGTCTCGATGTCGGGGAGCGAGAGTTTGCTGAAACATGCCAGAAAAGGTCAGGCAGGTGCCCCTGAACAAGAACAAGACGGAAAACGTAAGTACGCAGTGTTGCCCTACGTCCATGGAATGATGCATCGTTTGAAAAAAGTAGGGTCGCGATACGGAGTGCAAGTAGTATTTTCCGTTCCAAGAAAGCTTGGGCAGACCTGCGCATACGCCCATAGAAGGGCTGAGTCACAAGGCCAATACTGGCTGCAGCGTCTGGCACCAGTTTCGATAGGCACCATTTTGGATATGTAACATGTGTCACAGGCGTAGTATACAGCATTCCGCTGACGTGCGGGAGAGCATATCGGACAAACGGGCAGGTGCTTCAATAAGCGATTACGGGAGCATTTCCGTTCCCTGTCAAGTCGGCCTTTTGAAAAACTTAGCCGAGCATTGCAATTCATGCAGAGGATGCTCCCCCTCAGTTGCGATGCTGTGTCGACTGCGCCAGTTGCGATCCTGTGTCGACTGCGCCAGTTGTTTCCCCTTCCGGTGGCGATGAGAGGAAACTACTTGATGATGAAATCGGTGTTTCTTGATGGCCCGGTCGTTCTACTCGCAAACATTCACATTACTCAAGGAAAGGAGAAGGTTAACTATTTATTTACATATAGGTAAAAAAACGAGAAGAAACAAAGCAAGGAGAAAACTATTTACATGACTAAATCGTGGATCAGACAAATTCAGCCCCCGCTCAACCCAGAGCGCTTGGTTTTAAACCCTCTGTCTCCGCCCTTAGCGGAGACAGCAACCAGTAAGATAACAAACGACCCATCTCGCCAATCAGTGGTCAGGGAAAGGAAAATAAGGATTTCCGCCAACTAATCAGAAATTGGGGAAAGAGTGCTGATTAACCATTTGGGAAAGGAGAGGTTGCAATCAAATAGACAAACAGCACAAACGCAACCACCCACTCCCACGGCACCCACGGCCCAGCCGTTACCACTTTCTTTCGCACACGCGACAAATGTATAATGCTGAGATCAATTTCCTATCGCGTCATCTGCTGTGATTCCAAGTTCCTTGTTAGGTAGCGCTGGCGCAGGCCAGATATGTATTTATATGCCTCGATCTTTCTTCAATAAAGCAGTTGTCAGTAGCGCCCGTGCTCGTCTTGTCTGTATCTCGTCCCGTCCTTTGCGCTAAAAATATGCCTGTAAGATCCCAAAAGTGTTTACTGAATGCACCGCACGAGACGAACACAGTCGTTACGGGAATAGTGGGTTTCCGGTCACTCGGCTAATACTCAGCCGTATCTCGTGCGCCCCCGAAACCTCGTCAGCCACCACATGTCGACAGCTGTACTTGGTTAGCGTTTTTCCCGGCGGGGCATCGCCGTGACGGCGCGGCGTAAACGAGGAGTGCAAACTGCTGGGCTAGTTGGTTCATATTGCATAGAAAAGGAACCAGCGAAAATAGACGCAAGACAAGAACAAAGGAGGCACACACCACAACGCTGGACTTACAACTGATTTATTGCGATGAAAAATCGCTCATTTTAAAGGAATTTCCTGCCTGCGCACCCACCCTACAGACAATACACTTCGCGCACCACATGATGACATGCCTACTATAACGATAAAAACTTGTACTCCTTTTCAGTGATAATCACAGACGGCTCGCTGACGCATTTCTGCTTATTCTTTCTGATCATGAATGCCTCCAATAGCTCACGCTCACGTTTAGATTTACCCCGCCCGATAATGCTGGCAATGTGAAAACTAGGAGAACATTTGCAGTCCTTTACATGTAAGGCTAGATTGCTGCCTGTGCCTGTGCCCAAAGTTGTGCGATGTTGCCTCAGGCGCTCATTCAAGCATGCTCCAGTTTGGCCTATGTAGATTTTCCCGCATGACAATGGGATTGAATACACCACGCCCACTGCGCATGTGGTGAACATAGTCTGGTGTTTCGTGTTGCAAACACCAGTTCTGCGCATGTCTGCAAAGGTTTGGGCGCACAAACCGGACAGTTTGCAAGGAGCAGAAAATGCCATAGTGACACCAAACTTCTGAGCCACTTTTTTCAGACCATGTGAAGTCTTGTGGAAGTAAGGCATGACTTCCAACTTTCTTGTTGGCACTTCTACTGGCCTGGCATCCTTTGAAGATAACTTCAGTTTTTTCCCCAAAGATTCCGCCACCGCCAGCAAAACCGAGGGAGGAAACCCAGAACATTGTAGCCGTTCAACCTGCTCCGCCAGACTTTGCTGCATCAAATGAGGGCAACTCTTCTTTAAGGCATTCAAAAAACATAAGTTTGCAATGCTGCGCTTCACTAACTTAGAATGGGCCGAATCATACGGCAACAGTGCCTTCTTAGACCTGGGCGCATATTTCCAGCACACGTGTTGATTGGGTAAAAAAGTCAATTCTAAATCCAGGAACCTAATGGTCTTGTCAGAAGGAATCTCATGCGTAAAAACCAAGTTCTTAGAACAAGTGCTAAAAATATTTAAAATCTGGTCTGCCACAAGGGTAAACTGGTCAGTTTCGGTTAAGTTCAAAATTACTAAAAAATCGTCAACATATCTAAAAACCCTTACAACACGTGTGTCGTTTAGAGATCTTTGTAGCATCGAGTCAAACTTTGCTAAAAATATGTTGCACAGCACCGGCGCAACACCGGAGCCGATACAGATTCCATCAGATTCCAGCATGAAGATGAGTATGTCGTGCAAAAACATGGAATCTGTATCGGCTCCTGTGTTGCGCCGGTGCTGTGCAACATATTTTTAGCAAAGTTTGACTCGATGCTACAAAGATCTCTAAACGACACACGTGTTGTAAGGGTTTTTAGATATGTTGACGATTTTTTAGTAATTTTGAACTTAACCGAAACTGACCAGTTTACCCTTGTGGCAGACCAGATTTTAAATATTTTTAGCACTTGTTCTAAGAACTTGGTTTTTACGCATGAGATTCCTTCTGACAAGACCATTAGGTTCCTGGATTTAGAATTGACTTTTTTACCCAATCAACACGTGTGCTGGAAATATGCGCCCAGGTCTAAGAAGGCACTGTTGCCGTATGATTCGGTCCATTCTAAGTTAGTGAAGCGCAGCATTGCAAACTTATGTTTTTTGAATGCCTTAAAGAAGAGTTGCCCTCATTTGATGCAGCAAAGTCTGGCGGAGCAGGTTGAACGGCTGCAATGTTCTGGGTTTCCTCCCTCGGTTTTGCTGGCGGTGGCGGAATCTTTGGGGAAAAAACTGAAGTTATCTTCAAAGGATGCCAGGCCAGTAGAAGTGCCAACAAGAAAGTTGGAAGTCATGCCTTACTTCCACAAGACTTCACATGGTCTGAAAAAAGTGGCTCAGAAGTTTGGTGTCACTATGGCATTTTCTGCTCCTTGCAAACTGTCCGGTTTGTGCGCCCAAACCTTTGCAGACATGCGCAGAACTGGTGTTTGCAACACGAAACACCAGACTATGTTCACCACATGCGCAGTGGGCGTGGTGTATTCAATCCCATTGTCATGCGGGAAAATCTACATAGGCCAAACTGGAGCATGCTTAAATGAGCGCCTGAGGCAACATCGCACAACTTTGGGCACAGGCACAGGCAGCAATCTAGCCTTACATGTAAAGGACTGCAAATGTTCTCCTAGTTTTCACATTGCCAGCATTATCGGGCGGGGGAAATCTAAACGTGAGCGTGAGCTATTGGAGGCATTCATGATCAGAAAGAATACGCAGAAATGCGTCAGCGAGCCGTCTGTGATTATCACTGAAAAGGAGTACAAGTTTTTATCGTTATAGTAGGCATGTCATCATGTGGTGCGCGAAGTGTATTGTCTGTAGGGTGGGTGCGCAGGCAGGAAATTCCTTTAAAATGAGCGATTTTTCATCGCAATAAATCAGTTGTAAGTCCAGCGTTGTGGTGTGTGCCTCCTTTGTTCTTGTCTTGCGTCTATTTTCGCTGGTTCCTTTTCTATGCGTAAACGAGGACGTCGGCCGCACAAAGGGGAGGCAGGGACGGGACGGGCCCTTTTGTTGGGGACTTCCGGCCCCACTGGAGCGGCCTTCCCTGCGGACACAATATCAACGAGTTCGCGGAAAGGTCAGAACGAGTTCGCGGAAAGGTCAGCGAACTCCACACCCTCCTTGATACGGCAGTGGTGTTGTTCAGGCACAGAGATAAAGTGACCAGAGGGATCGCAGAAGCGTATCAGATAAGAAAAGGAGGAGACTCATGCGTTAGCAGTACCACCTTGACTGTACATGATAAAGAATTCACGTTTGTTGACAGGTTTGTTGATTGACCGTTTCCACGTGATGTGTAATCGCTTGAAATGCACAACAGCGATATTTAAGAGGTGTTACTTCCGAATATAATTCAGTTGATAGCACCTTGCTGTGTGTCTTTTATTGTCTGTCATCTCTGCGCGCTGCCTTGTAGCAATGAATATATATCAACTAGCCCAAGTAGCCGTTCTAAGACAATATTATGGTGTCTTTGGCTGAGTCGTACTGCCTCCGGGCTGGTGCCCAGGAAGTGACGTCAAATACTACACGAGTTGCTCTTCATCACGGTGCCAGCCGAACGTGCGGTGGCGTGCGGCGTGTCATGCGTGTTTCTTTCACCTCTAGCGCCACCTGCGAAGCTCGCGCGGAATTTGAGTTCAGCAGACGACAGTTCAGCGAAAGTCATCGCCTGTGAGAAGGGTTGCTGGTGCCGCTGCACAATGAATTCAGTTCAGCTATATGTCGACGGGAAATGCTTTCAATGTGAGCTTACAAATGAAGAACTGCAAACTCTTCAGGCAGGTAAGAAAAAAAAACTCCTTTCTTTGAAGGATACGGGATTTGGAATGAAATGAACTTGGACTGCAAGGAGCCAGCCTGGCTTTTCATGGGTTGCTAATATTTGTGCGTGTTTTTCTGTCATTGAATATTATATCCATCTAAAATGCAAGTGTTTATAGCAACACTTCAAGAGGGCCAAGAGACATCCAGAGGGGATGACTTGGCATGCAAGACGTCTGTTTAAAGCTGACGCATATTTTACATCATTAAACTGGAGGGTGCAAAAATGGGACATCGAGTTACAGGAGTCGTGAAAGAGTTTAAAACTGACTGAAAGTCACAACGACATCAATAAACGAATTTCAGAGAACAGGGAAAAAATTATTTTACTTGCAGGTATGGCAACTCGACTCGTAGCCTGATTTCGCCTTCTCCCAGAGTTAGCAGTATGCCCGTAAAGCACACTACTGAAACCATTCGTGGAGAGCGCGACATAACAGGTACACGCCGTGACGGCCGGTGTACTTCTCGGATATCGCTGTGCCACGCACGTTCTTCTGTCCTCTTTCAGTGTTAGCAGCCACGCAATCGATGTTAACCAAAACGTCTGATCTTCAATGAAGACATCGTTTTCTTAAATGACCTGAAATGGGCGTCACCTAACGCGTATGCCGAGGTCGGATTCATATCTGGCAATGCATGGAGGGGGCGGTTAGGGAATAGTATAATCTGTTCAATTGCATGACATCAAATTTTTCTGTCCAAAGAAAAAAACGGTGAAGGATGCGGTTTGCCCATGCATGGCAAGTCCCCGACCCGTTGTCCGCCTTTGGATTGCAGGACGCATGCATTAAAAATGAGGTTGAGCAATTAAATTAAACATAAAATAAAATTTTTTCAATTGTGTTTTCAAAATTCATTGCAACCCCTTTATTCATTGTTTTGGCAGCGTTCAACTAGCGTGCTGTGTTATTTAAGCAGCCAATTAAATGACACACACACACACACGCGCGCGCACGCCACACACACACACACACACACACACACACACACACACACACACACACACACACACACACACACACACACACACACACACACACACACACACACACACACACACACACACACACACACACACACACACACACACACACACACACACACACACACACACACACACACACACACACACACACACACACACACACACACACACACACACACACACACACACACACACACACACACACACACACACACACACACACACACACACACACACACACACACACACACACACACACACACACACACACACACACACACACACACACACACACACACACACACACACACACACACACACACACACACACACACACACACACACACACACACACACACACACACACACACACACACACACACACACACACACACACACACACACACACACACACACACACACACACACACACACACACACACACACACACACACACACACACACACACACACACACACACACACACACACACACACACACACACACACACACACACACACACACGCACACGCACACGCACATGCACACACAGAGCTCGTTTTGGGTTCAGTTTATTAAAAACGTCATTGAAATGAAAATAACCACGGCGAACATGCAAAGAACAAAAATTAAACTTACCTTATATCTAAAGAAAAAAATGAGTGAGACCCATTGCAACACATATGCGTATTTAAAAAGAACATGCTTAGTACTATACAATGGAATACAGTATACAAATTTAGTATACAGTATGTCATATCTGTTACCGATGGAGAGCCTTACGGCAAAGAATTCGTCTCCGTGTGGGACGACAAAGAAACACGCCTACTTCTTGAAAAAGTTGCCCTTTACATGCCCGACGTGGGCCCCATGAAGAAATTCAAGGACTAAAAAAGCATGTGGGCTGCGATCGCGGATGAAGTGGAAACAGCGACAGGAAAGAAAAGAACCGTGTTGCAGAGTGAAAACCGCTTTAAAACGGTGAAGAAGAAGTACGCGAACGCGCGCAAGCACAACAGCTGACAGAGCGGGGCATGTCCTGTAGAAATTCCTTTTGTGCAGGAAATGGCCATGGTGGCTACGGTAGACTACAGTGTATGCCCCGAGATACTGCGATGTGTGGGGCGCGTTGAGCGCATGACACCGGCACCGAGTACAAGCCAGGCCGGCACATCAGACAACGGGGCGGCCAGTGTAGCATGCAGCACAACGTACTGACGCTGACACTGCGGAGACTGCGCCTCCAGCCGCGAAGAAAACAAGGCTCACTTTTGGCGTGGTTCTTTGGAATATACACAAGGACAAGGAGGAGTCCAGGGAGAGAAGGCACAAAGAAAAGGCAGAGCTAATCAGAAGCCTCCTCTCAAAAGATGTATGACTTCTCCAGTTGGTGTATTGAGTTCCGAAGTGTTTTTGTGTTTTTGCGTTCGGTTTTTCTCTTTGGTAAATGAAATAAAAGCCTTCCTTACGTTGCGTTTATGTCCTTGTCTTCAAGAAAAAGATTGCGCCAAAGCGCGCCTTTTCACTTCGCCAAGTTGCCTCAGCAGTGTCTCTGTCGTGGTTTCATCTCGTGGCGTGTTGTTAGTGGTGCTGTGGTCGTCTGCCAACTGTACTTCTTCATGGTTCTCATGTCCGTTCATTATGCAAATATTGTGTAGCACACAGCAGGCGATAATGAATTTTGTGGCCCTCTCCATGCCATGAAACTCGAGGTGCAGCAACTGCCGAAATCTGCATTTCAGAATTCCGAAAGTGTTCTCGATCCGTGCTCGCGTTTGGCTCAGTTTGAAGTTGAATCTCCTTTCTAGTGAAGTCATGTGTCTGTGGTCGCGGAACGGCGTCATTATATACTCGCGAAGAGGGTACGCTGCATCTCCGAGAACATGGAAGCGGCCCGCTTCACATGCTGCAGGCAACTTCTCACTCAACAAAGAGTAACTGTATACGTTGGCGTCGTGGAACCGTCCCGTGGGACCACAAAACACGTCTGTAAACATTCTTCTCTCGTTGCAAATTCCTTGGAGGGCATAGGTAGGCATGTCACGCCTGTCGACAAAACTTGCCTTGATTCTGTTGTCTGGACACCGTTTAGGAATGTGGGTGCCGTCAATAGCTCCCAGCACGTCTGGAAATCCAGCGATCTAAAAAAAAAGAAAACAACGGGACAGGCACCGCTATATCACAATGCGCTGACGATTATGAGGCGCGCGAGGATCGATCCTTCAGCTAAATAATCACGTGAAAGTACGCGTGGTTAAATCTATACAGCGCGGTCCCAATCTTCCTATAGAAAGACGCATGCGATAAACCATCCCTGCCACTTTATCGTGCTTGCAGTTGATTTACCATTCATTCGGTCTCGTACGTGCGAAGGCATGACCTATAGTTGAAGCTAAAACATAACCACGAACACGAACTAATGAACAGTGAAAGCTAGGATATAAACAATCATCTTTTTAATTATCAGCTAGCATATACACGCCATTCAAAAACTGGAAATGCACCTGCATTAGCGCAATAACTGTACCAGAAAAAGAAAGTCCATATTTTCTAAAGGTTCCGCAGGAAAGCAAACTTGCCGTTTTGAAGTCAGAGCTCGTCTGGAGCTTCTCTGCCTCTGTTCCGGGCATCCTTATGTACATTTGAGCAACGTCCTCCAAAAATCCCGCAACTCTGTCCACCACACTATGCAGTGTGCTCTCTGCCATTCCAAACAGCTGTGCTACAGATCTAAAGGTGGCTTTGTTACCAGCATAATTGCAAAAACGAGTCAAGCATTCGAGTGACTGGGAACGCCTATGAACATATGTGTGAAAAGGAATCGTGCAAACGCATATATGTTTTGCGCTTTGAACGATAATTCTATACGTGGTGATTTACCACAGAAAAGACAAAACGTGTTCTTCGGCTGTCTTCTGAGGTGTTCCGCCATGCCAATAATTTTTTTGGAAACCAGCTTGAGTCTTCAAACTGCGTCGTCAATAAATTGCAAGTCGTTCTGATCAGGCGAAAATGCCTTCGGAACTGAAAATAGACACATGAAAGAAATGAAAATGAACAAAAAGACCAAACAGCGGGGCACAACAGATAGAGGCAACGAACTGCCGTTATTAAACGTACCTCTTCATCGCTGTATTGCGGCACTACGCTGGTCACGAAGTTCTCCACTTTCGGCCGCTGGTACAGGCGACCATGCTCATGAATAGCGGCGACTAGCTCATCTTCACTTTCCGATGAACTACTGGACTCCAACAATGCAAGAAGAAAGCGAGCGCGACATTTATTGTCCATTTGCTCCTTCCGCTGCATTTAGAATGCGGTAGTGAAGCTGCAGGAGAGGCTCGCCGAGTCGTCTGCTGCCGGCTCTCCCGGCGCCTGCTAGCGCGCGCTGCACGACGGGATTGCATCGCGCTCCACCGTCAGTCACAACGGTGCCGCGGTGGCGCGCACTCGAGTCGTGCTCGTCCCAGCCGAACGAACGTACGTATATATATATATATATATATATATATATATATATATATATATATATATATATATATATATATATATATATATATATATATATATATATATATATTACATTACCCCTCAAGGCCACTGCCATTACAGAGGGGGAGTGGTAAATATACAAAAACACAGAAAAAATAAGTTTGTTACAAGAATATTTAAAAACCATCAGAATATACAATGTTAGATATTGCTACGCGGAAGTGCTCATAATTTACAATACCAGCAACTTCTGCGGAAAGGTGGTTCCAGTCAAGTGAGGTTCGCGGCAGGAATGACTTCGAGAAGCATTTCGTGTTGCATGACACAATTCCGATTTTGTGATTATGCTCAATGCGGCGGGATACAAAAATTGGCTGGGGGATGAGTTGATCACGTAAAGCGGAATGATGATACAGCTTGTGGACCAGGGTGAGTCGAAACACTTTTCTACGCAATGTCAGAGTTGGGAGGCAGAGATTAGATTTCATAGCAGTTATACTCGCTGTGCGGTTGCAGTTAACTACAACTACAACTGCTATTTACAACCGCCTTTTAAAAGCGGTTGTAGTTAGCAGGAATGAAACGTACAGAGTTATTTTGCACCATCTCAAGACCGTTAATTAAGTTGCCATGAGCAGGGTCCCATACAGGTTTAGCATACTAGAGTTTAGATCGTATTACTGTTTTATAAAGCATAGTTTCAAATTCGAAGGAACATTAAAAAAGTTGCGACGTAAGAAGCCTAGCATGCGGTTAGCATTTTTAATTATGTTCTCGGTATGAAGAGACCATTTAAGATTTAGGTAATGTGAACAGCTAGGTATTTATATGACGAGAACGATTCCAACAAAATGTTATCAATGTAGTAATGAGGCAGGGTACAAGTTTTTCTAGATACACGCATGACTTTTCATTTGTTAATATTTAGCTGCATTATCCAATCTTCGTGCCAGTTCTCTATTATGTTGAGGTCTGACTGAAGTAATGTAATGTAGTTAGCGTTGGTTATTTCTATAAAAATGACTCAATCATCAGCGAATAGGTGAATATGAGAGGTCACAAGAGAGGGAAGATCCTTAATGTAAGTTAGAAACAGTACGGGCCCATGAACTGAACCTTCTGGAACCCCGTGTTCTGTGCGATGTCAGTGCATGTGAAAGATCCCCAAGTGGTCGAACTTATTCCGGAGCCCTCCTCTACGGCACCTCCCTCTTCATTTCTTCTTTCATTGCCTCCTTTATCCCTTCCTTTACGGCGCGGTTCAGGCGTCCTACGATATACGAGAGAGATATTGAGCCGTTTCATTTCCCTAAATTATTATTATTATTATTATTATTATTATTATTATTATTATTAACCCCGGAAGACACCTCGGTAAAACTGGAGTTATAACCGTTAGCCAAAACAAATTGTGAGCGATTAAGAAGAAAACATTCAAACCATTTCAAAAAGTTACAATCAATATTAGGTTGTTTTAGTTGTGAAGCAACATTTTGTGGCATACCTTGTCGAAAGCCTTTGAAAAGTCTAGAAATATGCAGTCAGCTAGTGATGACAGGTCTAGAATAGGATGCAATGCATGTGCAAACGATATTAACTGTGTATCGCAACAGTAAAATTTTCGAAAACCATGTTGCGCAGACGTAAAAAAGGAGCTAGATTCGAGGAAGTTAACAAGGTTGGTGAATATTATAAGTTCAGCATTTTGCAACAAGTACTGGTAGGGTATATGGGACGATAGTTGCTAGGCGATGTTTTGCTGCCGGATTTGTAGACTGGAACCAGGTTTGCGATTTTCTAGACAGTAGGTAGCGTTGATTGGTCGAGTGATTGCTGGAAATGTTTGGTTAGTATAATGGAAGAAAAAGCTGAAGTGCTTTTTTAAGAAATTTGGGTTAATGCAGTCGTAACCTGGAGCGGAACGAACACTGAGTGCATCAATAAGCTTATCGACACCAGGAGTAGCAAGAGCTATAGGTGGTATGAAAACATAGTTGAAGTGGTGAGTTGTTGGCATATGTACATCAGACATGGCTGTAAAGTTGTCAGTGAATGCTACGTCACGCTCGCGGTATTACAGGACGTGCTACGTCCGCCGCTATGGTTGAGGGTGGCGCTGGTGAACACTCTCAAGGCTCGCTTACACCCAGTAAACATAAATACCCACGAGAGCAGCAGATTGGACAGCCGTCGCCGTAGCTCAGTTGGTAAGAGCACCGGACGCGATATTCGGAGGTCGTGGGTTCGGATCCCACCGGCGGCATGGTTGTTTTTTCTGCTGCTTTATAAGTAATTTTCTTTAAGCGATTTATTAATCTAAGCATTGTTATCCCACTGATAAGCATAACGCATTAAAAAAAAATTAACGTTCCCCTATGCATCTTGGTTTCGGTGACTGTTGGCTCCCTTCATAGGTTTGTCAAACGGGCCCCTCATTTCCTTTAACTTGTCTGCTATATATATATATATATATATATATATATATATATATATATATATATATATATATATATATATATATATATATATATATATATATATATATATATATATATATATATATATATATATATATATATATATATATATATATATATATATATATATATATATATTCTCTCGTACCACTAAATTGTCCCGTGTATAACTCCAATAGTAATAACAAGATGTCGCATTTGGGCAATTGCGATTTTGGAACCTTAACTTGGAAAGAAAGTGTAGGAATGGCTACTAGACCGACCCGCAGCCGGAGGAGCAGGGCCTGGGCGGGGAGACTGCCCTCATTTCCCCTGGGAAGTAGCACGTTGGTGTGGGATATGGGAATGGGCTATGGGAAATATTGTCGGGGTAATCGGACTTGTGAGGGATTAGGGACAGCGAAATTTTCCCGTAATTCTGATTCCTTCGAGTTTCTTCCCAGGCCTTTTGTAGAGGGCGAGCAGTCTAATCTCAACCGATAGTGGGGCCATCTACCTCCAAGCGCACTTCCACACCACAGAGAACGATTGCCGGGGTCTACGACCGTCCTAAAGAGGGTAACCTATCAGTGGCTCGACCGAGATCCCTTACCCCAAGCCAGGTTCATTCACGCCGACCGTCCAACATCAGTAAGGTGGCAGTTTTCGCGCCACCTGTTCGGTGCTTCGGCTCTTCCTCTAAAGTACTAACACAGCGCGGGAGCCCTTTCACGATTTTCGCGGCGTCGCGCTCCTGACATAGAATGTGAAACTCCTACCTCCAATCTCCTATGGCCTGGAGTCTCATATCATGCCCGCAGTTCGCATCTCGTGCTATACCACAAGGTACAACTGCACGGGCCTCATCAACCGGTTGCGAAGCAGCCTTTTCTCAGCCGGTCGAGGTATTTAGAAGCTTGATGTGTTCTTGCGATTTTATCAGGTCTACAAACTGTTATTCGGTATTAACCGCCGGGCTTTCCCGAGTTTCGGGGCTTACTGACTACAAACTCTGGGCGACAAACTCTGCGAATTTTCATGTCTTCCGACCTACGGGCGGCTTCCCCAAAACCTTGGATTCAAATCAAATCAAGTCATATTTTATTGTCCAGCAAGTATCTGGATGGTCACCTGGGCTAAAAGCTGTACGAACAGCTTGACGAAGGCCCAGGAAACAATTACATGGCAGCAGCAGACCGAACGAAATAGCAATTAATGAACAATACAGAAGTGGTCATCAGTAAATAAATAGAAAAGAAATTATACAGCGTATGCATAAAAGCAACACAACAGAAATAAGCTAACAGAATGGTTATCAATAATGACTGAATGCAAAAAAGGGTAAGTAATAACAGAAATTGAGATGAAGCATGTCAATGGAGTTCAGAATGGCTACACGACTGATGTTGTCATGTGCCTTTTCAACGTCCATTACTAAAACAGTACGTACATTGCGGCTGCGGGTATATGACAAAACTGCAGATGCTAAGACAGCCAACCCGTCCTCTGTACCAATATATGGACGAAAGCCGATCTGTGTTGGGTGATAAAAACCGTGCTGCTCTAGCCATCATGACAATCGTGTGGCTAGCATTTTCTCCGCCAGCTTGCACAGCGTAGGAGTTAAGGAGATAGGTCGCAAGTTGGCAAGGTCCGTCGGAGGCTTTCCTGATTTCGGGATAGGAATCACGACAGCGGATTTCCAGCTCTCGGGCACTACGCCATCCAACCATACTTTGTTTATGATGTCAAGTAGTTTGAGGGAGTGCAGCGCTACTCAGGTGCTTGTACATCTCGTACCGATTATTGTGCCGGCCTGGCGCTGTTTTCTGTTTCCCATCATCTATTGCAGCCAGCAACTCACGCATAGAGAATGGACAAGCAATTTCATCTACGTCGACATCAGAAGGCATTTGATATACATGCGCTTGGATGCCTGCCATATTTAAACTAGCGGATGAAGAAGGCACAGCATCGTATTTCGGGAAAAAACTTTGCGATGCTTCTTTGGCGAAATCATCTGGCGACAAGTTAGCCGCGAAGAATGCGGTTGTCGCTGCGTCAGTCGAACGGCGACCGCGTTCTATTGTACGGAATGTTCGCCAGAGAGAAGCATTCGAGGATTTTGCAGAAAATTGTTCGCACCACGCATGCCACTGCCGCCGATAGAGGTCACGTTCATATTTGTGTGCCTTAGCTGTAAGATAGTGCGATCGCATACGTGTCTGCGACGAAGTAGGGCCTCTCGTAGCAGCCAGCTAGGCTTGACGGCGTGCCGCCCACAAGTTAAGAAGGCCGAGGTCTGGTGCCGGTCGACCAACATCAGTCCAGGTGGTAGTTGTAGTACTGTTGAGCGCTGTTTGTGTGCACTCAAAAAGGACAGGCGAAGAATCTGAGGAGAGATTGTCCATACAGGAGCGGAAACTGTCCCAGTTGATCTCAAAACATTTGTAGCGTAAATGTCAGAAATGTGAGGTGTAAAGACCGATGATGATAGGGTGATGATCACTTCCCTAGCAGTCTGGCTCCATGTGCCAGGAGGGAGTACCCTGTCCCGACCACCACGTCAAGTCTGGAGCAATGGAAGCACTGCGAGTTTGACGCACTGGCCGTGTTGCTGTCCCAGGATGGTTGAGCAGCACAAATTGGGCATCCGTGGCGTGCCGCACACGCCTGCCACGAGGGCTTGAAGTGGGGTACCCCCCAATCCTGGTGAGGGGCGTTAAAGTCGCCTCCGATTAAAATCGGACACCCGGGATTCTGCCGACGGACACTTGTAACCAGCCAAGATTAATACGGGAGGAAACACCACCGGCTGGTCTAACGTAAAATGAAACGACCACAAAGGTTACCTTCTTAAGTTTCGCAGCCACAGCCACTACCTCTTGATACGACGTGCACCAGTTTTCGAGAGCAAGTCGTACATGCGCAAAACGTGAGTCCACATGCACAGCCGCCTTTCTCGGGGGAGCAGCAGTTTGTACACGACGGCCTATCATTGAAAGAGACATGTAGGCACTGAAGCCTGGAATCGATGGCAAGGCTTTTGTTTCCTGTAGCAGCATGGCCCATACCTGGAGCTTGTGAATTTGTAGTCAGGTCTTGAGCTCTCCCACCTTCGTGGAAATGCCCCTGCAGTTCCACTGCGCCACACCAGCACGACTTGAACTTGGCATTTCTAGTTACTAGCCCAAGCGCTGTAGATTCACGGACGTCAGGTTGGACAACTGGTTGACCATAAACCGGAGCAAAGAAGTCGCAGAGTTGTCCAGTGGCATTGCGGTAATCTGGGTAGAGGCGGCAGGAAATGACACTGGTGGGCGGCAGGAAGGCGATGTTGCTGCGCCATTGATAGATGCGGCGGATGATTCCGCTGCCCGTCTACGTCGAGCGAGCAGTTCACGGTGTTGCCGGAGCATGGTGACCTCCGCTAAAAGACGTGCGATTTGTTCGTCGACTGCGGCCATATCGTCCAGCGGTAGTTCAGGCACACTGCGCTGATTTGCTGGCTGTTTTCGGATGCGTTCTTTTCGCACAGTATCGTTAGAAGACTGCTGAGCTGAAGGATCATGCGAGGTGTCTTCAGGGAGCTCCGGCCACTCATCCTCATCCCACTGGAGAGCTGCGAACCGATTGGATGTCTGCAATGAAGTTATACTGTCTTGTATAGGACAATGGTTAGTCATTCGACGACGAGCCTGTTGTGTTGCCTTTTGTTTTCTCGGACAGCTTGGAAATGTTATCTCGTGGTCGTCGGATTTACAAAGGCCGCATCGATAAGCCACTTTTCCTTCCGATGTGCTTTCACCGGCAGCAGTGAAGGGGCAAGATTAGCGCATATGTCCTGTACGGAAGCAGTTATTGCAATATACCGCACTCGGTTTTTATGGCCGAGGCCATAAAATACAGCCATAATAGTACAGACTGGCTGGTCGTGTCAGAGGGCCTTGCAAGGTGACTATGCAAGAGCGCCCCTTTCCCATGCGTCGCGCCTGGATGACACGGTGCGTGGGACAGTACAGCTCACGCTGAAGGGCAGTTTGACCCTAAGTGATATCGACGTTGTAGACGACGCAGCGCTGCAAGTCGGAGCCTTCAACTAAATACACTTGTACTGGCACTGAGATTTCGCTTGTCAGTGAAATACTGGTGAGCGTTTGCAGCCGTTCTACAGGAGTTAGAGTCGGAAAACACACTGCAATAGTGTTGGACTTTGTCCTGGCTGTAAAGCCCCGAGAACTTTTGGTTCCGAGGCGCGCGTCTAAGCTAGCGTGTAAAATCTTGTTGGGTATATCTGTGAGGCTTCTGTTGGCCAGTGATTTAATGTTTACTTTGTAAGAAGACGATCTGGGTATAGGCTCCACCGAGTTCTCGATAGTAAGACAAGTGCCTTACCTAAGGAGGCATCACTTGCCGAAGGTGGAATCGGTTGGCTGTCGTTTGAGGAACGCTTGTGAGTTGCACGAGGGCATTTTTGCACGGGTAGAGGTGCCGATAAGTCCATTGGAATGCCCTGTTCATCATGCCGTGCGGTTTGAGGCCCTTCCGGTGGTGTAGAGTTAATGGCCATGTGCCCTGGTGGCAGATCACTCACGAGCAAACCGGCATTTCGGGAAGGCAGGAGGGGTGCATCTGCCGATGAACCGGGAGCACAAAGCTGGACCTGGCGCCGCGGATCAGGTGTGGACGGCGTGGCAGGTGATGCCACGAGAGACGCCGGCAGAACTACCTCCGCCAGCGTGGTAGCGGAGGCACTAAGTCTAGCGTCAGTGCCCAGTTCAGCTGCACTCATGCATGTTTCCCAGGAGGCCTCAGACGGTGGGAGGACGTCCGGAGCTGCTTCAGAAGACGAGGATGCAGTTCTCTTGAAACAGGGCACGTATTTACGCGGATGGAGAGGTTTTTCTGAAGCCCGCTGTGCCGCCACTTTAGCAGGGACACACTTCTTCTACAATATGTACAGTAGTTAATATGAGAAAAAATAGAGCTTAATATATTTGTAGTTTAGCGCTTGTGGGAAGAGATGTGCGGCAGCGTGAGATTACGCAAGTAACAGCATACAGTTTTCTAGAGATATAAACAATATGAGCGTCCCATGTAAGATAGTCAGAAAAATACACACCGAGAACCTTATGATCGCTTACTATTTCTATGTGCTGGTCTTGAAAAACGAATGAATTTACCAGAGGAACAGTTTTATTCTGAGCACGAAAAATAACGGCTTGTTTGGTTTACTTTGATTTTATTTACTCTAGTCCATGCCGATAGTTTAGTGAGGATGTCATTGCATTTTAACTCTGATGCGCTAATATTACTCCCAGAAATAAGTAAGCTGCTATCATCAGTATAGATTAAGAATTTTACGGTTGTGTGGATATTTACGATATCATTGATAAAAGCATTAAATAAAAGGGGCCCCAATATACTTCCTTGTGGCACGCCACATGCTATTGGTAAGAATGATGACCTTTGGTTGTTAATACACATGCACTGATACCTATTTTCTAAGTATGATTTAACTAAAACCAAAGCTGCACCACGAATTCCTTATGATGAAAGCTTACTAATGAGAATACTGTGATCAATGGAGTCAAACGCCTTCCTAAAATCGAGGAAAATTCCGGCTGCCAATAAAATTTTAAAATATTATTAATATTTTCCAGAACTATTTCCTTCAGGGCTAACACGGCGGCTTCAGTCGACCGCCACTTTCTAAAACCATACTGTGATTTTGTCAAAATTCTGAGCTTGTCATAAAAGTTTGTAATGCGAGAAAAATATTTTTTTTCCAATCCCATCGAAAAGAGTGGGAGGACAGAAATGGGATGGTAATTGGACGCAAGGTTGTGATCACCGCCTTTGTACAACGCAGATACCTTCGCACATTTCATAAATATGTCTGTCTCACGGACAAGATTAAAAATAAGAGCAAGGGTAGACGTTAGCAATTATAATACATACTTAACAGGTTTAATTTACAGGTTTAATTAACAGGTTTAATCAACAGTTATTTAGCTCATGAATGTGCTGTATATTTCATTTTAATCCGTAGGAGCAAAAAATATGCTTTCAGCACAGCTATAAGCTAGGGTAACTGTATCTGAGGGAGTACTATTCGGTGTTGCAGCGTTTACAAAATAATGGTTGAAGTATTCAGCTATGTCGCGATCTCCAGGTTCACGGTCATTAATAGTTATCTTTCTCGGAATTGAGCGGAAGTCATCCCGTCCATGGACATTGTTAACAATTTTCCATGCAGCACCAGGTCGTTGCCTTTTATATCTGCAAACCGTTTTTGGTAATATGCAGTCTTCGCACGTTTATTCTCCGCGTTTACTTGACTCCTTGTTTTCTTAAATTCCTTTAGGGCGGCATCGGAACGTGAACGTAGAAAATCTCTATAAAGGCGGTTTTTCGTTCTAATCAATTTGAGGTGTTCCCGGTTTATCCTTGGTTTTCTAGTTTTCCTTGATGACTTAGGTGCTATCAATGGGAAGTGCTTTGCATACATGTCCCCAAAGATTTTAATGAACTCACCGTATGCATCATTGGGATTTGTTCTGTTCACGACCGTTGACCAATCACATGTCGATAAATCTTGTTTCAACATTTCTAAGTAAAACACGTTTTTGGGCAAGTTGGTAACATTCTTGATTCATATTGCAGCGAAGAAGCACACACACACAGAGAAGGAACACGCAAAAAAACACGGACGAACGCTGCTTTTTTTTTTTTTGACTCGCGTACACAAAGTTTCATTCCCAACATCCTTGCAGAAGTCGGCTATCTTTTGTTTTGCAGTAGTAGCACGACGCTTTATAAGGGTGAAATTCTTTTCAACCGCTTGAAGGGCTTTTTTATGGAAAAGGCCTTTCGGCAACACCACAAAGCCTCCTTCTTTGTCAGCTTGTAAAAGCGACAACTCATTATCAACAAAGTGTGTCACCACCCTCTGCAAGGAAGTTGTTAGGCTCCTATCCCTTGACACACCAGCTGTTTTTTGGAGGCAGTCAACACCTTAAAGCAAGCACCTCTCCTGTTGCTCCATATGCGCTTTCTTGGCAATGCGACGATTCAGGGCAGCCAGGTCTTGAATAGGTACCGTGGGAGGTAGTCCGTACTTAGGTCCTTTGCTGAGTAGCCTGTGTATATCCTTCGGCACGTCTACACCGCCCAACACCGTGAGGCTTGAGCTGGACGTTGAACATGGCTGTGAGTCATGAGGCTTGAGGGCTTCATTTCTTGTCCTGTACTCCTCCGGTTTCCTGAGGGCCAGCCCAAGCCAGTACTTCCACCACTGCTCGGTCAGCTGTCCCGTGAGGCGTTTGTAATGGCCTAGTTTGCAAACCGCGAGCCACTTCGAATTCAGAGCATAACAACTTACGGATAACCAGTCCTGGTAAAGTCGCACCTGACGCCAAAGCTCAGAACGTAAAATTTTGCAGGCGCGTTTAACATGCCCCCACGAGGGTCTAACAAGGCCGAATAGGGCACTCACTTCTTCCGGAATCCTGCCTTTTCTGAGGCATACGGCGATGTATCTGGCACGGCACGTAGAGTGAACAATATTGGTGATGAGCAAATCGACGGAAGGAAAGTCTTTGTAAACGCAAAATTTTACGTTCTGAGCTTTGGCGTCAGGTGCGACTTTACCAGGACTGGTTATCCGTAAGTTGTTATGCTCTGAATTCGAAGTGGCTCGCGGTTTGCAAACTAGGCCATTACAAACGCCTCACGGGACAGCTGACCGAGCAGTGGTGGAAGTACTGGCTTGGGCTGGCCCTCAGGAAACCGGAGGAGTACAGGACAAGAAATGAAGCCCTCAAGCCTCATGACTCACAGACATGTTCAACGTCCAGCTCAAGCCTCACGGTGTTGGGCGGTGTAGACGTGCCGAAGGATATACACAGGCTACTCAGCAAAGGACCTAAGTACGGACTACCTCCCACGGTACCTATTCAAGACCTGGCTGCCCTGAATCGTCGCATTGCCAAGAAAGCGCATATGGAGCAACAGGTGAGGTGCTTGCTTTAAGGTGTTGACTGCCTCCAAAAAACAGCTGGTGTGTCAAGGGATAGGAGCCTAACAACTTCCTTGCAGAGGGTGGTGACACACTTTGTTGATAATGAGTTGTCGCTTTTACAAGCTGACAAAGAAGGAGGCTTTGTGGTGTTGCCGAAAGGCCTTTTCCATAAAAAAGCCCTTCAAGCGGTTGAAAAGAATTTCACCCTTATAAAGCGTCGTGCTACTACTGCAAAACAAAAGATAGCCGACTTCTGCAAGGATGTTGGGAATGAAACTTTGTGTACGCGAGTCAAAAAAAAAAAAAAAGCAGCGTTCGTCCGTGTTTTTTTGCGTGTTCCTTCTCTGTGTGTGTGTGCTTCTTCGCTGCAATATGAATCAACATTTCTAAAGTGTTCTGCGTGATAGATTGAATTATAATGGGTTCTTTGAGCTCCCTTGTTTAAGTGCAGTTTCTTTGATAGGTCATAAATACAGAGCAATGGTCACTTATGTCAGAAGTTAGAGTGCCAGAGGTATGAACTTTAGTATTAATATTCGTCAAAATAAAGTGTAGTGCGGATTGATTAGTGACTTTAACTCGTGTGATGTTGCGATTAGGTTCAGAAAACCAGAGGAATGCAACGCAGTCTTAAATTGTCGACTAGTGTTTGTATCATCAAGTATATTTATGTTCCCCACCGCAGACAAGGCGGAAGTTGGTGCTGCATACATAGTCCATCAATGACTCAAAAAAACTCTATGAAAGATTTCACGTTACCTCCTGGTGCACAATATACAACAGAGATGGTTTCATTTTTGCATCGTACGGTGATTATTTCGAAGTCGGAGGTTACAATGCTAAAGTCAGGTACGATTTCACAGTTCTTGTGCACATTAACATGAACTGCAACACTACCTCCTCGTCTGCCAGTACGATTTAAAAAGAAATTCTTATAACCTGGTAATCTCAACATACTACATTCGTCATGATACCACGTCTCTGACAACATCACGATACTGAATTTAAACCCAAAATTATCCAGAAATGAGGTAAGAACATCTTCTTTTCCACACACAGACCGTGTATTAATGTGCAGAACAGATTCGCAAGATTTTGCAGGAGGTTCACCATCTTTAGGAAAAATGAGTTCTTGGTACTCACAGAGGAATACATCATGTGCTAGCTAATCTGCGTTGTTATCAGAAAGAACAAGTCCTACTCCGACTGACCAAATATGCTTTCAAGATCACTTTCATGTGCTATCAACACGGCCGAGCTGCCATCCGGGTGCTTTGCCTAGATTTTGCCGCTATACGCCCAAATTGACTTTCGTTTGTGGTCGTGTTTCTTTTTTACAGTCATCGCAAGTAGTTTTTTGAGCGCGGGAAAGAGGTGCTCGTTTAAAAAAACAGGTGCTGTATAGTCAAGGCCAAGGTCGTCATTTGTCAGCAGTGCTTTCTTGGCTTTTTTCAAGACAGTACCGCGTTTTGTGCGTGTCTTGAACTACACGACAATGCTTTTGGTCCTATCAGCCTTTCGTGTCGGCACCCGGTGGCAGGCTTTCCGCTTTCGGTTCTTTCACAGCACTGCCAATCGTAACAAGCTAATTTGTCACGCTTTCATTTTCTTTCTGAATGACGCCTTGAATTTTGATGTTTGCCCTCCGAGAATACTGCTCTGAAGACACCATATGATCTTCAAGATCTTGTATTTTACTTTCTGCTGCGAGACAGTTTTTCCGGAGGGCTTCCTTTTCTATTGCAGTACATTCCTTTTTCGAGACTTCTGATTCAGTTTTTTCTTTAGTTCATCAATACTGCCGTGAGCAAAGCCAAGGCTCTGCACAAGATTCCTTTGTTCAGTTTTCAAATCCCGGATTTCATTGCGCAAATCCCTCTCTAGTGATTCGCGAAACACTTTAAGCTCTTGCCTTATTTCATCTTTAAATTTGAGAAGGTCGGCCTCTTTAATCGACATAGTGCATATGAAAGGTGCAACAAACGGGAACAACGCCGAGAATTATATACTTGGCAAGTAGGACGGTCCTAAGAAAATACTATTTTGTAACAGGGAGGCAATATCGAT
The DNA here is from genome assembly GCF_052857255.1 of Amblyomma americanum. Lineage (NCBI taxonomy): Eukaryota > Metazoa > Arthropoda > Arachnida > Ixodida > Ixodidae > Amblyomma > Amblyomma americanum. The sequence continues at coordinate 117,081,862 of NC_135507.1, read as the reverse complement.
AAAAATTTGCAACCAGAGAAACAGCAGCAACAGCAGAAAAGTATTACAAGAGAAAAAGAAAACACAGTAGTGTTAGAACTAACCTGCACGCAAATAAGAGTTGGACGTTTCGCCGTACGTCGCTACTGCTCTTGTGGCGGTCGCTTCATGCCGGCTTGAGTTTATAGCAGCGGCCACCAGAAAGGCGACCGCACTACTGTTCTGGAAGGTTGGTATGCGCAGCTGCAGAGCCCGCACGTGTAACTGGCGATGATGCGGCTTGCAGGTGAGGGTAGCAGGCGAGGGTGGAAGGAGTGGTTGGTAAGCGGGAATCTACACACAAATAAGAGAAGACTTAGACGTTGCACGTTTCGCTGTCGCTGCTGCTCTTGTGGCGGTCCCTTGATGCCGGCTTGATTTTATAGCAGCGGCCACCGGAAGGGCGACCGCACTGTTCCGGGAGGTTGGTATGTGCAGCTGCAGAGCCCGCACGTGTAACTGGCGATGATGCGGCTTGCAGGCGAGGGTGAAAAGAGTGGTTGGTAAGCGGGAATCTGCACGCAAATAAGAGAAGACAGACGTTGCAGGTTTCGCTGTCGCTGCTGCTCTTGTGGCGGTCCCTTGATGCCGGCTTGATTTTATAGCAGCGGCCACCGGAAGGGCGAAAGCACTGTTCCGGAAGGTTGGTATGCGCAGCTGCAGAGCCCGCGCGTGTAACTGACGATGATGCGGCTTACAGGTGAGGGTAGCAGGCGAGGGTGGAATGAGTGGTTGGTAAGCGGGAATCTGTACACAAATAAGAGAAGTCTTAGACGTTGCACGTTTCACTGTCGCTGCTGCTCTTGCCCCCGCCGCATGCCCCCGCGTGACACCAAGCTCTTCGGAATCAGAACCTACGCGTCCGCGGCTGTGTGGTGCGCGCTTCGGACCGAGAGGAGACTGTGCGGCTTATTTGGGTGTAATCAATTTCAAGCCGCCGTTTTGCGTTTGAGCCTGATTCCAAAAAAGAAAACCCTTCCAGGTGGCAGTTAAATTAATATTTTGACGCAAGAGGTTGCTGTAGAGGGACAGAGACTTAGTTCCCCACAAATTAACGGAATTAACGGGAATTAATCGACTTTGGGCGAGAAAAGTCGCGGAAGGCGCGCCCCTTGCTTTCCAGAGGGCGAATGCCCTGCGCTGTGACGTGATGGCCAAGGAACTCGATGACGTCGACGCCAAAAACGTACTTGGCCGGATTGATGACGAGACCGGGCTCTTCGATGCGTGAAAAGAGCAGGCGCAGGTGTTCAGCGTGTTCTTCTGACTAGGAACTGGCAACCACCAGATCACCGAGATACGCGAACACAAAACGCAGGCCATGAGTGACCTCGTTGATCAAGCGTTGCAATGTCTGTGCAGCGCTTCGCAGACCAAAGGGCATACGGACATACTCGAAGAGGCCAAACGGCGTTACAATTGCAGTCTTAGGGATGTCTGCATGCTCCACTGGGATTTGGTGGTAAGCCTTCACCAGGTTAATCTTAGAAAATATGGCCATGCCATGCAGGTCAGCCGCAAAGTCATGAATATGAGGGAGAGGATATCGATCGGGGACAGTGCGGGCGTTGAGGGCACGATATAGTCGCCGCAGGGGCGCCAATCGCCGGGGTCACGTTTCGGCACCATATGCAGCGCCGAAAACCAACTGCTGGACGACGGTCGAATAATGGCCAATTGCAGCATATGGTCGAATTCGCGGCGGGCAATGACGAGGCGGTCGCCAGCAAGGCGGCGCGGGCGCCAGAACACTGGTGGGCCCGTATTGACTATGTGGTGGGTGACGGTGTGACGGACAGGAAGCTAACGGTTGCTGGGCAGCGTGATGGCAGGAAAATAGCCAGAACCGCAGCAAAGGCGGACGATGGCAGCTGCGGAGCGGCTTGGAGGATGGAGGTGGCCACCGGAGCGAGGACGCCGTTCGCAGATAAGCGAGTCGTGTGGTTCACAATCGACGAGATCGATGGTCGACAGCCTGGCCAAAAGTGGCGAGAAAGTCCGCTCCGAGGGTGGCAAACCGCATTTCCGCGATAATGAAAATCTATCGGAATGTGCGGCGTATGCCCAAATCAAGGGTGACTGAGCTCTGACCGTAGGGAAGCGATCTGGGAGGTGTTGACCGCCTGCAAAGGCGCTCATTGCACAGCGCGTTGCTGGTCGAGGCGGGAGGCAGGCATGACGCTAACCTGTGCACCGTTGTCCACAAGGAAGCGGCATCCCGAGACCTTGTCGGTGACGCATAGTAGGTGGTTGGATGTAGAGCCAGAATCACCGGCCGCCATTAGTGACACGCTGGCGAGTTTCCCGACCATAGGCAAAGCTGCCGGCACTGTCGGACAGCGGCGCCGAACTTGCGGTGTACCAGCAGAATACGTCACGGGCTGGGCTCGATCAATGACTGGAACTGGAACGATGGCGCAACCGTTGGTGAGAGGAACGCTGGTAGCGACGAGGAATCGACGCTCGCAGTGCGGCAATGGTGCTCGTGAGGTGATCGCTTTTAGCCTCGAGGCTTGACTGCCAGTCGAAGAGGGTGGACGACGCGGCGGAAGTAATTGCAGCCACAGAGCGCGGGCCAGAGTAGTCCGAGACACGGTCAGCCAATTCTTCTAACTTATCCAAGCTAACATCGCCTGCTGCAGCCAGTACGACCACGAGGTCCTGAGGCAGGTGCTGAAGGAACAGCTCGCGGACTAGTGGGCGTTTAAAATCCTGTGGGCGGTCGTCGAGCAGCTGTCGCGTTTGATGGAGGAGCTGAGATGGTCGACGGTCGCCAAGGTCCTCAGTGCTGAGCAACTGCTGCAGGCGGCTGCGCTCCGAGGTGGTTTTCCGGGCCAGGACCGTAGCCTTGAAGTGATCATACGGGAGGAAGGGTCGGGCGTCTTCGAACCATCGTTAAACTCGTCCATCTCCTCAGGAGAGAGAGTCGACACGACGTGGAGATACTTCACGCGTTGTGCAGTGATGCGCCGAAGGTCGAACGCAGCCTCCACTTGCGCGAACCATACGGCAGGATTCTGGGGCCAAAACTACGGCAGCTGTACGTGGACGCTGGCGATGTCCTCCGCAGCCGGTTTATGAGCCGGGACCTGGAGCCTGGGCGCCGCAACCGTGTCGGCGTTATCCGCGTCCATCACGTCCGGGTCACCAAACTGTAGAGGGACAGAGACTTAGTCCCTTACAAATTAACGGAGCACGACGCGGACGAGCGAACAGGCCGAGAACCAGGAATCAACTGTTTTATTCTACTCCCCAGGGCCGCCGCGGTGGCTTAGTGGTTATGGCGCTCGGCTGCCGGCCCGAAAGACGCGGGTTCGATCCCGGCGGCGGCGGTCGAATTTCGATGGAGGCGAAATTCTAGAGGCCCGTGTGCTGTGCGATGTCAGTGCACGTTAAAGAACCCCAGGTGGTCGCAATTTCCGGAGCCCTTCACTACGGCGTCTCTCATAGCCTGAGTTGCTTTGGGATGTTAAACCCCCATAAACCAACCAACCTATCCTACTCCTCACGTGGCCCCACGTAGCCAGCGCGAGCGCATGCCACGAGCCGAGGCGGCGCAGCACTGCTGATGATGACAGTGCCGCTACAGTTGCCTTGGAAGAGCAACCTGGGTCGCACAAGCACCATCGATGGCAGCACCTGCTATCGCAGAGCAGTGGCACATCACTTAACTGCTGCACCCTTACGCCAGGAATGGTATGAGGACTCTTGAGGACTCTCAGGCATCTATAAATGTAGAGAATGAATGATCTTCCGGCGTTAAAAAGATACTGTGGCACACAAAGGATCCACTAAGCAATAGCATAACCACGGCCCTCCAGCTCTGTCCTGCGCATTCTGTTTACTTATTCGGTGATTTTAACTTTCCGCTCATAAATTGGCGTAATCTATCATCATCTTGTCGAACATCTGTGGATTTTCCTAACTTTAGATCTTAACCTGTTCCAGGTCGTTAACAAACCAACCCGCGGTACTAACATTCTAGACCTTATACTCACCAACACCCCCGAAAAAATTGAATCTGTAGTTCATCTAAACGGCTTTAGCGATCACGACCTTCTTCAGGTAACAATCAGTGTTCCACTACCCTTTTCAGGGATCTCATAGAAAATAATACCTGACTATAATAAAGCAAACTACTCTAAAATAAACGATGAACTTGAAGTATTTTTCAAACGCACGCTACTTCCTTCTTTTTATAATCACTCGGTGGAAGATTACTGGGTATGTTTAAGAATAAAATGTCTACTCTAATTAGCAAATATATCCCGTTGACCTCGATATCAACTGACAAAACAAATCCTTGGTTTACTAATGCCCTACGTAAGCTCAGGAATAAAAAGAAACGTCGGTACAATACCGCTAAACGCGTCAATAATGCTCCTTCGTGGGAAAGGTACAGCCTTTGCCTAAAAACGTACTGTTCTGCCTTAGCTGCAGCTAAAAATAAATATTTCTCCACAGATTTACCTTCTCTCTTAAATTAGAATCCAAAAAAGTTTTGGCGAGTTATATCACCTGACCGTGACTCTAACCAGATACCCTTGCATAGCGATACAAATACTCCCCTCCCTGACAATGTGTGCCCCTCTGCGTTTAATACGTTTTCTTCATCGATTTTCAGCCGCGAGGATCATACCAATGTAACTGATGTTGCTGATTTTGACTGGCAATTCATGGAAAGTATTGAACTCTCGGTGGAGGGAATTGCATGTCTTATTAATAATTTGAAGTTTTCTACTTCATCTGGTATTAACAATATTAGTTCCAAGATATTAAAAATACCATTTCTATATCCAGTAACATTCTGTACCATATATTAAAGCAGTCTTTGTCATCGGGACAGCTGCCAAATGACTGGAAAATGGCCAAAATCATACCCATATTTAAAACTGGGAATAAACACTCCCCGGAAAATTACCGTCCAATTTCATTGACCTGCATTTGCTGCAAGATGCTCGAACATATAATTGCTATTCATATTTATAATCACCTAGAGTCCAATAATTTCTTTTTTCGCCATCAACGTGGTTTCAGGAAAGGATTATCATGTGAGACACAGTTACTCGAATTCACGACTGATCTGCACCTTAACATGAACAATAACCAGCAGATCGATTGCATTTTCCTTGACTTTTCCAAAGCATTTGATCGTGTAGCTCATTGTCGCCTTATTGCTAAATTAACTGCACTTCGAATTGACTCCTTCACTCTAACATGGCTTCGTAATTTTCTTTCGAATCGTCAACAGTTCACAGTAGTTAATAATATTGCTTCGTCTCCTACTTACGTTACTTCTGGTGTACCTCAGGGCAGTGTTTTGGGCCCTTTACTCTTCCTAATTTACATAAATGATTTGCCACTTAATGTTTCTTCTCGCTTACGTATTTTCGCTGACGACTGCATCATTTACAGATCAATTAACAGTACTGACGACCACCTGGCCCTTCAAAATGACCTTAGCCTAATTCATAGTTGATGTAACACCTGGTTAATGGCTCTAAATGTGTCAAAATGTCAGGTAATTTCTTTTAGTCGTAAGCGTGACAACTCACATTTTTTATACAACGTCAATAATAACGAATTGTTACATACAGTATCGTATAAATATTTGGGTGTTCACCTAACCGATAACTTCTCCTCGACAAACTATATTACAGCCGTTTGCGCAAAAGCTACAAGGACATTAGGTTACCTACGTTGTAATCTGAGTAATTCACCTTCCCACATCCGCAAATTAGCCTATCAGACATTTGTTCGTCCTCAGCTCGAGTATGCATCATCCATTTGGTCCCCACATCCTACATACTTAATCGACATGCTTGAATCAGTCCAGAACCGAGCTGCCCGTTTCATTTCACGTAATTATAGCCATCACTCCAGCGTAACGCAAATGAAACTCGATCATTCCATACAGCCTTTAGTTCTTCGTCGTAATATCGCTCTGTTATCCTTGTTTCACAAATAAGTTTATAATGCCACACAATCCACACTACATATCCAGACCGCCTCGAACACGTCTCGTCGTTTAAATAACCGCTTAAGTTTTGCGCGCATGTACGGTACGACACATGCCTTTAACTTTTCCGCACTCCCTACCGCCATTCGATTATGGAATAATCTGCCTGATCACGTTGCTTCCGAGTCAGATCAAGAAAAATTTCATCTCCTACACGAGCATTGTTCATAATAGCACTTACAAAACTTTATCTTGTTTCTTACACTTGGCAATCTGCTTCGAACTTCTTGTGATATTTGTGATGCATTGCTATCTCGCTCCTGTGAATTGCTATTTCATGCTGCGTCGTGTGTTCACTTGTATGACCTGTATATATTATTGCTTTTTTGTGTCTTTTTTCCTGAATATCACTCCAAGAATTGTACTCCCTGATATGTTCATTCTTTGTGTATTTTACTTTCTAGTATTAATGCCTTACGTTAAGTTTTACTCATTTTATTTCCTTAAGTGTACCTTTGTGGCCTTTCATTACTACAGTTGTTCCTGTTTCATGTTTTTATCTTGGTAGTAATGTTGATGAGCCCTGTATTGAGGTGCATCTTTTGTATACCACTTTAGAAGGCTGCTTACTCTGTAACCCTCCTTACACAATGCCCTCATGGGGCCTGTAAGGTATTTTAAATAAATAAATATATAAATGCGGTGCGACTACAATTATTTGAGAGTGCCCAGAGTATAACGTAGGCTGCTGTGCCTGCAAGGCGCCTACAGCGTTCTATTCGCCTTGCGCTTCAGGTTCCTCCTAGTCTTTGCGCGTGCCGCTACGGCCTCTACAAGGTGGCACTACAAGCTGGCAGCCATGCTGTGCGGAAGCTTGTTTAGGTGCTCTTTGGATTACGCATGGTGACTGGAACCGGATTGACGGACGACTGCGAGAGCGCCGTTACTCCGATAAATATGTTAGTTCTTTCCTTTAATATTTTGAGAGTTTAGATTAAGGCTAGTTTGAGATCTAGGCTAGTTAGGTGAAGTGCAGGCGAAATAGCAGGCCAGTGACCTAACGGCCGGGCCTATTCCGGCTACAGATTTCCAGGCCTCATTTGTGGGTTGACGTTTAGGCAGGTAGTTATTTCTTTTCTAGCTGATGGGCTTTTGCGGTAGGCAGAATTTTATTTGAGCACGTGGTTGCAAGTGTTTTTTTTTTCTATTATATTGTGGTAGTAATATTAGAGTGCTGCTAAGATGGTCCAGCAACTGAAGGTTAAATGCAAGGAGCGTGAGGCATCGGTGAATTTGAAGGAAACGCGGTTGAAATCTTTAGAGGAGACCGAAGGCGCGCATTTTATGTGCAAATGCTGCGTATTAAGTGCAGACCTGGACAGGGCTGACGAAACGAACAGCAGCCCAGTGTTACGTACTGATGCTCTAGAAAATGAACTAAAACTAGAGAGGGCAGAGAAGCGCACACTCCAAGAGCAGCTTAGTGAATTGTTGGCTGACACCACCATGAAAGGTCTTATTGGTGGACATTCCAGCGCAAGCCACGTGTATGGGGCCTGCAGTGGCATGGAAAACAAAAGTAAGTCAGGCAGCTTCAGAGAGGAACAGCTACGCACACGAGGCAGCCAGGAAGTCTGGAGGCGATGGAAAGAAGGGGAACTAACCGGAAAGAATGAGGTCACAGTTACTGGTAAAAGGCAGCATAATCTGGAAGTTATGAGGGAGGAAGAGAATACCCTAGAGTTTAACCGCGGTGACTCAAATATAGGAGGTGCAAAAAACTATAATGGAGCGTGTAAAGGATGATAAGCGTGTAGCAGTCGGGGCATTCCCAGGCATTACAATGGACGCAGTACTGAGAGAGACAAAAAGCGAACTTTCTGAGAACGTTCCAGAGCGCAATTTGGTAGTGGTAGCGGCTGGGCTAAATGATGTCCTGAATGGTAAAGCCGCAAATGTAGTGTTAAGATTAGCGGAGGGAGTTAACGATTTAAGAACGATAGCACAGCAAGTCCAGATCGTGGTGTGCACAGTCCCGTAGGTGCAAGGACGGAACGGAGAAGTTGCTAAGGCCGTTATGGCTGTTAATCGAGAGATAAGGAAGCTAAGCCTAAATAAAGGCTTCGAAGTGGCAGACATAAACAGGGAAGTGCATAGAGCAGGCTTTGGCAGGGGGTTTACACGAGATGGCATCCATTTTAATGGAAGGTTAGGAGCCCAGATTGGGTGGCGCCTGGCAGGCCGCGCAGTAGCTATTTTAGGGGGTCCACTGCGGCTCAGGGCGTAAGGGTAGGTCGAAGAAAAGTAGAAAATGTAACAATGGAAGCTTACGCCAATAAAATGGCCACTGGGAGGTCCAGGAAGAAAACTACAAAAAGAATTTTAACACCAGGATCAGGTACGTAAGCATGCAAGGCGGTAGAAAGAGAGCGAAGTTGTTAGAAATAGAACAGCGGTTAAGGTACGAAGAAGTAGGCGTATACGCTATTCATTATACGATACAGCGCGAACAGAGACAAGGACGAAGAAAAACAGGCCACCACAGCGCTGAAAGCAAGACACCACAGCGCTGTGGTGTCCCGATCTGCCCGATCTGCCACTCTTGCAGGTGTATACACGCTATGCGAGGCACATCTCAAGGATCTTGAAGATCAACCGTTTATCGATGGCTACGTCTGGAAATGGAGCAACAGAATCAAGGAACAAATCCAAAAAGAATAAAGTTAGCGTGCAAAGAACATATCTGGGTATCAGGCACAATTGCCGGTAAAAGGACAAGGCTAGCAGTAGTTTAGTTTGAGACAGAAGACAAATGCAGGCAAGAAATCAAAGATCTAGTTAAGTGTCTCAATGAAGATATAAAGCAGTTTGGAGAAGGTGCCGATATTATTCTGCTGGTTGACATGAATGGCCAAATCGAGGATCTGGATGGATACGCAGATTGTAATGGGAAGTTGATGTTAGACTTCTGTGAGCGACACAACCTGGTTATTTTAAATATAGAATCGAAATCTGAGGGTCAAACCACGTGGGAATCCCGTAACAGCAAACTACCATTGACTTCTGCTTATTGTCGCAGGGGATGTACAGCAAGCTGGCTATAATGAAAATAGATGAAGTGGGGAAGTACAGCCTGGGAAGTGATCATAAGCGTATTGCTCTATAGTTCGGATCCCTGCTGTAAAGAGAAATGTAGGGAAGTCAAACACAGTACGCAAAGTTAAATGACGAACAAACAGCGCAAATAGCGGCCGGCATACAGGATGCAATAGAGAAACATCCCAAGGAAAAGTGGATTATGATCAGTTAGCACTACTTATTAATACAAACATAAATGAAATAGAAGGAGTAACCGGCTGGAGAGGAAAGAGGACGCCACGAAGTTGATAGAGTAAGGAAATTAGAGAGGCCATCGAAGAACGATGGTTGGCATCACGGGAAAACAAAGAAGCAAAGAGGGCCCACTTATCTAAAGAAGAAATAGGCGAAAAATGGGAATCATCGACAAAAGAAACAGCCAGTGGTGGTCCTCGTCCACGCTAAAATAAAGCAGTACTCTGATCGCTGGCTGGCTGAAGTTCGCTACGCAACTAAAGCGGGGTCGAGAAAATTCTTGAACCATATAAGCTGGCTGCGTAAAGCGAATCACAGAAGCAACACAGGATAGCACAATAGAAATCAGCTTAGAGCTGACCAATCTTATCTGGAGAAAGGCGGAAGCAAATATTCCGAAATGCACGTCCGCAGGGATAGACGATATTCCAATCAAGTTAATTATTGAACTTGGGCAAGAGGCAAGGAAACGCTAATAAAAGCAATCAAGGCGGAAAGCTGGGCTAGTTGGTGTTTCATCATGAATTAAAAGACTAGCGCATATAACACAAAGACACAGACATAGAAGTAGACAGGACGAGCGCTAAACATCAACTGAGTTGTTTACTGAACATAAAGGAACATATAAGCAATTCGGTGGTGCATGCGCACACTGGGTTAACAATACATAGACAATCTAATCAAGGTGTGGCAAACTGTTCTTTAGGTACATTTTTTCCTTTTTGGTCAAGGTAAATGAACTAGTGCTTACACAGTTATCACCTTCTCTGTCAATGTGATAGGCCTCACAAATCTCACGACCTAGCTTTGTGCCTCCCCTACCAAGCACACACGTGGCACCAAACGCCGGCACGCACCCGCACCGCTTACAATGCTTGGCCAAATGACCGCCCCCCGCCAATGAATCTACCAGCGTGCTGTGCTCTCGTAGCCGCTCGTTCAGGCACCGTCCAGACTGCCCCACGTAGCATCTACCGCAGGAGAGGGGTATGCGGTATACGATGCCAGCAGTGCAAGGCACAAACTTGCATTCGTGTTTTGTGGTGCAGACCGGTTTCCTTTCTTCGTTGACCGCTTTGCACATGCGCACCAGCTTTTCGGGGGCAGTGAACATCACGCCCACACAGCACCTCTCTCCAACTTTCTTCAGCCGGTGCGATAACTGGTGCACGTACGGTATAGCGGTACGCCTCACCCTCCTGCAGCTAGTTTCCGCTGCCACGCCAGGGCGGCCACCTGCCCTGATTTCTTTCAGGAGGCACTGCGCTACAGCCGTCACGGTATCCATAGGAAAACCGGCGTTCTGCAACCGGTGCACTTGCGTCTGCAAACTGATCTCAATTTTATGCTGGCAAGACTTCTCGAGAGAACCACGCAGGCAATTTTTTGCAATGCCCCGTTTTACCAATTTCGAATGAGCCGAATTGTACGCTAAAATTTCCTTTTTTGTGCGTGGCTGGTACGACCAGCAGATGTGCCCCGTGCCAAAGAACAAACAAATCTCGAGGAATTGGAGACACCCGTTGTTCGGAACTTCATGCGTGAATCTCAGCTTGACAGAACATTCACCGAAAATATCTAAAACACTTTTTACAACCTGTGGTTTGTCACTCTCGTTCTCAACATTCACAAACACAATAAAATCATCCACATATCTAAAACACCTCACTACACCTTTTTCCCTTTTCATGCACGCTGCAACGCGTGTGTCAAATTGACCTAAAAATATTTCGCTAAGTATTGGAGCTATGCATGAGCCTATGCAAATACCGTCTTACTGCACGAACAACTTGTCGTTAAAACAAATAAAGGTGGATGACAGGTAACACTTAACTAACGCTACAAAGTCATTTACAGAAACCCCGCTGCTATTTTGGAACTTAACAGCCCGCCAGCTTTCAATTCGCTCTTATACTGCGTCTAATAACTCTATTTGGGGAATGGAATAAAAGAGCTCCTCAATATCTACTGACAAAGCAATATCTAGCTCGTTTTGGTGTAAAACAGCTTATTTCGTTGTATTAAGCACGAATACATGCTTTTCGCGCAGTTATAAGAGAAAAAGTTTTGACGCGTATCACGTGAATAATTGTAAAACCGATGTGTTTAGATATAGCCCCATCATGAATTAAAAGACTAGCGCATATAACAAAGACACAGACATAGAAGTAGACAGGACGAGCGCTAAACGAACAACTTGTCGTTAAAACAAATAAAGGTGGATGAGAGGTAACACTTAACTAACGCTACAAAGTCATTTACAGAAACCCCGCTGCTATTTTGGAACTTAACAGCCCCCCAGCTTTCAATTCGCTCTTTTACTGCGTCTAATAACTCTATTTGAGAAATGGAATAAAAGAGCTCCTCAATATCTACTGAAAAGGCGAAATTAGCTCCTGAAGCACCACCTTGCTCACCCAAAAATTCAATCACATCCTTTGAGTTGCTCACACGAAAAGGGTCTTCTACTTCTAGTTGGCTAAGGTGCTTTTGAAGGTATTTTGATACCAGGCCTTGCCAGGCTTCATTCTCGGATACAATTGCTCTGAGAGGCATGCCTTGATTGTATTGATTTCTCGTACATCGGGCCCTGTGCTTCCTTCTTTTATGTGTCGTGATCCTTCAGTTACCTATGTGAACCTAATAGCAGTCACTACCTATCGTGCAAGAGTGCTATCCTTCGCCCTGAAGAATGGACTGGTACCGCCTGACGTGCAGGCTTTGTTCCATCCCTACCAAGCATCTGTACGACATACCAGAAGAATCACCAAGATCTTCCGTGCCGAACTCTGGAGAAGCATTCGGTATTTGCAGTTGTGCTTACGTGTGCATGCTGCGACCAGGACAAGCTGCCAGGTAACCTGTGAAGCCTTTATCAGGACTTGGGCCAGAGAGGCAGCGAATGTTACCGAGTTTCTTTGGTCTTGTGGCCTGCCATCATTGTGTGCTTGGAAAAAAGCAAAAGAGGATTCCCAAGATGTCCCTAAGAAAAAAGTGTTGTGTTTAGCAGAATGTGGTCTCCCAGATAAAGTTCAAAAAGTTTTGAGCTGCGGGCCTAAATTTTGTAATGAGGTTAACGAAACACCTCTCGGACTCATTACCATGGTTAGGAAAGTAGGGCAATGTGCAGACGTGGAAGACAAGGCTAGATGTATTTCCGAAGGTGTCGACTGCTTGTCGAGTAGAAAGCCGTGTTCGCGTGGGGTAACGCTAGCGGTGAGCAATACAATCCATTACCTCAAGAAGAATAACCTTTCTTTGCTGACCGCTGATAAAGAGGGTGGATTCGTCGTGTTGCCCAAAACGATGTATCTTGAAAAGGCTAAGCAAGCTATTGACAAGAATTTTATTCCCCTGAAAATATCTGGCAGAAAAGTAAAAGCAGAGGCATTAAAAATGTGTGAACGGCTCAATTTGACAGGACTATATCAGTCTGTAAAAACAGCGAAGACGCTGGGTCTGAACGTATTCTTTTCCGCCAAAACCCACAAAGAAGGCATGCCTCTCAGAGCAATTGTATCCGAGAATGAAGCCTGGCAAGGCCTGGTATCAAAATACCTTCAAAAGCACCTTAGCCAACTAGATGTAGAAGACCCTTTTCGTGTGAGCAACTCAAAGGATGTGATTGAATTTTTGGGTGAGCAAGGTGGTGCTTCAGGAGCTAATTTCGCCTTTTCAGTAGATATTGAGGAGCTCTTTTATTCCATTCCCCAAATAGAGTTATTAGACGCAGTAAAAGAGCGAATTGAAAGCTGGGGGGCTGTTAAGTTCCAAAATAGCAGCGGGGTTTCTGTAAATGACTTTGTAGCGTTAGTTAAGTGTTACCTGTCATCCACCTTTATTTGTTTTAACGACAAGTTGTTCGTGCAGTAAGACGGTATTTGCATAGGCTCATGCATAGCTCCAATACTTAGCGAAATATTTTTAGGTCAATTTGACACACGCGTTGCAGCGTGCATGAAAAGGGAAAAAGGTGTAGTGAGGTGTTTTAGATATGTGGATGATTTTATTGTGTTTGTGAATGTTGAGAACGAGAGTGACAAACCACAGGTTGTAAAAAGTGTTTTAGATATTTTCGGTGAATGTTCTGTCAAGCTGAGATTCACGCATGAAGTTCCGAACAACGGGTGTCTCCAATTCCTCGAGATTTGTTTGTTCTTTGGCACGGGGCACATCTGCTGGTCGTACCAGCCACGCACAAAAAAGGAAATTTTAGCGTACAATTCGGCTCATTCGAAATTGGTAAAACGGGGCATTGCAAAAAATTGCCTGCGTGGTTCTCTCGAGAAGTCTTGCCAGCATAAAATTGAGATCAGTTTGCAGACGCAAGTGCACCGGTTGCAGAACGCCAGTTTTCCTATGGATACCGTGACGGCTGTAGCGCAGTGCCTCCTGAAAGAAATCAGGGCAGGTGGCCGCCCTGGCGTGGCAGCGGAAACTAGCTGCAGGAGGCTGAGGCGTACCGCTATACCGTACGTGCACCAGTTATCGCACCGGCTGAAGAAAGTTGGAGAGAGGTGCGGTGTGGACGTGATGTTCACTGCCCCCAAAAAGCTGGTGCGCATGTGCAAAGCTGTCAACGAAGAATGGAAACCGGTCTGCACCACAAAACACGAATGCAAGTTTGTGCCTTGCACTGCTGGCATCGTATACCGCATACCCCTCTCCTGCGGTAGATGCTACGTGGGGCAGTCTGGACGGTGCCTGAACGAGCGGCTACGAGAGCACAGCACGCTGGTAGATTCATTGGCGGGGGGCGGTCATTTGGCCAAGCATTGTAAGCGGTGCGGGTGCGTGCCGGCGTTTGGTGCCACGTGTGTGCTTGGTAGGGGAGGCACAAAGCTAGGTCGTGAGATTTGTGAGGCCTATCACATTGACAGAGAAGGTGATAACTGTGTAAGCACTAGTTCACTTACCTTGACCAAAAAAGAAAAAATGTACCTAAAGAACAGTTTGCCACACCTTGATTAGATTGTCTATGTATTGTTAACCCAGTGTGCGCATGCACCACCGAATTGCTTATATGTTCCTTTATGTTCAGTAAACAACTCAGTTGATGTTTAGCGCTCGTCCTGTCTACTTCTATGTCTGTGTCTTTGTTATATGCGCTAGTCTTTTAATTCATGCTAATAAAAGCTTTGGAGGCCGCCATAACAAATAAGCAAATTCCGCACAGCTGGAAACAGAATAAAACGAAATTAATTTATAAAGGAAAAGACGATAAGATGAACATAAAATCCTTCCGACTGATTACGATAACACCAGTTATATACAGGCTGGCGACGCAGGCGGTGAAATTAAAAATGCAGTCATGGCTATGCAGTCAAGTAATAGAATACTCGGAGAACTTCAGAACGAGTTCAGAAGTGGTAGGCACTTAGATGATAACCCGTTCGTGCTTACCCGGTGCATAGAAGTAGCAAAGGCGGAAAACACCTCTGTATTAGCCTTCCTGGACATAAATGGTGCATACGACAATATGAACAGGGAACCCCTGTGGAACATATTAAAAGATGAAGGTACCGGTCATGAGGGAATTGATTTCCTACCAGAAATATATCGAGAAGATAAAGTTGAATTAACATGGGAAATAATGAAGAGTGCGACAACTGTCGAGGTACAGAAAGGATTAAGGCAAAGGTGTCCTCTATCACCGCTGCTGTTCATGCTTTATATGATAAGTATGAAAAGATGGCTACAAGGATGCAATCTAGGTTATAATCTCTTCTACAGATTAGGCGGAAAGGTTGTTGAGCAACGACTACCGGGTTCAGTGTCTGTGTACAATATTGTACTGTTAGGAGATAGCCAGGAAGATTTGCAAAGTCTAGTTAATTGCTGTGGATACGAAGGAGAGAGTCTAGGTTTTAGTTTAGCGCAACTAAGTAAGATGTGACAATTTTAAGCGATACAACTGATCAGGAGCTCACAATACAAGGCCATTAAATACCCCGAGTGGCCGAATACAAATATCTCGATTGTATGGGCAAACTAAGGGCAGATGTGCACGGAAAAATACGAACAGTCTATGAGAGCAAAGGGGAGAAGAGATGCCGGCATAATGAAAAAGGGGCTTTGTGGGGATACAACAGGTATTAAGTACTGAGATGTATTTGGATATTAAAAATGGTGCTGGGGCTTACTTTCGGGAAACCGGTTCTGTGCTTAAGGGCAGAAGTTCAGACAAGCTTAGAAGTAAATCAGAGAACTGTTGGAAGATTAGCACGAGGTTCCCACGGGAAAGCCGCAAATGAGGCAGTACAGGATGATATGGGCTGGGCATCGTTCGAAGCACGGAAGCTAAGAGTAAAATACTATGTGAAGAACGCCTGAGCAAATTGGGTGAGAACAGGTGGGCAGCTAAGGTATTTAAATACTTATACAGAAAGAGCGTTTAGTCATAATGGCGGGAAGAACTAGGAAGCTAACGATTAAGTATGCCAGATACGAGGACGGAGAAAGAAAGAGTATTAAACGACAGGTTAAAAACGCGTAAGGTAAAATTCGATAGATTAATTGCAAAAGAAGCATGGTGTAGAACTATATCGATACTGGAAAAGGCAGATCAGGAAGGAAGCGTTTTGTGATAATTGAAAAGGCAGTGCCCTACTCTTTGAAGCTAGGTCAGGATGTCTTAGAACGCGCAGCTATAAAATGAATTTAACGAAGATGAGACATGTGCTGTGAGTGGTAAATCTGTAGAAAGAATAGAACACCTTATACTAAAATGTGATGGTATCCCTCCCGATGTCGATGCAGGCACAGTCACTCGTCCTGAGGCCATAGGGTTTAGAGACAGCAATAGTCATGTAAATAAATCTGCGGTGGAAATTAGCAAAAAGCGATTGGAAGATTGTTGGCTCAAAAGCAGAGAGGTGACATAAGGTTAGAAGTGTAGAAAAATTTATTTTAGAGAAAATGGCGAATTTTAATAACTTACAACGAAGTTAAAAAATAAAGGAGAAAGAAAAGCTGAGGCAAGGCGGCAAATGCCATAACCCCGTCTGAAAAGGAACGCTCCTACCTTCCATCCATGTATCCCAGTGCGAAATAGGAGTTTGCGCGAGATGAGGCGCACAGAAGGAATGCAAAAGGCAGCACAGACACTAAATGAAAAGGAACAGATGTGAAAGGCTAATCAAGTTCAGATCACTAGATGCCGTCGGGTAGGCGGTGCAAGTTCAGGAAGGAGGCGAGCCTGGCTACTTCGCTGTGGTCTATGTTTGTCACGAAACGTAAGCTGGGACGGGGTGACCGAGTGGGTGCTACCGCCCAAGCAAAGCCGGATGGCTCGTCTACTGCATGGCATAGCGGATCCGGATTGGGCGGGTAATGGGCTTGATCCAGTCCCGTATGTGGAGGATGCTGCAAGCCAGCGGCGGAAAGTGCGGCCTTCATGCAATGAAGTGCTTGGTACACGGCGGGGAGGTGGATTGCGGCGTGGTAGGCAGCGGTGCCTGAACGTGCGTATTAGCTAGATGCTGTGCCAGCGACGCAAAAACGTCGCTTTCGCTAAACTTGCCGCTGGCCGCGACTGTCTCGGGCTATGATGCACCGAACTGTTGCAAGGCGCGGAGACGAAGCATGGGTAGGCGACCTATTAGTTCCAGCCGCATTGAAGAGAGCGAACGCTGAGCTAATGGAAGCGTAGTCACTAGAGGAAAAGAATAAGTAGGGGACTAATGGCGCAAATGAAAGCAAGGGACGGTGCAGACGCCACCGGCTGCAGTGAATGAGACACACGGTGACGTCTCGATGTCTCGCGGAAAACGGGAGCTGCCGTGGTTTTCTCAGCTGTCACGGTGGCAGTTATATGGCTTACGGCGTCAGGCGTACAGCAAGCGGCGTTGTTCGATACAAGCAAATTGTCCGGCGCAACTAGACAGCGTTGAGTGTGCGTGCGGCTGACAACAGGTGGCAGAGTGGACCGCGCCAGATGCAGGGACGGAGGTGGCGGCGAATTGTGCTTGGAAGGCGATGGGGATCCACAGGTCAAATAGCCAGTCGAAGAGGCGGGGCGCTCGGCGAGTGGTACCTCATCCGGTAATGGCGCGAGAGTATTCACGGGTGTCTAGTAAAGAAACGGCAGTTCACAATTGGCAACGAGGCGCTGGAAGTGATAAATGAATACGTCCACATAGGGCAGGTAGTGACAGCTGATCCAGACCATGAGAGAGAAATAACTAGAAGGATGAGAATGGGGTGGAGCGTATATGGAAGGTTCTCTCAGATCATGAATATCAGTTTACCAATATCCCTCAAGAGAAAAGTCTACAACAGCTGTATCTCACCGGTACTCATCTACGGGGCAGAAACGTGGAGGCTAACAAAAATGGTCCAGCTTAAGTTAAGGACAACACAGCGAGCCATGGAAAGGAAAATGATAGGTGTAACATTATGAGACCGGAAGCGGGCAGAGTGGGTGAGGGAACAAACGCGGGTTATAATGACATATTAGTCGAAATCAAGAGGAAGAAGTGGGCTTGGGCAGGGCATGCACTGCGAAGGCAAGATAACCGCTGGTTCTTAAGGGTAACGGAATGGATTCCAAAAGAAGGCAAGCGTAGCAGGGGGCGGCAGAAGCTAGGTGGGCGGATGAAATTAGAAAGTTTGCAGGCATAAGCTGGGCGCAGCTGGCAAAGGACTGGGTTAATTGGAGAGACATGGGAGAGGCTCTTGCCCTGCAGTGGATGTAGCCAGGCTGATGATGATGATGATGACGACGCACTGGGGTGTGCGAGCAACGCTGAGCTGGAGCAGCTGTCAGACGGGGGCTTTGAGCTGTACTGGCCTCCGTTGCCACACCATGTGGCGGATTGCTCGAAGCGGGGAGGCAGAATAGAGCACCGTAAAAAGGGAAAAAAGCTTTTTTCAGTCGATCAGGTGGTCGTCCGGCCGCGGAAGGTCAAGCTGGTCAAAAATTCTGGCGAGCAACTTCCGCTTGACGAGTAGGAACCGCAAAATCTGAGGCGACACACCGTTGACATATAGCTGGGCCTCCACTTGCACGAAATGAGGCAGTGTGGGCAATATGGCCACAGCTCTATTCGGGACGGGTCCTGGTGCGGGATCGGGCACCACTGATCTTGCGGTAGGTTCACGGCGAGGCAGGAACTTGAAGGTACAGCTGTGGTGCACTGGTTGTGGGGGCGTTCGGGTTGTCCTAGGTCACGAACTATGTGGCGCGCTACAGGTCAAGATGCGGTGAGGCCACATTTGAGAGTGCCCAGAGGGTAGCGTAGGCCGCCGTGCCAGCAAGGCGCCTCCAACGTTCTCTGCTCGCGCTTCAGGTTCTTCCTTCTCTTCGCGCGTGCCGCTACGGCCGCTACAATGTGGCTCTACAATATGACGAGAAGGAAAGTGCCAAGAATAAAAAAAATAAAAAGAAATCGGTGCGTTGTCAAAGAGCGTAGTTCGTAACGGCAACCGCTCACGCAATCACGTCGTGTCGCCTAAGCAAGCGCCATTTAGTTTTCCATTATTAATGCGTTACCGTCAGAAGGTTCTGTGCAAGAGGAAATGGGTACCTCCGTTACGCGTCACGCGTAACGCGGTGCGAACCTTGCTACGTCGTCACAACCGGTCCAGCGTGAGAGGATTGTGAGCAAACTGCTCGCCGTGGCAGGTGGCGATGACTTAATGATGGGTGACCAGACAGGTAGAGCAACCTATCACAAGCCGCGCTGGTGGCTGTGTTTGCAACTGCCACCTGCCAGGGCGGCGGCGCATCTCTTAAACTCGCCACTACTCCTATGCCCGGTGTGGTATGAGGACTGCCATCTACATGTGATTGTAGAGATTGAACAACTCCGCACATATGGGCATCAGCTGCAACAGAAAATGCGAAGGCATTCAAACGGCGCACTGCGGATCACCTGAGTCTTATATTTGTAATCTTTATCTTGTTGGGATGTCCTTGGTGTTATGCCGTTTCTATGACCAGTCGCTTTGAAACAGAGGCCTCGAAGACGCGAGACATCCATGACAGAGCAAGTGGAGAACACAAGAAGCGCCTATGGCACTGATTTGATATTGAGCGCTAGTGACGACATAGTGCTACATTGTACGTCGTTGTGCTCCGACCAACCAACGTGGCGAATTGCATGTTTTTATTTCAGTCAGTTTTGAAATGTATTTTGAATGCGCAGGTAAAGACGATAAGCAAGAGAACAGGCCGGGACAAGCGCTACTCGCAACTGAGGTTGCTGAGAAACTTATTCAGTGAAAAGCTCGCCTGCGTAGCAGTCGGTATCAACTGGCACAAAAAACGTCAGAACAAGAGAAGCAAAATTGGAAACATGAGATTAAAGCAATGATGTAACGGGTGTACACTGCTTCATATAAGACACAGTGCGTACCAAAGCCACCAAATCTGACTTGCATCAAACCGTAACAACATCAACATCAACTCGTAAAGAGCATGCTCTGCCCATCTGCGATTCTACGATCAATTTCTTCCATTTGTGGTTCAAGCTTATCATTACTACAAAGCTTTAATAGCTTGTGGAGATTTCAACATCGACATCAGTGCGAGTAGTTATTTATCGAATGTTTTCAATATGGTTATATTATCCAACGGTTGTTTACTCAATTAATAAATCGACTAGGGTTACAACAGACGGCCAGTCAACTCTGGATTTATTTATCGTAATTCATGGCAGTCAGAAATTAAATGTGGAGTTTTATCGTTTTCTATGAATGATCATTTGTCGGTATTTCTGTGTGCAGGAACAAAAGGGTCAAGAGAGAAAACGTTTCCACCAGTGTTGTGCCACTGAATTACAAATGTGACCATGAAAGGTTTTCGCGACGCCAAGTTGTCAGTAGAATGTGTGCGGTTGAAATATGGGATAAATAAGTTTTCTCCGTCTTACCGCGGTTGACACAGTTCAACACAAGCGCACCCAACCTCGTGAACGCGAGCGCCACAGAGCGCACGCCAACCATGGTGGGCCTTGCTCTGAGGAGAAACAAAGAAACGACACTTGCTAACACAAAATGACATTTATTACTACAATAATAATGGCAGCTAGCAAAAAATACTCTAAAGAAACGTTGTCGCTCGACTCACGAGCAAAGTTGCGAGCGAATGTTCGTCCACGCCAGGGTACAGGCTCCGAGGCCGGACGGGACGAGTTCGAGGGAAAAATGTTTTCCCCACGAGGACTCGCCTCACTCGCGGAGAGCGGAGCGCAGTGCGGAACGTGAGCGCGTGTGGATTTCTCGTGCCGGCTCCGGGACCGCTCGCAACGAACCTCGACCCGCTGCCCCAAGCGGGGCTCCCTTTTCCCGGAAAAGCGTCTGGTCTACATCGCGCTGCCGCGGCCGTCTCCTTCGCCCGGCGGCTAACGCCGGCTGCGAGCCCCGGACTTCGCTGCCTGCCCTGGTTTTTGCGATGACGACTCCCTTAGTCTGCGCGGCTCGCACGCCGCTGCCTCCTGCTTGGCCGCGTTCACCGTTGCCTCAGGCCACTTACCCGGAACTCGCTTCCGTATACGACACCGCAACGGACATTGACGACGACGACGATGTGCTCTTCGAGTCGGCAGAACCTCCCTCGTCCGCACCTGACAACCCTAAACCCTAAAGATGCCACTCCGCCTGACGGCGGTTGGTTTACCGCCCACTACGCTCGTTCCCACTTCCGTCCAGTCCCGGGCACAGCTCCCCGCCCTCCCCCCTTCTCCACCACCACGACGCCAGCCTCGGCCACCACCACCTCTCCCTACCCCTTCCGGCGTCGGATTATAAGGTGGTTTTCTGCCCCGCGACGGCCTGAACCTCGCCCGCCTTCCCCCGCACTCGTTTGCCTGTGGCATCGCCAATGCTTGCGAGCTGTGTGCCGCGTTCGTCACCGCCCCAGCACTGCTGTCATCAGCACTCCCACTGCTCCACGGCAGGCCGGATCCGCCAGATTCCATCGGTTACCTTGCGCGACAAGACCTTCGCTATGACTGCCTTCGTCGCCGCCCCAACGACTTGTGCAAAGGCGTCATCCACAATGTGCCACCGAACATCACCCCGACCGAACTTCTGCATTTCTTCCGTGCCCCCGGCTACCAGATCCTGTATGCTCGCCGCCTGGGCTCTTCCAACACGGCAGTGATAATCTTTTCTGGCCGCCGGGTTCCCATTACATCTACCTTAATGGCGGCAAAACCCGCTGTCGTCCCTTTAAATCGCTACGCTAAGTAGCCTATGCACACTCAGCCGCCAGCAGGGCCATCGTCGTGACGTGTGCCCAGGCCTAGACATTCCACTCTGCTCCCTATGCGGCTAAACTAATGCCCCGCCAGGACATCCCTGCCAGCCCCGCTGCGCCCTGTGCGACGACGCATACAAGACTGGGGACCCTACCTGCCCCCGCCGCTATGTTACACCGCGCTCTAGCTCTAACTCCACTAGGACCGACCACCTAGCCAGCTGCCTGCCTCCACCTCGCCACCAGTTCCTTTGCCTACTACTCAGCTTACATCACCCCCACCCCCACCTCCAGCCCCGCGCGGCAAAATGGAGGAGCTTCGCTCCCGCCGGATCTCCCCGCAGGACAATCAGCAACCCAGCTCGTCATTCGAGCCTGCTAAGGCCACTTGGGCGGATTTGACAGCGCCCCGCCCCCCCCCCCCCCCCAATTGCGTTTTCAAACCCCCGAAAAAAACCCGCCGTGACCCCTCAACGAGCTCACACAGAAATGCAAAAGTTACGCCTCGAGATTGCAGATCTTCGGCGCCAAGTAAACGTGCTTCGCCAACCCGCGTTCGCTTCCCCCGCCCCTCCGGTCGCCCCTGCCGCGCCCACCCCTCCATCATACACTCCATTCAGACCCTTACCGGCAGTCAACAGGAATTAGCTACTACAGTTGCTCAGCTACACCAACTCTTCGCCACTGCTAAGACATTCTTCGCAGCTTACCACGACAAAGTTATTCAACTTGAAGCCTCTACCCCAGCTGCCATCCAACGTGACCGCAAAACACCATCAACTTCAGTGACCACAGTGACGCCTTAACCATGTACACCGGTGCTCTCACCCCTTGTTCTACGGCGTCCGACGCTGCAGTATCCGCATGGCGGCTCTGTCCCATAACCCTTCCCGTCCAGCCCACCGCTCCGGCCCCGAACCCCTAGTGGTCGTACAATAGAGCTGCCGCGGCTATCGCCGCAAACGCTCCTCTCTGGTGCAGGTTCTTTAACGTTCACAGTTGGACGCGTCGAATCCGGGGGCAACGTTTATTAGCAAAAGCGTACAAGAACAGGCCACATATATTGTCAAGAGGGAAAGGGCGTCGAACATCAGATGACCACACACGATAACACACTCGATGATCTTACCGGCGCGTGGCAGCTACGCGGTACACGGAATGGCTGCATCGGCATGTTATCACGTTATCACATCCCTTCCCCCTCAGTTAATGCAGTAGCGCTGCACAGGTCATCACTCACGAGTAGACCGTCTAAGAACCAGTGGTGCCTCAGCATTGAGTAGTTCGCGTTCTGCGGTTGAAGTCGGTGGGAGACTGAAGAAATCACCTGTTGCACTTGCTGGAGTTACCGGTTCGGACACCCATGCCTTTCGCAGATGGTCCCGATGACGTCTATGCACATTTCCTTCAGCCGTCTGAACTTCGTACATGACGTGGCCCAGACGGCGTAACACCCGAGCGGCTAGCCATGTAGGCCCTCGGCTAAAATTTCTCACGTACACAGCATCCCCACACTCGAACACCTTTGTCGGCACACGTTGACACAAGTCGCCGCTTTCCATGTCGGGGTGAAGTCTTGACAGTGCAGAGCGGAAGTTCCGACCCAACATGAGCTCTGCTGGTGCCTTTCCGGTCTCAGAATGACGGGTGGAGTTCTGCTTGAACAAGAAGGGAGAAACCTTTCACGCCTCCGTGCCTTGTCTTTGCTTCTTGAGTGCAGACTTGAGCTCGCGAACCAACCGTTCTACTCTTCCATTGCTTGAAGGATGATACGGCGCTGTGTACATAAATTGGATGCCGTTTAGCTTTAGAAATTCCTTACATTCCTTGCTTGAGAAAGCAGTCCCATTTTCAGACACTTTAAGGTCTGGTAGACCGTACGATGCGAACATTCTACGCAACTTTTCGATCACTGAAGAGGACTGAAGGGATGGCATTATCTCGATCTCAGCCCAGTTCGAAAACGCATCCACTTTCCCAAGAAAACAGAGGGCTTCGACTGGCCCCGCAAAATCGATATAACCCCTGCTTCAAGGTTTTTCGGGTTTCGTCTAGAGATGTACAGGTGTCTTGGGATCGCTTTACCTGTTCTCTTGACATGGTTTGCAGTGCCGAACGAAATCTTCAATCTACGCGTCAATTCTGAGCCACCAGACATAGGACCTCGCGAGAGGTTTCTGGCCGTAATTCCTGGATGATTTGCATGTAACATGCCAAAAATTCGCTTCCGTAGTCGCTCCAGTAGCGCTACTCGGTTTCCCAAAAGGACGCAGTCGCGATCGACGGATAGCTCATATCGTCTCGCATGGAAGGCAGATTATTCTGATGGCACTTTTTGCTTGGGCCAACCGTCAATAATCCACGCCTTCACTTGAAGCAATTGAGGATCTTGCCTGTAGAGGATGCCACTTGTTGTGCAGTCACTGGGGGATACTCCATTGCCTCTAGCTGAAGGACGTCGCCCGGCGCCTCGGTTTCACCTCGCGTCTCCTCTGCTGGTAATCTGCTTAAACAGTCAGCAATGGCATGCACTTGCGTTTTCCTATTGTCAAGGTGGTAATCATAAGCCGACAGAATTAACGTCCAACGGAGCCTGAGTGGTGACAATACAGCTGGAATTTGCTTCTCTTGTCGGAATATGCCGACCAGCGGTTTGTGATCTGTGAGAATAAAGAACTTTCTTCCACACAGATACTGATGGAAATGACGAGCGCCAAAAACTATGGCTGAAGCCTCTCGATCTATCTGGGCATACTTCCGTTTGGCCTTTGTTAACGTTCTTGACGCATACGCGATGGATCTCTCTCGTCCTTGAGGGTGGCGGTGCGCTCGGACTGCTCCTACTCCAACCTGTGAAGCATGCATGACAGAACTAAATGCGCGCTGGGATCAAAATGCATCAGCAGTGACTCGGACGTTAAAAGCCGCTTCAGGCTTTCCAACGCTTCCTGGTGTTCTTCACGCCACATTCACGCGGCCTTAGTCTCCAGTAGACGATACAAAACTTCTGCGACCTCAGGGCGGCCTTTCAAGAAACGATTATAAATGTTCACCATGACGAGAAATGCTTGCAGCTCTTTCTTGGTTTTCGGTACAGGTAATTGATGAATCGCTTCTACCTTAGCTTACGATGGGTAGACACCACGCGAATCTATCGTGTGGCCTAAGAATTCCAGGCTTCCTTTAAAAAACTCGCACTTTGCCGACTGGACCCACAGTCCCGTTTTTGCAATTCGTTCGCAAACCTCGGCGAGCATTCGGCTGTGCTTTTCTGCGGTTTCGCTGGCTATCAGAATGTCCTCCAGGTACACGGCTACTTGCGGTAGGCCCGCGAGGACTGTGCCCATTACGCATTGGAATAACCATGGAGCTACTGACACGCCATACGGCAAACGTCGCACGTTATACAACCCTTTTACGGTGTTTGCTGTGAGAACCTGCGCTGTGGCGTCCTCAACTACCAGATGCTGGTACGCCTGCGTCAAGTCCCACTTCGAAAAAACGCGGCCTTTGCCCAACTTTACAAATAATTCTTGGTTCGTAGGCAAAGAATAATTGTTGCTCCTCAACGCTTGGTTGACAGTGCTTCGGTAGTCACCGCTAATTCTGAGCGATCTATTCTTTTTTTGAGCAACAACGATAGTTGTAGCCCATTCTGAATATCGTGTTGCTTGCAGAATTCCTTGTCTCTCCAATCTGTCCAGCTCAGCTATGACGCCGTCCATAAGCGCGAACGGAATGCTGCGACATTTCAGAAACCTTGGATGAGCGTCCTGCTTGAGCTCAATATGAATCGTCGGCAGTGCAGCGCCTGGAAATGACTCGCTGTAAATGTCTGCATACCTTGACAGGATAGTTTCTTGCCTGTTGCTCACGGTGTGAAGACCTGTAAGCTCTATGTTTAACGCCTTGAACCAGTCACGGCCTAGAAATGTGCTGCCGTCATTTCTCACTACCAGTAGCGGCAGCTCGAAATTTCGCATTTTGAATTATACGGGAACCCTGGCTTTTCCCACAATGTCAAGACCTTGCTTCGTCCAGGTGACGAGATGAGCATCTGATTCTTCCAGGTCGATAATTTTGTCGACTTGCAGTTTTTCATATTCCTTGTGACTGATAATTAACTAAGCTGCTCCGGAGTCGACTTCCATCTGTACGTTCTGACCACCAATGCTGACGGTGACAACAAATCTGGGAGAGTTCGTTACTTTACTGATGCAGAGTAGAGCGTCGTACTAAGTATGCGCCGGCGTTGATGCAGTGTCCAGCTGATGCTGCACATGCATTTTTTTTCTTCGACACGCCTTGGCTAGATGCCCTTTTTTAAAGCAGTTGAAACACATCGCGTTCTTGTACTTGCAGCGATACGCTTCGTGCTTGCCGCCACATCGGAAACACCTTTCGTCCGGAACTTGACGCGACGCCCTGACGCGGTTCTCTTTCTCTTGTTCGTTTTTAGGGGGCGTGCTCACTTCTGCACACACGTCTACAGCTGCCTGCTTATGCTGGCTCATTACGCGTTGTTCTTTAGCGGCTATTTCTGCGGTCACTGCGAGCTCGCAAGCACTCTTGACCGTGAAGCTTTTTTCTGTCAGCAGCGTTGCTGAACAACGCTGTCCCTCAATCCGAATACCAAGCGGTCACGCAGCATTACGTCCAAGGGCAGCTGTTTGTCGCTAAAGCCAGAGTTCTCAGCTAGCTTGCGTAAGGATGTGACGTAGTCAGCTACAAATTCGTCGTACTGCTGGTCTCACCTCGAAAAAACGTACCTTGACTACAGTTCTGAAGGCTTCAGATGAACGTGGTCCTTCACAGCGTCCACGATGACTTGGTACTCGACACTTGGCGGTCGTTGAGGTTTTACAAGGGTTGCTATCAGGGAGTACGTCGCCTCACCACAACAGCTCAGTAAAACTTCCCTCTTAGCGGCGTCACTCGTCAGCTTGTTCGCTGCGCAGCACAACTCGATGTGCTCCACGTATTCTTCCCATGAAGAATTCCCTTTTATCCTAAACTCGTCGACGCGACTGCCGAAAGCCATCTCGCGAACAATGTCCGTCCTCCCCCCGCAGGGTTAGACAGTGCCTCGTCGCCACTGTAACGCTCACAGTTGGACGCGTCGAAGCCGGGGGCAACGTTTATTAGCAAAAGCGTGCAAGAACAGGGCACATATATAGTAGAGTGGGAAAGGTCGTCGAACATCACAGCTTGTAACCTCTGCTCCGTCTCCACCAGCGTTCATCGCTCTTTAGGAACCCTGCTGTTCACCTACCCTCCCCGGATATGTGTGTTGCATGTCGACAGGTGCAAGCCGCTGTGCGGTGCTTGTGTCCAAACATCTTGTCTCCGTGTCTCACGTCATTGACGGAACCACCACCGACCATCATCATAATCATTGTCATCATCATCAACCTTACTGCACCCACTGCGCAGCAAAGGCCTCTCCCATGTCTCTTCAATTGACCCTGTCCTTTGCCAGCTGCATCCGCCTTTTGCCTGCAAAGTTCTTAATCTCAACCGCCCGCCTAACCTTCTGCCGCCACCTGCTACGCTTACTTTCTTTTTGAACCCACTCCGTTACCCTTAAGGACCAGCGGTTATCTTGCCTTCGCATTACATGCCCTGCCCAAGCCCATTTCTTCCTCTTGATTTCGACTAGCATGTCCTTAACCCGCGTTTGTTCCCTCACCCACTCTGCCCGCTTCCGGTCTCTTAACGTTACACCTATCATTTTTCTTTCCATAGCTCGCTGCGTTGTCCTTAACTCATGCCGAACTCTTTTCGTTAGCCTCCACGTTTCTGCCCCGTAGGTGAGTACCGGTAAGATACAGCTGTTGTACCCTTTTCTCTTGAGGGAAATTGGTAAACTGCCATTCATTCTCTGAGAACCTGCCTATGTGTTCCACCTCATTCTTATCCTTCTAGTTATCTCCTTCTCATGATCCGAATCAGCTGTCACTACCTGCCCTAAGTAGACGTATTCCTTTAGAACTTCAATGATCTCACTGCCAATTGGGAAGTACTGTTCCTTTGCTAGACTGTTGAACATTAACTCATTGATCATGATTTGCAGTTCACATCCTGAGTGACTCAGCAAGGCAATGTCATCAGCTAATCGCAGATTATTTAGATATTCTCCATTTACTTTATTCCCAACTTTTCCCAATTCATGGCCCGGAATACCTCCTGTAAACAGGCGGTGAATAGCATTGGCGAGGTAGTGTCTCCTTGCCTGACGCTCTTCCTTACTGGAATTGTATTGCTGACTTTATGGAGGAGTATAGTAGCTGTGCAGTTGCTATATATATCTTCCAGTACTTTGACATAAGGCTCTTCTACCCCCTGGTTTCGCAATGCCTGTATGACTACTGAGGTTTCTACTAAGTCGAATGCTTTCTCGTAATCTATGAAGGCATAGTAGAGTATAGAGGTTGTTTATATTCTGCGCATTTCTCTATCACCTGATTGACAGTGTGAATATGATATATTGTGGAATATCCTTTACGAAAGCCTGCCTGATCATTTGCTTGATTAAAGTCAAAGGTTGCTCTGACTCTATTAGCGATTACCTCAGTAAATACTTTGCAGGCAACGGATAGTAAGCTGATCGGTCTAATTTTTCAAGTCCTTGGCGTCTCCCTTCTTATGAATTAAGATAATGTTTGCATTCTTTCAAGCTTCTGGTACAGTCGAGGTCATAAAGGCATTGCGTACACTGGGTGGCTAGTTTTTCTAGCACGATGTCCCCACCATCCTTCAACAGATCTGCTGTTACCTGATCCTCCCCAGCGCTTTTCCCCTTTCCATTCCTTGGAAGGCTTTCTTTACTCCATCTTTTGTTACTGATGGGATGACGCATTGCTGTGCACTACTGTCTTTCTCATTAACGCTATGATTACATATGCTACTGTACAGGTCTGGTTAGAACTCTTCGGCTACGTGAACTATCTTATTCATATTGCTAATGACATTGCCCTGCTTGTCTCTTAACGCATACATATGGCTTTTACCTATGTATAGTTTCCTCTTCACCGCTTTTAGGCTACCTCTGTTCTTTAGAGCATGCTCGATTCTCTCCATAATATATTTCCTTATGTCGGCTACCTTGCGCTTATTTATAACTTCGATAACTCTGTCAGTTCTATTCTTTCTGTAAGGTTAGACGCCCTCATGCTTTGGCGCTTCTTAATCAGATCTTTCGTCACCTGAGATAGCTTTCCGGTATCCTGTCGAACTGTCCTACCGCCTACTTCTACTGCGCACTCCTTAATGATGGCTGCCAGATTATCGTTCATTGTATGAATATCAAGATTGTCTTCCTCAGTTAAAGCCGAATATCGGTTTTGCAGCGCTATCCTAAACTCCTGTACTTTGTCCCTTACGGCTAACTCATTAATGGGCTTCTTCTTCACTAGCTTCTCCCGTTCCCTCTTCAAGTCTAAGCTAATTCGAGACCTTACCATTCTGTGGTCGATACAACCGACCATATCCTGTTGGAACTGCTCCCGCCATCTGGACAGACTCCTAGAGTGTTTGTGCTTGAAGTGTACAGCCCTCCCGGTTCTCGCTCTGAATCTTCCTCTTACCTTTTTGATCACGCCTGTCGCCTCGCACGTCGCTCTCCCCTCTTAGTCGTCGATGACTTTAACGTGCGTACCCTGCATGGGGTTACACCCGGTCCACGGCCAAAGGCACGTGACTCTATACTTTGATGCAATCGCACGGCTTCTCCTTACTTACTGATCCCTTGGCATCCACCCTCCTCGGTAATTCCGTCACCCGTGATACCTCCCCGGACCTTACCCTACTTCTCCACGCTCTGCACCACGACTGGTGGAACCAAGTTGAGTCCCTTGGTAGCGACCGCTACATTATTGAGACCACGATCCACACGGTCCCCCTGCGCGCCCGGCTTCGGTCAACACGCTTAGTCGATTGGCCCGCCTTTCGCACCGCTCGGGAGGAATACGCACCCTCAGACACCATTGCTGATATCACACTCTGGGTCCGCGCCCTCCATTCCGACGTCGATCGCTACGCGAAGACAGTCGAGCTCACAACCCAAAACCCTGACGCCGATCCTCAGCTTCTCTTTCTCTGGGAGGCCCGCAGGGGCTTTGTGCGCCACCGGCGCCACCAACGCCATCACCGACGCCTTAAGCAACGTATCGCCAGAATCATAGAGCAGGCAGAACGCCATGCAGCCCTCTTGGCACAGCAACAGTGGCACGGCATTTGCGACTCACTAAACGGTCGTCTGGGCACCGCGTGCACCTGGCACCTCCTCCGCCATCTTCTAAATCCCGCAAATTCCCACAGACACACCTCAAAATCTGTCCGTCGCTTAATCCAGACGTTCCCGTGCTCCGATGCTGCCCTCCTTGTCCAACTGCGCCATAAAATAGCTCCTCTTGCCATCCTGCCTGCTGCCACGCTGCCTCCACACACCGGCAAGCCAAATCGTGACTTGGATGCCCCTTTCACGGTCGAGGAGATTTCTGCAGTGTTGTAATCTCTTGAGCTTAAATCTGCGCCTGGGGCAGACCGGATCACGTATACCACGCTCCGCAACCTCGATACCCTGTCAATCACCGCCCTCACTGCGTTCTTTAATACACACTGGTCGGCGGGAACATTGCCTTCCGAATGGCGCCACGCCAACGTTACTTTCAGACCGAAACCGGGTAAGCCTCTCGACCTGTGGATCCTCCGCCCTATCTCGCTTACCTCGAGCCTTGGCAAGCTGTTTGAACACGTCGTTCTAAAATGTCTCCAACCATACCTCGACTCGCGCAGTTTCCTCCCATATACTCAATACGGTTTCCGCACTCATCTCTCCACCCACGCGATGTCCTGCCCCACCTTCGTCACGATATTCTCGAACATCTCACCCCGGCGTCCACTAGGGCTATCCTGGCACTGGATCTCCACGCGGCCTTTGACAACGTGTCCCACACCGCCGCTATCTTAGACGGTCTAGCCTCTACCCACTGCGGTCCCCATACCTTCGCATACGTGAGTCCCTTCCTCGCTGATCGCACCGCTACAGTCGGCGTCGGACAACATAGGTCCCCACCATTCCCCTTACCCGCCCACGGCACCCCACAGGTCTCTGCTTTATCTCTCCTCCTCTTCAACATTGCTATGGCCGGTAAGTAAGTAACATTATTTGCAGGAAGCAATACAATTAATCCCTGCGCGTGGCGTAAGGCTAAAGGCTCGGAAGCCTGACGAGGCCTTAACCCCCAATTGTGTACAGCCTGCAGCAGCAGAATCACATTTTCTTTACATAAAACACTTACGCGGTTACAATAGCACAAACATATTCCCGCAATATCAAATACAACATGAGTACAGCAGTTAAACAGTACAATAGAGCAATACAACACAAGTACACTTAGGGTGTTTTGTTAAGGAAAAAAGGTACAGATGCATTCATGTACAGCCGAAAGTAATAGTTGTCAGAAATCAAGGAAATAATAAAAGTATGTTAGTGAGAGTTTCTAATAATACCATCCGGTAGAATTGAGCCTTATATTGTGTGGTGCAAAAACAGAATATCAGCTATAGACTGCATGATAGCCATCTACCGAGGTTTATGGGTTCTTGTAGTTTATTCATGGCTCTAAAAATATTTTTGAGGAGAACAATAATTCTTGATATGTTCTTTTAAAAGCTCTGATTGGCTGGCTGAAGTCAATATCAGATTCGTGTAGGTTAAGTATTTTGGCTACTTGGTAGTCCATCCCCTGTTTGCCATAGTTAGTTCTAAGTTTTTTAATCTTTCTTTTAGGGTTTCTAATTTCATATTTCGAGGAAGTATGGCAGATTTCTTCAGTATACAACTGTTTTTTGTAAATATATTGCATTAGCCTTAAATTGTATACTTTTAAACCTGGAAGGATGTTATGTTTAGAGAAAAGGGGTTGCGTGGCTAGGTTTTTTATTTGGCCTTTGTAGTTTTAAAGGATTCGAAGTACGCGCTTCTGCAGAATGCAGAATGACCAACGCATCCCAAGATGTGTGCTACACTGGCTACCCATCACAACCGGTGGGGCAATATTGGGCAGCCAAGGCCAGTTTGTATACATTGCCTGGGTTTAATTATGTCTGGTATAAATAGTTTTTCCATATACTTTTGCTTTGTTTGTCGAACAAAAGAAGTGACTTGATTTCGATACGCCTTAAAATACGCTAGGGTCTCGAGGGATCGGCTTTTGATAAAGTAGTTGTAAAGATTCATTTTTGTTTTTTCGTTTGAAGGCATTCTTTTGTTATCCAGGGCTTGCGGGCTTTGCGGAGTTTTATATAAGTCACAAGTGGAAAACTTTGGTCATAGACACACTTAAATGTAGTAATGATGCCACCATATGCGTCCTCTGAATCGTTATTGCTGAGCACGAGATGCCAGTCCGCGCCTGTAAGTGCTGCCCGAATGGAATTTAATGTGGCCTGGTTTATACGCCGATATTGTACGACAGGAAACGCGTTGTTTTGGGGAATAAAGGAATCTACAAACATGAGTATGGATAGATGGTCACTTATCTTGGCATTAATGACTCCTGAGTGAAGAAAGTCAACTGGACAGTTACTAATGAAGACTTCAATTGTCGTGGCTGCCTACGGCCGTGTGGGGTTATTTATGACATTAGTAAACTTGTTGCTGTGCAATATGTCGGCGACGTCACGTTTATTTGTAGATTGAGATAGAACGCCTATGGTAATATCATTGCCTAAAGCCGATGAAATTAGAAATGTTGTCTTTAGGAGGTCGGTATAAAACGAAGAAGCCGCTACTTTCGCTTTGCAAGGATAGTATTTCGTAGTCCTCGTGGGTTATAGAAAAGTCGCTAAGAATGGTGCATTTGAAAGTTTTTGCCGTCGCTATCAAGACACCACCGCCTCGTTTACCAGTACGGTTTTCCACATGCGTGTTGTAGCCTGGCAAGTGCAAAGCTTCGCTACTACTTCCATACCAAGTTTCTGTAATCATTGTTATGTTTAAACGGAAGCTGAGTGTGCAAAAAAATGCTTCTAATTCATCGCCTTTGCTTCGCAAAAATTGCGCGTTCGAGTGAACGAAGCTATTTCTTGAGTTAAATGAGACTGCTGGTTCGTGCGAGGTTACAAAAACTGGGTCAGCAAAGTGCGCCTCCTCTGAACACCACGGCAAGGTGGTTGCCTCTTCCGACGTGACGCAGGCAGCTTCCAAAAGGTTTAGGCCTAACCTCCACTCTCACAGCTACCTCAAACAGAACAAAGACACAGAAAGGGCTACGCGAACGCAGCTGCAAAGAGACGTCAGCCCAGGTCTGTGAGTAGGACTTACCGCGCTCACTGCAGGAAGCAGCTTCTGAGCGGTCGGTGCCCACCGTATCGGACGGTGTCGGAGCGCCCGGTGCCCAGCTGAAATAATAGCAAGCTCGCTGCGGTAGCCGTGTTCCCACGCAACCCGGGCCACCCGCGACACCCATAGTCGAAACAGAGACCGCAGAGAAAATATGTACAGAAAACTTGGACAACTTCCGTGGCTTCTCTACTCACTCTATTCGGGCTTTGCAACTCGGCGGGCTCTAGGCCTCGCGCTTCATCGATGCGGGCCAAGTGGTCCTAGTAGTGAAGAACCCCATGAGAAAAATGTTTTGAGCGTATCGAAAAGTTCGAACATGCTTCAGCAGGATCCACTTCGCACTCAATAAAGCATGCTGCAGATCCTAGAGATCAAAATTTACGCTGGGTCTAGCACTTGCCAAGTCCGAACTAGGAGCTCTCTTTGATCTGAACAAACAGTCGACAAATGTTCGTAGAGCAGGTGCTATGCTTGGCGCGAGATATGGGGTTGAAATAAGAGGATAAATACGTTCTCCCCGCCTAACCGCGGTTGACACAGTTGAAAACCGCCGCACACCATGCCGTGATCGCGAGTGCTACTGAGCGCACGCCAACAACAACGGCGGACCTTCCTTTGAGGGGAAACAAAGAATCGACACTGGCTGACACAAAATGGCATTTATTGCAACTACAGTAACGCGAGCTGGAAACAAAATACGCTAAGGAATTGAGGTTGTCCGCCTCACCAGCAAGGTTGCGAGTGAATGTCCGCCAGATGTAGGGCAGGGGAGGAGCTCCGCGGCAGGACGTGACGAGTTCCAGGGAAAAATGTTCCCCCGCGAGGCTTCGCCCAGCCGGAGCGCAGCGCCGGAACCTAAGCGCGCGTCGACTTCCCGAGCCGGAGAAAGAGCTCTCTCCAGCGCGCGCGTAGCAATCACGCCGTCCGTGACGCTCGTGTCGCTTGCTATGCCGGCGCTCTCCGTTAGGTAGCTAGAACGGACATCGCGGAGAAGACCAAAGCAGACGAAGCGGAGCGAGTCCCTACAAATGGAGCGTGATTAGTGACCTTGCGGATGCAAGTGAGGTTTACAGTATGGTTGAAATACTCACCCTACTACACCGCAACAGCTTCTCTTCCAGAACGGATAAAGAAAGCAGGAAATCATAAATTACAAGTGAGTTAGCAGAGAAATGAAAATGCGGGACAAGCTATACGAAAATTTCATTCACACGCGATCAGACGATGACCTTGTCGCATTTAAAAAGCATCCCAATAAGCTAAAAAGAACGACATAAGCACAGCATATTACTCTTCTTTCCTTGATATTGAATGCCGTCAACACAGTCTATTGTAGTCAAGGTCCAGCACACTTTAGGAGTGCCTATTCGCATTCGCCTTTATTATTCGTGGTTATTCGCATTAGCCTTTATCGAAAAAAAATGATGACAAAGAGTTATCAGGTATGGAACTAACTTACGCATTTAATGATTTTTGCACCCGTATCGCTAGTACTCGTGCTACGTCCCTTTCTGCTAGTAAATATGCATGCACTCATAATGAAACACAGTATGCCATCAGCCCCTCATTCTCGATGATGTTATGTCAATTATAAAAGCCTTGAACAACAGTAGCAGATGTAACAGTGAAAGTTTTGAAGCATGCCCTTTTAAACATGGACCTGACGTTATTGCCCCAATACTCGTCCATATTTCTAACATAAGTTTTGAATCAGCAATTTTTTCCAGCGAAAAGGCAGTCTGCCACAGTTACTACTCTCTATAAAACGATCGTAGAAATCTGGAAAAGTACAGGCCGGTATTGATTTTACTGATTCTTTTAAAGGTGCTAGAAACAATTTCGCATTCAAGGATGACCGGGGTATTTTTTCTGTAAAGGAACTGTCTGCACCACAACTATTTGGTTTTCGTAAAAAACGTTTTTGAGTTAGCATTTCTAGACCAGAAAGAATATATATTAACGTCGTTTGAAAACAAAGCGAACGTTGTTAGATTGTTTGTAGACATATCTAAGGTCTTGATTTAGTTTATTACAACAATTTGCTGGAGATATTAAATTATTTTGGCGTATGTGTATACAAGGACAGACATTATCTCTTATCGAATCCTACCCAATCAACAGAACACTAGTAGTAGCATTCTAAGGCTAGAACTGTCTATTGTGGAGCGCGCGAGGGAAGTATTTTAGGGACCCTGTTTTTAAATACTCATCTTGGTGAAATAGCTCTCAGGCATAGTTTATTATTTAAGCAGATGACACCACTATTTTTTCTCGCTAATCATATTCACCTGAAGAACAATGTAACACTACAATGAAGTAACTACAAGAATGGACGAGAGTAAATTTATGAAGATATATGCTGCTTTTGTTGTACTTGTTCCGTCCTCCTTTTTCTCGCGCTGTTCAATATGGATAATAGCCCAACTTTCCCACCCTTCTGTTCTTCGAAAAGAAAGACAGTTATACTCAGGCAAAAAACAAGCATATGCCATCGCATGCATATAGAGCAATAGACTCGCGAAGTACTGATATATTCTAAAATTTCAGATGTCTGGGCACATTTTTTTCCCATGACCCTTTCTTGGAATAATCAAGTCAAGCATCTCGTGTAATCGGCCGTTTAAGATATATCTTTTCCACTCGTGTTAAACTTATTCCCAGTTAGCAAGGGGCTACACAACATCTCCAGTCTAGAACATATCCACTTCTTTCTAAAACGGCGTAACCAAGAGAAGGACGAAGGAAAATACCAACACGAGCGCTTGGCTGCACTGTTTTAGAATTAGTACCTCGCCCAGGCTTATACGCTGGCATATTCAGCTGTTGAGAAGAAATAACTCCGAAACACGTATCGAAATTTCTTGACAGTATCGAAGGTAAATTTAATAACTCTGGTGCGACTTCAGCTCACAATATCTACAGACATCGTTTGAGTCCCGTATATAAATTAGAAATATTATCAATCTACGTAATTCCGTTCAACTGCTGAACAGTGGTCTATATTATATCACAAGACACTTAGTGGAAGGGGTACTTTGATTATAATTGTGATATTGTAACGAAAGCTACACTGGCCACGAACTTGCGATTTCGCTGTGTCGGTGCTCCGAGTAGGCAGAGAGAAAGGCATTGAGCCGTTGCCTAGCAACCGCCGCAGATGGGCGGACGCCACGCGCAGCGCCATCTGGCATGACGTCACACCGCGCACCTCGCCGCGTAGCCGCCCTTACCCTCCCTTACCCGTCCCTAAAAGCTTAACCGCTAACCAACGTATTCCGTGGTGGGATTTATGGGAGCCACTGAAACCCCCGCACACTCACTGGATAAACAAACAAAACCCTGTGTCGAGGCCGGGAATTGAACCAGGGCCTTTGGCGTTAAAGGCGGAGGCGCTACCACTAAGCAGCGACGGCTCAAGGTTTAATCATGAATAAAGGCGCATCTAGTGAATGCACGGGTTTCATACATTAGCTCTTCCGATCCAGATGTTGCCGCGCATTTGCTACGTATATCCTGGCCTAACTGAGCTACGGCATCAGCAATATTTTTTTCGCAAGTTCGAGCGATACATAGCACACAAAAAAAACAGCAGAGAAATACCGAAATAAAACTTTCGTATCTAATGAAAACAAATTTCAGAGAATATTCAGGAGCAGTAAAGGAGTACATGTTGGTTACTACAAGAACGCGGTGGTTAGTTTTTGTGGTATTGTGGTCCTGCAGTAAAATGAAAGCCTATTTTCGCAGGGGGGTTTTATGTGAGTGGCAACATGTTGACGTAATACTATTTGGTCATTTGTTCAAGAAATGCGTCGCTACAAAAAAAAATAAAAATGATACATAGTTTCTTCTTATGCTGGGTACAGTCCAAATTATGGGAGGCATGCTGTCTGTTGTTATTACTGAAATACAATTAGTCACGTTGTGAATCACTTATGTGTACGGCGGGATTTATGGCACTACTAGCTGTCAGAAATGGAGCAGTGGTTTGCTGGTTTGGGAGCTCCTAGTCTACTGGTCAGGCACCCTTCTCGTCTTCGTCTGCCTCTTGCAGATCGGCTTAACTTCATCACTGCATATGATGCGCTATGAATACATGGTACTTGATACTGATGTTCAAAGTGAGTATACTGAGTAAATTATGAGCGAATTTAACTGATTATTGCACGTTAAGAAATAAGATTATCTGTAGAACAGTGTATTAAGTGACTTCTATGGGGGCAAAGGTGAAAAATATTTTAAACCATAAACACCTATTGCATATGTAAAATGAAGATGAACAGAGAGAGGATAACAACGGTTATGATGGGAAGCAGGCAGCGGAGTTTTTAAAGAAGTGCAGTTTTTTAGTAGACCTTTGAATTATTTCTGGAACATGTTTGTGCCACTAAAGCTTGCAGTCTAAGTATAATTATAAAAAACATCGTGTCGTTAAATCCTTGTAGCCTGTGAGTACCAAACCAAATGCTTGAATTACTAGCTTGAGTTGTATTCTTTACTGCAAAAAAATATAACCTTTTGCAGGTTGGCTAATAGATGGTTGTGTTTTAACCTAACTTAAAGCTTAGCTAATGCATCGTTTGCTTTCGTTCAGCGCTCTTGTTCATTACTATCTCTTAAAAATAGGTTAGAGTCATCTGCGTATAAGATAGTCTTATTATTAGTAAGTGGGCATATAATTTATATAACACAAATAAGGTGCTGCTTGGTGCTGCTATTTCTCGTAAGAAGGCAGCCTGCCTGAAGTTTTTTTGGACGAGCAATGGCAAAATTCTTGCATGGCAAAGCGAAACGTCAGCGGTTCTACGCCTAACATCAATGCGTGATTTGGATCTCATGACGTCTGCAACCGTAGACTCCTCCGCAACTGTAGACTACTCATGAGGTAAAATGGGTGGCAACTGTAGAAAACATCGACAAACACCAAAATGCCTGTCCCAGTCCTTCCCACAGATTTAAAAACGCACCTTGGAATTAACTATCTTTTCGACGCTCCACTGAAATGCTTTCATAATAATGCCCGGTCTCTTTGCAACAAATTTGATGACTTTCCATGCTACTGTCAAGTTTTGGTTTCGATTTTGATGTACTCATGTTATCTGAGACGTGGTATGTAAATGATTATGTGTTCACGCTTCCCTCATACGAAACTTTTATTCCTAAATCGCCAAAATGGACGGAAAGGCGGTGGTGTGTCCCTGCTGATGAATCAATCTATGAAGTGTGAACTGCTCCCACAGCTAAGCTTCATAAATGAGTGTTGCGAAGTTCTCACAGTTCTCAGCAACTGTACTGTTTTCTCAGTTTTTTACCGCCCTTCCAGTGGTGATGAGAATGCTTTCCTGGAACGTCTGGACTCCCTCTTTCATTTCATTGATGATAAGAAGTATAACATTGTATGGGGCGGTGATCCTAACATTGATATGTTGTGTAATAATACTATTCAGAACAATTTTGAAATTCTTCTTTCTTCAATTGGCTGCTCGAACATAATAAGAGAACTCACTGCATTACTTCTAACACGGCAACGTTGCTTTATCTTTTTATTGGTAATTTTGATATAGCCCTTCTTAAGAGTGGCGTAATCTGCTGCGACATTAGTGACCACATGGGAATTTATATGTGTAAGAAAAAACATCGTACAAAGAGGCTGTCTGATCAGCCTTATTACCGCCAAATAATCTCTGAGCATAAATTGAACACCTTCCGCAGAGAAGTAGAAAATGAGACATGGCATGACATTTCTTCAATAATGTGTCCTAATAACGCATACCACGCTTTTTTACGCACGTTTATCGCTCTGTATCAAAATAATTTCCCCTTTACGAAGGTAACAAAACGAAGAAGAATTAGGTAGCCATGGATTTCATCGTCTTTGTTGCATCGCATCGAGGTAAAAAACAAACTTTACTGGAAATTTATCAAAACGAGAGAGCCTGATGACTGGACACAGTACAAAGCTTATCGCAACCAATTAAACCGTGATATCAGAACTGCTAAGGACTGTTACTACAGTGTCATTTTTGAGAGTAGTGGTGGTCGTACGGATATATTGTGGAAACAGCTTTCCAACATCATTAACCCTTCGAGTATTACCAAAGCTCCTGATATTTTAACAGTTAATGGTGTTGAGAAGAGTAGGTTCGACTTGGCTAATGCCTTTAATGATTTCTTCCTTGATAACTCGCGGTCCCAACATAACCCGGAAGCGATCGAAATTCTAGAGACTAACAACTCGCAGAGTGTTTTTCTTACTGCAGTTGACAACGAAGAAGTTCAGTCAATCTTCAGGGAACTACACAATAGCCCATCGCGTGATGCGGACGGACTTCAAATTTCTCCTGTTAAGTATGTTATAGACAATTTTTCACCCTCACTGACTCATATCTTTATCTATGTCTTAGCACTGGTACGTTTCTCACGGAGATGCAAGTTGCTAGAGTACTGCCTGCATTTAAAAAAGGTGATCGCAATAATATCGCCAACTATAGAGCAATATCCCTTCTACCAGTGTTTTCGAAAGGTCTTGAAAAAGTGGTTACTAAACGCCTGCACCAATTTATGGATCGCCACACTATTATTACCCGATCTCAACACGGTTTTCAGGAAGGATTTTCTACTGAAACTGCATTGGTGGCCTAAAAAGAATTTATCTTAGAAAACTTTGAAGAAAAAAAGATCACACTTGGGGTTTTCATAGAATTTAAAAAAGCCTTCGACAGCATTAGTCATGACACTCTTCTTGCAAAAATTCAGAGATATGGTATCAGGGGCCATGTGCTAGAGCTAATTCGTTCTTATCTTTCGCACAGATATCAATATGTCGACATCAATGGATGCTCCTCGCGCATGACTCAAATCAAAACTGGCGTCCCGTAAGGGAGTATCTTAGGTCCACTTCTGTTTAATTTATACGTCAATAATATTACCACTATTAATACGAATGCATACTTTATAATATACGCGGACGACACAAGCATATTATTCAGTGATTACAACCCCGATGATCTCATTATCCTTGCAAATAGGACGCTTTTAGCGCTTCTCCACTGGGTAAACTGTAATGCTCTACAAATAAATGTTTCGAAAACGAAAGCAATGTTCTTTCGTCCGAAAGGAAAAGTATTAAGTTTCTCCAGACAACTCTGTTGTGCCTCGAGTAGTATAGAAATTGTTAACACTATTAAAACATTAGGAATCTGGTTTACGGAAAAACTGCTCTGGGATACACATATTGATCATATATGCCTTAAGGTTGCTCGTGTAGTTGGCGTACTATCACGTTATCGCCATTTTTTCTCTACCTCAATTAAACTGCTTCTGTTTGAAACCCTCTTCATGTCACATTTGCATTACTGCAACCTAGATTGGGGAGCTGCTACAAAGACCACTCTTCAAAATATTTACCTCCTTCAAAAGAAGGCCTTAAGAATTACTTTTAACCAACCTTACGATTATCCTTCCGCAGCCCTTTTTCACTATAGTAACGTGCCGAGAATATTTAGTCTCTATGATATACGTCTGTCCTTGCGCTACAAACAGGAAACACGGGACAAAATTTCAACAATATCTCAAATTGCTAACCTTGAGCTCCTTGTGCCTACATGCCCGCTACGCCGTCGGCGGCACTACACCCTTAACACGCCACGAACTAAATACGGGATACAGATGCTTAGATATCTTCCCGCGCTACTCAATCGTCTCTTTGATGCAGGCATTGACATTAATAAATGCAGCAATGCTGACCTCCGGGCGTTCTTTCACTAAATAATTCTCTTTTTTTATAGTTTGTGGTTCTTACGTACACGGTAGAAATATGCAGGCTCGTTGAATGCTTATCGTAACCCGCCAGCACGCCAATATCATGCTGTCTTCATTCATGTATGTTGAAAATTGTTCTTTTATGCGTTGTCAATGTGTTCACTGCTGTGAAATTAAGTGCTATAATCTCTGCGCATATAGAATGTTTAAATGATGCTTTCAGTGCATGTTTTGAATTTTACAAATTACTTGTTCTTTATGTTTTATTGCGCGCTTAGTTTGTGTTTCCGCTGTTCAATCACAGATTATGAATCATGCCTTAGGTTGATGTATGCCTTTCTTGTTTGCACGTGACCAATGGCGCCACTGTTGCTGGATGTTGTGGGCCTCGGGAGCTTGTCAAGCTACGGCTTTTTTTCCCGGGGCCCGCTGCTCTCTGTAGAAAAAAATAAATAAACTGAACTGAACTGAACTGAAGGAAAGGAACCAGTATGAATCCTTGCAGCATGCCACAGTTGGTCACCAATTTCAAAGGGTGGACGTTGATCATGCTGACCTATTGTTCACTGTTCAGCAAGTAGTTTTTATTAGTCTTAGTTTACTGATTAATATGTGACGATTAAGGAAGTCAAAGGCTTTGGAGAAATCTATGCATACGGCTATAGTAGGCAAATGTTTCTCTATTTGTTCTTATTTCTTTCATTATATTAAGCATATGATGCCTGTTCAGTTGATTTTCGTCTCAGGTACCCATACTGTTGGTTTGCATAAAATTGTTTTGGAGCAAAAGTGTTACCTGGTTCAAAGACCAACACATTTCCGAAACTTTGGCCAAAGTTGATAATATTAATGTTGGGCGATAGTTCCAACGTTTAACTTGTCCTCCTTTAAAAAATAGGACAATTTTAGATATCTAAAGTTGTGATGGGAAAATACTTGTCATGAACATGTCATTCAACAACATGTGTTAGTGGTTCACTGACATACAATGTGCATCTATTCGACAGATTGCAAGTAATACAATAGCAAGCACAAAACAGGTAGAAACCGAAAAGTTTCACAATGGGACAGAAATTGAAATATACAACATAATTATTCTCAGTTAAATTTCTTGAGTTTAATGCGAATATCACGTATAGACTCCCTGGAGTTAACTTCAGGGGGAAGAGCATTAAATATATCTAGAACATAATAAGTTCGAGTATATTTACCAAATCTGGTCAGTGTGTGAGGAACTGGAAATGCAGGTACATGACGGAAAGGCCGGGGAAACAAAGTGGTGACTTTAAATGTATCGCTCCAGGAATGTTTGAGTACCACGGTACGAACAAAAACGCATCGAAAATTGGGCATCCCTAGCATTTGAAAAAGGTTCACATTTTGCGGAGTAGACACATCCTAAGTAACACTTTTTAACATGCATTTTAACAATCTCTTTACATGGTGATGCTAGATACCAGGACAATGAACAAAAGTTGTGATTCTATACCTCAGTACAGAGTAGGCTAAGGAATGAACCAATAACTTTCTCACCGAAATAGGCAAAAACATCTTAATACGATACAACAAACAGGCGACTTTACGAAGTTTTGCATATACGTAGGATAAGTGAATAGGAAAAAGAAGACCGGAATCAAACCGAATGTCCAAATACTTCATAGAATCCGAAAAATGTACTGGAGGGCAAGAGCCGTTCATACATCGAGATGTGTGTAGATAAAGGGGTAAGAAAGTGAGGCACTCTTGAGTGGGCTGCGGAAGCAAACCTTGATTTAGACTGAGTAATATCAATTGAATTCATATCAAACCAGTCCATTAATTTTCTAACATCAGTCTGAAACATTGAAAATGCATTAGAAAAATTCACGTGACTAGCTAAAAGTGCAGTACCATCTGCATATTGAAATAGCTTTAGAGTAGGTAGCACAGTACACATGTCCTTAACGTATACATTAAAAAGTAAGAGAGACAAGATGGAACCCTGTGGTACACCAGCCGCGAGAAAAACACGGGAGCTGCAGATGTTTGAAATGGAAACAAGCTGGGAAAGATCTGCATAAGGAAAGTTATGCAACTACCGAAAAAAAAAGACCTCGAATATCTAAACTGTAGAGGTTATCTAATAATACAGCATGAAATGCCGTGTGAAAAGCTTCTGCAACATTCAAAAAAAGTGCACATGATACGAGATTTCTTTCAAGGGGAAAAACAACTGGTTACTCATTTCTTCTAATAAGGCCTGAGTGCCTCTTTTTTTTGATAAAACCGTAGTGACAATCGGAACCCCCCCCCCCCCCCCCATTTTAGAAATAAAGCTGTTCATTAATAAGAATATGTGTTTGTCTAAACATTCGCTAAACAAGGCAGGATAGAAATGCGGCGGTAATTATGCACATTGGCATCGCCACCATTAAAAAGGTTTCGCACAACGGCGGTTTTTAAATGTGCAGGAATGCTTCCGCTTACAATTATCCCGTTCAGGATTTCTAACAGGACTTTTTTCAAAATGCAGAAATTCCGGTAAAGATCAAACATGCGGATTTTATCAACTCCTGGCGATTGATTCCTGCCGAACCTGCCTAATAAGGAGTATAGTTCTTCCATGATAGAGGTAAGCAAAGCGAATTCAATAGCCGGATTAGTTGTGCTAGCAGTGCAACGCGAATGCTTGCACGCCCCAAAAAACTTAGCAAAAATTGGTTAAAGTTGTTAACGACTGTTCATAAATCTGAATCAAAATTGTTCTGAACATCATTAGTCGAGCTTGAAAGTAGACCTCCCACATCGTTTATAAGAGACCATATTTTCTTGACATTACGACGATTATGACGCAATTGATAGAGGCGGTTTCTATTGTACGAACGCTTGGCTGCACGAATGAGGGCATTTACTCTATTTTGAGAAGTTCTAAATTGAGCACGCAGAGCACTAGCACTGGGCGTTTGTCTGCACCGTTGCCGTAGTAGGTCTTTTTCTTTGATAGCGGACAAAATCACACTCTATATCCAGGGTTGATTCGAGTGGCGTTGGCGGACATAAACTTTCCTTTCATTATATATTTCGCTGTAAAGTAATGGTCAGCAACATTTGCTGTATTACTGCACCGTGAACTGAAGCAATCTCCGTGCGTGAGATGGTCTATACGAGACATTCATCATCATCATCATCATTCAGCCTTACTACACCCACTGCTGGCAAAGACCTCTTATTTCTCTCCAATTAACCCTGTACTTTGCCAGCTTCATCCACCCTTTGCCTGCAAACTTCTTAATCTCATCCGCCCACCTAACCTTCTGCTGCCCCCTGCTACGCTTAATTTTCCTTGGAATCCACTCCGTTACCTTTAAGGACCAGCGATTGTCATGCCTTAGCATTACATGCCCTGCCAAAGCCCATTTCTTCCTCTTGATTTCGACTAGGATGTCATTAGCCCGCGTTTGTTCTCTCACCCACTCTGCCCGCTTCCGGTCTCTTAACGTTACACGTATAATTTTTCTTTCCATGGCTGGCTGCGTTGCCCTTAACTTAGAAATATATGAAAGTGTCCTGTGTTCTTCTTCTCTTGGTGTCTCCTGCTTTCGCTGGTGAAGTTATATCTGAAATAACAACCACAAGCCCACATGGTTACCTTGTTATATTGTTCCTTAACTTAAACTGAACTCTTTTCGTTAGTCAGCACGTTTCTGCCCTGTAGGTGAGTACCGGTAGGATACAGATGCTGTACACTTTTCTCTTGAGGGAAATTGGCAAACTGCATTCATGATCTGAGAGAACGTGCCATACGCGCTTCACCCCATTCTTATCCTTCTGGTTATTTCCCTCTCATGATCCGAATCAGCTGTCACTACTTGCCCTAAGTAGACGTATTCCTTTACAACTTCCAGGCTCTCGCTGCCAATTGTGAACTACTGTTCCCTTGCTAGACTGGTGAAGATTACCTTGGTTTTCTGCATGTTAATTTTAAGACCGTGCGTTCTGCTCTGTCTGTCTAACTCATT
Source organism: Amblyomma americanum (assembly GCF_052857255.1). Taxonomy (NCBI): domain Eukaryota; kingdom Metazoa; phylum Arthropoda; class Arachnida; order Ixodida; family Ixodidae; genus Amblyomma; species Amblyomma americanum. The sequence continues at coordinate 117,037,241 of NC_135507.1, read as the reverse complement.
GATCATGATTTGCAGTTCACCTCCTGAGTGACTCAGCAAGGCATTGTCATCAGCGAGTCGCAGATTATTTAGGTATTCTCAATTTACTCTTATTCCCAACTGTTCCAAATTAATCCTCGGAATACCTTCTGTAAACTGGCGGTGAAAAGCATTGGCGAGATCGTGTCTCCTTGCCTGACGCCCTTCCTTATTGGAATTTTTTTGCTGACTTTATGGAGTACTATGGTAGCTGTGCAGTTGCTATATATATATATATATATATATATATATATATATATATATATATATATATATATATATATATATATATATATCTTCCAGTATTTTGACAGAAGGCTCTTCTACACGCTGATTACGCTATGCCTGTATGACTACTGAGGTTTCCACTGAGTCGAATGCTTTCACGTAATCAATGAAGGCTCTATATAGAGGTTGATTATATTCTGCGCATTTCTCTATCACCTGATTGATAGTGTGCATGTGATCTATTGTGTAATATCCTTTTACGAAAGCCTGCCTCATCATTTGGTTGATTAAAGTCTAAGGTTGCCCTGACTCTCTTAGCGATTACCTTAGTAAATACCTTGCATGCAACGGATAGTAAGCTGGTCGGTCTGTAATTTTTGCAGCGATGGCGTAGAGGTAGAGCGTCCGCCTCGCGTGCAAGAGGTCTGGGGTTTGAATCCTGGTGCCGCGCAATTCTCCACCGTGTTTGAAAGAAAAATCCGCTTCCCGATGGAATTGCATATCCAGGCCCGGGGTGGTGGTAGTTATAGCATTTGTTTGAATATTGTAGAGAGTTTGCGTGGGGAGCAATCCCTAGTGGGCCGCTCCACTTACAGTACTAGGTGGGGTCCCTTATTCAGGGACACCATTGGTCTGGGCCGCCACTCGAGCTCGCTGAACTAGGGCTTGTTGGGCCGGTAGGTCCAGGCAGCTGAGCAGGGCCGCCTCCCAGTCCTCTCGGGTAGGGGAAGGGGTTAGGGGCGGAAGAGAAGGATTGTGTTCACATGCCCAGACCATGTGGAACGTGTCAGCCACCTCCCCACAGAAAGAGCAGAGGCCAGAGAAAGAAGTGTCGAAATGTTTGAGCACTGCCGGGCACAGTAGAGTGTTAGTAAAAAGTCTAAGCAGTATTCTCTCGTCCGCTTTCCCTAGCCTCTTGAGAGGAGCCGGGTACTGACGGTGCGAGTCCCGGTAATAAGCGGAGATATCTTTGAAAGTTAACAGAGGATAGGAGTCCTGGTCCAGATCGGTAGGGTCTACGTCAGGGGCTCGGTTAGTGAGTGCGCGGGCGACCGAGTTGGCGGCCCCATTCCCTGGTAGGCCCTGCTGGCCTGGAGTCCAAATGAGAAAACGGGTCGTGGGGTCTAGATCCCGACCTGCTCTCCGAAGTATTCGTCGCGCTGTTGGCGTTATTCAGCCCAGTTCATAATTCTGGCAAGCCCCTCGCAAGTCAGATATGATGAATTTAGATTCAGCGTGGGAGGCGGCTAGGGCGATTGCTGCCTCCTCCGCGTGGGTTGTGCTAAGTGCCTTAAAAGTGAGACCGTTCACATGTCTTCCCTCGTGAACGACTGCGGCCGTGTACCATCCTCCCCTGAAATGATGTGGGCCCGCAATGTCTACATAGAAAATGCTGTGTTTGGAGCCATAATGGCCGTGGAGACATTCGCCCGCGCCTGACGCCGTCCATTGTGGTTCTCTTTGTCCATTTTGGTAGGAAGGGGTCGAACACGGAGGGCGCCTCTCCATAGTTCTGGCACTCGTAGCCTTTCCTCAATGTGATGGTCATGTTGTATAGGTAGCCGGCCCAGTAGGCGGCGACCGGACACGGTCTGGGCAAGGCGCGCGTATTGATTAGTGAGGTGCGCCTCGCGCAGCTCCCGATAGGTGTTCACCACCCCCAGTGCAAGGAGCCTCGCATTTGAGGTAGAGATCGGGAGGTCGAGCGCCCTTTCGATCATCTTGCGCAGAGTAACCTCCAAGATGTCTTCGTCATGCTTGCGCAAGTGCAGGTATGGAGCCGAATATAGAATTCGACTCGTCACAAAAGCATGGGCGAGTCGCATCGCATCCCTACTTCTGAGGCCCCCACGCTTGTTGGAGACGCGGCGGACCATGCGGCCCACTTGATCGCCAACCATGCGAAGCTTGGCTATGGTTGTGTCAGCGCGACGGTTCTGGTGAATCAAATCAAATCCTTTTATTCAGCATTTTTTTCCATTATAAGCCAGGAAAAACACTGGGACAGGAACAAAAAGCTACTATCCTAGTAGCTTGACGGGGTTCCTGCCCCTGTCTTGGCATGGGTAGCAGACAACAGGCACTTATGTACAAAACTTAAATAACGCCATAATCATACACGCGCTCAAGCACAATATCGCATAAGTCATTTATAGGTCAGATTAACAACAACAATAAGACAGAAAACATAAAAAGGATAGAACATTCAAATGCACATTTGTGTCAAATACAGTCTTTGCCACTCCGGAATCATAAAAAAAAGCAGAGTTACATGCTTTGTGATATGAGGTATTCTTTCCATTTTCTCAATATTATCTCAACATATCTCAATATTATTTGCTTCCAATAGACTAAGTTACTTCGGTATGTGGTACTGTAGTCTGTGTAGGCCATAATTTGTGCGTGAAAAGGGAATTGACCAGAATTCTCTTTTTCTAATGAGATAGGGTGCTTCTAGATTTTTCCTGAGATTACAGAGCTTTATAAAAGTGACGCTGTCATCTTTTATGGCTTCTTTGTATTTCATAATGAGGTTAAATTGGTGGACATGCTGTAAAGGAAGCACATTAAAGGAGGAAAACAGTACTTGTGTATGGGCATCATAGGGAGCATTTGCTACGTGACGAATGGCTTTCTTCTGCAGCAGAGGCAGTTTGTTTATGTTGCGTTGGCTTGTGTCAGCCCAGATAAGGCTACAATAATTGATATGGGGGAGAAACAAGGAATTATAAAGCATAAGTTTAATTTTCACTGGAAGCATGTGCCGGAACCGAGAAAGCAAACCCGTAGCTTTCGCTAGTTTTCCTGCCACATGGTCCACGTGCGTATTCCAACTTAAGTTTTGATTAAAGATTACCCCTAAGCTTTTAACTTCACTTGCTAGTTTTATTTCCTCTGATCCAAGCTGCATGTTGAGATCCCTAGTAATATTTTTTTGCACAGGCGCAAATAACAGAGCTTTTGTTTTGCTAGTATTGATTTCTAAACCGTTTGCTTTAGTCCACTGAAGCAATTTCATTAGTGTTGTATTTGCGTAAACCTTTAAATCGTTTAAGTCATTCGACTGGAAGAAAAGGCTAGTGTCATCTGCATATATAATGAAATATGCATGTCTGCTAATATTTATTATATCATTTATATAGATGTTAAATAGTATCGGTCCCAATACGCTGCCCTGTGGTACCCCTGCAGTAATATTTAGTACACTAGAACGCCATTCATTAATTACAACACACTGCTTGCGATGATTAAGATATGATTTAAGAAGTGTACCAGGAATACCGCGGAAACCATAATGGTCTAATTTGGTAGACAGGATTGTGTGGTCGATTCTATCAAACGCTTTTGAGAAATCGATAAAAACACCCAAAGTAAGTATATTTTCCTCAAAACCTTTAAGCAATAATTCTTTCTGCGTTAACAGGGCCAACTCTGTAGATCGACCTTTACGAAATCCAAATTGCTGCTCCGAGAGAATCATATGCTTGTCACAGAAAGACATTATTCTCTTGCATATAACCTTTTCTAATCCTTTGAAAAAAATGGGTAGCACAGAGATTGGCCGATAGTTTGATAAATTGTTTTTGTCACGAGATTTATGTATAACACTTACTCTGGAACACTGCATGCTTCCTGGGAAAGTACCTGCTTGTAAGCAAGCATTAAAGATAAAACAAAGTTGGGGTACTAGAAGGTCGAGGACATATTTTACAGGTTTGATTTCTAAGTCATCAATATTTCTAGCCTTGCTGCTCTTTAGAGACATGAAAACAGAATATATTTCTTCATTAGTGCATGGTTCAAAGAATGCAGTTTTAGAATTTTGTGAGCTTAAGAATGTTTTAGCGGAATTCCGGTCAACTGCGTACGAACATGAGGAGAGAGTTGCAAAGTGTTCATTAAACTTTTCTGCAAGTTCTTCGCCCTCAAGTATTTCATCATTTTGTGCTAAACGAAATTCACCATTGCGGCGAGTGCCAGAGTTCAAGAGTTTGCCGAGTTCGCGCCATAAGACATCACTTTTTGTACAGGAAAAAAGATTTACAAAGTAAGTGTTTTTAATTTTACGTAAAAAGTCTGTTACATAATTCCTGAATTTTTTGAAAGCTGCAAGGTCATCCAGCTTCTTTGTTTTTGTGAACTTCTCGTACAATTTTTCCTTCCTTTTTATCATTACAAGACATTCATCTGTCATCCACGGCTTACGTAGTTTTTTACACTTCTTTACAACTTTAAGTTTAAGACAGGAATAGTAACATAGTCCGAGGATAGTAAATAGTCCGAGGACTCTGATCTCAGTGGCTTCGTGTATGGGTCCACTAGCCAGAGAGAGAAGTATTGGGGTATTGCATCTCTGCGAGGGGCGGAGATGTACGAATTCTGATTTTTCAGGAGAACACTGGAGACCACAGTACGTAGCATAGCGTTCCACTACGCCCGCCGCTGTTTGCAGGCGGTCTTCCAGTTGACCAATATTGCCCTCTGTTGCCCAAATGGTGATGTCGTCGGCATATAGCGCATACTGTACACCTTCAACCTCAGCCAGTTGGGCAGGAAGATGGAGAATTTCGAGATTAAAGAGTAGTGGAGACATCACTGCGCCTTGTGGTGTGCCCCGTGTACCCATAGTGTAAGGACCGTGCTCCTTGTCCTGAATGCGGAATATGGCTTCGCGGTCCGTTAGGAAATGTTTAATGTAATTAAAAGTGTTGTGTCCACAGTGTGTCCCACAGTGTGTCTCGCTGAGGTGAGAGAGAATGACGCTGTGTTTAGCGTTGTCGAAGGCACCCTTCAAATCCAAGGCGAGAACCACCTTGTCATTATGAGGGTGCTCGACAGGCGTGAGTACCTCGTGGCTGAGTTGAAGCAAAATGTCTTGTGCCGACTTGCGAGGCCGGAACTCAAACATCGTGTCTGCGAAAGTGTTACGGGCCTCCAGATATTGGGAGAGGCGATCTCGAACCATGGCCTCCATAAGCTTGCCCACACAAGACGTTAAAGAGATGGGTCGGAGATGATCGGTATTGATGGGCATACCTGCCTTTGGGATGAAGGTTACAAGAGCCGTCTTCCATTCTAGGGGGAGGGGTGTATCGTTTTTCCAGATTGCGTTGATATATTCTAGCAGGGCCTCATACGCCGGCTCAGGAAGGTTGGCCAAAAGCTTTACCGTAACCTTGTCCCTGCCCGGCGCGGTACCCCGTCACATTTTAGTAAGAGCCGCCCGCAGATCGTGGAGCTGGAACGGACGATCCAGATCCGGATTATCTTTGCCTGCATAGAGATATTCCGGTCCACAGGGGTCTTGGACTTGACACAGATACTGATCCCGAAAAGTCTGGGCAAGTTGGTCCGTATTACCTTTGAAATTGTGAATCGCTCGTTGCAGATGTTTCTGCGTTTCTGCGCGGGTATGAGTTGGATCTATCAGGCTGTGGAATAGCTTCCAAGTGTTGCGACTAAACATTTGTCTAGCAACAGAGTTACAGCGATCCACCCAGTTTGAATCGGCGAGCTTGGCAGCATACTCAGCCGCATTCTGGGTGAGGTCGTGAATCAGCAAGCGGAGTTTCCTGTTATGCTTCTGACGGCGCCACCTCTTAGTGAGGCTGCGCCGCGCTTCCCAAAGATGAAGGAGATAGTTGTCCACATCCGTCACCTTATCTGTGAGTTGTATTTGCTTCTCGTGTTTGTGTAGCGTTCGGAGGAGGGCGTGGGCCCAGGAAGAATAGTCGGTTTGGAGCAGACTGTACGGGGGCAGCGATTGCCGGCAAGCCGTCTAGTCTGGCAGGTGGGCCTGCGCTATGGAGCGGTGTAAGGGGCGAGTGTAAATGATACTGTTGATAAGTCAGTGGTCACTACCAAGAGTGTCCTTGGTGTTGACCCAGTCTGAGTGTCTTATGTTGCTGGTGAGGGTGAGATCGGGACAGGTGTCTCGTGTTACGGAGTTACCCACACGTGTTGGATAGACAGGGTCAGTATGGAGAGTAATGCCCAGCGTGGAGATTAGTTCCGCAAGCTTTCTGCGAAGCGACTCTTCCTTGCGATAGCCCCACAAGCGACTGGGGGTGTTGAAATCATCCACAATCAGAAGGGGTTCGCGACCTGCTATCTTTAGTGCTTTACAAAAGATGTCCGAGAACTTGATGTTCTTATGTTTAGGGGGGCAGTATATATTTAAGATGTGGACGGGTGGGTCAGTGCGAAGCAGGGGGACGACTGTCACCATCACGTACGAATAGGATAGATTTAGTTGGAGATCGACCTCCTGCGCGGTAAAGCCTTTGTGGACAAGTCAGGTGGACGGGTCCCGTTGGAAAGTGTTGTAACCTGACAGCTTCACCGCCGCGCCAGGTTCCTGGAGTGCGACTAATGCTGACGTATGCTCAAAAGTGTCGAGATATAATCTCAAGTGGGCTCGTTTTTCATGGTTTTTGAAACCGCGGCAGTTCCATTGCATGACGGAGAAAGCCTGATGTTTTGGGGGGCGGGTGGGCCTAGTTCCCACTGCCATGTTGAATTTGGGGTTGAGATGGGCTAGACTCCGAAGCTACGGCTACCAGGCCCTGAACTGAGAGGGACTGCACGGAATCTTTGGCAATTTCGCCCAGGTCAATATTCCTGGTAAATTTTGGTGGACAGCTAACGTCCTTTAGTGGGGTAGGCCTGCGGCCAAGGCGCGGGCCAGCCTCATTCATCCATGATTTAATGCTATTGGTTACCGCAATGGTCACCTTCTGAGTGATGTCTTTTACTAGCTTACCAAAGTTAGAAAGCTGGCGTACCAACACGGCTAGGGTGTTTTCTACAGCCGTTAAACGGCTGTCCATCGCCTTTTCCTGAGGGCTCTCGCACATAGGCCATTTCGCGGCGCATCTAAGCGATTTCAAAGGGAAGGGAAGAAGGAGGGTTAGAGGCGGAAGAGGAGGCGACCCCAGCCCAGCTGCCTACCTTGTTCGATGACTTCTTGGAAGCCGCAGGCGTTGACGGGCCGCTGCCTCCGAGGTCTGGGAACTCCCCGGCCTGGAAAGCCGGAGCACCCTGGTCATGTGACGTCTTCGGTGTCGTCCTCGTTGGCGGCTTCTTGGGGGATAAATGTGGCGTCTTCGGGTTGGCCGGCGCGCGTTTGGTAACGCCGCGTCGCGGCGCATCGCTGGTCACCGTGTTGCCAGCCTTGCCGCCGGAAGCAGCTCCTTGCACGATGCCCGGCGACTCGGAATGCCATGTAGCTGGAGGCCCCTTGAGGCTCCGGGCGGCGGGGGTTCCCGGAGCTTTCTGGAGGCGGCGAAATTTTCCTTTGCAGGCCTGGGAGCCCGTGAGGTGGGCTTGCCCGCAGACCATGCAAGCCGGCTTGCACTCGTGAGGCGCCATGCCGTCGGCAGCCGTCCCCACGTTTTGGCCGCAATGGCCGCAGCGTTCCTCTACCGGGCGAGGGCAGGTGTCCACCCGGTGTCCGATCATTCCAAACCGGTAACAAGCAGGGATGGTGCGCTTGTACTCTCGCACTGGCGTGACCGTTGAGTTATAGAGGACAAAGCGTGGCACCTTTCGGCCCTCGAAGGTGACCAGCGCAAGAGATGACTTTCCGAGCTTGCGGAGGAAGGCAATATCACCGTCACGCCAGATGATTTTGTCGCGGAGGGTAGCCGAGGTCTCTCGCTCGTGAACGGTGATGACTCCCCGGCACACCTCCCCGTTAAGTATCGCGTGGCCAATGAGAGGAAGTTGACCCTCACTTGAGTTAAGGGTGATTCCCGGGCCAGCTTGTTGGCCGTGGCGACGTGTTGGGTGGCGCAGAGAATTATGTTCTGATCCGAGAGGGGCCACATAGTGAGGGCCTTGACTGCCTCAGCGCCAACATAGGAGGCAAGGGCTAGGCCTAGCTCACCGGGCTTGAAAGCTTGGCGGAAGTCGATGGTGGCTCGTGGCTTCACCACCACAATGATGTCTTCCTGCTCGAAGCGAGGCATCTTGCGTGGACGCCACGATTGCTTCTGTGCCGGCGGATCCCGCGCGCCGACTTCTGTAGCAGGAGAAATTCGAGCCGCCCCGTCAGTATCGGACGCGGCGGCGGCAGCCGTCTTGGCGCGTCGGCAACGCTCTTGTCAGGCTCTCGTCAGAAATAGCGTTCGACGATTCCGCAGTGTCTTGAGCGGCAGCAGGGACGGTTTGGGTCCACGACAGTGTAGACGGATCGTAGCCCCGAAGAGCGGAGGCCGCCATGTTGGCCGACGGCCGCGGGGAATCCCCGTCCAAGGCGGTATTGACGCTATCCTTCGTTAGGCTTAGCGGAGCTCCCTCGAGGCGGAATCAGAGATCGGGCATAACATGCCCAAATATGGTCCTACCTCGGTGAAAGGGGTTACTTCTTGGTCCGGACAACCTTAGAAGGGTGATTCCGGCAGTTTTCGGGCTGCAGCAAAATTTCCGGCCTTCCGGACGAAAATCACAGGAGCCGATGTGGAGCGCGTTCGCCCTCTTCGCGCGTCCGCAGCGCCCTCCTGGGGTGTGGCCTCATCTCGGTGACCAGAACCGACAACGCACTCCCTCACCAGAACAGTATTTGACCACCCTGGTGTTGTACTTGTCCATAACCTTCTTTGAACAAACCAATTAACCCTCGGCTAAGGGTGCTAAGAGTTTCTGGCTCCGGACAGGCCGCCGTTGGAATCTGAACCTGGCAACGTTTAACGCTAAAACATTATCTAGGGAGGCTAGCCAAGCAGTGCTGTTCGAGGAACAAGCGGAAATTAAATGGGATGTCATAGGGCTTAGTGATGTTAGGAGGAGGGGTGAGACGTATACAGTACTAAAGGAAGCACACCTAGTATGCTATCGCAGATTAGCGGATAGGCGAGAACTAGGCGTGGGATCCCTCATTAATCAGGATATAGCTGGCAACGTAGAGTAGTTCTATAGTATTAACGAGAAGGTAGCAGCTATTGTAATTAGGCTCATTAGGAGGTACAAGCTGAAAGTGGTGCAGACCTACGCGTCTACATGCAGCCATGATAACCAGACCGTTAAGTTTCTATGAAGACGTCATCGGCAATGAGTAAAATAAAATCACACTACATTGTATTGATGGGCGACTTCAATGCGAAGGTGGGCAAGAGGCAGCCCGGCGACCACACGGTAGGCGACTATGGCGTAGGATCTAGAAACAGCAGGGGAGAGTTATTAGCTGAATTCGCCAACAGAAATAATTTACGGATCATGAATACCTTCTTCCGCAAACGAGAGAACAGGAAGTGGACCTGGATGGGCCCCAATGGTGAGCCTAAAAATTAAATCGACTTCATACTATGCGCTCAAACTAACATCGTTCAGGATGTGGCCTTCCTCGGTAGGGTGCGCTGTAGCGACCACAGAATGGTAGTCTCGAATTAGCTTCGACTTGAAGAGGGAACGTAAGAAGCTAGTGAAGAGGAAGTCCATTAACGAGTTAGCGGCAAGAGGGAAAGTACAGGAGTTCAGGATATCGCTGCAAAACATATATTCAGCTTTAAGTGAGGAAGACGATCTTGATGTTCACAAAATGAATGATAATCTGACAGCTATCATTACGGAGTGCACAGTGGAAGTAGGTGGTAGGACAGTTCGACAGGATACCGGAAAGCTATCTCAGATGACGAGAGATCTGATTAAGAAACGCCAAAGCATGAGGTCGTCTAACCCTACCGACAGATTAGAACTGACAAAGCTATCGAAGTTAATAAATAAGAGCAAAGTAGCCGACATAAGGAAGTTTAGTATGAAGAGAATCGAGCATGCTCTTAAGAACGGAGGTAGCCTAAATGTGGTGAAGAGAAAACTAGGCATAGATAAAAACCAGATGTATGCGTTAAGAGACAAGCAGAGCAATGTCATTAGCAATGTGGATAACATAGTTAAAGTAGCTGAAGATTTCTACACAAATCTGTGCAGTAGCCAATGTATTCAAAGCGTTAATCAGAGACAGTAGCGCACAGCAATGCGTCATTCCTTCAGTAACGAAAGAGAAAGTTAAGAAAGCCTTAAGAGCAATGGAAAGGGGAAAAGCAGCTGGGGAGGATCAGGTAAGAGCTGATCTGATGAAGGATGTAGAGGAGATCGTGCTACAAAAGTTGGCAACCCTGTATGCGCAATGCCTCATGACCTAGGCCGTACCAGAACCTTGGAAGAACGCAAATATTATCTTATTTCATAAGAAGGGAGACGTCAAGGACTTGGAAAAATACAAGGCTTTACTAAATAATTAAGTAAGTTGCTTGTAAAATGCTGGAAGACATCATATACTCACAAGTCTGCTCTCACCTGGAAAGAAATTCCTTCTTTTTTACCAATGAGCATGGTTTCCGCTCTGGATTTTCGAGCGATACCCAGCTCTTCGAGTTTACTACCGACCTTCACCTGAACTTAGATTCATCATTTCAAACTGATATCATCTACCTGGATTTCTCAAAAGCCTTTGACCGGGTTCCATAACAACGTCTTATGGCTAAACTCTCCTCTCTCCCTAGGTCCCTTAATACTGTCATGGATTTCTTTCCTCTCAGACCGCACCCAGTTTATTGTTATCAGCAATCACCGCTCCAAAGCGTCCAAAGTTATTTAAGGTGTACCCCAAGGCTCTGTCCTTGGACCACTCTTATTTTTAGTGTTTATCAACGACCTTCCTGCAAATATCTCTTCCTCAATTCGCCTTTTCGCTGACGATTGCGTTCTTTATCGCCGCATAACTGCCACCTCTGACCAGAGACTCTTCCACAAAGACCTCGATATAACAGAAACCTGGTGCACCACCTGGCTGATGAATCTAAACATATCCAAATGCAAGAGCATGCAAATATCCCGAAAGCATTCCACCTTTAACTATTCATGCTCGTTAAACTCCATTGCCATTTCACATGTTGAATCATACCGATACTTAGGTGTTGTTATCACCGACAAACTCAACTGGTCTGAACGCATCACGAAATTAGTGGCAGAGAAATCTATAACACTTGGTTTCATTAAGCGTTCCCTCTCTTTATCCCCCAGTTCCATAAGAAAACTTGCCTACGAGGTGTACGTTAGACCGAAACTTGAATATGCCAGCGCAATATGGAGCCCTCAACAGCAATATCTCTCTGAATCACTTGAAAACATCCAGAACCGGGCGGCTGGCTTCATCTGTTTCGAATATGATAGACGGGTTAGCGTTAGCGCCATTAAATCATCCATTAACCTTGAATCATTAGCGCATCGAAGGAAGATTTCAAGGCTGTGCCTATTCCAAAATCTATATTATAATCGTCCTTACCTGACAACTTTCCTTTTATTACCACCTGTACGAAAATCACGTCGTCTTTTCAATTCTATGAGCGTGCAACGCATAACTGGTTCGACAAACGCATTTAATAAGCCTTTCTTACCCTTGGCCATTCAAAAATAGAACTCGATTCCTGAACCTATAGTCCATGAATGTGATAACTCTAAATTCAGGCAGATAATATAAACTCACTTTGCCAAATAATATTTTATCAGCAAACATTTCCAGGTTTACTCAGATACCAAACGCGAATTTTGCTTTGTAGCTGTTCCCTACGCCCATGTATAGGTCATATTTTCTGCTTTGTCTTGTATTTTTTTTCTCTCTTTTCTGTGTTTGTAATATTTGTGCATATAAACCATTGTAGTGATTTGTAAAGATATGCGAAAATCAATCGCATGGGTGTTCTTCTCTTCTTTTTTATCGTTCTTATCTTTTAATAACCATGGTTTCATAAGAATGTGTAACGTTACTTGCCTTTCTGGCTTTTATTCCGCTTTTACATGACCACGTGATTACTGAACTTGTTATCCCCCCCCCCCCCCTCATATAATGCCCAACTCAGGGCCCTTAAGCGATAATAAACGATGATGATGACAAGTAATTCTTCCCTAGTTGGAATGTCAATGGTGCTTTCAAGGCCGTGTCTTTGCAATGATGTCTAAGTAATCACAAGCCGGGGATACTTTGGGATTAAGAATATCGATATTAAAATCACCTACTAGACATATGTTAGGGTGTAACGAGGACCGTACTAAATGTGCTCCCAACTCATTTAGGAACGAGTGCAGGTTACTTGAATGTTGTCTGTATATTGCCTGGAGCGATAATTGGCTAAATTGGTTTGAAATCTTCACTGCCAAAGATTCGGCACTAGAAAAATTTGCCCCTATCTGTTCCACGCCCGAAGTATCCTGCACAAAAACTGCTATTCCCACCCTCCTCTGAGAGTCTCGAGTGAACCAGAAGGAAACGAATCCTGAAGGGTGAATAACTCGCTCTCAGCTGCGGATACACTTATTTCGGTAAAAACGAAAACGTCTACTTTGTGTAAAATACTGTGAACTTGTGTACAAAACGAATCCCAGTGTTTTCGCAAGCTGCGGATATCAACATCGACAGTAGCAGCTGCTGAAGGAAAAAAAATGGCAATCAAATGCTTGAAAGTCAAACTTTCGCGCAGAGCCATGATGTGGCTCTACAAATATCTTGTCAAAGATAGATGCGGCGGCAGAAACGGTTACGTTAAGAGCACTAGACCGTTCACATGGTTCACACGAGTAAAGAATCACCATCCTTTTTATTTGCGAAAACATTTCCCTCTCTGCTCCAAAGATACTTATAATTATCTTCCTTTTCTCTTTTCCTGGCAAGCCAAAACAGATCCCTGTTTACTGCTGTCAGGTTCTCATTGGAAAAAAGTTTGGGGTCTTCCTCAGATTTGCATAGGTTCTTTAGTTCATGCCGACAAGTCATCCACGTTTACTTCGTAGATACAGAGGCAAACTTAACCAGAACGACTGGAATTTTGTGTTTTTTGCTCAGTAAGCGGTGGATAGCAAGAATGGCAGAGCTGTTGAAGTCTTTGGTGCTCAATTTTTCGGCAAGATTCGCCGCGACAGAGCGCAAGTACTCGTTAGGAGTAGCAGCAAGGCGGTGAATTCCCAGGTTGGACGGCGACTGTACTGCTCCTGTTTATTTATCTCAGTTTTCAAAGCTTGGATCTCGATCTCCTGCTCCTGCACTTTGAGCTTGAGTGATAAAACCTCCGTGCAGGCAAGTTTGATTTCTTTTTCACTTGCCTCTATCCTAACGAGAAAGTCATCGTACTTGGATGACATGAATGTGATAAAAGTCTGTATCTCGCTTACTGACGACTGTAGCTTGTCATCTGGAGACGTCCGTCCCAGAAGTTGATCGATTTTACTATGGAGCGGTAACAGTGAATTGATATCCAGCCGGAGAGATCAAAGATGAGCAGAAAGATGAATAATAATAATAATAATAATAATAATAATAATAATAATAATAATAATAATAATAATAATAATAATAATAATAATAATAATAATAATAATATAAAATAATAATAATAATAATAATAATAATAATAATAATAATAATAATAATAATAATAATAATAATAATAATAATAATAATAATAATAATATAATAATAATGTGGTTGAGTTTTCCCGCAAGCACATTGCATGCAGCTGGCCGCACGACTCACCGATGAAGCTGGCGTAGCCATATGCGGTGACCTTGCCAAGGGATTGGTAGTGCCACGGTTGGACGCCCTTGTTTTGCTGATGCTGAATCACCTGCAGGTAGATGAATGGCGACGACTGCTTGGGGAAGAAAGCAGTGGGCAAGAATTTCAGACGATCGAAGATTTCCCTCAGGTCGTCCGGAGACATGTTCTCCGCAGCGTTTATGTAGAAGCCCGCCACTCCGAGGTCAGTCAGGTAGTTGAGGAACTGCGCCAATTTCCTCCTGACGTATTCTTTGCTCTGGTCCAGATCCCGGCATCCGTCCAGCTCGCAGTTCTGCATCTGCATACACAAGTTATTATTATTATTATTTATTTCGAAGATACTGCCAGCCTTATTTGAGGCCTTAGGCAGGAGTGGGAAATAAGATAGAAACAAACATAACATAGCATAAAAAGCACTGCAAAACATTTTTAGCACAGTTTTCGCATAAAAAGGTAAAAAATGTAGGCACATGAATGCTAATTGTAGACCATCGCTGTGGTAGGGAAAATCACAACAATTAAATAAAACAGGTTATACTTCATCTGTTTCCAATAAAAGATTTACATACCTATGTTTTTCTTTAGCGCGCTGCAGATTGACTCGGCCGATCGACTTTCCACTGTCTTTGGAGACAGCAAGTTCCAATCTCGGACCGTTCGTGGGAAATATGAATTTTTGAAGCCATCGGTTTTACTAGAATATTCCTTTACTTTTTTTGAGTGATGCGATCGCGTTGGGCGTCTAGTGCCTGGTTCAATGTACTTCTTCTTTTCTACTCCTAGTTTGTCATGGTACAGTAAATACATGATTTTCAACCTTTCCCTATAGCGTCTGATTCGTAGTGGGTCTAAGCCAGCCTGTTTAACAAGTATGCTTGGTGAAGTGCGCCAGCTATAGGAACTGAATATAAATCTTACCGATTTTCATTGGATGCTCTTCAACTTATTGATATTTTGCTGGGTCCATGGATCCCATACAATACAGCAATATTCAAGGATTGGTCTAGTGTAGGTTTGATACGCTAGAAGTTTTATTTCTTGTGTTGACTGTCGCAAACATCTCCTCAGATATCCCAGTTTCTGCATGGACTTTTTTTTGATGTAGGTTACGTGTTCATTCCATCTGAGGTCGGATGTTAGAATTACACCTAAGTATTTGTAACTTAGCACACAAGAGAGAACCTGTCCAGTGATGCAGTATTTAAAGGGTAATGGTTGCCGTTTTCTGGTGACTGTCATTGCTACTGTTTTCTTTGTATTTATCTTCATCTGCCATGTCAAGCACCATGTTTCGATAGCGGTAAGTGAAGAATTTAATACGGCCTGGTCTCTTGGGCTGTTAATTTCATTATAAAGGATGCAGTCGTCTGCAAACAACCTGATTTTCACCGGTATATTCGTTACTATGTCGTTAATAAAGATAAGAAAAAATAACGGGCCGAGAACAGATCCCTGTGGGATGCCGGAACGAACAAGTGCCGGCCTTGAACACATTCCATCAATGAACACGCTTTGTTTCCTTGATGAAAGATATGCGTCTATCCATTGTAGCAGTGAGTCATTTTTTAATATCGGTTTTAATTTTAGAAGCAACTTTTGGTGACACACGCGGTCAAATGCCTTTTCGAAATCTATGAAAATCATGTCAACTTGGCCTTGCCTATCTAGAACTGCTGCGATGTCGTGAACAGTTTCGACTAGCTGCGTTGTAGTCGATAGCCCTTTACGGAACCCGTGCTGCCTATAATCTATGATGTTATTAATTTCGACAAACATCATAATGTGCTTGAAGATAACATGCTCGAATGTCTTAGCGCATGTGCAGAGTATTGAGATGGGCCTGTATGAAGTAATTAATAAGCGGTCTCCTGTTTTGGGTATTGGTGTAATCTTGGCATATTTCTAATCATTTGGTAACTCTGCTCGCGACAAGGATTTGCTAAATAGTAAACACAAGTATTTTGAACACCATTCGGCATACCTTACAAGGAAGGCGTTTTGTATGCCATCAATTCCAGGAGATTTTTTAGTATCTAAGTTAAGCAATAATGACAGAACGCCTTCTTCTGATATGCAGACATTATCGATAGGAGGACAATTAGCGGGTAGGTTGAAACTTGGTCTTATACCATCGTCGTTTGTAAACACAGAGCAAAACAACTCATTAAATGACACTGCTATCAATGCTTTATCGGTCACTGTTTCATTATTTATGCAAAAACAGGGCAAGGGCTCCTTTTTTGAAGAGAAGTGGCGCCAAAACTATGCCGGGGAAGAAAAAAGAAAATTCTTCATAGAAACAGTGTAAAAGTGTTTTTTGGCTTTACTGATACTGTCTTTCAACAGCAAACGTAATGCGCAAAGCTTATCTGCATTAGTTGCCGAAGGGCACCTGCGATGCTGCTTTCTAATTTTTTTCGCTTTTCTTCCCAGGCGTACAATTTCTTTTGTTTTCCAGGGATTCATTTGTTGCGTACTCTTCAGCCGCACGGGAATGAAGCGCTTGATGCACCTCAGAACAAGTGCTTTGAAAAAGTACCACAGGTCGTCCACGCAGCATTCAGTTGATTCAGCAAGAAGGACAAAGTTAGAGAATGAACTATCTAAGGCATCTAATATGTCGACGTCACTAGCACGTGAAAAGATTGGCACCAAACGTTCTTCCTTTTTGTTTTTTGTCACATATTTGAGTTCCAAGGTTAAGCATATCATTTTGTGGTCAGATATGCCCTCAGTAACAAGTATTTTTGGACCACGCTGAAGTAGGCTACTGCTGACCAGGAAAAGATCTAATATCGAAGAAGTGTCGTTCAGGATGCGGGTTGGTCGCTTTACCAGTTGTGTTAAGCCGTGCAAAATTATTAGGTCAACAATTGGTTCAGCTGCCCCAGACAGGGGATCGGGAAATGGGCCGTCCCAGCAAATAGAAGGAATATTGAAGTCGCCGCCAAGTAACATGTTTGAAGAAAGACTTTTGGTAGAACATAGAAATTTGTTTAGTTCATCAAAAACCGTACTATCGCTATTTGGGGGCCTGTAGAATCCGCCTACGATGAAGTTTAATTATTTTAGATGTACTTTCGCGATAACACAATCAATCGCAGGTATGTCAGGTAGACGTGTTACATTTAGCGCTTCTTGAAATATAATTGCCACACCACCCCTTCGGGAATTCCTGTCTTTTCGAAACATACTGTAACCTGGCGGTGTAATCTCGTCGTCACGAATGCTAGAGTTAAACCAAATTTCTGTTACAATTATTATGTGCAATTTGTACGCTGATAGTATGCTCTCCAGGTCTTCGCATTTATTTATGATGCTCCGAACATTAAGGTTGATGCATCGAAGAGGCCTTTTATTGCAAGTTTCGGTTCAGCTTTGACGGCTATGCCTGCTTGCTTGTTTGCCAACAGGAACCCTTCTATTGCTGTCTTCGTCCCATTGAAACAGCTCATTATTTATCTTGATTTTGTCGTAGAGCAGCTTAACTTTCTCTCCACTTGCTCTAATTTCGCTTGTGCTGTCCCATAATTTCTTTCGCTTTTGCCTAGTGGGCACTGAAAAATCCTCCGAGACAGATTTTTTTGCCTTTCAACTTGAAGCAATTCTTCAGTACATCAACGTTTTCACGGTGGTCCATCTGTTTTATTATAATTGGCCGTGATTTATCTGGCTGAATCCGGCCTATCCTGTGTATTCGTTCAGCGGACGTTACTCGCACACCAAGCGTGGTATCAAATACGTCCTCGACTACACTTTTAATTAGGTCATCATGTGTTTCTTCGTCTTTCTCGGGAATACCATAAACCAGGATGTTGTTCCGCCTTGGGCTTTTTTCTAAATCAGTCAGTTTGCCTTCTAAATTGCGAATAGTCTTCTCAAGGCTACATATTTTTACATTCATTTCCTTGATGGCTGTTACTGAGGCTTCTACTAATTCTAGTTTAGATTCAATTTCATTTAGGCGCCTTTGGATGTTCTTTTGGCCTTCGAGTAGTTGAGCTAGCATTTGTTCAGTCGGGGGCCCGGGGTTGGGCTCTACATCGCCGCAAAGCATCAACAAAGATAAAACAAAATCATTTAAATCAAGGAGGACCATAGCGACACTATGTGGGCACGTCAGCTGAATGAAACATCGGTCGCTTGTTTTAACACTAGAAAATGTGTTACTGACCTGCATGTAAAATACGAGCGGGTTTGACATGATGCTGACACGCAGCCAGCCGACGTGCCCACTGAAGGAACTTGTAGGCAGCGTTCTTTTTATAGCCGGAGTTATTGATGTCGATGAAGCTGGCCGTGATAGCGTCCAGCGATCGTCATAGCACGGTGGTTCTTGTGCGCAGGCTCCGCGGGAGAAGGGCGCTTGGATGACCGGGTACACAGAAGCTTGACAGGGTGGCTGGTATGCGCAGTCTCCGTAAGGGGACGGCGCGTCGATGACCGAGCATGCTGATGCTTGCAGTGTGCTGGCCGTCAGTGTCGAGACAAGGAGGAATATCTGCGTGTAAAATACGAGCGGGTTTGACATGATGCTGACACACAGCCAGCCGACGTGCCCACTGAAGGAACTTGTAGGCAGCGTTCTTTTTATAGCCGGAGTTGTTGATGTCGATGAAGCTGGCCGTGATAGCGCCCAGCGATCGTCATAGCACGGTGGTTCTTGTGCGCAGGCTCCGTGGGATAAGGGCGCTTGGATGACCGGGTATACAGAAGCTTCACAGGGTGGCTGGTATGCGCAGTCTCCGTAAGGGGACGGTGCGTCGATGACCGAGCATGCTGATGCTTGCAGTGTGCTGGCCGTCAGTGTCGAGACAAGGAGGAACATCTGCATGTCAAATACGAGCGGGTTTGATATGATGCTGACACGCAGCCAGCCGACGTGCCCACTCAAGTGCAACGGGTTTGCGGCATGGATGTACAGCGCTCATAAACTGCCCGCCAAATGAGTTTCTTTAAAGAATACTAAAAGATTTTCGCATAAATCTATCGCAGCAACAGCGCCACTATTTTAATTATCTATCAATTAAGCGGATTTGTTGCATTTACATCAGCTAAGCTTGTGTCATTGCCCGCTTTTAGATGATTGCCGAATACGATTCTCATTCGACTGGTGAAGCTGCTGCTCCGGGTAAATTATTTGGTCTCGGTCAAAATATTGCTTTGTCATGATTTTGTTTCAGGGTGAAAAGTGACTTTCGCAAACACTTTCCACCTTTTATCAGAAGTCTTGACGCTCTAATATGGGCTCTCCACGTTAGTTTGAAAGTTTGAATGTTTGAAAGTTTATTCGGCCACATTACAATATGCCCCCGCCCGGAAAGAGGCAAAAGGAGGCAGACAGAGCGTGCCTCCTGACGAGGCCTACACCCCGGCTTACACATCTGGACACTGGTGACTAGACGGCAAATCATGTTCACAAAAAACAATCATTTTCAAGAAAAGAACAGCACACTTAAGGGTATCAAACCTGATCACGAGACAAGAGAGAAAGACATTACTATAATCTTAAAAAAACAAAAACATGACATCGTTACGCCCGAACTGTCTAATCATAAGTGCAACACAGATAATAACTAAAAAAACGAAAATAATTAGAAAATTTGATAACAGGCACTGGAGTATAAATATACAGACAACAAAAAAAGAATCAGTACCAACTAGACTCAAGTAATCGCAAAATTACAAAGCAGGAACGAGCAACTTCAATTTTTTCTTAAAGGCAATAGAGCTCGTAGCTTCTTGAGCCATTGTCACTAAAGATGGGTGCGCATTACATAAGGCTGCAATTTGGTTAGTTACACTTTGTGTTCCATAATTCGTTCTGGATCTTGTAGCAGATAGGGAAACCACGCGCAATACATATTAAATGTTTCTAGAAAAGTACATATTCTGGAAAGAAGTGAAATCCTCCTTAATTTTATAAAACATGTGAATCGCTAAGCTAAAGTTGTAACAGTCAAGGAAACTGCGTGCATGAAAAGTTTTGAATAGGTTTGTTTCATCAGTTGGACTTATACATAAGGCACGTAAGGCCCTTTTCTGGAGGGCAAATAATTTATGTGAATCAGATTTATTGCAGGTACCCCGTACTACATTGCAATATACTAGATGAGAGTGCACCAAAGCAAAATATAATTGTTTTCTAACCTGCATTGGTAAAAGGTGTCTTAATCGGTAAATCACACATAACGATTTCGCCATTTTCAATCGGATGTTGTTGACGTGATCACTCCACCCAAGATCACTGCGGAAATACACACCAAGAAACCGAATGCTATGCACTTCTTCAATTCTTAGGTTATTAAAGTGAAGTGAGATGTGGTGATCTACTGGCTTATTTTTTGGGAGGAAAAGCATGAATTTCGTTTTGTTAACATTCAATTCAAGTTGATTAACAGAGAGCCAGATCATTAACTCTTTCAGCCAGACATTTGATTGCAGCTCAAGTGTTTGTAGGTTAGTGCCTGAAAAGAACACGTTTGTGTCATCGGCATACAACACAATATTAGTAGTTAAAGGAATATTAACAATGTCATTGATGTACACAATGAACAAAAGGGGCCCTAGAATAGAACCTTGGGGCACGCCAAAGTTTACTAAACCAAATTCAGATTTTATATCGTGTATTTTCGTGTATTGCCTCCGTGAATTTAAATAACTCTCAAATAGTTTATTGGCAATTCCGCGAATTCCGTATATCTCTAACTTTTTAAGTAATATTGAATGCTTAACCGAACCAAAAGCCTTACAAAAATCAAGAAATATTCCAACGGTGTAACGTCTATTTTCAAAATTCTGAATTAAACAGTTTTTTATGTCTAATAGTGCTGTTTGGGTTGATTTACCTTGCTGAAAGCCATACTGCTCTGCGCAAATTAAATTTTTAGCTTGGAGGAAGCTATAAACTCGCTTGAAAAGTATACGCTCAGCTACTTTTGAAAACAGTGGCAGCACTGAAATGGGGCGATAATTATTCGGGTCATTTTTCTTTCCCTCTTTGAACACCACTGTAACACGCGCAACTTTGAGTTTTTCAGGAAAGACTCCTGTGAGCAGCATTCTATTACAGATATGTGCGAGAGGGCCAGCGATATTTCTAACAACACATTTAATCGGAAAAACGGCTATTTCGTCATCACCAGTTGAACAAGTGTTCCTAAGAAAATTTATGATGGATTCTACTTCATCTATTGAAGTGGGCGACAGAAATATGGAAGCATTACTTCTGGAAAGCATGTCTGACCCTACTGTTCTAGTTGCATAAGAATGAGCAGCCCCGTGATGAGCTCCAGCTACTATGAAATGATCGTTAAGTTTATTGGCAAGTGAAACTCCCGTGTAATTGACTCCATTAATTCGTAGTTCGCAGGGAAGATCCTTTTTCTTATTCCCTATGATTGCATTGATACCTTGCCAGATCAATTTAGGGTTGTGCGAGACTGCCGAAAACTTGTATTTTTAAAATAAAGACTTCGCCTTCTTTAAATCCATATTTAGTCTGTTTCGGAACTTCTTAAACTCAATTAAATCCTCCGGGTTTCTAGTTCTTAGAAAACGAGAAAACAGTTCATTCTTTTCATCAATCTGTTTCAGGAGAGCACTTGTTATCCATTCTTTCCTGGCCTTTCTATGCTTTTTTATAGTCATAATGGGGAAGGCTGCATCGTAAAGTTTTAGCAGTTTTTCAATAAATACTTCATACGCTTGTGTAGGGTCTGTTTCATGATATACTTCGATCCAATTAGTAGACGACATCAAGTTACAAAATCGGGTAATATTATTATCATCATAAATTCTCCGCACGCGAAAAAGACCGTCAGGATTCTTTTTCTCTGAAACAAGTGAAAAGATGGGCAGATGATTGCTGATCCCTCATGAAAAAACACCTGATGTAGTTCTGTTTGCCGGAATACTTGTAAAACATAGATCAATTAGTGTTTCGGAGTATTTTGATATGCGCGTGGGTAAATCAATAGTATTCTCGCAACCATTAGAAAGGAATATTTCACTTAATGTGATCTTTGAAGGAATATCTTCCATAAAGTTAATGTTAAAATCCCCAATTACAATAATGCGCCACTTATTAAGGTTTACTAGCTTCAGGAAGGACTCAATCCATCTAAAAAAGTTGTCCACATCACCTTGAGGCGGCCGATACAGTGCCATTATGATAATGTTGTGAAAAAGTATGCATACTGCTTCAAAGTCATTGTGCACGAGAAAATAATCTGGCCCATTGTCAAAAGATAAGTGGTTCCGGACATATAGAGACACACCGCCACCACGCCTGCCGTCTCTAAAAACTGAAATTGGTTTGTAGTCACCAAGCTGAATAACATCTGAATTTGTATGAAACCATGTTTCTGTAAATGCAATGAAGTCAAAATGAATGTTAAGTTTGTGTAATTCTGCTTCTACTTCTTCGCCTTTGTTTTTTAGGCTCTGGGAATTTAAATGATAAAAAGACAAAGTGCTACGAGAATTGTAGGCATTACTCTTCAAAATTTCGTTGAATGACTCAGAAGTGAAGTATGCCATTTTTGAGCAAGTTCACTGCGCAACCTCTCAGCTTAATGCATTTAAATTATTTTGTCGACGTCTTCCTCGCAAGCGATCCTGATAACCCATGCGCCTGGCTCTTTCCGAGCAAACACCTTTCCTTCCCTCGACCAGACAAACTCATAGTTCATTTCTTTAGCTTTCTTTTTAGCGAGCCACATTAGTTTCTTGTTGAAAGGGGTCAGGTGATCAAAAAACCTGACGTCGTTATCACATTCTTTTCGCTTCGCGAACCAGTCTGCCTTCGTAGATAGTCTGGCAAAACGGATTAGAACTACAGGGACCCTGTCCGCCTCGCAAGGAAGACGATGTAGCCCTTCAACGTCGGTTTCTGCAATAGAGGGCAACTCAAGTTTCCTCGCAAGGTCGTTAACTTTGTCCAGCAGCTTTTCCCTATCGGTCACAGGTAGTCCATGAATTTCCATATTTTGACGTTTACTGTACTGATTTAGGTCGTTCAGTTCTTGGCGAAGTTTTTGAATTTCAAGTCTGTCGTGGTTTTTCTCAATGATGTCAACTCTGTTGCGAAGCAATTCAATTTCCCTTTCATGCCTCTCCGATGTTTCTAGTAGTTTATCGTAGGTGTCAGACATGTGTTGGAGGGATGTTTCGATGTTTGAAACAGTTTCCTTCAAAGTTGTCAAGTCATCTACTTTTGCTGTAAGGTATGCAAGTGATTTACTGATGTCACTAAGCTGCTTGCTTAAACCAACAGGAGCCTGATTACTCTGATATGCGCTACTGTCATTGGAGCGAGACGCTGGTGTACGGCATGTCAAGCATTTCAAAGCTTTTCTTGTTTTAGCGTCTTTACTTTTAAAAACCCGTTCCCCAACTCCGGCACACTTTCCAACATGATATTTTTGGCAACAATCGGCACACGTCACACAGTCTTCACCTTCTTCAATAGTCTCATAACAAGCAGAGCCGAGATCATCATTCTCGAGCGGCATTTCACACACAGAGCTGGACACTAGTGCAGGGGCAGCAGCAGCAACGGCAGGTAAGGAAAAAAAAAACGGAACCAAGTAGCAGAAAAACTAACCGTAGCAGAAAAACTAAATATTCCGTTGACTTTGAGATAAATAGTCGTTTCTCACGGGCGCTATTTCTGCGCCTATTGATCACGTTCTTAGGTGATGAGTGAGCTCGCCGACGCGCAGAAATTAAGCTCCAAAAAAGGATTCAGTAGATGAAGCGCACAAAAAACAGCACAGAGGCAAAGAATAACACGAAACAGGCACTACTGCAACTATTCATTGAATTCGGATGCGGTTTATTATATAGCCAAGAGGAAGGTGTGGTGAAAAAAAAACACAATACAAAAGCAGCTAAATAACGCGAACGAGGGCAAGGACAAATAATAGCGGGTACAAAAGGAAATCAACGCTATTGAAACTTATCTAAAAACACACTTTCATTCTTATGTATGACAAGCGATGGGGTGCTAAAACAGGCACTCTCGCTTTTTCTTGTCCAGTGAACTTCTAGCTATTCACGGGCACTCTTATCATTGCTTTGGAGTATCTTGGAGCTTTGTTTCACAAATTCTCTGCTGTTTTTTACCACATCCATTGCAATGATGCTTCACATGTGACCCTGTATTTTTCCCTAGAGAACGTTTGTGTTCATTTAGACACCCATTGGAATGGAAAACTTCGTTGCTCTATATCTCAGAGAAATTGGCTGTGGGCCGGTGTCTTCATGTCGTGATACCTGGCCGCTTGACAAGGTCGGCGCCCCTATTCCAGGGCACCGCTGAGTCTTGCTGCCTTGCAGGCATGAAGCACAATTGCCCGTTGGGCTGCGAGCTCGCTGCTGTGAGCAGACCCTCCCTTTGTTCCGCACTTGGGTTAATACATATGCCCGTCTGGCCGATGTACACCTTCCAACACGCCAGCGGGATGCTATAGACTACCCTCACAGCACATTTTATTTATTTACTTATTTATTTATTTATTTATTTATTTATTTATTTATTTATATACTCTCATGGCCAAAGGCCATTACAGAGAGGAGGGGCATAAAAAATAATAGGCGCATTTCTTGAACGCTTCAGCACAGCTTATTGTAGCGATGGAGGCAGGGAGGTGGTTCCACTCATTACAAGTGCAAGGAATAAACGAATGGCGACGAATATCAGTCCGGCTTTGCGTGGACGCCAAATTTAAACGGGTGGTCGATGCGGGCTGACACGTACGATGGAGTAGTAATTCTTGATTAAAAGTGATGTTACTCAAAATTTTATGAAAAGGGTTTTCATTCCTTGTTTCCTAATCTGTTACCTTGGCATTACCAGTTTCAATCTTGCGACACAGCGATGCAAGTTTTCTGGGTGCTGAGAAGACCACAGGAACTTTGTATTTTACAGCTACATGTATCAGATTATGAGCCACTTTGAGTGAGTACGGAATCACGACCGGTTTGATTTTCTTTACAGAAAGTTCACCCTTGTCGCTTTTTCTTTCTCTTTCTTTTTCACCTTTTTCAGCAATGCTTCCGTGACAGAACTTATCACCATGGAAGGAAAGCCTGCCTGTTTAAGCTTTTGGATCTGGAAGTAAAGCTTTCCTGTACTTTATGAGAGCACGATTTCTTTAGAGCGGCTTCAAGGCACATGACGGCAATGGCACTATTCACAGTTTTCGAGTGCGCGGAATCGTACGGCAATTCTTTGCGGGCACGAGGGCGATGCATCCAGCAAACACCTTCGTAAGTAATGGTTATGCCAATATCTAAAAAGAGTAACATGTTTTCTTTCGCGAGTTTGTGAGTAAAGCCCGAACCCTGGCATAGTGTTTAAGATCAGACAAAATTTCCTGCACAGTTTGCGAGTAAGTAAAGGGTGATTGTTGAGTCAAAAAATTCAGGGGGACACTTTGTTGACCTAAAGTGCGGTGAGGCGAAAGCCTTTAGCACGGTGTTGCTGCCTGTGTCGCTGTTGTGTGGCCAAGATGTTCATTAGGGAGCGCTCCTCTAGAACAACGATGACGCCACTCAATGACATCACACGCATGCGCAGTAGGCCGAAGCGCAGGTGCATTGTCTGCTGGCGCCTTGCGCATGTGCAGTGCATTGTAGTATACTGGGTTCCCAGTTACGATATCCTACACCAACTACTAAGTAACTAATCAGCCATTACTAATCAAGCACTTACTAATCAACTAATCATTATTTACGAATTAAACACCCGACCAAATATTTGATTTCTAATTAACTAGCTGGTCGCTAATTAACCATGACTATATTTCTAATTGCTAATCACTAACTACCATTTAACTTACATTTAAAGCTAAGTATAGTTAGTGCAGTATATTGTTACGTGACGGCAAGCAGGTGAAAGCAGGACTACATGAGATACGGCGATGGAATGACTTAATGGGGGTGGGCCTATCGCCAGCGCTCAGTGCCGCGCCACTGCCCACTTTGTCGTTTTCTAGTCCGTGACACTACAAGGGGCTGCCGAGCGATCGTCCCGATCGCGCGAACTAGAAGAACGGCCGTGAAGACGAAACGTAGGACGTGACGATGGGCGTGACAGGAGGGATGAACACAGAAGAGAAGATGCAGGGCTTGCAGTTACGATGAAAGAGATGAGCAGGTCATGATCAGATGAGCGCGGGTTCAGGAAGCTTCCGGGCCGTGCGTAGGTCACCTTGAGCCGACGGCCGAGGCCCATGAACACACCGAACGGCATAGGCAGGGGCTGTGTTCGAATATGTTGGCGGCTTCTAGGGTCGGTGGTGTCATAGTTTCCAGTTGCGGCGGCGTCGTCATGTCGTCGTCTCTTTCGGTCGGGGCGGGGACGGGGCTGGGGTGAACGGCGTGGTCGGTTCTGGTCTGATGGGCTGGGGCACTGCCGGACGGTGCGGACAGGAACACACGACCGATGACCTCGGCACACGCAGGACGCCGAAGCTCCAGGACCAGGATGGGGATGCACCTCCACCTCCACCAAATATTACGAGGTTAGTTCCGCAGCACGATACACAGAAGACACACCAGAAAACGGGTAACTCAAGCACTAGCGGCAGCGTCCTGCGTACCGTAGCACTGCATTGGGGCGGCACGGAGCGCTCGCGCTAGGCCTACCGCCAATAAATCATTTCATCGCCATCTCTCATGTAGTCCTGCTTTCACCTGCTTGCCGTCACGTAACATTTTTTTTATTTGTTCCTGTAAGTCCCATCAGGGACTGTAACAGGAAGGGCTCTGAATGATACAGTTGTAGTGCACATGTTGGTAAGTAAACAATTTGAACAATAACATATAGCAAAAATAGTTACAAAATCGGTTAGAGAATTCAAGTTGAGGTACAAATAATAGGCGGCAAACATGATGACAAGCACACCAAAAAAGGAAATCGGCTGCAGTTAGTGTTGTATTTTCAATCTAGGCACAAACAAAATGGTAAAAATAAACAGGGCAGAAAAGTGTGGAAAATGAGAATAACTACTGGGAAACAAACAGGTGATCTATAACCAGGGCACTGAACGCATCTAATGATGACCTGTTAGTAATATCTATGTTTAGATTGTTCCATTCTCGAGTAGCTAGAGAAAAAAATGAGTATTTGAATATGTCAGTACGGAATAGAAACTCGTTTAATTTGTGTGTGAGGTTGTGGCGGGTCGATCTAGTTTTTGTGGTCGTTATGTATTTTGTAGCGGGCACTTTTAGTTGGTTGTGTATTAGCTGACACATAATTTTAAGTCTTGCGAATTTCGCTCTGTTCTCCAGGGTTAGGAGTTCTGCACGTTTTAGTAAAGGGAGTGTTTATTATATACACATCTTAGTGCCTTTCTCTGCACCCCTTCATGATTTTTAATGAGCTTGTTAGTAAAGGGAAACCAAACGGTGTTGCCGTATTCTAGAATTGGTCTGACAATAGTTTTATATGGTAGTAATTTTGTTTCAGAGGGTGCGAGTTTAAGGCGTCTGTTAATGAAGAAGACTTGTTTTAGTGCATAAGATGTGATGATATTAACGTGCGAATCCCATCTGAAATCAGAGGTTAGTGTCACAACAAGGTACTTATGCTCAAGGACAGATGCAAGATGAATATTATTAAGCGTGTACTGAAAAGCTGATGTGCGTTTTTTCCTAGGTATAGATAAAATAACAGATTTATTTAAATTGATGTCCATCTGCCAGTCCCGACACCACTGGTAAACTGCTGTTAAGGCGTTATTTAAAACTATATGGCCATCAAAAGAGTTGATTTCCTTGTAAAGGACGCAGACATCTGCGAAAAGTTTATTATTCTGTCAAACACAAGCTGGTAGGTCATTTATAAATATTAGGAACAGTACTGGTTCTAGGACACTTCCTTGGGGTACTCCCGATGTAACATTAGTTGTCGCTGATTTCTCGTCGTTAATTTCAACAAATTGCATGCGATTACTAAGATAGTCTTTAATCCAGTTTAGAATAGGGCCAGTTCCTAAAATAAGTTGAAGTTTTGCAATAAGTTTAGTATGCGACACACGGTCAAATGCTTTCGAGAAGTCTAAAAACATAAGGTCAATTTGTTTCTGGTTATCAATGCTCGTGGATATGTCATGTGTTAATTCAATTAGTTGAGTAATAGTAGAAAGACCCTTACGAATGCCGTGCTGACACGGGGTTAAAATGTCATTTACTTGAAGATAAGCGTTTATGTGTTTTAAAACAATATGTTCTAATAACTTGCATACTGTGCTCGTTAAAGATATAGGTCTGAAGTTCGAAGGGTCGGATTTATTTCCTGATTTGTGTATCGGTGTTATCTTGGCGGTTTTCCAATCCCTGGGGGGGGGGGGGGGGGTGCAAGTGGATAATGATTTGTTAAAAGGTAGTACCAGGAATTTAGCTATATACTCGGCATATCTATGTAGGAATATGTCAGAGATGTTATCAGGCCCTGGTGCTTTCTTAGTGTCCAGATTTAGTAAAAGGTTTAACACTCCTGGTTCAGTTACCGTTAGTGGTTCGATTGTCACGCCTGTGCTAGAGTTCATTCCTGGTAGCTCTCCGTTATCCGTTGTGAAGATGGAGCAGAAGTAGTTATTTAAAGTATTTGCTGCATTTCTGTCATCCTCCGGCGATGCCCGTCTTTCACCTTGTTTTTTAGGGTTTATATAACGCCAGAATTTTCGGGAAGAATTTTTCAGAAATTTAGGAAGTGTTTGTGTAAAATAATATGTCTTGGCCCTCTTCATTTTTCTTTTAAAATCATCAACAGCGGAAATAAGTTTTAGAACTGTTCGTTGTGACGGATGATCTTTCTGTCTCTTTCTGAGTCGTCGAACATTTCTTTTTGCGTGGATTACGGCTCGAGTTATCCAGGGGTTATGTTTGTGGGTCCTTTTAGTTTTCAATGCTACGTAGTTAGTGACACAGTATGACACAAATGTTTTAAATTTATGCCATAGGGATTCGATGTTTGTGTTTGTATCGTGTGCGAGTTGATGGAAGGATGAGAGTTCGAGTGATAGTGTATCAATGATGCCTGTATCATGGGCTCTGCTGTAATCATCTTACATTATTGTTGATCGAGAAGAAGGTAGAGAACCATTATATGGGACAGCACAATAGACCAGTTTGTGGTCTGACAGGCCGGCTGACACTTCGGATTTAGCCTCATGGATAGGCAAATGATTACTAAGAAATACTAGGTCTAAAATGTTTGAGCTAGATCCTTGTACCCGCGTAGGCTCGTTTATTATCTGGGTTAGATCAAAATAAAGCCTGATATCAAAAAGAACATCGGCGCAAGGTGATCGATGATGTAGTGTGTGCCAGTTAATGTCAGGTAGATTGAAGTCGCCCAGTAATATCACCTTGTTTTCCTTCACATGCTGCTGCATATACGCGTACGAAGATTGCATTGTAATCAGATCGGAAGAAGGACAGCGATAGATGCATCCCACAGTGATGGTAGTATCTACAATGCAAAGTTTACAAAAAACTGCTTCAACTCCTTCAACGTCCGGCAAGGTAATGAACGGTATTTCTTTTTTATCAAAAAAGCAACACCTCCGCCTCGTGTTGGCCGATATTTGCGAATAATGACGTAGTTTGGGGGAGTTATTTCAAAGTATTTGACGTCTTTGGTTAGCCAAGTTTCTGTTATGGCGATGAATTCTGGCTCAGAATTTAATATTATCGATTCGAGGGGATCAAGCTTGTTAATTATACTTCGAGCGTTAACATTAACGAAGGTTATTTTGGACACTCGGGGCGGCGTGGACGCAGGTTGCGCGTATCGGGGTCCTGGTTTTCTGGTTCATTAGAAGTGGATACTATGGGAGACACACTATTATTTTCTTGATCCCAAAAATAAAGGTGACTGTTGATCTTTAGTTTGTCATAAACCAAAGCCACTTTATCACCTGAGTCCTTCTTTGGTTTCCCATATTCCCACAGCCTCCGCCTAATGTCTCGAATACGGGGTGAAAAATCTTCGCTGATGACGTAGTCGCCCCCTTCAGTTTGTGACAGCTTCGAAAAATTTTTGTTTTCTCTCAGAAATCTAACAGCTTTAAAATTATTGGCCTTGTTTTGTTCACCTCCGGATTGCCTAGTCTATGGATCCGTTTCATTGAGACCTCATCTAACTTTAAAGTGTCCTTAATGACCTTTTCGTTCACTGCCTGTTCCAGGGATTCGGAGTTTTCTTCTTCATCTTCTGACATACCATACACGATTAGGTTAGATCTTCTGGATCAATTTTCTAGGTCATCTATTCTTAACTCCAGGGATGACATTTGTTTTTGTAGGCTAGCAACTTGTTTAGTGCAGGCTGATACATTATTTTCAAGGCATGTTAGACGTTCTAGCTTTGCTTCGATCGACGTCAGTCGTTCTTCTTTTATAGACTTTATGTCGGCAGCGATTTGTTTTAGCTGTTATGAAAGTTCCGACATCTCAGGCCGGGGATTTGTCTCGACATCACCGGCAAGCAATAGCCACTTTTCAAGGTACACTATGTCATACAAAGCATCCAGAAGTACCGCAAGCCACGGCGGCACGACAAGACCACGTTCGTTAGAGCGAAAACTTTTTCCAAAACGTCTTCTTACCTGCACGTAGAAGACAAGCGGATGAGCCCTCTGCGTGTAAGCCTTGCTGCCGTGCCCTTTGGAATGCGGTGGCGTGTTGGCGGGTTTTATCCTCGGGAAGGGGGGTGGCGCTGCGCTGAAGGGCTTGAAGAATTCACTTCCGCTGGAAGTAGACGATGATGGGGTCCCATCCGCAGGTTTCAGGATAGGAAGCGGCAAAATGCTGGTGTTCTGTAGCACATGCGCGTGGTGAATCACGAAAGGCCGGTTGAACTCTTGTTGTCCCGCTGGTATGAGCAGCAGGCTGGCGACAATCTGCACGTAGAAGACAAACGGATGAGCCATCTGCGTGTAAGCCCTGCTGCCGTGTCCTTTGGAATGCGGTGGCGCGTTGGCGGGTTGGCGGGTTTTATCCTCGTGAAGGGGGTGGCGCTGCGCTGAACGGCTTGAAGAATTCACTTCCGCTGGAAGTAGACGATGATGGGGTCCCATCCGCAGGTTCCAGGATAGGAAGCGGCAAAATGCTGGCGTTCTGTAGCACATGCGCGTGGTGAATCACGAAAGGCCGGTTGAACTC
This sequence comes from Amblyomma americanum, assembly GCF_052857255.1. NCBI lineage: Eukaryota > Metazoa > Arthropoda > Arachnida > Ixodida > Ixodidae > Amblyomma > Amblyomma americanum. The sequence goes on along the minus strand of NC_135507.1, from coordinate 117,006,265 downwards.
TTGTTGTCCCGCTGGTATGAGCAGCAGGCTGGCGACGATCTGCACGTAGAAGACAAGCGGATGAGCCATCTGCGTGTAAGCCCTGCTGCCGTGTCCTTTGGAATGCGGTGGCGCGTTGGCGGGTTTTATCCTCGTGAAGGGGGGTGGCGCTGCGCTGAACGGCTTAAAGAATTCACTTCCGCTGGAAGTAGACGATGATGGGGTCCCATCCGGAGGTTCCAGGATAGGAAGCGGCAAAATGCTGGCGTTCTGTAGCACATGCGCGTGGTGAATCACGAAAGGCCGGTTGAACTCTTGTTGTCCCGCTGGTATGAGCAGCAGGCTGGCGACGATCTGCACGTAGAAGACAAACGGATGAGCCATCTGCGTGTAAGCCCTGCTGCCGTGTCCTTTGGAATGCGGTGGTGCGTTGGCGGGTTTTATCCTCGTGAAGAAGGGTGGCGCTGCGCTGAACGGCTTGAAGAATTCACTTCCGCTGGAAGTAGACGATGATGGGGTCCCATCTGCAGGTTCCAGGATAAGAAGCGGCAAAATGCTGGCGTTCTGTAGCACATGCGCGTGGTGAATCACGAAAGGCCGGTTGAACTCTTGTTGTCCCGCTGGTATGAGCAGCAGGCTGGCGACGATCTGCACGTAGAAGACAAGCGGATGAGCCATCTGCGTGTAAGCCCTGTTGCCGTGTCCTTTGGAATGCGGTGGCGCGTTGGCGGGTTTTATCCTCGTGAAGGGGGTGGCGCTGCGCTGAACGGCTTGAAGAATTCACTTCCGCTGGAAGTAGACGATGATGGGGTCCCATCCGCAGTCTCTAGGATAGGAAGCGGCAAAATGCTGGCGTTCTGTAGCACATGCGCGTGGTGAATCACGAAAGGCCGGTTGAACTCTTGTTGTCCCGCTGGTATGAGCAGCAGGCTGGCGACGATCTGCACGTAGAAGACAAACGGATGAACCATCTGCGTGTAAGCCCTGCTGCCGTGTCCTTTGGAATGCGGTGGCGCGTTGGCGGGTTTTATCCTCGTGAAGGGGGGTGGCGCTGCGCTGAACGGCTTGAAGAATTCACTTCCGCTGGAAGTAGACGATGATGGGGTCCCATCCGCAGGTTCCAGGATAGGAAGCGGCAAAATGCTGGCGTTCTGTAGCACATGCGCGAGGTGAATCACGAAAGGCCAGTTGAACTCTTGTGGTCCCGCTGGTATCAGCAGCAGGATGGCGACGATCTGCACGTAGAAGAAAAACGGATGAGCCATCTGCGTGTAAACCCTGCTGCCGTGCCCTTTTCAGGCGGAGGTGCTGGGTTCTACACCACGCCCTGGACCGCCGCAGCGGTCGTCACATTGAATCCATCGCTATGCAGTCCAACGCACCCTTGGCCACAGCGTCAACCCCAGCGCCGACCGTTGTCGTGACACAGCCTCACGACCCGGGAACCCGTTGTGGCACCGAGGTCGTCGATGTTGAGGATTGGCTAGCAATGTATGAGCGTGTGAGTAAGCACAACCGATGGGACGCGACCCTCATGCTTGCTAACGTCTTCTACTTGGGGGGCACGGCGCGCGTCTGGTTTGAGACGCATGAGGAAGAACTTACCTCTTGGGACACCTGTAAGCAGAAGCTCCGCAACTTATTTGGCAAGCCAATTAGAGGCAAGCTCGGCGCTAAAAAGACCTCGCTTCTCGAGGTCAGTCATCCACCGAGTCTTACATGTCTTACTTCCAGGACGTCCTCGCTGTTTGCCGTAAGGTAGACAGCGCCATGTCAGAGACCGACAAGGTAGGCCACATCCTCAAGGGATCGCTAATGAGGCTTTTAACTTGCTCCTCTGCAAATACTGCGCAATGGTCGACTCTGTCTTCCAGGTATGCCGGCAGATGGAGCAAGCCAAACATTGCCGCATGACTCCGCGTTTCGACCACCTTCCAAACATGGCGACGACATCCTCCTGCGAAGACCTGCCAACACTGCAACAGCCGTCCCATCCTGCCAATTTAACCAGAATTGTACGGAGGGAACTGGAGGCTATGACTCCCATCTCCTTCACCCCTCAGCCGCCTCACGCTGCGATTGCTCTGATCCAGGCTGTTGTTCTCCAGGACTTCGCGAACGTGGGTCTCAGTTCTGGCCTGCCCTCTGCGTCGCCCTGCACACCAACCACCGCTCCATTGATTGCCGCTGCTTCACCGACTCCGGCCATCCCACCGCGTTATCGCTACCGGAATCCTGCGGACTGGAGAACCTCAGACGACCGGCCTATCTGCTTCACCTGCTCGCGTGCAGGCCACATTTCCCGCCACTGCCGCAGCCGTTGGTTTTCCCCACCTCACTTTAACTATAATTATGATATTCGTATGGGCTACGGACCTCGTTCTGATTACGATTGTCGTGCTGACTACACACCGCGGCAAATGTCTCCCCGTCCCGAGTTCTCACACGCCAACGACACTCCGACCCCGCACAGGTACATCCGTTCGCCTTCACCTCAGATCCGTCGCTCCCGTTCGCCGCAACTTCAACGCCCGTCCACTCCGCTCTTACCTGGCTCTTATTTGGAAAACTAACCAATGCAGCTGCCGGAGGTGACGCTGCATTGACGACCCGGCCCGAAACTCCTTTCCTGACCTCCGCTCCTCGCCGCAACCTTCTCGATATCTGCGTGGACGGTGCACCAGTTAAGGCTTTGATTGACACTGGCGCTCAAATTTCTGTCTTTAGCTCTTACTTTCACCGTCGTTTGAAGAAGGTTGACACCCGCCGTTTCCTCAGCCGTTCGTGTCGCCGACGGCGGTACTGCTGCCGTCGTTGGAATGTGCACTGCGCGTGTTTGCATTGCCGGGCGTACGACAGCCGTCCTGTTCACTGTGCTCGAGCAATGCCCCCCCCCCCCCCCCGATGTGATCGTCGGCATCGACTTTTCAACAACCCACGCGGCGCTAATTCATTGCTCCACTCGCCTTCTTCGTTTGGACGTGCCGCTCTGCTCTCAAAGCGCCGATTCCAATCCGCCCCGCTTACGTACCACAGAATTTACTCGCCTGCTGCGCGATTCTGCTGTCTATGCTCCAATGTCACCGGTTCCCCCCGTTCCTGATGGTGCCTACGTAACTTACCCAATCAAGGACGTTGTCCTTCAGCGAAATGTCATCCTTCCACACATCGTCCTGTCCGTCATCGGTAACCGCACCTACCTTCCAATTCTCAACTTCAGCCTCTCTAGTTGAGTTGAGTTTAGGTGTTGAATGCTACAGGTGGGGTTATCCTTGCTTTATCTGCCGGCAATTGCTCCACCGTAGCGTCCCTTCTGTATTACCAATGTCCTAAAGCCTGTCGCATCTACCCCGCTATGCGCACAGTCTCTTATAATAGCACACATTCTCTCCCGTAGTCACCATCTATGCACACAATCAATCCACACAGTCCACATCACAGTCCACTACAGAAGTCACAATCTATGCACATATTCAGTCACAGTAGAACATAGGCCATTTTAGTGCCACAATCCATACACACATTCACTCACAGTATAACGTAGTCCACTCCGGAAAACACCATCTACGCACACATTCAATCACAGTAGGCCATAGTCCGTTCCTGCTGTCACCATTTAGAAACAAGGTCCGTGTCCTGCAGAAATGTTAAAAGAAGGCGTGCAGCCTACCTTCTGCATGTCTGGTTTCCACTCGGGTAGACAATGTCCTGAACTGTGCTGTGACGGGTTCCTGTCTTCTTGAAGGAAGCGAGCATCACATGCCTTTCCGCGTTGTACATTGGGCAGTACATAATATAATGTTCGATATCCCCACACGCACCGCATAAAGAGCAGAGCGGAGACGATGCTATGCCCGTCTTATGCATCCATGCAGGAGCGCGAGCAGAGGCCGTGCGAATTCGATGTAGAAGGGTCGCCTGAGGTCTTCTCAGTCCCTTGGTCACACATGGCTTGTGAGACGCACTCCACAGGGTACTGAAGTGATCGAGCACCGTTTTCCTGCAGAGACGTTTTCCATCTGAGGCACTTTTTTGATGGAATCCTTGAGAAAGCTTTATGGGCGAGATTGTCTGCCACCTCATTACTGTTGACTCCTATGTGAGAGGGCACCCGCCTCTGCTGTGCAGATTCTGCACCAAGCGCAAAGAGCTTAAAGACTGCCTCTCTACTCAAGATTTACCCTGTAGAATCGCACTCAGCGAACTATTTCCTTTGGTCGAACGCACAGTTTTTGCTCTCGCAGCTGAGCCTCAGACTGGTCTCCCTAATCCCCGCTCGGCAGCTTCAAGTCCGGACCTTATTTCTGCCATGATCTCGGCGGATTTACCACCTGACCACACCAACACGCTATCCACCCTGTTAGTTCCCTACAATGACGTCTTAGATTTTGGGAATCGTCCTCTCGGCCAAATTACTGTCGTGACCCATCACATAAATACGGGCGATGCCAGCCCCATACACAGAAGGCCCTATCGTGTCTCCCTTCCTGAGCGCCATGTCATCCAGACGGAGGTGGACAAGATGCTGGCGAACATTGTCGAGTCTTCTAGCAGTCCGTGGGCTTCCCCGTTGTGTTAGCCAAAAAGAAAGATGGCAGTTCGCACTTCTATGTCGACTGTCGCCATCTTTATCAAATAACAAAGAAAGACGTCTATCCTCTTCCGAGAATTGATGACGCCCTCGACTTCCCGCACGGTGCCAGCTATTTTTCTTCTATTGATCTTCGTTCAGGCTACTGGCAAATTGCCGTTGACGAACGGGATTTTGAGAGGACCGCCTATGTCACCCCCGATGGCCTGTACCAATTCAAAGTCATGCCTTTCGGCCTCTTCAACGCTCTGCCACCTTTGAGCGTATGATGGACTCGCTCCTGCGTGGATTCAAATGGACGACGTGCTTGTGCTACCTGGATGACGTTGTCGTTTTCTCCCCCACTTTCGAAAGCCACCTACACCGTCTTTCTATCCTTTCCGTCTTCCGCTGCGCCGGCCTCCAACTCAACTCCAAGAAGTGCAGCTTCGGCCAGCGCCAAATCAAGGTCCTCGGCCACTTGGTCGATGCTTCTGGTGTCAAGCCCGACCCTGACAAAGTTCGTGCCGTCCGCGAGTTCCCCACCCCCCGTTCCATGTTCGCATTTTCCTGGGGTTCTGCTCGTATTTCCGCCGGTTTATCCCGAACTTCGCCGACACGGCCCGTCCCCTCACCTCGCCCTCCTGAAGAAAGTTGTGCCTTTTTCCTGGGGCCTTGACCAAGCTAGCGCCTTCACCACACTTGTTGCGGCCCTCACTGCTCCACCTGTGCTCGCCCATTTCCACCCTTCTGCGCCTACGGAACTTCGCACTGATGCCAGTGGCCATGGTATTGGGGCGATCCTTGCTCAGCGCCAGCACGATCACTATCGTGTCATTGCTTACGCCAGCCGCCTGCTGTCTCCCTCTGAACATAACTATTCCATCACTGAGCGGGAGTGCCTTGCACTTGTTTGGGCGTTAACAAAATTCCAGCCTTATTTGTTCGGGCGGCCTTTCTGCGTCGTTACGGACCACCATGCATTGTGTTGGCTCTCTTCTCTTAAAGACCCCACAGGCCGACTGGGTCGCTGGGCCTTGCGCATGCAGGAATACACATTCACTGTTGTTTACAAGTCCGGTCAGTTGCACCAAGACGCTGGCTGTTTGTCCCGCCATCCTGTCGATCCTCCTGGTTCCCACAACCATGATACCGATTACTGTGTTTTGTCCATCTCGGATTTTCTACACATCGACGACGAGCAGCGCCGTGATGCATCTCTGCGCCCTATAATCGACCGCCTCCAAAGCGGCACTCCCGATCCTGACCTGATCCTATTCGTGCTGCATCACGATATTCTCTACCGTCGAAATATGCACCCTGATGGCGCCGACCTCTTGCTCGTCGTCCCGACGCATCTCCGCCCCACTCTTTGCCCAACTTCATGACGCACCTACTGCAGGGCACCTCAGCGTGTCCCGCACGTACGACAGCGTGCGCCGGCGGTTCTTCTGGCCTGGCCTTTACCGCTCTGACCGCGGTTACGCTGCTGCCTGCGATCAATGTCAGCACCGGAAAACGCACCCGCCCCCGTCTAGTGGCCCGCTTCAGCCCATCGACATTCCGACTCAGCCATTTTTCCGTTTTGGTCTCGATCTGCTCGGGCCTTTTCCCACATCAACTTCCGGGAACAAGTGGAATCCCGTTTTTACTTATTTATTTATTTATGTATTTATTTAAGGTTCGGTTTTAGGCTCGGTTTAGCATCCTCATACCACCCTGGACCTACGAAATTGCACGCCACTGGCTGGCCCCCGCTGTGCCCGCTATGCCTGAAGCCGCCCACCGCCAAGCCGTGCAGGTTGGCTCTCCAGTCCTCTGTTCCGGCTCCCTCCGGCAGCGGGACCCGGCACTCTTCAGCGGTACTGACTATTATGACGCTGAAGACTGGCTCTCATCATACGAGCGGGTGAGCACGTATAACAAGTGGGACGATACCATCAAGTTGAATAATGTCATCTTTTATTTGACTGGCGTTGCCAACCTGTGGTTTCGAAAGCACGAAGCAGACTTCACGTGGACTGCTTTTAAGGCGAACCTCACCGAAGTGTTCGGACGTCCTGCTGTGTGGGAAGCTATTTCCGGGCGTTGGACCCCTTTCCTAGCGTCTTCCTTTCCATCTACGCACCGAACACCGCTTGTGCGAGCGCTCTCAGCAGTCGGGTGAGACGGTCACCAGCTACATTGAAGACGTGGTCAACCTGTGCTCGCGCGTCAACGTCCAGATGTCCGAGGCGGACAAGATCAAGCATATTCTGAAAGGCATCGAGGATGACGCCTTTCAGAAGCTGCTGTCGCGAGATCTCCGCACCGTTGGCGAAGTCGTCAGTCTCTGCGAGAGCTACGACGAGCTGCGCAAGCTGAGGCTCATCACTCGCCAGCACGCAGCAGCGCCTGTCTAGTCGCTTGCCGGCCTGTCGACTGCACCCGACCACTCGCAACTGTTGGCGCACATAAAAGATTTTGTGCGTGAGGAAGTTGCACGTCAGCTGTCGCTTCTGCCGTCCCCCTCCGTGCAATCTCCATTCCTGGCGCCCGACCTTCGCACTGCCATCAGCGAACAAGTGGCTCAGGCCCTTCCACCGGTCCCTCCCCCGGCCCCAGCACAGCCGCCCGCACCTGTCGCTGCACCCCTGACCTACGCTGTCACCGTCGCACGCCCGCAGCCGCCTAACTACCGCCCAACCTACGCTCCACCTCAAGCGTCTGTGCCTCAAGTTCCTCACGCTCCGACGCCTTTTTTGCGACCACTTCGACAATTCGGCAATCCCTGGCGTACTAGTGACAATCGGCCTATTTGTTACTCTTGCGGACTGCCTGGTCATGTGGCCCGGCATTGCCATCGTCGTGCGCCAGTCTCCCCAGTTGCCGGTTACTGGCCTCCTCCCAGTGACTACTCACCGCCAGACAAGCCGCCACAGAGTCGCCCGCTTTCCCCTGATCGCAACACCTTCTCTACCCACGCTCACCTTCTCCTCGTCGCCGCTCCTTTTCTCCCATGCGTCGGCACACGAATATTTCGCAAGAGGAAAACTAGACGCCGCAGTTCCTGAGGCGAGAACTGCGCCACCAGCGAAATGTCCAAGACCTCAGTTATGTCCCGCCAATCTGATCGTCGTTTCCGTACAGGGTGTCTCTGTTCTGGCGCTTGTCGACACCGGTGCTGCTGTTTCTGCCATGGGCGCTTCCTTTTGCCGCTCCTTGCGAAAAATGACGACCCCACTTTCTGTATTCTCGCTGCGCACCGCAAGCGCGCGGGCTATTGCGCCGTTAGCGGTGTGTACGGCTCGCGTCGTTATTCAGGAAATCCTCTACGTGATTGAATTCGTCATTTTACCAACCTGTTCTCATGAGATCATCGTGGGTTGGGACTTTCTCTCGCGCCATAACGCAGTCATCGATTGTGCTCGTGCTGAACTTGAGTTCTTTGCGCTCAGCGGTTCCTCGCCACCCGATGCCCCTTCTGCTGCTCCTGCCAAAGCCGTCGTTGCCGAAGACACAGAACTGCCTGCTTGTTCTTCTGTTCTTGTGCCCCTCACTTCTGACCTTGTTCGGGAAGGCAACGTACTTTTTACACCATGGCCCCTCTTTCTCTGCCGCAAGTACCTGTCCATACCTTACGCCGTCCTCACTATGTCAGCTGGCCTTAGCGCGTTGTTCGTGACCAATCCGTTTACATATGCTTCCGCTGTAAGTCACGGTGAGTGCCTTGGTACCGGGCGAATCATTGACTCCATTCTCCACCGCGATGAAAATGACGATTCCCCGTCCCTTGACGTTGATGCCCTCAGCCCGACGGTTCCTGCACCCGATAATTCGTCTCCGGACGTTTTCCTTGCCTCCATCGACGCCTCTCTTCCTGCACCTCAACGAACTCAACTTTTCGCTCTTCTTCATCAATTTCGTTCCTCCTTCGAATCACACCAACCCGCTTTGACTCGCACGTCGACTGTCGCACACCATATCGACAACGGTGACCACGCCCCTGTGCGTCAGCGCCCTTATCGTGTCTCAGCCAGTGAGCGCCATCTTATTCAAGACCAAGTTGACACCATGCTTCAGAGCGGCGTGATCCAGGCCTCACACAGTCCCTGGGCTTCACCCATGGTCCTCGTGAAAAAGAAAGATGGCTCTATTAGTTTCTGCGCTGATTACTGCCGCCTGAATAAGGTCACACGAAAAGATGTTTACCCTCTTCCGCGCATTGATGATGCTCTGGACTGCCTTCAAGGAGCGGAACTCTTCTCTTCTCTCGACTTACGCTCTGGGTACTGGCAGGTCCCCATGGCAGCCGACGACCGCCCTAAAACCGCATTTGTGACCCCTTATGACCTGTATGAATTTACCGTCATGCCTTTTGGCCTCTGTAATGCTCCGGCTACTTTTGAGCGCATAATGGACAGCATTCTGCGTGGCCTGAAATGGAAGTCATGCCTGCGTTGTCTCGCTCATATCATGATATTTTCGCCCGAATTTGCCACTCATCTATCCCGGCTGAAGCACGTCTTTACATGCCTTACGGACGCCGGCCTTCAACTGAACTTAAGAAAGTGTCGATTTGCTGCTCGTGAGCCGACAATTTTAGGCCACGTTGAGTCAAAAGAGGGCGTCCGCCCCGACACCGCCAAACTTCGTGCTGTGACTGCGTTTCCGAAACCTACTTGCATTAAGGAACTGCGCAGCTTCTTAGGCCTCTGTTCCTATTTTTGACGTTTTATTCGCAACTTTGCGGAAATTGCTGCCCCTTTAACTCAGCTTCTCGGCAGCAATGTGGATTTTTCGAATTGGTCGCCTGCCTGCGAGGACGCGTACAACACTTTGCGCAGTCTCCTCACGGCACCACCCCTCTTGCGTCACTTCGACCCGCAAGCCCCAACTGAAGTACACACGGACGCCAGTGGCATTGGCCTCGGGGCTGTGCTCGCCCAACTCAAGTCTGGATTCGAGGAATATGTGGTTGCTTACGCCGGCCGCACCCTCACGAAATCTGAATCCAACTACTCCGTGACGGAAAAAGAGTGCTTGGCAATTGTGTGGGCCCTTGGAAAGTTTCGACCTTATCTCTATGGCCGTCCGTTTGACGTGGTCACCGACCACCATGCCCTATGTTCGCTTTCATCACTCAAAGTTCCCTCCGGTCGCCTGGCTCGATGGGCTCTCCGCCTCCAAGAGTATAACATGCGTGTCTTAGTTCGGTCGGACTGCAAGCATCAGGACGCTGATGCCCTGTTCCGCTCCCCGATACCGGCCGAGCTTGCCAGCCAATCCGCCCTCGAATCCTCTGCGCCTTCGCTCACCGCCTGCGACATGCCTTCTGAGCAGCGTAAAGATGAATGGCTTGCCTCTCTTCTTGACTTTCTCTCCGACCCATCTAAGCCTACAGCATCCCGCGTCCTTCGTCGCCAAGCTTCACATTTTACAATTCGCGATGATCTACTCTATCGGCGCAACTATAACTCTGACGGACGGAAATTGCTTCTCGTCATCCCCCGACATCTCCGGTCCCAAATCTGCACCTTTTTCTACGCTGACCCGCAATGCGGCCACGCTGGAGCCTTCAAGACGTACAATCGCATCCGTCTCTAGTACTACTGGCGAGGCATGTATAATTTCATCCTCAAGTACGTCCGCACCTGCCCGTCCTGCCAACGCCGTAAGCAACTGCGTCATCACTCTGCTGGACAGTTGCAGCCACTGCAGTGTCCTCCTCGCCCCTTCGACCGTGTTGGCATCGATATATACGGCCCTCTGCCATACACCGCTGCTGGCAACCGCTGGGTCATTGTTGCCATTGACCACCTGACCCGGTATGCAGAAACCGCCGCGCTCCCAGCTGCCACAGCTCATGAAGTGGCGTCCTTCCTTTTGCAGCGCTTTATACTTCGCCACGGTGCTCCTCGTGATCTCCTCAGTGACTCAGGACGCGTATTCTTGTTTGATGTCGTTAAAGCTCCACTCGCCGAGTGCAGTATCATTCATCGGACTTGTACAGCCTACCATCAGCAAACAAACAGTCTAACTGAACGATTTAATCGCACTCTGAGTTGAGTTGAGTTGAGGTGTTATATGCTACAGGTGGGGTTAGCCTTGCTTTCTCTGCCGGCAATTGCTCCACCGCAGCGTCCCTTCGATAGTAACAATGCCGCATCTACCCCGCTAAGCGCGCAGTTTCTTATAATAGCACACATTCTCTCCCGCAGTCACCATCTATGCGCACAATCAATCCACACAGTTCGCATCACAGTCCACTCCAGAAGTCACCATCTATGCACATATTCAGACACAGTAGAACATAGGCCATTGTAGTGCCACACTCCATACACACATTCACTCACAGTATAAAGTAGTCAACTCCGGAAGACACCATCTACGCACATATTCAATCACAGTAGGCAATAGTCCGTTCCTGCTGTCACCATTTAAAAACAAGATTCGTGTTCAGCAGGTATGTTAAAAGAAGGCGTGCAGCCTCCATTCTGCATGTCTGCTTTCCACTCGGGTAGAAATGTCCTGCACTGTGCTGTGACGGTTTCCTGTCTTCTTGAAGGAAGCGAACATCACATGCCTTTCCGCGTTGTACTCTGAGCAGTACATAATATAATGTTCGATATCCCCACACGCACCGCATAAAGAGCAGAGCGGAGACGATGCTATGCCGGTCTTATGCACCCATGCAGGAGTGCGAGCAGAGGCCGTGCGAATTCGATGTAGAAGGGTCGCCTGAGACCTTCTCAGTCCCTTGGTCACACATGGCTTGTGGGACGCACTCCACAGTGTACTGAGGTGATCGAGCACCGTTTTCCTGCAGAGACTTTTCCCATCTTGAGGTACTTTTTTGATGGAATCCTTGAGAGAGCTTTATGGGCGAGACTGTCTGCCACCTCATTACCGTTGATCCTATGTGAGAGGGCACCCACTGGAAATGTAGAGTAAAGCCTCTGCTGTGCAGATTCTGCACCAAGCGCAGAGAACTTAGAGACAAGGCGTCACTAGGGAATCCGCGCTCTAACCTCTGAAGGGCAGATTTTGAATCAGTTTGGATGACAACAGGTTGAGCCGGACAAGACCCTAACTTCCGTAAAGCCGCCTCAATAGCAACACTTTCAGCGTTGTGGAGGATACGACAGTAGTACAGCATACGGACCACTTACAGTCCAAAGAAGGAATGTAAAAAGCCGAGGCGATACGCAGAACAAATATCAGGTTGCCTAACAGACATTGTTAAACTATCATTAGCATGCGGAAAACTTCCTTCAGATTGGAAAATAGCACGTGTGGTTCCTGTGCATAAAAAAGGTGATCGACTGTCAGTTTCAAATTATCGGCCTGTTTCCATAACATGCAGTTGCTGTAAGATGTTGGAGCACATTGTAGCCGGCTACCTGCGAAAGTTCCTGAGCGATCATAATCTTCTGTCTGATTGTCAACACGGGTTTAGGCAGGGTTTATCTACAGTTACTCAGACTGTTCTGGCTGTGCACGACTTTGCGCGGGTGCTTGATATGTCCGGGCAAACGGACGTGGTTTTCTTTGATTTTAGCGAGGCCTTTGATAAGGTGCCACATGGTAAACTTCTCTATAAGATGGAATGTATGGGTGTGCCTTTTTTTATCATTCGGTGGGTTCAAGCATACCTTACAGACAGACGGCAATATCTAGAAATTAATAAGACCGCTTCAAGTGTTGTTAATGTTCAATCAGGAGTCCCCCAAGGAAGTGTGCTTGGGCCATTCTTGTTTTTAATATATGTTAATGATTTTGTTGCGGTCGTACCTGAAGATGTTTCTGTTAAGTTATTCGCAGACGACTGTGTTGTGTTTAAACAAATTTCATCCGAATATGACCACAGCTCTGTACAAAAAGCAGTTTTTGCCATTGAAGAATGGTGTCTTAAATGGGCTATGGAACTTGATAGTGAAAAAACTGTTGTCTTACGTATAACTAGAAAAAAGTCTCCAAGTTTGCTGCCTTACCTTATTCGCGGTAATAGGATTTTGGAAGTTAAGCAATATAAATATTTAGGTGTAACATTTGGCAGTAAGTTAAAATGGTCGTCACACATTACTAATATTTCTACAGCCGCATTGAGAAAGCTATGGGTTTTACGAAGAAAGCTAAAAACTGCCCCAGCACACATGAAAAAAATTGGCTTACGAAACTTGTGTGCGGTCTTTACTTGAATATGCTTCAGTCGTTTGGGACCCGTACACGAAAAAGGACATAATGGTCCTTGAAAAAGTAAATAGGAAAGCGGTTAGGTTTATATACGGAAAATACAAAAGGGAAGACTCTCCATCTCAGTTAATGATGTCAAATAACATTCCTACACTAGAAGTCCGCCGAGAGATTAATAGATTGGTATTCTTGTTTAATAGTTTAACAGGTAAAAATAAACTGAAGCTTCCGGAGTGCATTAAACGTCCTCTAGTGAGAAGGACTCGGAACGTTCTTGAACATTCACTTACTCCCCTTTTCGCCAAAACTAACAGTTTTAAATACAGTTTTTTTCCCTAGAACAGTGCAAGATTGGAATTCGTTACCGGAATCTGTTTTTTCCTCGCAAAATTTTTCTGATGCGTTAAATCGTCTATATACCTGCTAATATTGATTATATGTCTGTTTTGTATACGTGTGCTGCCGATATTGTATAAGTTTATTCGTTTGGTTTATTCTTTTGGTATCCGTGCGCTGCTAACATTGTATAAGTTTATAGTTTTGGTTTTATTCTTTTGGTTTCCGTGTGCTGCTAATATCGAATAACTTTATTCTTTTGGTTATGTAACATCATATGTTCACTCCTGCTTGGGCCAAGCGGTGGCCTGCAGTATTATGAAATAAATAATGAAATAAATAAGAAGGGCATCATCCTATATTGTCTGAGGAAAAGAAGATGTAGCCGCACTGCCCTCGCTCGGACCGAGCGCCTGCTGACCTGAACAGACGAGAGACTCGGTCGCCGCCGTAGTTTCGCCTCCGCCTCAGCATTAACCTAAGACCCCGTTACAATTTATTTATTTATTTATTTATTTATTTATTTATTTATTTATTTATTTATTTATTTATTTATTTATAGATACTGCGATCTAGTACAGATCATAGCAGGGTGGGAAAAAAACAAAAAGAAAATACAAGCATGTAAACACTCATATTCATAACATTTGACGGCACTTTTGAAACATCAATAAAGAATTATGATTAACAGTCTCGATATTAAGTTTATTTCCTTCGGTAATTGTCCACGGAAAAAAAGAATATTTAAAGCAGTTATTTCTTGCGTTCAAAGGGGTCATTGTTAGTGCATGCCTTTGTCTCGTGTTATAACCTGGCGCGACTTCGAGGAGTCAGCGCGTTGGTGCGTGTCGATGCGTGCCGCTGCAGACGTACCTCCCGTTTCTTATCTGCACTTCCTCAGCTCATGCAGTGGAGATGGATGACGGCGCACACTAAAGCGCGCACGGCGCACCCGCGCCACCACTCTGGCGCTATTATGAGCTAGTGATAGCACCCTCGTTCGTTCGGTTACGCCGACGGCGCTGCGGCTGAGCCCATGAACTGGCTATAAGAGCTGCGCTCTAAAACGGATGTAGCAGGCCTGAGATCTGGCGAGACGTGCACTTGACGAGGTGTTCCGGGGCGTGATGGCTGACATAGAAGATGTCGGAGCACATCGCGGAGGAGCTGTATGTACTCGTTGGGGCTGGGAGGTGATCTTGATACTTCGAAGAAGTCAGTATGATACAAAGTGAGGTGCTATAAAGAAGCTCGGTCATTTAACATGAGATGTTAAACGACCGATAGAGAAAAAGGCTTGAGAACAGGCTGCCGATAGAGCAGCTTTTTCTCCAGCCACCTATTCTCGCTCCTCTGTACTCAGTGGCGAAAATAAACATGACTAATTATATTATTAATATGTCTCGGTTGGTGGCGCAGGGCATGCCTGATAAGGTTAGAGACTGGCGCTGAGCACACACCGTTGGTGTGTCATGAGCGGTGAGTGCAGTCTTGAGGTTGTTGCAAATGGGTTGCAAGCCCCAAGGGTAGCGTTGGCCTGGCGGCCTGGGGCAAAGCTGGAAACATCCGAAGGTCCTGGCAAAGGATGAGTCGACTGCCAACAGAACAACTTCTTTATTCTGGCATCGCAAAAGAGCAGCCGGTCAGGGCGACCACGTTACTCGAAGGAAGAAATCGAAGTCTCTCTTTGGCGTCCGGGGCAGCTGCTTTTATACCCTCGGAGTCGAGGGCAAGAAGGAACGGCTCGGGATGAGTCGCACGAGACGGCGACGCACGGACATGTTGAGACGTGAAGTGACGCGTCCGCCGGGCCGGCGCCGATCAGACCTCCTCGCCTCCCAGTTGGGGAGCTCCTCTCCCCGGCTGCCGCGCTTTGACAAGCGTGGGCACCAACATGCACACACACACACGCACACACGACGACACGTGGCATTGAAACCTGCCTAGACGCGCTTGGCGGGAGGCGTTGCGGCACCGATGAACGGGTCAAAATGACCGCCACTTTGAACGAAGCCCCGGCGTCCGTTGCATACGCGCCGGCTATACCGCGCGTCGTAGGCGAAACGTAACAAGGTAGTGATGGAAGCGTTCAACTAGGCTAATCGTCTTCGGGTGCTACGCGGTGTTACGCAGGCGAGTCGTGTCGAGAAGGCGAAGAAGCTCAGCAAAGAGTGACGAGTCGAACTCTCCTCCACGGTCCATGGTGATTGCAGACGGACATCGAAAATGGGCCGCCCAGGTAGAAACGAAAGCAGACGTGACGGTGGAGGTAGCTATATTGAATAGTGCTGTTGCTTGTGGCCAACGGGTGGAAGTGGCCTTGGAAAGATGGAAGTGGTCCGCCAAGATCACATGTTCACTGTATCAAAGCCGGCGTAGAGAGGACGAAATAAATTGGTCGAGACACTTAAGCTCTGCCTTAAGAGTATGACGGGATAGCCTAATGAGTTAATTCCCATACAATAAAAATAATAAATATAGAGAAGGCGATTCTCTACTTTACATTCATAGATCCCTGGGAGTCGTCATGCCCTCCCTGCGCCGCGGTGCAGTGGTTAAGCAATGCGCCACTGGCCTGCGATGGCAGCTGCTACAAACGGTGGGCCTTGAGCAACCCGGGCTCTTCTTCCCGAGTGGCAAATCATTAGTTTAACTGCCATCGGCAACGAAGGGTTGTTTTGTTCACTGTCCGTTGGTCAAGTTGTGATGACGCGTTAATGTGACGTTTCGTAGATCATACACCTGCCTCGTAGGTTGCTCTCTGGGGACCACCTGACATAGTCTTGCTTGTGATTTTTCGCTCATGATGCCGACGTCAACAACGCCGGCGCTGATCTTCTGGAGAATGGGACCTTTAACTCTACCGCGTTAAAAGTAGTGGCAGGCGGAATGAGGTGGCGGTGAAAATTCACTCGTTCGCAAGAAACACATGCGCGCACCCAATCACGAACATTACATTCATGCGCGCCCACACGCAGCGCGACACGCAGAGCTTTTCCGTGTAGCGGATTCCAAGGTGTCGCAGATACGCTTGCGGAAGGAGGCACGAATGGTCTGGGACAACGCGTGGAGCAATCTCTTTTGAGAGCGGTGCCGTGCATGTTGACGCCCTAGAGTATTAGGCAAGTCCAGCTTTCGTGGGCAAAAATTTTGAAAATTAGAAAATTGCAAGACACTCTTATCAAAATATTGAAGGTAATGGTCCATTATTCTTATATGCAGCACAATCTTTCTTTTAAAGTGTTTCTAGTGACCTCATCAAATAGTTACGACTGCCATAGAAAACCAATGGGGAACGCTTTTGACGACAGAAAAAACGTGAATAGAAAAAAATATACAAGACTGGCGTCGGGTGATCTGAGGATATGTTGATTGTTATAGTTAAATCTTAAATTATATGAATAAATGACATTCATAAACGGTTTCCTGCTCAAAAATGCTTTTGTCCAGAATTGCTGGGTATGGATATGTTAGGCGGATGCTGACGCGCCAGCTCGGAGTCGGTAAGCTGGGCGGCAGCAAACCGATGAACAGGAATCGGGAGATGCTTCGTGACGGCACCCACACCTCTACGGGCGTCAGCAGGAATGTTGGCAGCGCTGCGGACGTGTCGAATGCCGATGGTAAATTCTGACACATAGGCATGCTAACGAACTTCCCACGGGTGTAAGGGCAGTCAGAGTGGTTGAGCGCATGCTTCAGGTGCTTGTGGTCGGCAAAAATATTCAAGGCATGACCTTTAAAATGATGACGAAAGTGGCGAAGAGCAAGGTACATGACAAGTATCTCCGGCCTGACTAGAAACCACACGCTTGGAGAAGAATGCGAGAGGCTGCAGACACCGACAGAAGTACTAAAACCTTCGTCATCATTACAAGAGTAAAAGTAAAAGAGTTCAATAGGTCACTTTTGAAGGGTTCTGAGGAGAAAAAGAAAAATATTGCAGTCATACCTTATGTTCATCGGTTTTCACATCAACTAAAAAACGTGGGTAACAGATATGGTGTTAATGTTCTCTTCTCTGCCCCTCAGAAAGTTAGTAGTGTTTGTGCGAAGGTTGCTGCGCGCTCTAGCAGCGGTGTATGTGATAAACGAAAGCGGTGCTGCACTGTGAATCACAAGAACCGCTATGTCAGATGTTCAAAAGGAGTGGTGTAACACATTCCCTTTTCTTGTGGCCGGACCTATATCGGTCAAACGGGCCGCTGCCTTAATGTGCGCTTGCAAGATCATTTTTTGTCATTGAATAAGTCGCCTTCACTCGCTAGCACTGTTCAAAATGCAGCGGCTGCAAGCCTTTGCTTGACCAAACTAAAATCTTGTTCCGACACCCTAATCAGCTAACCAGAGAGATTTCAGAGGCCTATCACATCCGTAAGAATCAGCACACGTGTGTTGCCGACCCTATGGTGGTTTTGCATGAAAGAGAGTTTTGTTATCTTGACGCACCTGTATGAGCACTTTTCCTGTCACGCCTGCGCGATGGCTTTTGTTTTGCTTGTGATTGTTCTTCCTTTTGTGTGTTTCTCGAATAAACGCGCAGTTGCGAGTAAGCGCTTGTGTTGTTTGGTCTCCCTTGTCTGTTGTCCTAAGTGCACTTTATATAATTTTTGAAAATACAAGAGGACTGTCTGGCTTGTAATGAGCAAGCAGGGCTGCGTCGGCCAGGGCTTTCTTGACGGCGAGAAACACTGTGTAGACCTAGGCGTCCAAGTGTAGGGGGTGCCTCTTATATTTCTCCGCGACCAGATGATCAAGGGACTTGACGAAGATGGCACCGTTCTGAATAGAACTGCGGTAGTGTCCAACTGAGGTAGTGAACTGCGGTAGTGACTTGGTGTCCAAGGAAGTGGACAAGTGACACCGAACTCACTCTTAGCACTGTTGATGCCGGTGGCGTGGGCAGAGAGTAGGCCAAACAACTGGCTCACATGAAGCAAGTGGTCGTCCAAAGCGGTTGGTCACAAGGTCATCCACGTAAGCGAAAATGAAGGGTAGACAAGGAAGGAAGTTATGGATGAAACGTTGAAATGTCTGTAATGTTCCGCAGTCTGGATGGCATCCGCAGGGATTCGAAGAGGGCAAGGTTTGTTGTGATGGCTGTCTTCGGAATATCTTCCTCGGTCATTCAAATTTGGTGGCAGGCGCGGACGAGACCAATCCTCGAGAAGATATCACCGTGCCATAAAGAGTCGCGGTGAAGTTTTCGATATGCGGCAGTGGGCAGCGGTAAGGGATGGTGCGGGCGTTGAGAGCGCGGTATTCGCCACGTGGTCAGCAGCCCTTGATTTTTTGGGGAGTCATGTAAAGCAATGAGGCCCAAATGCTTGAAGACGGTCCAATAATGCCAAGCTCGAGCATGTGCTCAAATTCGACACGAGATATCTTGAGCTTGTCCGTGGCAAGGCGACGTGGATGGAAAATGACAGGTGACCAGTGGCGACCAGATCGTGAAGCACCTCATGCCGAACAGGCACCATTCAATCTGGTGGAGCCATGAGGGTCGGATACTATCGTAGTAAAGGGCCGAATGGAGGATCAGAAACCGCAGTAGAGGAAGGAGACGCATGGAAGGAGACATGGCAGTGGCGACGACGTGAATGCACACCGGCTAAACCCCGCTCTTCTGCCTTGTTGCAGATTGCTTCGCCAACGGTTGCAAGTGCTGCAGCGTCTACATAACGTGGAGCATCGGAATCGACAGCAAAACGTCACCGTCCCTGGCACTGGTTATCTGCACAGCGCATCGAGCGACGAGAAGAAGCCTATAAAGCCAAGCCGTCACCGCCCCCAGCTTCACATGGCAGTGGCGACGACGTGAATGCACACCGGCTAAACCCCGCTCTTCTGCCTTGTTGCAGGTTAGTGCTTACAGCGTACTGCTGCCGCTTGATTAATTATCTACGTCGTCTCCACTGCCAAAGTTGAAATCTCTTGTTGTTCAAAGATGTCGAAAGAGGTGGCTAAAGTGAAGGATGAAATGCGAGCAGAATTTGTTAAGCTTAAAGAGAAGCTCCGACAAGAAATGAAGACGATGAAAGAATCAGTTGAGCGGAGTTTAAGGAATGAAATTCGGGAAATACGAGCTGATCAGATTGAAACAAACAAAGCCCTTACATATGCGAACGAAACACTCGAGGAACTACAGAAAAAACGACAATGAAATTGAAAAAAACTCTAAGCTGGAAAAAGAGAATGAAATTCTTCGTTCCAAATGTGGGACCCTAGAGTAAAACACTGCAGAAGTATAGAAACGCCTTGTTCGTTTAGAAATGTACTCGCGAAAGGCGAACATTGAAATCCAGGGTGTAGAGCAGAAAGAAAGTGAAAGTCTACTGGAGATAGTTTCCGAACTTGGGAAGGCTATCAGTGAGCCTATTTCCGAAGCTGACATAGAGAGTTGTCACCGTTTGCCCGCTCGACAAGGAAAAACGCCAAACATTCTCGTCCAGTTCAAGTCACGAGCGAAACGCGATGAAACGCTCAGAAAAGCAAAGAAAATGCGTCCCACAAACACCGATGTAGGAATCGAAGGTATTGACCCAATATATGTGAATGAACATCTTTGCCCAGTCTTGAAACGTTTGCTTGGCCTGGCTGCCAAAAGGAAACAGGAGCATTAGTGGAAGTCGGTCTGGTCGGTTAATGGAAAGATTTTCGCAAAGCAGGCAGACGGCACTGATGCTGTGCAGATAGAAAATGAAAAGGACCTTGAAAAGATCTGCTAGGCAATGTTTAGAGCAGCACAGCGATACCGCATCAATCAAAAATGCGCTATCACGAATTTGCTTTTCCCCAAAACATAAAACTTGAACAGTCCACACAAAACCCTGTCTTACATATCAACGCACGTTCTGCTTGTAACAAGGATGAGTGCATTAGTAGTTTTCTAAATGAATTTAATTTCAAGTTTAAAATAATATTGTTGACAGAAACTTGGTATTATGACCATAGTAATATGCTTTATATAGAGGGCTATAGAAACTTTTTTATTAATCGACTTGGTAGACGCGGCGGTGGGATTGCTATATATGTCGATTCTGCCCATGACTACGAGATAGTTCCAGAGATTTCAAAATCATGAGATGATTTTTAAATATTAACTTTGAAATATAAGCAGGAAGCGGTTACAGTTGTGTACCGGCCCCCGGATGGCAAGGTTTCAAATTTTCTTACCTTCTTTGACATAATTCTTGACTACATGCGTGTTAATAACCTCAGATTAATTTGCGGGGGTGATTTTAATATTAACATTTCTCAACATAATACTGCGGCAAATGATCTTATCACAACGCTTAACAGCTCTGGTTTCACAAATGTAATTGAAACATCAACTCGCGTCACGTCATCTAGTACGTCTATACTTGGTTTACTGATAACAAACATAGAGACGGTCATTTCCGATGCTGGTACTATTACATCAGATATTAGTGACCACTGTCCAGTCTTTATGATCTACAAATCAGAAGCAAGAGCTAAAACTGATGCTTCTTGCCCGATTACATTGCAGTACATAACAGACCTCGCATTGCAGTCATTTAAACATGATGTCGCCATTTACGATTGGTCGTTCATATTTCGCATTAAAGATGCAAGTGATGCCTATACCGCATTCATTCAAATCTTCGTGCAGATATACATAAGACGCTTCCCATTTAGGAGCTTTAAGAAACCAAGAAAGATAAGGAAACCGTGGGTCACAAGGGCTCATCTAGGCATGATCACAAAGAAGAATACTCTTTATCATGTCTTTCTGCGCACGCGCTCGCCTGCCGATCTAGATGGTTTTAAAGCAGCCAGAAACCGGCTGAATGCTGAATTAAGGCGGGCCAAGAAAGTGTACTTCAAGAATTATTCTCTGATATCGCGCGAAAGAGCCCAAATATTGTTTGGAAAGTAGTAAATAAGGTCTTAGGTCGCGGAAAGAAAAACACAGAGCCAAACAGAATTACTTCTAACAACTAGGAATTGACTGGAAAGGCACTCGCGGAATATTTTAATGAACATGTTATTAAATCTATACTAAGGGACAATAACCCATTAAGTTTGGATATGGCTATTCAAAGAGTTCCCGAAAGCAAGTTTTTGCAGCCAAACAATGAATCAGAAATCTACAAAAAATTTATTCATTTGAATAACAGTACAGCATTAGATGTAGATAATATGCAAGTAAAGCCTGTTAAATATGTTTTGGAGGATATTCTACCTGTTATAACTCATATCTACAACTTGGTCCTTGAAACGGGTGTATTTCCAGTTGCCATGAAGAAAGCTAGATTAACTGCCGTTCATAAGGGGGGGCGATAAAAA
Source organism: Amblyomma americanum (assembly GCF_052857255.1). Taxonomy (NCBI): domain Eukaryota; kingdom Metazoa; phylum Arthropoda; class Arachnida; order Ixodida; family Ixodidae; genus Amblyomma; species Amblyomma americanum. The sequence continues at coordinate 116,984,895 of NC_135507.1, read as the reverse complement.
ATTGGTTTTAAATTAGAGACCAATATCTGTTCTCCCAATATTTTCAAAGGGGCTGGAGATACTAATTTATGATCGGTTAATTCTTTTTCTAGAGAAGCATAATGTGCTAAGCAATACCCAACATGGATTTCGGGAAAATAGATCAACAGAGACAGCCTTATTGACTCTGAAAGAAAATATACTACAAAATATATATAATAACAATTTTACCATAGGTTTATTTATTGACTTCACGAAGGCCTTTGATTGTCTTAATCACGATATACTGCTGCATAAACTTTCACTCTACGGAATTCGGGGCATACCGCTAGAACTGTTTCGGTCATATTTGAGTGGCAGAACTCAGTGCGTATGCATCGATAGGGAACAGTCAAATTTCTTAACAGTTACACATGTGCCACAAGGAAGTGTTTTGGGGCCTTTATTATTTAATTTATATATAAATGATATTGTTACACTAGACCAAACAGAGAAGTTCATAATATATGCAGATGACAGCACAGTCTTACTTTCTGGTCCAAGTGCACACAAATTAGTACAAAAATGCAATGATATGCTTCACAAGCTCTTGCTCTGGTCGCAGCGCAACAAGATAAATATTAATGCAGCAAAAACAAAAGCAATTATCTTCCGGGCAAAAAATAAACCACTTCAAATTCAACACGCAATTAGATATGCTGATAAAGAAATTGAAATTGTGCATGAGCACAAAATTCTGGGAGTTGTTTTCTCGTCTAACCTCAGCTGGGATACGCAGGTGAAAAACATCTGTAAAAAGCTCGCTGCGACAGCAGGAGCACTGTCACGATGCCGAACGCTGCTGCCCACAAACGTTAAGCGACAAATTTATTATTCACTCTTCGAATCTCATATTAATTACTGTAGCTTAATATGGGCAACCACTACGAAAACGAATATCGCGAAGATTCTGCGCCTCCAAAAGAAAACCCTTCGTCACGTCGCAAACGTACACTGCTTATCCCCAACAAACGTTTTGTTTCCATTGTATCACATTGCCCGCATTGACCATATGTATGATTTCCGGATGCTACGTTTGTTTTCTTTCTCTAACAGTTCTTACAAGGCCTTTATAAGTGAAACAGCGTCCCTAAAAATTAAACAAACTTCTGCTCATACCCGCAGCACGGACGCTTGGTTTGTTCCTCATTTTAGAACTAATTATAAACTCCAAACATTGCAACACAATCCTCCGCATGTACTTAACAAATATAAACATACCACAAATTTCAGGTTCAAAGAATTGCGACGGTATTTCGTAGAGTTGTGAACTATTTCTTTTAGATTTAGATATGTTACTTCTGATTCTCTAGGTGGCCTGTGATGTACAGGGACAATTTTGTGCATTTCTGTAATATTTTGATTATTTCATACAATTTGATGTGTGTATTCTGCTTTTCATGTGTGTATGTAGGTTCAAAATGTTTATAAGTGAACATTATGTGCGTCTTTGAGATTCTATTTCATGTGCATTTCTTAATTACGTATTATTTTTGCACTAGATGAGCCTAGAAGTTGCAGTTTTAACCATACAATTGCATGTAAAAGTGTATTCATTGTTTGTATTTGATAGTGTGTATATTTTTTCTCCTTTGTTGTACCTTTCTTATGTTCATTTCAATCAGCTGGTATGTCAAAGCCACTGCTATGTAAAGGTTTTCCGGGCCCAGTCAAGTTGCAAAATCAGCTTTTTGCCTGGAAATCCTTCCAGTTGTTCTGGAGAAATAAATTCAATTCAGTTCAATTCAATCATTAATTGCCTGCGTTTGCAAGAACCTGAACCGGGAGTCAAGTGATCGAATCCAGAAGACGGCGAGACCTGGCGTCGACAAGAAGACTTTGATGAGTGAGGAAGTCAGCACAGATGAAAGACGTGCATGAGTGATAGACCAGCCGCCTGCTGGATTCTAGAACAGACTTATTCTTAATCAGATCTCCTCGAACTGACCCGGAGCCCGAGAATTTCTGTCATGCGGCTGGGGTCGCGTCATCTTCCTCGCGCACTCCCGCCGTCCAGAGATGGCGCTGCTACAGCCCTTTCTCAAAAATACTCAAGTTTACGCCATGTAGCGCACCTGACGTCTTGCAATGCGCCGCTGCCATTTCGGAAAACCGCTGCAGGGGCCTACCTTGCATGCGCTGCACGTGTGCAAAATGCGTGCTCTCTGAGCTATCGCTGCCAGGAAGCATATGTCAACTAGGTCCCCAAAAACATGATAGCAAAGCATGAAAGCCTGTTGAATGCATTCAGGAACACTCGCGTTATTAGTCCCCGGCTGTTATTGTGGGAGAAGTCGAACGGTCAGATCACGATATATCAGTACAAGGCAGGGACAGTTGCACTGCTAGTTCAAATGTAATCTCTCAAAAGGACCACTTGCGTCCACTGGTGTGCAAAGAAGAAAGGAAGTAACGGCATAATAGATCTCAGTATACCTGTTGCACACTCGTGTAGTCCTCGATCTGACCGGACGCAGTTCCGCATTGCTGCTTGGTGTGGAAATGGGAAGCCTCGTACGGAACCCCCGGGTAGCTCTTGCTCGCGTGGTCGAATAAGGTGGTCGCCGTGCCGCGGTCTATGGCCAGCGGTCCAGCCATGTGATTGAGCACGACCTCCACGTACACCCTGCACGAATGGCACTTCGTTACGCGGAAGTTACGGGCGAAATACATGCACTTTTCATATTAAAAACCGCATTCTGAATTGGCAACCATGCACTGATTATAAAAGACGTTAAAACGTGGACGAGAGGCGGCTGGGAACGCAGCGGCGTTATCAGTGGCACCCATTGCAGTGTGCCAGTATACGAGAGGCATTGCTCATATCCTCATGCCCTGCTCATACAGGGCGGCACTCAAAATGAGCTTTTAGCACTCTTCCTCGCAGTTCACAAAATAAGGACGGAGACACTCAGTGGAATGCGAAGACCCGGAGGACGAGCGATCATATACAGTAACAGCCGAGAAGCCCTCAAACGCCTTGGGAACACTTGTAGAATCGGCAAAATTTTGGGCAAAGTAGCAAAACAAGAATGTACTCTCTCGAGACCATGGCTTGAAGGGGAGAGTGGACTGGATACCGAGGCATGCGGGTGGCGTCGGCATCGAGGCCGCGTTCGCGTTGGCGCGCGAGATCGTAAGTGATGCCCGCTCGGTCCTCGCATACTCGGTCCGGCCCGCTCAGAAGGGCACCGGCCCGACCGCAAGTGTCAGCGTGGCCAGACAAGGAATACGGCGTCCCCTCGTGGCGCACTCCTGTCAATCCTAACCATTTGGCTCTTGGGCTTCCCCGCGGTGCCCAAGTCCTCATCCTTAAGGCCCGCACAGGATTGCACTCCCTACAGATGTGATTGCGAAACGGCTGTCAAAGAGCAAACCCGGCACCACGAGCTTCCAGCGCCCGAGGCGGTATACCGGCTGAGGAACGCTGAAGACAAAAAAGTTTAGGGCGAGAACATGCGGCCAGACTGACTAGCACAAATTGCACCATGGACGCCAGTTCAACAGTGCAAAACATGTTGTGGGACTGCCCTGGCTGCCCCAATAAAAGAGAAATACTTAAACGGACCTATCACCACATTCGGTGCTTGGACTGCACCGAGCAGCTGCCCTTCGGTTTGAGCCACGCTGCTCTCTTTCTCTCTCTCTCTGGGAGTGTGCACGTGAGGCAGCAATTGATCTCTAATTGCGATCTCCCTATCCCTAAACCCACTCTCACTGATTAGGCCTTTTTGCAAACCTCATTTAATAAACATCACTGAATTGAATAAGGCGTCCAAAATTGTATTTTCAAGAATTTTTAAAAACAAAATTTGTGCGCCAACATTAAGTCGTTTAGGCCGGCATCCGTTCTTCGAGATGGGCATCGTATTTGGTCACGCTGGCTGCTTCAGCGCCTTGGAGATCAGCAGTAAAGCAGTAAAGTGAAGCCTGCATATGAGAACTGCAAAAGAGCTTTGCGGTTGGAGGTGCTTGGATGTTGCTCTTCCGATCGCAGAACGAGGCTTAGAGTAAGCAACATTAAACAAGTCATGACGCGCAAAGAGATTCATCAATTGTTCGCATCATCGAAGGAACATAACTGAAACGTCATGAGTAAATGAACAAACCAAGCAATTTAAAGGGGTTCCGAAAGACATTTTCAGTGCATTGTTTTGCCTGTTGGTTGCACAGAACGAGTTATAGTAATGCTATTAGCATCGGTCGTACCGCGCATACAGTGGTTTTTAATATGTTAATTAGCTCGCAACAACCAATTTGTGGCGCTGACGGTGCCACCATACAGTGGCGGTTTTTTAGCAGCGGATATGACATCACTTGGTGCGAGCTTGATGATTGGACCAAAAGTAAATATACTGCAGATTGGGTTAATAACTAGAGATACGTTTTGTCAAGTTTTTGTGCTTTATATTACATTAACAAAACCAGCTTGTTTGCCCTAGATAAAAGCGCTGTAATTCAAGTAAAACAAAAACACGCCACCAGAGGCAGAGGCAGGGGCTACTTTTTGAATCGAAGGACTTTGCGCCTCTCTGTAAACATTCTACGACCAAGCACTAAACACTTATGGCTACTCTCTATGTATCTGAGAGCGGCTTTGCGGAATCAATCCGATCGAGCCATTGCACTCGATAAGCGTTCGTTTCGGTCTCAGGGAAGGATTCGTTCGTTTCACATTTAGCAGGCAGTGCGCATCGTCAGTTTGTGGAGAATAACCCGGCGCCACGTTCCCGTCAACAGCGCGCGCTCTTTGCTCGCTAGGAGCGACGGGTGATGGTTGGCGGTAAGCAGTAGCGGTACGCGCTCTGCTAAATGAGTCTGATCTTTGCGCAGGCTGACACACTGTCGCAGTATCTCGCGCTCGAGTTCGGATCCATAAGTAAGGGAACGTCACTGATCAGTGTTCACTTCTGCGCCGTAGACGTGACGATGAAGCATCGCTGGGTCAGCTGGGCGTTCACATGGTTGTTGTAATCATGCAAACGGCGCTGCCAGCTTTGGCATGAACGAGTTACAGAGAACAGGCAACCATGGAGTGCAAACTTCCACCACGTGCTAAGATAGGCTGTTTTGATTGGTCGCCATCAGTGTCGTCATTGGGAGAGTGAAATGGGAATGGGAAGCTGCGCGAAAATCGAGTTGAGGGCAGCATTTTGTTTGCTTGTATTTTGAAATTTCTTCATTGAATAACTCCTATTCCTATGCATTGATTCTCGTAATTCTTTTTGAGTCAACATCTGTGTGACAAAAGATCTACCTGAAGCGTAACTGGCATCCGTACAAGCGGTGTTTCGCAGTCCCTTTAGGGGCCTCAAGTCAAAAATCAATAATATATACATCAAACATCACTCAGTAAACTTCTTCACTGGGCATTCAAAAATAGAACCGACCCCTTGTGCGGTCACCTGCTCTCCCCCTTTGCTCTCCGTGTACGGCATCTCATTGCACTTCTGCACGTCAAGGAACCATGGAGTTACAGTAAAGGATGCCCGAGAGAAAGCCGTGAACAAACTTTTTGATTACGACCAGAAATTAATTTAGGATAAGTAGTTTTCTCCGCTCAACCATCGGGTTGCAAGGTATATAGTCGTCAAGAAGATGATATGACACTACAGCACGCAAGAAGAGGAGACAGGAAGCATGACTATAATGAATTTATACAAAAAAATGATATGCCGAAGAATAGATGCATACTGAGACCAGCGAAAAACTGCGACACGTGTATAGAGCGCTCGAAGTGGATATTAAGGAAGCCAACAGTAATCGAGACCAAGGAAAGCTTAGGAGAACTTTTAAAATTTGCATTGTTGACCACTGGAGAAGTAGTAGTGTAATCAATTTATGGTTAAAAACTTGGCGGTGGTTTAGCTCTGGTTAACCTTAGTTGAATTGCGAAAGCTTCGTTTCCTCGGCACGTCGTCTACATAGCGTCTCATTCCGACGCTCTCGAGAACTCAAACCGGTCTCTTCTGCAGTTGAATAGTCACTCCGGGACGTGGCACGACTTCTTCAAGCCGCATCTTCGTTACGACGCTTATCACATCGTACGGCGCGTTCTTCTGGCGTCTCTTGAGCGCGTTGTCTCTTCCTCGCTTCGTTCTGTCGTTGTTGCGTCTCTTTCGCGCTTTTGATAACGACAATAGACAGTTTTAGCTGTGCGTACGCAACGGCTTAGCGTACGCAAGGAGTTTGCGGGGACGGTAGTGCGCATGCGCAGAACGCAAGCGCAAGCCTTGCGTGCGTACGCTAGCCAGCGGACTTTGCGTTGCGGCGCTTGCGTGGCTTGCGTACGCAAACGTTGACAAGATGGCAGCACCCTGCTCGCCCGCTTCGGAATAAATACATGTCGCTGCTGGATTCTCCGACGCAATAGCTCGCTCAAATGGTAGCGGTTCGCTTTTATTTCGCATACTCTTGCCAACACCTAGCGGTATAAGTGATAACTAGCCCCTGTTTTTCATATAATTTGGCGATTTTCAAGCTCCTAGGCCTAACTGAATGCAGTGTGTTTTCCTCGTAGCAACGACACCCGGCGAAGCAGTTTTCTAGCTTTTAGCCAGTTCTTACATTTTCTTCGGTTTGCATAATTTTTCTTCTTGGAACAAAAAAAGGCTTCCAATGCACTCGCACTAGTTATCAGCAATCACGGATGAAATTTTCTTCAACCGAGCGTTGATGTGCTTTGAAGTCTTGTCAATAGATGGCGCTACGTGCGCCTAAGGGACGCTACCGCACGGTCAGCTAAAACTATACTTCAGAGCGGAAAGCATAACGCACGCAGCGCCGTAGCCCTTTGCGTACGCACCGCTAAAACTGTCTAATACACTGAGGCGCAGCGCGCATATATATATATATGTATATATATATATATATATATATATATATATATATATATATATATATATATATATATATATATATATATATATATATATATATATATATATATATATATATATATGATGTTCTATGATATATAATGATGTTCTTACTGTTTAATGAGTACTAACAGTCAATCAGCATTATATAATCGTGTCATTCATGCTCCTGTTATTACCCCTATTTATGTAATCCCCCCCTCATCACACAATACTCCATGCTTGGAGCCTGTGAGGCAACGTGAATAAATAAACAAATGTATATATATATATATATATATATATATATATATATACCGCAGCCGCGCCCCAACAGATGATAGATGGCGCCGCCGTTGACGCCTCTGCCGTCATATATATATATATATATGACGGCAGAATATATATATATATATATATATATATATATATATATAATATATATATATATATATATATATATATATATATTATATATATATATATATATATATATATATATATATATATATATATATATATATATATATATATATATATATATATATATATATATATATATATATATATATATATATATATATATATATATATTAGCAGACAAGTTAAATGAAATGAGGGGCCCGTTAAATGAGGGGCGCTGGTGAACACTCTCAAGGCTCGGTTACACCCAGTAAACTTAAATACCCACGAGAGCAGCAGATTGGACAGCCGTCGCCGTAGCTCAGTTGGTAAGAGCACCGGACGCGATATTCGGAGGTCGTGGGTTCGGATCCCACCGGCGGCATGGTTGTTTTTTCTGCTGCTTTGTAAGTAATTTTCTTTAAGCTATTTATTAATCCAAGTATTATTATCCCACTGATAAGCATAACACATAAAAAAAAAAAAAAAAATTAACGTTCCCCTATGCACCTTGGTTTCGGTGACTGTTAGCTCCCTTCATAAATTTGTCAAACGGGCCCCTCATTTCATTTAACTTGTCTGCTAATAGCTTAACGAGGGTCTCGGTTCTGGCAGTGTTGAGGCCATAGGTAGCATAAGAGGGCTCTCGCACAGTTTCCGCCCTCGCCGTTAGATGACGTTCTACGTCACGCTCGCGGTATTACAGGACGTGCTACGTCCGCCGCTATGGTCGAGGGTGGCGCTGGTGAACACTCTCAAGGCTCGGTTACACCCAGTAAACTTAAATACCCACGAGAGCAGCAGATTGGACAGCCGTCGCCGTAGCTCAGTTGGTAAGAGCACCGGACGCGATATTCGGAGGTCGTGGGTTCGGATCCCACCGGCGGCATGGTTGTTTTTTCTGCTGCTTTGTAAGTAATTTTCTTTAAGCTATTTATTAATCCAAGTATTATTATCCCACTGATAAGCATAACACATAAAAAAAAAAAAATTAACGTTCCCCTATGCACCTTGGTTTCGGTGACTGTTAGCTCCCTTCATAAATTTGTCAAACGGGCCCCTCATTTCATTTAACTTGTCTGCTAATAGCTTAACGAGGGTCTCGGTTCTGGCAGTGTTGAGGCCATAGGTAGCATAAGAGGGCTCTCGCACAGTTTCCGCCCTCGCCGTTAGATGACGTTCTACGTCACGCTCGCGGTATTACAGGACGTGCTACGTCCGCCGCTATGGTCGAGGGTGGCGCTGGTGAACACTCTCAAGGCTCGGTTACACCCAGTAAACTTAAATACCCACGAGAGCAGCAGATTGGACAGCCGTCGCCGTAGCTCAGTTGGTAAGAGCACCGGACGCGATATTCGGAGATCGTGGGTTCGGATCCCACCGGCGGCATGGTTGTTTTTTCTGCTGCTTTGTAAGTAATTTTCTTTAAGCTATTTATTAATCCAAGTATTATTATCCCACTGATAAGCATAACACATAAAAAAAAAAAAATTAACGTTCCCCTATGCACCTTGGTTTCGGTGACTGTTAGCTCCCTTCATAAATTTGTCAAACGGGCCCCTCATTTCATTTAACTTGTCTGCTAATAGCTTAACGAGGGTCTCGGTTCTGGCAGTGTTGAGGCCATAGGTAGCATAAGAGGGCTCTCGCACAGTTTCCGCCCTCGCCGTTAGATGACGTTCTACGTCACGCTCGCGGTATTACAGGACGTGCTACGTCCGCCGCTATGGTCGAGGGTGGCGCTGGTGAACACTCTCAAGGCTCGGTTACACCCAGTAAACTTAAATACCCACGAGAGCAGCAGATTGGACAGCCGTCGCCGTAGCTCAGTTGGTAAGAGCACCGGACGCGATATTCGGAGGTCGTGGGTTCGGATCCCACCGGCGGCATGGTTGTTTTTTCTGCTGCTTTGTAAGTAATTTTCTTTAAGCTATTTATTAATCCAAGTATTATTATCCCACTGATAAGCATAACACATAAAAAAAAAAAAAAAAAATTAACGTTCCCCTATGCACCTTGGTTTCGGTGACTGTTAGCTCCCTTCATAAATTTGTCAAACGGGCCCCTCATTTCATTTAACTTGTCTGCTAATAGCTTAACGAGGGTCTCGGTTCTGGCAGTGTTGAGGCCATAGGTAGCATAAGAGGGCTCTCGCACAGTTTCCGCCCTCGCCGTTAGATGACGTTCTACGTCACGCTCGCGGTATTACAGGACGTGCTACGTCCGCCGCTATGGTCGAGGGTGGCGCTGGTGAACACTCTCAAGGCTCGGTTACACCCAGTAAACTTAAATACCCACGAGAGCAGCAGATTGGACAGCCGTCGCCGTAGCTCAGTTGGTAAGAGCACCGGACGCGATATTCGGAGGTCGTGGGTTCGGATCCCACCGGCGGCATGGTTGTTTTTTCTGCTGCTTTGTAAGTAATTTTCTTTAAGCTATTTATTAATCCAAGTATTATTATCCCACTGATAAGCATAACACATAAAAAAAAAAAAAAAATTAACGTTCCCCTATGCACCTTGGTTTCGGTGACTGTTAGCTCCCTTCATAAATATATATATATATATATATATATATATATATATATATATATATATGACGGCAGAGGCATCAATGGCGGCGCCATCTATCATCTGTTGGGGCGCGGCTGCGGTGTTGCTAGGCAACGGCAGCTCAAGGTCGTTCGTCGGCCACGGTATAAGGGATACGGCTGAAGTGCGACCACGCGCCGAGCCGAGCTGGCTGCCTGGCAGTCGTAGTGTTGCTTTCGCAACAAAAATTAAGTGATAAGAAAATATAAGAAAAACACCGCCACATACGGTAAGTGGGATCTGTACCCACGACCTGGGTATGTTGCGTATCGTTCTCTACGAACTGAGCTATGGCTGCGGCTGTCCAGTCTTGTACTCTTGGAATATTTATCTTTCTTTGAATTTATAAGTAGGTGGTAGAGTGCTTACACGGGATACCGACAAGCTCAGGACTGGAAAGATCTGATTAAGAACCGGAAAAGCATGACAGCTCCACGGACAAAATAGAAATGGCGCATCTATCAAAGCTACTCAATAAGCGGAAGGTGACCGACATAAGGAAGTTCACTATGGAGAGAATTTAGCATGCTTTAAAGGATGGAGGTAGCCTGAAAGCAGTGAAGAAGAAACTAAGCACAGGCAAAAATCGGATGTATGCGTAAGGAGACAAAGAAGGTAACGTGATCAGCAGTATGGATAAGACAGTTAAAATGGCTGATGTGTTCTACACAAATCTGTTGAGTAGCCTATGTGATCAGGACGTTAATGAGAGATCCAGTAGCTCCCAGTAATGGGATATCCCGCCCGTAAGGAAAGGGGAGGTAAGGAAAGCGTTAGGTGCAATGCAAAGGAGAAATGCATCTGCTGAAGATCTGGTAACAGCATATCTGTTGAAGAATTGTGGGCAGGTTCCGCTAGAAAAACTAGCCAGCCTGTATATGCACTGCTGTATGACCTCCAGCACACCAGAAGCTAGAAAGATCGCTAATTTTATCTTAATTCTTAATAAAGACGGCGTCAAAGACATGAAATTTTAGAGACCCATCAGCTTGCTGTCCGTTGCGCATGCGGCATATGCTGAGGTAATCGCTAAAATAGTCAGGACAATCTAAGACTTCAATCAACCCAATGATCCGACAGGCATTCGCAAAAGATACTTGAAAAGGAACACATTGACACCATCAATCAGGTGACAGCAAAATGAATGGAATATAACCAACCCCCACATAAAACGGTCATAGATTACGAGGAAGCAGTTGACTCAGTAGAAATCAGTCATGCAGGTATTTGCAGAATCAGGGTGAGGAAGACAGCAAAATGAATGGAATATAACCAACCCCCACATAAAACGGTCATAGATTACGAGGAAGCAGTTGACTCAGTAGAAATCAGTCATGCAGGTATTTGCAGAATCAGGGTGAGGAAGGGATCTTTATGGTATGTACTAAAAGATATCTATAACGTCTGCAAAGCTACCACAGTCCTTCATAGGTTCATAAACAAAAATTCCAATAAGGAAGCTGTTAGGCAGGGCGACACGATCTCACTGATGCTATTCAGCGCCGGTTTGCAGGAGGTATTCAGGCGCCTGCTTTGGAACATTTCATGATAAGAGTTCATGGAGAGTACCTTAGTAATCAGCATTTCTTTAATGACATTTCTTTGCTAACCCATTCAGGATGTGTACTGCAGAGCATGCTCAATGAGTCGATAGGCAGAAGAGAACGATGTGTCTAAGTAAAATGAGGAGAACCAAACTGATGTTCAAAAGTATCGCAAGCGGTCAGTAGTTTACAATTGCTAGCGACAATTTGTCGGTGGTTAGGGAACACGTTTACTTAGAGCAGGTAGCGACCGCAAATGCGGATCACGACAGGGAAATAACTAGAAGAATAAGAATTTGCTGCAGCAGATGTGGCTGGATCTCTCAGATCATGAGTGGCAGTTAAACAATATCTGCCAGGAGGCTCTTTCAACTCCAGGGCTTCACTGCCTTGATTTTTATCCTGAACAGAAGTTTCCTCTAAGTAAGGCATATGATTACACTTATTGCAGTGCAGCGGCAGATCATATACGGTAGCGTTCTCAAGTGGTCGCTTATGCTCTTTCTAAAATATAAACAAAAGTTCAAAAAGAATGGCGAACATGAAGCTAACGGTTTGAAAAGGAATGAAAAAGGTAAAAACCGAGGCCTAAACAGAGATGGGTGCCCCGTCAAAAAATCAAATTGAAGACCAAAACGTCAACATCACTTAACGAAGTAAAAGTTAATGCCACTGTCTCAGAAGGTCTAAAATCAAAGGTGAACACGATTTAAATACATTCTGGGAATAAATTTTTAAACCGGCGCATGCATCGGGGCAAATATTGTACAGGAAAGATTTTTATTTCTTCAAGCGTGCAATTGATACGATACTGACGAAGTCCTTTCTTCAATATTGCACGACAGTGGCTATGACGGTGGCGTTGTCCCATTCGATGTTTAGTAATGGCGATCGTCCCTCACTCGCCGCGTGACGCTTCTGCTCTGACATGCGTCTTGAGACCTTGCGCATTGTGCCAATGTAAGCATCCTTGCAGTCGGCACAAGTTCTCTTGTATATTTAAAATAGCACAGTGACGTGCCTTTTTCAGCTGGGAGAATGGCCATTTCGGCGTCCTGGCGTAGGTTCTGGACGGCTTTTCTTTCCAAGTCAGAAAACAGCGTAAGTCCTTCAGAAGACGTAGTTGAGCTGACGATGTGATATTGTACCGCATCGTGATCGTGAAGAAACCGCACACACCAAAAATGGAGCTTTTATGCGCTACATTAAATAATAAAAGAAATACAGGTGTCCCCATCAGCAGCCGATTTCGCAAGTAAAACGTTGTGTCGACACCGATTACTCGCGCGGATCCCAGAGGCTACGCAACTCGGCCATTCACGCCAAAACGGTCGCAAGCCGCCCCTTTTCGAAAAGTGCGTTGTGAGTTTGAATGAGCTGGCGGGAAGATTTTTAAGCCAAATTTTCTCAGCGACAAGCGCGTCTTTTGCTGCCGAAGAAATATCAACGTAGCCACGAAGAGCCAGAAGATCACTTTTTATAGATAACTGCATGTAGCCCTCATCACTGACTCTTTTAGAGCTGTGTACTAAATTATCACCGAAACAAAAAAGCAACATTATTCTAACGTTTCAGTTCTACGTAAGGCGGACCTATTCGAGCACGGCTTGGCGTGTTTTCAGGGAGGGGTACCGGTGGCAGTAAAAGAAAAGCTTGGACAAAGCTGCACGAATAATAAAGACGCAAATAAGGCTACGCCAAACCTCAAGTAGTAGGACACTTGCCTGACTCCCGCCTTGTTGCACCGATGCACCATATCACGCAGTTGTGTCTCGTTCCCGCTGCGACTATTGATGGTGTAACTGACAGGGTGGTAGCGTTCCACCCAAGGACGGTTCGCCGGTTCCAAGATGACGCCATGTTCGGTCACCGGTGACGTCTACGAAGAAACAGAGGAACAAATGACCTGTCTTTCACAACTGCAGTCAAGGGAAGCGCATCGACAGCAAGGGCCGTGGGGAGCTGGTTAGGGATGTAGGAACTCCGGATGCAGAAGTCTCTCCCGTTTATGCAGTGAGGCTGCGATGTTCGCTTGTAGTTTGTTTTCGTTGTGTATAATATTTCCCCAGCTCTCAGCAGAGGGATGTGGCATGAGCTTTGGGGGAAAGGGAGCAGCGTAGGCATGCTTCACCCCTGGTCACGCGCGGCAACTCATCCACCGATATATGGCGATGCGGCAGGTTTGTGGCTAGCAGGGAGTGCGCGGGTTGTAGCATTTCACCGGGTGTTTGTCTTAATGCTAATTGAACGGACAGCTGGGGCTGCGCGAAACCAGTCGGAGAGTTTAGGACTACGGGAGGGGGCTGAAAGAGGCAGTGATTTATAGAAATTGACGACGTTTAAGCTGGCTTTCCCTTAATTCGTGATTGACGCAGCAAGCGTACACATTGTAATTTTTATTTCCCCACTTCTCCCTCCTGCTTTGTTGCCTGCGAGTGTGCCACTTTGCAGTGCGAGCTCACTTCTTATGCGCACAATACTTTTTTCCCCTTTTACAGTTGTGTGCTAGAAAAGAGGTTTCAAAAACACTTCGAAACTGAAATCGAAAACATATAAAGACACTCATTCAGCAAATTATAGGAGCTAGGGACAGATGCAGATGTTACAGCAGGAACTAAAACAAACCATGCAAAACATGGCTGCCGCTTTTACACAACTAATTAACCGACTCGCAGAAGTAGAGGAAAACATTTTCAACAATCATGAACAGGGACTGCAAACAAAAAGAAAATTCTACAATATAGCAATGGAAATGTCGAGGGTACCAAAGGAAGCGAGTGCTGTTGCAACAATACATAGATCAATCGGAAGAAAAACCTACAGCCATCGAGCTGTAAGAAACAGGCGAAATCCGACCAAATCTTCGGGCTACCAAAGCTTTAGCAGCGATCGACGAGACAAATCTAAAATCACAAGATTTGTTAAAAGAAACATGGCCGCCATAAACCCGGAGACAGTAACCCGCGACATTGAGGCGGTCCTAATAGTAATTATCCCCGGAAGGAAAAGCCAAAGAAGCATATTTATTCTTAACATATATAGCACACCGAGGCAAGAGAGGCCAAATTCCAAACCTTATTTCGCAAAGCCACCTAGGCAGCCGGACAAAAGCAGTAGTAATAGTGGGAGACTTTTAACGGTGCGCATCAGGAGTGGGGCTACACAAGACAAGATACCAAAGGCCGACAACTATGGGAAGACATACAAACACTAGGAATAACACTGCACACTGACCCTAATGCACCCACACGGAAGGGCAACAGCGTACACAAAGACACCTCCCCCGATCTAACTCCAAGCAGAAACACGGGAATAAGGAACTGGAAAAACACGGAACATGACCTAGGAAGCGATCACTATATCGTACTGTAGTAAGACATCTAATCAAACTAATCAACCCAAGATTACAGAATGGGAAAAATTCAGACAGATCAGAGAAAACGAGTCTATTGGCGACATCACCGACATAGACGAGTGGCCCGAAAAACTAAGGAAACACGCGGACAATTGTGGGAATCCGGGCTTCCCGCCGTTGCCTTTAGAGCTGCTGTCGCCGGCATCCCGCGTTGTTCTCTTTCCATTTCTCCTGCCTAAGGCGACGGAGAGGTGGCTGGGTGAATAATAACTGATTCGGCGGCTGCTCCGCGCCAGCTTCTCAAGGGCCTTTGCTATTGGTACCTTTTGGTGGGAATTCAAAACCCGCCCGGTGCGCACGCTACAGTCTGTCCGGTCTGGCCTTTGCCGTTCGGACCAGTCCATACTCGAGCTCGCCAGCGCGGGCCCTCGACTCGCCGCGGCTCGAGTCTGCCCAGGGGTCCAGCGACCTCCGAGGCGCACCTTGCGTTGACTGTCCACTCTCTCTCGCAGACGGCCCAAAGGCCGACACGCTAGAGATCTCAGCAGCGGTGCCCCAGGGTGCATGTGGGGACGGCTGATCGGGACCCTTGGCTCGTGCGAAGCCCGAACCCGCGGTGGTTGTTAGCCTGCGCCCACTGAGAAACCCACAACTGGCGCCCAACGTGCTAAATCACTGGCTCTTACGCCTGTGATGACACACTAGCCGAGCAGGTCGCCTTGACGATCATGCTTGCGCACCATGTCTGCCACCTCAGCGGGGCACTCGGCAGCTACGTGTCGGCTCCCTACGGAGAAGTAGCGTCCTTTGATCCGTTTGCTGCTGTTCCTTTGAATAGCCAAACACCGTGGTTGCCAGCGGCCCCCATTAGGGCATACGGCGATACAACCCCCAACGTCGATCACGCGGCTCCCATTGGAGCTGTATCGGGAGCACCCTGCGGTGCACCCGTTAATCACATGCCTCAGCTGTACAAGCTTTCCGCCCAGTGCGAAAGCGGTGCGCGTGATGCTGCCGCAACCGGCAGTCCCGCACAACAGCAGCCGTGGCCCGCTAGCAGTCAATTCTGCTCTGGGAACGGCGGGGCGCTGGCCCAGCTCCCTGTGGAAACTGCGCCGCTCAGCGAACTGGGAGCCTTGCCTCCCGCGTTCGTGCAGCCTGTCCAAGCCTCCTCTGAGGCCGGGGTGCAGTCGCTGAACTGAGGCCCTCGAGCCACGCTGTGCGTGGAGAGGGGCAACGCCCCTAACCAACCGGCGACCACCCGCACAACCTGCCTTTACAGCCGTTAGCGGGCAAAGCGAAGTATGGGATTTGAGCGAACGAGCTCTCGATCTCTACTCAACAGGAGACGGATATCTTGCGCTGCACCGTTTTCTGAACCGCGTGCTCAGGGACGCCAAGCGCTTCAACGCACAGCGGAGGGGGAAACCCAAATCAGCCGGCCCTTTGGCCGTGCAGCGGGTGGACCCAGCCAGGGAGAGGCGCCATTGTCCCGCGACCAAGCTCGCGGCGGTGTGCGCTGTTTCCGCTGTGAAGACAGGGTACACTTAGCAAGATAATGCCTCGTGGCCAGGCCTCCGGTGAGGAAGGAAAACGGCGGCGGGGGTCGTCCCACCGGCCCGATCTTTGCTAATTTCCTCTGCGTACAGAGCAAGCTGCCTTGCTAGTGCGCACGCGCCGTTTATTCCAGTCACCAGTGCTGGTCGTGAATTTGCGGCGTTACTGGATACGGGAGCCAGTGCCTCCTTGTTCAGTCAACAGGTGCTGTCCCACTTGCAAAAGCACTCGGTGCACGCTTGCGGGACTGCCGTACGGCATTCAACCTTGAGAAAGGCGTAGCCCTTTCGGCTGCGCCGTGAGGCTGACTGTCAGCTATAGGGAGAGCGGGCGAGACGCACGCGTTCCATCCACCTCCCAGGGCTCAGTGTGCCCATGATTTCAGGAAGGGACTTTCTCTTGAAAACCGGGATCGTGGTGGACATTGCGAATGGCGGCTATCGCGACAGACTATTTTCCCAGCTGAAGCCGTTCATCTGACCACCGCCGTCAATAACTGCCGGCGCAGTGAAGGCGCTCGGAGAGTGCCACGCTCAGCAACCTGGTCCAAGCCCTTATGTCGAGCGTTCCGTAGTTCACGCTTCCCTTTGGGACCGAGCGGCGCGGATGACCAGGCAGCCCATCCGCTGAGCGCCTTTGCGGTAACGTTGGATGACAAGAGGCTCGTTTGACAGCACTGTTGCGTCATTACGATGAGCTCTTCACAGATCAGCCTGGCTGTACTACTTTAGTGAGCCACAAGATCCACACCGGAGATGCGCTTCCTTTGAAGGGCAACCCCAGACCCGTCAGCCTTGCGAAAAAGCAGGTGATCGATGAGTTGCTGGATGAGATGCTGTCGGCGGACATCATCCGTCGCTCGTCCAGCGCTTGGGCGTCTCCGGTTGTGCTGGCGCCTAACAGAGATGGCAGCCACCGTTTGTGTGTGAATTATCGCCGTCTGAATGCGCTGACTCGCAAGGATGCCTATCCGCTCCCGACGATCAGATCAATCGTAGGAAACCTGGACAGTGCGCGGTACTTTTTCACGCCAGATGCCTCCAAAGGTTAACTACTGGTCGAGATGGCGGACGCTGACCGGTCTAAGACCGCGTTCACGTGCCACAGAGGGCTCTTTGTGTTCACTCGTATGCCCTTTGGTCTCTGCAATGGTCCTGCGGCTTTTCAGAGGCTCATGGACCGCGTCCTAGGGGAAGCGAAATGGTCCCACGCCATGTGCTACCTGGACGATGCCGTGATTTATTCAAGAACCTTCGATGAGCACTTAGGCCACACTGCGGACATGCTCGAAGGGTGCTGGCTGCTGGAATGACTTTGAATCCTGCGAAAGCCCAAATAGCGCGGACCCGAGTTCAGTTTCTAGGGTTCACGCTGGGCGAGGGCTTCATTGAACCAGATGCGGAGAAACTACGAGCCATACTCGAGTTTATTTATTTACTCGAGTACTCGAGTTTAAATTATTTAGCCACTGATGTGTATGGGGTAATTCCATATATACTAATGTCTAACTCATCGTTTTAAACAAGAAAACACGCAAGCAAAGATTTGGTGTGGGTATAGTCCTGTAAAAAAAAAGTGAAAAAGCAAGAAAGGAAGGAGGAGGAATGAGAACCACACACACACACACACACACACACACACACACACACACACGCACGCACGCACGCACGCACGCACGCACGCACGCGCGCGCACGCACGCACGCACGCACGCACGCACACACACACACACACACACACACACACACACACACACACACACACACACACACACACACACACACACACACACACACACACACACACACACACACACACACACACACACACACACACACACACACACACACACACACACACACACGCGCGCGCGCGCACGCACACACACACACACACACACACACACACACACACACACACACACACACACACACACACACAGAGAATTTGAAGAGCAATGAAGAGAGGTAGCGAGTGTGTTCCTTGCCTTACCTGCATTATGTTTCTCACGTCAAGAAAGCTGCAGGCAGGTAACGAGTAAGCCTATGTTTTTGCTGCCATTTATGCGAGGAGCTCCAAATTTTTGTGGACTTTGGCAATACATTTTGCTGCATGAATGTTCTGTCTTGTCAAGTTTAGAGTGGCGTTCCTATCTCGTTTTAGAGGCATAACTGCTTCATGGTACTTTTCCAAATACACATACTGACTATAAATATGAGAAAAATGTGGAGATGGTGCAAAGACAACGGCGACATTCTTGAAAGAACAAAAATGAACAAGGATACTGCACCATTTTCACTATGAGCTCAGACCCACCTATTGATTTGTTGAATTCCAACAGCATTTTGTGAATGAAGATTCAACTAGGACCACTGTTTATTTCCAGAAATGAGACCACTACCACTCGGAACAGTGAATTGCAAAAGCTACAAAGGAATAATTTCAAAGCATATTAGGAAAAACAAATCTGCCACAACAAGAAACACACTGACATCAATGGCAAATATGTTGAGAGATGTTTGAATGAATAGACTCTTTTGGTACAACCTTTGTCTTTCGTTCCATCAACTAACGGCCACAAATTTTAGACCTCCTTTCGTAAGCTTGCCAAGGTGTACCCAAGGTTGAGCAAAAGATTAAGAGCTGAAAGAGTTAACAAAGCAAACACAATGTGCCTCAGGGCCATCAACACGGCCCTTTATTCCAACTTGCGGCTCATTCAAAAACATCCCATTCGGTAATACTCTCTGGGGGGCTAAGTTGGTGCATGGTTTTAAAAACAAACGCGCAAAGCAGACAACGCTGGGGGAAGACAGACGAAACAAGTGCAACTGTTTATTCACCTATTGAAGCAAGTGAATATATAGACAAAAAGGCAAGAGCAGAGAGGGACCTACACATGCGCACAAGCAGAAACAATAAGGTAACAAATGGCTATAGAAAAAAAATGTGTCTCAGCACATATCTAAACAGACACTTTCTTTTCTGTCAATTGTAAGCGAGGGTGTGCTTACATAATCTCTTCTGCCTTTGTTGATGTAGAACGCCTTTATAAGTTCACGGGCTGTAGTATCTTTGCCCCTGCTTAGGATTTTTGTTTCCTTCAGCTTCGCCTGGCATTTTTTCTTCTTTTTCCCTGCAGGCTTTACAGTAATGTGGTAAGAAAAAACCCGTGCCGTTCTTTCATGCGTGATTATGGTCAGCAAGGCTATCATTAATACATCAGCCCGTTTTGTCAATGTAAGATTTCCCACATGTCAGCGGGATCTGATAAACTAGGCCCACTGCACATTTCACAAACGGCGTCACATGCTTTTTCTGGCATTCTGCTTTTTTCGCTTTGTTTGAATCCATTTTGCCACACAAGGAGAACAGCTTCTTGGGGGTGGAAAAACTACACGAACTTTAAACTTTGCCTCAACATGTTTCAGATCGTGTGGCATCTTATGAATATAAGGAATTATCACAGGTTTAGTTTTCTGTTTGGCAACATCGTTTTTTGCTCGGTTATTAAACTTTTCTTTTTTAACCTTTTTCAGTAACACTTTGGCAACTGAGCAGAGTAGGATAGCCAGCTTGTTGAAGCCTGGTCTTGCCTTTTTGCTGATCTATTCACTCGCTTTCCAAGTGAATACACAGTTGCAGAGTTTCAGTCATTTCGTCTGTCTTTCTCCTGTGTTGTTGGTTTTGCGCAGTCTTTTTTCAAAATTCCATTCGGTGACACCTGACTGCCCCAAATAGCGGAAGTAGATGCACATCTGCTTCTGGCATTTTGGCCTGTTAGGTGTCGCTGAAAAGGGACGTTTTCAACAGGGACACAAATTGGAATACAGGACGAGATTCGCCTACCGTGTGGGAGTAGGTCCATTTGGCAATGCACTGTAGTAAATGCAAGAAACATATGGCTGCTGCCCTGCCCTTGAAAACACGGTGTTCTTTGCAAAGGCAAGAGGTAAAGCTGAAAGGAAGGTAACTGAGGCTTTCATATCGCTAAGAATGCCGACAAAAGTATATGAGCACGCCATCTATCTTCATCATTATCATCATCATCATGACTGCGCCCACTGCAGGGCAAAGGCCTCTCCCATGTCCCTCCCATTAACCCTGTCCTTTGCCAGCTGCAGCCACCGTATCCCCGTAAACTTCCTAATCTCATCCGCCCACTTAACTTTCTGCCGTCCCCTGCTACTCTTGCCTTCCCTTGGAATCCACTCCGTTACCCCTAAGGACCAATGGTTGTTTTGCCCTCGCATTACATGCCCTGCCCAAGCCCATTTCTTCCTCTTAATTTCGACTAGGATGCCATTAACCCGTGTTTGTTCCCTCATCTACTCTGCCCGCTTCCGGTCTCATAACGTTACACCTAACATTTTTCTTTCCATGGCTCGCTGTGTTGTCCTTGAATTAAACTGAACCCTTTTTGTTAGCCTCTACGTTTCTGCCCCATTGGCGAGTACCGGCAAGATACAGCTGTTGTACACTTTTTTGTTGAGGGATATTGGTAAACTGCTATTCGTGATCTGGGAGAACCTGCCATATACGCTCCACCCTTCTTATCCTTCTAGTTATATCCCTCTCATGATCCGGATCAGGTCTCTGCCTGCCCTAAGTAGACATATTCCCTTACCACTTCCAGCATCTCGCTTCCAATTGTGAACTGCTGTTCCCTTGCTGGGCTATTGAACATTACTTTGGCTTTCTGCATGTTAATATTTAGACCCACCGTTCTGCTCTGCCTGTCTAAATCATTGATCATGCCTTGCAATTCATCTCGTGAGTGACCCAGCAAGACAATGCCATCAGCAAATTACAGATTATTTAGGTAATCTCCATTAACTCTTATCCCCAGCTGTTCCCAATTCAGGCCACATGATGTTATAGCCCTTTTTTGCTGTAGTATGCAGTCTCCCTTCATACTTTGTGCATATACAACGTGTCTGATTTAATTCAATACAAATGGTTTATTAAACATTGCATTTGATGTACACCACAGCTTTGGAAGTTGAATAATCGGTGAGGCTGATGCCTCAGTCAAGTGCAGTGTAAATAATAAATGCTTATACAACTAACACTTTCAGACTGGCTTTTTAAATCCTGCGTTTAGGTCGTATCTATAGGGAATAACATGGCACAAACTGTATACCATGAGTATTCCACCCAAACATATTCTTTAAGAATAAATGAAAACACTGAAATGGCTCCGTTGCGCCATCTTCTCACAATATGTCCAATGATAATGGCAATTGCTAGAGTTTAGCAAGACCGGAAATAAAAGCTGCGTTTTACCGGGCGGACCATAACAGGTGCTGGCACCACATGGCTGGAACTCCTTTATAAAAATTTATTTCTCGCCGACAAAAATATTTTCCTAGTTTTTTTAATATGCGAAACTAAATGGGTTGACCATTTGGCAAATTTTTTTGTCTAGCACAGTTGCCCACATAGCATTTTCTGGTCCTCAATGTGGCCGTTTCCGCAGAAATCTATGTACTTTTTATGAAATTACAGAACAACGCAAGGTTCAAAATTAATTCAAACAGTGCTAGATCAAGGTTTCAGGCAAAACTCCAAAAAAGTTTGCTTAAATTTAGACTCCAAGTTTAGTTTAAAAAACGGGGAAATCTTCAAATTTTTCTCCTTTTAAGCACTTCCATTTTAAACCAAAATGGCATCATCCACAGTTTATTTTTTGAGGCATGACAGGGCACCTCGATACCTGACTACATGCAGAGATAAACTTTGCCAACAAGGACCAGTTCCTGAACAATAATTCCTGCAAAATGCCCAGATGGTGATGTCTTACACTTTGGAGCATGATATATGGAGCAAAAATTTTTTTCTTTGAAAGAAGGTCTCTACACTTCTGTTGGGACTGGTCTTCCATGAATTTTCTCAGCAAAATCTAAAATACAGAGAATTCGGTGCATCTTTTTTCGCGTGGAATGACTCTGCTGTCCCCAAATTTAATTCTTTAACTCGACTGGGAAGTACTGTAAAAAAAATTGTTTCATGAACCTCGGCGGCTGTGAATAGTGACGAAGTATTCAAGAAACGGGCAATTTTCTCGTAAGGTTTTCTGCCTAGATACATGCCTTATGGAGCATACTTGTCCCCAAAACTTTTATGTTTTGTGGACCACTTGTTTCGTTGCACTCCTAGGACAGCAGCGCAGGTCTAAAAAACTTTTTTTTTCTTCAAATTTATGAATTTTAAATTTCTTGTATGAAATTGTCTTCTCATTTTAATATGTCAACGAACACTGAATCTCAAAAATTCAAAACAAAAATTTGAGCTTTGCAATACAAAAAGAATTACAAGAATAACTTGACCCTGCAAGAACAATGAATGTTGAACTAGCCTTCTGCCATATTTTCTTAGCTTTGCAGCTTTCAAGAAAATTAAATATCGAAGAATAGTGTTCTGCACATAAAACTGTGACATTTGATGAGAGCAGTCATAAAATTATTTTTAAATTGCTCAAAAATGTCATGTAAATACAGCTAGAAATAAACTAAATTTTGTTGAAAGTTGCGTCTTTTCTGAAATGGAGGTGTGGGACAGACTGCCGGACATATCATGCTGACTTGGAATTCTATTGTTTACATCAAGTGCCGTATTGCTTGCTGCATTGCCTTTCTGACTGGTTCTCGCATTTACTAGTCAAGTGCGAGTGAACTTTGAAAATGGGCAAGGTGCCACCTCTTTTTGACACAGAGTGGCACATGACCAGATATGTTGTTTGAAGTAATGGCCATTTGGCAATCACTAAGTGCCAGCAGACTGGTTGGAAATATGCAGAAATCACTCTTGCTTGACAGTTCAGCAGCCGACCATGATGCAGGAATAATTTACTGTGAGACTGTTTATTGCCATGGGTGCACTCCAGAATCTCCACGTTGTAGCACTCTGTATGTAGCCACTGTCTGCAAGTTACCACATCTGTTCTTCCATGGCCGAGATAAAGGTGACCCCCTGCCATCATTTGTATCCAAAGAGCCTCCCTATGCATCACTCCCACTATAGTGGCAGTGTTTATCATGCTGTTCGTCCTTTGATACAGCCACATTAGAAGATGCATGCAAAGTTAGTGGGCTTCCTCATAACCGGAACATTGAAAGGACTCTCAAAATGAACACTTAAGCTTATTTGGCTGGCTGCTGTTTGCTTCAGAAAGTTTTGCATAATACCTTTTCTGTGTGCTCAACTTACTGCCCTACCATTTCTGTATTTTTGTTGTCATAGCAGAGATGAGGGACGTTCTTTAGGAAGGCCATGCATATCATGCGAAACCAGGTGGTGTTTTTCGAATACTGCATGGTTATAGAGGCATGCCTCGTTAATATGGTACTTTCGTCCCCCGTCAAAACTGTCCATAACAAATTGGGAAGCAAAATAAAAAGAAGACATTTATTCAGATATATACACTGGGATTACAGTACGCTTTTATGCATAACAACAAGCAGTGAATAGCAAATTATAATCTTAGAAACTTGAACATTTTCCCGGTCGCAAAAGTTATACTGCGGTGCGAAGTGCCTCACAGGCCGTGAGAGACATGATGGCAAGATTCGCACTGGGTGTCCGAATCTGTGTTTGCTGTTGTATCTACAGTGGCCCTGTAGACGACTTGCTTGTTCAGCAGTTCATCATTTCCTGGTCTACTGCATCAGCTGCAGGCATTCCTGAAGACTCACGAGGAAGATGTCATTGATGCGCACATTCATTTGCCTGTGACCTCCCTGTGAGGAATGCGGTTTCTTGGCTGCTCTGTAGCAATGATGGTAAGCCAATGTATATGTGGGCTTTGTTGGCTATGCAGAATCCTTCCAGGTTTCTGTGTGCGTTTGCACCTTTTGTACTAAAGTTATAGGTTCCCTGGTTCACCTATCTGTTTGCATATGTTTCTGTGTTCATGTTAGCTCCATTTGCATGTTCCCTAACGAAATTCCAATTCTTGTGCAGGATGTCTGCACAATGGCAGACACTGCACTGCTGAGTTGAGCCGTTCCCGAATCTCGCAGTATCGATGCTAGAGTCTGTGCGTCAAAGCTGAGGTAAAGTGTTGAACCTGTCTAACTCCCAAAGTTTAACTTCAGCTTCATTCCTCACTGGTTATTGTTCTTGCTGCTTATACTTGTAAATTTAGAGCTTTGAACTGCTGTTAAGCTCAGTTCCTCTGCACTTAACCGCAGTCATATCTCAAGACCAAATACCGCTTAATTTTCACCGCAACTGTTTTTCTTGTGTGCTTTTTTTCCCGAGTGGTCATCACAATGCAAGTGAACAGCTTTGTTTTCATTATTTTTTGAGTGGCTTTGTTCTCTTTGCAGGCGCAGGTTGGCGCAACAAAGGTTGACGAAGCTTCCATTCTTTTCTTTACAATGTTGAAATGCTTATGGAGGTGGTCATTTGAAAATTTATTTATTTTCACATCCTGCAGCCTCAGATGAAACTGTGGCGTGAGGAGCGGGAAACATATGTACCCCAGTGTGCCCTTCTGAACACCTGCCCGATGACAGCAGGGTCTAATACACTGAATAGTGTGCAGTAGAATTTTTTCCTTACATATTTCTTTGTACACTTTTTCCCAGAAGTGGTTGCCCTCATCCTACAAAGTAATGCAACAAGTGCTGAGCAGAAAAAAAACACTGACATTAGTTTGCTGCCTGATTTTCAAGCTATGCAACAGCTGAGATGCCCTGGAGACTATACCATGAAGCCTTCAGCAACACCCGCCGCGGTGGCTCAGTGGTTATGGCGCTCGGCTGCTGGCCCGAAAGACGCGGGTTCAATCCCGGCCGTGGCCGCTGAATTTCGATGGAGGCAAAATTCTAGAGGCAAGTGTATTGTGCGATGTCAGTGCACGTTAAAGAACCCTAGGTGGTCGAAATTTCCGGAGCCCTTCACTACGGCGTCCCTCATAGCCTGAGTCGTTTTGGGACGTTAAGCCCCCATAACCCTTCAGCAACATTTGCCAAAACATAGTTGACATACTGTGCTTCTGCTAAGTGTGCATTATTTGAGGACCTGATGCCAACATGGTGTGAACATGACATTGAAGAGATGTTTTCATGATAGCTGTCTTGACAAGTCTACGGTGGAATGAATTGTATGGAAGCAATCCTTTAATAAAGGCACTGTCTCCTCATTGCTCTTCAGAGCAACCAAACTGCCATATATATAGCCAAGAGAAACTCGGACAGCGATTCAATGATTCAATGTCAAAGTGGTTGTTTTCTGTGCCAAACGAGCTGCAATCGTTCTGCCAGATGACTAGGCCAACCATTTCTTGCACGAATAGAATGCGAAAAAAACAAACATAACATCGGATTTTTTCAGTGCACAGGATTCATTATACATTGGATCCGACTGTCTTAGGTACGGTTTCTTTAACGGCAGACTGGGGTACATTTGAATGATTGTTTTCACGAGCATTGCAAAAATGTAAGTCAGAGAATGGTGGTTTCCTCGGCTTTCATTGCAGAATATGCAGATGCCAACATATCTTTGACATATTGTAACGGGAAGAAGCATATCTGATAACATGAGAAATTGTCTGAACAGAAATAATTCATAGTATGAAAAGAGAAAACTGCACATCTACTCCGGCCGACATTTTACTGCAGAAACCTGCCGTCATGATGGTGATTCTTATTAATTCACAGTGCCAGCACTCTTTACTGCATAAGTCTGTGCAAGAGTGCGAACAGTAAATAGCAAGCAGCAGCAGTGCATCATCCTTTCCCCTGTATTCATTATCTGTGTACTTAACCAAAAATAAAAATTACGATTACTGACGCTGCAAGACCAGGCCCCTTCTCATCAAATAAGCCATTTCCTACAGTGTACTTCGCACCAAGGCACTGCGAGTTTTCTGTTCGAAACTTAAGTTAAGGAGCTGCACAACACAGTCCACACAACTTTCTGCACAGTGCGGATGTCAGTCGAGTGATGTATTCCTTTCAGTCCACATAAATTGGCAGTCAAACCACACCTTCGGTCACATGCAGCGTCACACTAATGTGGATGTTAGTTTTCTGTACAGTATGGTACACTGTTAAAGGGAACATGCGGTCGCGTGAAGTTGACTTTCCGCGAGGCGCTGCTGAGGAAAGCCGGAAAGAATGCCGAGCTGATTATGGTCCGGAGTTTTTTTCGGCATTCTGTCCCCATGCATAGGTCTCATTTTTCACACCCGCAACACATCGATTACCTCTTCTTGCTGCTGAATTGGCTTTTTCCATTCTGTGGTCGCGTTTCGTGCGAAATAAGCAACATTTTCTCCAGACTAGATTATCCATGTGTGAGTGACTTGGTTCATATGCCACTTAACGCGTACAGTACACGTTGATAAACAGTAATAAACATGCTGTTCGTATTGACAGATTCATGCACTAACACTGCGCCTTGGTTTAATCGGCACCTACATCGCTGAAACAATAACAAAAAACGCCTTTACAGACAGGCTAACTGCTGGAAACGCTACAAAGGCTGGAAATGGTACAAAGCATGCGATAAGTATTATCAATTGATGTCTAAAAAATGGTGTCATTGCTTGGCATCAATTTTTCGTGAAGGAAGCATTCAAGTCCTTTTTATTTATTTACACATACTGCTGTCTCTTCTCTTAGAGGCATAACAGGGGTGGGCTACACAGCATTTCATTACAACAGTGTCAATAACATAGTTAGGCAGTTCTTTTTGAAATTGATTTTTTAGCAATGCACGCAGATCACCGTCCAAGTTATTCAGTATGTCAAGGCGTTTATTTGAAGCACAGGTCGGTTGGCCTTGGTTGACCGGCGACACGACGGGCACACTCACAGGCGTTGTTCGAAAAACCCAGCTGCACTTCGTCTGCTTCTTCGTTGTCCCGCTTGAACTCGTCCGCTTCTTTTTTTTTTTTTTATTCGAGAAGTGTGCCATGAGGCATAAGTTGAAAAAGGAAAGGGGGGAAGGAATGCACGGGATTGAAAGTTAAAAGAAGGAGTGAAGAACCGTTGCGCTGAGGTAGTCGCAGAGGTTGTTAATGAAACGGTTGTCCATTGTCCACTTCACGAAGTCACTTTCGCGGTTCCACCGCAGGCCAACCTCCCTGAGGAGCCGTTTTCTGATAGCAGCCGTCGCTGGGCACGTCCACAACAAGTGCCGCACATCACATATGTCCGGTGCAGCGCCACAGTGAGGGCACCTGTCAGGTAGTGGCAGATCTTTGGCACGCCACCGATGACGGACAGATGGTGTCAGAGCCGCCCCTGCCCGAATCCGGCGCACGGATACCTCCTCCTGCCGAGTAAGACTACGGGGGAGAGGGTGCGAACACGGAGGAATTAGAGCACGTGTTCGCTGGCGCAGAACTTCGGAATCGGAAACGTGGGACAGGAACGGATCTGGGGGAAGAGGGGAAGGTGGCGGATCGTCTAATGTATGAAGATGAGTCATAGCATCCGCTTGAATGTTATGTGGATCCTGGGCATGGCCGCGAATCCAGTGTATGCGCACAGGACATGGATACTTTGCGCAGAGCACATGAATAGATTGTGAAATCTGGAACGTTCGGCGAACAGCCTTCAGCTGTTTAAGGGTGGCGCGGGAGTCGGTGTAAATGTGAACTGTATTGAATGTTGGAACGAGCGGAAGGGAAGCAATGGCATTGTAAATGGCTTGAAGTTCCAATGCCAGGGGAGTGCACGTATCCGCAGTATACGTCGCGCGAGAGTTGAGATGCGGATGAGATGGACTATACACAGCAGTAACTCCCCTCTCTGCAGAATGAGATGCATCCGTGTATAATATGCACCCTTCAGGCAGATACGCTGCTGATACCGACGGGGAAACAGTGGGGCGATTGTCAGTGAGCTGGCAATAGGACCACGGTGGAAGTGTCTTTAAACGATGAAGTTTGAGAGACTGTTTCCGAGCTCTATTTGCCACCCGTTGGTCGATGATCTCACTGAGTGTATTAAGTTGGGCGAACTCCTGTAGCGCAGGTATGGGTGTTAAACGAGGCAGATATGTTATGACGCGCATAGCCTCACGATTGATAGCTTCAAGGGAGTCCCACTGTCTGCGGGTGAGACGTTGAAATTGAGCCTGATATACTATCCGTGGCTGAAGGATAGAGCGCACAAGCTGGCGGGCCGTATGAGCACGTGCACCACCAGAGCGCATAGCTATGCGACGAATCAGACCTAGAGTAGCGTGAGCTGATTTACGGGTGGCTGTCAGCCACGGGGTGCCAGTCCCAGATGTATGGAGGAGAAGACCAAGAATACGAACAGTTTCTACCTGAGGAATCAGAGAATTATGTACCGTAAAATTTAAAGGGGGAGCTTTCCGTAAGGCGGCTTTATTTCCAATTCGAATGAAACATGATTTAGTAGGAGAGAGTGTTAGACCCAAAGGTGGGAGGCGAGATGTCAATACATCCAGCGCGTGTTGAAGGACCGACTGATGAATAGACGCATCTGGATGACAGCACCACAAGGTGATATCATCGGCATATGCAAGCACGCGGATAGAAGGGATGGTCTCTAGGGCTCGAACCAGAGGAATTAAAGCCACATTAAATAATGTGGGGGCGAGAACGGAGCCCTGCGGCACTCCTCTATTGGAAGTGAAATTACCAAAGGGCTTTCCGTGGACACGCACGCTGAAGGTTCGATTTGCTAAAAAGGCGTGAATGGAGAGGAGGAACCGGTGAGGGAGACCAAGAGTTTGAAGGGAGGCAAGAATGGCAGAGTGAAGGATGTTATCATATGCCTTTGTTATGTCTGTAGCGATTACGGTTCGTACAAGGTGACTCTGTGGAGAGTGGTCAAGCACGTCAGCAGCCAAAGTAGCAAGGCCGTCCTCCGTTCCAATATGTGGGCGGAAACCAATTTGGGAATCTGGGTAACAATCATGGGATTCCAGCCACCATGATAAGCGTGCGGCTAGAATGTTTTCATAAAGCTTGCAGATGGTAGGGGTAAAGGAAATTGGACGAAGGGCCGAGAGAGATACTGGAGGCTGACCTGACTTGGGGATTGGAACCACAATAGAATGCTTCCAGTCTCCCGGCATGATGCCAGAAAGCCACACTTCGTTAAAAGTATCAAGTAGGGTTTCCAAAGCCCTCCCTTCGCTGCGCTGCGCCTGTCGGTCCCATTACAATTACTCTCCCTCCGAAAAAGGAGCCATCCTGGCGACTTACGGAGAGGAGAGGATGGGCGGGTCATAGTAAGGCTTGAGGCGCTCAACGTGCACAGTTTCGCGCCCCCGGCGACGGTGGTCCGAAGAGGGAACGAGCGGCTCAACGATATAAGTCACCGGAGAAGTTTGCTGGGCAACCCGGTAAGGTCCGTGAAAGCGAGACAGTAGTTTCGTGGCGAGGCCGGGAGTGGAGGAAGGCACCCAGAGCCAAACGAGGGCGCCAGATGGGTATGACGCTGGAGGGTCCGGGGAATCCCGACGGTGCTTCTGATCCCATTGTTGTTGCGTGGTGAAAGAGCGGGCAAGTTGCCGGCATTCTTCGGCATACAGGTGAGCTTCGGAGAGTAAGGTGGTCTCGGAAGGGTCAGGGTGATAAGGAAGGATGGTGTCCATGGTGGATGTAGGCTCCCGGCCATATAAGAGGAAGAAAGGAGAAAACCCCGTTGTTGTCTGAGTAGCTGTGTTATACGCGTACGTGACGAACGGCAGCACTTGATCCCAGTTGGAGTGGGCGGTGTCAACGTACATGGCGAGCATGTCACTCAGAGTGCGGTTGAACCGCTCAGTCATGCCGTTGGTCTGGGGGTGATAGGCGCTGGTGTAGCGATGAACGATTTGGCATTGCTTGAGCAGGGCCTCGACGGCGTCCGAGAGAAAAACACGGCCGCGGTCACTTAGAAGTTCTTTCGGGGCGCCGTGACGAAGAACAAGACTGTGTAGAATGAAGTGAGCGACATCGTTTGCGGTAGCAGATTTGAGAGCCGACGTTTCGACATAACGGGTGAGATGGTCAACGGCAACGATGATCCACCGATTATTAGCCGAAGTAGTTGGAAGCGGGCCATAAAGATCAATGCCGACGCGGTCAAAGGGACGTCCAGGGCAAGGTAACGGCTGCAAAGGAGCGGCGGCGGAATGGGGAGGTTTCTTGCGACGTTGGCAGGCGGTGCATGACCGAATGTACGGACGTATGTAGCGGTACATACCTCGCCATTAGAATCGCTGACGAAGGCGGGCATATGTTTTCAGTACACCGGCGTGGCCGCATTGTGGAGCGGCGTGAAAAGAGGCACAGATTGTAGCACGGAGGTGTCGGGGGATGACCAACAGCCACTTCCGGCCGTCGGGGAGGTAATTACGGCGGTATAAGAGGCCATCACGAACGGCGAAGTGGTGGGCTTGGCGGCGAAGGGTCCGGGTCGAATGATGCGGCGAGGGAGTGTTCAGGAAGTTTAGCAGCGAGGTGATCGAAGGATCCTTCAGTTGTTCGGAGAGCATTACAGGGATGTTGAACGAAGAGAATTCGTAGGCACAGACGAGGGCAGAGGTTGACTCGCATGGGAGTGGTGAACGAGAAAGGGCATCGGCGTCCGAGTGCTTGCGGCCGGAGCGATAAATGACGTGTATATCAAACTCCTGGAGACGTAAAGCCCAGCGAGCGAGTCGGCCAGAAGGATCTTTGAGGGAGGATAGCCAGCATAGGGCGTGGTGGTCTGTGACGACATAGAAGGGCCGGCCGTAAATGTAAAGGCGGAACTTGGCAATTGCCCAAATGATGGCGAGACATTCTTTTTCTGTGACAGAATAGTTTGATTCGGCCTTGGTGAGGGCGCGGCTGGCGTAAGCGACGACGTATTCCGGATACCCAGGCTTTCGCTGGGCAAGAACTGCGCCCAAGCCCACACCGCTCGCGTCAGTGTGAACTTCTGTCGGACAGGCGGGATCAAAATGGCGAAGGATGGGGGGAGAGACCAGCAGGCGGCGTAAAGTGCTGAACGCGGTATCGCAGGCGGGGGACCAAGACGAAAGGTTCGGGCTGCCGGCAAGAAGCTGCGTTAAAGGGGCGATGATACTGGCGAAATTTCGGATGAAGCGTCGAAAATATGAGCATAAGCCTATAAAACTGCGAAGTTCTTTTAAGGTGGTTGGTTTGGGGAAGTCAGCGACGGCGCGAAGTTTGGCAGGGTCAGGAAGGACGCCGTCTTTGGAGATGACATGGCCTAATATTGTGAGCTGCGTTGCACCGAAGTAACATTTTTTCAAGTTTAGTTGGAGGCCGGCGTCAGTAAGGCTAGTGAGTACGCGCTGAAGGTGATGCAGATGGGAAGGAAAATCTTTGGAAAAAACGACAATGTCATCTAGGTAACACAGACAAGTTTCCCATTTGAGGCCACTGAGAACAGTGTCCATCATCCTTTCGAATGTAGCTGGAGCATTGCAGAGGCCGAATGGCATCACATTGAACTCATACAAGCCGTCTGGGGTGACGAAAGCGGTTTTCGGCCTGTCGTTCGCTGCCATCGGGACCTGCCAGTAGCCGGAGCGTAAGTCGAGGGATGAAAAATACTCCGCTCCCTGCAAGCAACCCAGTGCGTCGTCGATTCGGGGTAGAGGATAAACATCCTTGCGTGTGATCTTGTTGAGAGGGCGATAGTCCACACAGAACCTGATGGAGCCATCTTTTTTCGTCACCAAGACAACAGGAGAGGCCCAAGGGCTGTGAGAAGGGTGTATTATGCCGCGCCGAAGCATGTCGTCAACATTGTCACGGATGACGCGGCGCTCGCTCGGCGAGACTCGGTACGGTCGCTGACGCAAGGGAGCGTGGGTACCAGTGTCAATTGTGTGAGAGACGGCCAATGCGCGCCCCAAGGAGGGCTGGGAAAGGTCGAAAGAGTTGCGGAAGCGGCAGAGAAGTTCCAAGATTTGGTCACGGTAAGCGGACGGAAGGTCGGGAGCGATGTTACGACGAAAGACGTCGATGGAAATCGGATCGGGCGCTGTCGCACAACAGGCTAAGGCAGTAACTGGGGGGCAGGCACGGGTATCGGAGAACTCGGAAGCAAGAGCAGGGTCCAGTTCTTCAATAGAGCCGAGGCATTCGCCGCGAAGAACAAACGACGGGCAGGAAAATGGGTTGGTGACATAGATGGCGCAGTGGCCATCGGAAATCGAGACAACGGCGAATGGAATGACGAGGTGCTGATGGCGAGTGGCTGCTGCGGTAGGTGTGAAAAGAACAGGGCCGCTGAGGAAAGAGTCGGGGCGGAGCGGAACGAGGGCTGAAGAGGAGGGAGGTATGTCGGTGTCGGCAGCTACAAGAAGCTTAGCGGAGCGCACAGGTAGGTCACACAACGAAACATCACACAGGGGAGAAAGCTCAAGTTCCGCACGGGCACAATCAATCACTGCACGATGGGCCGAGAGGAAATCGCAGCCGAGGATGACATCGTGAGAGCAGGTGGTTAGCACAACAAACTCGATGGTATAGGCGACGTCGTTGATAGAAACGCGGACCGTGCAGGCTGCGATGTGGTGGATGCGCTGAGAGGTGGCCGTACGTAGTGAAAAGTCAGACAGCGGCGTTGTCACCTTACGAAGTTTGCGGCGAAGAGCATCACTAATTACTGACACTGCAGCACCCGTGTCGACGAGCGCGAGAACGGGGACGCCTTCAACAGACACCTCAATCACGTTAGCAGGAGAACACGGAGGACTTAAAAAGTTGGCAAAACACGCAGTTCTTGCCTCCTGAACTGCGGCAGTCAGTTTTCCTCTGGGAGAGGGTCCGGGCGGCGGAGCATCGGAGAAATGGAACGTCGACGAGGGGAAGGCGAGCGGCGAGTAGGGTACT
Source organism: Amblyomma americanum (assembly GCF_052857255.1). Classification (NCBI taxonomy): domain Eukaryota; kingdom Metazoa; phylum Arthropoda; class Arachnida; order Ixodida; family Ixodidae; genus Amblyomma; species Amblyomma americanum. The sequence goes on along the minus strand of NC_135507.1, from coordinate 116,951,744 downwards.
GGGAGCGATGTGTAGAGGAGGCAGAAGAGACATTAGGCAAGGGCGGCCCGGAATCGTAGCGGAAATTGCGCATGAAATCGCCAGAACGAGGAGATCGCTGACAGCAAAAGCGTGCGACATGGCCCGGAAGACCGCAGGAATAGCATATCGGTCGATTGTCCTCGGTACGCCAGGGTTTCGTAGGGTTTCGGCGGGGTCGACGAACCGGGACCTGCGGCGGGGGTATAGACGGCGGTGGAGCATAAAAGGCCGGGCTGCTAGGGTAGGCGGCAGAGGTGGGCGATCGCCGTGTGCCGGTGACTGCTTCAGCATAGGTGAGCGGCGCTGCCACAGGAGGAGGTGGGGGACTGGATGGCAGAACTGCAGCGACCTGCTCCTGAATAGCACGACGGATAGTGGGCGTGAGAGATGGCACCAGGTCGTGCGGAGGGCAGACGGCGTCGGGAATGTGATGCAGCAGAGAAAGCTGGCGAGCGATCTCTTCGCGGATGAAGTCTTTAACCTGCTGCATGAACAGGGACTGCTCAGCAGACGAGCCACCAAGGGCCAAGCCAGCAAGACCCCCCGCAGGCGCGCCGGACTGCCGCGTAGATGCGCGTTGCTTGCAGAGTTCGTCGAAGCTTTGGCACAGCTGGATGACGGTAGCGACGGAGGTGGGGTTCTTCGCCAGCAGCATCTGGAAAGCGTCATCGGCTATGCCTTTAAGTATGTGGTTGACTTTATCCCCTTCGGACATGGAGGGGTTGACACGCTTGCACAGGTCAACAATGTCCTCGATGTAGCTTGTGAACGTCTCGGAAGGGAGCTGAGATCGAGCACGAAGACGTTGCTCGGCGCGAAGCTTCCGGACGGCGGGGCGGCCGAAAACGTCGGCGAAGCTCGTTTTAAAGGACGACCAGGTGGGAAGATCGGCCTCATGGTTGCGAAACCATAGGTTGGCAACGTCCGTTAGATAGAAGAGGACGTTGCTAAGTTTCACGGAATCGTCCCACCGATTGTAAGTGCTGATGCGCTCATAGGAGGCCAGCCAATCGTCGACGTCTTGGTCATCGGTGCCACTAAATGGAGAAGGGTCACGCTGGCGCTGCACCCCGTGACAGAGTACGGTGGCAGGGATGGGCTGCGATGGTTCACTCGGACCTTCCGGCATGGTGGCGGAGACGAGGAGCGTTCCACTTCGAAGTTCCAGGATGAGGACCGGGACGGGAACCGAGGCACCTCCACCAAGTGTCAAGGCATTTATTTGAAGCACAGGTCGGTTGGCCTTGGTTGACCGGCGACACGACGGGCACACTCACAGGCGTTGTTCGAAAAACCCAGCTGCACTTCGTCTGCTTCTTCGTTGTCCCGCTTGAACTCGTCCGCTTCTTCGCTGCGCTGCGCCTGTCGGTCCCATTACAAGTAATATAACATTCTGTGGACCTTGATATGCCGGGCTGTTGACATTGCAGATCTGCAAGCTTGAGCCATTTTTGCAAGCCACCCAAGACAAACACATTAGGGAAAATTTGTGAAGCGTAGTAGTGATGTGATTGTTAAAGAGTGCGGGAAGACGGGACACATGAAAGGAAGACAAGCAACACAACCACTGAAGCAAATGGATCATTACAAACTCGCCCAAACAGAAGCTTTAATTTAGTGGTGATATGTTCACTTTTTCAAGAACTGGTGAGCGGTTTCAGCAGCTTTACACCGTACCAGTCTTTTTAGTTTTCATTTACCCACTGCAGTATGTTTTTCATATTCACACTGCTCTGATATAATAACTACTAGCCCTTCTGACATGTATAATCCTGTCAAAACAACGAAATTTGGGTGCGCAGAAAAACCCATAAACATGCGCCATAACCCATAGCAACACTTCCAAGGCAATCATGAGGGAACATGCACGCTCCATTTACTGGCATAATGCCTGTCAACTGGTACACAAGGCACCAGCACACCAATGAAGTTTTTCCTACACAGCCACATTCTGCTAACCTTTGAGGCTGACAAAACAGAAGATAGCAGTGCAGCACAAGGTCATGACTATTACTCAAGATTTCTGGATGATAGGATTTAACAAAAGTGGCCATGGAAAACTGTCAAACATGCACATAGCTAACATACAACAGAGGAGAACCGTACATTGGTTAGTTGTTGGTATACCATGGCAACAGCAGCTCCACAAGACAATGGCACAGGATCAGCACAGCCCCCTAGTTCTTCTGTCAATATCTTTTGGTGCTTCTTCTACCGCAGATTGAATATTCTATACTCAGTACTTCTCATGAAAACTTGGTATCTTGCAAATACTTTAAAAAATCTATATTTAGAATGAACTTAAACACTTCTACCCATTCTTGAATTACTCTTAAATGCTTCAAGTTTTTTTTTTTTTCTGGGAAGAGGGGTGGGGGGGGGGAGGCGAGGTGCTGGCAGAAAACTTCAAACATGTTTGCTATGTCCTTTTGCATACATTCCTTCCAGATATTTTTGGGGACACTGTTATCTGTTCTTATAAGTAAACAGGTTTTTTGTAATGCTCCTTTTATTATTCTCAATTTGCTGTTAACTATTGTTACAACCCTCCTAGGGACACGTTGTTTGACCCCTCGGTGACCTTACGAAAAAGAAAAAAAGATGTATCGGGGAAACTACCCGTGGAATCTCCCACGCACGCTCCCCTTGTGTCGGACCGTGAGACGCGACCGACGATGGACAAGATGACGAAAGGAAGCGGGCAGAAGCGCATTCCCAAGGACGAAGTAGCAGCGGACCTCCGCATCCTCCTCGCCCATTCCCACAGGGCTCAGCGTGCTATGTGCGGTGACTCTTCCGACCTGTGAATCGTGTGGTGAAAGCGGCGGAGCCTCAGTGTATTTAACGAGTGTCCCGAGTAGGAACGATCGCTCTGGGCCCTGACGACAAGGCTCATCCAGTTGCTCGACGCTATGAACTTTTAATTCTTGACTGTTTGCTCTTTCTCTTTCCTTTTAAATTATGTAATCAAGTTTCATGAAAAGTGCCAGTAAACCTGTTTGTTTTTCGTTTTCCCAAGCTTGAAGTTCCATATTTCTTCAACCCGAAGGCGCGGACACGTTACCCAACGGAGCCCGGGTTCTAGTGAACCCCTGCGCCACGACACTATGAATGATTTACTTTTCACTGTTCAGACATTTTTTACAGTTGAGCATAGTCTCAGCAGATACTTTCGTGTTACACAGTACTCAGTACCATAAGTAAATGTTTTCATGAAAAGTATTTTCAACAAATCTGTTTTGCGCTCATGTGCCCAAACTTTGGCCTACAGCAGACAGATCTGAGAAAAACGATAGACATAACGGCCACTCAATGTTATTTCACAATATCAGCATACGGTCATGCCAAGTTCAGCAATACATAGTACCACAACTTGTTTGGCAGACTTCGCTACAAATGTATTCGGCTGTCTTGCCATGCTGTTGACAAATACAAGGCATGTTAACCACTTGTAGCATTTGTCATTATGAGCAGGCAGTGGTGGTGAAAAACACTTATAGTAAAAAAAAAGAGAAGAGGCTATCAAATACAGATGCTTTGCTGAAGCATGTTCATGACCTCTGTTCACACTAGTTATGTCAAACTGAACTGGTAGCCGCGTTCACACTCATTTGAGGTGCCGAATCGAGCTGGACTGGTCAGAAACGTGCTTATGGAGTGTCTTTATATGGTTATGAAGGCATCAACTGTACAGCAATTGTAAACATTGTCACGGTCATTTTGGCTCAGGAGGGCTAATATTTTAGTGTGAAAGTACTACTTCACGAGGTCTAACTGGCTCACAGAGTTGGTGTGAAGCTTGACCTTGAGGGTGACCTTGGCAAACATAATAAACTAAATATTGCCGCAACTGGGATTCGAACCCGCGGCGGCGCGAGCAGATCAATTTCGCTGGCCTGTGCACGAGAGCACTATGCTGCGGCCGCAGACGACCTCGGCTCGCGTTAAACTGAAACACACGCTCGCGCTGTGCATTGCATGTCGTTGTCTTCCATCAACTAAAACTACTCTAGAACTAATCACGTCGCCAGAAGTGCCGACGACCTAGCAAAGCAAAACCAGGAGACAACCAGGCTAAACACGTGCTTTCACACATACACTCGCTTTAACTACGTTAAAACCCTACCATCCCCCCCCCCCCCCCCCTGTGCGGTACCCGTTTACTATACAGGGTCACAGTGGCTGAGCTCGCGCACTGCACTCAGTATTTCTAAGAAAATGAACTGTGTGAACTCGCTTAATTGAACAGGTCAGGCCTGAAGTGATCAATTTAGAATCACGTCACACGGAGGTACTATAGGCAGGCAACATTTACGAGGTGGGAGAGAACGGGGAAGAAGAAGATTGGTTTTTGGGGAAAAGAAATGGCGCAGTATCTGTCTCGCATCTTGGCGGACAACTGAACCGTGCCGTAAGGGAAGGGGTAAAGGAGGGACTGAGAGAAGAAAGAAAGAAAGATGTGCCGTAATGTATGGCTCCGGAATAATTTCGACCACATAGGGATGTATAACGTGCACTCACATCGCACAGCACACGGGCGTCTTTGCGTTTGGCCTCCATCGATAACGCGGCCGCCGCAGTCGGATTCAAACCCGGGAACTCCGGCACAGTAGCCAAGCGCCACCTAAGCCAATCGCTCGAAGTGTCTGAACGAGGGGACTTGCATTCGCCACACGCTGGTAGCATTTTTAAAGCACTAGGTCGCGAGGAAGCACCACAATAACTTTTCTTCCCCGAGAACAAGCACCTCAATAGCTTTTGCTGCTGGTGGTACATACATTTACGCGGTATGAACTCGACTCTGTCCGATAGGATTACGCAGCACTAAAAACCTCCGAAAAGAAAAGTGACCATAAGGTACCTCAACTGCTGTTTTCCCAAAAATTAGTACAGTACTAACGAAGGCCGTGTAGGTAGCCGCGCAGCACGGAAAGCTCACCTGAACTGGCTCCAACGTGTCATACTTGAACACTGCAGCATAACTTTTTTGCTTGCGCTTAAAGATGCACTCAGTGTTACAACAAACGCAAGAACAGCAACAATCAAGCCACAGATACAAACGACCCGCGGCACGCAGGATGATCCTGATGTCGATGGGCAGGTCGTCCCAGGCAGATGGCGCTACAACGCTACCTACGAAATGAACTTTTTCTGCAACTGATACGAAATGCGCTGGAAACATGGCTCACAATTTTTAAGAAATGACACCACAATAGCACCATAAAAACAATGAAAGCTGACAGCAAAAATAACGAAAGTACAGATTTTAGACAAAACTGCCAACCGTAAAATCAAAACCGAAAATCTGCATGGAATGCACTCGGAAGGCAACTTCACCATTTTTTTTTGTCATCGAAGCGCGTTGGCCTACAGCTGCACCAACTAGAGTCTCAATTTTGAAGCGTGAAAATGTTATTCCTAAAACCGGCACCATTTTTTTCCTGTCAGAGTCGCGACAGCGCCTGCGTCACGGCAGCGGCAGATCTGTCAGACATGAGAAGTATTTCAAGCAGAAATTTACAAGCTACATATGTACACCGTAGGTCTAGATACTCTTTCGCGAATCAAATGCTCTCTCGTAACCGAAACAACATTGGTTTCGGTTCAATAGCGTGCACTGCCATCAGACAGTACACGGGCCTCTAGCATTAACGCCTCCATCGAAATGCGACAGCCGCCGCGGGATCGAACCCGCGTCTTTCGGGTCAGGAGCCGAGCACAATAACCACAGCAGCGGCTGAACGGAGGTGCTGGCATTCATGGAGGTACATGGAAGATATGGCGAAGCTATTATAATTATGCAGTCTCAACCCCTTTTCTCGAGGCGTCATATCTCGTTTCACAATTGGACGGGTAAAGATTGCAGGCTGAGATAAGCCGCCTTTACAAGAATACAGCAGTGCCGCACCCCATATTTCGCGGACGCGACACGCCACTATTCACATATGTACTATCGGACACAAAAGTTTGCGGGACGAGAGTTCTTGGAAAAACGTTTATTGTAGCTCCACCTCGCTAGTTAGTCGCCAGATAATGTATGAAGTATGAAGAGTGCTTGGCTAAGGTGGCCTAGCTTGGCCATTGTCTGGGGCCTTGGTAAGTTTCGACTTTATCATAATGGCCGTCCTTTTGACGTGGTCACCAACCACCATGCCCTATGCTGGCTCTCTTCGCTAAAAGATCCCTCCGGTCGCCTGCCATGGCTCGATGGACTCTCCATCTACAAGAATATAACATACGTGTCGTATATCGGTCGGGCCGCAAGCAGCATGATGCTGATGCCTTGTCCCGCTCGCCGCTACAGGCCGAGCTTGCCAGCCTCTCTGCCCTCGAATCCGCTGCGCCTTTGTTCAACACCTGCGACATGACTTCTGAGCAGCGTAAAGATCACTGGATTGCCTCTCTTGACCTTCTCTCTGCCCCATCTACGGCACCAGCGTACCGCAAGTGGAAAATTTGTAAATTGTAGGGTTTGACATTCAAAAACAACCTGCCGGCTACAAGGATCGCCTTAGTGGAGGGCTCCGGATTAATTTCAAGCATGTAAAGAAGACTGAAGAGACATACACTTAATTCAATGTTACCATGCTGCCTCGAGAACGTTTACATGGGCTGTCAGAAGCAAAAGGTCAAGGGTTATCCCGAACTGTTTCCTGCGTAGTGTCTCATGGTGTCAGAAGCTTCAAACTATTTAGGTAAAGAGAGCAAATTGATCAACAGCTCAGAGCGAGACTAACACCGTTCTTGCTTCAGGTTGTTGATCAATTTGACCTCACCATGACATCTGCTAGGCATCCTGGTTAGCTTAAATGTAGAGTGACTGCCCAGGCAAGCAGTGGTCTCTGGTTTTATCCCCAGACTAAGACGAATTTTCCTTCAGCTGCAAAGCTTCTGAGAAAGCTGTGTAGCTTTGCTCTGCAACCGTATAACTGCGATCAAGTAGAAACTCATGAGTAATTATAGCCTAATTGAAATGCATTTCACCTCTAGTGTTTCCCTTAAACACTTTGGACTACATTCTGAATATGTATTCCAAGAGCATCTTCCATTCCCCAATATTATCCTTGCCCTAAAACAGTTAGCAATCTGAAACTCAAAACAAAACAAGAGGCTCCATGCTGACACTGTCAACAGGAATTTTCTATTCAGTATTTAAGAATATATGCATCCTATTGTAACGATATTTTTGATACAGCATTGTGTACACAGACTTGGGACAAAAATCAATCGCACTCTCACTTTACAGTTCCATTCAGTGCCTCTCACGATGAACCTTCATGTCTACTCTTTGGTTATAAGAGGGCTTTTGCTGCAGTGTTGCCTGCATTACCTACCCCTTTCCAATTTACTATTCTTCTTTTGCCAAGGCTGTGGAGTCTTATTGCACCTGATTCAGTTATTAGGTATATTTAGCAGGCTAGTAACTGCAGTCCACAGTGTTTGAAGTTACTTTCCTTGCAATGGAATAAAATGCAGCAGGAAGCTTTTAGACAACTGGATTCTTATGCTGCAAACCTGTTGGACCTAACATGTGCTTTCTGGCAGTTTCTCAGGGTCATCTTTCTGCATTTTTGGAGTACACTGAAACTTAGGATTAAAGACAATGTTAGATAATGCTATGTGCAACATGCATGGAAGCAACTTCACATTTTTTTTTGCCGTGGCTGCAATCCTAGCAGGATGACCTAGAGCATGAACTAACACATGCTGACGTTTGAGTTTAGGTTCCCTGTTGGGCTTTCTAGAAACTATATGCTTGCTGCATGAAGTCGAGGGTTGGACGGAAATCTGTCTGGTCGGGGCTGTACGTGGAAAAGGCAGAACACCGAGCAAAATAAAATGAACTCCTAAATGATGTTTCAGCTCCCACACGGGAGCCATGTTCACAAACAGGTGCTGACGTGTAAGGCTGGCTATTTAAGCTTGAAAATGTGCCCTAGGCAGCGGGCGTATGCACTAGGAAGTGCCCCGTCAGTGAGATTAAGAGTGTGTTTGGTTGTCTGAATCATTAAGGATTCTAGATATAGACAGCTCTGGAGATTCTGTTCTGTTTTCAAAATGCACGCGTTGCTCAATCTATATGATGCTGCTTGCTTTCAGAATTTTCGACGAGTGCATTTGACGAAGCTTTCTTGTTTGCAACATCATACTGGTGTTGTTTCAACCTTTCAACGAAGTTTCCACTTTCACCCACATGCACATGGTTTTACAGTCTCTGCACGGTATACTGTACACTACGCCCGGAAATTTTTTTTTTTTTGGTGCGGACAACAGCTCTATACCTGGCTTGAAAAGTGATGATATTCTAGAGTTTCGTTTTTATTCATTGTTTTCAGCAATCACTGTCTGCAACTCTCTACTAACAATCATCACATCATATAGTACAGAAGCATCATTCTATAAAATGTTGAAAAAGTGTATACTTTTTAATTACCTTCATTTGCCATGCCAATGAACCCTGTATTTATTGTGTATGACTTTTATTGCTTGAGTGCTTTTGTATAGTACTGTGTTCTCTTTTTGCCATGTTCCTTAATGAGTTTGTAAAATTGAGCATGCCTAATCTAATTTTTTGTTGTGATTATTAATTCCTGCTGCACCTGTTTTCCGATATGTAGTTGCTATCTGCCATATGTTTAATATGTGTCATATATACAATTAATAACAGGAGGTCCCCCTGACAGTTTCTACTCAGGGCCTCCTCCTCTACTAATTTATTTACCTCGTGCCTGCACTAGTTTTTGAATAAACAATAATGTATGTCAAACAAAACATTGCAGTGGTTATTCGTCATCTGCATGCCGCCTTGGTCACATACTGTTAGATTCGCACCGCCTGCTAAGCTAGATCGCATGCTGAAGGTCAGATTTTGAGTTAACGGGATTGGTATATTATTCCAAGATGTTAATTAGGCCAAGGTATTTGGTCCTGATGATATTCCTCCAGTGTTATTCACAAATTGTGTATGATTCACCTACTTTGCTAAAAGCTTTGTAAACTGTTCACATCACCTTTACAAGAAAGTGTTGTAACCACTTCGATAGGTACAGAGTTAATCTTATTACTTTAAGAACAAGCAAGAAATTTATGTTTAGCAGTGCTTTTTATCTCAGGCCTTGGATTAAGCATGTGAATTACATTTGGAACGAGGCAGCCATCAGCTCCGGGTTTATTACAGTAGAGATTCGGTCATTTGCAAAGTGATTTCAGAATACAGCTGATAGTCAAGTCTGACCTATGCTTGAGTATGGATGTGTTTGTTGGGACTTGCATACATGGCCACTTATAAGCAAATTGAAAAAATTCACAACAGTGCTGCTTGATTTCCACCGGGATATTAAAGACAGCAAATCAGAATGACAGAGCAAGTGCAAACTGAAATAGAAACAGCAGCACAATGACCACGGGAAAAATCTTTGATTAAAATCTTTCTACAATATTTACTTGCTAAAACTGCTGTAAACTGTGAGAAATATACTCAACCAACAACTTAATTACATATTCAAGAATTTAAAGGTAACAGAGCTTTCCTTAAAGGGTGATGTTTTCCATTCTTCTGTTTTTTACCTATCCTAGAATAGAGCAGCTTAGTGTCAAGTACTGTTCATATATTATCCAATGGTACTTTCTTCTATGATTTCAATGAGTAGAATGTTTTCTTTTTAAACATTTTTAACTCCTTGGATGCTATGAGGTGGCGCAAGTAACTATTAAAATAAATATATTGATGTTCAGAGAAGTAGCCACCTTTTTTTTTATTCTGAGGACACTAGATAAGCTCCAAGCAATCAAAGGGGGGCTCACTACACAACATCAAAAGAGTCATTATGCATTGGATAAAAGGAGCAAGCACATAAACCACGCATGGAAAGCAGGTCTCTAAGTAAGATAAGCTTGCACTTTCAGAAGCAATATCACTTATGTTTAGGACCTACCAGATCATAGATTGCAGAAGATATGTGGATGCCACATCGAGCTCAGATTAGACACAAAGCAGTGGATGCAATATTAATAATGACTACTGTTTGCACAGTTTATTTAGGGGAGGTTGTGCTTAGTGGGATTTTTCCCTTCCTGTGCCCAATGTTAAGATAAGACAAGTATATGCCATCATGAAACTGTTTCCAACAATGTCTAAATTAAGGAAATGATCTTACAGCCCAATACACTGTTCTAGGTTACCTGACACAATTGACACAAGCTCCTTTATTTCAGTTTCGCCTAATCAATCATACGACAACGTCACCCGTAACCGCGCGCAGCTTTCATGAGAGGTGTGAGATAGATATGAACGTTTGACGATTCAGCAATTTGAAAAAAAAATGTGCCACAACCCAAGACGAAGAACGGGCAAAATGAGTATGCACTGTAGTGACAATTTTTGCAGTAAACCACGAAAATATACGCGGAAAACCTACATCATACAAAAACCACTCAGGCAGGGACATTACAGCAGCCCCGCTAAGAGAAAAGACTCAACAAAGCGACGGTTACGCAAAAAAAAATCACCCACAATGAAACAAAAGTGCCAGAAGGAATGTTGGCTTTCTTATTGTGAAAGGCCAGGAATTTTACACACTGCCTGTGACACTCACCTATTCGCACAAATGCAGGCCAGGATAGCGTTACTACAATACAACTTGGGCCTGGCAGACGCTTGCATTTGTCGGGAACGGACGTGGGCAACACTGCACTTGGCTGCAGTGTCGTCTGTTTTGGCAACATTGCACTTGTCGGGAACGGGCGTAGGCAACACTGAACTTGGCTGCAGCGTCTGTTTTGGCAACATTGCACTTGTCGGGAACGGGCATGGGCAACATTGGGCTTGTCTGCAACGGCTAGCAAACGGAAATACGCGGCCCGGCATGAAGCGCGACATTTTCCGCTATTGCCGTTCCTGCCATGTCTGTCAAGAGGTGAAGTCAAGGGGCGGCAAGCCGGCCGGAATGATGAAACCAATTGACGGTGTGCGTCCGTGGCAGATGGCCACCTGCGATTTGATGGGGCCTTTCCCCAGGAGCAATCAGGGTTTCATTTACCTGATGGTAGTCGCTGACCATTTTTCCAAATGGGTCGATTTGTACCCGTTTCGGGAAGTGTCAGCACGAGCGGTGCTGGATATACTCCAGGAAGTGTCCTGTCGGTTCGGCTTTCCGGAAAGACTGATCACAAACAATTCGTCCTATTTCACCGCTCGGGTGTTCGGTAATACGTGCCGTTCCCTCGGAATCCAGCACTACACCACTTCACCCTACCATCCCCAGTTCAACTTGACCGAGCGAATCAACCGAACGCTCAAGCCAATGCTGGCACCCTTTGCCGAGTGTCAAAAGGACTGGGCAGACAATTTGAGTGAGTTTGAGTTCGCCATTCGAAAGCCGAGAATCGCTCAACTGGTTTCTCTCCCGCCTTCCCCAATTTCGGGAGGGAGCTGGCGAATCCGATGTCAAACGTCGTGCAGAGCCAGCTCGGTGATGAGCACACGCGGGCAGACTGCTCTGCTTATGCGTCGACGCTTCAGGATCGGCTTGGTCGGGCACTCAACAGAGCGAGGCAGAGTTTGGCGGCAGCTAGAGCCCCAACAGAAGGCTCAATAAGACCGCAAGCACCGCAGCCTGACCTTTCAGGCTGTGTCCTGAAGCGCAACCACGTTCTTAGCGATGCGAGCAAGGGGTTCTCAGCCTCGCTCGCTCCTAACTGGCTTGGTCCGTACCGAATGGTTAGAGTCTGGTCGCCGCTCGCGTACCTGCTGGAGGATCCCCTTTCGGGGAAAACCAGCCGTGCCACATCGCAGACCTGAAGGCCTATGCGTCACGGTCTGACGAGCTTGCGCCAATATCCAATGGTATCACAGGCAAGCGCACAGGGGTGCTGCGGAACGCAAGTGTACCGCGCGCCGGTACAATCTGAGGCGACGCGGTCACCGAAGTGATTGATGCCCGACGGCGGACTTTTCCGCAACCGAAAGCACGCAACCTCAGCTACCTGGCGAGCTTTCTCGTCGGGCGCTACCCAGGTGAAGCACGGCGTGCTCGTCTTTTTGGTGCTTATGCTCAGTTCCAGCCTTGTGCATTTATTTATTTATTCGTTTGTTTGTTGCTTTTAGTCAGTTTCTAGCCTCTCGTTTCCTGTTTGTCCGTTGTTTGTTCAGACGTTCCGAGATGTACATATGTAATATACGGTTGCGTTGGCGTTGTGTTTTTAACCCGACTTGTACACGTGTAAGTTTCAGCCCAACCGCGTTTGCGACTATCTGCTTGAAGCGCAGATTGTGCCTTCTCTTGTACAGCGCGCCTTTTTTTCATTCCCGTTCCGACCACACTGGTGCGGCCTTCCTCGCGAACACGAGACCGATTGGTTCGCGAAGAGATCAGCGAACTTCTATCTTTTGTTCCGTCTGGGGATGGCTTGCTCATTTAGGAGCCGTGTCTCGCGGCGCGGGTTTGGTGCGTGCTGTGTGGAGCGGAAGTTGGGGCGGTGTGCAGCATGAAAAGTGCGTCCTTTGAACCCTGCCGCGGCGCCTCGGGACGCTTCTGACGAGTGGGTCATTGTCGCTGATCAACGTCCGCTTCTGTGCCGGTGTGTGCCTGTGGTTATGTGCCCGCTCCCAAGATCAAAGGCAACGTCGAGTGGGGACGAGGACGCCTCGCTGTTGCCGCACCTCAAGACTTCGCGGAACGCCCGCGCCTGTTTCAGCCGGCGCAAAGGGGCACGCTGCTTATCTTGTGCCCGAACAAGACGTCGTGTCCGAGTGTCCCTGCCGCGGCCCCAGTCGTCATCAACGGAAGGAAGATCAGCGCCGGCAGTCGGTCCTTCTACTTGTCCAAGATGAAGTCTGCGAGCGGTGAGTCGCGAAGAGGCCCAATGATCCCCGCGCCACCGAACTTCCACATCATCCATCCACCTGCCAGATAGTTGTGCAGTTGTATTCACATCGCCTTGTGTACAGAGTATATCATCTGCATGTGATTAGCTTTTGTTTCCTTGAAGCGTATGCATGTGTTGTTTGGCCCCTTTTATTGTTTGTGTGTCTTTTTGAGTTTATGACTAGAACTGGAGTGTAGCTAGCGTTATTTTATGTGGATTGATTTTTATTTTGGCGCACGCTTTCACCGAAGGGTAGGAGGGCATTTAAGGGGAGGAGGATGTGGGAATCCGGGCTTCCTGCCGTTGCCTTTCAGCGGCTGTCACCGGCATCCCGCGTTGTTCTCCTCTTTCCCTTTCTCCCGCCTCAGGCGACGGATAGGGGCGGGGTGACTAGTCACTGTCATTCGGCCGCAGCTCCGCGCAAGCTTCCCAAAGGCATTTGCCATTGGTGCCTTCTGGCGGGAATTCGGGACCCGCCCGGTGCGTACGCTACTGTCTGTCCGGTCCGGCCTTTGCCGTTAGGACCAGTGCATAATCGAGCTCGCCAGCTCGGGTCCTCGACCCTCCGCGGCTCGAGCCTGTCCAGGGGTCCAGCGACGTCCGACAGGCGCACCTTGCGTTGACTGCCCACTCTCTCTCGCAGACAGCCCAACGGCCGACACGAGAGAGATCACAGCAGCGGTGACCCAGGGTGCGTGTGGTGACGGCTGATCGGGGACCTTGGCTCTCGCGAAGCCCGAACCCGCGGTGGTTGGTGTCCTGTGCCCACTGAGAAACCCAGACATTGTATCCCGCATCCTAAAAGACGAGGATGCACCGCCAAACGTAGACAGTAAACTATTAAACATGTGGAACAGAAAAGGAAACCTGGAAAAGAGGCTCAGAGCACAGTGATTGAACCGCAACATCAGAATAAAACTAGCTAGACACAATAAACTAATAGAAACGTACGCAGTGAAGTTAAATGAACAAAACTGGTGCAGTAGATGTGACGAGATTGGCAGAGGCATGAGCCTACAAAAGACGTGGAACGTCCTCAAGCACCCACTAGATCCGGAAAAATCGAAAACTCAAGCAAACAAAAATCAAATCATAGCTAGACATGATTTCGAAGAGCGGATAACCAGCTAATCGAAAAATTAATTAAGACATAGGTTGGCGAAGGAGGAGCCGAAACAACCCCAAATTACACGGGGCAAACCCAACATAGATCTAGATGCCCCCATTGCGGAGCCGAGGTTCGAGCAGAGATAATCGGCCTAAGAACGTAATCTTCTCCGGGACCCGCTGGTATCACAAACACAATTCTCAGAAACCTGGAAGACGCATCAATCTCCGCGTTAACAGAATACATGACGAAGGTACGGGATACCGGGAGCCTTCCGCCAACGTGGAAAAAGGCAAACGTAGTCCTCATATCTAAACTAGGCAAACCACCCAAATTAGAAAACCTAAGAACCATCTCGTTAACCTCGTGTGTGGTCAAACGTATGGAACACAAAGTACGGACGACACTAACCAAACACATCGAAACCTGTGGCCTCTGGCCACACGACAGGACCTCTGGCCACAAGAAATGGTAGGTTTCAGACCGGCCTCTGCACACAAGATGTTATGCTGAGACTTAAACAGGACATCTTCGATCAAAGCACCAAGGACACAAAGGCCATCCTAGGCCTAGACCTAACCAAAGCATTTGATAACGCAAAACACGACGCAGTCCTCGCTGGATTTCAGGAAATCGAAGTAGGTGAGAAGACATACAGCTACGTCAAAGGCTTGCTATCGAACAGAGAGATAATCGTGCAAATCCAGGACATTTAATCCCCCACAACCAAACTAGAGAGCAAGAGCACCCCTCAGGGCTCCTTCCTATCCCCATTTCTGTTCAACGCAAAAATGAGAGCACTCACCGCATTATTAAATCCAATTCAAGAGCTTAAGTTCAGCATGTACACTGATTGCATCATAAATCTTTGGATTAATAAGGGCAGCGACCGCGGAGTCAGAACAGAAGTTGCAAACTGCCGCAAACGTGGTGGTTAAATACGTGGCAGATGAGCTCTATCCTGCTCCCCGGAAAAATCGGAATTTTCATCTACCACCGAGAAAAAAGAAAGACGTAGACATTATATATGTGGTAGAAAACACTCTCGTCCCGATAGTAGATGAAATAAGAATCCTGGGAATGTTCATTCAAGCCAATGGACAAAACAGAAACACCGTAAGAAAATTAGGAAACTACGCGACACACGTCCCTGGCATACTAAGAAGAGTCTCGCTCCTAGGCCACTGCCTCAAAGAGCGCAGCCTCCTCAAGGTGACACAAGCTTACGTCATTAGTCGCATTTGCTACGCCACACCCTTCCTAAACATTAAGAAATTGGAGCGCGACAGAACTGACGCCATAATCAAGAAATGCGTCTTCCCATATCCACTTCAACAGAAAAGCTGGAAAGAATGGGAATCCACAATAGATGGCAGGAACTAACTGAGGCGGTGAGAATCGCGCAGCTAGAAAGACTGAGCTAGAAAAAAAACGAGGAGAACCATCCTCGGGTGGACAGGCGCCCAACCAGACAGAGTCCAACGCGAAAAAACAGACATACTGCTAGACATGAGGAAGTATTTGTTGATTTCACCTGTGCCGAGAAACATGCAGCCGATAAACAACAAAAAATGCAGAGAACACAGAGCAAAAACCATCGCCAAAAATATGGGAAACAAGGCAGCCGAACAAGTAGCTTTGTCGACGCGTCAGGCAGAAAACATGGAGCGGCAGTATCAGCAGTGGTAGATGGAGACGGTATACCCGAAATTACAGCCTCGTCACGCACCAGAGGCATAGTTACGGCCGAAGAAGCTGCAATAGCGCTCGCTTGCGTCGGCACACGAGCATACATAATAAATAGCGACAGCAAAACAGCCATTTCGAATTTTGCGAAAGGTAGAAGGTACAGGAGGATGCCAGACGCATCCTCGCAACAAACTCAAATTGATCGAAAAATCTCCATCATATGGATACCTGCGCACGAATCTGTTCCTGGAAACGAGGCTGCACACGCGCTCGCTCAAAGATCTCTGCTACCGATCGGCCGTAGAAAAACCCGGATGCAATGGAATGAAAGATTGTATCATTACATACCACGAACTTACCGAACACTATAAATTACATAGGATATTTCCACTCCCAAATCGGTCTCTCTCCAATAATGAGGGGCGCATTTGGAGGTGGCTACAAGCTGAAAATTACATCTGCCCAGTCTGGCTCTACCTGACACAGACAGCGGATGAAAAAGATTCTAAATGTAAAAATCACGGGAAAAAGGGCACTCTTCCTTCCATAATTTGGGAATGCGCCCATTCCCCGGGCGCCGCCTTAAACCTCAATAGTAGAGAAGCCTGGGAAGTTTCGCTGCGGAGCGAGGACCCCGCCACCCAGCAGCAAGCCACCCGCCTGGCGGCTGAGGGCGTGAAGAAGCAATGCAACTTCACTAGACCTTAGTCTGCGGAGCATCGCCTACCCGCGTCCCAGGCCTGCGTGCCGGGACCGGAGATTTTGGGGCTCCTTCTCGGTAGACAATGAAGTTTTCATTAATTAATCATTCATACAGGCGTATGCGCGCTTTACGTCAAGAATGCATTTGAGGTAAACGCTATGTCCCTACTAGCCCGTTCGTCTTTGTTCAATGCGCTGCTGATCTATGTGGGTGAGTGCGCGCCCTGTGCTTCCTTAGCTTGGCCTTGTGTTGCGCTCTATGTTACCAACAGTAATAAGAATAAGGAATAGTCGGAGTGCACTAGGCAGGCACTCTCAAGTGATGAATAAATGAATGCGAAAATTTGTTTTGAAGGAAGGAAATGACGCAGTAACTGTCTCACACATACTGGTGGACACCCGAACCGCGCAGCAAGGGAAGGGATAAAGGGAGGAGTGAAAGAAAGAAGGACAGGAAAAAAGAAAAAAGGAAACAAGGAAAGGATGAAAGGAAGAAGGAGTGCAAGTAAGGAAGAAAGAAAGAAAAAAAGAAGAGAAGATAGGAAGAAAGGTAGAACGAAAGAGAGGAAGAAAGAGAGAGGAAGAACGAAAGAAGGAAAGAACGAAAGGAAGAAAGGAAGAAAGAAGGAAAGAATGGCATAAATAAATATTAAAAAAGAAGTGCTGTAGTGAAGGTCTGCGGGATAATTTCGACCACCTGGGGAACATTAGAGTCACTGGAAAAACAAACGTGCACTGACATCGCACACGACATTCGCGATTTTTGCGTTTCGCCTCCATCGAAGCACGGCCGCCGTGGTCGCGTTTAAACCCTGGTACAGTTTATCAATATCCCCCCAAAAGAACGTATACAACAACCGTACATTCAATAACGTGAAAACTTGGACTTGTTTGTTCATGTTTACAAGCTGTAGCACATGAAAAGACAAGCGACGGTGGACGAGAAAGCTCTGCGTGCGTCTTTGTCATTAAACGTTCCTTGTCTAAAGATGTGCTACAGCTTAGCAGCTGTACCTTCACGGTACTAATCTATGGGGAGTAAGCTTGGTGGCAAAAGGGAGGGCTTGGTACTATGAACTATGTTCAGGACAACGCAGAGGGCTATGGAATATAGTAATGATAGGCGTAACTTAGGAGAAAGGAAGAGGGCAGAGTGGGTCAGGGAACAAACGCTCGCTGTTGATATCCCAGTTGAAACCCGCCGGAAAAAATGGGCTTGGGTAGTGCACGTGAACCCAACTAGTTTCGCGCGCGCGCGCTCGTTCTTTCTGGCTTGCGCTTCGGCGCCGTTGTGAGAGGAGCTTGCTTCGCGCACGCTATACTCTCTCCGCTCTTGCATGGACGCCGTTGTGAGAGAAGAGCGCACCCGCTCGAGGGTATTCCGCATGCTTTGACACTGCTGTGAATATTTTGCGCGCGTTCTCGTGCTTTAGAGAGGGAGCAGCTCGTGTGCGCGGCGTCAAGCAAATAGTCCAAAAGGGTGCTGTTTTCGTCACGCCCTAGTTTTGTGCCCGGAGCGCATTACCACGTGGTGTACGAAGTGAAAACTGAAATTAAATCCTACCTTCGAACGAAAGTGCAACACGAATGCGTTTCGCGTTTTTTTTTCCTGCATTTCTTCAAATAGTGCTAGCTCAGTTCGATCATCTTGCTTCCGCCGTGCGTGCTGGTGACATGTTTCTGCTACCTTTTTCTTTTCTCTTTCCGCGTTGTTTGAATGGCTTTGGTGCTAGGCTTCCCACCCCAGTTTCGCAGGTCGAATCACGCCGCGTTTAGATTTGTGTGAAATACGAAAGCGCATTTCGCTATATCGGTGTGCATTAATGAATCCAATTCTGCTGAGATTTGAGAGTTTTAGCGTGGGTGTGCGGCAGACACGACCAAAATGGTACCGCTTTGCCGTTCCAACCGTTGTCACTATTGCCTAGGCGCTTCTGTCTTATGGTCGAATTTACAAAAGATGGCGTATTTACCTTCAATATATCTAAAAATATATCTGTTCATCCGGAGCCCTTCGAAAACGACTTTGCGCATAATCTACGTACAGACTTAGGACATTAAACCAAGGGTGTGACATTCCCGTAGAGCCAATGGGGACGATTTTGAAATGCGACGGTGGCGGTGCCTGGGAGTTGGCGGTAAAGGCATAAATTGCTCAAAACTTTTTGAAACAAGCTCAGCCAAGCCAATCCAGAAAAATCCAATATGGCGGCGTTTGTTTACCCGGCTGGTTGCGGGCGGTTGCTCGCGCGTTCGTGGTGCTGGCGGCCGCTAGCTCGATGCAAGCTTCGTAAATACTGGTGACTTGCTGCTCCCGCGCTGCATTCCCGCTTGATTTCCTAAGTACTTACGACATCTGCTTACCCGCTTTTGCATTTCGATGTGTCTGTTGAGGCAGCACGGTGCATGGTGGCGAGCGGCGCGGCCAGCGCGGCTGATTAGCAGCTGCTTAGGGCGCTCGCTCGAGTACCAAAAACGTAAATAGTTTTCTCCAAAGAACAGTTTATTAAAGGAAACATCAGTAGTGACAATCGATGTACAAAATTGATTTTAGGCATCTTGGGCATTGCAATATCAGTGACAATCGTTCTAAAAATCAAAATTAATAAATTCCATTATGGAAACCTAGAACACATGAGCGAGTGCACAGAGAATATATACAGGGTACAAAGAGGTAAGGTACTATCAAGGTAGGTCCGGTACATATAAGCATGTGCTACATTCATGTAGCATATGCTTTTGTGCAGGTTCAGATGAACAGCAGTGAAGTACAACATCCGAGATGTATTGAAATGTATCTGTCTGTGGCTATGCATACACACATACAGAGAAGGGCAGCGAAAAGTTTCAGCCTTTCACTCGTTGCATCAGACTAAGGACAACATAATATGCTGCAGTGCTATAACTTAGTAAACAGATGCCATGAAAAGAACTTAGGTAACCTTGGGTACGTTTAGCTCTTGGCAGATGAGTTACAGGCTTGCATGCTATTGGACACAGCTCGTCTGCCATGCCCTATTTTGGTTTCTTTGTTTTGTAGATACCAAGGGGAGGAAGATGCAACCAGGGCAGGCCGAGAATTGTGTGGAGAAGCGACTTTATGAAAATTCTCTGAACAGTTGTGGCCGTGGCTGGTGACGAACAGTAATTGGAGGTCATTAATTCAGCTTGCGATGACACATTGGGGTGTAACAAAATATGCGTGCGTATAAATAACTCATCTGAGAAATGAAAACGCACAGGGTTCGTAACAGGCCAGTAATGTTTCTCTATGTGGCGTTATACTGCATCTACCACAATGTCCAGTTATTATATTACTGAATGGTAAATTGCAAGTGGTCCGTGTACTGTACAGTATCTGCAAACGCTTATGGACGCCACACAGTTCAGCGTAATGCGCCGGCCGCTGCTATTGTGCCCCTCATGACCCATGTGTTGCTCCAAAAGGTGAAACCCCAAACGCTACAACTTCCAGAAGGAAAAAAAAAAGCAACTACAAATAGCACCGCAGCATATTTCGAGCACGCTTGTATTGGACACCAGCAAACATGTCAAACATTTTTCATCTTATGCGTACACCCCTCTTAAATGTTACAGAGCCGAGCACCTGAGCCAGTCCGCGTTTGCTGCCTGTGGGTTCTGCTCTCTGTTTCATACATCAGGTGCAATGCTGTCAAAGCTAGCGCTCTTGTTTGCGCTGCCTGCATCCATGACCAAAAAGTAGTGCGTTCCTTGTGGTGAGCGAAACATGGTGAATGCTTTGCCTACAGGCTTACTACATGACGCATTTGTCATGAGCTTGATTAAATGCACTGTTATTGCTGACGACACGCTGTTGCTTTGTCAATCCTCAGACCACTCGGCCACAAAACAAGCACGGAATAACATACCTCCCTTCATTTTTCCTTGCTGATTACTTTCGTACATTTCACTGTGTTGTACCTTATGTATGAAATGAACTGTAGCTATCACCAATTTTCCCAGCAGCATAACAGAGGGCAAGCCATGACCAGAGGTTGCCAAGTTATATACCACAAGAACTCCTGGGTTCCGCAGAGCACTTTTTGGTTTTTGCGAGCACCTGAATCGATGTATGCTTCAACATTATGGTGTGCTTCACAAATTTACTTTTTGCACAAATGGCACTGTTACTGATCATAAGAACTATGGTTAGCATACAGCCAGTCATTAACTGAATTCTGGCATTCCTTGAAGGGCACTGAGCCTGTATACTTGTCACGCAGGAAGAAAGAGAAGCCAAAACAAAACGGTTTCCCTAGCACCTCTTGTAAGTTGTTAGCATTCAGCAATATTAATTTGAGAACCAATGGTCATAGCAATGCTCATACTAACAAGGCACACAAGGCTTCTAGAAGGCAAACTTGTACTTTGTAAAAGAAGTAACGCAGCAGGAGCAAAAGCAGTCAGTACAGTATATGTGCAATCGGAGCAGAATTACGGATAAACAGGTACATAAATACTTATATACATAAAAAATAAATAGTACAACAAAAAGTTAAAGAGAGAGCACATGTGTAGTAAGTAGGCAGCATTAAAAATCCAAATACAATAATATCCTAACACAGTGCCTCATGAATTTAGCCGGCTAATTTGCGCCTCTTTCTGGCGGGAGCACTCTGTTTTGTTTTTGACGTCATGCTCCTGTTTAAAAAGGAAAGGTGCCAATGCAGCCTTGTGCGGCAGAATAATTTAAGGAATTTAATTTTGCAGCCTAATGAACAGAAAACAGCTTGCTGGTTAGGCATCCTCTCAACAAGATTCCTGGACACATTGGACAAATGAGCACAGCAAGAGATTTCTTTTCTGAAGGCCGAATCCAATTTCTTTATATAATTTAGACATGCCTCAGAAGTTGCGGCAATTGACTGGAAAAGGTGCTCGGGAACACCATTCTCCTTGAGTAGTGCAAAGAATTGGTGTCGTCCATGGAGAGAGCCACCGTCTGCTGCAAGGAGTGTTCCCTCACATGTGCATTCTGTGGTTCTCTGGTCAAGAAAGCTCTTCACAAGAGTGCCAGCGACATGGTACACAACATTTTCGTATACTATGTCAGGGGCATCTTGTGAAGACGCCTGCAAGTCAGATGAACCTGAGCCTTGCTGCCTGCTGTGGCTTGTGCTTGGAGTGCTGCTTGGTGACAATACTGCAGAAACACTCTCCAAGTTGGTGAGGAACGCATGTGTTGTCACTTCGCAGTTTCCTTGCGAAAGTTTGAAAAGTTGGCCAATCCAAATATGTTTTACAGCAGCCACGAATTGGTACACATTAGGTGTCTCATTGCAGCCATGTTTTTGACGAACTATTGCAAAAAAATTTTCCAACGGATCCTGCTGCAACCGACGAGTGAAAAGATGAGTGTAATCAAAATCTGCCTTTAGATCTGTCCACAGCAGAAGTAAGGCTTTGATTGTAATCTGCCAACCTTTGATGGTGTGTGGTTGCTTGTCCAGAGGACCACCAAAATGCCATTGGGCGATCCAATCTATGCACGACTCAAGGAAGACATGATGTTCCGAGCCTTCTGTCATTGCGTACCGCAACTTGTCGTCCTGCTTTTTCAGGGCCGAACTGTTCAGGCAGTCAAAAAGCTTATCCATCCTTTCCGTGAACTCTGCTGTAAATTTTGCATCAACAGGAAGCTCTTGAATGGCAATGAGAGTGAGGAGTGCCACAGATACGGATTCGCTGAACACTTGTGTGGCGTACTTCACTCTCATGTCAGCAAAGGGCATCCTGTAGATGTGTTGCTCTTTTAGTTTTTTTGCCAATCTGCTTTTGAGATGCTCAACTGGTGTCTTGGAGGCCCGATCAATGTGACGAGTTTTTTTGTAAAGGGTTTCGATGTGTGTCCAGTCAACAACCTCAGAGCCAATGGTGAGCTTATGTCGTCGCAAATTATTTCTTGTGCATTTGATTAGGTGTGGGGTGTCAAACATGAAGTATATTTTGCGGTTGTTGACAACAAAATATGGTTCATGGATAGAATGGATGAGCATTCTTGACAGACTCACATTGTTCGACCCTTGATCACAAATGACCGCTTTCACCAGAAGACCTTTGGTTTGAAGCTGCTGAATTAAATCTAATAGCAGCTTGCGCATTGCAAGAACTGAAGTTGCATTGTGGGACGCTGCAAAGGCTACTGGCTGCATCCAACTTCTTGATATGCCAGACACCGCCATAACAAGGGCTATGTTTGCCACACGAGAAGTCCTAGTATTCCCATCATCTGTGAAGCCAATTACAATATCTTTTGATTGATCATACATCAAATTTTTTTTCAAGGATATTTCATCGAATAAAAGACAGCATGCTTTGTCTTGTAGTGGCCAATCTTTTGTAATTGATTCTATTGCATCCATGGCACCTGGAATGATACCAGGTGTCATTGGGATGTCTGCCAGCCAGCGCCTTAGCGTCCTCACATGTGGCAAATGGAGCATTTCTCTGAGGAAGCGATAAGCTTTTGGAGAGTGAAAGAACAAATTGAGAGCGAATTGTTTCATTTGTTTTGACCAGTGCTTTTTGGATTTCGGAAATGAGCAGAGCCTGATTTGAGCTTTAACCAATTCAAAAAGGTCTTGTGGCAAATGCGGTTCAAGCTTGTTGAGAGCCTCCTGCTGCGTTACTCGCCTTGTGTCGTGCCTTTTCCTAATCCGACTCAGTGCCTTTCGGTACCTGTCGCTTCGAGAATGCAACTTCTCGAAGCGGTTTTTGGTGCGAGGGGTGTACACAACTGCGCCCTTCCTCCGCCGACTCTTGGGCGTTCCTGATGCTGGTGTCATCACTGGCTGTCTGACACTCTCTTTGGCACCGCTGAGGCCACTAGGACCAGCTTCAACTGCAAAAAATATATAAAAAAAGCATATTTATGTTTGCCTCAGAGCGAGACCTACATCTACATCCCTCACAAAATCAAGATTAGGGTGCAGTCACAGGGCTACAGGTTGCCAAACTTGCAGGGCAATGTTTTTGTGTGAAATGATGAATACAGTCGTGCCCCGTTAATATGATCCTCGCTGATAGGGACAGTTTTTTCTGGCGACCAACTTTACGCCTCGCTTAAATGGAAACTAGTTGCTCGTAATACAGACAGGGTAATAGTTAATGGATCTCATTGTTATCCATGTGTTTTGCCTGCTTAATATTCAGAGCAATTTTTCATGACAAGCTTGAGTTAAGCAAATGGAAAAAACCAGAAATATTTATGTGCAGTAAAGCGATACCTACACGCTGTTACGGGCCTGCCGATACCCATCATGAATATATCAAGGTTACCGATGCATACTTTTTCATTGAAGTGGAAGGTTGTAGTTTGCAATAAATTCTAATGTTTTCTTGAGTACTTACCATAATCAGGTGAGTCCCATGATGCTGATGCAATCACTCTGATGGGTGTGCTTTGGGCAGCACCTGTCAAATAAATAAACACACTGTGGGAGGCTTCAACCAAGTATTTTAATTCTCAGGTGCACATTTTTAGCCTGGCTACGCAGCGTGTATGTGAATGGTAAGCAACAGGCTAGTGAAGCAATTTCCACAAAAAGTACCTGAGAAGGCTATCCAATGTTTTCATTGAGCTGAATGAAAAATTACCTGTAAATATAATTCTGTACAGATAACACAGGGGTCCACCACGTAAACAATGCATTCATACATATGCACACAGAAAAATATATGAAATACTAGTTGGTGAGCATAAAGTTAACACTTGTTTCTTCTCTTCTGAAACAAATGTCTGGCATCCGAAGTAGTGGTACAGTAAGATGTGCCGACGTGCACCTAATTATTGCACACCACGACATAATTGCACACTGCTGCTATTGCAGAGGGTTAATTTATTACGTGCAAATCTGCAGCAATAGTGCTGCAGTCCATTGTTGAATTTTCATAGATTATCACTGCACTATTAGTGCATTGCACCTACCTTCTTCGTCAGCTGGGGGAGGGGGCGTAGTCTGCACATCAGTGAGCTGCGGGGCACGTGAAGAGTGTGGGTCGTCTGCAATTAAACGACCGCTTAGACACTCCCAATCTAAAGAAATCAGCCAGCAAAGTAATTACATATGTTTATTTTTTTGTGCTATGACAGAGCCCTCAGCATAAGTAATACTGCATTACAGGGTTAGCCTGAACCAAATGAAAAGTTCTTCATTTCAAGCTGTAATGTAAAACAGATCCTGACTTAGTGCACCTACCTGTGTCATGGACAGCAGAATCTGCACCAGCAATTGTGCCTAGCCCAAGTGTTGATGGCAACGGCAAGTAGTCTGAAATATAGGTACCACTTAGTTACTCCCAAGGAAAACAAACCAACTGGTGTAGTGAGACATTAGGAATGTTTTCCTATGCAAGATTGCAGGAAGACTTACCGTGACCAAGCATGACTTCCACTGGTGCAGCAGTGGACTGTAGTGGTGAAGCGGATTCAATGCCTATGCGAACAAGGAAAAAAAGATAGCCAATCAAGCTCTGCATAGCAGCACCTTCTGCTCAGTGCACAGTATGGCCTTGATGTTCTATTTGGAACGGTTTCTCTTGCTGGGAGTTAGTGTGATCTTAAATTGGGCTTAAATCGTTTTTGTGAGTTTGTAGGCAGTTACGATTAAAAAGGAAAAATTTGTGCGATCAATATACCGCGACATACAAAATAGCGCAGCAGCACACAGGAAGAAGAATGAAAACACACAAACGAACACTTTACTGTGAACCACGAGGCCATAAATTCACTTGATGTGCATTGTAGGAAATACAAATCAAACTGCAAACCTATCTATGAAGCGTGCAATGTCACCACTATTAATGCTTGCAAACTTATTCCCGAAATCATTCAGGAAGAAATCAGATAGCCTAAGTGACATGTGCATCGCTAAATATCCTGGCGGGTTGCTCCTCAAAGAACCATTTTTACCTTAGAAACCGGTAAAATGTTTACTCTCCATGCTTGCACAATATGCGGCCACTTCATGTATAATTACCGCCTCGTGTGTCACAATAAGCTGCTGGCAGTTTGTGCGTGTGTGTGTTCTTTCTTGACCCTGTGTGCTATTTTGGAGTGAATTCGCGCAGTCTGCCCTCTATTCACCGCAGCGAACAGTAAGTAATAATGACAAGAATACTAAACATAGAGTTGTAAAAATTATTTTCCTCACTGCTGCTGGAGTGCACTATCCAGCATCTGATTGTTAATATGGTTAAGAGAAATTTAAGCTACAACATGGTACACAACTGCAGTCTGATGCAACTGAAACAATGGCCACATGACATTGAAGCAGGAAAGTTTTGTGCCCGGGAAGTGATGTTTGCAGTTAGCCTCTATGAATGCAATTGTTCCCTTTGGTCTTACATTTACAGGATGGGTTTTTCTGAAAATAGTGCCCTCACCTTGTGCCGCACCTTCTTCATAGAAATCTGCAACAAAACAGCCACAGGATATACTGAGGGATCAAGCTTGGGAAGAATTTACTGGGAGAGGAATTTTGCTTACCCGGGTGCACCAAGGCTCTCAGACGAGGCTCATGCACCTTCACGGAAGGGACTGCTTCATGCGTGAGCCTTGTGCAGGCATCACTAGTGAAGCAATCCCTCGTGAAGTGCTTTGAGCAGAGCCTGTATGTTTTGTAGACCTTTTCCCTTGGTGTCTCCAGGAGTTCAAGCCTATTGGCATATTTCATCCAAATGGAGAATCTGAAAAACAGCCAAATAACATGATTTCATACATTTTAAAGGTTTGCATACCTCACTTCAGGAATGCTTATTAGCATCTCCTTACACAGCAAAGGGGTACGAACATTATATAACATATATGCGTGAAAACAACTGTGGCAGGATGCAAGCAAAATAAGACAGCAGTTTGTAACAATGTGCCACAGCCTGCTAGTCTATTGCTATGCTGGCCAATCGAAACGATGAATGAAATCACCTTTTTAATGTCTGGCTATGATCGACAAGCCAGAACCTTTAAAATTCTTGAGCTTATGTTTTCTTTTGTGATCTGCTTTTGGTTTAGGTAACAATAACTAGTTCTTTGTTCCAACTGCTTTTTGGGTGCGGCATAATTTTGTGCAGCAGATAGAAATGGGGACAGAGCTTCACTGCAGACTTAAGCTCTATCTGATCATAGCAATTATTCCACTCACACTTTTCTCTAGGTAACTGCATACTAACCACCACCCATGATTCGTTCTTTTCTAATTCCTCCATTAAACACAAGTGCCAATGTAGCTATGCTATGGAAGACAGCTGCTTGCCCACAAATTTGAAGTCTGGATTAAGAACAGCAGGTAAATGAACCAGTAGGCACAGTTTTTCATCTTTTGCTTTCACTGTGATCAAATGGGAAGTGTGAAAGGGATGTGAGCAGAACATCAACAGGAAACACTGCTCTTTCAAGAAACTGAAGGTGCAGGCAAATAGCATGGGTCCAGAAGAAGGGGAAAAAAGTGCTTAAGCAAGGGAAATGTCCCAAAAAAGACACAGACAAGAAGAAAGCGACCTTCGCCTTCCCCTCACCCACCCGCCGGAAACGAGCGTTTCCGGCGTACTAGGCGAAACTATTTGCGAGCTTCCCAAAAGCTGTCAAGGACAAGGCACGAGATAAGAGACATATGTGAGGAGATGGGAATAATGCGGAGAGTTCAGAGCCCTCCAAGGTCAGTCGTGCGCCCCGCGAGCGAGCAGCGTAGAGGACAGCCGGGGTGGAGTGTGGAGCGAAATTTACAATGCTGGAGCGGCAGCACTACGGTAGGCAATAGTTTCGAGAAACGCTTCCACGGAGTACATGGGTGGTTGAGCGCGGATATCGCGAGGAAAAGCTCCGGTAAAAGTAAGAAAAACAAGACCGGCGGACTTTCTATATGCGGCTCACGGCGTGCAATGGACTTTCAGCGCGGTGTCCAACACTAGTGGTGTTAGTCTGAACAGCTCGATAATTTATGTGACGTGCATCACTGCTGCAGAAACCATGCACGAACACGCAAGAAATAATATTCAAGCGCGCTGAACTCCGTAAAGAAACAGCCAAACTGAGCATTACAATTACTCCGCTGACGACGCTATAGGCACAGAAGTTAGAATATTCATATTTAAAATACACTCTGAGGGCACCGGAATCTGCGGGGAATAAGCTTTTAAAGGCAGCGAGAAAAGTCACTGAGTCAGACACACACACACACACATGCGAACAAGCAAGCAAGGTAACTAACGGTCCCACGCTTATGAGAGGCAACGGCTGTTGGGCCATCTCAAACTGCAGCACCTTCCCTTAATTTTGCTTTAATGTCCTTAAACGTACTTATCAAACTCATCTCGCAAAACCAAAGCCACTGCAGTAAACAGCGCCAGGTTAAACTAGTTCTATTCCGTCGGCAATTTCAAATGGTAACGACCAAGGGCGGTCAAAACAAAGGTACAACGGTCGCCAACGGCTATGCAAAGAGGGATACGATAGTCAGTGAATTCATAAATACCTGTGGTCAGAAGGAAATCTGAAGAGATGTTCTCCACTCTTGCCGGATGTGCTGCACCACTTCGCGCAACAATACATATGCGACATGACGCTGAGGACGGTAATCACGCTGGTCCAGTGCGCACGTCGCGTCGGCAGTCGCTCGCGTAGTTTCGGTCGTTTCGGTATGCTTGCGCCGGTCGCTGTCGCTGTCGTCTGCTGCCACTGCGCTGCAGCGTTGCCCGCGGCGGCGCTGGCGGCGCAGACGCGTTGTGTCATTTTCGCAATTTATTTCTTTGATATACTATTTTTAATGCTTACGACTGGTTATATTTTCATTCATAAGCATGTTTGTGTTGTCTACTATGGTCGAGAAATTTTACTTTTTATTAGGCTTGACTCCAGACGCGTTTGCCGCCAGATACCAGGATCGCTGCAATCGTTCCGACCGTGGCGACACTTACGGCGCGGACGCGCAACTTGCAACATGCCACAGCACTGATTAAACTCACAAACCACTGGCACAATTTACTTCTGATGCGCATCAACGGGGCACGGAACACTATTGTGCGGCCGTCCGAGGCCTACAGTCTGTGGTTTGTAATCTGCAGAGCCGCACTGCTACCACGTGTGCACAACCGATACACAAGGTTAGTTCACATGTGGAATTATGTCTGCCATCTTCGCCTTCGCAATTGTATGCGCTGCCAGTTTACATGGTGTCGGCCGAGTACGTGCTCATATATTAAGTGCTGCGACTAGGAACAAGAACAGAGAAGGAAGACAAGGACAAGCGCTACTAACAACTGAAAGTTTATTTGAAAAAAACACAGATTATATGCACACAACTGACAACCCAAAGCGCCTGCGCTTCCCCCACCAGGCACGCAAAAGAGTTAAAAATCTAGATACAAAATTTCACACTCATGTAAGTTTACAGATGGTGTGCTAACGCACGTGTCGATGTTCTTGTAAATGTGATAGGCTTCACACAGCTCCCTAGTTAACTGATCTGGATGTCTGAATTTAATCTTAGCCCTGTTAAGCAGAGGAAAGCATGCTTTTTTGTTAGACACACCGGGTTTGTTTAGAAGACAATCTCTGTAATGAAGGGACAGATTTGATGAAGGAGCACCAATCAAAGAGGTTCTATGCTGACGTAAGCGTGTATTTATGCATTTACCGGTTTGCCCAATGTAACTCTTGCCGCATTTAAAAGGGATGTCATAAACCACTCCCTCTGCACATGGCACAAAGGTTGACTCATGATCCACCTGGCATGCATTTTTTCTTTTGCCTCTTATTTGCTTCTGTTCCCGGGCTCTTTTGTCAACAATAGCACAAACCTTGCCTAGTTTATTAGGGACCGAAAGGAGCACTTTTACCCCATATCTAGTGCCAACCTGCTTAAGCCTATGGGATAACTGATGAATGTAGGGTATTATCGCATACTTCGTTCTGTCATTGCCGGAATTTTCCTGTGCTTCATGTCTACCAAACGACTTCATCTTCTTCAGGATCTTGTTGCTAGCAAGCGCTATCACATCTTTGGGGAAGCCCGCTGACCTTAGCCTTTGAACTTGCTTATCGAAACTGCTGCCTAAAGTATGAATACATGACTTAGTAAGTGCAGATCCTAAACAAGACACTGCTATGCCACATTTAACTATTTTCGAGTGCCCGGACTGATAATTTAGCAAGGGCTTTTCCGACCGCTGTAGGAAGGACCAACAAACATGGTTCACCTTTTTCTCCAATCTAATATCCAAGAATTGCAGCTGATTATCTTCCGGTAATTCAAAGGTAAATTTCAGACCAAACCCGCAGTTTTCAAAAGTCTTTAAAATGTCATCCACATGTGCCTTGAAGTCATGGGATTCAACAAAAACAAGATAATCGTCTACATACCGGAAGATTTGTTTTACACGGTTGTCTAAGTTAACTTTAATGCTCCTATCAGCATAGGAAAGAAAGATATTACTAAGTACCGGAGCCACTTTTGAGCCAATGCACACTCCTGTTTTTTGAACATATAGCCTGCCTTCCCAATCAACAAATGTGGATTTGAGATAAAATGACACAAGCTCCAAAAACGAGCCCACAGAAACGCCACACTTTGAAATGAATGCTTCTTCATCATTATCCTCTACTATACATTTCTAAACACACTGGAGGAGCCTATCATGTGGCAATGAATAGAATAAATCCTGCACATCAATACTAAACATATCACACCCACCAGGATTATTTAGTTTCAGATATTGCACAACCGCCTCGGAATTAGATACAAGAAACGGGTCTTCTACTGTCAGTGAACAAAATTTACTTTGCAAAAAACTTGAAACGGCATGTTGCCAAGTTCCCCGTTCAGTAACAATGCAACGGAAGGGGATGTCAGTTTTATGAGTTTTGGCAGCAAAAAACACTTCTAAAAAGTTGCCTTTCGCCTTCTTAATGGATGCTTGCAGGCCAACTAAATTCATATCACCTACCAGCCTTAACGCCTCGCTTTTTTGTTTAAGGGCACTGGAACGCACAGGCTTAAAGTTTTTGGCAACTGAATTCCTAGCCTTCTCACGGAAAAGTTTCTCTGGCAGCGTAACGAAATAACCTTCTTTATCCGAGACAACCACGCGAAGTTTTTCGGACGTCAAGAAATCGGTCAAGTGCGCAAAGTCCCACCTTTTGGCCGGCCCTCCGCCACTCTTCTTGAGGGCCTCAACACATTCCACAACGCACCTAGGCTGCTCCTCTTTCCGTGCTTGGCGCGCGATTGACCTTCCAAGAGCCAACTTTTCTTCTTTTCCCAAAGAAGGCTGGACACCGAATTTTGGACCCAACTTTAGAATCTTCTGGAACTTCTCTGGCACCGGCTGATCACCCAGGACCAAGAGCTTTCCCTCGGAGCACAGAGACGCTGTACTCGAGGGAAACCACGGGCGGGCGGTGTACCAAAGGAACTCGGTGTGTTTTTTCGCTTGTTCGCACCACTCATGGAAGTGCCGCACACGATTTTTGTCCTTCCCACACACCACCCAAAGGCAATCCTTGTAGTATCGATGTTGACGCCACCACTCTGAAGATGCAATCCGGCAAATCCTGCGGCTGTGCCCTTTAGATGGGAGGAGGCCACCGCACATAACTTGGACCTCAACTGGGCAAAGAGCACGTCTGGCATGCCACGAAGCTACCCTTGCTTTGAAGGCACAAACTGCAATTAGGGAAGCCAGAGCTGCCTGGTTGTCAAAAGGAGCGGGATTAGGACATAGAAAAGAGCTCAATGTACTAGAAATGAACTGTAGCAAAATGGTGGTTTGAGCTAGTTGGTACATATTCACAATTTAACCAGCGCTGCGACTAGGAACAAGAACAGAGAAGGAAGACAAGGACAAGCGCTACTAACAACTGAAAGTTTATTTGAAAAAAACACAGATTATATGCACACAACTGACAACCCAAAGCGCCTGCGCTTCCCCCACCAGGCACGCAAAAGAGTTAAAAATCTAGATACAAAATTTCACACTCATGTAAGTTTACAGATGGTGTGCTAACGCACGTGTCGATGTTCTTGTAAATGTGATAGGCTTCACACAACTCCCTAGTTAACTGATCTGGATGTCTGAATTTAATCTTAGCCCTGTTAAGCAGAGGAAAGCATGCTTTTTTGTTAGACACACCGGGTTTGTTTAGAAGACAATCTCTGTAATGAAGGGACAGATTTGATGAAGGAGCACCAATCAAAGAGGTTCTATGCTGACGTAAGCGTGTATTTATGCATTTACCGGTTTGCCCAATGTAACTCTTGCCGCATTTAAAAGGTATGTCATAAACCACTCCCTCTGCACATGGCACAAAGGTTGACTCATGATCCA
The DNA here is from genome assembly GCF_052857255.1 of Amblyomma americanum. NCBI lineage: Eukaryota > Metazoa > Arthropoda > Arachnida > Ixodida > Ixodidae > Amblyomma > Amblyomma americanum. The sequence goes on along the minus strand of NC_135507.1, from coordinate 116,920,018 downwards.
CCTGGCATGCATTTTTTCTTTTGCCTCTTATTTGCTTCTGTTCCCGGGCTCTTTTGTCAACAATAGCACAAACCTTACCTAGTTTATTAGGGACCGAAAAGAGCACTTTTACCCCATATCTAGTGCCAACCTGCTTAAGCCTATGGGATAACTGATGAATGTAGGGTATTATCGCATACTTCGTTCTGTCATTGCCGGAATTTTCCTGTGCTTCATGTCTACCAAACGACTTCATCTTCTTCAGGATCTTGTTGCTAGCAAGCGCTATCACATCTTTGGGGAAGCCCGCTGACCTTAGCCTTTGAACTTGCTTATCGAAACTGCTGCCTAAAGTATGAATACATGACTTAGTAAGTGCAGATCCTAAACAAGACACTGCTATGCCACATTTAACTATTTTCGAGTGCCCGGACTGATAATTTAGCAAGGGCTTTTCCGACCGCTGTAGGAAGCCCGCTGTAGGAAGGTCGGAAAAGCCCTTGCTAAATTATCAGTCCGGGCACTCGAAAATAGTTAAATGTGGCATAGCAGTGTCTTGTTTAGGATCTGCACTTACTAAGTCATGTATTCATACTTTAGGCAGCAGTTTCGATAAGCAAGTTCAAAGGCTAAGGTCAGCGGGCTTCCCCAAAGATGTGATAGCGCTTGCTAGCAACAAGATCCTGAAGAAGATGAAGTCGTTTGGTAGACATGAAGCACAGGAAAATTCCGGCAATGACAGAACGAAGTATGCGATAATACCCTACATTCATCAGTTATCCCATAGGCTTAAGCAGGTTGGCACTAGATATGGGGTAAAAGTGCTCTTTTCGGTCCCTAATAAACTAGGCAAGGTTTGTGCTATTGTTGACAAAAGAGCCCGGGAACAGAAGCAAATAAGAGGCAAAAGAAAAAATGCATGCCAGGTGGATCATGAGTCAACCTTTTGTGCCATGTGCAGAGGGAGTGGTTTATGACATACCTTTTAAATGCGGCAAGAGTTACATTGGGCAAACCGGTAAATGCATAAATACACGCTTACGTCAGCATAGAACCTCTTTGATTGGTGCTCCTTCATCAAATCTGTCCCTTCATTACAGAGATTGTCTTCTAAACAAACCCGGTGTGTCTAACAAAAAAGCATGCTTTCCTCTGCTTAACAGGGCTAAGATTAAATTCAGACATCCAGATCAGTTAACTAGGGAGTTGTGTGAAGCCTATCACATTTACAAGAACATCGACACGTGCGTTAGCACACCATCTGTAAACTTACATGAGTGTGAAATTTTGTATCTAGATTTTTAACTCTTTTGCGTGCCTGGTGGGGGAAGCGCAGGCGCTTTGGGTTGTCAGTTGTGTGCATATAATCTGTGTTTTTTTCAAATAAACTTTCAGTTGTTAGTAGCGCTTGTCCTTGTCTTCCTTCTCTGTTCTTGTTCCTAGTCGCAGCGCTGGTGAAATTGTGAATATGTACCAACTAGCTCAAACCACCATTTTGCTATATTAAGTGCCCACCAACGCTCTCTCTTCTTGCCGCAGGTGAATGATCACTAGTACTATTTTTTATCAATACTGCAGCGCCCAATACTGCACCGGTACTTCGCATTGAACGATCCTTGCCACCTGGGTAATTTCTGTTGACAGCACACATACACACAGCAGTAAGCAAATGCGTCATTTCAGGGAAGCCAACAAGTCAAGCAAGGCACTTCCCCGCTTTTAGGCAACCATGGTGCCGCGGGCCACTTCGATCACCGCGTAAAAATTGCCCGCCGACGTATATAAACGGCGCACTGTGCAGTCGTCAGGCTGCGCTCGCATCCGTCGTGCCCGCGGGGAGACGGGCCCGAGCAGCACGCGACCACAGCCAGTCAGAGCGCCGCGGCGGCGTCGCGCCCGATTGACGCTTCAGAATTACGCCGCTAGGGGAGGAGCAGGGCGCTGTCGTCGCGGGGCAAACTTTAGGTTGGGGTCCCTATAGGATGGGATAGCACAGAATTAGGTGGCGGATGAGAATAGGAACTTTGCAGGCATAGGGTGGGTGCAGCTGACACAGGATAGGTTTAAGTGGAGAGACATGAGAGAGGCCTTTGTCCTGTGTTGCACCCGCACGTCGCTGTCTATGCACGCATTCTGTGCAGCGCTACTGAGTGTTCTATGCAACACAGGCTGCAACGATCGCGTTTCATGCCCCGTTGTTGCAAAACCACCTAGAACTTCTATGTGGCTTTGGTAGTTGCCGTTCAGCTGGCCTTCACCGGAAGGTAAAGAGCGGCCGTGAGCTCGAGCCGGCAGTCGTGTATAGCGTATGTTGCGAACTAATAAAGCGCGGTGATTTCAGCTTGATGGTTCATCACAGAATAGGAAATTTGCAACGCAAAAAACGACTTTGTGTACGGACTTTTATGGCTGTAGACTACGTGATGTATTATTTTTCAAAACCTACCAATACAGAAAGGGCTTCTATGTACGAGATGCGGACAATATACACTCGTTGTGGACTATGTAGTAAAGACAGATCTTTCTTTTTTTTCAATCTGAATTGAGCCCTGGAGACTATGCGGCGGGTGCGGAAGTTATACCGGAAGTTACGGTGGTTACTCCTTTGGTTGGGTCATGCGGACGGTACTACGATGAGGCCTAACCGGGCCCTCTAAGTTGCCACAGGGAGCACTGTAAAATTCTCGGCAAACTAAATGTAACCGTATGTTTACCTGCACAGCACCGAATCCATGTGGACCGAGGAAAGTCTCGCACTCTTCAGCAATGTCGCTGAAGCGCCACTCGAACAGCTGCACAATCACGCTGCGGAAGGGCAGCATGTTGGTCTCCTGCATCCTGGGGCGCCTCGTTGTAGTGCTCGGTCCATCCCGGGGCGGGAGGGGTCTCACTGCGCCATGTCAGAGGCGCCATGTAGAGGAGGCGACGACATTTGGCGGTAATCGCTGTGCTTCACTTCAAACCGCAGATACTCATCAGCGTCTCATATGCACCACTATCTGCCCGACGTACAGTGCATCTCAAAAACTGCACCATGTTCATTTTTGTTTCTAACATGACCTCTCATACCTCTTAGATTTCCCGTCATTTGAACGCAGCTGGGAAGTAAGGGTGAGAATATCGCCTGATGAATTAAGGGTGCGAATTCATATCGGAAGACAATTTCTAGACCATTTCTAAATAAAATAGAATAAAAAATGAAAGGAATGAAGAATATAATAAGAATAAGAAAAATAATTAAATAAATAAATAATGTTTGCCCCCAAACTAACCACTTAAATTACTTTTACAGAGTGTGCACTGCGCAAAAGTTTCACTACGGGCAAAGTAAATGTGTATGCACACAACGCAATATCAGGAATACGGTGCATTACAGAATGCCAAACTTACGCGCATGCATTGTAAGCAAGGCAGTTGCTAGCTTATTGATTCTTTTCTCGTCGAAGTCGCACACACAACAACTCCTCCTAATTTTCGTTCTCAATACAAAAAAACGGTTTTATGGCTCTTGCTGCCTACGGTGGCGTTCATTCGGTAGCAAAAGAAGCAATTATTGCCAAAAAGATTGGATTTGTAAATTCTTCCGTAACTCGATTTGAAGTTGTAACGTCAGGGCCCTGAAAGACTCCTTGATCACATTTGATAATGAATAGCGGTGTATCCTAACTTCAGGAATCAGGATGAAAATAGAGCTTTAGTATACCAGGTTGTGCGTGAATACATATACTTAAGAGAATAACGGGCGCAGAGTATGCATGCGCAGAATGCTATTGGGGAAAATAGTGTATGCGTACACATAATATTCTCATATGTTAGCACTGCGGCTTTGGCGTAATTAACGTGAAAACTTGGTGGCGTCCTTCCAAGCGAGCGCCGGCTGCTCCAGCCGAATAAGCAGCCCTTGCGGATCCGGTCAGCATGTTTACCGGTAACCGCTGGTGTTGCGCTTCCCTATGACTAGCCTTGCTTCGACGACAAAGTACACATTGTAATTTTGAGACACTCGCGATACCGGGCGTGCTGAAGACTAATGGGGACTCCATCTGCGCTGCAACCGTCCTCAACTGCTCGGAAGTAATATAAACACTTTCTCGGCTTTCCCACGGTGTTCTTAAGCATTTTAGTGTTTTAGCAGGCACATAATATTAAATCCGCATAAACAATTCGAGCGTTGCATATCATATGGCAGAAAATATTCCTTCTCGAGTGGTTTGTATATAGTAACCATTTTCTTAATTTGATGGCGCCATAGTATGTATATTTCTTATTTGACATACTTTTGATGGCCCAGGCATTTATTGAGGATACTGTCGGCGGTAATAGGCGTCACTGTATTAACAGCATGTTAAAGGTAGTGATATATATTATTTAACCAAATTAGGGGCTGCGGGAATCTTTTTAAAAGAACCTTCCACCCCATGTAATGACGATCGTTTTTAACGTTTCCAGAACGCTGTAGTAAAACTCTCTGTGGGGAAATGTAGCTTGCTGCATGCTAACGTAATTTTTCTTAGGTCCGCTGTTACGTCAACACTATACTTAAACTCTCTAAAACGTTTGGATACAATATATCGGAAAAGCTTCTTAAACATAGATTTATTAGAGGTACAATGCCTCGAAATCTGCGAAGTCTCTTGGGCGAAAGGCACACGGGTGCCTTTCTGCCTATCGCCTGCACCGAAACGGGGCTGCCGCGGTAGGGTTCTAACACAGGTGTAGCGGCTCAGTAGACGAACGCCTCAACCAGTGAGTGACCGGGGCGGGGTAGGATTGCCCGGCCCATCTAATGAATTCAGAGCCGGCACACTAGAGGACAATTAAATGCTCATCGTCCCACTCATCAGGATCCGAGGATTCCAGCAAGGACATCCAGCAAAACGGAGATGGAACATCTACACACCTCCGCCTCTGCGAGAGCACGACAAAAATTTTGTTGATGATCAGCCGCATCACCAGTCGGCATAACGGGATGAAAAAGAGGATCTCACAAGACTCGTTCATGTGCTCACCAGTCGCATGGCCTTCGCTACCTCTTAATCACACTGCCCCTTAAAACTGAGGGAAAGGGATCAGCTAGAAATTCACTTGCGCGAAATCTACAAGCAGGCGTTAGGTCGACCGACACTCGCATATACATGCAAACGCGAAGCTGTAGGCATACACCACACTGCCCGCGAACTCAACAACACCATCTGACAAACTAGTTGGAGTATGCGCCGCTGTGGACAAGGGTGGCGCTGGTGAAACCTCAGATTAGCTTACAACAAAATGTAAATACCCCCGAAAGTAGGTGACTGGGCAGCCGGAGCCATAGATTATGAGTTGGTGGAGCACCATAGGCGACATCGGAGGTCATGGCTTCGGATACCACCGGCAGCATGTGGTTGTTCTACGGGGAAAGCTGTCAGCGTTCGCTCCTGGATTTCGTGTCGCTGTAGAAGTAGAAGTTACAGTAGTAAGAGTAGTATTAGCAGCGCTAGTAGTAGTAGTAGTAGCAGCCGGCGCAACAGATGGGTGGTTGCCATGGGAACCATCCGGAAGGTGTTACCTTGAAAGGAGGATAGCAAGAAGGAAGTGGAGGTTTTATTTGGTTTTGGTTGATGAGGCTTGACGTCCCAAACCGACTCAGGCTATGAAGGACGCCATAGTGAAGGGCTCCGGAAAATTCGACCACCTGGGGTTTATGCGTGCAGGATGGTTACCACCTGAACAATCCGGAGGACGGTTGCCATGGAAGGAGGTGGATGCGGCAGAGCGAAGAATGTGGACCCGGAGGGGTGTTGCCACGGAAACTACCAGGACACTGGCTACGGCCTTAGGAGGATGGGTACCATGGAAGGATAGCATGGTGAGGAGGAGCATAGTGTGGCGAGAGCGAAGCGCGTAACCAGGAGGTGGCTGCTGGGGGCACTATCGACGAATACATGCGAAAGTAGAAGCTTGGTCGTCCGCTGTCATACTTCAGTTGGTGGAGCACCGTACGTAATATTCGGAGGTCGTCGGTTCAGATCCCACTGGTGCAAGTGTTTTTCTACCTTATAGTCAATCTTAAAATGATTAAACACTAAGTTACTACTGATCAATCTTACAAATAAAAACAGGAAAATTCTCTATGCTTTCCTTCGTTTCGGCGACTCTTGACTTTTCTAACACATATTCCACCCATCTCAGCTGACAGATATGCTCTCTACTACTTTGGTTTGCCATCCAGCAAACTCAGACGGCCGCCATCACCTCCTACATAGGTGCCACATCAAATTCTGCCTGGCCGAATTAAAGCTGGTATATTTGCATTAGACATGAATGATCATCTAAAAAAAAATGTTTGTGCTTAAAAAGGTGTGTCAGTCGAAAACACACCTCACAGATACATGTAACACAACATGTAACGTACTCAGCAGGCACTGAACACATGTGGGGCGTCTATTTCAGAGGCTTAGTGACGGGGGCGGAGAGCTCAACGCGATGATGATGATGATGATGTCCTCAGGCTGAATGGCGCATACCCACGGCGGGGATTGCCCAGGCTGCATTGCTGATACAAACAGACACATGTGTAAGGAGTGGAGTAATTGGATAACTTTATGACGAAGACTCGAATTTGGAATAAAAAGCTGACAAAAAAATACTGAACTGAAAAAGCTGCGATTCTCAACCCGGCCAGGCCGACCAGCTTCTTTTTCCTCTGCGCTTCCGACCTCCTCTTCTTCGTCGTCGACACAAAGCACGTTACAATATAGCATGCTATAGCATCACGGTTTTTCGCGAAAAAGTAATTTCTACGTTTTGGCATACCATATAGAGTGCTACACGTGCAAACCGCGCTTATGATGAATTCAGTCGTAAACTGAAGTCAGCCTAAGCAGCAAGCTTTCCTTCCGTACGCACTGAGCGCAGCCGAACGATGCGTAAGACTTGGATAAACACTAAGCTTAATGAGAGAATCAAAAAGAAAAGTGATCTATAGAGCCAGTTTACAAGGGTTAAGGATGTTACTCTACTTAAAGAATTTAAGATATACCGTTATAAACTAGGCAGCAGCCTAAAGAAGGCAAGGCGTTCTTATATGAATAATTTCAGCTTTGCTGCTGGAAGTACGGACGTATTGTTGAAAAAAGGCTTAAGTTTCCATTAATGCAAAATGCTAGCACTGCCAAATTGAAGAGATGTTGACATATGACTCTGAGTTATAGGGAATGCCTTGTTCTGACGCATTTAGAGAGTACCTGATAAATGCTGTGGAGAAATCTACAGTAGTTAATGATCTTAAGAACAATTAGAATGGGAGCTAAATCTTTCTTGATCTAGTCACCGAAGAAGTGATCAGATTGTTAAAAGGTTTAACAACAGCGCCAGGATATGTGCTGATGCTTTCCAAATCGGAATAAAGAATGTTATAGTTATACTAGCACCTTGCCTCATGCATATTTTTATCCTGTGTCTATGCTGTCTTTACCGCCTAAGATGCAAGTTGCAAGAATATCTATGCTCTTTGAAAAAGGCGATAAAAAATATAGGGAATTACAGTTCGTTATCAATACTTCCTGCGCTTTCTGAGGCTTACGAGAAGGTTATGTTAAACCGATTACCACAATCTCAGCACAAACATCAACTTTTAGTCGACTGCCAGCTTGGTCTTCGGAAAGGTGCCAGTACTAAATTCGCGCTGCTTGCCCAGAAGGTGTAAATTACTTCAACTTGAAGAAAGTACACTGGTATTAAGCCTTTTCACTAACTATATTGAAGCCTTTAATTGTCTGAATCACGATTTGCTTATTCGAAAATTGGAGCGTTACGGGCGTTCGCGGACAAACAGCATCTCTCATTGAATCTAATGCAAGTAATAGCATTCAAACTGCAGGACTTGGGAGGGGGGGGGGGGGGCTTATTCATGTTAACTTTACCGTGCTTTTTGTGGTTGTATTTCTTTTGCACTGCGATGTTGAAGCTGCCCCTGCTATTGTTTGGGGGACTGCTGCTTTGTCATGCTGTCATCGCAACTGCATTTTCTGCTGTTCTCTGCATCCTCTGCACACATTAGCCTGTCTTTCCTTCTCCTCCTCCTACTGCTTGGGTGTAAATGAACATTAATATTATTATTATTATTATTATGTGCCGAAACAAGCACCCAGAGCACCACGTGAGCCGTAGGCGCGCGCGAGCAACACCACACGACAGTATACGAGAAACTACCCAACGTCGGATACACGGACACGGTGCACTATGCAATTCGGTCGGCATCGACAACCTGCGTAGTTGACCACAAACACTTCAGGCAGTAACAGCCACCACCACATGCAGAGCGTGCACCATAGGGGGAGAAGTGGCAGCCATCACATTTACAGAAATCTCCAGACTGAAGGAAGAAACAACATACATCCGTACCGACTCCGAAGCCGGCTGCCGCAATTTTCGGCAGGAGAGAAATATCCGCCCCCGCGCAACAAATTTTGCAAGAGATATCAGCAGTTACGAGGCGTTTTTTTATTTGGACACCTGCTCACGAATTCCTCCGGGGAAACGAGCGCACGCCGCGCAGGTCGGCTCACGATCACCATTACAGTGCAAGGCCCTCCTTCTAGACCCCAACCATATCATCAGAGGTGCCACTCTATGACACAAGCACCTCATGAGGAGGAAACGTTAGCGTGGACAAATCTCTAAACCGACGCCCACCCACATCACAGCCTTCTTTAAATCTTACATCGCACACTATACCCGAACAAATGACCACACTGCACCGCATGCCGTGTTCTGTATCTAACCGGAGGAGATTGCGCGAATATACAAGCAGTTTGTTCGACCTACAGCCTGCGCAGTGGTTGTCCAGCTCTAGCCTAGAAGACCAGTGAGAGCTGAAACACCATCCTCGCTAACAGCCATAAGTAATTACTTCCTAGCACACGGTACCTCCTTAATGAATGAATAATGTTTTGCAAGGGGACGGGCCTGGTCACGCTTCCCATGCCTTTTGCCCTCCCCCTCAAGCATGTGCGCATGCTTGGAATAAACAACATACTTCCTTACACCGCCACAACCATCAACGAGCCGGTACCGTTCATTTGGGACCTTCTTCCGCGGCTCTACTTACGTCGCAGAGCGCAGATGTGTTCCACCAAGCTGAGAGACACCTACAGAGGTGCTCGACTTTTGTTACTAGGCTGTGTTTAAATGTGTGTGTTTATACTGCTCGTCATTTGGGTTCACAAACGTCTGTGCGCTAGGGTTATGACTCCTTGGTCGACATGTCACTTGACCGCAGGGGCACGCACAACCTACTTTCCTCGAAGGTACTGCAGCTGTATTGCTACGTGAAAGTATTTCGCCTTTTGGAAGCCTCGCTGACATCGTACTAAAGAACAACCCAGTCCATCATATTCCCGCTAGTCTTCACCCTTCGTCATAAAACATCACTTTAAATACTTCTTTTGTGGTGGCGATGCTTGACCTGAGCTTAAGCAAAGTTATACACTCGCCTTTTTTTTAATGATGAAATATGCAGCAGGATGCAACTTCCTGTTCACGGAGGGCAGACCTTCAACATAGGTCATGAACTTGCTGCGGTGGGGAACTCTACTCTCCCCAAGCGTAAACTAACGTGGCGCGATCTGTGACTTCATGGCCACTGGGATCACGGGAGTTCGCAAAATGCCTTAAGAAAAGGCCACGAGAACCAATCTGTAGCCTACATACCTATTTGGGAGAATAGGGGTCGACTCATCGGCACAGTCTCTAGAAAACAACAAATGTGAGGCCCTGCTTGAGCTGTCACTGCGTATAATATTCCAGAAATTGGCGTACAGTGGACGCCCAGGACAAGATATCTCGAAAGAGTTAAGTAGGCGCCAATAGCATTGACTATTAAGTAACCGTTTTCAAGACAACGCAGAGCTACTCAAGGCCTATTGCAACAACCATGGTGCATGGTTTTGTGCCCATGTTAGCCAAATGCATTCTTTGTAAAAAAACCGGAAGAATGAAATATGAGTTTAATAAATGTTGGGGCCCTATCGTTCACTGAGAGATCTTGCGAACAACATTGAAAATGAAACATCCATTTACCCTAAAAGCATCCGTTTCCTGCCCATAGAGAGCGAGGAAGTTACATTTGGCAGGTTTATGTGTGTGGGTGTTCACAATTGCGCCCGTCGTGTCTGGCTTTTTCTTCTGTTGAGCTAGCTTGCACAATCCATCTACATGTAAGCCATATGAACCAAAGCTGGTCTCAGCATTATTTGGAACGCTCGAATGGCAGTAGGGAATGCCGATTTAATACACTCTCTTTGGGGGAAAATTGCGAAACTGCAACCATTATTAAAGATATTCATTCCCTCAACCACCAGAGTGGATGGACGATCCTGAGAAGTTTTTTTTTTTTTTACTGCAGCCGGACGTTGTTCGTTTTTATGCTTGGTGGTGCTGGAAATAAGGAGACAAAAATTGACGGTTGATTTGCGTACTTAAACCAAATGTGATTTTGGTGTGCTAGGACTTCGGTTTTCACTTCCGTTCCGGGGTACCGATTGCTGTATAATAATATTAATAATAATAATAATAATAATAATAATAATAATAATAATAATAATAATAATAATAATAATAATAATAATAATTGGCTTTTTGTAAAGGAAATGGCGCAGTATCTGTCTCATATATCGGCGGACACCTGAACCGCGCCGTAAGAAAAGGGATAAAGGTCGGAGTGAAAGAAAGGTGCCGTAGTGGAGGGCTCCGGAATAATTTCGACCACCTGGGGATCTTTAACGTGCGCTGACATCGCACAGCACACGGGCGCCTTAGCGTTTTTCCTCCATAAAAAAAAAAAAAAACGCTGAGGCGCCCGTGTGCTGTGCGATGTCTTTAACGTGCACTGACATCGCACAGCACACGGGCGCCTTAGCGTTTTTTTTTTTATGGAGGAAAACCGCTAAGGCGCCCGTGTGCTGTGCGATGTCAGTGCACGTTAAAGATCCCCAGGTGGTCGAAATTATTCCGGAGCCCTCCACTACGGCGCCTATTCTTCCTTTCTTCTTTCACTCCCTCCTTTATCCCTTCTCTTACGGCGCGGTTCAGGTGTCCAAAGATATATGAGACATACTGCGCCATTTCCTTTCCCCCAAAACCAATTATTATTATTATTATTCACGCAGGTACGGAATTGGTGATTATCAACTTGAAATTCAGAGATCACTGCGAGTCCTAGCGCAATGTTGCAGCGGTTAAGCGATGCGCCACTGCCCTGTGATGGCAGGTGCTGCCACACGTCTGTGGAATTTGTTACCGAGAGGTATGACTCCTAACTAGCTAAGGCAGAACGTCCGCGATAATGATAAATCTGTAGAGGCACTGACCACCCAAGTCTAAACTCTTGAAGCCCAGGTGTCTGCCCAAGCGTCTGTCATTGAGAAGCGGCAGGGTGAACTGAGCAGTGCCGGGAAATACAGCAGAGCGTGTACGTTTGAAACACATGGCCTCAAAACACGTGAAAACGACGATCTGAAAGCCACTGTCAGTGACTTAGCGGCAAAGCTAAGCGTACATTCAATCACCCCAGTTAGCTTATTGCCTTGCATCGACTCCAAGTGCATGAGAATAGAATAGCACCTGTCTTGATAAGATTTACCTCGGCTTCCGTCTGTAATGTCTGGTTATCGGCTCGTGCTAAGCTGCGTGAGCTTTAAGAGAAGAACATTGTTGCTCATTGTTCAGTTTTTCTTGGTGGAAAATCTCACGAAGGATATCCGTGACCTTAAGTGCGCGGCGCACACGTGGGCCAATGAAAACAATTTTAAGTTTGTGTGGGCCAAAATGGCTGATTTTGCCTATAGCAAAACGAGTGTGGGTCGGCGATTCGTGTGACACACTATAATGGTACCAGCAAGTTACTTAAAATGACTGCTGGTGTTTTCTGCATCCGTTAGCAGCTTCAATATGGCTTCTGATACTTTCCATTGCAACGACTAATTTTCTTTTTTCAATACTGTTGCAAGCACAAATCTAGGCAGTTTCATTGTTGTGCATATAAACATCAAGAGCATAAGAATACACTGTCAGGAAGACGAAGCTTGTTCTTGTTCAGCTGAGTGTTACCTTTGCTCCGGGCTTTTCTTAATTTTGAGTGCGTTCCATGTTTTTCTGGAAGCACGCCGTCCGCAAGCCATCACTATGACCCCCATAGGACGTCGAAAGGCATCAACTTGCTCTCAGCGTAGATACGTGGCCAGCAACTAGTCACTAAAGGTGCTCCGGAGACCACCATGGCACTAACGCCGCTGAAAAGAGCTGGAGACCGCAACCTGCTCAGCGGGGACTCTGCCAAGCGGTTAGCCGCCGCAGAGGAGCAGCAGTACAGCCACAAGTCGTCTGACGATGGTTCGACGGTTCTTGGCGGCGCTGAAGCTATCGCCGAAATGGATGAAATTGAAGACGATGACCATCGCAAAGGTCGGTCAGTGGGCATACTGCATCTCATCGAACACTGTGACGCCAAGAGAGACTTTCGGCATATGAATCCGATCATGCTCTCTTAAGCAGTTCAAAGTACCCTTAGGGTTGCGCCTGATCGCCATCAATTTATGGCTGTGTGATATCGATGTGAGATCGTACGATGATGTCAGCTCCCTTCTACAGAACCGACATGTTTGTGTTATCGAGGTACGCGCGAATTTCTTCTGCGCATCAGCAAAATACTTCCATCATCAAAAACATCCCAAAATGGTATTCAGACGAAAGACTTCTATTTCCGCTATTAAGGTGTCTTACATGCTCTACGTGTGGCACGAAAGATCAAAATATATGAAAAGTGAAAAACAAGATCTAGGAGCTCGGTAGTCTTGGCTTCTTCTCCAAATACTGAGCGAACCGAGAAGATAAACTTAAGTTTCACGACGTCCCTTCTCACCTATTCTCAGCCTCGACCAAGATGCTACATCTGTCAACGTTTTTGGCTCTAATGCAAAAGCGCGGCCATGGCGATCAGCGCTGCAAGAGGAGTGAAGGGCCACACGAGTTTCATAACTGCAAGGCAGAAGCGTCTTTCGCCAACTGCCGGAGTAATCGCGCTTCAGCGGTAGCCCTTCTCGCGAAGTTCCAATCAAGAGAAAGAGTCACAGGCCCTAAAGCACTTTTACGCAGTCTCAAGACAAGCCTCCGGCCTTGTCCTCTGCGCCGCAGAAAAAAAGCTGGTGTTGCCAAGCGGAAGAAACACAAGGCACCTACTCCTAGTGATGTTACTGGAGCCCCTTTACCGTGTACAGATCCCCTGGGACCAATACCACCATAATCGATGGCTTTGACCTCAGAATGCTCCCATGAACACGCAAAAGCGTAGCTCCTACATGACCACGCTGCCGATTTCGCGCAAACGAGATATTCCAAGAGAAGAAGAAAGAACAAGTGATGATAAATGCCCTATATTTTAACCTCTGCGTGCATTTGAAAACGATGCCACCTGGTAGCTCGAACAGCCTTCTTGCAGCAGTGCTTGCTTTGGAGACTTATACTAGGTTTGTGAACGCAGGACCTCCTCACCTAAAATGGATCTAAGAGAATGGGCCTCACCGCGTAAATCCTGCAGCACCCCAGTATTCACGCAATAGGACTGTGCCGGCTTTGGTCCATGTGTAGATGAACTCTCAGCTTATTTGAAAGAGTCTCAAGTACCTATTTTGGCGTCATGTGAAGCTAGCCTCTCAATTAGACGCAGTGTACCGGGATATGTAACGCACATGAACCACACCTTACTGGCGTTCTATAATGGAAGCTTTACTGCATATATCCGGCGGATAACCCACACATCACGCTTCCTGTACAAGACATCTCGAAGGAATCTTTTCAAGTTTTAGCAGTCCAAATTCGTCTGGAAAATCAAGATCTTTCCGTGCCATCGGTATACGTGCGCCTGCGATTCGAGGTTAATCTGAAGTCCTTTTTAAAGCTCTTATGTGATCGCTCCCGAAGCCACAAAGGCCTCCCGGAGTGAGGCATTTGTGTGGATTATCTTTGTTAAATGTAATGACTTTTACTTTTTGATTCTGAATGCGCTTTTTTTTATGGCGGGGAATTTCAATGCGTGTACTTTGTACTTCTGGACTATAACGCGGTTTCTTGAACGTTGATTGTGTTCCTTTTATTTTTTCTTTCCTTGGTGCTGAAATTAATAAGTGCGACTTTCTTTTCTTAGCTTTATATTTTGCTGACCACTGCGTGATGTTGTCAGGGGGGGGGGGGGGGGGGCTGTGGCCTTGTCAAGCTGCCATTATGACAGCTTTTTTTACAGGCCTCCGACACCATGTATGCGTGATGCGGATAACGCTGTTATTATTATTAGTATTATTTCGTAGCGACAACTGTACGACTCACGCTCTCGCTGGTTCGCGTCGGAATAAAAGGCTAGATGTTTCAAGCGCCCCTTCGAGGCTCGAGGGTGGTAAGTGCCGGAAAGAAGCCTATCTTTTTCTCTCTATAATTTGCTATATATTCTTTCACACTCGAAAAAATACTATCTAAAAATTAACCCCCGCGAAGGACAAATTTAAGACACTTTTACGCTACACCCAAAAGAATATCGCGCCTGAATGCGAAACCAAACTGCCTTCCACTGTGAAGCACAGGGAAAGGAGAGAGAGAGAGAGATAGAAAAACTTTATTTGGTCCATTAAGGGTTTAGCGTTCGGTCTTCGTCTTCATCGCTGCAGACTTTTGACCTTCAAAGCAAGGTTGGGCCCCTAGTCCAGGGCTCCACTGAGTCGCGGTGCTTCGCTTTCGTGCTGCACCATTGCCCTTTGGGCGGCGAGCTCGCAGCTGGTGAGCCGGCTCTCCCACTGCTCCGCACTCGGGGTTTTGTGTTGGTGGAACGTGTAGTTTCGCTTACACTCCCAGGTTATATGGTAAAGCGTGGGGGTTGCCCCGCAAGGAGAAACGCGCCAGCTATCGCTACCGTGCGCATGCGGAGAAGGGTGTGTCTGAAGGAAAACAGTTAGCGGTAACTTAAGGTTCCTAAATGTGGTTAATGCGAAAGCAATCCTATTGCTTTTCAGTACAAGGTAGGTGCACCAGTACTATTTAGCGCCCATTAAGTATTATTCAGGTTTACTAACTATTAATTAGCGTAAGTCATTTTTATATTAATGCCGATTTGGTATTAGTCAATGACCATTACTAATTATCAGTGTTTCGTAATTTACACTCAGTGCCTAGTTATCATTTAGGCCTCGTTGACTATCATCTCTTATCTATCACAAATTGACTGCCCTCAGTTATATTAGCCTTCTACTGGCTGACCCTGTGATGTCATAAGGTTTCTTATCGCGTCTTTTCGCCTGCTCGCGTGCTTCGTGGCGAATGGCCCTTCTAATGCTTTCGCATTGAAGACAGACAGGATTATGCGCCCATCGCAGCCACAGTGCGCTCCTATGCGACGAGGACGACGGCGTGCCAGCCATGCAGCCGAACACGTCAACACTGCTGTGCATCGACAGTGGATATCAAAAATCCAGTTCTCGTCTCCTTCTCAGCTGGAACCCTTTGGTATAAAAACTTTTACTTTTTCATTCAAGCAGCAGAAATTATAGACATTTTACAGGGTATAAAAACGTAAATATAGTGCAAAAAATTACCTTCATCTGCAGCTGAACAGTAAGGATATAAGAAGTGATTAATCATTAGCGTATACCTAAATGCCGCCAAATGGCTACAAAAAAGCTGTAAAGCTTTCTTAGAAGTTTTCAAGTTCAACAGGCATTTGTGCTGGTCCGGAGATCGAATCCGACTAGTCGCTCTAACAACAAAGCTAACCAGGACGATTGCCAGATTGACTAGGGGGTGAGATCTGGCCGTCCTGTAATTACTTCCTAGTAGTCTAGTAACTAGTCTCGTTGGGGTTTTCCCTTAATTACATTGCGCACGGCGCAGTGAGCAGTTTCTCCTGAGCAGTTCCTAGGTTTTCTCCTTAAATGCACCTTCGCAAATCTTTCACGGGCTTCGTGGATGCAATGTTCAGTTTCTTTGTTTCTTTTCAGACCATAAAAATAAAAAAAAAATGAAGGGGACACTTAAGCCCTGGCTTAAGGGTATGACATACTACATGACAGCGTTAATGGGTTCATGCCCATATATGCAGAATTCGTCTTTCTCTACCCAACTTCATGGATCCCTGCGGGTCCTCATACCAGGCCTGACGCAGTGGTGAAGCGGTGCGCCACTTGCTTGCGATGGCAGGTGCGGCCACCGGTGGGGCTTGTGAGTCCCGGATTCCTTTTCCCACGGCCGGTCTCGAGGGGAGTGCGCACTTTTCTTACGGCCCTCGCAATTGGGCATGTTTCGCCCTCCGGCGCACCTCGCTGCTGTCGCTCTGCCGCCGCGACAGCCATTCACGCGGAAAGAGAACGCGCGCTAGCTCCCAGTTCGGCCCGCCTCAGTGGTAACCGTCAAACCCCTTACGCTTTACGCAAAGACCGCGTAGTGAGCCCCTTTGCCATGGGAGAAGTCTGAAACAACGGATTAACGTTTGTGCGCTCTCTTCTTTAGCCGGACTGTGTATGGTCGAATGTATGCTTCGAGCACATACGTATATACGTTCTAGCCTTATATTTGGCCTTACATTTAGTTCATCTTCCGGCAGGTTTGATTAAGTGTGTAGAATGATATGCGACGTGTAACACTTAGATGGCAAGATTCAAAGAGTAAAGGATTCTGCAGAGCAAATATAGCTACTGAAATTGCAAGCGCAGCTCTAATTTTGCACAACAGCGGCATTAGCAAGAATTCGTGGTACTCCCCAGGAAAACGCATCATGTCATTCGCGAAAGGAAAGGTTATAGACGGAGCCCAACCCTGACCGCAGGAGCGGAGCACGTTGCACGCACGCGTCGTCCAAGATCTCCTTTTGGAAATGCATTTTGAAGTTTGGTGGCGTCTCACGACCGCCCGTCCCAGCCAATGACAGTGCAAAAATTCAGTCAGTTGTTTACAGTGACTGCAAGCATGAACTAACTGCCAGCAAAGCAAAATTAGTTCGGAACTGCGCTCTGTCTTTCACGAGAGAACGGACTTATCTGAGAGGCGATGACTATCAGTTTTGCATTAATCTCTTGCATTTCTGCAGCCTCGTCATCACCTTCGATAAACCTCCCGAGAGCATGAACTTTCTTCACGACATTCAGGAAAATAAGTAGCACCACAAAAAGAAGTTTTGTGCAACCTAACGGAGCTCCATTAAACTTCTCAGCAATGAGCATTATACCAGCTGGCTTAGCTCGCAATGTAAGGAAGTAAAAATTAAGATTTGAGAAGCTTACATTTTAATAAAAGTATCTGAATTTAAGACAATAGAGGGCATTCGACATTCAACTGCATATTCAGAGATTTTTTACAAACATATTGTCACCGGCGAAAATACAGAGAACAAAGCTGTTCACTCGGGCGAGGTTTTCCAACACCGCCGCGCTCGTTCTGGACAAAGAAGACGTTCGGCCACGCGCTCGGGAACACAGTTCGACCTCCAGGTGGCGCCGGCAGAAAGTCAGCAGCGTGGCATTGCCCCTCCCATCTAAGAGGCATCGACTCGATGCCGCCCGCGAGGGGAAGAAAAAAAAAAATAAGGCGAAAGGTAATGGCGGGGTTGGGTCCGGGGCTAACGGGAATAAAACGGCTTCATTCGCGCCACGTGGACGACCTCGGACGTCGGGTGTCGAGAGGACCGGGCAGTTCCTTGAGGGAGCACCTCGTAGGTCACCGCGCTGAGGCGGCGTAACACCTGGTACGGACCAAAGTAACGGCGAAGAAGCTTCTCGGAGCGCCCTCGCAAACGGATTGGGCTCCACACCCAGACTTGGTCACCGGGTGTGTAAATCACCTCCCTGCGGCGGAGGTTGTAACGCACGGCGTCGCGGTGTTGTTGGCACCGGATTCGCTGTCGAGCAACTTGGCGAGCAACTTCGGCGTCACGGACAAATTGGTCGGCATCCACGACAGAAGAGGGAGTAGGATCCGGAAGAAGCATGGCGTCCAGCATGGTCAAGGCTTCGCGACCGTGCACCAAATGGAAAGGAGTGAAGCGCGTCGTTTCGTGAAGCGCAGTGTTGTACGCGAACGTTATGTAAGGAAGTATCCGGTCCCAGTTCGCGTGGTCATCGTCGACATACATAGAAAGCATATCGGCAATTGTCTTGTTAAGCCGCTCAGTCAGTCCGTTGGTTTGCGGATGGTACGCTGTTGTCTTTCGATGGCTGGTGCCACTGAGTCGAAGTACCTCGTTCGTAAGTGCCGACGTAAACGGGGTTCCCCTGTCAGTTAATACGACCGTTGGAGCTCCGTGACGAAGCACAATGTTATGAATGAAAAAACTTGCGACTTCGGCGGCGGTACCACGGGGAAGAGCCTTGGTCTCACAGTAGCGGCTGAGATAGTCAGTGGCAACAGCAATGTACCGGTTACCCATGGAAGACGCCGGAAACGGACCGAGTAAGTCCATGGCGACCTGTTGAAATGGGAGGCGCGGGGGATCGATAGGTTGCAGGAGCCCGGCTGGTTTAGTCGGTGGCGTCTTCCGGCGCTGACATTCTCGGCAGGTTCGGACGTAACGGCGGACAACCGCAGCAAGCTTGGACCAGTAGTACTTGGTGCGTATGCGCGCCAACGTGCGGGAAAATCCGAGATGGCCCGAAGAAAGGTCGTCGTGGCACGCGCGCAGAACTTCGTCACGAAGCGCAGCTGGCACTGCAAGCAGATAGACAGTGTCCGTTGGGCCTTAGTTCTTTTTGTAGAGTACCCCATCGCGCAAGCAAAACGATGACAGTCCGCGCTTGAAGAGCCGAGGTGGAGATGGGGCGATTCCTTCAAGGTATTCTATGAGGGGCAGCAGGTCAGAATCGGCCCTTTGTTGTTGGGCAAGGGTGGACGTGGTGAGAGCACCAAGAAAAGCGGAATCGTCGTCGGACTCGTCAGTGGGGCACAGGATTGGGGCGCGGGATAGACAGCCAGCATCGCTGTGTTTCTGGCCAGACTTGTGCACGATGGTGACATCAAATTCTTGTAACCGAAGACTCCATCGAGCAAGCCGCCCCGAGGGATCCTTCAGGTTCGCCAACCAACAGAGTGAATGGTGGTCGCTCACGACCCGAAACGGGCGGCCATACAAGTACGGACGAAATTTCGTAACGGCCCACAGCACAGCTAGACATTCCTTTTCCGTTGTGGAATAATTGACTTCTGAACGGGACAAAGTGCGACTGGCGTAAGCAATCACGCGTTCTAGACCATCCTGCCGCTGAACAAGGACCGCGCCGAGGCCAACGTTACTAGCATCAGTGTGCAGGTCAGTGTCGGCCTCTTCGTCGAAGTGGCCAAGCACAGGCGTACACTGCAGACGGGACTTGAGTTCTGTGAAGGCGCTGTCCTGGTCTTGGCCCCAGATGAAGGGTTCAGAATCCTTCGTCAGGCGGGTCAAAGGCTCTGCTAGCCGGGAGAAATTGGGAACAAACCGGCGATAGTACGCGCAGAGGCCCAAGAAACGACGCAGGCTCCGTTTGTCTGCAGCTACGGCGGCCGTCTTTTCGGGATCTGGACTAACACCTCGTGCGCTGACAATGTGACCAAGAAACTTCAGCTCTTGAAATGCAAAGTGACATTTCTCTGGCTTGAGAGAGAGACCAGCGGAACGTATGGCCTCGAAAACAGCACGCAAGCGTTTCAGGTGCTCATCAAACGTGTCAGAGAAGATCACGACATCGTCAAGATATACGAGGCATGTCTGCCACTTCAGACCGGACAGCACGGTGTCCATCATTCGTTGGAACGTGGCAGGGGCCGAGCACAAGCCAAAAGGGAGTACCTTAAACTCGTATAAACCGTCTGGCGTAATAAAGGCGGTCTTCTCTCGGTCGCGTTCGTCGACCTCTATTTGCCAATACCCACTGCGGAGGTCAAGGGATGAAAAGAAGGTGGCATGGCGCAGGCGGTCTAGGGAATCATCAATGCGGGGCAGAGGGTACACATCTTTTTTCGTGACGGTATTCAGGCGCCTGTAATCGACGCAGAACCTGAGGGTGCCATCTTTCTTCGTGACGAGAACAACAGGCGATGCCCAGGGGCTCGTGGAAGGTTGGATGACGTCGTCCTGGAGCATCTGTGTAACTTGGCGGCGGATGGCATCGCGTTCTTTGGAAGACACGCGATAAGGGCGCTGGCAAATTGGTCTTTGGTCGTCAGCAACGACAATTCGATGCTTGGTAAGCGGCGTCTGTCGGACCTTGGAAGTTTCCGCAAAACAGTCGCGGAAGGAATAGATTAGGCTTTGCACGCAGTTTTTCTGACTGGCCGAGAGGTGCGGGTTCACGTCAGTCGGAATGGCTGTAGCCGTCGCGTCGGCGAGGTCTGACGTGGTGGATAAAGAGCACTGCCTCGTACACTCTCCAAGCTCGTCAAAATAAGCGACGACTTCTGACTTCGTCAAATGTTGCGGTTCACGAGTAAAGTTCGTGACTAAGATTTCGGTACGACCATTGGCAAGGTCTACTAGGCCTCGGGCGACACAAACTTGCCGAGCGAGTAGCAGGGACATGTTCGCTTCAGCAATGCCAAGAGCGCCGGTGCTGTCAGTACACTCGACTGTGACGAACTTGCTGGCTCGCGGAGGGATTGTTATGTGGTCGTCACATATGCGCAACATTGCTTTACAGGGCTCGGTGGTTGTGTTAACGGCTCGCTGGGCGGAAAAAGATACCATGAGTTCCTGAAGGTTTATGATCGCACCATACTCGTGAAGGAAATCCATGCCCAGTATGAGGTCCTTTGAACAGTCAGCTAACACGGCAAAGGAGCCGGTGAAAGTAAGACCACGGATTTGGATGCGGCAAGTGCAGACGCCGATTGGTGTCACGACATGGCCACCGGCAGTGCGGATCACGGGTCCACACCAAGGCGTCAGAACCTTACGGAGTGTCATGGCTAGCTCCCTGCTCATCACAGAAAAATCAGCGCCGGTATCGACGAGTGCGGTCAGTTCATAACTGTCGACGGTTACTAAGATTTCAGCGGAAACTAATCGTTCGCAGCACGTCGGTGAGGTCGTCGGATCGGGTCGTTGACGCTCGGGCCGTCGCGTCCAATCGTCGGGTGGAGGCTGTTGACCTCGTGCAGCGGCGGCGGCCCTACCCCCGGAGGACGCCGTCTTCAGTTTTCCCGTCGAGGGGACGTGCCTCTGAACTGACCGGAGGTTGAGGGCCGACTGAGCGGAGCAAAGCGCCTCGGGGATGGCGATCGCGACTGTCGCCGCTGTGAGGTCGGGGGCGGCACTTGAGAGTTCAGGTACTCCTCTATGTCCCGCGGTCTTTCACAATAGCGCGGTCGAGGCGCGTCCGGTGGGAATCCTCTCAGACCCATCCGCCGGTACGGGCAATTCCGCAGAACATGGCCGGGCTCCCCGCAGTGGTAGCAGAGCGGGCGATCGTTGGACGTTCGCCACACGTACGCTTTGCGGAATGGAGGGCACGGGTCCTGCTGCTGCTCGATGGGACGCACGTAACGATGGGGTGGTGGTTGTTCGGCAACGGGGCGAAACGCTTGCGGCGCGGAGGCAGGTCGGCGCAGGGCATCGCTGTAGGACATTACGTGCGGCTCCGAAAGGGGTGCTGGGGGTGGCTGCACCGCTCGCCGGATTTCGTCACGGAGAACATCGCCTGTCGAAGGTACGCTTTCTGACGGAGCACTCAAGTGGAGGTGTCGCAGTTCTTCGCGGACAATGCTCCGCACAAGCGCTCGCAGCGCCTCATCCCCGGGACCTGGCAAGGACGTGCAGTACTGAGCGGCCGCTACATTTGCCTGACGGCCGTATTGGGCACTCCGTTCCTGCAAGGAACGTTCTATGGTCGTCGCTTCCTTGGCAAAGGCGGCGACAGTTCTCGGAGGGTCGCGCATGAGGCCAGCGAACAGCTGCTCCTTTACCCCACGCATAAGGTGCCTCACCTTTGTAGCTTCGGGCATGGCTGGGTCGGCCCGATTGAAGAGGCGGGTCATGTCCTCAATAAACATGGCCACGCTCTCGTTGGACTGCTGTGACCTGGAGCGAAGGGCAAGTTCGGCATTCTCCTTTCGCTCGCTCGAACTGAACGTGGCGAGCACCTCGCGGCGAAAAGCTGCCCAGTTAGAGAAGGACGCCTCGTGGTTCTCGAACCACGTTTTCGCCGAGTCTTGCAGTGCGAAGTACACGTTCAGCAGCTTTCGCTCGTCGTCCCATTGGTTGAACGCGGCCACACGGTCAAAACCGGCCAACCAATTTTCTACATCCTCGAACCGGTCGCCGTGGAAGGATGGTGGCGACCGAGGTGCAAGAAAGACGAACGGCGGGGCACTGCCGAAGGACTGACCTGTCTGGCTGCCAGTGGCGGAAGTCATGGCCCGAGCAGGAATCGTGAGTGGCTCAAATTCGGGTTGCAGGCCTCGCAGGCGACGGCTCGCTTTGTGGACAGGTGTGGCGTCTGCTCGTCGGGGAGAAGCGTCAGGGCTATCGTCCCGGTCAGCGTACATGGGATGATACCCAGCACGGCTCCACCAAAAATGTCACCGGCGAAAATACAGAGAACAAAGCTGTTCACTCGGGCGAGGTTTTCCAACACCGCCGCGCTCGTTCTGGACAAAGAAGACGTTCGGCCACGCGCTCGGGAACACAGTTCGACCTCCAGGTGGCGCCGGCAGAAAGTCAGCAGCGTGGAAATATATAAACCAAATATTTTTAGGCAGCTTCAGGCCACGTCGCAGGTCGAATATAAGTGGACAATCAAAAATGGCGCTCTTTATGGTAGCTGAGGTCACTCACTGGACATTTATAATTTCTGAAATTGCAATACCCAGTACGCGTCAATACCTGTGGCAGCATACGCAGCTTGTTGTGGTTGCTTTTGTTACGTTCTGGTAACGTTAGTTAGGCCAGAATGACAAGAAAGCTTGCGTCCAACTCGAAAACTTTTTATTGGGAGAACTCATGTACTCAATCAGAAAGCAGTTTGGCGGCACAGCGGTAAAACGAGTGCTCGGTCAACTAAGGTAAGAAGGACGGTCGTTTTTGGCCTTGCAAGATTTAAAGGTGACAAGCAACTCGAAACATTAGACGCCTAATGCGCTAACAACAATTTTGAACACAGAGACTTGCGCGCCGCTGCAGTCATTCCAGAAAAATATGGTCGCCTCTCGTTTGACAAACAGAAGCGGAAAGGCCGCGTGCCATTGGCTTTGAGTAGAGAATAATGCATTACAATGCTTCTTGACACTTGCTCGCACATTATAGTTAGTAGTCTTTTGAGCTATCGAAATTGGTTTGATCATAGAAGGTTGTGGCCAAGTACTGCACCAGGGTGGCCAAATCCTGCTCTGGTGAGGGAGTGCGTTGTCGTTTTTCGTCACCGAGATCAGGCCGCACTCCAGGCCTGGTTATGCAATTCCATCAACACGCGGATTTTTTTTTTTTAAACCCGGTGGAGAATTGCGCGGCACCAGGATTTGAACCCCGGTCCTCTTGCACGCGAGGCGGATGTTCTACCTCTACGCCATCGCTGGCGATGGCTTACTATCCGTTGCCTACAAAGTATTTACTAAGGTAATCGCTAATAGAGTCAGGGCAACGTTAGACTTTAATCAACCAAATGATCAGGCAGGCTTTCGTAAAGGATATTCCACAATAGATCATATTCACACTATCAATCAGGTGATAGAGAAATGCGCAGAATATAACCAACCTCTCTATATAGCTTTCATTGATTACGAGAAAGCATTCGACTCAGTGGAAACCTCAGCAGTCATACAGGCATTGCGTAATCAGGGGGTAGAAGAGCTTTATGTCAAAATACTTGAAGATATATATAGCAACTGCACAGCTACTATAGTCCTCCATAAAGTCAGCAATAAAATTCCAATAAGGAAGGGTGTCAGGCAAGGAGACACGATCTCGCCAATGCTGTTCACCGCATGTTTGCAGGAGGTTTTTCGAGGCCTGAATTGGGAACAGTTGGGAATAAGAATAAATGGAGAATACCTAAATAATCTGCGATTTGCTGATGACATTGCCTTGCTGAGTCACTCAGGAGGTGAACTGCAAATCATGATCAACGAGTTAGACAGGCAGAGCAGATCGATGGGTCTAAAAATTAACATGCAGAAAACCAAGGTAATGTTCAACAGCCTAGCAAGGGAACAACAGTTCACAGTTGGCAGGGAGAGCCTAGAAATTGTCCCGGAATACGTCTACTTAGGGCAGGTAGTGACAGCTGATCCGGATCATGAGAGGGAGATAACTAGAAGGATAAGAATGGGGTGGAGCGCATATGGCAAATTTTCGCAGATCATGAGTGGCAGTTTACCAATTTCCCTC
Source organism: Amblyomma americanum (assembly GCF_052857255.1). Classification (NCBI taxonomy): domain Eukaryota; kingdom Metazoa; phylum Arthropoda; class Arachnida; order Ixodida; family Ixodidae; genus Amblyomma; species Amblyomma americanum. The sequence continues at coordinate 116,895,678 of NC_135507.1, read as the reverse complement.
AAGAGGAAAGTGTACAACAGCATAATCTTACCTGTACTCACCTACGGGGCAGAAACGTGGAGGCTAACGAAAAGAGTTCAGCTTAAGTTAAGGACAACGCAGCGAGCCATGGAAAGAAAAATGATAGGTGTAACGTTAAGAGATCGGAAGCGGGCAGAGTGGGTGAGGGAACAAACACGGGTTAATGACATCCTAGTCGAAATCAAGAGAAAGAAATGGGCTTGGGCAGGGCATGTAATGCGAAGGCAGGATAACCGCTGGTCTTTAAGGGTAACGGAGTGGGTTCCAAGAGAAAGTAAGCCTAGCAGGGGGCGGCAGAAGGTTAGGTGGGCGGATGAGATTAAGAAGTTTGCAGGCAAAGGGTGGATGCAGCTGACAAAGGATAGGGTTAATTGGAGAGACATGGGAGAGGCCTTTGCCCTGCAGTGGGTGTAGTAAGGCTGCTGCTGCTGCTGCTGCTGCTGCTGCTGATGATGATGATGATGATGATGATGATGATGATGATGATGATGAGCTATCGATACAGGCCTCTCGTTTACGGAAGTTGTGACGTACATGAGGGTAAACATGAGTACATCAGGAGGTGAGAAAAGCGATACCAGCGTAATTAAGTACTATATTATATGGGATTTACGGCTCACTCGTCGTAGAGAATTTTCTCCACGATATAGTACATGTTTATGGAACGAGCGCAAAACTTTCGTTGTCCGAGTTTTCACTCTCTTTCAGTTAACATTAACTTGCAATTTATGCGCACAAAAGACATACAAGTGAAAGTGATCAGAGTATTTCCTTCTGGATTTAGAACCAAAATTGCTCGACGTAGTTCTGAGGAATGGGAGAGTGATTCCGCATTTTAAATGTTTTTTTTTCGAGCAAAGTTTGTGATGAATAAGTGCACATGCAGACTGTGTGGAAGATACGTAGCGTAAGCATCTGCATTTGGTATTCTTTGATTTCGGAGCTGCGCTCACCATGAACCAGCGGCCTACAGCGCGAAACCAGTAAAAGCCACCCGCCGCCGCAGATGCAGGCGTGGAGAGAGCGGTAGGGTCGTCGCGCCTTTAGCGGCGGCAGGCGGCGTAACTCCCGGAGAACCCGCTTCTGCTCCTGAACAGCAATTAACGTCATCCACCAACATCAACGTCATCCCACTCGGAACGTATAAAACCAGGCATCGAGTGCTCACTTGTCAGTGGGCGCGGAGGCACGATGAAGAAAAGCATCAATGACTTACGCACCTTCTTCCTTGTACCGGTTAGTTATCTTTCCAAATTACCCTTTCCTTGCTTCAAATCGGATAACCGCTTTATCATCGAGCTGCCGTGCCCAGAAGCAGTGATTGTGCCTTTCTGTTCATTGTTATTGCTCTTATGCGGCGACATCGAAAGCAATCCGGGTCCTGAAGATCTTGCGCAGATCTTGCGAACCATGAAAGACATGAACGAACGCTCCAAAAGAATTGAATTAGCGCTAAACACTATGTTGGAAAGCATGTGAGAACTGAAACAACAGCAGCAATCGGCTTGCGATGACAGAAATAAAGGAAAGATTGCAAAATGTAGAAAATAAAACTTCGGTTATCGAGCACTGGCAGCAGGACATGAAAGAGTTGCATGCCACAGTAGAGCGCCTTGAGAAAGACAATAATGCGCTTCGATTCCGTCTTGATGACGCACAGGACCGATCTAGACGAAACACTTTGGTCTTTTATGACATAACAGACAGTGCAGATGAAACATCGCCGGAATCAGAGCAAGAAATTCTCGAGCTCATAAAGAACACTATGAAAGTTGATATCTGTAGTTCAGATATTTCCCGTGCACATAGAATTGGGCGTTTCATCAATGACAAAACACGACCACTTATAGCAAGATTTCAGAACTATAAAACAAAAGGACTAGTAATGTCAAAACGTGAGTCGCTGAAGAATACCGCGAAAGGAATTGCTGGAGACTTCTGCCCAACCACGCGTAATATCAGAAAAAAATAGAGTTTGGCAAATCCAAAGGCGGCATTTCCTTCAAACTCGGCTATAAGAAAATTTTTATCGAAGGAAAGTGCAACGGCTACAACGAAAGCGAAGGCGTCATTTACGAAATAGGCAATTCCTCTGGAATTGCGTCCGAAAATGCTTCCGAAAATGCCTCTGAAACTCAAAGCAGAACTCTCCGCTATGGTCGCGGGAAGTTGACCAGGTAGGATCATGAGAGGGGAGGCGCTTCGAAAATTCTCGCCTGTTCAGTTCTATACACAAAACACGTAGTCTTTACCGAAAAAAAAGATTAATTATGCGCGATGTTCAAAGACTGAAATGCTGATATATTGTATTAACCGAAACGTGGCTAAACATCAAAATAACGAATAGCGAACATTTCGATGTAAAAATAATTATGTTGTCTTCCGGAGTGACAGAACGGGCAGAGTTGGTGGTGGTGTCCTAATTGCTATTAATGAATGCGTCGATTGTTTTTTGTTTTACCTGTTATTACGAGTTTAGAGCTAATATCGTGCTGCCTAAATCTTAACTTCAAAAAATTAATAGTAGGCGTATGTTATCGATCCACCTCGGCTGACACATCCTTCTGCGATAACCTACACGATTCTCTAAATCAAATTGTCACGCGTTGCCCTGGTGCTGAACTTTTACTTCTAGGTGACTTTAATTTTCTAAATATCGTCTGGTCACATGATCACCCCTTTTCTAATCCGTCGTCCGCTGAATCCAATCTATTTGTTTCCGTTTGTTCAGACTTCAGCTTATCACTGATCGTTAGTTCTCCTACACGTGTAACACCAAATACATAATTCTCGACCTTATTCCTTCGAAATTAACAAACAACTTATCGACTGTTTCGCACCTGCCTGGACTGAGCAATCATGATGTCTTACATTTCACGCTAACGGTGACTCAAACAAAAACGAGCAGACAAAAAAGAGAATTTCGTAATTTTAACATAGCTGACTACCCTCCCATCAACAGCGAAATCTGCTCACTTCGAGATGTGTTCCTGCCATCATATCTTGATCGGTCCATAGAAGCTAACTGGGGCATGTTCAAAAATAAAATTTCTGAGTTACTCATCCGATACGTCCCCCTTAAAACCACCTAAACTAGCAACAAAGCACCTTGGTATATAACACTAATCTAAACAGGTTATCGAACAAGAAAAAGCGTTTATTTCGTTCAGCTAAAGACTCCTCAAAATTATATAATTGGCTAGCGTAAAAAAAGGCGGCCAAATCTTAGGTCACGTCTTTAAGGTCAGCTAAGTTTTCATTTTTAAACACTACTCTTCCACAGTTATTAAAAACTAATCCAAAGCGATTTCGGAATGTCATTCGAGGCAACACTGATAAGAGTGTCTTATGACTACTCACCAGGTCTGGGGACTCGGTGCCGCCTCATCTCTGTTCAAATGGGCTGAACAACACATTCATTAGGTCATTTTCATCCCCAGTACTCCCACTCAGACGCCAGTTGTGAACGCTACCAATTATCAGATCATGGACCCCATAATATTTGAGTCAACAGGCATCAAAGCTATATTAAATAAATTAAAACCCAAGTTATCTTGCGTAGTTGACGAGATCAATATTGACACGTGTACTTATCTTTATCGGGCGACCACGTTTCGCCGCCTAACAAGTGTTATCGCACAGCGCGGGGCGCGCCTGCATTTATCCAAAGTTTCTGGCAAGTCATCGATGCTTCTATTCGCTGTCTGTTGTAGCCGAACCTTATGTTATCTGATTTCATCACCTGACGCGAATGGTGTAGAACTTTGTGGAAGGCACGCGGGTCCCAACCATTAGTCTGGAATATTCGACGACTGCTATATAACAGCCGACGCGCTTTACCCGAGGATCAGATTTTCGACGACCGCCGACCGTGTTCGCCGCTACCGTTGTGCTGTAAGTGTAGCCTCTTTTTGTGGGCACAGGTTCGCCCAATAAAAGCTAGTTTTGTCTTTCACAATATTGCTACTGTGTTCTTCAACGTCACTACCACGTGACATCTGGTGGAGGTGCTTCAACTTTTTTTTGTTCTTGTACCGGACGCCCCCGGCAAGCCGTGATCTAAGCACGGACCGCAAAGAGAACACCAACGTTGTCCCGGACAATCGAGCAAGCCGCCGTCTTCAACAGCTGCCCCCGTAGCACGGACTTCTACCTGAGAGGACCAAGAAGATTGTGGCCGAGACAACTCCAATGGCAGCCCCAGCGTTCCCCATCGTGCTGCAGCAACCCGGGGAACCACCGACGTTCCGCGGTTCCACATTTCTGGACCCGGCAAGCTGGCTGGAAACGTATGAGAGGGTCGCTACGTTTAACAGCTGGGAAAGCGACGACAAGCTGCGATATGTCTATTTCGCATTGAAGGACGCCGCCAGGACGTGGTTCGAGAATCTAGAAGCAACCTTGACGACGTGGTACCTGTTCCGAAGCAGCTTCCTGCAAACATTTACAAGCGTCCTGCGAAAAGAGTGAGCCCAAGCTGTACTGGAAACCAGAGCGCAGCTGCCGAATGAGACGATCGCAATCTTCACTGAGGAAATGAGCCGCGTCTGTTCCGCCACGCCGACCCGGAAATGTCCGAAGAGAAGAAAGTCCGCCTACTGATGCGTGGTGTAAAGGAGGAACTTTTCGGCGCACTGATACGAAGCCCACCGACGACCGTAGAAGAGTTCCTTCGCGAGGCCACCAGCATTGAGAAGACACTCGAAATACGGAACCGACCATTCAACCGCCGCACGAACTCGACAAACTACGACGGAGTTCAGTCACTGGCCACCGACGACCTGCGCGAGACCACCAGGGCAGTCGTACGAGAGGAGCTTCAAAGGACCTTCCCTGATTCGCCACCTCAAGTGCCCTCAGTCGCCGAAATTGTCAAAGAAGTCCAGCGATCGCTGGGAGTTCCCGAAGTACAACCACAATAATCGCAGCCCCAGCCAGAAGCGGTGACCTACGCTGCCGTCGCCCGCCGTCAAGGTCCCCCTCCGTCGACCACCGCCGCCGCTGCCAACACGCCCACCCGTTGACCAGCGCAGCTACCCGAGGAAGACCGAAGTTTGGCGCGCTCCTGACCACCGCCCGCTCTGCTACCACTGCGGGGAAGCCGGCCATGTGTACCGCCGATGCCCATACCGCGACCTGGGATTGCGAGGGTTCGCCGTGGGCGCACCGCGCCCTCGGGGAGGCGAACGCCCTGGTGACATCGCCGACTACCTCACCGCTACTCAGTGGAGCCCTCGACGGCCGTCCCGGTCGCCGTCACCAGGCCGCTACCTGTCGCCGCAGCGCCGTCCATACACTGGCCCAGCATGGGGCCGCTCTGCAAGCCCATATCCGGAAAACTAAAAGCAGCAACCGATGGAGGTGCGGTTGCTGTTCGTCGAACTGACGAAGATCCTCCGCCGCCGACCAAGGCGACGCAGAGACCATCTCGACGACATAACGACACGCCGCCGTCCCGACGAAGTCAGGATGCCAAGACTACACCGACGAAAGACGACTTGACGACGCGACGCTCCAACTTCAGTTCAACACGACGCAGCCGTTATCCGGCGCCGAGACCTAACTGCAACGCCAGACAAAGAAGCACCGACCTCGACGTGCTTCTCGACGACCACGCAGTTACCGCCTCAGTGGACCCAGGGGCTGATTACTTCGTAATGAGAGGACACATCGCCGTCCAGTTGAAGAAAGTTAAGACCGCATGGGAAGGCCCTCAAATTCGGACCGCTGGGGGACACCTCATCACGCCGACTGGAATCAGCACGGCAAGAATAACCATTCATTACCGCACTTACCCTTCCACCTTCGTTAACCTTCAACAGTGTTCACGAGACGTCATTCTCGGTATGGAATTCTTGAACCAACACGGCGCAATCATCGACCTCAAGTCGAAGTCAATAACGCTGTCGGAAGATAAAGCGATACCGCCTGAGAGCCCTCCTAGTCACCACGCCTTGAGTGTGCTCGAAGATCAAGTGAGCATCCCGCCTCGCTCCAGCATTGTTATTTCGGTCGGCACCGAAATACCCGCTGACGTAGAAAGTGTCATCGAAGGCGACCAACGTCTACTGCTAGACCGTGAAATTTGCGTCGCAAGAGGGATCGCTCGACTGCATGGAGGAAGAACTGAAGTGTTGCTGACAAACTTCATCCAGGAGTTCAAGCACATCAACAAGGGCACGACGATCGCGTACATCGATGAAATTCTGAAAACCAGTAATGCGCTTGTCCTCTCGGATTCCGCCGCATCTACCCCGACGACCATGGTTCCCGAACCAGACTACGACATTAATCCAAGTCTCCCCGTGATTAAGCAACAGCAGCTCAGAAGTCTGCGCTGACGATACAAAGGCTGCTTTTCGACGTCATCGAGGATTCGACAAACACCAGTCGCCAAGCATCGCATAATCCCCGAGGAGTGCGCTCGACCACTCCGCCAGAGCCCTTACCGAATTTCGCCGCGAGAAAGTGAAGCTATAAGAGAACAAGTCGACGAAATGCTGCGCGACGACGTCATCCAGCCGTCGAAAAGCCCGTGAGCATCCCTTGTTGTCCTGGTGAAGGAAAAGGACGGAACCCTACGTTTCTGCGTCGATTATCGTCGTCTGAACAAGATCACGAAGAAGGACGTATAGCCCCTCCCACGAATAGACGACGCATTGGATCGGCTCTGCAACGCAAACTACTTCTCGGCGATGGACCTCAAGTCTGGCTATTGGCAAATAGAAGTCGACGAAAAAGATCGCGAAAAGACCGCCTTCATCACCCCAGACGGCCTCTACGAGTTCAAGGTTATGCCATTTGGACTGTGCTCGGCGCCTGCAACGTTCCAGCACGTGATGGACACGGTTTTAGCAGGATTGAAGTGGCAGACCTGTCTCGTTTACTTCGATGACGTCGTCTTCGCCGCGAATTTCGACGATCACCTTAGGCGACTTGCCACAGTACTAGAGGCCATCAAGTCATCAGGGCTCACTCTGAAGCCAGAAAAGTGCCGCTTCGCTTATGATGAGCTTCTGTTCCTAGGCCACATCATCAGCCACTCCGGAGTCCACCCTGACCCGCAGAAGACAGCTGTCATCGCACAGTTCCCGCAGCCCATCGACAAGAAGGCAGTGCGTAGATTTCTTGGCATGTGTGCCTACTACAGGCGATTTGTCAAGGACTTTTCACGCATCGCTGAGCCGCTGACACAGCTCACTAAATGTGACGTCGAGTTCAAGTGGGAAACGCCGCAGGCCGACGCATTTCAAGAACTCAAACGATGCATGCAGTCGCCGCCCGTACTTGCGCACTTCGACGAGCACGCCGATACCGAAATCCACACGGACGCCAGTAGCCTTGGCCTCGGTGCCGTCCTAGTCCAGAGAAAAGATGGGCATGAACACGTGATAGCTTACGCTAGCCGGTCGTTATCAAAAGCGGAAGGCAATTATTCTACAACCGAAAAAGAATGCCTCGCCATCGTTTGGGCCAAAGCGAAATTTCGCCCTTACCTATATGGCAGGCCATTCAAAGGGGTCAGCGACGATCACGCATTGTGCTGGCTAGCTAACTTAAAGGACCCTTCAGGACGACTGGCACGGTGAAGCCTCAGACTACAAGAATACGACATCACTGTAACCTACAAGTCCGGACGAAAACACTCAGATGCCGATTGCCTATCACGCGCCCCCATGGACCCGCCGCCGCAAGATGACGAGGATGACGACGCCTACCTTGGAATAATAAGCGCGGAAGACTTCGCCGAACAGCAACGAGTAGAAACGGAACTAAAAGCCCTAGTCGATTATTTGGAATGGCACACCGACGTTGTCCCTAGGGGATTTAAGCGTGGATTGTCGTCGTTCACGCTTCAAAACAACCTACTCGTGAAGGAGAACTTCTCACCAGTCCGCGCCAACACTCTTCTTGTTCCGTCGGCGCTGCGTACAGAAGTACTGCACGCCCTACATGACGATCCGACCGCTGGGCACCTCGGTTTCTCCCGGACGCTATCAAGGATACAAGAAAGATATTACTGGCCGCACCTAACCGCCGATGTCGCCCGTTATGTCAAGACATGCCGAGACTGTCAGCGACGCAAGACACTACCGACAAGGCTAGTGGGATTACTACAGCCGATCAAACCTCCTTACCGACCTTTTCAGCAGATCGGGATGGACTTGTTGGGACCGTTTCCGACATCAACTTCCGAAAATAAGTGGATCGTCGTGGCGACGGTCTATTTCACCCGCTTCGCTGAACCTAAAGCTCTGCCGAAAGGCAGCGCAGCCGAAGTGGCGAAATTTTTCGTCGACAACATCCTGCTGCGACACGGTGCTCAAGAAGTCCTCATCACCGACAGAGGAACGGCTTTTACAGCAGAGCTCACGCAAGCCATTTTGTAATACAGCCGGACAAGTCACAGGAGGACAACAGCCTACCATCCGCAGACGAATGGTCTCACGGAGCGCCTGAACAAGACCCTCGCCGACATGCTAGCAATGCACGTCGACGTCGAGCACAAGACATGGGATGTGGTCCAGCCGTACGTAACATTCGCTTACAACACGGCGGTGCAAGAAGCAACACAGATCACGCCATATAAGCTGGTTTACGGCAGGAACCCGACGACGACGCTCGACGCCATGCTGCCGCACGTCACTGACGAGGAAAATCTTGACGTCCCTACCTATCTCCAGCGCGCCGAAGAAGCTCGACAGCTCGCCCGCCTACGGATCAAGAACCAGCAGCGTACCGACAGCCGACACTACAACCTGCGACGACGCTTCGTCGAGTACCAGACCGGCGACCGTGTTTGGGTATGGACCCCGATACGCCGACGAGGACTGAGTGAGAAACTATTGCGACGCTATTTCGGACCTTACAAGGTCATTCGACGTATTGGCTCACTGGACTATGAGGTCGGGCCAGACGGCATTTCGCATTCACAGCGGCGCCACGCACGATCTGAAGCGGTCCACGTGGTGCGCCTTAAACCCTTTTACGGACGCTGACAAACTTCCTTATTTTTCCTGTTTTATTTGCTACGAGTGCTTTTCTTTATTTCGTTTGTTTGCAGCATCGCGTCGATGCTTTTCAAGAGGGGGGTAATGACACGTGCACTTATCTTTATCGGGCGACCACGTTTCGCTGCCTAACAAGTGTTATCGCACAGCGCGTGCCGCGCCTGCATCTATCCGAAGTTTCTGGCAAGTCATCGATGCTTCTATTCGCTGTCTGTTGTAGCCGAACCTTATGTTATCTGATTTCCTCGCCTGACGCGAATGGTGTAGAACTTTGTGGAAGGCACGCGGGTCCCAACGATTAGTCTGGAATATTCGACGACTGCTATATAACAGCCGACGCGCTTGACCCGCGGATCGGATTTTCGACGACCGCCGAACGTGTTTGCCGCTACCGTTGCGCTGTAAGTGTAGCCTGTTTTTGTGGGCACAGGTTCGCCCAATAAAAGTTAGTTTTGTCTTTAACAGCGTTGCTACTGTGTTCTTCAACGTCACCACCACGTGACAATATTAAAGTTTTGCGAAATACGGCGGAGTACAGTTCAATAATAATTGAGTGCATTTTCTCACAATCTTATAACTCTGGCACTATACCTCATGACCGTAAATCTGGTAAAGTAATCCCCATCCTCAAGTCTGGTCCAGCACATAATCCCCTCAATTACAGGCCCATTTCCTTTACATCTGCACCGTGTAAAATGATGGAGCACATTATATACACACATCTTGTTAACTTTCTCGAAAATACAACTTATTATCAATTGCCCAACATTGATTCCGCAAACATTTCTCTTACGAAACTCAGCTTGTCTCCTTCACTATTGCCTATCTAGACTGGTTTTTTAATTGACTGTATATTTCTTGATTCCTCTAAAGCTTTTGACACAGTAAACCATGCGCTACTTCTTCATGAATTAAGCTCTAAGCATTGACCCTGCAGTAATTAATTGGATTCGCGGTTTCCTCACGTCCCGCATTCAGTTTGTAAATACTGAAGAAGTTAACTCACCTTTGGCCCCAGTCCACTCCGGCGTTCCGCAAGGGTCGGTTCTGGGTCCTCTCTTATTCTTGATTTACATAAACGACTTGTCTTCTCGCGTTTCTTCCAAAATTTGCCCGTTTGCTGATGACTGTGTTCTGTACTGTAAACTTACTGATAATTCCGACGTCCTATTAGTTCAGAATTACCTTAATGATATAACGAATGGTGCAGTACATGTTGCAGGCAAATAAATATTAACAAACGCAAATCAATGAGGGTATCTCGCACTAACTTAACAAATCCCACGTATACGCTTAATAACATCTTATTAGAGTCTGTGATATCGTACCGCTACCTAGGTGTATGATGATGATTATGAATTTTTATGGCGCAAGGGCATCTATGGCCAAAGAGCGCCATTACACAAGGTATTTTCTTTTTCTCAAGGTGGGGTCAAAGACCCATTTCCCAAGCATTTCACCCTAAATAAGCCGAGCACCAGACCAGGGGAAAGCTTGTACCCATTGTATCACCGGTGGGTACCCGGCGACACTGGGGATCGAACCCCGCACCTCCCGCATACGAGGTGGATGCTCAACCACTTGGCCACCGCTGCGGTACTACCTAGGTGTAATCACTACCAATGATCTCTCTTGGAAATCGCATGTCAGTTCCATCATCGCCAAAGCCGGTCGTACTCTGGGATACATTCGCCGTAATTTCTCTCTTGCACCATCATAATTAAAATTTACAATGTACACAACCTACATTCGTCCACAACTTGAGTACGCATCATCTGCTTGGAATCCCGGCCAAGTAACCCTCATACAGTCCCTTGAGGCAGTGTAAAATCGCTAAGCCCGATTCATCTTAAATAACTATCAAAAGACAGACAGCGTTGCTAAGATGAAAGCATACTTGCATCTCCCATTATTATCTACTCGAAGAAAGCTATCTCGCCTCTCACTTCTTCATATAATATACCACCATAACTCAACATTGCGCTCTTTGTGGATTCAACCCCCGTCATACATTTCATGTCGCCGTAACCACAGTCAAAACGTCCACGTTTCACACTCAAACACGGTTGTCCATTCTAACTCGTTTCTTCCCCGGACCTGTGATGAATGGAATAACCTATCTGCATCACTCACAAGTATAACTGGAGAAGGAAATTTTAAATCCGCGTTGTGAAGCTTCTTTCTTGCTAGTGTTAAATCTCTTTTCATTTGTCTATTTGCATTGTGCACTGAGTTAGTTGTTTCATTTTTATATTTTTGTTATATTTTTGACACCAATGCCGCCTTAGAAATTACATTTTCTACCTTGTTCTTATCTCTTTTGTTTTATTTTGTTTTCTTTATGTGCTAACTTTACGTTGTGTACATATTATATAAACCTTGTCTTGACATTGTATAAATTGTATCCGCCCCTACCCTCTGTAACGTACATCTGTACCCTGAGCGTATCTTAAATAAATAAATAAATGAATAGCTCCCATTGCTTCAGCCGCGAATACGAAGGCCGTATGCAAGAGAGCGCGCGCGCCCGCCTCGAGACCGGCCGTGCCTATACTGAACAGGCTATCGCTACAAATCAATAACTGCTACCTGGCACTGTGCGCAGTTTTCTCAAAATTCGGCTGGCAGGTTGTTATGACGCCACAAGGTTCAGAAGGGCGTGCTGTCGGACTAGTTGGTGTGGCATTATGTAAAGAAATTGTGTTCCGTTGTCCTTTGGCTCTGTTTTTGGCGCTGATTTCTTTACACAAGGTTACGTTTTCTAGGTGGCCCACTCGCCCCTAGGACGCTTCCCTTGTGATTTTTCGTGGATTTTCGCTCAATATCGACGACGCCGACGCCTACGCCTTCAACGCTTAGGCTGATGACGCCGCCGGATTTTCTTCGACTCGACCTACTTAACGCAATCGCGTTAACTACTTATAGCTGCACAGTGTCCTGCTTTTATGCTGGCAGTCACTAGTCGCTCATGTTTGTTGTCAACTGGCAACCACTGGTCAGGCGACCTCATAAAGTACGGGTATGAAACGAAGCAAATTTGACAAAAGCTGTATCTGTTTACGCTAGAGCGTTAGTAACCCCATGTCGGAAAAAACTGTCCGGCGTAGGCGTCGACCATTTCAAGCCTCGCAGGAGTAGTGGGTGGCATCCTAGGTGGGCCACTTAGATTCTGTAACCTCGTGGCTTCATCACAACCTGCGTAGCAGATTAATTTATTCTGCAGTGGTAGTTAAGGTTGTTCAAGAAGAGCAACCTGAGAATCACAAGCTCCACCGGTGGTAGCAGCTGCAGGGCCGTGGCGCGTCGCTTAACGGCTGCACCGCTGCATCAGTAGTGGTATGAGGACTCCCAGGGGTTTATGGCTTAGTAGAGAAAGACCAGTTGTTCATATATGGTCGTTAACTCATCAACGCTGTCGCGTTATATCCTTAAGGCGGAGCTTCTGTGTCCCCCTTCAATTTATTTTGTTCAAAGGACGTTTCAACATGACAGCGTAAAGGTTCGTGCAACAAGGCCACTATATGGGCTAGTTGGTGTGTTTAAGACAATGCTAACTAATGCTAGACTTAACGCTAACGTTTAACGAAGGCCACAGCTGCTTGAGCTACTGACCCTGAACTAAGAAAGCGCTATTGCCTTATGTTTCATCGGACTCCAAGCTGATAAAATGAGCCATACCTAGCCTTTGTCTAAGCAATGCCTTGAAGAATAGCTGTACACATGCAGTGAATGACAGCCTTCACCAGCAAGTCCTGCTCCTAAGCGACGCGCGTTATCCGGCTGACGTGCTGTCTGCAGTCGGTGAGCCGGTACTGCAGAAAATTAAGGAACAGAACACACGGGATTCGGGAAATCTTAGGCTGGAGAGAAAGTGGTGCCCTTTCTTCACAGTGTCTCGCATAACCTGAAGAAAGTAGCACAACGGCACGGTGTGACGACAGTCTTCTCTGCCCCATGTGAGCTGTCTGGTTTATGTTCACAAAGACCAGTGAGGGGAGGAAACCCAAGAGCTGCACTGTGAAGCATGCCAACAAGTTCGTTGCTTGTTGGACTTGTGTCGTTTACAAGACACCCATGCCGTGTGGTAGGATGTACACGAGCCAAGCTGGCAGATGTGCAAATGACCGAGCATGCGAACATAACAATTTCCTTAAAAGTCTGTCTGATCAAAATAATCCTCTATGTCACTGTAGGAGTTGTGAAAACTGTTCAGGCTTTTAACAGCAAAAACAGGGAGTAGAGGTAAATCCTTGAGGCCTACCATATTAGGCTGCAAGGCAGAGACACATGCGTCAGTGCACCGTGTTTGCATCTCACGAACAAGGAATTTAATTTCCTAAGCTGAAGTGTGCGTGTGTTAGGTTGTTAGGCAAAATAGGTGTCTTTTGTTGTTTGCCAGTTCTTCAGCTTCGTTGAAATTCGAGCTTGTTGGTTCATACTTCGGAGCAATAGCGCAAACAGGACAATGGACCAAGAACGAGTAGACAGACACAGCGCTAACTTCCAACAATTTTAATGAAAAAAAGCACAACAATTTATACATGCAATTATTGCCGTCTCATCATAATGCATGCGCAAAACTGAGTGCGAACGTATGCAGGTAATTTCTTTTTTTAAGAGTCTGAGAGAAGGAGTGCTTACACAAGCACTTCCTAATGCGGCTATCTTTTCTGTTTCAATAACCTCACGAGTGCGCTTGTCCTTACTTTTCCCAACTAAAAAATGCTTGTCTAGTAACGGCCTGCACTTTACACATGCGTTGCAAATGTTTCGCAAGTTCTCCGTTTTCTTCGTTTTTATTGCTATTTAAGTCCAATGCTTTTAACCTACTAACTACGCTCAACTACGCTCAAAGTTTTAAACCGTGTTTTCTATGTTTTGAACTGCGTTCTAATTAAAAGCTTAGATTTCTTGACATCAGCATCATCTTTTCCCCAAGTCATACCTGCTGGGCCTGCGAACCTCGCAATAGCAAGCCTCTCCTGCCCTTCAAATCTGCCCACTCTAAGCTGATCAAAATCCCGCCGCGGTGGCTCAGTGGTCAGGGAGCTCGACTACTGATCCGGAGTTCCCGGGTTCGAACCCGACCGCGGCGGCTGCGTTATTATGGAGGAAAAACGCTAAGGCGCCCGTGTGCTGTGCGATGTCAGTGCACGTTAAAGATCCCCAGGTGGTCGAAATTATTCCAGAGCCCTCCACTACGGCACCTCTTCCTTCCTTTCTGCTTTCACTCCCTCCTTTATCCGCTCCGGTACGGCGCGGTTCAGGTGTCCAACGATATATGAGACAGATACTGCGCCATTTCCTTTCCCCCCAAAACCAATTAATTAAGCTGATCAAAAGAGCGATAGAGAACCTGTGCTTTCAAAATGCCCTCCGAAAATCCTCTGCGCATTTGACATATCTAAGTTTGCAACAACAGTGAAGTAGGCTATTGCATGCTGGCCATCCTGGTCACCTTCAGATATCAGTAGCGGAAAGTTTGCTCAGAAAGCTGAACACTAAGCTGCAACCAGGTGCGCATGTGCCCTTGGAGAGACAGAAGAAAAAATGTCAGTTATTCCATACTTGCATACCATCTCTCACAACTGTTAAACTTTGCTAAACGGATAGATGTGTCAGTTGTTTTTTCTGCCCCTGAAAAGTTAAACAGCCTATGCAAGGTTAAGAAATGGGCTCGTCCTGTGTCCAATCAATGCAGGAAGAGACATCAAATTCCATTTGTTGAATGCAAGGTAGGGGTGGTGTGCCAGATTCCGCTCTCATGTGGACGACAGTATGTCGGTCAAACTGGTCGCTGCCTCAGCGACCGCCTCCGTGAGCATAATCGCAACGTAAGCAATAAATACAGAGACAGAGAACAAATACAGAGAAAGTGTGAAACGTTGCAATGCATATGTGAAGTGCAGGCCGTTACTAGACAAGTCCATGAATGAAGTAAAAGGAACGCCGACCTTTTGGTCGGCGTTCCTTTTACTTCATTCATGAATCTTTTTCCCGACCGGACGAGTTTTCGTCAGACTTTAGATTTAATTACTAGACAAGTGTTTTTTAGTTGAGAAAAGTAAAAACAAGCGCACTCATGAGATTATTGAAGCAGAAATGATAGCCACATTAGGAAGTGTTTGAGTAAGCACTCCTTTTGCCCGACTCTCAAAAAAAGAAATTGCCTACCTTCGTTCGCACTGAATTTTGCGCATGCATTGTGATGACACTGCAATAATTGCATGTATAAATTGCTGTGCTTATTTCGAATAAAGTTGTTGGAAGCTAGCGCTGTGTGTGTCTGCTCGTTCCTGGTCCCTTGTCCTGTTTGCGCTATTGCTCCGAAATCTTGAGCGTGTATCCACTGTTCTGTGAATGGCCACATATGTGCTGTTTTTAGAGCATCTGATACGCATGCGTGTTCTGATGACCTATAGGTTGGTCGTCTCTCGATTAAACTTCAGTTGTTAGTCCAGCGTTGTCCTGTGTTCTTATCCTAGTGTTCTCGTACTTTAGCTGGTGATGTTATGTATTAAGGTTCCAGTTGTGCAGAAAATCTGGTGTCGTCGGCGCTGCCACTGGCGTTTTGTGAATAAATACGGTGACGTAGGGTGCCCAGGGGACCACGCAAACGAGAGCAACCGTGGTGGTTACCTAGATCACGTGGCCTTTTGGCGTTACGAGTACCTGTCTACCAGACTGTGATAAAAATAACCACACTGGCAACTATAATTAAATTATTAATTGATCGCGAGATGTTGCTCAGGAAGAACTTGGCTCGCACAGGCCCTACCGGTGGCAGCGCCTGCCATCGTAGGGCAGTGGCTCGTCACTTGACCGCTGAACCATTGCGCAAGGAGTGGTATGAGGGAAACATGAATGCATATTTGAGAACGACCATTTTCTTATATCTGGGCATCACCCCAAAAACTCTACCGTGGCATTCCCTTAAGGCGGAGCTTATGCGTTGCTTCCAACTTTCTTGCAATTGATGACAAGAGAAAAATCAAGGCATGCATAGTATGCGGCAGAAAAATATTTAACAGTTAATTTTGCGCAGCACTGTACATTAAAGGATCATTGTGAGATATCAGTAGGCTTTGGAAGCTCAGCGTGTTTGTGATTTCAAACCATGTGAATCTCTGAAAGTACGGGAAGGTCGAGTACCACTAAGGTAATTGTTGTATCATGTGCTGACGGCAGCTCTCGCCATTCTGGCAGCGGGCTGCGGAGATCTTGTAACGCCGCCAGGCCACGTTCGAATGGAAGACAATAAAAAAGATAGGCTAGGTGCAACAGATTCCACGCTTTTCATTCGCTTGGTGTTTCTGAAGGTGTTTAGAGGTTCTTTAAAAAATGTATCTCAGCTTTGGAGCTTTTCGTGAGACACACCTGACGTCTTCGTTGTTCTCACCCACCACGCCTGTACTTCTCTGCCCCCTATGAACGCTCCACAGGACTGCCTTCGGCATCCCTCAGACAAAATCGCGGCCGAATATTCTTTGACACGACACCGCCTACGGAGGCAACAAGGCATACCTTCACGCTGGAATGTTTGCTGGTATCACAATTTATGTGCGTGGCGGGCCGACATTTATATTCCATGTGAAGAATGCTGCGCTTGCGTTCAACGACCTGTCTGTTTCGCCCGCTCTCTCCTCGTGTGAGGCGGACGCCAACGCAAATTCCGTACCTCTCGTCGCGTTCCGTGTAAAGCCGGACGGGATGGAGGGCCGGACGATGCTTGGGTCCTCGGTTCTCGGGGGCTCTCTTTCGCCGGCAGCTGCGTGAGCGGGAGCGAACGTTAGCGCTTCACGGCGGAGACAAGCCCCCTTTTTTGTCGAGGATTGCAAGTCTTGCTGTATTCGCCAGAATTGCTTCAGCCACGCGAGAACACCACCCAACCTTTTGCGCACGACTGCTACGCCCTACTGAAACGTTCCACGGGAGGACTCCCGTAAAGTCTGCACGCAGTGCATAACTTCTATATGGAAGCCATATGGAAAATGCAGAGTATGTGCGAACTTTAAGGAGAATGTACATACACGCAGAGATCAGAACTGCTACGGGCTTCTGTGAAGTCATGCACATCATATAGAAATTATGTGTAATCTATACGGAAAGCATGCGGAACTCTACGAAAGGCATGATGGTCTCTATTACTTTTCCTTATCTTATCGCATCATATATATCCGCAGTTTTATATGCGCCGATCTTGTGAAGCGTCAAGTAAGGATTAGATTTATTCTAAGTAGAGCATCTGCGTCGCGTGTAAGACGACCACGGTTCAAATCCCGATGCCGCGCAATTCTCAAACGAATTAAAAAAATCTACGCGCTGATGGAATTGCATAACGAGGCCTTTGGTGTGGCTTGATCTCGATGACCACAGCTGACAACGTACTCACTCTACAGAACAGGTTTGGCCAACGTTGTGCTTTAATTGCCCACCACCCCCTTTATGAAAACACCAACATGAATGCACCCAGGACCTCATGTCCCAGGGGCTGTGGAACAACTGATAGATGCGTAGGTCAGACCTGTGACTCAGCGGAGGGTTTTAAGAGTATCTAGCTCTGGACAGGATGCGATTGGAAACTGAACCTGGTAGCGTTTAAAGCCATACCATTGTCCTGTTAAAGTAGTCTAGCATAGCTGCTGGAGGAACTTTAGAGGGAAATAAGTGAGATTTCATAGGTGCTTAGTGACATTGGGAGGACAGATGAAGCACACACAGTGCTAAAGGGTGGGCAAACGATAACTAGGTGAAGAATTCGTAGTAGATAAGTATATAGGTGTCCACATAGAGAAATTACTCAGGATTATCGGGAAGGTGGCAGCTATCGAAAGTATATAAGCTTAAGAAGAAGTGAAAACTTGATGTGGCGCTGACCTATGCGCCTACATCCTGCCATGATTACCAGTCGAAAGCATCTACGAACACGTGTAATGAGTAATGTAAAGTAGCTGAACTGATGGGCTAATTCAGTGCCATGGTAAGCAAGAAATGCTGGAGACCAGGAAGTGGGTGACTTTTGCATAGGTTTTAGGAATAGCAGGAGGAATTTATTAGTATAGATCGCAGAGGCAGATAATTGCACAGCATGAATACCATCTTCTTCAAAATGAAGCACCAGAAGTAGGCCTGGAAGAACCCCAAACGTGAGACTAAAAAGCAAATAGCCTTCTTATTGTGTGCCAACATTGGTATCGCGCAGGATCTGAAATTGCTTAGAAAGTGCGATGCAGTGTCCAAATGATTGCGAGGTCTCGAATTAACCTTGACCTGAATAAGCAACGGAAGGAACTAGCAAGGAAGAAACCCAGCAATAAGTTATCTGTGAGAGAGAAAATAGAAGAATTCAGGATCAGACTGCAGACCAGATGAGCGGCTCTAATTGAGGTCGACGATCTTAGCTTTCAAGCTATGAATGGTAATCGCTGAGATCATTACAGAGTGTAGAATACTGGCAGGCGATACAACATTTATACAGGATACCGGTAAGCTCTATCAGGAGACAATAGATCTGATTGAGAGAAGCCAAAACATAAAATCCCCTAACTCAAAAATAAGAATAAAACAGAGAGCTGTCAGTTAGTCACAAAGCGTAAGGTAACTAACATACAAAAGTTGATTATGGAGGGAACCAAGCATGCACTAAAGAGCGGTGGTTGCTTGAAAGCGTCGACTAAAGTAGGCGTAGGCTAAAATCAAATGAGTGAGCTGAGATAAATAGGAATATATCATAGCCAATATGGATGAGATAGTTAATGTAGCCGCGGAGTTCTACTCAGATCTCTAACATAGCCGAAGTAGTCAGGACTATAATTGCAGAAGCAGTAGTGAAGAAAAATGGTGCATTCCTCCGGTAACAAAAGAAGTAAAGAAAGCTTTAGAAGGAATACAAAAGCGGAAAACAGCTGAAGATGATCACGTAACAACAGATCACTTGAAGGACGGAGGGAAGATTGCACTAGACGAAATGGCGTCCCTGTATACGCAATGCCGCATATCTAGTGCGTACCAGAATCCTGGAAGAACGACAACATTGTCTTAATAAAAAAAAAAAGACCTCATGGTATTGAAAAATTACAGACAGATCATCTTCGCGTTCGTTTGCTTTATGCTATTTACAAAAATTTTTGCTAACAAAATCAGGACAAACTTACACTTCAATCAACGAAAGAACTGGGCAGCCTACCTTTCGTGATGGCATGTTCATAATATAACCAATCCCTATAAATCCAAAATATTGATTTCAAGAATGAATTGGATTCAGTCGATGTCTTAGCAGTCTTGCAGGGATTGCGGATGAAGAATGTAGAAAGGACATATGAAAAATACTGATAGAAATCTTAGCGGCTGCACAGCCTACAGAGTCCCCCATAAAGAAAGGAATACAATCCCAGTACGAAACGGCGCTAAGCGAGGAGGCACGATCTCTTCAGTACTATACCCTGCTTGTTTACAGGAGGTAAAAAGACACCTGAATTGGTAACAGTTGGACTCTAGAAGAGTTACGAAAGAATATCGTTGTAATCGCCGATTCACTGATGACATTATTTTTCTAAGTAGGGCAACAGTTGCAAAGCATGATGGCCCAGACCCAGACAGGTAATGGCAGGTAATGACCCAGACAGACAAAACAGAACGGTAGGTTTTGAAAAATAAGCAGAGAAGTAAAGTAATTTTGAAGAGAGTTTGACGCACACGGTTACCGTGCAAGAGACCTTATCTGTCTTTAAACGACACGAGAGGGGTCTAACCTTCACCCACGAATTACCTGAACAAGATAGATTGCAGTTTTTAGATATTAACATAACTTTAACACCAGATCACACGTGTTGGATATACTCACCACGAGCCCGGAAAGACATGTTGCCATTTGAGTCTGCTCATTCTAAGACGGTTAAACGCGCCATTGTTATGCTGTGCCTGAAAAAAGCCCTGCAGAAATCATGTGGTCACCTGGTAAAGGACAGCCTCAACAATCAGATTGGCAGGTTACAGAACGCTGGTTTTCCCGTTTCCGTTGTGGTTGCTGTGGCAGAGAAGCTTCTGCAAAGCTTGAAACTTAGAACACCTCAAGAAGGTGGCGGTCAACCGAAGACCAGACCGGCGGTTGTCCCCTATATTCATAGGGTGTCCCACAACCTAAAGAATGTAGCCAATCGCTACGGTGTGCCGGTGGTATTTTCTGCCCCGCGCAAGTTGGCCTCTTTGTGCCCCCGGATTGTCTCCGGCGAGGAATGCGTGCGAGACTGCACGAAACGTCACGCCACCCAGTTTGTCAGGTGTTCTGTCGGGGCAGTGTATGAAATTCTCCTGACATGTGGAAAAGTTTACATCGGCCAGACGGGCCGTTGTATAAATGAACGACTAAGGGAACATAAGCTTTCTATGGTTAACGGAAAAGGGTCAAATTTGCCCTTACATTGCGGCGCATGCCCTTTGGCTGCGCCTGATAAAGCATGCCAGCCTTTGCTGGCTAGAACAAAAATCTTAAGGCGCAGTCGTAACCAGGTAGCACGTGAACTCGCAGAGGCTTTTTTTCATTGATAAGTCAGGTGATGAATGCGTAAGCGATTCTAGTATCAATTTGTATAAGAAAGAGAAAACGTTCCTGGCATGTGCGCTTAGGCAATGATTGGATAAGAATCTAGGTATATATATATTTGTGTTCTTTCTGAATAAAATCAGTCGCGAGTTTGCGCCCGTCCTTGTCTTTTCTCGTCCATGTCTTTTTTAGCGCAATTCCCTTCTTTAAGTTTGCGATAATCTGGGACTGCATGGAGGATCAACCTCTGGCAGATCTAGTCACATCTCCCACGCCTGAAAAATGGGAACCTGTTTTCGCCAGGCCGAACACGGACGTTCCGTCCCGGGCCATGGTAAGAGCGCAGGAGGACGCCGACAGACTTAAACTGCCTGCCACCTGGAGCGGTTGAAGTGACCCAAGAATATCACCATCTTCCTCCTCGCAATACAATTTTTTCTCTCTCTCTCTTGCGATATGTAGAGAGGCGTTCGAAGTAGTGAAGGAATACATATATTCAGGGAAGGTAGCGAGAGCATATTCTGTTCACAAGAATGTAATAACAAGAAGAACAAGGATAGGGTGTAGTGCATTTGGAATATACCCTGAGATTATGAATTTACTTTTACCACTATCGCTGAAGAGAAAAGCATATAGCGGCTGTTCCTTACCGGTACTCGCCTATGGGTCAGAAATGCGAAGGCTACCTAAAAGGGATAAACTTAAAATGAGGAAAACGCAGCGAGCTATGGAAAGAAAAATGATTGGCGTAAAGTTAACAGACAGCAAGAAAGCAGAGTGGGTCAGGGAACAAAAGAGACTTAATCACATCCTGCAGATAAACAGGAAGAAGAAATGAGCATGGGCAGCGCATTTAACTCGTAGGTAATGTAACTGGTGGTTGTTAAGGGTAACCGATTCCAAGACCCGGTGAAGTTTGCGTCGCAGACGAAGTAAAAAACAAGCGAAAATTATGTTTCGAACGGCTTATAGCCCTCCAAATTTTCATCTATTCTCATAGATATGATAAAGTGTGCTTTGATTCCTGTTCAATGCGTCTGGCGTCGTGTAGGTGAATAAGGACTTTATGTAGTCCTGCTGAAGTGTTTATTCCTGTAGCCACGATTTCCACGTCATCTCGGACTATCTCGTGGCCCGTGGTCTGCACATGTTCCGCAATCGGATTCTTTGATGCGTAGTTGAAGCCGCCTTGTTGAACTTTGGTGAGTCACTGGAAGTTGCCGATTTCTCCTATGTATATGGAGGGGAGTCGTTGCATGGGATTCGATAAACCACATCAGGGACCTTATCATCTTTCAGGGAGTTCTTTACATTGACAAGTACATTTACATTACATTGAAGTGCTTTCTGAAGACGTGAGAAGAGGTTTCGCTTTCTTGAGACAAAATGGAAATCACAGCACGCATCAGCTTTCTGGCTGTTGCCTGTTGTGCTTCTCGCCTGAGTTTTCTTGTCACTTTGTTCAGGATATTTTAGAGGTAACCGTTTCACTCGGAATCTTTGTTTACAAAATTCACTTCGTCACTGAGGCTTGTCGGATCGGAAGAATTATTTTGGCCCGGTTTACTAGCGACGCAACCACTGATCACTAGTGAGTCATATGGTGAGAAAATTAAAAATCCAGATATTCTCCTGAGCGCGTCGTTTCATCTAGCTTGACCAGGATGCCCAAAACATGAACGGTTAAGATTCGCTTTCTCTTGCAGTGTAAAATTTATGAATGGCTCTGCGCCATTTATGCATTCAAGGAAGCTTTGCAGATGCCGCGTATTTGGAATGAAAAATGAGTCGCCAGTCTTTTAGGAACGTAGATGCGTAGGTTAGTTGGTGAAACATCAGGAGGCTATACACCGCAGCAGACACAGGACAGAGGGAGGTGTCGTCACGGCATTGTGTCGTCACATCCCTAGGTCCTGTGTCTGCTGCGGTGTATAGCCTCCTGATGAGCTACCAGTGTACCTCAATAACACGTTTCAAACGGTGTGATTGCGTCCAAGGCTTTGTTTTCAACACTTTCCATTGTCATACTAGTAGCCGTCGCTGAAATTGGCACTCCCATTGCGCTTACAAAAATTAGTTTTTATATCGTGTCTTTTTAAGTGAAAAACGTGTTGGGCAAAGGAAACTGAAGTTCACTGATCTCTGACGTCGAAAGGACTACGACAAAGAAACGGTGGTTAGTTTTTAAGCGCGTTATTTGCAGGCATCTGCGGCAATCAAAATGTAAAAACAGCGCTAATTTAACACAAACCACACAGAAAGACGGACAGGACGTGCACGGACTCCTACTGCGTTTATTGGTAGACAATGCTCCACCAACTAGCCCCGTATAATATACTGTTACCTGCGGCAAGGTCGACTGCAACACTTGTGACCTTGTGAAACGTCGTTTTTGTCTGTGTTTGACTCGGTGAAAGACCCAACCTTCACTGTATTAATATGCTTCATCCTGACCAGACTTTATACGTCGAACATTATACTTTGTGAATATTCGTTATCAATTTCGCCAAGAAGCTGCCAGTGGAATCAGGCGGCTTATAAACATCTTAGCATGCCTGGCTACCTTCCACACGGGCTCGCGCTTTAGCCATTAGTGCAATTCCAACGACGTGACTCTAAAATCGCTTAAGCTTCGGCTACGTGTAAACATCGCCTTTGTCCGCAACGTGCAATAAGGAAGTAATTACTCATTGGCATCCACCGAAGCGCAGCCATACGGCTAGAAAGATAAGCTATACACTACACCCTTTTCAGAAAACTTCGGAAAGAAAAATTCGTCCTGGTCCGGGGTTGGAACCCGGGACCACCGCTTCGCCGGAGCAGCCGCTATACCAACTGAGAAAACCGGGACGGCAAGCTTATGTAGGGCGAGAGTGAATTAATAAATAACTCGAAGTTGGAACAGGGTTGGTCAAATGTTGAGGGGAATCCACCAGGGTGGAGTAGATTTGTAAATGAGGAGGTAATTTCTTATTGGCATCCCCCCAAGCGCAGCCATACGGCTACAAAAGAAAGCTATATTGCTTTCTCAGTAACTTGACAGTGAAAGAAAAATCTGTCCCGGTCTGGGTTTCGAACCCACGACCACTTCTTCACCAGAGCAGTCGAAGGAGGAGCCGGTGACGAAAGAGGAGCGGTAGCTTGTACAAGCCCACATCGAGAAATGCAAGTGCTCATTGAAGCGCCTACAACAGGAGACTTTCTTTTGCGAAGAGACGGCTGGCGTTGCGCATGCCCAATGCCTTCCATGAGTTACTAGTCGTTACAAGGCGGTCAATCAAAAAGAACGAAGTTTCTTATAAAAGCTAGCTATGCACAGTGATGGACGAAGTAGGACGCACCCGAAAAAGAGCAACATTTAAGGTTCAACAACATTCATCCTATCTCCTCAGTGATGCCACAGAAATGGTGCTCAACAGGGGCTTTAATTTCATCACCTCAAGCCGCTGGATAGGTGGAAAATGATGTAAGTGCGCCGTGTAAGCAGCTGGGTATTAGCCTGCTTGATAAAGACGTTTGTTAAAATGTCTGAAGATACGCGATCGGCGTACTTAAAAAATGCGAAATCCAGCTCGTCAGTGCATTCTTGGCGAAGTTGAGAGTAATGCCCTCGACTCAATGCAGAAAAGCGGAGACTTCGCCATTATACCCGCGGGCAAAAGAAACGTGGCTCTTCCTTGACCCCTCCGAATACCGCTAAACAATGACAGAGATTCTCGCGGACGCAACGGCTTACACAAAGCTGGCCAACTAACGACTTCGAAAGAACAACGGTGTCAGAAAAACTTATCTGACACCGTTGTGCGGAAAGAGAACAAACAGGACATACCTTCATTTTTCCTTGACCAACACATATTCCACTCACAACTGCGTGGTTTACAAGCATATTTTTGGAACTGCAATGGGAGTGGTAATTTCTGCCTCGGCTGCAAACCTGACAATAGACACTATTGAAAACAAAGCGTTGGACACGTTCACACTACGTGCAAATGCGTTCCTGGGGACTTTTTTGCAGTGTAACCATGTAAAATCTACAGACTTTTTTTTTAAAAACCTGGATGCCGCGGAGCCGTTCATCAATTTTAAACTGCAAGAGGAGGCGAATGGTAGAATTCCATTTTTGGACATCATCGCGAAGCGTAATGCGCATCGATTATGGTTCAGCGTTTTCCGAAGCCCAATGCATTCGGGAAGATATCCGGATTTAGAACAGGCTCGAGCCCTACTGCTCACAGCGGTCTGTGGTAGAGCGGCAAGCTGGGCTATTTTGTGGGCATTGCACTCCCCAAAATGGGGCTACTGCGCTAGAGAACACGGATGACAAAAGCAGGAGTGGACAGGAGGCGCAGGACGCGCTCAGACTCACGTCTTGTCCACTTCTTTTTGCGCGTCCTGCGATCAGTTGTTGCTTCAGCAGTCAAACGCTGCACGAAATATTTGCTCCTACCCGATAAGCTTCAATAAGGAAACTCAAGTGAGTAAACGGAGATCTCGAGTGGCACAGATACCCAAAAAATTCTGTCAGCAAAGTTGCTCGACCACTCGAAAACTCGACCACAGGCGAGAAGCGCGACAACCAACCGTGAGAGCGATACAGCACGCTGCGATTCCCTGTGCGCCTCAGTCAATGAAATCTTTTCCCGTATCTTCAGAAAGCGCGGAGTGCATATTGTACAGGTCCCGAGAAGCAAGTTCCGAGGCCAACTTTTCTGTATAAAGGGCCCTCTCTCCGGTGCCAACTTCCTCTCAGGGGTGCTTTATCGAATGCCTTGCAACGACGGCGTTTCCAATTATATCAGGGAAACCGCAACCTTCCAGCGACGCATCAAAGATCATCAAGATGAGGTCAGTATCAACCGTGCATCAAAGAATGCGTTCGGGGCAATCACGGCAACAGAAACAAGCACTGTAACAAAACTACATCTGCAGTCCTCATTCGTCAATATCACTCCGCACACGTTGAAGAGGAATCAACACACACTTCATATCTGTGATAAGAGATCGCGAACAATCCTGAAGGCAATATAAGCCACCCCTTTTTCCGGAACCGTCTTATTGTGAAAAACGTCTCGTATGGTACCAAAACTGTCATTTTGCTTTCTTTTTGGCTTGGTTGGTGACCCAATCATCATCTTCATGCAATGCATCAACCATACCAGACGGTATTCTGTAGCACTTCATCATAATCATCACCAGCCTGACTACACCCACTGCAGGGCAAAAGTCTCTCCTATGTCTGTCTAATGTATGTCTCTCCAAGAGACACTAATATACCTACTCGAATATATACAGAATCGTGGGCCCGTTTCATTCTTTCGAATATCACCGTAACTCTAGTGTCACTGCCATGAAATCAAACTTATCACTGCCAGTACTGTAACAGCGTAGAAATATACATACTTAGTGGCGCAAAAAAACGAGGGCAAAAGCGAACGAGGAGACACAGCATAATCGCTCACTAACAAGTGAATTTTTATTCACAGAAAGGAAGCTTTATAGGCGTAATTAAACACAAAAAACACAAAAACTGTTTTATTTTGCACAAACATTGATTTTTCTTTTAAGTTTTCCAAAACAGAGCGCCTTAGTTTTCTGGTTTTTTCCGGCTCCTCCTGTATCAGGTTTTCGCAGCTAGGCAGACAGATCAGTAGTCTGCTTTGGTACTTTGGTTTTTGATGTGTGAAAATGACGCCGCTATATCATAATTACTTGTTTTCTTCGGCTACTGTACTGTGCAACTCCAGTGCACATAAAAGAACCCCAGGTGGTTGAAATTTCCGGAGCCCTTCACTATGGCGTCCCTCATAGCCTGAGTCACTTTGGGACGTTAAACCCCCCCCCCCCCCCCCAAAAAAAAAAAAACCAACCGTCAACCACTGCGACTTCCATAACATCTCCTGCTCGCCTATTATCCAAGCTGAAGTCTCCGAAGATTTCGAAATATTGGAAGCTGATGATTGTCAACGTGTACGCTAGCATAAGGGAGCGCTTCCCTGAGAAGACTGTGCGTGAAATTCTCGCAACTGTGGGCGAGAGGACCGGGGTGAGCCCTCGGGAAGTTGCGAGGTTCAAGAAAGTAGGTCTCTCTGCTTGAATGAAATCACCGCAAATGCGACATAGCAAGCTGAGAACACCCAGCTCTCGCAGTGCGAAGTATGGCAGCTTTACACTCAACGCCATCCGACCCAAGTTGCATCGTATGTATGCTGAACGCGAAATACCTACTTTAGACAATATCCTGGATGAAGTGAACTGAGATGCCACATTGAAGGACGTGAGCAGAGCTATTTTGTGGAGATTGCTGAAAGATATCGGCTTCATGTTCGAAAAACGAAAGCGAACTTTCGCACTCATCCGACATCGTAGCCTGGCGGCGCCGGTATCTCAGAGCTATCAAAGTATTTCGGAGCCAAGGGAGGTAAGTGCCTCATTTTTAATGATCGTTATTAGAGCGACTTTTCCATACGTTCTTTGCCTCACTTTAATTGCATCATTGTCCGTCATGCACTATTTTATGATTTCACGAACATTGTTTTTAAGATAGAACCAAAAGCGAATCAAATAGCCATGACACCGAATAGCAGATGCTGCTTTGATGCTGCAAAGAAGAGTGAATTTCCCGCTTTTTCTGCGTCCTTCTCAGGGTCCTTGCACCTTGGTGCTGATTATTCAAAAACCATTAAAAGTATAATATTGTGACGCCTATGAAGACGCGATGCCTATTCTAGTTGGTCGGCATCGCTGACCACGCTGAAGATGAAGAGAACGAAGTGGATGTGTCGCCCGTCGTGTTGTGAATACTCCCCTGGTCGTAACATCTTGGTGGAGGTGCGGGGCGTACAGGTTTCCCCGAAGACGGATCCCCAGCTTCACATCGCCGCAGTTGTCGCATTGTTTGTCTGCCGGCTTTTGTGCCAATCATGTCCCTGGGCGGAGACGCTCCGAGGTCTGTGCCCAGCAGTTCGTGGCGGTTGTTCGCTGGCTCAAGCAGCGACGACGTCGATGAATGGCTCACCCACTACCTACGCGAGAAAAGCTACAACAAGTGGAACTCCTCCACCCGGCTTGACAACGTCGTGTTTTTCTTAACCGACATAGCCCTAACGTGGTACGACAACCACGAGGATTTATTCACGACATGAGACCGCTTTGTAGAGGAGCTCATGAAGTGCTTCGGTGAATCGGTCGCGAAGAAGCGGGCTGAACAAGCGCTTGCGCAAAGGGCTCCGCTTCCCGGTGAAACATGTACGAAGTACATCGAGGATATCGTGAAGTTATGCAAGGTCGCCTCTCCTGTTACGACAGAGGAGGACAAAGTTGGCAATTTACTTAAAGCATTCGCCGAAGACGCCTATAATTTTCTTACCAGAAAAGAAAGTCTCGAGTCCGTGTCTGACGTCATCCAGCACTGCCGCACGTTTGAGACACTGAAAATGCGTCGCATGACACCGAAATTTGGACCATTGGCCGATGTGACGACGGTGGCAGCTTTAGACACCATCGTCATGTGAACATACCGTGATCGCCCCCGGACCACCGGTCCCGCTTTTACCAGCCTACGCCGGCCACATACGAAGAGAACTTTCGGCCCAGTCCTTTGTATGATTACTACTTGCTGGCGCAGCCTGCTTCCGGTTCCTCTGTTGTGTGTTACCGCTGCGGTAATCCCGGTCACATCTCCCGATTTTGTCCCCGACGACAACGATCCCGTTACGGTTCCTCTACCTGTCCTCCGCGGCCGGATTACCAACCTGCTTCTTCTCGGTATCCATTCTACACTTCTGATTCCGGCAACCCATGGCCTGCACAAATGCGGAATTGTTCGCCGGCATCAGATAGAATTGTGACACCGCCTCCAGCTTTCCGCACTCGTCGATCATCATAACTCCACGCCGCTCCTACTCGCCTCCGCCGGAAAACTAGGCGGCGCGACAGATCGGAGTGAAGTCGCTGGAAAGTGAATATGCTAGCGGATGGAGTACCTGCGTTGGCTTTAGTGGATACCGGTGCTACTGTTTCAGTTAAGAGCGCTGTGTTTCATTGTCGCCTCGGAAGTAAAGTTTTGTTTCGGTGGCACAAAAATGTCCTGTTTTGGGGTGTGAGTGGCGCACGGTTGCCTGCAGTTGGAGTGTGTAGTGTCAAGGTTTCCTTGAGTCGTGAAGCGTACACCACGGAATTGGCAGTGCTCGCCCGCTCGACGCACGACGTTAACCTTGGCCTCGACTTCTTGCAGATGTGTGGCGCTAACGTCGACTGTCAAATGGTCCACCGCTGGTCTTGTGGAAGGCACGTACAGTGGAGAGAGTGTGTTCTGTGCCACCGGAGATACTTTCGTGCCTCCTTCGTCGGCTGTATGCGTACCGGTTTCCTTCACCAATACCACTCTCGACGTGTTTGATGCGACTGTGGAGCCGAACCGCTGGAACTACATGAAGAACAAAATCTTTGTTCCTCATGCCATGGTTTCCATCACCAACGGAAGCATTGAACTGTGGACAGTCAATTGTTCGATAGAGTCTGTAGTTCTGCCTGAAGGCCTGAAGCGTGCGTCGTCCAGCCACGACATGCCGGTATCAGTTGCCTTGGTTGCCGACGCATTGGGCGCAGCAGCCCCAACTCTTTACGACGAGTTTCTTCGTATGATCGACAAGTCGCTTTCCACGCATGAGCGCTTTGCTCAGCTGGCCATCCTCCGGCGACATGCCACTGTGTTTGACTTTTCACAGACCCGTGGCCCATCTTCCATCCCCTCGTCTCTGACCCTGCACAGGGTGGACCCTGGCACCTCTCATCCGATCTGACAAAAGCCCTACCGAGTGTCACCGCCTGAACGCAAGCTTATCAATGAACATGTGCAGGAGATGTTAACCAAAGGTGTTTTAAAAGAGTCCTCGAGTCTCTGGGCTGCTCCAGTAATCCTTGTTCAAAAAAAAGGATGGATCACGGCGTTTCTGCGTGAATTACCGTCGTCTAAATGCCGTCACAAGAACAGAACGAATACTTTCTCCCTCGAATCGTCGATGCCATCGGCTGCCTATGCATCCCGCGAACAAGGAGAAAGCAGCGCTTATTACACCTGACGGATTTTATAAATTGAATGTAATGCCATTCGGCCTTTGTAATGCGCCCGCCACTTTCGAGAGATTATGATCATAGACACTATATCCTTGGTTTGAAATGGGAAATACATGTGCTACCTCGACGAGGTTGTTCTTTTCGGAAACACGTTCTGTGAGTACAACGACCGTTTAGCCCTCGTTTTGGACAGTACGCGCAAAGTTGGCCTTGTGCTTAATTCTAAAAGTGTCACATTGGTGCGCGTCAAGCGTTAGCGCTTGGACACCTCGTTGACAAAGACGGCGTCAGACCCGATCCAGCGAAGACTGCAGCTGTCGACTTGTTTAAGCCACCAAAGCCTGTCAAAGAGCTGCGAAGATACTTAGGCTTATGCTCATACTTTCGCCGGTTCATCCATCGCTTTGCGGACATCGCATACCCCCTGACCGGCCTGCTTCAGAAAGGTGTGGCTTTCAAGTGGACCCATGGGTGCGACTCTGCCTTCCGCCAACTAAAATTCCTTATCACGCCCAATCCTGTACTTCGCCACTTTGATCCCTCAGCCCCCACAAAGATTCATACCGACGCCTGCGGTGTTGGTCTCGGCGCTGTGCTCGTCCAGCGCAGTGACAAAAAAGAGCACGTCGCGTATGCAAGTCGCTCGATCAGGAAGCCGGAGCGCAGTTATACGGAAGAAAGGAAGGAAGGAAGGCCTCAGACGTTGCTGGCCAAGACACAGGCGGTTAATTGCTGGATAGAGGAAAGTTTTGACGGGAAAAAGAGTGGTAATAGGATGTAGCCTGATAGATTGGAAGACGGAAGGACAGGGGTCCTGTTAACTTGGAGATCGAAGACGGGACAATGGCTTAATGTGCATAATAGTATACAATGCCTGTAATGTTCCAATGTCTTACTGACTGAGAGCGGGAAGAAGAAATTAGAATGAGAGGCGCTGCGTTTCTTGAAGAAAATTTTGCACAGCAGAGCGCACACTCCTGTCGCTTCGTCCACGCAAAGAAGCGCCAATTGAAAGAACAACCGCGGAAGACACAGGCAAGCCCAGTTGATGAAATGGAATTTGCAAAAGACGCTTCCTCAAATGAGAGAAGCGGCGGCCGAACAGCAGGAAATGATCTTTTGTCTCAGGTTCGGCACAAAAAGGGCACAGTGGGGAAGCCACCAGGCCAGATCAGTGAAGGTAGAAATTTAGAAGTGGAACCCGGCAACGCAAGCGCATGAAAGAGACCTCTAGTCTGCGTGAGCGCCAGTCTTTGCTATTCCAAGGATGCAGAAGATGCTGATATTCGGGAGATGATGTAAGAGTCGAGGCAGCAAATTCCTGAAATATTGTGTAGCTGCGAAACCTCACCGCAGCTGTATATGCACACGTTGGTAGGACAGCAACAATTGGGCCGCAGAGAGAGGCTCTAGCTAAGGAATCTGCAACCTCATTTAAGTGAAAACCCATGTGACCTGGTACCCAAAGCAACCTTACCGAATTTAGATGGAGCGGAATCAAGAACTTAAAGAGGCGTAATGCCTGAGACTCAGTGGGTGAGGATAATGAAGAGCAAATGGACAGAGAGTCTGTCATAACCACAACCTGGGAAACGGTAGTTTCTAATTTTAGTAAGGCTAAGATTACTGCTAATAATTCAGCCAGAAAAATGGGAGTGAAGTCAGGAAGACGGAGAGAAAAAGACCAATCCAGTGAAGGCGAAAAAATTCCCACACCTGCCTTCTCGCGATCCTGCGAGGCATCGGTAGCAATAAGAACATGAGAGGGTAAGGACCTTAGGTGGTCCTGCAACAGACCCTGAAGAAGCGGGAAGGGCTGCAGCTTTGCATTCGATGGGAAAATGTCATCGAATTCAATCTGGACAGATGATGAGTTCTACAATTGGCGGACATCTGTGAACTGAATATTTATGGAATCAAGGAGGGATGGCGCGTAACATATCTGCGGGGTATGAAAACGAGACCAGGCAGCACTAAAAAAGGAGGAAGGTTGACTAAAAAATATTATAGTGAAAGCGTGAAGATGCGAGTCGCACAATTTTAAAAATGTTTGGACTGTTAAAAGGCGAAACCTAGCTGATAACGATGGCATTCGCACCTCAAGGTGCAGAACAGCATTGGCGACATATTTTGGAAGCCCAAGACAAAGGCGCAACGCCTCACGCTCCAACAGCACAAGAGGGCGAAGTTTATAGGCAGGAGCTCCGAGAGAATAAAACACACCCGAACTCCGAAATTGGGCGGACGTACATTTTATAAATCATCAGAAGTGTATGCCTTCTCATGCCTGAGCTAGCACTACAAAGCCTACGCAGGATACCAATGGCCCGAACTCATTTTGGAGAAAGTTGCTCAATGTGTGGCCGCCAGGAAAGAGTAGAGTCGTATATTACTCCGAGATACTTCACCGTCTGAACTTGAGATGTTATGTTATTTCTATAGACCAGGCAGATATTTACAGGAACAGAAACTGGAAATACTAACAATGCGCATTTCTTCACATTAAGGGACAGATGAATTCTTCCTAACCAGTTGTCAAGAACATTGAGGTAATTTTGCAGGGTTCGACAAAGAGTGTGAATGTCACCTGCTGTTGCAAAAAATGCATATCGTCGGCGTACACATAAGTGTTAACATTTTGAATACATGGAATTCAGCTTAGAAAAATGTTAAAAAGAACAGGTGAGAGAACTGATCCCTGGGGGTACACCTCTTGTCTGTGGAAATCTCCTTGACGAAACACCATTTTGGCATCAGTAAAATTCTCTATTTTCCAAAAAAGCAGAAATCCAGGCTACAAAATAGCATGGGAAGTTCAGTTCCTGTAATCTTAGTAATAGAGTCGAATGCTCAACGCTGTCGTATGCTTTACTGACATCCAAGGTGACAAGCGCCGCAAACTGTTTTCTATTGCGAGCTAATTTAATACGACTCTCTTGGTCAGTATGAGCACACCAAATTGAACAACCCGGCCTGAAACCAATTTGACATGGATTCAATATAGCATTTTCTGAAATGAATGACATAACACGGCTGAGAAGGACCCTGTCCACCAATTTCACTAGGTTCGATGTTAAGGAAATAGGGCGTATATTGTCTAAAGTTAAGCCCTCCCCTTGCTTTTTAAGCAGTGGAACTATTTCAGCAAGACGCCACTCATGCGGTATCCAAGGACCGTTAATAGAAAGGTTAACTAGAGCCAACAGGTCTGCAGGAGATTCATTGAACAAAATTTTGATCATAGATGAATTGACCTTATCGGGGCCAGGAGCCGCTGGGGATAAGCGCAGAACAATTTGCGACAGCTCAGGCATAGAGACCTCAGTGAAATCACTTGAGGTGCATGTGAATATAGTAGGAGAAGGTAAGGCAGATGTAATGTGAAGCTCTAAGCCACACGCAATATCCTCTAAGGCCTTTGCGATGTCAGCAGGGGACTGAACGAGGGATTCAATGTTGGCAGCCGGTGGAATCACCTGGTTGCGCCTCATGAAATTAAACAAAGCTCGTTTATTTCCTGATTGTGAAAGAAAATCGTAATGATTTGTATTATACTCCTCCTTTGCATGGGCGACGGTGCGCTTAAATGTTGCTGCAACATACTTATAATGCAACCAATTTTTTGGACATTGATTGATGACAAGTTTCTTCCAAGCTGCTTTCCGTCGTCTATATGCAAGCGTGCACTCAGAATTCCACCAATTGTTCGCGATTGCACCCCTGGTTCTCTTAACCAAAAATTCAGGCTTTTGCCTTGCATGGTCCAGTACTGAACAATGATGTGCAGCCTTGCTTTCGGCACTTGTCGGAACGCAAGTGTCTGAATTGATTTGGTGGGCTGATTTTAGCGTGTCTTTAAAGCAACTGTAATTTATTAACGTGCGCTGATGTCGTTCAGGAAGAGTTAATTTACACGCAAACTTGAAACTAACCGGTAAATGATCACTGTTTGTTGCATTGTCAACAGGCGCCCAAGACATAACAGAGACTCCTGGGGAGGAAAAAGTTAAATCCAAGGCAGAGCGGCATTGGCTCCGAACAAACGTAGGCAATCCGGAATTGTTGCAAATTAAG
Organism: Amblyomma americanum; assembly: GCF_052857255.1. Classification (NCBI taxonomy): domain Eukaryota; kingdom Metazoa; phylum Arthropoda; class Arachnida; order Ixodida; family Ixodidae; genus Amblyomma; species Amblyomma americanum. The sequence goes on along the minus strand of NC_135507.1, from coordinate 116,861,955 downwards.
TTGTTGTCAGAAGCCCAATCAAATGGTCTAGAACCAAAGCTGTCTGTTTTAAACCCCCACGCCACATGGTGCGAATTGAAGTCTCCAAGTAATAGGACCTGAGATTGGCTACTAGACATGAGTGAGTCAAGGGGCCGAGTGTCACGCACACCAGACCGGAAATATGCATTAGCTACCGTAAAGGGCTGGTGACCTGGGACGCTGAGGTCATCCGCAAGGATTTAACATTCATTGTCCGCATATTGGAAAGAAAGGCATGCCCTGTGGCAAAACTTTGTAGAGATGAGCACTAACAACCCTCCCCCTCGTGATGACTGGTCAAGCCGGAAAGGACGGTAATTCTTGAGATTATAATTGAAATTTGAAGTTAGCCATGTTTCCTGTAGAGCAACTAAATCTGGTAGAAGCTGATTGCATAGGCAATTTAAATCTGTTGAAGCTGAGAATATAGATCGACAATTCCACTGGAGTACACTTAAGAACCATATCTTGTCGGGAGTGCCGCAGCCGCGACTGCCTTTTCTAGAATCCTGGTCTTAGCATTTTGACTTGCGTTACTTTTCTTTGTCTTCGATTGGGGGCGAGATGGGCCTGCAATATTCAGAGGAGACCCACTTAGTTTCTGGGCGCGGAGATCAGACTCCATATCCATACAGTCTATAGAGGATGAGTCCATAACGCTGGTCGAAGGAGAGGCCTGAGAGGTCTTTTGTTGCTCACATTGTTTTTGGCCCTGTGGAGCGGAATCGATTTATTTTACTTATTTATTTAGAAATACTGTCAACCCACAGTTGAGGGTCATTACAGGGAGGGATGTTACATATACGTTCATAAAAAAAAACAGCCAGATACAAAAAGAAATATGCACATGCACTACAGCGCCCTAAGGATACAACACAAGATACGATATACAGACTATGTATTCAAATGTTCACCCAGCTGCCGCACGCGCACAAACAGAAAAAAGAAAAAAGAGAGAAAAGAGAAAAGAAAAAGCACTTTACAATATCCACACGGTACAGTTTTAGTGAAGAACGTTGATTGCATTCGTACACAATGCGCTATCAGAACTGCGAACAATTTCTGTAGGCAGTTTGTTCCACAGCTCTATTGACTCTGGAAAGAACGAACAACGAAAGGCATTGGTTCGGGACAAGTATGGTCGAATAGCTTCACTATGATTTAAGCGGGAGCTCAGTCTGCCTGGAGGTTTTAAATACAAGTCTTTATTAATTTTTAGTTCGCCGTTAATTATTTGAAATAACCTTTTTACTCTCTGTCTCTTGCACCGGTCTTCCAATAATTCAAGACCGCAAGACTTTAACATCGCAGAAACTGAGTCTGTCCTTCTATATTTCGAGCAAATAAAGCGCGCCGCCCGGCGCTGCACCTTCTCTATTTTGGCCCACATTACCTTTTGATGGGGCTTCCATGCTACTAATGCATATTCTAGGGATGGTCGAATAAGAGATCTGTAAGCCAGCAGTTTAACATCTTTTGTTGCCCTCCCCAGCTTTGCTCTTAAAAAACCCAATTTCTTCTGTGCCGCTGAGCACACTCTTTCTACTTGATTGTGCCATTTTAAATCATGCGAAATAGAAACACCAAGATATTTGAAACAAGAAACATTAACTAGATTGTAGCCTTGAATATCATACTGAAAAGTAAAGATATTCTTTTTTGCAGTGATATGCGTGTATGTGGTCTTATCAAAATTAATTTGCATTTCCCACTTATCACACCAACTCCCAAACGCATGAAGGTTTCGGTTGAGCTTAATCTGATCCTCTAAACAAGATATCGGCGCAAAAATCAAGCAGTCATCTGCAAAGAGTTTTATCTTAGCAGAACTATCTAAAGCGGTTGCTACATCATTGATGTAAAGCAGAAAAAGTGCTGGCCCTAACACGGACCCCTGTGGCACTCCTGAGTATACATCTAGAAAACCAGACTCGGAACCATCAACGCGAACTGCCTGCTTGCGGTTAGTTAAATATTCTTCAATCCATTTTAGAACGTCGCCATTTATACCAGCTTTGTACAGTTTAAAAAGTAATTTACGATGAAGAACCTTATCAAAGGCTTTGGCAAAATCAAAGCATATAACATCTGTTTGTTCACGGTTGTCCATAACTTCGAAAAAAATCGTGCAATGTCTCAATGAACTGCGTCACTGTGGAAAGTCCCCATCGGAACCCATGCTGGCATGCGCAAAGGAGGCCATTTGATTATAGGAAGATAATTTTATGTTTTGTTATGACGTGTTCCATAACCTTGCAGCAAACTGACGTAAGGGATACAGAACGGTAGTTATTCATTAGAGTACGATTGCCACTTTTAAATACGGGGATAACTATAGCACAACGCCAGTCCTGGGACACGGAATGGGTGCTTAGTGATTTCTGAAAAATAATTACCAAATAAAATGATATCCACTCAGCATACCTTTTCAAAAAGCCAGTAGGTATTCCGTCTGGCCCAGAAGCCTTCCTGTCATCTAACTGTAGCAACTGCTGGAATACGCCCCTCTGAGTAAAGTTGATAGCGTCCATGGAACTTTCGCTGAAAGATGCCCCATCATCTACCGGAAATGGTCGATCACTGCGCGTGAATACTGATTGAAAATATTTGTTTAATCCATCAGCGATAACACATTTTTCTTCTACTAGAACATTTCCTAACGTCATTTGCTTTATTTTTTCCTTTCTGCGGTCTAAATAACGCCAAAATTTTTCTGGGGAAGTCTTAAGATAATCACTTAAAGTGCGATTAAAAAATGTTTGCTTCGAGCTGAGTAACAAAGCCTTTATTCCCTGACGTACTGCGTTTATTTCCCTAGGATCTGCTTTTCCTCTGCGCAGCCTTTTTAACTTCCGTTTCGCGTGAACAATATCCCTCGTTATCCATGGGTTACTCCGCTTCGTTTTCTTGAGTCGGGTCGGAACGAACTGATCTATGCAGACTTCAATAATAGTTTTAAAGCGCTGCCACAACTCTTCAACTGTTTCGACCTCGGAGACATTTTCAAATTCGTTGAAACACTTTTATAAATAATCTAGAATAGATGTATCATCAGCCTTAGCATAGTTTTTGATTTCAACACGTACAGTAGGTTTTGTAGGTGGTGGTTTACAAGTAAGCACATTCAGCAAAATGATTTTGTGATCGGATATACCATACGTGACTGCCATTTCATAATCGCCTACTTTATGGGAAAGGAACACCAAGTCAAGCAATGACTGCGATTGAGACGTTATGCGTGTGTTTTCCTTCACTATTTGCCTTAAAGTATGAAAAAATGTGATATCCAATAATTTTTCGGCACTAGAAATTTCTGTATTTCCAGGCGAAATAAGTTCCCAATCGATATGTGGCAAGTTAAAATCACCAGTCATTATTAGCCTGGTGTTCCTGTTTACATGTGAGCAAAGAAATGTATTTAACATATCTAGAAACTCAGGTGAAGTAGTTGGCGGCCTATAAACGACTCCTATGAGGTACGACATGCCAGAAAACATGATTTTACACCACACCGATTCCGACATGTCACACATAACCGTACAGGCTGTCAGCTATGATTTAACAATAATGGCCACACCACCACCACCACGAGAGTCCCGATCCCACCTAAACATTGTGTAGGCAGGAGGGATAATGCAGTCGCAAGAAATAGCACTGTTGAGCCATGTTTCTGTAATGCAAACGACGTGCGGTCGCTCAGGTAGCAACAGACATTCTAATTCAGTAACCTTGTTAAGAATACTGCGGGCACTGAGCGAAACGATTCTGAGCTATGCTGTATTTGAACTGCAGGAAGGCATGCCCTCCTTGTCATTGCAAGCTTCCTCTGACACTTTGTGATTGCTATGGCGGCCATTATCACGGCGTTCTTGGCAAAGAATACGCTCGTTGCGACTGTGATCCCAGGCATATAGACGGTCATCAATCTTAAGCCTATCATGAACCAGAGACACCTTTTGCTTGCTGTCCTTTTCTACAATGGCAGATTCCCATAATTTCTTTCTAACGTCTGCAGTTTCTTTTGCATAATCATTGCTGACATGAACAGATTTTCCCTTAAGTTTCTTGCAATTTTTTAGAATGCTGTCCTTTTCCCTGCTGTCATAGAATTTTATTATGATAGGTCAATGTTTTCCTGGCTTCTTCCTTCCAATACGGTGAATTCTTTCTATTGTGGTGACTTGGACACCTAGTTGTTTTTTAAAAATGTTGTCCGCAGCAGCTGCCCTCAGATCTGACTCTGTTTCGCTCGCCTCTTCCGGGACACCAAACACTAAAAGGTTGTTACGCCGCCCACGGTTTTCAAACTCAACTAATTTTTTGGCCTGTTGCCTGACAGTATCCTCGAGCTTATCTATTTTTGTGGTCATTTCCTGGATTACCACTAGGTAATCTGACAGCTTTTCTGTCCTTGCTGAGAGAACACCAATTTCTTCTTGAATTGAATTAAGTTTCCGGTCGGTTTCTACCTGGTTGTCTAGAATGGCCTTCAAATACTCTTCCGTCGGGGGCCCTGGATTCTCCTCAATATCCCCCGAAGACAACAACAACAGCATCACTGACCAACAGTCAACCAAAATGGCGCGACATCTGCGAGGGCACGGCAGAACTATGAGAAATCTATCGTCACTGCGATAGGAAATAGAATTAGGCCACGAACCAACCTGCAAAACGAGCAGAAGCTTTTCAGCCATGCTGTCCCTCAGGCGCGTGCCGTGCCCTCTGAGGCCGTGGGTGTCGAGGTGCTGCCTTTGTAGAATTTCCGCCGATGACGTAATTCTCGAAGGAAGCTTGTCGGCGAATCGGAAATCCGTCATGTCCCCCATGCGGCCAAGTAGGAATGACGGGCCATGCGGCTTGCATGTTGTCGCATCCGATAGCATGTCGTTGTCGAGATGACATGGAAGGCAGGATGGCAATCCATCCCAGGTGATAGCTGTATCCGAAAACCACGACATGGCCTGCAAAACGAGCAGAAGCTTTTCAGCCATGCTGTCCCTCAGGCGCGTGCCGTGCCCTCTGAGGCCGTGGGTGTCGAGGTGCTGCCTTTGTAGAAGTTCCGCCGATGACGTAATTCTCGAAGGAAGCTTGTCGGCGAATCGGAAATCCGTCATGTCCCCCATGCGGCCAAGTAGGAATGACGGGCCACGCGGCTTGCATGTTGTCGCATCCGATAGCATGTCGTTGTCGAGATGACATGGAAGGCAGGATGGCAATCCATCCCAGGTGATCGCTGTATCCGAAAACCACGACATGGCCTGCAAAACGAGCAGAAGCTTTTCAGCCATGCTGTCCCTCAGGCGCGTGCCGTGCCCTCTGAGGCGTGGGTGTCGAGGTGCTGCCTTTGTAGAAGTTCCGCCGATGACGTAATTCTCGAAGGAAGCTTGTCGGCGAATCGGAAATCCGTCATGTCCCCCATGCGGCCAAGTAGGAATGACGGGCCATGCGGCTTGCATGTTGTCGCATCCGATAGCATGTCGTTGTCGAGATGACATGGAAGGCAGGATGGCAATCCATCCCAGGTGATCGCTGTATCCGAAAACCACGACATGGCCTGCAAAACGAGCAGAAGCTTTTCAGCCATGCTGTCCCTCAGGCACGTGCCGTGCCCTCTGAGGCCGTGGGTGTCGAGGTGCTGCCTTTGTAGAAGTTCCGCCGATGACGTAATTCTCGAAGGAAGCTTGTCGGCGAATCGGAAATCCGTCATGTCCCCCATGCGGCCAAGTAGGAATGACGGGCCACGCGGCTTGCATGTTGCCGCATCCGATAGCATGTCGTTGTCGAGATGACATGGCAGGCAGGATGGCAATCCATCCCAGGTGATCGCTGTATCCGAAAACCACGACATGGCCTGCAAAACGAGCAGAAGCTTTTCAGCCATGCTGTCCCTCAGGCGCGTGCCGTGCCCTCTGAGGCGTGGGTGTCGAGGTGCTGCCTTTGTAGAAGTTCCGCCGATGACGTAATTCTCGAAGGAAGCTTGTCGGCGAATCGGAAATCCGTCATGTCCCCCATGCGGCCAAGTAGGAATGACGGGCCACGCGGCTTGCATGTTGTCGCATCCGATAGCATGTCGTTGTCGAGATGACATGGAAGGCAGGATGGCAATCCATCCCAGGTGATCGCTGTATCCGAAAACCACGACATGGCCTGCAAAACGAGCAGAAGCTTTTCAGCCATGCTGTCCCTCAGGCGCGTGCCGTGCCCTCTGAGGCCGTGGGTGTCGAGGTGCTGCCTTTGTAGAAGTTCCGCCGATGACGTAATTCTCGAAGGAAGCTTGTCGGCGAATCAGAAATCCGTCATGTCCCCCATGCGGCCAAGTAGGAATGACGGGCCACGCGGCTTGCATGTTGTCGCATCCGATAGCATGTCGTTGTCGAGATGACATGGCAGGCAGGATGGCAATCCATCCCAGGTGATCGCTGTATCCGAAAATCACGACATGGCCTGCAAAACGAGCAGAAGCTTTTCAGCCATGCTGTCCCTCAGGCGCGTGCCGTAGGGGTAGCTTCCGAAGCCAAAGAAGACAAGAGCGGAGCGGTGGATGCCTGCTGAAGATTGGTCATCTGTGCAGCTATGACCTGCGAAATGCACGTGGACACGGTTTCCATAATGCGATCCATTGCATTTCCCACAGCTTTCTCAACTGCCGCTGTAATAGCCTGGGACCATCTATCCATTATGGGTGGGCATTTGGCGGCCACACTAGAGTAGCGTGAGGCTCTCTCCTTGACTGCGGCGAAAGCCTCCCTCCGCGTGCATCTGCGCTTGTCTATAACCTCGAGCACCTGAACTTCTTGTGCTCGTGCAGGACAGTCAGGTGAATCAGCAGGGTGAGCACCGCTACAGAAACAACATTTCTCTTGCTGTTCAGGACATTCTTCTCTGCAATGACGTTCCCCACAGGCACAGCAGCGTAAGGCCGATTTGCAGGCTTTGCCGCTGTGGCCAAATCGCCAGCAGTTTGGGCATTGAAGGGGCCGAGAGTTAAAGGCATCTACTCGAAAAACCAATGGCCACACCTTAATCTCTGACGGGCAAAATATTCCTGCAAAAGTGGCAATGACGGACTCCGTAGGAATTTTTACTCCGTCAACCATACTGCTGCATCGATGGACAGCAATCACTCCTGCATGCGAGAGGTTCTGAAGCGTTTCCGCAGGGCTCAATCGAGAGTCGACCCCTCGGACCAAGCTCTTGGAACATGCTAGATGAGGTGGAATGAATGCGCTCACCGGGTGGTTGGCGAAGGTCGTACACTTTAGAAGGTCTTCAATACAGTCTTTATCCGGCGACCTGCACAAAATACCACCCCTTCCGAACTGCCGGACATCGGTAATGTGCATAAAGTGCTTCGATGTAAACTGAAGGGCCACCTGCACTGCCTCCGGGTGGTTAAGTCGGATAGCGCCTCCATCGGAAGGCACTAATGCGACCGGAAGGCTTGAAACACCACTGCGGAAAAAGGGATCAATTGGGAGCTGGTCTTGAGGAAGAGATGCCAACCAAGGGGAAAACCCCTGGCCGGGAGAAGAAGTACACATTAAGCTCTCGTCCCTCGCCCGATCACCCCAGAACAGGAACAAGCAGGCACAGACAAAAAGAAGGAGAATTTAGGAAGCTAGCGCAACACCGCCAGGTACTTAGCCACTGCCCCGAAGCCTGGGTTGCTGGGCCACGTCACCAAGCCTCCAAAGAGCTTTGGCCGGATTAACCGGCAAAGGCTACGGCTAAGTTATACGGTCGCCGAGCAGGAATGCCTCGCCGTCGTCTTCCGTTCGTATCCGCAGCGTTTCCGTTCGTATCTATACGGACGCCCGTTTTACCATCGTCACCGACCATCATCGTAAGCAGGACTTCGGTTTCTCTGTGTTCGAGGCAAACGGCCCCTCTGGCGACAACAGGGCCGGGGTCGCTCACAACTGCGGTGCCGTGCCAGGCATTTTCATTGTGGCGAAGAATTCATTCGGCCAGACGTGTTATCGGGCTGGTGATCGTCGGTGCGTGGTAGAAGCAGTCGGTTTGCGCAGGGATGGAGGATCTTTGACGTGCCGCCAGTCAGCAACCTTCCCCCCAGAGGTTGCCGCTTCTAGTTTTACCTACGGGCACTAGAAGACCTTCCGCTCGAAATGTCTGTACAAGAACGTCGTGGAGACGAGAAACGACGTGGGGACGGCGACTGGGCATAGTAGTGTGATGCTTTGGTCCTCGGCCAGGTAATTGCTTGCAGCGCCCTGTCTTGGGTGGCGCCGAGAACCCGGATAGCACGCGCCACCCGGCGAAGACACTAAAGACGGCACCTGGCCGTGGCTCGTGCAGCCACGGCTCGCAGTTCTGTTCTGCGGACGGTTCGCAGCAGTCGTCTTATTCCGTCGCTCCTGAGGCGTTAAGCCTACATTGGTGACCTAGGACGAGCAATGACCGGTCCCGCAGCATTCACGAAACTGGAGTCACGTCCGCAGGACGTCTCGTCACTGCAGGTTCGCCTCCCACCTTTATGGCCCCAGAACCGGCAAGTTTGGTTCCACCAGATCGAGGCGCAATTTTGCCTTTCCCGCAACAGCTCGGAGACGACGCGCTACTACCATGTCGCCTCAAGCCTTCCTCTTGGCACTGCCGGTGAGCTCTCCGACGTGCCCTCTGCCCCCATGGGTGCTACACCATATCAGCACCTGAAAACCAAGGTGCTGGAGAGATTTATGCCGTCGGAACGCACCCGCCTCCAGCAGCTCCTTACCGAGGAAGACGTTTGCGATCGGCGCCCTTCCCAGCTTCTGCGCCGGATGCGACAGCTTCTCGGGGAGTGCGATATCCCCAACCACTCGGCGTTGCTTCGAGAGCTTTTCCTCCAACGCCTTCTCCAGCCCATCCGTCTCGTCCTTGCGGTGGCAGGTGACGTCACCCTCGACCGCCTGCCCGAGCTCGCCGATAACGTTCATGTGGCGACCTCCCCGTCCACCACTGCTGTTTTGCCGCCTACAGACCCGGCGATTTCGCGCCTTCAGCCCCGTCTCGATGAGCTTGCCGCCTCAGTCGCCGCACTTCGCAGCCCACCCCAAGAGACCCGGCCGCATCGTCTCGATCATCGCGCTCTTTCGCGCACATGTCAAGCTCGGAGTCCCAGCTCTCCGTCTCTCTGCTGGTACCACCGGCGTTTTTGACACCGGACAACGAAGTGTACACCGCCCTGTTCGTAGACGTGGAAACACCCGCCGGGATCACTCGCGGGAGCGTGTGGTCCCGCCAGTCGTCCGAGCCGCCTGTTTACGGTAACTGACAAGTTCTCCGGCTCACGGTTCCTTATGGACACGGGCGCGGAAATCAGCGTGGTTTCACCGACTAAGGCTGATTGTTCCAAGCCATCGGGACAGTCTCTCCGTGATGCCAACGCCTCGTCTATCGCCACGTACGGACTACGATCTCTCACCCTCGACTTCGGGCTTCGCCGCACTTTTCGATGTGTCTTCGTCATCGCAGATGTGGTTCATTCGATCATCGGCTCAGACTTCCTCTCCTACTTAAACTTGGACGTCAGCGTGTGGCATCGTCGCCTTATCGACGGTTTGACTCGTCTCTCTATCTCGGGAGTCTTGTCCGACCTTGCTCCCGTGGGCATCCGCACGCTGATACCTTCCTCTAATATCGAAAAAGTGTTGGCGGATTTCGCGGAGCTCACCAAGCCAGGCAACTTCACTCAGGTGCCTAAACATGCGCTGACACAACAAATCGTCACACGGGGTCCACCCGTAGCTGCAGCTGCTCTACCGCGCCGCTTATTTGGAGACCGACTAGCTATCGCCAAACGTGAGTTCGACCACATGTTCCAGCTCGGCATTATAAGCCCGTCGTCCAGCGCGTGGACGTCTCTGCTGCATCTAGTGCCCAAGCGTGATCCCGGAGACTGACGTCCCTGTGGCGACTATCTGGCTTTGAACGCTAAGACTGTCCACGACAGCTATCCGCTGCCCCACATCCAGGAGTTTACGTCGCGCCTCGCCGGCTGCACCATTTTTAGCAAAGTGCACCTGGTTAAGGCGTGTCACCAAATTCCCATTGAACCCGCCGACATACCTAAGACCACTATCACGACGCCCTTTGGTTTGTTTGAGTACTTGCGGATGCCTTTTGGACTATGCAATTCGGCTCATACCTTCCAGCGGTTCATGGCTGAGGTCACGCGGGGCCTACCGACTGTATTCGCATACCTTGATGATGTCCTGATCGCCAGCCCTACGCATGATGATCATGAGCAACACCTACGTGCTTTGTTCAAGCGTCTTCAGCAGTACGGCCTGGTTGTGAACACCTCCAATTTTGTTTTTGTTGCATCAGAGCTCGAGTTTTTGGTTCATCACATATCCTCAGGGGGTATCCGCCCACTCTCGTCCCACGTCCAGACCATCGAGAATTATCCCCAGCCTACAACACTGCGCCACTTACGACAATTCCTGGGGCCGGTGAATTTCTCCCGCCGCTTTATCCCGCGCTGTGCAGAGGTGCTTCGCCCGCTCTCCGACCTCCTCCGGTCAACCGCTGGCGCGTGCTCCGCCAATTACTTGGTCATCAGAAGCCCACGTCGCCTTTACTACCGCAAAGCAAGCAGTCGCGAACGCCGTGCTTCTTGTCCATCCGCGCAGGAACGCGCCTACGAGATTGACGGTGGATGCCTCCAGCGTGGCTGTCGGAGCCGTGTTACAGCAGTACATTAACTCCGGGTGGAGACCAGTATTTTTTACCCTCGGCAGCTACTTCCTGCTGATATCCGCTACAGCGTCTTCGGCCGAGAGTTCCTAGCCATCTACTCAGCGATACAGCACTTTCGCCATTTTGTAGAAGGATGCCAGTTTCACGTGCTGACCAATCATAAGCCACTGGCATATGTGTTCCGCACCAACTCATCGAAGTACGTGTCACGTAAAGTCCGTCAGCTCGCTTATATCTCGGAGTTTATAACCGACATCTGCCATGTGAAAGGTGCCGCCAACACCGCCGCTGATGACATCTCTCGTATAGCAGAGGTAGACACTCCATCTCCTACCGTCGAATGGGCCGCATTCTCTACTACCCAGCAGAATGACCATGAGCTCGCCGCTTTTCGAGAGAACCCTCGTTCTCTCCGACTACGGCTTGTGCCCCATCCCTGCTCGCCTGAGCCCTTGTGGTGCGATGTCTCAACGGGCCTTCCCCACGCTTTTTTTGCGGCTTCACTATGTCGCCCCATCTTCGATTCTCTACATGACATGCCACCAAGGCATTCGGACTACTCAGCGCCTTCTCACCTAGCGCTATGTTTGGCCCGGCATCAAAACTGATGTGCGCGCTTGGACGCGCCTGTGTCTGCCCTGCCAGATAACCAAGGTCTGTCGTCATACCAAGGCGCCTTCCCAAGCCTTCCGACCACCTCGCCGTCGTTTCGACCATGTACATCTCGACATCGTGGGCCCTCTACCCGTGTCTCGAGGCTACCGTTATATCCTGACCATGGTCGACCGCTTCACTAGTTGGCCGGAGCGCAGTCCCGATTCCTGACATCACCGCAGAGACTGTTTCCCGGGCCTTCATTTTTGCGTGGGTGTCTCGATTTGGTTGACCTGGCACCGTGACAACCGACCGTGGACGCCAGTTTGAGTCCTTCGTGCTTGGTTCCCTTAATGATATTCTCGGCGCCAGGCATTGCCGTACTACTGCGTATCATCCGTGTGCCAACGGCATGGTGAAACGCCTTCAGCGCCAATTGAAGGCCTCCCTAGCTGCCCGCCTCTATTGCACCACCTGGGTCGACTTCTTGCCTCTTGTTCTCCTTGGTCTTAGGGCCGTCATCCGGGAAGACTTACACTGCTCAGCTGCAGAGCTGGCGTATGTTAATGCTCTTAGTCCTCCAGGAGACTTTACATCCCAGCAACTCCCAGCCCAGCCCCAAGAATTCCTTCAACGCCTGCTGAACTGCGTTAAAGTCCTCCGGCCTACTCCACCGCGTCCATCTTGCCACCATAACATTTTCTTCCACTCTGACCTGGCCACTTCGACCCACGTTTTTCTGCGCCGCGACGCTGTCCGAGCTCCACTAACACCTGCCTACGACGGACCTTTCCGCGTTCTCCGCCGCATCTCGAAAACCGCCGCCTTTCTACAGAACATGGTTTACGCAAAAAACGTACAGGCGCTAAAAGACGAAGACAAGACGAAGCTTCTTGCCCTGACTAGGAAGGTGGCAAGAAGAGCCAGAGACAAGGATGAGGACCGAGCGGCTTCGGATGCCCTGGATTGCCTGATGCAGCACGTGAGCCGTAGCCGCCCTTCTTATGATCCTTTTAAGAAGATCAAGGGCTACTTGAGAGAAAACAACCTTGAGGTACTTCAAAGCGACAAGGAAGGTGGCTTCATTGTCCTTCCCGAGAAGCTATTGAAAGAGATAGGAGCTGAAGCTCTGCAAAAGAACTTTGTCGCAGTGAAGTTCAATCCTGGCACGGTCAAGAAAACCGCTGTAAAGCTGCTAACTGACATGAATTTGGAACCGCTCAAGAAAAAGGTGAAGAGCGCAGACAGAGAGTTCCTGGATGTTTTCTTTACGGGCAAGTCTCACAAGCCTGGATGCCCCCTGCGCACGATTGTTTCGGAAAAAGGGTCCTGGCAGCTGTGCGTTGGCCGCATTCTCCAGTGCAATTCAAAGTCCCTACCTCTAGATGACCCTTTTCTTGTCCGCAGCTCTAATGAGGTTGTTCAAGAACTTAAAAATGGAATGCCAGGAGCACAGTGGGCTTTTTCGATTGATGTCAATGACCTGTATTATTCCATCCCGCATACCGAAATGTTAATTTTCATCAAAGACAAGATTGCATGCGTTGGCGAACTACCATTTCAGGACAAAACAGGAATTAGTTGTGATGATTTCTTAATACCTTTAGAATTTACCTTTCATCGACTGCCGTTTTTTTCAACCATCAGTTTTATGTTCAGCGCGATGGTGTTTGTATTGGGTCGTCCCTTGCGCCTATATTGAGTGACATTTATTTATCGCGTGTTGACAAACGTGTCAGTGACCGGCTTTTATTGACCTCTAACGTTGTTAGGGTATTCAGATATGTGAATGACTACCTAATTGTGCTAACCGATCACGTAGGTTCCAAACCAAACGCCATTTATGAAAACATTGTCACCATTTTCAGTAGTGAATCCAAGGGGCTTCTTTTCACTCAAGAACTTCTCCGCGATAATAGCCTGCAGTTTCTTGACCTGAGACGTGTTTAGGCAGGACATACATATTTGTTGGTCCTACAACCCCAGATCGTGCAAAGAGCTACTCCCTTTCGGTAGTGCATATTCCAAGCTAATCAAGCGAGGAATCGTTGCGACATGCCTGAATGCAGCCTTGGAAAAATCTTGCCAGCATGAGATGGCACTGAGCTTTGATGCGCAAACTGAACGCATTCACCAAGCCGGGTACCCAAAACACCTCATCACGAGTATTAGTGAGAACCTTGTAAAAAAGCGCAAGGTGGCGTCAAGGGGACATCGGCTCAGAAAGACAAGGACAAAGAAAAGAAACCGACGGTGGTGATTCCCTATATTCATCGGCTTTCGCACAATTTAAAGAAAGTAGCCAGCAGGTATAAGGTCAATGTGGTTCTATCTGCTCCTTGCAAGCTGCCCGCGTGTGCACTTTGAACAAAGCAAGAATGGTTAGGCAGTGCAAAACTAATCACCAAATCCGCGCCACTGTTTGCACTATTGACGTTGTGTATGCTGTGCCTCTTAGCTGCGGTCTCTAATACATTGGCCAGGCAGGTCAATGCTACAATGAAAGAGTTAGGCAGCACAAGATTGCGATAACAAATGGTTATGGGAGCCACATGGCCACTCACTGCAAAAGCTGCAAGTGTCGTCCAGGTTTTGAAAACACCAAATTCATCGCAAGGTCTAAAGACAAATTACAGCATTAAATCATAAAAGCTTATTACATCAAGCAGAGGGGTCATATCAACATAAGCAAGCCATCTGTCTCGCTCTCAGAAGAAGAGATTAGGTTTCTCAGTGGGTAATTATCAGAGTTCTAATCATTGCCTGATCCTTTTGGCACGTGTTCCTATGCTCTGTCACTGCGTGGTTTTTGTTTTGCTTCTATCTTTTCCTGCTGGTGTGGTTATTTAGCGGTTTGTTTCTATGAATAAAGTTAGTTGGAAGTTGACGCCTGTCCTGTCTTGAGCGTGCTTGTCTTCGTCTTTTAGCGCCTGTACGTTTTTTGCGTAAGCCATGTCAAGCTGCAACCAACTAGCTCAAATGAAAGTCTTGTACTACAGAACGGCCATCAAGAGACTGTCAGCCTAGATCGCCTTTAGCCGGCTTACGTGAAGACCGCACTGCAAAGTCTCGCAGCGCCGCCTGACCTAGTGCTCCAGTGCCATCGCCGGCCCTCCGTCAGTTTCGACTTCCAGTCTAGGCAAGGGGCCCTTTAGCGCCCTCTCTTGGGTGGCGTCGGGAACCTGAATAGCGTTCGCCACCCGGCGAAGACAATAAAGACGGCACCTGGTCGTGGCTCGTGGAGTCACGCCTAGCAGTTCTGTTCTGGGGTCGGTTCGCAGCAGTGGTCTTGTTCCTTCGTTCCTGAGGCGTTAAGACTACATGCTTATTTCCCGAGACTATTGACCACGCTGCGGTCGGGGCGCATCGACACTGTATCCCTGCAGACCCATACGTCAGTAACGAAAGTTGCGGTGGACTTGACCGGGTCCGCCCCAGTGACAGCACAGAGGGCGATGATTAGCAGTACGCCAGACGTCGCTCTTCCGAGGGGGAACTTAGGAAGGGTGAGGAGGGAGTGGCTGGCAGCGAATGTTGACAGGTGTATCTGGGCGACTTGGAGGCGGCAGTAAACGGCGAACGGCTGCGGCGTTTGTCACCATCTGGGGTGTTGTGTTTGTTTGAAGAGGGTCTGGCGGCGTGAGCGCCTGTTTGACGTCTTCACGAATAATGTCCAAAATTGAAGAAACCTGCGGCGACTGCGGTGCTGGAAAGAGCTTTTGAAGCTCTTTGCGTACGACGGTCCGGATGGTCTCCCGAAGGATGTCGTGGCTAGGAGCATCGACACAGCTGGTAGCCATCTGCGACGGCAGACACTCGTACTTTCTGGATCGTATGTCGACCACTTTCTCCATCGTAGTGGCTTCGGAAACAAATTCGGCGACTGCTCTGGGCGGACTTCGAACTAATCAAACGAAAATATGCTCCTTGATGCCCCCCATCTGGTTACGCAGCTTCTTCTCTTGGGACATGTTGGGATGAGCCCGACGGAAGAGCTTCGCCATGTCCTCGGAGCAAACGAGGACGGTCTCGTTTGGAATTTGGACGCTCGCCTGGAGGAACACCTCGGAATGTTCTTTCCGGAGGACTGTGGTAAGAGCCTGCATAAAACAGAGTCTTGAGAGAACCCCACGTTGTTATTGTACCCTCTCGGTTCTCAAACCAAGTACGAGCTGCACCCTCCAGCGAAAAAAACAAACACGTGAGCAGCTTCGACTCATCAGCCCACCTGTTGTATTGGGCTCCGCGCTCGAACTTCTCGAGCCAGTCCTCCGGGTCGTCGCCTGGAAAACGTTTAAAAGGTGCGTGGCTTGCGTGGTTGCTGCAGCACGACCGACGGGGAAGGGATGGCATCCGGCATACCGACGGCGGTTTGCGTGGACACTGACGGTCGCGCTGAATTGGAGGTCAGTGTCATCACGGTCGGACGAGACTCCAGAGGCTCGAACTCTGGTTGCAGTCGTTGCAGCCGCCGGCTACCCTGGTGGGTGGGCGTAACTTTGACTTTAAGGGATTCAGGCGGCCTGGAGTCCCGACTTCCCGGAGGGACCCTGGGCATGGGATGCGCTACCCTGCACCTCCACCAAGATGTCACGCGTGAATGCGGCAGATCACAGATCACAAGAAATAGCGGCGGGCTTCGGCAAATGTCTTGACCACAGTTCCAGATCACTGTAACTGTCGCTTCCTCTTTTTGAGGCGGCGCGTGCTTCAGGTCAGCGCTAAGCGAACATGCGGAATGCACTGTGTCAATATGAATTGCAATGATGCTGAATTGCCGCTGTGGGGGCTTGCAGCCTCATCAAGCTCTCTTTGTGGAAGGTTTTTCTGCTCGCCTCGAGTATATTGCCCAGTGCTCTTGATGCAAGTAAGTGTTTTTATTATTATTCAAATTCACATTGGCTGAGGTCATTAGTGCTCCGTGCAGCATTTTACCACCACCTTCTTGTTCGTTGCACGTATATTAATACTCTGCAATATGTGATGCTCATATATAAGTATTACAATATGTTCTGTTTCTCTAAACAGAACTGTAAGAACTGTAATTCACGTTACGAAATGGTGCGATTAATAGGGTTGATATTTTTGTTACTCACTTGCTCCAGCTTTGATGCGTTGCAACTGGTATTTGATTTGAATCGTGCCATTCTGATAGTTTGGATGGATTATTGGGTATAACGTCCTAAAGCAACTGAGGCTATGGAGACACTATGGTGGAAGGCTCCGTATAATTTCGACAACCTGGAGTTCTTACACAGTTACACACGGGCCTATAACATTGTTCTTCTATCAATATGCGTCTTCCGTGGCCGGAATTGAACCTCAATTTTTCTAGTCAGTAGCCATGCACCATAACCGCGGAGCCACCGCAGTGGCTCCTTGTCATAGAAAAGTGCCGTATACATTGTATGTTGCATCAGCAATCAACATCGGTCGTAGTCGTGTGTTCAAAGTCATGATAATTATGAACATATTTTTTTCAACCTTGTGCTATCGTGGTTTGTGCCTTGTTTCATTGCTGTCTCAGCTGGCAATTTCTGAACATCCATTCTGATTTATTTATTGTTTGTTAAATAATGTAAGTTTACTAAGTGCACTATACCCTTCCCTCTCTGTGTAACCCACAGGACACATCTGACTTCATCCTCGGGTACAGGCATCACCGACATTCCTTAAGAGTTCTATTTAGTACTGCCCGTCCAGTTAGCCTTAATACTGTATAATTGGCTGTATAATTGCACTCCTATATATAATATTTATTTGATGTTGTTGACGACATTGCTGTGTTTGTGTTTGACTGGGTGCGCCTGGTTTATGCCAAAGTTTGGTTTGCAGTTTTAATCCTTGTTCCCTGCTGCAGTTATACAAGGTGTCCAGCTAAATTTATCCAGGGTTTAAAGATATGCCGCGGCACTCTAAGACGACGCGACCAAATGCATGTTGCTGGCTAGTCTATGGAGCAACTAGCACTATTTATCTATTGGGCTTAATTGCATAATCAGAAGACATTAATTAACCAAATTCGCAAGCGATGGTGATAGGCGAAAAAGATCTATGAGAAAGTTGTAGAACCGTCCACGAAACTTCTAATTGAAGAGTTCCTAACTTTCCCTCTATTACGTATCGGCTTTTTTCGCTCTCTGCAAATGTCCTCGAAATACAAAAAATACCACGTGACGTGTCCATTACGCGCCGCGATTGCAGTGCTCTTAAACGTTCCGCCTAGGAACGAACAGATCGTTTAGCCTGGTGTGCTGCTGCTTAGAAAGGTGACAGGGCTGCGACGCAGGCGCTGGCTGTGCGATTTACGCGAACGCAAGCGGTAAGTACTGTGTCTGCTTGTCGCTATCAAGCGCCGCTAGGGAAGCATACTGCTGGCCTATATCGCACAGCCACCTGCTGAGTCGCTGCCCTTTAACCTTTTTATGCAGCAGCACACCGAGCTAAATATTCTGCTCGTTCCTACATGGAGCGTTTGAGAGCACTGCAGTCGCGGTGCGCAAGCGGGTATGTCACGTGGTATCCTTTTTTATTTAGCGGCCGTCTGCAATGAGCGAAAAAAAAAAGCCGATACGTAATAGATGGTAAGTTAGAAACTGTTCAATTGGACATTTCGCGGACCATTCTACAGCTTTCTCTTTGGACTTTTTCGCCTATCTTGATTGCTTGCGATGTTGTTTATTTAATCTGGACTAATTATGCAATTAAGCACAATACAAAACATAGTGTGAGTTGCTCCATACAATAGCCAGCAACATGCATTTGGTCGCGTGGTCTTAGGGTGCCGCGGCATATTCTTAAACTTGGCTAAAGTTAGCTGGTACACCGTTATATTCATCCCATGTTCCAGCTCTAAAATGTTTGCCTACTGCAAAACAGTCACAACAAATGCCGCACAAGAGGCTAAGAAAGTGCCCTTTAATAAAGACGAACACTTTTTATTTGTGCCCTTATGCTTGAGTGGTTAACCTGAAGTCTAGCCTTTTTTTTTGTGCGAGTACTCATTAGTATTTAAATTATCAGTTTTTCAAGCATGTAAAGCAAATAAGCGTGTAAGCAGTTTTGAGCAGGAGAATTTTGGTCCACTGTTCTCTTTATTGTAAAAATCACCGACCGTACAATCGTTTTATGCCATTCACATTATATGCGTAGCAGATGTTAAATATACCATTCCATTATCTACATCACCAGTTTTTAAAGCCTTGAAAGTTGTGGCAGCAGTGAAAAACAACGATAGTAGATTTCGATCAAGCACAATGGACAACTTTAGTTACAAAGATAATTTATAACATTGACAATATTTACAAATATTAAAAACATGAAAGCGGATGTCAACAATTGAATGCCAGCCGCAACATTCACTCACGCTGCGCTTGCACCTCATTGGTGCGTACGAAGCCCGAACTTTTACTTGTTTATATTGTTACCGCGAGAGGACGACGACGAGCGACCGTGAGGAGAACGAACAGAGAGCGTCGTCAACCTCTTCATGCACCCTCTTCACGAACCATGGAACCTGGTCGTCGGCTTCTCACGGTAACAATGTCAGCTACAGCGGCATGTGCGCTAATATCCGACACCATCAAGGTGTATTGTTGGGCACGTTGTTGAGACATTCTGTAGGAAAACAGCGCAAAAAACACAGGACTAAAAAAGACGGACAGACTCGAGCGCTCGAGTCTGTCTGTCTTTCTTAGTCCTGTGTTTTTTGGGCTGTTTTCCTTCAAATTATCCGCACCACTTGCTGCGTTGGATGGCCTACGCAGTGGAATATCTGTTCAGGGCCTAAATGCACAACTTTCAACAATCCTCACCTGGCCGCACTAGCTCACACCCATAACACACGGAATCCGACATCTAATACAAAACACTACTACGAACGGAAGCACTTCAAAGGATTTTCTCTGCGACAACAGCTCAAGGAGGAGACCTCCAGAATCAGACACTCCTCACTTTAAAGCCGCTGAGGACATCGAACAATGCCAGGTTGGCGCCAGCCGAGGCTGCTCCGAATAATCGACGTCGCACTGAATTCTACCACCACACAATAAATGATTCATTGTGTGCCGCATGCAAAAAAAAAAGTTACTGAACGCCCGAGAACAGCACATCGCAATCACGTGTGTCGCCAATACACTACACTGCCTTTTCTCTTCGAAACAAGTAAAGAGCGCTGTGTTTTTTTAAAAAGTAGACATTGCAGTTGGATGAAAAACGGCCAGTCATATATAGCTCGCATTTCGACTTTCTAACTAGTCATTCTTTTAAGAAAAATAAAAAAAATTAAAATGTAAAAAAAACCAGCCAGGCCGGGAGTCGAACTTGTCCCTAATAATATACAGGCACGCACTTCGTACCAGTCTGCCACCACACGAGGCGGACGGATACATTTTGTTTGTTTTTTGCCGCGGACTACTTGCGTACCTCCGGCAGCGTTGACTGCTATGTATGAAACGGAAGGGTTGAAATGCGGGCCAGTTGGTTCAGAGTAACTTGAAAAAAAAAACAGTCACAAAAGACAAGGGACAAGAGAAGGAGTGCTCACGCCACAACGACTGGACTGTAAATTGAGATTTATTAGACAAAACATAGTCCCAGCAAGGCCAGCACAGCATGCGCAACACCAATATCACAATGACAGTCCAGTCCAGTCGTTGTGGCGTGAGCACTCCTTCTCTTGTCCCTTGTCTTTTGTGACTGTTTTTTTTCAAGTTACTATGAAACGGAGTATCGCAATAGCAAAGTAAGGTGAAAAATTAAGATTATGATAACTTCTTGTTTACGATGCTTCTGGCACTCGAGATGTACCTGTCGCTTGAGAGTCGGTAGTGAGAATGAACGACACAGTGTAGAAATTTTAACGATTCTATTTGCCGGTGACTGGCGAGGGTTGTTATTTGCAATGATTTGTGGTCTGAAGAGGGTGAAAAATTACAACGATACTTATTACATATGAAGCGAAGGGATTTCTTTTGGATGGCCTCAATTTTTTTAATATCTGTTACCTTGTAAGGATTCTACGCAAAACAAGCATAGTCAAAAATTAGTGTTTTAAGGATTCATAAATAAGTGACCAGGTTTTCTTCGGAGCCTGAGCTAATGTTCGTCTAAGATATCCTAATTTTTTAAGGCTCTATTACAAAGAAGTGAATATGTTTGGACCATGATAAGTTTGAGGTAAAAATGGTTCCTAGATACTAGTACTCGGACACCATTTGAAGGGGTATATTATGAAAAGATTAATCAAAAATTGATAAAAAGGAACTATTACTGCATATCATGACAACAGTTTTACGAAAGTTAATATGCATCTGCCAACTTTCACACCACCTACAGAAGATAGAAAAAGATTCATTAAAGGGGCTCTGAAAGGAACTCTTATAAAGTTGCGGTATGCCTGGGATGTGAAAGCACGGGCTTCGCGAATATTATTCAGCTAGAATTTTTTTAATGCGCTTTCTAGAAGCTGAGTTATCCGTAGTCAGAATTTGAGTTTAAGTGTCAACGTTTTTCCCTATCCTCTCATCACTTTTTGCACGCTGGAAGGCCAGCGCTCCTCCGCCAGCCCCACCTCTGGGAGCGGAGCTTCCTGACCCGCCGTAGCTACGCGGCTTATTGGCCATGGTAGCTGCCTGACGTCTGAAAGAATCTAACCAATAGCCACCTCTCAGCCTGTATACGCAGGCGCGAGCGACGGAAGATAGTGCGAGCAGAAAAAAGTCGCCGTGAAGGGCTCGTCAACTTTCGCGCGTGATTGTGGATCCTCTGCTGCGTGAAGTGTATTATTAGGCTCATCTCTTAATGACCACACCATGCAATGATTGAGCGAGTTGATGTGCTCCCCTCGGAAGGTGTTTAGAGCCCCTTTAATGCGAGAATAATAATCCCAAGACTGGATGATATCATATAGAACGCAGTCATCAGTGTACATGCGAATGTTAGAGGGGATGTTACAAGGCCGGTCATTTATATGCAATAAATATAATAAAGGTCCTAAGACCGAGCCTTGTGACACACCAGATGTTACGGGGGCGACGAAAGACTGGGGCTGAACTGTAGTTATCATACGACAAGCGCTCAGAGATGAAATTAGAGACCCTAGCCACTAAGGTTGAATTCTGCAATATAAGAATTACTTGGATGTTAACTTCTTTCCATAGCTCGCTGCGTTGTCCTCAACTTAAGCGGAGCCCATTAAGTTAGCCTTCCCGTTTCTGCCCCATAGGTGAGTACCGGGAAGATACAAGCGTCCTACGCTCATCTCTTATAGGATATTGACAAATTGCCATTTATGATCTGAGATAAATTGCCATGGGCGCTCCTCAAATATTCAAGAAGGTTAGCGTAGCAGGGGCCGGCGGAAAGTTAGGCGGTTGAACGTGGTTGGGAAGTCTGAGGCAATAATGGGGGCTCAGCTGACAGAGGACTGGGTAAATTATAGAGACTTGGGAGAGGCCTGTGGCCTGCAGTGGGCGTAGGAAACCAACTAGCCGCCATTACAGCATTGCGTAGGAAGGCTGATGATGATTACGATGCAGATAGTACTCTTCACTTGGCACACCGCCACAGACTGTCATCATCATCAGGCGAACTATATGTAGCGGAGGGCTAAGTTCTCTCCTATATCTCTCCAATTAAGCCTGTGCAGTGCCGACTGCGGCTACCTCATCCACGAAAAATTCCACAGTGTCATGCGCCCAGCTGACATTCTGCCGTCTACTTCAACGCCTGTCTTGTCTTGGAACACATACCGCCTCTGGTCTTTCGCTCTTCTTTTTCGTTTTTGTTTAACAAGTTTCCCTCCTGCCCTGGTGGTGCCATTGAAAATCAAAATTGGGGAAAATAAAGCTACCTTCTTTGCAGCTTTTTTCCCCTTGTTTTCCACCAGAACCTTGAATCTGCTCGTCTCTGAAAATAAATCAATCAAATCACACCTTGGCGGGGCGTAGGGGCGTAGGTCGCTACCACCTACAATATGTACATCTCCTTAAACAAAATACAATATCTGCCACCCTCTAGCTGATTCTGTAGAATTCCTCTATGTTGAGAGCGATATCCTTATTTACTAGGAATTACACACCTAGCTGTCGTCTATCCGCTAGTCCGTGATAACAGTGCACGTTTCCGCCCTTTAACACTGTGTACGCCTCATCTGTTCATCTAACCCCATTAAGCCTATGACATCTCATTTAATGCCCGCTAGTTCCTCGAAGAGCACCGCTAGACTAGCCTCACTGGATAGGGTACTAGTGTTAAACGGTGCAAGGTAGAGTATGGAAGTGTAGCCTCGTTGGATCCAGAGGCTCTTAGCACCCTCCGCTGCGTAGCAGGCCTGACCGCCGCCTTGGCCGATTGCTAAGCAGTTGCCGGGGGCTGAGGGCGGAGGGTCAATTGGTGTATTCATAGAGGAGGTGGCCATGTACAACACCAGGGTGAACAAATCGTGTTCGGTTGAGACGGTGTGCTGTCGGCTGCAGTCGCATGAATAACACTGCTCCTATGCCTGGTTACTCATTTCCATTGACACTCAGATTTTTTTTTGACCCGGTTGAGAACTGCGCGGAACCTGGAACTGAACCGTGGTCCTCTTGCACGCGAGGCAGATGCTCCGCCTCTTCGAGATCACTGCAACCTGGATTAGGTACTCCGCTCTAGATTACTACCCAGAACAGTTGTCAATGACCTCATGATAAGCTAGGGCACGCATATTCTTGCAGCGTTGTGTGCGTGCTGAAACGTTTCATATGATCGGCTCATGTGGAACTACGGAGTGAGACGTCTCTATGAAACGGTACTGTCGCTGTCGTTTGCGTACAGTTTCCACATGATTTTCGTATGATGTCATGACGTAATGCAGAGTCCGCTCGAATTTCCAATTTTCTGTGTGCGTTCACCGTATGGTCCTACAGTCCAACCCCAATCTGTGACGCAATTAAGATGCGGTAATGCTGCTGTCGTTAGTTTGGTACAGTTAATTGAAACAGTTGGGGCTACACCCCCTACGAACACTTGTTAACCAAAGTTTTAAAAACAGTTCTTAATTTTTTTCATTCCACGTATGATGTCGTGCCTTCGTGAAGTAAAGCCAAGTACACCCTCGAAGAGCTTTGAACTTATGAAAAGTAATTTCAAAGGTGATGCGTTTTTAAAGCAGCGCGATGTGCGTACGGGAGCCAGTACCGAATAGTGGTACTAAGCAGAAGCGCAGAGCATATAAAGATGTGCAAGCATTACTTTACAAAATATTTTGATCGCTTCAAACAGTACTCATGAAGGCCGCCATGCGTTAACAGTCGCCGAGTGCTTTGAAGAAAGCTGTCAGAAAGGACACCAGCGACATCGGGAAGCATATATTTTTAAAACGTTACAGTAAATGTGTGTTGAAGATCCGGGCGTGCCCCAATAAATCAGCTATCTTTTTCCGAATCACGCAAGCCTCTCGTAGAGTCGACTATGTTGTTGCGTGCGCTGCAATTGCTCACTAAACTGTAGATCATGTTAGACGGCCTAGAAAGCTATACATAAAGAAATCGATTCTCAAAAACCATAGAAGATCAAGGGAATCGAACCGCGCAGCGTAGCATCCGACGACGCAGATGATACCCCCAGCTGCCTCCGCTGTCCGCAAGCGCCCTTCGTATATTTTTAAGCTCGGTGCAGGCCTACAGTTCTGTGTGCTCCATATGGTTTTCACATGATCCACACAAAATTATGGCAACCGCCATATGAAAAATAGCAATATTTAATAGAGCAATCGCCATATGAAATGTTTTACTACATCCGGTGAAACCTTTCATATAACGGTTTCCACAATTCCATTTATATTTAACGTGCCTCCTACGCGAACCGCGTTGAAGATAAGGGGTAGATATGAGCTATTTGGCAAACACATACAGAGACCTACGGAGATTGTATGGAAAGTATGTAGAAAGGTTATGGGATACGTATGAATTTTCAATAATTTTTCCGCATCACCGTCATTTCGTACGAGTGCAGTCTTACGTAGAACGTTTCGAGGCGAGTTTACGGTCAGCCTTCCCCGTTTCTCACCGGCGCTGAGGATGACCAGCCCCAGCAGGAGAGCGGTGACGGTGAAAAGGACGCACGCCGACGATACGCAGAACCAGCAGGCGTTTCTGGCCATCTCCCTTGGGGGATAAACACAAGGGCACGCGAAGTGAGTGAGCCGGCCGGGCTTGGGTCATTCCACTTGTAAAAACGGCGAACTAGTCACTAGTCAAATAACCAAAAACATGGAGAGAGAAAATAAGACGGGCGCGGACCACAGCAAATTGCTCTGATCTACAGTGAACACAGTTTAGTCTCCCTCATAGTTCTTATTCCTGTGGTTTGGTTCAATTGCATGTTGCAATACTCCGGCAGGTCAGACGACTTACGCTCTAAAACTCTACGCAAGCTACAACAGCCAGTATCACGGACAACCACTCGCTGAGCGTCATTGCTTTCAGGAAACTGTGTATCTTACAGATCGTTTCAAAAAACAAGTCTTGTGAAATTATTTCCTACAAAAGGGAACAGTCGACGGCGAAACAGTTCTATTTTAAGCACAGTGGGAGGAGTGCCTTGGCCCTTCCGTGCCTTTTTAACGTTTAGTGTGTTCAACACAAGTTAGTCTTTAAAAAGTTTTTTACGTTTAATTTCCTCAATAATTCATTTGGCCAGCCCAGCTGTTTCATGTATTTTATTTTCATTGTATTACATGAGGGAGTGGAATTCAGGTTGATTCGATGGATTGTTTGAACGATGATGGGTCGGAGTGAAGCACGACGGAAGTCATTCCAGGCCTTTGCAGTGCGGACAAAAAATGATGACAGGTGAGCACTAGTCCGGGCAGGGGGAGGGTAAACGGCCTTCTGGTGGTGCGTGCGGCTGGAGATGCGGTGGGCAGGGCTGATAATAGACTTGATCATCGGGTGATAGTAAAATTTATGAAAAAGGCATAGTCTTGCAATAGTACAGCGGTCTGCTAAGTTAGTAAGATGAGCATTACGTTTTAGGGCGCTCGACTACTGATCCGGAGTTCCCGGGTTCGAACCCGACCGCGGCGGCTGCGTTTTTATGGAGGAAAAACGCTAAGGCGCCCGTGTGCTGTGCGATGTCAGTGCACGTTAAAGATCCCCAGGTGGTCGAAATTATTCCGGAGCCCTCCACTACGGACCTATTTGTTCCTCTCTTCTTTCACTCCCTCCTTTATCCCTTCCCTTACAGCGCGGTTCAGGTGTCCAACGATATATGAGACAGATATTGCGCCATTTCCTTTCCCCAAAAACCAATTATTATTATTATTTATTACGTTTTAGTTCAGTGGCACTTGCATGATAGGAATAGGCCGAGTGGATGAATATTGCTGCGCGGTTTTGTGTTGCTTCCAGTATGTTGGAAAGCTAACTTTGATAGTGGTCTCAAACCGCGCACGCGTATTCCAGTTTGGGACGAATGAATGTTAAATAAGCTAACAACTTTACTGATGGAGGAGCTAGGCGAAGGGTTCGGCGAAAATAACCGAGAACACGATTAGCATCGTTAATAATCGGCGTTACGTGATGTGACCAATTGAGATCGCGGGTTAAACGAACACCTAAGTATTTATACTCAGTTACAGCAGTGATTTCGGAATTGGAAATTAAGTAGTTTGCAGTTGGTTGGGAGTGACATCGATGAAAGGATAGGAGAGATGTTTTCGTCGCGTTTAAAGACATTAGCCATTTGTTACACCAGGTTCTTACGCATTCAATGTCAGATTGTAGGAGTTAGATTTCACTACTGTTGGTTATTGGGCGGTAAATAACGCAGCCGTCTGCAAACATGCGCACGTTAGAACAGAAGTTAGCTGGTAAGTCATTAATATAAATAATGAAGAGAACTTGCCCCAGGACGGTGCCTTCGGGCACCCCAGACAGAACAGAAGCATAAGATGTACGCTTATTAGCTAAAACAAACTGCTGTCGGTTAGTAAGGAATTACCGAATCCATTACAAAACAAAGCAATTAAGATTTAGGCGTGAAGTTTTATAAAAAGCCGCTTATGAGGAACTTTGTCGAAGGCCTTTTCAAAATGAAGGAACAGGGAGTCAACTGGAATGTTAAGGTAGAGGTCGGAGCTTAAGTCGTTAACCAACCATGCTAATTCAGTGTCGCACGATAAACCTTTTAGAAAACCATGTTGAACAGGCTGAAAAAAATTAACTGCGACTAGGAATTTCATACTATGCTAGTATATTACATGCTTCATTAACTTTGAAGGAATTCTAGTGATGGATATGGGTCGGTAATTATGACGAGAAGGCGATGGGCTATTTTTAGGAACTGGAGTGACTTTTCCCGCTTTCCAGTGATGTGGTATGACAACCTGATGAAAGAGACTGACGAAAAATATGGTACACTATGACGCTGGTCGTATGGTTTATGTTTTTGAGTATTTTTGCGCTATTGCCGTCGATACCTGCTGACGAAGTTAGTTTCAAGGAATCTATAATGTTTACAATACAATTACGGTCAAAAGTAATATCCGGCATGGACGGGAAATCAAAGGAAGGGCTCTGGCGTCCGTCGTGCTCGACGATCTTACTTTACCCATTTTGACTTCCTGAATTTATTGAGGTACGCGTCGTCGTCCACAGCGGCCGCTGACTACCCCACCTGTACCAGCTCTTGCCCTTTCCTGCGACTTCGTTGCCTCCGTTTCTTTGCTCTGCGTGCACTATACGACCAACAAGTGACAGCCGCAAACCTTCGCCTTAACGGTTAGCACTTCAAAGAAATAGAATATCTGAGGAGCAGAAGCACATAAGCTACAAAAATCGGCCGTGTGGGTTGAACTTGAACAGCAGCCACAGTTGGCGGGATCCTGTTTTGAGGCGAAGAGGAAACCGTTGCCTATTAAAAGATAAGAACTCTTCTGTGTGAGGCAAGATTACTTGGCAATGATCCAGATCTCATAGAACAGCCCGGAACAGAGCGTCTGAACAACGGTAGATATCGGGGGGGGGGGGGGGGGGGGCGTGAACTCTTAAATGATTTTAATATTCGCCATCGTGCATATTTCTACGCATGTCAGATTTCTACGGTCATCGCCTGAATATCAAAGGAGGAAAAAGACTTATACAAGCACAAGTTTATCCCTCGGATGGTGTGCCCGTCCGAGTAACAGCGGTACAGAGGCTCAACTGTTCCCAAAGGAAAAGACAGGACTACCCGTCATTCAATGTAACGAGGAAACGTCGAGTCGTTCAGTGACAAGTATTTAGATTGCTTCGCAAGCAACGCTTCACAGATAGGCTGCATTAATGCAGTCGAAATGAAGGTCAAACTGACAGCCGAGGAGCCTGTGAACTCGGGTCCCTCCCAACTCTCCTTCTCAAAAACAGCAGACAGAAACGAAGTTATTGAGCACAAGCCGTCATCCTTCTTGATTCGAACTCCGACGAAGGGAGTCCACTGCCTGCGACGAAAACAAAGATGACTGCCATCGAAAGGGCTGTACTGTCGCGGGTGTCGTACAACAACCTCTCGCAATGTGTTCTTGCATTTAACATGAGCAGGTGGCATTCCAGAACAACCTGAGGATGCGAAATGTGTCAGCTGGCAGCGTCGTTCACGTGGTGTTTCGTGAAGGCACAACGAACTGAGTGGCGAGCGGTAGCAAGGCTGTCTGGAAAATATTATTCGACACTGGCCTTCAGGGAGGGTGGTAGGAATTATATTCTGTTTAGGATATGCGACACCGGCGGAGCAGTCGCCGAATATTCAATGTAAGGGTAACCCCGCCTGTCCCATAACGTAACCTTCACCATTGCCATGGCTCTTAGTTTAATTGAATACGAAGGCATTCTTTTTCCATCTCCTGAACTTGTAAAGCATAGGTTTTTATAAAATTATTGCAGCAACCAAAATAAATTATAGCCACTGCCATGCACGTTTTGACGTTGATTTTGGAAAGCGTCGAAGTTCCCAAGATAGGGTGTCGTGCCTACGACAGAGCAATGGAACTTGAATTATCATGCTGGCCAGCTGCGCTGAATCCTCGAATGAAGACCAGTGCCTCAAGGCCATACAAATCATTCACCGGGAGATAAGGAGGTGTGAAGAATTGCTTGATCACACGAACTACAGATTTACCTCGATGTACATTTCAATCCAGTTTGCACATTTTCCACACGCTCCTTGAGTAGCTTTATCATCCTGAAATCCAGGCTAAAAGCTCAGCGTGCCCTACTTGAATCATCAAATGATCGATACGCTTAACTGAGGCGCAGACAGGAGCACGGCTAACGTCCTTTGTGGGCTACTTTTTAAGCGCCCGAAAAACTAACCGCCCAAACATGATTCAAAAAGGCCTGTTGATAGCCGCTAGCTCACTCGCATTGAATATGGTCACTGCGCTGGCTGGGCTGCCTTCACCCGTCTTTGTTTCACCACTTCGGAAACTACTGCATAGCTATGACCGCCAGGTACAAAGAAGCCCGGTCGACTGCACTGAACAAAACTATCAAGAACTGAAAGAACTGATGAAGCAGTGAACTCTACGCATTAGCGCCATCAATGAACACGAAAACGAACTGCAGTATATATATGCCACAGGCACACAAAAGTAGCGGCGACGGAGGCGGTTCGAAGAGTTGTCAACTCCACTTTAGTACACGATGAATGGATGCATTTTCTTTGACATCCTCTTCGAATAGAGGTGGCGGCTAGCGTCACTTTACGTAATAGAGTTATTTAGTAAATTATTTCCTTTTTGCTAAAGGGACACTGAGGAGAACCCTATCATAATTTTTTGTTAGCAATATCTGATAGTTCGGCATTTCATGGCTTTGTTGACGCTTCTCCGGGAGCGAAATATGCATTTATTTCAAAGAAATTTGGATTCGAAGTTGAAAAACTTTTTCCCGCCGCTCCGATTCAAACTCGACAACTCTTATGACGACACGGAGAACTCTTATGACGACACAGAACGGAGTGACGTGAAACGTGACGTAAACGGAGACTCCGTGATTTCTGCGGCTAGCGGCGCGGTCTAGCAGCTGCCGAAATGAAAGCTACCGCCGCCGCACGTTGAAGGCATCTATCGGGGGTCGCCACCGTCGCTTCGTTTACGTTTGCACCGGCGTCTTGCCAGCGTTACGATGGATCCCGTTCCCGAACCCGACGACGTAGTTCCCGCAAAAACTCTGGCCTGCATTTCAGCGACCTCAGCCCCACAGTGCGTGCGATGCTTTTGAGGGAGCACAGTTAGGTTAGGCGCCGGCGGGTGGTTTCCCCCTTCCTCAGAGAGCAGCCGTTGCAAACTAAATATCATAACCCCAGTGCGGGGAGTCGCGAGGGGTTCGTTGCGCCCATCGGAGGCTGGCCGGGGCTTTGGGGCCAACGGATTGTGATTCCTTGAACGGCGCGGTTGCACGGCGCAGCAGGCGGCGTCGAGGTCTCCCATGGTTGCAAGGGCCAAGTTATTTATTTTTTTTGCCACAAAAAACAAATGTGTGCTCGAGGGCGGTCGCGTTTAAAGTCGGCGGCTTGAAACCAAAGCCGGCGCACGACGCTTCAACGGCTTCCGCTAGATCCAACGGGTCCACTGGATCTGGCTCTCTCGCCAACTTGCATGTACATTCAGATATGTACTGTGAATGGATTAAAAAAATGGCCTGGCTTAGCTTATGGTTAAGCCTAGGATGCGAAGCATACGTCGCTTGGCAAGCCGTAGTTCTCGTTCTTCTCCCGTTTCCGTGGCTCTTTGTAAATTTTTGTACCGAACTAGAACCCGTGTTTTAAAACTAGAGGAGTGGTTAGAAAGATTTTTCTGCATTTTTGTCTATTTTAAGGAGTACACGACGTGTTGTGCCCATGTTGATGTTCATATTTGTTGTGCCCATGTTAATGTTCATGTTTTCGAACGAGCATGTTTTTTTCTTCAGTTACTTGAGCAAATATGTCAACTTCTTTTGAGTTTTTTTTTCTGTGATATGAACTGTCTAATTTATAGCTGTCTTTCGCACAGCCGCTTTTAGAAATGTTATCCTCTGCTGTGATACGTGTTATGCCCACCCAGTGCTAAGGTCTCAACTAGAGACTGGCAGTATTTCAAATAAATAAATAAATAAAACTTGCGCTTTGCGGTCTGGCGAGCCGCCCTCTCCCTGGCCGACATCTCGCTGCTCAACTGACTCAACGAGTGCGTCGCCTTTTATACAATTGCGTGACGTCAGTCTCTCCTAGCGGTAGGAGCGGGAGTTGGGCCGCCGGCGGAGGCTGCGCGTCCGCAAGCGAGCGCACGAGTTGAGCCCCAGCTTTCACAGCTGTTGTGACGTCATATCACGTGGTGCGCCGATGTAGGTCAAGTGGTAGCTACGCGGCCGCGCGCGGCGCAGCAAGGAAGAGCTCGGTTGTGCGGCTAGTATGCTTCGCATAATAACCGAGCTCGAAAAGAACAGCTCCGCCAAACCGCCGCAGCTATTGAATATAACGCGCAGCTCGCCGCGGAGCCAAATCAGTCTGGCCGGGCCGGCGGCGGCTGGAGCACTCGGCGCGAAATAGATACATGCTCCAATCTACCAGCCTGCGCGGTCAGAGTGCGCCGAAGCCGCCGAACGCGTCGGCGGACAAGCGCAGTTGGAGTATAGAGGGTCTCGCTTTGACCGACGTGACTTCGCCGTGCAGCGCGGGCCTCGCCGCAGCATAAACGTGCCTTAACAGAGCCTGCGCTTAACCGCTAACCAACGTATTCAGCGGCGGCATCCATGGGAGCCACGGAAGCCCCTCGCCCACTCACTAAATAAAAGAAGCCTGGTGCCGAGGTTCGGAATCGAACCAGGGCCTTCGCCGTTTGAGGCGGGAACGCTACCGCTCCGGTACGACGGCTCAAGTTACAGCCGTCAATAAAGGCGCATCTAGTGAATGCACTCTTCTGATGCAGAAATCTCCGCGCTTTCGCTAGGTATATCCTGGCCTAACAGAGCTAGGCCATCAGCAATTTTTCTCAACTGCCTTGTACCTTGTCTCCCTTCCCTAATAAACGATTTGCGTTAAGTAGCTTTAAGTTGACTGGCACAGCCGGGAATGTTTCGCCGGGCAAGCGTGCGAATACACAAGTGCTGCCTTGTACGATCACCGACCATGGTGCCATCATAGCTTTTCATTGACCGTGGCTATCATCTGACAAGCCTTAACAGGCTCCTTCAAAGGTTAACTAGCACTTGAAGCGGCACTTGGAGTTCCTCTGCTGTTCGGCGCTTGTAAATCGAAGCGCTTCAAAAACAAAACCAGGGTGCACGCAAAGCTCATAGACAGTGGTCATTGTTAACCGGGTGTGTACCTGAGGACTGGAAGATAGCCCGCGTCGTACCTGTATTTAAAAAAGGCGACCGCCTTCAGGTGACCAATTATCGACCTATATTCTTAACGTCATCTTGCTGCAAATTAATGGAACATATTGTCGCAACTAGCATTATTGAATTCTTAGGTCGCAACAACATTCTGACAGATTACCAGCATGGTTTTCGCAAAGGGTTTTCCACAGTAACTCAACTACTTTCAGTTATCCATTCATTTGCGGCATCACTTGACAATAACAGCCAGATTGACGCGATCTTTCTAGATTTCAGTAAAGCGTTCGACAAAGTTCCACACCACAGCCTTATTCTAAAACTAAAAACTATTGGACTTCCGCCTATATTTATTTCCTGGATAAATGATTATTTAACTAACCGGAGTCAACATGTTTCAATCGGTCGTCACCAGTCTGGCTGTCTCCCAGTCACATCAGGTGTGCCACAGGGAAGCGTACTGGGGCCACTACTCTTTCTAATATACATTAACGACATCATCGGTGAAGTTTGTACTGGCGTACATATTCGATTATATGCTGATGACTGTGTTTTATTTCGCGATGTTAGCAATGAAAACGATCAGAGTGACCTACAAAATACGCTTACTAATATTGTACAGTGGTGCAAACGCTGGGACATGACACTGAACGCAGATAAAAGTGTTTCTCTTCGCATAACTAACAAGATAAACGCTCTACAATATGCATATAAATTAGAATCATCACCATTGCAACAAGTAGCGTCCGTAAAGTACTTGGGTGTAACACTTACTAATAACCTTTCCTGGAACTCTCACATAGATAACATCTGTTCACTCGCATTCCGTAAGCTCTGTTATATAAGGCATAAACTTCGAAACGCCCCCGCTAACGTTAAGCTCTTAGGTTACAATACTCTAATTAGACCCAAGCTTGAATATGCTTGCATAATTTGGGACCCGTATACTAAGTCTAACATAAGAAAGCTCGAGAACGTTCTAAGGAAAGCAATTAGATTCATATATTCAAAATATCTACCCACTGACTCCCCCTCAGACTTGATGCGTGCTAACGGTATTGAAGAACTACAGGTAAGAAGACGAAATTTTCGTTTAGATTTTCTTTCATTACTTCTTAATAATAAACTCAGACTTGACCCTTCTGCTTATCTTTCCCCAATGCCAACACGGAATACACGACACTATCACAAAGCTCTTTTAAAACCATATTTTGCCCGGACTAACTCGTTCAAGTTTTCCTTTTTCCCACGCACCATATCTGACTGGAACTCATTAACCGAACCAAATCAACCCTGAAAAACAGACGCGTTCCTCAGCCATCTTTGATATTGCGTATTATGTATTTTTTTCTGCTTTGTCTTGCATTGCTGTATTGTTGTTTTACTACATTATCTTTGCTGTATTGTTGTATTTTTGTTGCTATACTTTTGCTTTTTGTGCACCTGTCCTTGCTGCTTGGACCTAACCATGGTCTGCAGTATGCACATAAATAAATAAACTCTCCTGGCCGCCTGTGGCGCCGCCAAGCATCCGTTTTCTCTGCTTCCAACATTCAGGTTGTCTTTTGCCTGCCTTCCTTGTGTGATAAAAGTGCACTATTGGTTTTTAAACAAAACTGACTTCAATATTGATCTGCGCAACCTACCTTTGTCAGCCTCAGAGATTCGCGAAACCAAGTAGGATGGAAAATTCCTCCAAGGTGGCGTCTCTTGTCCTATGGCGTCACCACGCTTGTACTTGCGAGATTGGCCTGTGGTGGCGATACCTGTATTTTGGTTCTTGCTATTTTCTACCTTACAAGAGCTTTCTTTTCAGTAAGAGCGGCGTTTTCGTGATCAGGAGCTGGTATTCTATCGATACAAGCCAACTTCAATTTCTCCTCAGTGTCCCTTTAAATTTTCAGTACTATTCTCATCTTACTGGTTCTCGTCCGTTCTAAGCCATTTCCTTCTGCTATCGGATGGGTGCCGGTCTGTTAAGAGCGTCCCCTTTGAAACGGGGTGGCAGCGGGTTCAAGCACCTATCTTTTTTCTTGCAGCGCCCTCTCCTGCGCCTCGGAGCCTTCATCGCTGAAACGAGGTGCTCTCCGGCGGCGCGCGGTACGCGTCCAAGTCTACTACAACTACTAGTACATTTTAGCCAGGGCACGAGCGGGGGCGGGACCAGTCCTTCGGTGACTCCGATCAAAAATCGAGAGCTACAAATGCAGATATCTATAATGAGGCTCCTAACTCTGATAGCTGAAATTTATCGATTAGATTTTTGTTAGCCACAATTCCACAGGTAGCATTGCACATTAAAATATTACAAAATTGTTATATAAATTGTGGCAACGTTACATGGTGCACTGCAACGGTATTTAAATTTAAAAATACCAAATACCCTTATGTGCTGTATCATAAACCTGTTTCAGGTTCAGAGTTAACAGTGTGCTAAATCTGTCTTCTAAATGTTATTATGATTTTGGAAATTAACCTATATTATCTTGTCGTCAATACTTCTTAAGCATTCAAACTAAACGTTTTAATATTGCGTTCTAAACGTTATAATCATGGCTAAAGGCAAAACACTAATAATAAAACAATATTGCATATTTATTTTATGCAATGTGTGCAGAACTTTTTCAACTGTTCTTAGAGAAAAAATTTTTTTTTTCAACTAGCAGTATTGTGTGATAAATCTCTCGGAATGCAGGCGCGCATTCATGATGCATTTCTGTTGTTTTGTAAGAAAAATTTCATTATTATCCACTCACCATTAGCGCCTATGCGAAAGCCATAAATAATTGCTATATTTTTATTTATTTATTTAGTACATACTGCAGACCCTTTTCAGGGTCCAAGCAGGACAGGCATATATTCTTAAAACTCAAAAGATACAGAACACAATGAAAAGAAATATACATAAAAATGAGGAGACAAATTTTGCAAACTATTACGATGTCATAACATGGTTCCAATCTGATATTGCCCGCGG
This sequence comes from Amblyomma americanum, assembly GCF_052857255.1. Lineage (NCBI taxonomy): Eukaryota > Metazoa > Arthropoda > Arachnida > Ixodida > Ixodidae > Amblyomma > Amblyomma americanum. The sequence continues at coordinate 116,827,323 of NC_135507.1, read as the reverse complement.
AAAAAACGAATATTTAAAACAGTCAGTTTTCGCAAAATACGGTGTCAATGAGTGAATGTGATGATGTCGGGTATAACGTGTGGTTAAGGGGGATATGTACTGTGAATGATCCAAAGCAAACTTATGGTTAAGTAAAGAATAAAGAAACTCAAGGCGATATTTTCCTCTTCGCGTTTCAAGTGTTTCAATATTGTTAGCCGCCATGAGGTCAGTGGGGGAGTCGGTGATTTTAAATTTGGAATTGATAAACCTAGCAGCTTTTCTTTGAACCCTTTCTAATTTATATATGTTAAGCTTAGTGAATGGGTCCCAAACAACCGAAGCATACTCAAGCTTTGGCCTGATGTAAGCGTTATACGTTATCAGTTTTACGTGAGAAGGTGAATTTCTTAGTTTATGCCTCAGAAAACGAAGCTTTTTAAATGCAGAGGAGCATATGTTATCTATATGTGAGTTCCAGGAAAGACTGCTTGTGATTGTTACACCTAGATATTTGTAGCTATTTACCTGCTTTAGTGTTGATGATCCGAGTGTATACACGTGGTTAATTGGGTTCTTTTTATGTGTTATTTGCATCGAAACTGTTTTTTCAGTGTTAAGAACCATGGAAAACTCACTGCACCAATCAAGAACATTTCGAAGACACTGGTCAAGTTCGTTTTGATCGTTAGTACACGTAATTTGACGGAAAACGACACAATCATCAGCAAACAAGCGAATATGAGTTCCTGGAGTAACCACATTAACAATATCATTGATGTAAATCTGAAAAAGCAAAGGCCCCAAGACGCTTCCTTGGGGCACCCCAGAGGTGACTGGGAGACAACTGGAGCTGCACCCATCGACTGAAACAAATTGCACTCTATTCGTGAGGTAATCTTGAATCCAGGATATTAAAATGTCTGGAAGATTAATGTTTTTTAGTTTTTGAATGAGTTTTCCGTGGTGAACTTTATCAAATGTTTGCTAAAATCCATAAATATGGTGTCTATTTGACCATTCATATCCAGTGTGTTAGCAAAAGTGTGTACTATTGTAACTAATTGTGTTATTGTAGAATAGCCCTTTCTAGACCCATGCTGAAAGTCGCTTAATATGGAGTGTTCTTCAAGAAATTTGTTAATATGTTTAGCAATAATATGTTCGAGCATTTTACAGCATGCGGTAGTTAAAGAAATAGGACGGTAATTTTGTAGTAATGTGCAGTCTCCTTTTTTAAAGATGGGAATAACTCGAGCAGTCTTCCATTCAACCGGAAGTTTTGATGACAGCAGAGATTTTTTAAACAACACAAAAAGAAACTTCGCAATTATTTCGGCAATGCGTCGCAAAAATACATTTGGTAAATTATCGGGACCAGAAGAAGTTTTAGGTTTCAGTTCTAAAAGCAAAGCAAATACACCAGGGAGGCTAACAAAGTCAACCTCCGATACAGGAAAATATGACGCGCTTTGTACAGTTTGAACACCTGCTTCAGAGAATACGCTGTGAAAAAAAGAATTAAAATGGCGTGCAATGCCAATCGGATCAGTCAATGTCTCTCCCTCCGCTGTTATTTTTGAGATATGTTTCTTGCTGTCACTCAGGAAGTTCCAAAATTTACTTCGGTCATTTTTAACAAAACTGGGTAACGTTGTGTTAAAGTACAAGTCTTTTGACTCACGAACCGCAAGTTCAAGAATATTTTTAAGCGTTTCAATCTGACTTAACTGGTGTTTTTTTTTTCTTAGATCTTTTTAGTTTTCGCTTCAGTTGAATAATCTTCCGCGTCATCCAAGGTGTGCGTTTGTGAACTTTTATGCGTTTATTTGGAACGAAGGCATTTAGACAATATTGACACATTTCGACGAATCGCTCCCACAGCTTGCAGACATCATCATTATCATCGAAGCTCGATAAACAAGTTTCCATATGTTCAATCACTGCGGCATCATCAGCCCTAGAATAATCCTTGAAACATCGTACGTGACTGGCTTTTTTGTTGTGGTATGGGGACTTAACTAAATCTATCGATACGCTTACGAGGTGATGGTCTGAAATGCCTGTTTCGACCGATACAGTATGCATAGAATATTGACGGTTAGCAAAAACTAGGTCTAGTATAGAGGAAGATGTACCTTGTACACGAGTAGGTTGATTTACAATTTGAGCTAAATCATGAATAAGCATGACATCAAACAGAACGTCTGCACTGCTCCCAGATTTAGCACCGCCTTGTAAGCGGTCCCAGCACACATCTGGCAGATTGAAGTCACCTATTAACAGTATTTTCTTTTTTTGGAAATGAGACAGGTGATGTTGTAGCTTAATAAGATAGTCGGGTGTGGCATCTGGTGGCCTGTAGCAAGCATACAGGATGAAAGAATGACCCCAGCAGGAAATTTTTATGCAAAGGCATTCAAGGTCTGGAACATCATATACAAGGTCGCATTCTACAGAGTCTTTTAAGAGATTGGCTACGCCGCCACCCCTTGAGGTCCTGTCCTTGCGAACGACTTTATAATGAGGAGGAAATACCAGGTCATCTGCTAAGTCGTCATGTAACCAAGTTTCCGTCAGGACTGATATGTGTGGGTCGAACTCCAGCAGTTTAAGTTCAAGCGAGTCTTTCTTGTTTGCAACGCTGCGTGCGTTAATGTTAACTATTCTCAAGCTTTTTATACTACATTGGCCCGTGTTACTGTGGCAAGACAAGCTATCTGTCTTAGTGAAGAAAGAAGCTGAGGTATATGAACCACTCACTTTATCGGTGAGCGGTTTCGCAACTGCGTACAACTTCGCGTCACGGGCCGACTTGCGCCGATACCGTCGTTTTTTTGAACCTTCACTTTATCATTTTTTTCGTAGTCCCAAACGTAAGGAATATTATTGATATATAACTTATCAAACACCAAGGAAACCCTTTCTTTTTTATCTCGGTTCGGCTTCGCGCTATCCCACAGTTTCTTTCTTAGTTCACGAACGTTCTTTGAAAAGTCTTCGCCAATTGAATAATCTTTTCCCTTTAGTTTCTTTCCGTTCTTGAGTATCACAGTTTTATGCCTACTGTCTAAAAGTTTTAGGATTACAGGACGTGTTTTGTCAATTGCCGGTTTACCTAACCTATGTATCCGCTCAATAGGGATAGGGTCGAGTCCTAAAATATCATGAAAAATATCTTTGTTTACGGTTTCTTCAAGCGTTTCATTTGTTTCCTCTTCAGATTCTGGGATGCCATATATGATCAAATTTGACCTCCTGCTATAATTTTCAAGCTGCTCAAGTCTTGCTTCAAGCCTTTCAATCGTTGTACTCATACAACTAACCTGTTCTTGGCAGGACATTACTCGGTTCTCAAGCCCGGACAGGGCATCTAATTTGTTATCTATGTTCACCAATCTGTTCTCTTTCATGTCTTTTCTGTCAACTGCAATATCATTAAGCTGTTGTAAAATTCGGGTCATGTCAGGGCCTGGGTTCGATTCAATGTCACCGGCTAACAATAATAATTTCCTCAGACAAAATGGGAAAACCTGTAGCAAGCAACAAAGCCGAGGGTACGGCAGCACCAACAGGAATAGGTCATTAGAACGAAAACATTTTCCATACTTTTTGCTCACCTGCACAACGAAGACAAACGGATTAGTGCTCCGCATTCTGTCGATGCTACCATGCCCAGTGGTTGCAAAACGAAGGTGAGTCCCTTTTATAGCTTGAGTGCACAGTGATGCCCCCTGCAGTCCAGGTTCCTGGCAATCAGAACGTGTTGCCGAAGAATGATGATACGGATGCCAAGATTCCAATGCTGGTGGGCGTATTTCTTGATCGATGTCTTGATGCGTTGAAAGATGGACATGCGCAGAGAGGTTCAGCACGCTGATGTCCGGACAGCCAACGATGGAATATCCAAGAAGGCCACATAGCTGCACAAGGAAGACAAACGGATTAGTGCTCCGCATTCTGTCGATGCTACCATGTCCAGTGGTTGCAAAACGAGCGTGAGTCCCTTTTATAGCTTGAGTGCACAGTGATGCCCCTGCAGTCCAGGTTCCTGGCAATCAGAACGTGTTGCCGAAGAATGATGATACGGATGCCAAGATTCCAATGCTGGTGGGCGTATTTCTTGATCGATGTCTTGATGCGTTGAAAGATGGACATGCGCAGAGAGGTTCAGCACGCTGATGTCCGGACAGCCAACGATGAAATATCCAAGAAGGCCACATAGCTGCACAAGGCAGACAAACGGATTAGTGCTCCGCATTCTGTCGATGCTACCATGCCCAGACTCTGAGCTGGGGCGCCTGCGCGAACGGGTGAAGAAGCAACAGCAGTACAGTAAGAAGTATACGGAGTGCCGCAGGTCTGCGAAAGAGACTACTGTGAAAGTAGGGGACTATGTGCGGGTGAAGAAGCCAGCTACTTCGTTAAAGGGAGACTTCGCTTTCACGGATCCCCGCAAGGTAACGAAGAAATATGGGCGATCGTCTTTCCGTCTCGACGACGGCAAGATATGGAATGCGGCCATGCTATCGAGGATTCCAGCGGCGCTTCAATCGTGGAACCCCAGCGAGAGTGGTGAGTGTGTCCGCATCCAGCATGGGTCGCCTTCTGACGCCCCACGATTGCTCGGACCAGTTCTTTACACTCCGGACCCACCTCAAGACACAACAGAGGCGTTGCTTCCAACGCCGGACCCTCCGCGCCGTGTGCTGCCACCTCGCAAGAGACGACCGCCTGACCGATATGGCTACATGTAGGCTAGTGTGAACTCTAGGTGAAGAGTGCATGAACGGACTGTGTTGTGATCATTTTTGTCAAACTGCAATGGTTTACATGTACATGTGCATTTGTTATTAGTAAATCCTTTGAGATGTGGCAATACGTACTAATCCATTAATTCACTAACCTTAACACAAAGGGAGGGAATATGTTGTATAGTTAGTTCTTGTTTCCTTTTCAATGTGAACACCGCCAGAGGGCTACAGTTGTGTGCATATATATGTGTGTGCGTCACTGAATAAACTGGGTTTCGTTCCATGCGTTTGCTGTCATGGTTCACGGTCTTCAAGGGCGGTTCACGCCTACACTACATAAGCTTGTCTCCGCGATATCCGTTCGAAAGTGAGTGCGTTCCATATACTGCTTGTGGTGCATGGTTTAGTTCAAGTGTCCCCATCGTTGTCGGGTCTTGAAACTCTTTTAAGTTCGTTACTGTCACAATTCGCGGACCTGTATGCTAATGGAAGTTTTTTTTTTTATTATTTTAAAGAAAGCTTCGCTTCAATGTTCTATATGTTTAATTGAGGTTAAGGCAAAGTTATTCCAACAGTTTTTTTGTAGCATTTCGAAACTCTACAAACAAAGGACATTCAAAATTATGTACTAATATTTGACTAAAACAAGAAAGGAACATTATTCTAACGTTCGGGGATGCATGGGTAACGTGTCTTGCCGTTTTCTGATATCTGCCACTGGTTAATTAAAGTACCATACAGAAGAAAATGCACTTCTAAGAGAACATATGCATGTGTGCCAAAGGTCATTCTCTACTTATCATTCATAGATCCTAAGAGTCCTAGGGCAGTGGTAATGAGGTTAAGCGATAAGCCACTGGCCTGCGACGGCAGGTGCTGCCAGCGGTGGTCCGCCCCACGTTGCTCTTCCCGAGCGACCAATGATTGATTTAACTTCCATTTGCCACGGCGGGCAACGGGGCCTGTAACGCTATCGTGTTCAAAATTGACGACGCCGTAAAGGAAACTCCAGACAGCTTTATCCAATTACTCTTTTAGCCCTTTAGGGCGCTGTGTACACAACGGTGTATAAAGCAAATTCAATACTTTCAGAAAGTTTGTGGCATCTCGCATAGATTCTTTTGTTTCAACTGAACATACCAACCTTCTTGTCGCAAATAAGGTGCATCTTTATGGCGTGTAGCAGTCGTATTAAACTGTATTTCACAGAAAAGGGAGCTGGGCAACGCCTTCTCCGCCATTTATATGCAGATATGTTTTCCACAATTAATAACATGAATTTTTTTCCTGATTTCGAGCATAATGTGATACTCCGAAGCTGAACTTGATTCCACGGTCATTCTGGCGCTCACAAGTCATGTCCTGCTATTTGCATCAATTACGGCACTTTTCCCCGAATTTTTCACGTACACAAAATATTAACTAGTAGTATTTTGTGTCGGAAAGCTAACAAACTATCTTTTTTCAGGCCTGACTACAATATTGAGGCTGAATAATATTGTTTTCAACTGAAACAAAAACTGGCCCCTGAGAGGGTGAGTAAAATTGATTCTATGGGTCTTTCTGAATATACCGACGTTTGCCTGGCAGCAAAACACGTATTCATTGGTGAAGTAGTTGCATTTAAAAATTGCCCGCCATTCTTTTCAACTTTGTGACAGTCACGACCAGAATGAGTCCGTCATCTTTCTGTTAAATTGAACGGCGGTTCAGCCTAGACGGAGAGCTCGGCGCCTTAAAATCTTTGTCAGCGGACCGAGATTGCTTTCGAAATTGACCAGTGATGGCGACACCTGTATTTCTTTCTAGTTCGTGGCAGTGTAGTCCTCAGGCGGCGAAAAAGCCGTGGTCTGTCCGTCTGTACGAAGCATCTAAAACCGCTGGAACATTGAAAGTACCGCAATAAAGGGGCGGCGCGTGATCAACATAGAGCTCTTGTCAGAAATGGTCCGGCGCAGCGAACACGTCGTCTGCTAGACGAAACATACGCGAACAGAGCGCTTGGTCTGTTTTCCGCAGATGGCATACTGATCGTTTTTGTGCATAAAATACCGCTTGAAAGTACTGCTAAGTGAGAAATCATAACTGCTTTAAAAAGGTGTCTACCAAAGCCATGAAAGCATCGCACCAAGCTGCGTACCCTGTTGCTTTCTCCATTCCCCTAGCGAGCGCTCGCAACACAAAAGGCTGCCTCATTCTGAAGCTTCCTGTCTTTGCTTCCACAAAAGCAGCGCTAATTACGCTGCCTGACACTGCTGAAGCACCCCATCCTAGGAGGATCGTTATTGCACGTTTAGTAAACCGGCTTGCTTAGAAATGCGATGTACAAAACATGTCCTCTTTCCGTCTTGCTCTTTCTCCCCTCCCAGCCCCTTTATTCAATCAAGTGAAAATTTTCAACTTGTGAAGAAATTCCGCCCGAATAAGGCAAAAAAAGGAAGTACTGCTCAGATGTGAAAGGCTTGGCTTGGACAAGCTGGCAAACAATGTAAACAAAAGCACCGGCTCGAGCTTTCAATGCTTCTTCTCAGCCAAAACCCACAAGAAGGATTGTCTTTTCCGGGTCATTGTAACCGATAAGGGCACCTGGCAACTTGCCCTCGGGTCCTACCTTCAAAACTGTTTTTCTGAACTGACTATCAGTGACCCTTTCTTTGTGCCCCGCCCAGCAACTGTGTCGGAATTTTTCCAGGAGAAGCCTTTGAAAAATCTGAGCGTCTTGTCTGTTGACATCAAGGACATGTTCTATTCCCTCCCTCAAGATGCCGTGCACATTGCCGTGAATCAAGCGATTGACATGTACGGTACCACCAAATTCCAAAATCACTGCAGAATTGACGCTGCCAGCCTCCTTGATCTACTAGATCTATATCTGCGCTCGACGGTCGTGTCTTTCAACGGCAGCTACTTTATCCAGAAGGAGGGCGTCTGTATAGGCTCGGGCCTCGCTCCGTTCCTCAGTGACTGTCTACTAGCTTCCTTGTTGGACCAAAATTTGCAAAAAGCCTTACTTGGATCTTCAGTGGTACGTGTGTTCTGTTACGTTGATGACTTTATGGTGATTTTTAGATTAAGGAGTGGCCACAGTGTTGCATATCAAGCCAGTGACATCCTCACATTGTTCAGGTCTAATGTAAAACCATTTCAACTAAGATGGAAGTTCCGGATCATGACGGCATTCGCGTTCTGGACCTACAGATAATGATGTGCGACGAAGGGGTATGCTGGCGCTACTCACCCTGAGCACAAAGGAGGCTTTTACCATACTCATCCTCTCATTCAAAAATAGTAATACGATGCGTCGCAACAGCCACCCTCCAAAATGCCATTTCCAGGTCATGTTCCCATCAAATGCATTCTAGCTTCAGAAGCCAGATCATGAGGCTGAAAAAGGCCGGCTTTCAAGACCACATCCTGCGTGCTGTAGCGGAGAAAATTCTTGCCGAATTCGGAACAAAAACAACGAGTTCGCTTCAAGCAGAAAACCGAAACATCGTGGTGATACGTTATGTGCACAAGGTATTACATAACCTGAAAAGAATTGCATGAAAAGCCGGTGTCAGTGTCATCTTTTCTGCCTCAAACAAACTGCATCTGTTGTGTAAAACCGTAAACCGTGAAGGACCACCACCTGCCGAATGCGGAAAAAATCGCGAATCACCCTATGTGCAGTGCCGTAAAAATGTTGTCTATAAGACAGAGCTATCCTGTGGGCGATTTTATATTGGCCAAACAGGTCGCTGCCTCAATTATCGCCTAAGTGAGCATAAACGCTCCCTATATCCCCCTCCCAAAAGCAATTTGGCTATACAATCGCTTTCCTGTAAATGCACTCCTTTTTTCGGTCGTACTAGAATACTGTATAAACATAAGGACCAACGCACGCGGGAAATCGTGGAAGCTCTTTTAATACACCGGGGACTTGAAAACTGCGTCAGCAAACCTTCCGTCGCGCTAACACAAAAATAAGTTGACTATCTTAACAGTTAAGTTCGCTTGTGTAGGTTGGGATTGTGTGCTTTTGTTGTTGTGTGCTTTTTGACAATCATCACTGATGCTGTTCTTCTGTTGATTGTGCTCCTTTTCGCCTATTTATTGCGTGCGAGCAATAAAGCCTTTCAGTCGTAAGTCAGCGCTGTGTCTCTTTCTCTGTCCCGTCCTTCATGCGCTGTGCCTCAGTTAGTACCATGTACCGACTAGCCCAGACAGACACCTTATTGCAGTACATTTCTAATCTATAGTACAGATTGGTCAGCTCGCGACTACTCGCGGGGGTGGACTCCGGAACCGGCTGCACTTATTCTCTTTAAGTGAGCGTGCTGGTTAGCATTTGGTACTGCAGAAAAATCATGATAGGCAAAACTGACATAGCAGCCTTGCGTATCGTGGTTAAAGTGTTTTCAAGAGACCACTAAAGGCCTTCCCTGGTGTGGATATTGCTGCTGTAACAGCACAAACGTGAGTACGAGGCCCAGGAGGAAACTGGGATTTTGCTTGTTTTCAGGTAGTGTAGAAGCGAAAGTGCTGGGAACAACATTCCATCGTATGTTTTTTTTTTTGCTTTTCACGTTGGCGAGAACATTTAATAATTTACGAAGCACTGGACTGAGTGAGCTACTCGAGCCATTGGATCATCCATGCCAGCGCCTGATCACCGGACTGTAACCGGCCAACAATCGGTGCGGCTGTGAAGAGAACATATCTGTGGTACTTGCAGTCACTTTACAAGAACAGATGGATGACTGGATGTTAGGAGTGCTACCTTTGTAACGGCGTGGCTGCAAGTGCTGCCGTGATCAGGTTTTTATTTTCTTTACATTTCAGTAGTCCATCTATCTAACAAACACAACAATATTATATAAATCTTGTTGACTTGTACGCTTCACCTAATTTAATCCTGAGTAGATAAACTTATTTCAGTGGACTGCTTTTGAGGCAGAATCTTTCAAATTGCTTTCTGCTAACGTCCAATGTACATTTGCTCACAGAACCTTTGTTATTTATAAACTTTAGTTCTTCAACGAGAGTGACTGTGCCTTTATTAACATATGAATCGATACCGTCACATTCTTTAAATGTGTTCTTTTCTTACGAATTTATTATACGTCGTACATGCGCTATCTATTTGGTCAAATTACCTTTTGTATCTAAAAGTTCTGAGACACCCAGATTCCTCTTCAAAGTTTAAAGAGCGCTGCCATTTGGTTATCATAGATTGATTCCTTCCTGGTTTTTCTTTTCCATTTTCTGAACATGTCTAGAAAAGATCTTTTTTTTTTCATTTAATTATTCCCGTTCTTGCACTCTTTGTTATTACCTTTCCTTTTCAAGCACTCTTTCTTTGTCCTGGTTTCCTGCATGCTTATTGGTTAGTACCCTAGCTTTTTCTCCCGCCGTGATGCAGCGATGGAGTAAAGGTAGAGCATCTGCCTCGCGCTCTACAGCGCCGGGAGTCGAATACCGGTGAGGCGCAATTCTCCACCGGATATGAAAAAAAACTTCATGTGTAGATGGAAATGCTTAACCAGGCCTGATCTTGGTGACCTGAAGAGACAAAGCACTCCATCACCAGAGCAAGGTTTGATCACCCTGGTGTGGTAGTTCGCTATAGCCTTCTATGAACTAACCAATTAACCCTGGGCGCCCAGTCCCAGCAGCTGCGGAGCAACTGACCAAAGCGGCGGTGAGACCTGTTACCAGCGGAGGGAGCTAAGAATCTCTGGCTTCGGACAGATCGCCATTGCAAACTGAACCTAGAAAGGTTTAACGCTAGATCCTTAGCCATTTAGGCTAGCCTAGAGTGCTGTTCGAGGACTAGCGGGCAATAAATTGAATGTCATGGGTCTTGTGAGGTTATACGGACAGACAAGGCGTATACAGTGCTGGTGGGTACGTAGTTTACTATCATGGATTAGCGGACAGACGAGAATAGGATACAGCAGGTGTGAATAAAAAAATGGGCATTAGCCCAGCTGCATTGCTATCGTTCCGAGCGAGACCATACTAAGCCTGACCGACGGGGGACCACCACTGCTTCCCCGCTGCGTCCGCCATCCTCAGCGTCATCAGATAAACCACTATTACATTTCTTCGAGGTTTGGTTTGCAGTCCCCGTACGCCATGGAACTCCGCAGCCGCACCCTACCGACCCCGATATGCCGACAGACACCCACCATCAAGTCGAAAGGTCGAAAGGTTTGCCCGGCAGTCCTGTGTTCCGGTTCGCTCCACTAGCGGGACCCCACCCTCTTCAGCGGGACTCACGATCACGATGCAGAAGACTACCGTATATCCCACGAGCGGGTGAGCACGTACAAGAAGTGGGGCGACATTGCTAAATTGAATTATGTCACCTCCTGTTTGACAGGGGCTGTGAACCTGTGGAATCGCAACAACGAAGGGGACCTCTCCCTATGGGCCACCTTTACGAAGAACCTCTCCGGAGTGTTTGGTCGTCCTGCTGTCCGATAGCTGAGTGCCGAGCAACGCTTGCCCGAACGTTTGGAGCATTTGGGCGAGTCTTTTACGAGCTACATTGAATATGTAGTCAACTTATGCTCAGATGTCCATGTCCAGATGTCCGAGGCTCACAACATAAAGCACATTCGAAGGATATCGAGGAGGACGAATTGCGAATGCTGCTCTTCCGAGATCTGCGCACCGTCTCAGAAGTTGTCAGTCTCTGCCAGAGCTACGACGAGCTGCTCAATCAGAGGCTTCCCACTCGCCAGCCCGTCGCGCCTGTTTAGTCACTTGTCAACGTGTCCGCTGCATCTGGCCATTCGGCGCTATCGCAGCAGCTCAAAGGCTTAATGCGTGAGAAACTTACTCGGCAGCACTCTTCTGCTACTCCACTCTGGGCCGTCTCCATGCATGGCGCCTCACCTTTGCCATGTCATCACCGAACGTGCGGCTGAAGCCCCTCTATCGGTCCAGCTGGCTGCATCAGCATCTCAGCCCGCCCCTGCGCTGCCCCAATGACTTACGCTGAAGCCACTGAACGGCCGAGGTCGCCCAACTACTGCTCGAGCTGCGCTATGCCTCAAGAACCTGTGCCTGAGTTCCCTCAAACGGCAAGGCCCTTTTTCCGACCGCTATCATGTGTTATTCTTGCGCATTGCCTTGTGATGTGGCCCGGCTTTGTCGTCGTCCTGTACCAGTATCCCCGCTGCATCCCCGAGTTGCCGGCTGCTGGTCTCCTCAAGCTTAATGCTCAGGGCCAGCCAAGCCGCCCCAAAGTCTTCCTTTTTCACCTGACCACTCCGCTTTTTAAAACCAGCAATCACCTTTACCGCGTCGCCGCTCCCTCTCTCCTACGCGCCGGCGCCCTACCCTTCTGCAAGGGGAAAACTAGATGCCGTAGTTCCTGAGGAAAGAACTGTGCTGCCAGCGAACTGTCTCAAAGGTCTCATTATTCAGAATAGCGGCCTGCAGGGGCGAGTTGGTGCATGATGAAATGAACGGCGGCGCAAACAAGGACAAGGTTTTGCTTCTCATGTATGACTTTGCTATTGCTACGATTGTGTGACACTGCTGTTGCTAAGAGATGGCCCCCTCCTGTTAGTTTTTTAATTCCTTTTATCAGAATTTTTTTACTTTTTTCAGCAGGGGTTAAATTTTCTTGTTCGTTTTCCTTATGTTGCTGTTCTTTTTCCACGTGCTGGGTTAGGAGCGATAATGCGATGTCACATGCTTGAGCTGAATGTTTAAATACGCCACCTTTCCGCACAATAAACAGGTGGTGTGTGCGCATGTGGCGTCTCTTTCTTGTTAGTCTCCTTGTTTGCCCGCTGTTCATTTCGTCTCATTGTTCTCCCGACTATCTTATGGAAGTTTTTGTAGAAGGTGTTTCTGTTCTGGCGCTCATAGATACCGGTGGTGCAGTTCCTGCGATCACCGCAACCTTTTCTCGTTCCTTGCGAAGAGTAACACCACCACTTTCTGGATGCTCGCTGCACACGGCAAGCGCGCAGCCTTTTGAGCCGTTAGTGACGTGCTCTGTCCGAGTCGTTATTCAGGGTGTTTGGTGCGTAATTGAATTTGTCCTTTTTCCAGCCTGTTCTTATGATATATTCTTGTGTTGGGACTTCCTGTCGCACCATAACGCCGTCATCGATTGGGCTTGTGCTGACCTGAAGTTCTTTGCGCTCAGCGATTCCTCGTCAGCCACTGCCCCTTCTGCTGCTCCTCGCAAAGCCGTCGTTGCCGAAGACGTTGGCCTACCTGCGTTCTCTGCAGTTCCTGTGCCCATCACTTGCGACTTCGCGACTGAAACGTACTTTTTACATCCTCGCTCCTCTTTCTGTGGCGCAAGTACATTCCCATACCTTACGCCGTACTCACCCTGTCAGCTTACCTTACCGCATTGTTTGTGATCAATACCTTTGCGTATCCTTCCGCTGTGCGTCGCGCTGAATGTATCGGAACTGTGAAGCTCCCTTATGTCATTCTCCATCGCGACGAGAACGATAATCAACCTTCCCTCGCTGTAAACGCCCTCAACCCACCGGTTCCCGTTTTCGACACCTCGACTACAGACGTTTTCCTTCGCTCTAATGACGCAACTTTTTCTACACTTCAACACAAGTTCCTCCCTCGATTCCCATTAATCCGCTTTGAGCCGCACACGTCGACTGCCGCGTATCAAATTGGCACCGGTGGCCATGCCCTTCTGTGTCAGCGCCCATACCGTGTCTCCGCTAATGAACGTCATGTTATTCAGAAACAGGTTTAATCCATGCTTCAGAGCAGCGTGATTATTGCCTCTCACAGTACATGGGCCTCACCTGTGATACTCGGGAAGGAGAAAGATGGCTCTATTAATTTCTGCGTTGATTACCGCCGCCTGAATAAGATAACACGGAGAGACGTTCGCCCTCTTCCACGTATCGGTGACGCTCTGAATGAACTTCCTTCAAGGAGCGGAACTCTTCTCTTTTCTCAATTTTCGCTCAAGATTTTCGCTTCGGCAGGTGACCATGGCAGCCGAAGATCGCCCCAAAACCGCATTCGTGAACCCTGGCAGCCTGTATGAATTTAACGTCAGGCATTTCGGTCTCTGTATTGCTCCGGCTACTTTTGAGCGCATGCTGGACGTTATTTTGCGCGGCCTGAAGTAGAAGTCGTGCCTGTGCTATCTGGACGACGTCGTCGTCTTTTCGCCCGACTTGCAGACTCACCTGGCCTGGCTCAAGCACGCCTTGACTTGCCTTACGGACGCCGGCCTGCAGCTAAACTTGGAAAAGTGTCGTTTTGCTGCTCGCAAATTAACCTATTAGGCCACGTTGTGTCAAAGGAGGGTGTCCGTCCCGACACCGCCAAACTTCGTGCTGTGACTGCTTTTCCCAAACCTACTTCCACTAATGACCTGCGCAGCTTCCTTGGCCTCTGTTCCGATTTTCGGCGTTTTATTCGACACTTTTCTGCGATAGTTGCCCCGGGAACCCCGCTCCTTGGCACTAACATGGATTTCTCGATTTGGTCGCCTGCTACGACGAAGTCTACGACTTCTTGCGCAATCTCCTCACAGCACCAGCCAAAGCCATTCCCTGTGATCGCGCTTTTTCCTGTGTTTTCCGATTTGCTAATCGTAATGTTGCAAATTGTTGTTTTTGTGCATTTTATTGTTCAGTTGCGTAATTTGCATTGAGGGCTGTAGCTGTTACGCATGCCTTTGCTTATTTGCTCGAAAATTATTTTGTTTAGCTTTCGAACATTGCCATTATTGTTGAAAAGGATCGGAAATGGTTGCGAATCCCAATTCAACACGCTCCTGTTTGGTTTTGTTTTTTGCTGGATTTTCCACACAAACAAAAAGTTTGAGGATTATTCGACGACCAGAGAATAAATGTACTGACAAATTGTGTTCGACGCATATTCACCTAGTTTGTTTGCCACATGTCCCGTATATAATCCTATGATAAAGTGCGAATTTTTTCGCACAATATTTTATTTATTGTTTTATGTTTCTGATTTTGTTTTAGGGTAACATTTTAAGCCATCTTGAGCTTACACACGGCCCCGGAAAATACGCGGATGTCTGCAGGCGTTTTGGCGAAATGCATCTCGAAGCTCCACGTTTTTCGCTTCAAAGTTTTCGATCGTCGAACATGCTGCTTTTCCTGTGGCCTTGCGACAATACTCTGACGCTTCCGCGTTTCCCATGCCCTTGTTTTTTATAGATATTGCCTTCTGAACTGCCCATGACTCAATCTCCAATAATTCCGAACCCCTTTCACGTGTTTGAGCGCCCGTCCCCTCTCTCTTTCAAGCCTCGTATCTAACCAAATCTTCTCCCGGCCTTGCCTTTTCCAGGTGTGCGCTAACCCGCTAGCCGGCGAGGCGCATTTTTTTTGTGATTTTACTCCATTCCACCTAGCTGTTTCACCAATGCACAGCAGCGCACTTCACCGTTCATGCATCCCCCCTCCCCCCCATCTTCCTGTCTCTACCTTTCAGCTGGAAACTTTTTCTCGCGACCACAAAAGCTGTGTAAAAAATAATGACTACAATGCCCTACTATGCCCCCCCCCCCCCCCCCCCCTCCCAACGCCACCCTCGTCTCCCTGCCATTTATCACAGCGCGATGCATTACAAAGACGCATCCTTGACAGGACGGGTCTTTGGTGTTGCTCGAGCTGGCACCGTTCGTAGTCTGCGCAAGCGAAAAGTCACATCTCCGACGCGGTACACTATCCTGGCCTGCAATATCTTATTTGTAAGTACTTCAATTATATTATCTTAAGATACCTTCGGAAATGAATGTGGATTTGGGAGTAAGTGTTGCTTTGACTACATGCGGTTTTACTATTTCCGGCAGGAAAAAAGAACGAGACAAAGCACGAGGACATCTTCTGCGCCTCAATTCTCATTGATAAATGTCTGGCTTTACGTCGTACGCAGTGCAAATCTGTCCGAATGGTAACAACTTTATTTTTCGTCTTCGGTGCGATGAATTAACCAAACATTCACTAATTTGTCGAACAGCGGGTTTGAATTCTTGATATGACATCCGATGCATACAGGAATACGTTGGTCATGAACCGCTTATGCAGGATAGGAACCAGAACTTCATTGTGTTCCACTGCAGACCAGTCGGTAAGAATATGTGTACTACTGCCGTACTGTTTCTCTTTAGCCACCACACATGCAGGTGCAATACAAAATACGCAATTTGTGGTTAAAGCTTTCGCCCAAGTGTCCCGGTTCCCCAGAGAACACTCGGGCCAAAATAATGGGCTAGGCGACAGATGTACGCACACAGATACAGATTTAATACACCTACGTCACACAAACACAAGCGCATAAAACTAAGAAAACTAACACAAAATACAAAGACTGCCAATACACACGGCCAGGGAACACTACTACCAGCGTCTACTACTAGCGTTCGGCGTTCGCGCTCACAGATCGGTGCTGATGCAGCGTTGCATGGGCCCAGTAGCCGGCGTCGAGGTGGCGTTCCAAGTGCTCAGGCTGGCGTCGTTGGCTGCGTCGTACGAGCTCCCGGTCTAAGTGCCCGTGGAGGTAATGCTGGTGATGGTGTTGTGGGCACCACCCGGATGGGTGGCAACAGCGCTAGAGGCACCCCTGGCCGTAGCAGGTGGTTGTGTCAGTCGTTGACTCCCCGAAACGGGCTCAGGAACCGCACGAAGTCCACGATGTGGCACGGTAGAGCACGAGATCACCGGAGCAGTAGTCGGCGTTGCTCTGTTCCAGCCGAGGTGTTTCTGACCCACCGGAACCACCGCTTCTCTGGTCTTCCCCCCATGCCACGCTCTCTCTCGCGCTTTTATAACCTTGGCGTTGGTACACGTCATCCTTGTCGTCATCGCCTTCATCTTCTCTTCTCCACCAATAATCTCCTCCCACCTCGCCAAATACTCCATCTTCTCTATTCTTCGGTTAATACACATGCATCTTATCGCCATCCACGTCGTCTTCTTCAAACCTCTTTCGTTCATACTTCTATTTCAAACTCCCTATTATATGTGACAAGGGCCACCTCTCTCAAGAGTTTTTCCATAAAAAAAACTGCTCCCATCATCCTCATCTTCAAGCCTTCCAGACAAGCGACTATCTTCTGTGGCGATTCTGGACCCAGCACGCAACACATCACAGATGTCAATCACACACCAAAAGCACACTACTGACACAGCACACCAAACTGCATATACGGACACAGTACACCAAACTGCATACGGAACTGCGTATACGGAACACACCAATGCCGTTGTCCGTACGGTGCCCTTAATAAACTTATGTCCACAAAACACTCCGCTATGTAAGCACACAACAACAAAAACAACAACGATACATACCACAGATAGATAAAGCTGTTTAGTTGGATTCTCTTCTTTTGAAAGTAGGGCTCCCAATGCCCTGCCTATTATTGATATTGACCACTACCGAGCATGCTACCTTGGGGGTGTACAGTGAGGGAACTCTGTATTTTTTCAACATATTTGCGTGGAAAACCTTTTTGGTGTTATCTATCATTAATTCATAACCTATGTAATTTTCATTCTGCGTCACAAGGTGAGGGCCCTTCTACTGCATCAGTAACTTATGATCCGTGGGATGAGAACCCTGTCGCCAGGATTCAGATTTCTGTGAGTGGCTTTCCTCTAATAATAGCCCTTAGAGCGTTCGCGCGCCCTTTCCAGGACTTGATGTGCAAGCCTGAATGTTTCCTTCAACTTTTCCCACAAATCAAGAACATATGTGTATGTTGTCTTGAGATCTGACGTAATCTCTTTATTAGCCCACAGCACCTTGAGTACTGTAAGTGGACCTCTAACGGTTCTCCCATAAAACATCTCGAAGGGCGAGAAACAAAGATTCATTTGCGGTACTTCGCGGTAAGGGAACAAAAGATCTGGGAGGTATCTATCGCAATCAGCAGGTCTTTCGTGGCACATTTTCCTGATCATATTTTTGAGGGTGGCGTTGAACGGCTCCACAAGTCCATTACGAATGGGATGGTATGGTGTTGTTAGTAACGGCCTTACTGACAAAAGGCGGTTAACCTCCTTCATTACCTCCGACGTGAAGTTTGAGCCCCGGTCACTCAAAATTTACCTCGGGAACCCATAACGCGAGAACATCTCCGCATGTCCCTCTTCCACTTCGGTACTGTCAATAGTCTTCAATGGAAGAGCGTCAGGATAACACGTGGCCACGTCAACCTGGGTGAGCACATATCTGTTGCCCCTGGCGGATACTGAGTAAATTAGCCCAACAATGTCAATAGCCACTCTTTGAAACAGTAGGTCGATGGCTAGCATCTTGCGCAGAGGTACGAGACCAGCTCTTCCCATTGGAACTGTGCGCTGGCACACGTCACACGAACGAACGAAGCGTTTAACGTCACTCTGAACAGCTGGCCAGAAGCACTCCTCGGTGATTCTAGACACCGTTTTTTGAACATTCTGGAGTCCGGCCATAATGGCGTCATGTCCTAAGCGTAAAAATGCTTACTGTTTTCACAAATTCTTCAAAAGTTCATTGCACGAAGCACCCTACATCGTGCGCCGCATGCACATATCTCAGCGCACTGGTCACCCGCTTCAAGTTGTCCGTCCATGCACCCGTGCCAGTGCATTCTCGGCCTCGTCTTTTACCTGAGCAGCATCTGACTGGAACGGCCTTCTCCACCAAGTCGCAGCCATTACCTGTCCATCAAGATTCCACCAAGAGATTACGCAGCTTATGTTAGATTAAAACCTCATGTTATATCCGTAGCCCCCCCCCCCCCCCCACCCTATGTAATACCCCTGAACAGAGGTTTTAAGGAAATAAACTGAACTGAACTGAACTCTCATATATTTCGGTAGCACCAGCTGTTTGACCTGCCTTCCTGAGCTAAATATGCATTCCCTGTGCAGAACACCATTTAGCAATTGATATTCGAATTACGTACGACTCCTCTTTTTTTCTCCTTTTCCCCAAATCTTTCGAAGCAGGCTTTCAAGCTCGGGTCTTCTCTTTGCCTAATTGCAATTTCGCCCGGTGTTACGCACAGACACATCGTAACGAGAGTAGAGAGCGGACGCTGCGGTGCTCGGGCTGTAAATTGAGCTCTTGTCTCCACTGCCGACGAGAAACTGACTGCCCCATCACCCGCATGAGCTGCCGTGGGCCTTTCCTCCTTTGGGTGTTCTTCGAAGTCGAGCATCCTCCAGTCGGGATGGGGGTCCTCGACAATCCTTGCATCCGTAATGTTTCCCAAGAAGAGATCGTAGATTGGTTGTTGTACGCATTTTGCCACTACCTGTTCAGTATAATATGGCCTGGACACTAGAATCCTGGTGTAGCGACCCGCGCGGCTGGCAGTGCGCGTGATGCCGAAAAGGACGAAGTGTCCCAGCCCGCGCTGGGAGAACGCTCGGGACCTTGGCCAGCGCTGTCGCAACGCTGCCAGTTGTTTCTACCGCTCTCTCGGTAAAGCCACAGCCTGCCAGCCACACCCTCAGCCCCTTCAAAGGCTCGCAACGCAATAAATGTCCCACGACGCAGGTTAGGAAGGGCAACCCGGTGACTGCCGTACCAATCATGGCGATTGTTATTTGCTCTATTTTGCCTGCAAACAATCCTGAACCGGTGCCAGCGCCTGTCCTCAAGCCAAACCAGGTCACTGATGTGGGTTCTTCTTGCTCCACAGCGGTGTTAGAATCTTCAAAGACGCCGGACACCACTGGCTCGGCAGCCGCCAAACGCACGTCCGACTGAAAACAACACCCACACCCACACCTTCTCGCCTACAGCATGTTCAGGTTTCGAACACGCTGCAGATTCATCAGCCGCCGCCTAGAAAGATGCCTAGGTTGACCGGGCCAGCGAATGTTTCCATGGTTGCTTTTGCGGTGCTGCGGGCACCTCCGATTGTGACTACCTCATCGGCGTCCTCCTTCTTGCCCTGTTCTGAGCCAGTGTCATCGCCGGCGATCGTGCGTGCGCCTGTCGCGTCCAAGCCCATCAGTACACGGCTGGCTATGCGCGTGTCCCAGCAGCCACATGCAGACACCGCAGCGATTCCGCCGCCTCGCACCTGGCTGCGCCTCCCATAGATGCCCTCCTGGGTACCGGGCAGCTGCACCCGACAACAGTTACTCGAATCTCACAACCCCACGCGTGCAATCACAACATCCCGAACTATCTTCTAAGAGAAAAAAGTGCACGCTCCAATCTATACAACAGAATTGACATATCGCTAATAAAATCACTGCCCTTTTTCTTTATATGGAAGGCTTCGAATAGCTCACGTGCGGTCTGGTCTTTACCTTTCAAGTCTTTACAAGTACGTCCGGTCGTACCCTGCCTGCCAACGCCGTAAGCAACAGCTAGCCTCATCGTGTCGCTGGCGAGTTGCATCAACTACCCTGAACGCCCCACCCCTCTGACCGAGTTGGAATCAATTTATACGGCCCTCTGCCGCATACTGCTGGCAACGTCTGGGTCATTGTTGCCATTGCTCACCTGACAAGGTATGCTGAGACCACCGCGCTCCCGGCTACTACAGCTCGTGTGACGTTCATTCCGCAGCGTTTCAATATTCACCGCGGTGCTCCTCGTAAACTTCTCTGTGACAAAGGACGCGTCTTCTTGACTGATATCCTTGTAACAAATGCCCTAATAGAACGGTTTAATCACACCCTTGGTGACATGCTGGCCATGTAGTACGTCGATGCCAACCACACGAACTGGGACATTGTTCTCCGCTATATAACGTACGCCTATAACACTGTTACACAATCCACCAACGGGTTCTCTCCGTTTTTTTCTGCTTTACGGCCGGCGCCCATCCGGGCATCTATCCGCCCTCATCGACACAATTCTTCCCTGCCGCCCTGCCGCATCTGAGTGTACAACTGTCTCTCAAGCTGCCCAGCACGCCGAACATTGATCCCACATCGCAAGGTCGCTCACGACAGACACCTAAAGGGACACTGAGGAGAAATTGAAGTTGGCTTGTATCGTTAGAATACCAGCTCCTGATCACAAAAACGCCGCTCTTACTGAAAACAAAGCTCTTGTAAGGTAGAAGATAGCAAGAACCAAAATACAGGTATCGCCACCATAGGCCAATCTCGCATGTACAAGCGTGGTGACGCCATAGGACAAGAGACGCCACCTTGGAGGAATTTTCCATCCTACTTGTTTCGCGAATCTCTGAGGCCGACAAAGGTAGGTTGCGCAGATCAATATTGAAGTAAGTTTTGTTTTAAAACCAATAGTGCACTTTTATCACACAAGCAAGGCAGGCAAAAGACAACCTGGATGTTGGAAGCAAAGAAAACGGATGCTTGGCGGCGCCACAGGCGGCCAGGAGAGTTTCGATTTGTTATGGCGCTTCGCGTCTATGAGCTTTGAGCGCCCCGTGATTTTGTTTTTGACGCGCTTCGATTTACAAGTGCCGAACAGCAGAGGAACTCCAAGTGCCGCTTCAAGTGCTAGTTAGCCTTTGAAGGAGCCTGTTAAGGCTTGTCAGATGATCGCCACGGTCGATGAAAAGCTATGATGGCACCATGGTCGGTGATCGTACAAGGAAGCACTTGTGTATTTGCACGCTTACCCGGCGAAACATTCCCGGCTGGGCCAGTCAACTTCAAACTACTTAACGGAAATTGTTTATTAGGAACGGGAGACAAAGTACAAGGCAGTTCAGAAAAATTGCTGATGGCCTAGCTCAGTTAGGCCAGGATATACCTAGCGAAAGCGCGGAGATTTCTGCATCAGAATAGTGCATTCACTAGATGCGCCTTTTATCACGGCTGTAACTTGAGCCGTCGTACCGGAGCGGTAGCGTTTCCGCCTCAAACGGCGAAGGCCCTGGTTCGATTCCGAACCTCGGCACCGGACTTCTTTTCTTTTATTTAGTGAGTGGGCGGGGGGTTCCAGTGGCTCTCATGGATGCCGCCGCTGAATACGTTGGTTAGCGGTTGGTGGGCGCGGAGAGGACGCACGGCGGCGGACGTTCACCATGCGTCTTTTCTTTGTGGCGCAGGCTTTGCTGCTTTCGGGCAATGCATCAGCGTGGCTTCACATCACACCTACCTCACCCTGGTCAGGCTTCAGCGGGACGCAAGCTGGGAATCATTCCCTTATCATCGACGACACAGTGACAGTTCATAATCAAAGCTGGAACACGTCATCAGGATGGCAGACGTCATCAGGATCGACGCCTATAAAGACTGCAACGACAGCTAACATCGTCAGTGGGCGCGGAGAGGACGCACGGCGGCGGACGTTCACCATGCGTCTTTTCTTTGTGGCGCAGGTTAGTTAATGCTCTTCCTTTCGTAGCGACGATAGATTTCTTGTAGTCCTCCCGTGCCCACGCATGTGTTTGAATATTGCCTACAACTGTTTCTGCTCCTGTATGCTGGTGTTGTGCGGGGATATCGAGGTTAACCCTGGTCCCCCACTGGAGGAAACTTATCTCAGAATTATTGATGGACAACAGGCCATTAGGGCTGACATTGCAGACATCAAAGCATGCCTTAAACTCACTGAAGAAATCGTGTCTGGTTTTGGTAGGCGTCTGATTAACCTTGAAGTAAGCATCAATGAGTTGAAATCAAATGGGGCGGGGACGGAGCAACTAAACGCTTTCACAGCTAATGTTAAGGATATCCTGAGGAACCAGCATGAAATATTTCCCAAATTTGAAGACCGTGATCGGAAATCTAACCTTGTGGTTTTTGGGATTTCAGAGCTCGAAAATGAATCTGAACTTGAATTGCGTAATGAAATAGTCAACGATGTTATCAAGCATAGATTGGGAGTGACCTGTTCTATTGCAAAAATTCAAAGACTAGGAAAGGGTTCGTTGGTAAGGCCGGTTATTTTAAGTTTTCACAACTATGCAGAGAAACAAGAAGTTTTGCGAAATGCCAGGAAGCTGAAAGGAACTGGAATAAGTTTGCAGAATGATTACACCGCTGACACGCAGCGCATACGCAAGCAGCTGTGGGAAAGTGCTAGAGCAGATAAGGCAGCCGGGAAAAAGGTGTCACTGAAACACGCTAAGCTTCGAATTGATGGCAAAGTTTACACGTGGGATGAAAAGACAGGCTCTCGCCGTTTGGTTCCTGATTTGTGCAGTGCGCTTTCCCAAAGCTAGCAACGAAAGTCACACCAGCTCCGTATGATTTCTCTGAATGCTAGAAGTATAGTTAATAAGGTGAACGAACTTGAACACATGTTATTGCAGTATGATCCGCACATCTGCGTGCTAACTGAAACCTGGTTGCACGATATGATTAGAGATGATGAGATTATACCACCAGGATATAAAATGCAAAGAAGAGATAGGGCTTCCCTTGGTGGGGGAGTAGCGATCATTCTAAAAAACAGTATCGATGTCTTTGAAATCGACCAGTTAGAAGACCATGAAAGTTTGTGTTTGAAGGTTTCTATTTGGGGGAACACGTTTGTTCTTTGTGCAGTTTATCGTGCGCCGGACTCGGATGATTTGTTTTTGAGCAGGCTATACGATTATTTGCTGAAATTTCGTGGTAAGAATATAATTATTACCGGTGACTTTAATTTGCCGTCTGTTAACTGGAATGACTTGAACTATGGCCTCTCTTCGTCTAATGATTTCATTTTAGATATGATGTTCTCGCTCAATCTTGAACAGATTGTGAATGATTGTACACGGGGATCAGCGATCTTGGACCTGTTGTTTGTGAGCGAGTCGTTCAGTAATGGCACTGTTCACGTGGAGCGTGGCATCTCCGACCACAAATTAATATGCTTTTGCGGGAAAATCACATGGTGATAAGACCGATAAAACCGTTAAAGTGATCAGCTTCAGAGATTTTAGCAGAGCTGATGATGTCGCGATTCTTGATTATTTGGAATGTCACCTTAGCTCTGTTACCAGTGATGTTGAGGGTTGTTGGACACAATTCTGCAATGCAGTTAAGTTTTGTATTGACAAATTTGTTCCGCTCAAGAAAGTCGTTAAACGCAGTGAAAATCCTTGGATTAATAGAGAGATAATTCATGTTAAACGGAAACTTAAAAGACTTAGGAAACAGCACAGGACAGGAACTCCACTGTTTGGGTCATTAAAAAGCAAGATGGCAGACAAAGTAAGAGAAGCCAGAAATAGCTTTTTCAAAAACAGGCTTGAAGAGTTCATGAGGTCGGACCCATCAAAGTTCTGGCGCCATTTGAATCCTTCCAGGCACGAAATTACGAAGATAAAAATTGACGAGGTGACTAGAACAGACGCTAATGAGATTGCAACGCATTTTAACAATTACTTCCAGAGTGTTTTCACGAAGCTAGATGATTTTAAACCTCAGTGTGTTTGTAGTAATGATTATTCTTCTGTTTGTAGTAACGAACTGATAATTAGTCGCGAAGGAGTTTTAGCAATGTTACTTAAACTTAACACAAAAAAATCTTCCGGACCCGATGGTGTTCCGAATTCATTTCTTAAACGCTACGCGGAACAAATATCTCAATACTTAACTGATATGTTTAACTTGTCTTTGACAACAGGTGTTATACCGTCTGATTGGCGTAAGGCTCGAGTTGTCCCTATTCTTAAGAAAGGTGACTGCCAACTAGTTACCAATTATCGCCCTGTTTCTTTGACGAATAATTGCTGTAAGTTGTTAGAGCATGCTATTTTTTGTTATATTGTAAAATTTTTAGAGGACCGTAATATTTTAACAGCTTACCAACATGGTTTTAGGAGAGGTATGTCTACTGTTACCCAACTTTTATCTGTAGTGCATGAATTTTCAAGAGTGCTGGATGCTTCCGGACAAACAGACGTCTTATTTTTTGACTTTAGTAAAGCATTTGACAAAATGCCTCACGGAAAATTATTGTTTAAACTTGAATCGATTGGACTTCCCTCTTTTATAATTCAGTGGGTGCATGCCTATCTTACAGATAGGCAGCAATTTGTAGCAATCCAGGACTCTTGTTCTGACATGCTGCATGTGACTTCAGGGGTTCCTCAAGGCAGTGTCTTGGGACCCCTGTTATTTTTAATCTATGTAAATGACCTAGTGGATATTGTTGAAAAGGATGTAGAGGTGAGGCTGTTTGCCGATGATTGTATAGTTTTTAAAGAGGTAGTAGGTGATTCTGACCACTTGTCACTTCAAAAAACTGTATTAGCAATTGCGGACTGGTGTGAGCGCTGGCGCATGGATATTAACCCAAACAAAACCGTACTATTATGAATCACAAGGAAAAAAGTGCCCAGATTTCACAGTTATATACTTCACAATCATCCCATTTTAGAAGTAGAAAGCTATAAGCACCTCGGAGTAACCCTCACGAACAAACTTACTTGGTCCACTCATATCGCGGAGATCTGCTCATAAGCAGTTAAGAAATTATGGTTTATTAAAAGAAAACTCAGAAACTCTCCCGTGAGCACCAGAATCACTGCATACAAGGCTTGTGTTAGGTCCCGACTTGAATATGCGGCAGCAGTGTGGGACCCGCATAACAAGAAAGACATTGCTCAACTGGAGCGTGTTCAGCGAAAAGCAGTTCGTTTTATTTATGGGAAATATAGAAGGATAGACTCTCCAACTGCATTAATTTGAAAGAGTAATTTACAGTTCTTGGCAATAAGAAGAAAAGTTACCCGTATAGTACTGCTTCATAATTACATGTCTGGAAATCTGAAGGCAGATCTTCCTGATTGTGTGAAGCTGGCGAGCACTAGGAGAACACGTCATGTACATGAGCAGTCATTAGCACCAATTTTCGCGCGAACTAGTGGGTTTAAGAACAGTTTTTTTCCGAACACTGTCGCGGAGTGGAATGGCCTTCCTTCGGGTCTATGTAAGTCTAGGAATTTTGAGAAGGAGTTCAAGAACTTATTGTATGGCTCCCAGTATCTTGTTTGATGACTCTGGTTTTGTGTCCTGTTTACTGACTCGCGGTTTTGTAGCTGGTGCTCTTTTAGAAATTTTTTTAGTTGTATGCCCCTCCTGCTTGGGCCAACTCTGGCTTGCAGTATACTGAAATAAATAAATAAATAAATAAATAAAATAAAAGCGCAGGCTCTGTTAAGGCAGCGTTTATGCTGCGGCGAGGCGCGCGCGCGCGTGCTCTCCACGGCGAAGTTACTTCGGTCAAAGCGAGACCCTCTATACTCCAACTGCGCTTGACCGCCGACGCGTTCGGCAGCTTCGGCGCACTCTGACCGCATTGGCGGGGAGTTTGGAGCATGCATCTATTTCGCGCCGAGTGCGCCAGCCGCCGCCGGCCCGGCCAGACTGATTTGGCTCCGCGGCGAGCTGCGCGTTATATTCAATAGCTGCGGCAGTTCGGCGGAGCTGTTCTTTTCGAGCTCGTCTATTTTAATCTATTCACAGTACAAATCTGAAGGTACATGCAAGTTGGCGAGAGAACCAGATCCAGTGGACCCATTGGATCAAGCGGAAGCCGTTGAAGCGTCGTGCGCCGGCTTTGGTTTCAAGCTGCCGACTTTAAACGCGACCGCCCTCGAGCACCCATTTGTTTTTTCGAGCAAAAAATAAATAAATAACTTGGCCCATGCAACTGTGGGAGACCTCGACGCTGCCTGCTGCGCCGTGCAACCGCTCCGTTCAAGGAATCACAATCCGTTGGCCCCAAAGCCCCGGCCAGCCTCCGATGGGCGCAACGCACCCCTCGCGACTCCCCGCACTGGGGTTATGATATTTAGTGTGCAACGTCTGCTCTCTGAGGAAGGAGGAAACCACCCGCCGGCGTCTAACCTAACCATGCTCCCTCAAAAGCATCGCACGCTCTGTGGGGCTGAGGTCGCTGAAATGCAGGCCAGAGTTTTTGCGGGAACTACGTCGTCGGGTTCGGGAACGGGATCCATCGTAACGCTGGCAAGACGCCGGTGCAAACGTAAACGAAGCGACGGTGGCGACCCCCGATAGATGCCTTCAACGTGCGGCGGCGGTAGCTTTCATTTCGGCAGCTGCTAGACCGCGCCGCTAGCCGCAGAAATCACGGAGTCTCCGTTTACGTCACGTTTCACGTCACTCCGTTCTGTGTCGTCATAAGAGTTCTTTGTGTCGTCATAAGAGTTCTCGAGTTTAAATCGGAGCGGCGGGAAAATGGACTCGAAAATGAAAAAGCTTTTCCCGCCGCTCTGATTCAAACTCAGGGAACTCTTATCACGCCACGGCAACTCTTATGACGTCTCAGAACGGAGTGACGTGATACGTGACGTAAACGCAGACTCCGTGATTTCTGACGGCTAGCTGTGCGGTGCGCAACCTTCTTTTGCCAGCCTCAGAGATTTGTGGCTTCCATGAAGTAATGAAAATTCCTCCAAGGTGGCGCCTCTTGTCCTAGGACGTCATCACGCTTGTACTTGCTAGATTGGCCTGTGGCGGCGACACCTGTATTTTGGTTCTTGCTATTTTCTACATTACAAGAGCTTTGTTTTCAATAAGAGTGGCGTTTCTGTGATCATGAGCTGTTATTCTATCGATACAAGCCAACTTAAATTTCTCCTCAGTGTTCCTTTAATTAGGGTCGCGGCAAACACCGCCATGACGAAGACCAGCTTGTCCCGGCCTTCCCATCTGCTTCGCTCGTCTGGCTGTGGATACCTTCCAGTACTCCTGGGCTCTAAAGGAAACTTGTTTCTGAATATTATGGCTCCCACTGCGTCTTGGAGCACATCCCTAGTTAACTACATTATTGAGCCCCTCACGTCGTCTGATGATCTCAGCCGCCTTGGCCGCGAGACTGTGCATGTCAAAGCCTCAAGCCGTGCTACGAACCGATTGTACTGTCGGCACCGTGAGTTGCCTGGATGGCTCCTTTTCTCCTCGGCACGACTGAGAAGAAGAAGATGGACATTAGCCCAGGCGGATTGCCATGGTTCCGAAAGAGACCCTGCTCTGCCTGATCGATTGCAGACTACGACTGCTTCACCGATGCTTCCGTCGTTCTCACCGTCAGCAAACAAACCACCATTACACGAGCAGCATAGAGGAGTTCTATTGTATTAACGACAAGGTGGCCGCTTTCGTAATTAGGCTTAAAAAGAGGAGCAAGCTGAAGGTTGTGCAGGCAACGCACCTACGTCCAGCCATTATGACCGGATCGTTGAAAGCTTCTATGAAAACGTAAAATCTGTAATGAGCAAAGTAAAATAAGAATCACTGTACTGATGGTAGACTTTAATGCTAAGGTAGGCAGGACGCAGGCCGCTAACCAGGCGGTAGGTGAATATGGCATAGGCTCTAGGAACAGCAGTGGTGAATAATCAGTAGAGTTCGCAGAGAGAAATAATTTACGGATTATGAATGCCTTCCGCCGCAAACGACAAAACAGGAAGTGGACGTGAAAGAGCCCCAGTGCTGAGACTAGAAATGAAATAGGCTTCATACTATGCGCTCGCCCTGCTATCGTGCAGTATGTGGAAGTCCTCGGAAAAGGGCGTTCTAGCAACCGCAGATTGGTAAGGACTTCGGATTAGGTCAGACTTTTAGAGGGAACGAAATAAACTATTGAAGCAGAAGTCCAATACCGAGGTAGTGGCAACAGGAAATGTACAGGAATTCAAGACATCGCAGCAAAACAGTTATTCGGCTTTATCTCAGGAAGCCTATCTTAATGTCGCATACAATGAACAATAATCTTACACCTAATATTATAGAGTGCGCAGTAGAACTAGGCGGCAGAATGGTTCGACAGGATGGCAGCAAGCAATCTCAGAAAACGAAAGCTCTTATTAAGAAACCCCATAGCATTAAAGCATCTAACCTAACAGAGAGAATAAAACTGGCAGGACTCTAAAGTTAATAAATGAGCGCAGAATAGCCAACATAAGGAGGTTTCAAATGAAGAGAATCGAGTATGCTCTAAAAAACCGAGTTAGCCTAAAAGCAGACAAGAGCAAACCGGACGTAGGCAAAAACCAGATGTATGCGTCAACAGGCAAAGAGGCTACTTCATAATAACGGCCGGAGGGGCGAGCTGGTGCATGATGAAATGAACGGTGGCGCAACAAGGGCACTAACAAGAAAGGGACACCACATGCGCACATTAACAACTGTTCATTACCCGGACAAGTGGCATATTTAAACATTCAGCTCAAGCATGAGACTCATCGCATTATCGCTCCTAACCCAGCACGTGGAATAAAAAGCAGCAACATCAGGATGAACGAGGATAACAGACAAGAAAACTTTAACCCCTGCCAATAAACTAACAGATTCTGATAAAAGGAATTTAGAAACGAAAAGGATGGGACCATCTCTTAGCAAAAGCAGTGTCAAACAATCTAGCAACAGCAGAGTCATACAAGAGAAACAAAAGCAGTCAGAAAATGAAAAACAACAACAAATTAAAAAGATAAAACCAATAAGAAAAAATTAACAACCCATCTAAAGAAGCAATATACGGCCGCTAGAAATGCCGGGCTGAAAAGTCGCTGAAAAGAGAATACGTTTACTTAGGGCAGGTAATGACCGCTGATCCGGATAATGCGAGTCAACTAGAAGAATATGAATAGGGTGGAGCGCACAGGGCAGGTTCTATGAGATTATGAATGGGAGTTTTCCGATATCCCTCAAGAGGAAACTGTACAACAGCTGTATCTTAAAGCTACTCAAAGACAGCGCAGCGGACTACAGAAAGAAAAATGATAGGTGTAACATCAAGGCACCCGTAGCGGGCAGAGTGGGTAAGGGAACAAACTCGGGCAAATGAAAATTTAGTCGAAATCAAGAGGAATGGGCTTGGGCACGGATGAATTGCACAGTTATCATAACCCCTGGTTCTTAAGTGTAACGAAGTGGATTCCAAGAGAAGGCCAGCATAGCAGGGGGTGGCAGAAAGTTAGATGGGCGGATGAGATTAGGATAATACGCGGGGATACGGTGGCCACAGCTGGAAAAGGAGAGGGTCATTTGGAGAGGCATGGGAGAGGGTTTTACCCTCCTGTGGCCATTGTAAGGATGGTGATGATTAGTGAACGTTCTTTAGGCACAAGCATTTAAACACCTTAGCTGCCTACCGGTTATGGTCAAATTTCCTTAGGTGTTCTTCATATTGCTTTCCTCTAAGCTTCCCTTCCTGCAAACAATGTACCTTACCCGTCAGGTCCCCATGTAGTGCTTTGTTAGGGGTTTTTCGTGGGCGCCTATTGCTATTATGATAATCTGCTAACAGCTATCGGATTATTTCTTGCCTAGACGGTTTGGTTTAGGTTTATAGGGTTTAACGTTCCAAAGCAACTCAGGCTATGAGAGACGCCGTAGTAAAGGGCTCCGGAAATTTCGACCACCGGAGGTTCTTTATCGTGCACTGATATCGCGCAGTACAGGGGCCTATAGAATTTCGCCTCCACCGAAATTCGACTGCGGGGGCCGTGATCGAACCCGCGTCTTTCGGGCCGGCAGCCGAGCGCCATAGCCATTCAGCCACCGCCGCGGCTATACTAGCCTAGACGAATTGGACATGTATTCTTCGTCACCAAATCCTCCCATTATTGTTCATCCATCTGTTGTGGAAAAGCTTATTGATAGCATGAAACTCTTTGCTGCCTCTGGTCCCGACAACATCAGTTTCAAATTTCTTTAAAAAAAGGCAAATTTTAATCATGCATCATTTTAACAAAACTTTTTGAAGATTCTTTATCCACGGGCACGGTACCCTATGACTTGACGGTAGAGAAGCTGGTTCGCGTACATAAAATTGGTGGCAAACATGTTAACAACAATCGCCCCATTTCTTTGACCAGCGTTCTGTGTAAAAGTTTTGAGCATATCATATCATCCAGAATTTCTGCCCACTTCATTTCATTTTTCAATTTATTTTTTCCATTAAAGGCCCGAAGGCATTATATAAAGGGGGAGCAAAGTCAAGATTTTTGTGAAAAGAACATATCAAAACAGAAAAAGAATAATTGGCTAAAAGAGAGCAATAACAAGAAACAGTACGTAACAGTTAAATGATCTTGTTACGCGTATACAGTGCTAAGTGGAATGAATGGGATCGAAACAGGAAAAAATATTATATATGCAACACTCAATCAATACAAGAGTAAAATATAATGCAACAGGCATGACATAAAAAAGAAAACCAACAACAAACAGCTGTTGAAATTGTCGACGTGATTATGGCGAAAACATTTTGCACTGATGAAAAATAATCGCTTAGTTTTTCCATGAATTATCTGCGGTTACTGCATGATGCGATGGGATTTGGTAGGCCGTTTTGTAGTGATATCGCATCCGGAAAAAATGAAGACGTTAGTGCTAAGGTGCGACAGTTGATACGTGCAATGCTATGGTCATTGCTTAGACGGCAAGACGTCCTGTGCGGTGGTTGTAGCTTTTCGTGTCTCGTGCGTGGGTGATAATAGAAATGATGGAGAATGCAACGCGGTGATACCGGTTTTCCTTGAATAGCAAGATGTTATAAATCGGATGGCGCGATTCTGTACGGCTTCAAGGGCAGCAGCGAGGTACGCTTGCGGTGGGTGCGAAATTGATGACGTATTTTCTAGTTTTGGGCGAATGAATGTTATATATGTTAGTTTTTATGTGAGGGGATGCGACCTTCAAGTTACGGCGCAGGTATTCGTGTGTGCGTGAGGCTTCAGGGCAGATGTTTTCAACGTGAGTTACCCACGATAGCGACGCTATTAGATGTAGGCAAAGATATCTGTAGGATAATGCAGGGTCAACGGAAAATGAGCCAATACTGTATTGATGCCGATTCACGGTGCGTTTTCTGGTGAATGACATGAATTTGCATTTGTAAATGTTTAAAGAGAGGAGGGATTTATCGCACCAAGGGGAGAGTGTGTCGAAATCGGACTGAAGCAAAAATGAATCGTTGGCCGCCCTAATCACTCTGTATATGGTGCAATAGTCGGTAAAAAGCCATCGTTCCAATATTATATTGAAGGAGGACATAAATGTAAATTATGGATAGCAGTAGTGACAGGCCGGCGCCCTGAGGGACTCCCGATGTTACATTGGAAAAAGGAGAGTGGCTATCACTTGTACAAGTGAACTGCTTGCGCCCTGAAAGTAAATTTTCGATCCAACGGATTAGGTTGACGGAGATTCCTAATGATGAAAGTTTTTAAAGTAAATAATTATGGGGGACCCAATCAAATGCTTTGGAGTAATCGAGGAATATAGCATCTATTTGGAGGTTTTCATCCATGGATTCGAACAAATCGTGTATGAACTCGGCAAGCTGGGTTTCACATAAAATGCATTTCCTAAAACCATGCTGGTGCGGGTGAAAGAAGTAGTTAGATTCAAGATGTGTCATTATAGGTTCATGGATATAATGTGTTCGAGTAATTTTAATGGCACACTGGTCAGAGGAATAGGACGGGAGTTAGGGGCTAATTTGCGGTCACCGGATTTAAAGACCGGGAGGATTTGGGCAATTTTGCAATCATCCGGGACTTCCTCTGATTGTAATGACTGGGTAAAGGTTAATTGTATTATCTCAGCCGAGGCCCTTGATGTGATTTTAGTAGTTTACTATTGATATGGCCATAAAGTGCTGACGGACACACTTTTAGAGAAGCGATAACGTTACTGATACTGTTGGCGTCAACCTGGATCATCGGTATTGTAGCTGGTGAGGATTCTGGTGAAGGTATGGCGGTAGAGTTGTTTGCAGGAGAACACACCGATGCGAAATAGCCGTTCAAAACGCTGGCGTACTGATCTGATTCGACTGGTTCTCCATCAGTTCCCATAAGCGCTATTTGGTTCGAGCGAAACCTAGTGGATAGGATGCGCCAGAATTTGTTGGGGTTCGACTCTAGGGTTCTAAGTCGATTGATGGAAAATTTTTTTTACCACTTCAAGGCTTTTAATAGATGTTTTTGAACGCTGATAATATCAATCTCATGTATAAGGGGAGTTAAATTTCTTTGCTGATCGATATAGGCGCTTCCGTAGTTCCCGACATGTCTTCAGAAAGCATTACTCATGTCAAACGCAGCTGGTATTTGTCATTCGCTTTCTTCAAAGGGTCCTGGACCAGGATGGTGTTGTTGACTGTATATGTTTAGATTTTTTTAAGGCTTTTCACAAGACATCCACCGTCTTCTGCTCTTTAAATTAAACAAACTTAACCTGGATCCTAATGTCCTTGTATGGTTGAGAAGAACGACGATATGGAATCCTGTATCATTACCGCATCCGTAGCCCTCAATGAGGAAGAAAAAAAAAGATACCTTGCAGAGTTCTATAAGTTTTAGGCAGCACTTTTTGACAAAGTGTTGCTGTTGTTGTGTCGGCTTTTTAACTGTTTATTGTGTTCTTATTTCTTCGCCGGTTTCTAGGCACTTTTCTTCTTAATTTGGATTTAGTGTTTTGTATCACTGCTACCATTTCATCCAGTTTGGCGCTTTGGACCCCCCTGTGTTTTTTTTTGTTTGCCTTTTTCCTCTTGTTAACTTCGCATATTCGATTCGCCTGTTTTTTAACCACGTGTTTTCATCACTTTTAGTACTTCATCTGTGTTGGCGCCTTTACACCTCCCGTTCTTTGGATATGTTTTTCTTAGTTAGTTCGTTTTTATTCGGTGGCGTTGACCACTTGTGATCCATCGAGACTGCGCAGCGTTCTTATGTTCCTCCTCTACCTTTTCCTTTGTCCCCCCTTTTCGCCTATATATTATTCTATGCAACTAAATAACGACCAGTTGATATTCAGCCTCGTGTCAAGTCTTCTTGCTGTGTGATGTCCCTCGTTGGCTGCTGCTTTATGTGCCGGTAGAGCAACCTGCGCCGCACAGTGCCTATCGCTGGGGGTAGCTGCCATCGCAGGGCAGTGACGCAGCGTTTCACAGCTGCACCACTGCGCCAGGTGGGGTGTGAAAACTCCGAGGGATCAATGAATGTAAAATAGACAATGACTTTCTGCATATATTAGAATTAACCCAATGCACTGACGCGTCATACCGTTAAGGCGGAGCTTAACGGTCCGCTTTTCCTTGATTGCTATAGATTCCGTGAGAAATTAGGCAGTAGCCAACGGCCTTCTGCCTCTTTTATCTGCACATTTAGGGTTCTCTGTTTGCAATAACTAGGTTGCGGTGCTGACATAGTTCTAGTTTTAGGTTCCTTTTATAATCTCCAGTGGAATTATATCGTCACCGTCTCCGAACTGTTTTATATCGTTATTAGGACATTTACAAGATCCATGCTTTCGTGTGTGCAAGGAGACACCATATGCGCTATGGCGCTATGCTCGTGTTGTCTCTTTCCGAGTGCTATGCAGCCTTCGTAATGAACAACAAACTTGCCCAATCAGCTACCCTCATCTCAAAACTAATGCCTCGAAGCTTGGTGACTAAGACAATGTGCAGCGAAGGCTAGATATCTAGAAGGTTCAGAATTTCAGAAGATGCTCGTATAGGAAGAGTAGTTTGCCGTACAGAGTTCTAGCGCAAAATAGTATATACTTACTCTTTCTTCTCTTCGCCTAGAGAGATATAATAGAATATATCATAATCATTAATGCTATGAGACTGATAGCTCTGTTTTCATTAGAAAAAGCAAGGAAGGGTTTGCACGACCCACGATGAGCATTCATCTCTCCAAGCTTTTTTGCTCCATAAAAATTTACTTGCGGTCATTTCTGCAAGTTTACAGCATACGGTCCTATGCACCCCACCTAGAACTTTGATCTAGTTCCCTTTATTGAAGTAAACTAACTAGCACACGTAGCACGAATGTGAGCAGCACAACACGGTCCCCAGGCCTAAGGAAAAAGGTTTTTAACCTGTATACTTGTTGGGAAATTTTATCTGTTTACGGAATTCTCAGCACACTACTAACGCTGACAATCGGGTTTTCTTTGATGGTCGTGTTGTTATGCGCGAGGATGAGGCGCAGATGTTCGGTCGGAACAGGAGCACATAAGGTCTTATACGAATTTGCAACCAAATATTCGCCAGAGGTCCTCTGCGAGATATCTATACTAAGCCTGTTTATGATATTTGTTGGAAGGTTTTAGACGTGAAATGATTTCAGCTCCCGTTCTCGGGAAATTCAGGTGAACACCGTCAGAGAACAGCGCCGAACCTAAAGAAAACGTGTTCCGTGCGAATGGTTTTCACCGCGCCAGGAACTGTAACTCGCACTGCGGCATTTCGAAGCCCCGGCTGTCAATTTTTAGTGATAATTTTGTTAGAGCATTTGTTCCCGTTAGGTGGTGGACCCGGGTTAGAGCGCCGGAGTAGGGTGAATTAATTTAACTAACAAATTTTAGTGAAACATGTATAGCTTTTCTTAGTACCCTTATGGCGGCGCTTGGGTCGATGCTAATAAGTTATTACTCCATTATTACAGATCAACTCCACCTTGCGAGTTTTTTCTGATTACGGATGCCAGTGATGTACTGTCGCTTTATAAACTTATATGCAGCGCTGTGCAAGCTGAGTGAAAATGAAAAGTAGCGCCGTTTCGTGCCGTCCTTGCACAGATATCCAAACTACTGCGAATTTGTGGTCGGAGTGGACTGGTCCTTCTTGTGCATTCTATTCTTCCCCCTCAGATGCATTGCAAGGAATTTATACGACGCTTAATGTAGTAAAACTTCCCACCTTTCAAAAATACTGACGGCGCCACCGTGGAGTGAGTATCAATCCTCTGATTTGCAAGTTCAGGTTGGAATTATGCCAGGAGCTGTCTCTTGAGCTTGACCCGGTGTGTTGAGATGCGCTATATACGCATGCAGTCCACGGGTGCGCCGATGGTGTAGCTGCACTACGTATTGCTTTCAGCGCTTTCATTTTCTGTGAAGTGCAGCGATATTAAAAATTTCCACTGCTGTTATTTGTGATGGAAAAATGAAGAAAGCATCGGCGTGTGGAAATGTTATTGGGGAAGCAGGCGAACCTGTGAACCGGCCATCTCAAGTGCGGTTCTAATTAACGCGTCAAATAGCAGGTGCTTCCACACTGCGTCTCACACTTTGTTAGGAATGAAATGAAGGCTAACAACGCCTACAGGCAACCATGATCTGAGCTGTGCTTTCGCACTACGTTCTGGCGCGACACGCGTCTGCGCGGCAAGAAGCTAAAAAATAGCCTAATAGTGGGAGAAAGCATTAATCTCTCACCGATAAATCTCCGATCAGGAAGGGTGCACTAAAGAACAGTTTAAAATCTCACTATGAGTCCCCCAACATGCGCCGTACTATGACAACAAAAGTGAGCCACGTGAGCCTGCAAAAAAATTCGTCGACAGTTACCACAATTATGTAAAGCGACAACCATCGACCGCTGGCTGCGGTGCTGAATTCAATGTTGCCGTGCCACAATTTGGTGCATTCTCTTCTGAAAGAGGGTACGACGCAAGCACTATAGTTTGTACCTCTGCGCAAAGGATGCCCCACAAATCAGTAGCGCGGCGAACTACGTCCCTCTAATGTGCTCCTCTTTACTCCCCCATCTTACACCAACGTCGCCGCAGAACAGAGACATGCTCTTAACAGCCTTCGCTGCAACTGCTTCAGAGCCCACCTACCTGGTTTAGAATCCATGGGCAGTAGTTCTAGAAGTAAAACAAAAAGGCGTGAGAGCTGGCCGGTGTTTATTTCGGAGGTAACTCATCACACACTGGATGAAACGATTAGGCTTGGCCACCTTCCAAACAGAAACGGGTTTTAGAGAAGGCAATTTTGATTAGACACTACTCGGGACAGAACATGCTAAAATTTAAAGAACTCATTATGGAGCAGAACTGGCAAAGTCTCATAAGGTAAAAGGTTCCCATCATTGCGTATACTGCCTTATTGACGTGTTTTATCTCCGTATACAATATACGCTTTCCGCTTAGAGCTCTTAAAAACACAAGAAAACAAGAAAGCCTTGCGTATCGCATGAATTATATCAAACAATTAAACACTGCAACAGTATTTGCCAGAAGTTCTTAGATACAAAAAATGAAGGCGATCTCGATGTATTTAAGAAGGTGATGATATTAAAAAAGACAGCACACTACATGAATGAGTTTTCTCAAATTGTGGGTAATTCGCTTCTAGTATGGAATGCGGTCGGATAAATTTTGTGCAAACAAAGTTGCAATTTGGGCTTTTTGGGTAAATGAAATAGCCCAGTATCTGTCTAACATATCGCCGGACACCTGAACTGCGCCGTAAAGATAGGGATAAATGAGGGAGCGAAAGAAGTAAGGAAGAAAGATGTACCGTAGTGGAGGCCTCCGGAATAATTTCGACCACCTTGAGATCTTTGACGTGCACTGTAATTGCACAGCACATGGGCGCCTTAGCAATTCGCCTTCATTGAAACGCGGCCGCCGCGGTGGGGTACGAACTCGGGAACTCCGGATCAGTAGTCAAGCGCCCTAACCACTGAGCCACCGCGGCGGGTCAAAAAAAAAAGTTATCGATAACGATTTTCGTTTCATAACGAGTAATTGAGTGACGTTCAATTTGCAAACCTGTTCAACGAGCACTTTAATACAATGGCTGCCTTCGCAGATAAGCGCGCTTGAATGGCATGAGAAGATTTCGTCAAAACGCACTCTCAAAATACCGTATGTTTCTGGCCTACTGATCAGTATGAAACACCCGACGTCATTTTGGTTTTATAAAAACGATACGCCTCTGGAGCTGATGATATTAAACCCAGTCCACCAAAACTGGTTGCAGAACGGGTCAGCATCCTCTTATGCATTTTCTCAACCTTATTCCTTCGACCGCAGTGTTTCCGGACGCAGTGAAGCCAGCTCGTGTGGCTGCGGTACACAAGGCCGGTTCTGTCAACGACATGAAGAGTTGCAGACCAATCTCTGTGCTTGAGGTCTTTACGAAGATAGTGGAACATATTATACGTAAAAGATTTGTTCGCTTTCTGAAGGCCAATACTTTAGGTGTAAGCTAATGTAAAGCGGGGGTTTATTCAAAGGAACAGGGAGGACGGGAGCAGCAGCGAAAGCAGTCCGAGGGCACTCACGTCGGGCACAGGCATTCGTGGCGATAGCAATACCGGTGGAGCGCAGGGCCATCTTCTTCTTTGGCATGAGTCATCTGCTCTGTCTATCATATTTTGCTTTACAATCACCCCCGGTGAGAAGAGAAGCCATTTTGGCAACTTACGGCGACTTTAAGATGGAGGGGTATTGGAAAGGCTTGAGACGCTGGATGTGAACTGTCTCGCAGCGGCGGAGATCGGGAGACGGTATGAGGAGTTCGACGACGTAAAGGAGATGTGCGCTCCAGGGCGCAGTAAGGGCTGTCATATTTGGCGAGAAATTTCGAGGGCAGTCCAGGAGCACCTGCCGATATTCAGATCAACCCAAGCGTGCTAGGAGAGAAGTTCGATGGGGCTTGAGCGTTGTCGTGGCGGAATTTTTGGCGACACAGGGTGTCAGCCGTAAGTGACCGGGAGATTTGGCGACAATCTTCTGCGTGTTGTGCGCCTTTGGAAGCTGCGGTATATTCGAAGGCGTCAGATTTGTAAGGCAGAATGTTGACTATTGTAGCAGCCGGATGACGGTCGTAAAGAAGAAAGAAGGGAGAGAAGCCAGTAGGGGGGTGGACTGCTGAGCGGCGTTGTAGGCAAAAGTCACATAAAAAGCACGAGATCCCAATTCGAGTGGTTGGATGCAACATATATAAAGATCCTGTACCCGAGGGGACGGTTAAGTCGCTTGGTGAGGCCGTTGGTCTGCGGATGATAGGCGGAGGTGGTTTGATGTCCTATGTTGCAAAGGCGGAGCCGGGCTTTGACGACTTCGGACAAAAAGAGCGCGTCGCGTCCGCCGTCGCTAAGCAGTTCATAAGGTGCACCGTGACGAAGGCCGAAATGCTGCAAAATGAAGCAGACAACGTCTGTCGCTGTTGCAGACGGAGGTGTTGCGAGCGGTTTCGGCATACCGCGCCAGATTATCAACGGCAATGATAGGCCAAAGGTTGCCGGCCGCAATGTATGGAAGCGGGTCGTAAAAATCAATGCCGGTCCGGTTGAAAGGGCGTGCTGTGCAAGGGAGCGGCTACAACTCTCCAGCAGAACGATGAGGAGAAGCATTGCGACCTTGACATGCGAGGCAGGAGCGTATGTATTTAAGTACGAAGGTGTACATGCCGCGCCAGTAGTAGCGCAGCCGAATGTGGGTGTATATCTTGAAAACTCCCTCGTGATGGCATTGTGGGTAAGCGTAGAAATAGGCGCAGATTTGCGTGCGCAAGTGGCGAGGAATAACGAGTAACCACTTGCGACCGTCAGAGCTGTAGTTCCGGCGATAGAGAATGTTATCGCGAATGACGAAATGGGAAGCATTGCGGCAGAGAGCACTGGATGGAGAAGGAGCCGTGGGGTGGGAGAGAAAGTCTAAATGTAGTGATCCAGGGGTCGGTACGTTAAGCTGAGGGCATGTCGCTTATGTGAAGCGACGACGGGGAAGCATGAGAGGTGGAAAAGCTGGTGAGCTCAGCAGGATGTGGGCAGCGAGACAGGGCATCAGCGTCTTGATGCTTGCGGCCTGAGCGATAGACCACGCGCAT
Organism: Amblyomma americanum; assembly: GCF_052857255.1. Classification (NCBI taxonomy): domain Eukaryota; kingdom Metazoa; phylum Arthropoda; class Arachnida; order Ixodida; family Ixodidae; genus Amblyomma; species Amblyomma americanum. Next base: position 116,788,082 of record NC_135507.1, on the reverse strand, counting down.
GTCCTATTGTTGCAGACGACGAGCCCACCTGGTAATGTAAAACTCTAGTTTGGGCGAGTTGGTTCATGTTGAAAGAAAAACTGGTAATGGCGCAAGAAACGGGGACACAAAAGGCACACAAAAGACAGGACTGACGCCAACTTACAACTGGGGTTTATTGCACCTAGCCTGCCTTTTATACAACAACCAAGCCATATCAACAAATGCGTAAACGTTGTACATATCAAACGGCAATTCATGCGACTTTGGCAACAAAGTAACGCTGATCACTAAAGAATCTAATCTACACAGAGCTTGGGAAGCCAACTTCTCTTCTGGCCAGCAGAAATAATAACATCATCCAAGGGGCATGACAAGTTCACACTATCAAATTATGAAACGACTGAAGAAGGCGAAAAAGAGCACGAATTGAACGACAATGAGATAAAACCACCTGAAAAAAGATGACAATAACGAGGGATGAAGTCTGAAGATACAGCGCCTAGCGTCAAGTGATAAAAACTGAATATCATTCCTGTAAAAAACAGTCGTCTTAGCGTCTAAAAAGCTAAAACTTGTAAAACACCGAAAGAAATGACGAAACAAGAGCACAAAACCAAGGGAAATCTGCGAACTACAAAAAACCTTCTATAAAAGATGTCTCGGCACTGCTAAGAATAATGAAAGGCCTGCTAACGCTTTTGTTTCCAGCTTTTTTGATGAAATATGCCTCAACAATCTCTCTCTCAGTTTTATCTTTTCAACTCTTCAAAAATCTAGTTTTGTCGAATTCGGAAAGGCACTTAGAACAGCTATTGCTGTGGTCAACGAGGAAGCTCCTTTCGTTGTTGCGCAAGTTTCGGGAATGTTCACTTGCACGCTCATTAAAACAACGACCTGTTTGCCCGATGTAAACGAGGCCACAGCTAATCGGTATCTCATAAACCACTTGTGTCCTGCATTGCGTGAACTTTTTTTGGTGTTTTATGGTGCAAGCCGGCCGCTTTTCTCTGTTGGTCATGACACAAAGTCTTGAAAGCTTACAAGGCGCGGTGAATAGAACCTGAACATTGTGTCTGCTCGCTATTTTCTTAATATTATGCGACACCTTGTGAATATACGGTATTACTGTTACTGATGAATGCGAAACCGGCTCCCTGATGCGAGTGAGTTGCTTAAGTTTCTGCAAAAGCATTTCGCAAACCGCCGAAATTAGACAAAGCGGATAACCTGCCTGTTTCTGCGTTTCAACTTGAGTGCGAAAGATTGTTGACAACATGTGGGGGCAGGATTTGTTTAAGGCAGATTGCAGGGAGTTAGAAACAATCGCGCGTTTCACAAGCTTTGAATGAGCGCTGTCAAATGGTAGCAAGCCTTTCTTCGAACGCGGGTTGTACATCCAACAGAGACCTTTTTCCGGAAACAATTACTTGATATCTAAAAACTGGAGTTGGCCGTCCGTAGGGACCTCCTTCGTAAACGTGAGACCCTGGTTGTGGCTTGAGAAAACGGACACAATCCTCGTGACGGCAGCGTCTAAATCCTGTTCCGGATTGTCCTTCATAATGACCAAGAAATCCTCGACATAACTGTGTATGGAAACTACATGAGGGTCACTGATATGTCTGCTGATGTCCGCTCCTACCACTGAAAGGAAGATGTCGCAAAGGACGGGTGCAACAGAAGAGCCGATGCAGATTCCTTTCTTCTGGACGTAGAACTTTCCCTCGTAGGAAATTGCGGTGGATTTCGAGTAGAATTCTAATAGCGTAATGAAATTATCAGTGCTTATTCCAGCGGCATTTTGGAAGCGAGCTTCTCCTGTAGATAGGGTTTTATCCCTGACCGCTCTTAGAATTCCTTGGTGAGGAACCGAGTAGAACAGTTCCTCTATGTCAATGGAGAACGCGGTGTACTTGTGGGCGGGCAAAGCCTCTAAATGCTTAATAACGTCCGATGAACTGCGCACAAGGAAAGGGTCATCGGTTACCAGGGTGCCAAGGTTTGTCTGGAGGTAGCGGCTAACGAGACGTTGCCAAGTTCCTTTTTCTGACACGATGGTGCGCAGCGGGAATCCAGGCGTGTGGGTCTTTACAGTGAAGAACACTTCAAGAAATCCTCTCTTTTCACCCTTTGCCAATTTGTTAATGCCTTCTAGATGCAACTCTTCTAGGATTTGAAGAGCTTCTCCTTTTTGTTTTCGAACTTTAAACAGGACCTGTTTGAAGTTTTTGTGAATTGCAGCCAATGCGTTTTAACGGAATACACCAGCGGACAGGAGAGCAAAGCCACCCTCCTTATCAGCCTGTAGCGGTACGAGATCATTGTCCTTTAGGGCACTTGAAAGCTTCTGCAATGGCGGCTTTTTCGAACGACAGCCATGTGCTGTGGCCTTTAGGCAAGCAACGCCGTCGCTTATGATTCTTCCTTTTTCCTGGTCTGGGGCATTGTTAGCCACCCTTCTTACCATGGCAAGTAGCTCTTGACGCTGAGCACGAGGAGCCAGGCTGAACTTTGGGCCTTTTTGCAAAATCCGTTGGAATTTTTCAGGCACAACTGCATTTCCTAGCATGGTAAGCTGCCTGGGGCTTTCAGCAGGCTGCCTCTTTTCACGGGGAATAAGGCTCAAAAGAGCACGCTGCCAGAGAAACTCTGTAGAACTTGCCGCCATACGCTTCATCTCTTGAAAACGCCGGTTTTCCTTGGCAGTTTTTCCTTGGCCCCTTGGATGATGTTGTTATTATTTCTGCTGGCCAGAAAAGAAGTTGGCTTCCCAAGCTTTGTGTGGATTAGATTCTGTAATGATCAGCGTTAATTTGTTGCCAGTGTTCGCATGAATTGCCGTTTGATATGTACAACGTTTACGCATTTGTTGATATGGCTTGGTTGTGGTATAAAAGGCAGGCTAGGTGCAATAAACCCCAGTTGTAAGTTGGCGTCAGTCCTGTCTTTTGTGTGCCTTTTGTGTCCCCGTTTCTTGCGCCATTACCAGTTTTTCTTTCAACATGAACCAACTCGCCCAAACTAGAGTTTTACTTGACCATATTTCTCCTACAATGGGCCCTTTCCTCTTTCGAAGCTTCCGCACCGAACCCGCCTTTACGTGTCTCAACCTGATTGCCGTCTCAACGTGCCAGTCTCGAGTGGTCTCCTACTGCTTCAAACGGAAAATAGTTCCTTTGGAGGTTCAGTCATTATTCGGTGTTCTGCAGCCATTTTGGGGGCACGTCAGGCGCGTCTGCAAGATACTCAAGTCTGAGCACTGAGGGCAAGTACGAATGTACCAAGATTGGCTTCGTGTCCTCGTCGTGGTAGGAAGTGAACCTGCCAAGGAAAACCGGCGTTTTCAAGAGATGAAGCGTATGGCGGCATGTTCTACAGAGTTTCTCTGGCAGCGTGCTCTTTTGAGCCTTATTCCCCGTGAAAAGAGGCAGCCTGCTGAAAGCCCCAGGCAGCTTACCATGCTAGGAAATGCAGTTGTGCCCGAAAAAGTCCAACGGATTTTGGAAAAAGGCCCAATGTTCAGCCTGGATCCTTGTGCTCAGCGTAAAGAGCTACTTGCCATGGTAAGAAGGGTGGCTAACAATGCCCCCAGACCAGGAAAAAGGAAGAATCATAAGCGACGGCGTTGCTTGCCTGACGGCCACAGCACATGGCTGTCGTTCGAAAAAGCCGCCATTGCAGAAGCTTTCAACTGCACTAAAGGACAATGATCTCGTACCGCTACAGGCTGATAAGGAGGGTGGCTTTGCTCTCCTGTCCGCTGGTGTATTCCGTGAAAATGCATTGGCTGCAATTCACAAAAACTTCAAACAGGTCCCGTTTAAAGTTCGAAAAAAAAAAAGAAGAAGCTCTTCAAATCCTAGAAGAGTTGCATCTAGAAGGCATTAACAAATTGGCAAAGGGTGAAAAGGGAGGATTTCTTGAAGTGTTCTTCACTTTAAAGACCCACAAGCCTGGATTCCCGCTGCGAACCATCGTGTCAGAAAAAGGAACTTGGCAACGTCTCGTTAGCCGCTACCTTCAGACAAACCTTGGCACACTGGTAATCGATGACCCTTTCCTTGTGCGCAGTTCATCGGACGTTATTAAGCATATAGAGGCTTTGCCCACCCACAAGTACACCGCGTTCTCCATTGACATAGAGGAACTGTACTACTCGGTAAAGCAGCTGAATGGGCTAGTTGGTTTTGCATCTTAGTGAAAAACAGCGCACAAGCAAACACTAAGATGCAAAACCAACTAGCCCATTCAGCTGCTTTACTGACAATGATTTCTTGTACATCGGGCTCTTTTATGTGTAGCAAGTTGGACCCAAGCTTCCTTATTTCACTCACCGCCGACGCAGCATGCAGAGCAAGAATTCTGTCTTTCTGCATCAGAAAAAAGGTTTTGCCAGCAGACATACGAGCACTTTTCGGGTGCCTAAATCCCTCCAGAGGGCACGCTGCCAGAATCTGCAAGCTTCTTCGTTCTGAATGGCAACGACAAGCACGTATGTACAAGGATTGCCTATACGCAAAATTAAGCACTCATGGGTCGCCGTCTACGAGGAAGATATTGTGGTCACAGTGGAAGAAATGCCTGGACTGTACTACTGAATTCTTGTGGCAACCAGTCCTTCGCGGGCTTCGGGACTCATTGGCTCCAAGGAACACCACAACACGAAACCAGGTCCACACAGAGGAAGGCGTCCGCCTTCCGGAAGGAGTTCGTCGAGTGCTGGAAAGAGGGCCGAAATTCGCCATAGAACCAAAACTGACCGCCTCCGAACAGTTGGCCTTAGTGAGACGGATTTCTCGATGGGCAACGAACCGAAACATCGATGGGTGTATTTGGAGTGGCGTAGATGTGCTCGGCCAACACAAGCAATCAAACTCCAGGGTGCCATTTCGAAAGACGCTATCCTTCCTTCAAAAAGAGGCATTGTGTGTTCTGCCTGCCGATAAAGAAGGTGGGTTTGCAGTGTTTTCTGTGGAGACCTTCTCCCGTAAAGCATCACAGGCTGTGAATGCTGCGTTTGACAGCAAAAACGTTTCACTAAAGAGAGCGAAATCAAAGGCAAAGAAACTGTGTAACAAGCTCAATCTAACAGGACTTGTAACCCACATAGACAAGAGTGAGAATTTGTCATTACAAATGTTGTTTGCCGCCAAAACGCACAAGCCAGAGTGCCCTTTCAGGGTCATAGTGTCGGAGCGTGGGACGTGGCAAAAGAGCATTGGAATTTTCTTGCAGGACCAGCTGAGAAAGCTTACCTTTGATGACCCGTTCCTTATCAGAAATTCCAATGAAGTTGCTAACTATCTCAATTCTGTAGAAGGAAAATCAGTGACGGCCTTTTCTATTGACATCAAGGATTTGTTTTATTCACTCCCGCATGATAGATTAATGTCATGTGTAGAAACGTGTATTGATAAGGCAGGAGCTGTTGCATTCCAGAATGAGTCGGGTATAGATGTAGGGGGCTTTTTGGAACTATTGCATCTTTATCTGACATCTACATATGTAGACTGGGGAAAAAACACGTATCTACAAAAGCAAGGTGTGTGTATAGGCTCATGCATAGCGCCCTTGTTGAGCGATTTATTTCTGGCTGAGTGTGACAATGTGTTGTTAACACGTCTGGACGGCTGCCAAGTTTTAAACGTGGCACGATATGTTGACGACTTTCTGATTATAATAGAAAGGACAGACCGACCTCTTGACGAAACATTCGGGAGCTTTCTAAGAATATTCGAGGAGTGTTTAAACCCCCTAACATTGACCAATGAACTGCCTCTGGATGAAAGCATCCGTTTCTTGGACTTAAGCCTCCGGTTTACGAACAACCATGCCTGTTGGATTTATGATCCTAGGGGAAAAAAGCCGATACTCCCGTACGATTCGGCACACTCGAAATTGGTGAAAAGGGGTATAGCTAAGCTTTGCTTTCGTAATGCATTAAACAGGTCGTGTTTTCACACAGTTGAGGAAAGCCGAATGAAACAAACTGCCCGTCTAGGTGCGGCTGGCTACCCCAGTGAATTGCTAGTGTCAGTGGCGGAAGGTGTTCTAAAAGAGAAAAAAGCGGAAGGGCAGACGGGATGCAATCAACAAAAGGGACAAAGAGATGATAAACAAAAAGTTGTGGTCATCCCTTATATGCATAAGATCTCGCACAACCTTAAGAAAATAGACAAGAAGGCCGATGTTAAGGTTGTGTTTTCTGCCCCAGAAAAACTAATAAAACTGTGTAAAGCGACAAATCCAATGAAAAAGCCTCGTCCTGGTTGCAAAATCAACCACCAGAATCCTTTTGTTGCATGTGATCAGGGTGTTGTTTATGAAATTAAGTTACCGTGTGGAAGCAGATACATCGGCCAGACCGGTCGGTGTCTTAACGAAAGATTACTGGAGCATAACAACAATGTAAGATCCATTGCTTCATCAGGTTTTCTGGCTATGCACTGTCACCGTTGCAATCATAAACCTGCCTGCATATCCGACCTTCACGGCTCCAAAATCCTGGCACGAAACAAGTTCACAATAACGAGGGAAATTATCGAGGCTAGGGCGATAGCAAAAGCGGAGGACTCATGTGTCAGCACCCCGTCTATCCTTCTTTCAACAAAAGAGATGGAATTCTTGGATATGCGACGTTAAGCGATGAGTTTGGATGCTGGCTTCTTATCCGCCTTTTATGTGCTGTTTATATGTTTTTTGAATGCTGTATGCCGTGCTGTATATATTTCGCCATGCTTCTCAATAAAACCTCAGTTGCTAGTTCAGCGCTTGTCCCCTTCTTTTTGTCTGTGTTTGCTTGTGCGCTGTTTTTCACTAAGATGTACTACTCGGTTCCTCACCAAGGACTCCTAAGAGCGGTCAGGGATAAAACCCTATCTACAGGAGAAGTTCGCTTCCAAAATGCCGCTGGAATAAGCACTGATAATTTCATTACGCTATTAGAATTCCACTTGAAATCCACCGCAATTTCCTACGAGGGAAAGTTCTACGTCCAGAAGAAAGGAATCTGCATCGGCTCTTCTGTTGCACCCGTCCTTTGCGACATCTTCCTTTCAGTGGTAGGAGCGGACATGAGCAGACATATCAGTGACCCTCATGTAGTTTCCATACACAGTTATGTCGAGGATTTCTTGGTCATTATGAAGGACAATCCGGAACAGGATTTAGACGCTGCCGTCACGAGGATTGTGTCCGTTTTCTCAAGCCACAACCAGGGTCTCACGTTTACCAAGGAGGTCCCTACGGACGGCCAACTCCAGTTTTTAGATATCAAGTTATTGTTTCCGGAAAAAGGTCTCTGTTGGATGTACAACCCGCGTTCGAAGAAAGGCTTGCTACCATTTGACAGCGCTCATTCAAAGCTTGTGAAACGCGCGATTGTTTCTAACTCCCTGCAATCTGCCTTAAACAAATCCTGCCCCCACATGTTGTCAACAATCTTTCGCACTCAAGTTGAAACGCAGAAACAGGCAGGTTATCCGCTTTGTCTAATTTCGGCGGTTTGCGAAATGCTTTTGCAGAAACTTAAGCAACTCACTCGCATCAGGGAGCCGGTTTCGCATTCATCAGTAACAGTAATACCGTATATTCACAAGGTGTCGCATAATATTAAGAAAATAGCGAGCAGACACAATGTTCAGGTTGTATTCACCGCGCCTTGTAAGCTTTCAAGACTTTGTGCCATGACCAACAGAGAAAAGCGGCCGTCTTGCACCATAAAACACCAAAAAAAGTTCACGCAATGCAGGACACAAGTGGTTTATGAGATACCGCTTAGCTGTGGCCTCGTTTACATCGGGCAAACAGGTCGTTGTTTTAATGAGCGTGCAAGTGAACATTCCCGAAACTTGCGCAACAACGAAAGGAGCTTCCTCGTTGACCACTGCAATAGCTGTTCTAAGTGCCTTTCCGAATTCGACAAAACTAGATTTTTGAAGAGTGGAAAAGATAAAACTGAGAGAGAGATTGTTGAGGCATATTTCATCAAAAAAGCTGGAAACAAATGCGTTAGCAGGCATTTCTTTATTCTTAGCAGTGCCGAGACGTCTTTTATAGAAGGTTTTTTGTAGTTCGCAGATTTCCCTTGGTTTTGTGCTCTTGTTTCGTCCTTTCTTACGGTGTTTTACAATTTTTAGTTTTTTAGACGCTAAGACGACTGTTTTTTACAGGAATGATATTCAGTTTTTATCACTTGACGCTAGGTGCTGTATCTTCAGACTTCATCCCTCATTATTGTCATCTTTTTTCATGGGGTTTTATCTCATTGTCGTTCAATTCGTGCTCTTTTTCGCCTTCTTCAGTCGTTTCATAATTTGATAGTGTGGACTTGTCATTCCCCTTGGATGGTGTTGTTATTATTTCTGCTGGCCAGAAAAGAAGTTGGCTTCCCAAGGTCTGTGTTATTAGATTCTGTAGTGATCAGCGTTACTTTGTTGCCAGTGTTCGCATGAATTGCCGTTTGATATGTACAACGTTTACGCATTTGTTGATATGGCTTGGTTGTTGTATAAAAGGCAGGCTAGGTGCAATAAACCCCAGTTGTAAGTTGGCGTCAGTCCTGTCTTTTGTGTGCCTTTTGTGTCCCCGTTTCTTGCGCCATTACCAGTTTTTCTTTCACCTGGTAATGCCGCCGGATGGGTCTTTCAAGCAGGAAAGCCAACAAAGCGTATGATGAACCATCCCACAGTCAAAAGAGTGGCCATAGACATACGGGCGGAATTTGGCAAGGGCCCATTCGGTGGTCAAACACTCTTTTTCACTGACGGAGTAATTAGACTCAGCCTTTGTAGGTGTGCAGCTTGAATAGGCAACAACGTATTCATAGAAACCACTGATGCGCTGGGTGAGTACGGCGCAGAGGCCAACACCACTGGTGTCCGTGTGGACCTCGGTATGAGCGGTCGAGTCGAAATGGCGCAGTATGGGCGGCGCTGTGAGGAGGCGGCGCAAGGTGTTACAGGCGTCGTCGCACTCCGGAAACCAGAGCTATAAGTCGGAATTGCCGGACAGTTGTGTTAAACGCGCAGCATTGGAAGTAAGAGCGAAAGTAAGAGCACAGACTAAGGAAGTCGCGCAGGTCTTTGATGGATGTAGTTTTGGGAAAACCAGCAACAGAGAGAAGTTTTGCTGGGTCAGGACAAACGCCTTCCGTGGAGACAACGTGGCCGAAAATGGTAAGTTGACGCTCAGCAAAACGGCATTTCTTCAAGTTTAGCTGCAGGCCGGCGTCAGGGAGGTAGGTGAAAACGTGCTTCAAGCGGGATAGATGGGTTTCAAAGTCAGGGGGAAAAGACGACAATGTCGAATGTCGTCAGGGTAGCATGGACACATTTTCCGCTTGAGTCCACGCAAAATGCTGTCCATAATCCTTTCGAAGGTTGCAGGGACATTGCAGAGTCCGAATGACATCACAGTAATATCATAAAACCCGTCGAGATTCACAAAAGCCGTTTTGGGGCGATCGGCCGCTGCCATGGGGGACTGCCACTACCCAGAACGTAAATCTAGGGACAAAAATAGCTTCGCCTCTTGCAAACAGTCCAGAGCGTCACCTATGCGTAGAAGGGGGTAGACATCCTTGCGCGTAATCTTATTATGGCGGCGGTAAATGACATATAATCGTATGGATCCATTTTTCTGTTTCACAACAACAACAGGCGATGCCCAAGCGATGCTTGAGGGCTGAATGACGCCGTTCTGAAGCATTTGGTCGACTTGCACTACAATAATCAGGTGCTCGGTTAAAGACACACGATAAGGGCGCTGCCGCAGCGGCGCGTGGGCACCAATGTTGATGCAATGGGTGGCGGTGGAAGTTCGGCCCAAGGCACTTCGGTGAGCGTGGAAGGAAGTGCGGATTTGATAAGAAGGTTGAGAATCTGTGTTCTTTGAGGTGGTGGGAGATCGCAGTCGATGGAGCGCAAGAACAATTCTGTAGAAAAGGGAGCTGGCGTAGAGGAAGCTGGGTTGAGCGCGTTCATGGCGAGCGGCGGTGTATCGTCGGTGTTCTCACGGACGAGCAGAGATGCGATGCACACTGCCGAGGCATTCACCAATGCGCAGAGCGGTAGGGCAGGAAAACGGGTTAGAGGGCAAAAGTATCGATAGGCCAGCGGACACAGTCAGTATAGCGTATGGCAGAGGGAGACACTTGTGGTGCAGAAAAGTATGGCCTGGAGTTAATAGGACAATGTCGTCACCGAGAAAGTTGCAAGACAGGTGAACAAAAACGGATAAGCATGGGGAAATGTCGATGTATTCGGCGGCGAGGGCTTTAAAATAGGCAGCAGGAGGATTAGCGTCCAGCAAAGGATTGGGCAGAAAAGAGAACTCAACTTTCGAGCACAATCGATGAAAGCTTCATGGCGGCAAAGGAAATCCCAGCACAGAATAACAGGATGGTAACAGGAAGGCAGCACGAAGAATTCTATCGGTAGAGGGAGTCCTGAACCACGACTCGAGCAACACACGCTGCGGACGGCTTGATGTGCTCAGCGCTGGCCGTACGCAGCGACAGTCCAGCAATCGGCGTCTTTACCTTCTTCAACGAACGACACAACTTTTGTCCATAACAGAAATTGCAGCACCGGTGTCCACGAGAGCCAAGACAGATATTGTGATGGGGAAGAGAAAGTTGGCAGTGGCCCGAGACCGAGCGCTCCGTCTCGGGCCACTGCCAACTTCCTCTTCTTCGTCACACTACCCGGGGCCACCGAGCGATCCTGCCGATCGGTGATAAAGAGACGCGCGAACTGGTGATGGGCTTCAGAGTATGGCGAGACAGGAAGGAGAAAGTGGTGAGGTGCTGGCCGCCAGGATGAAGAACATGCCTGTATAATTCCTGGCCCGTGAAGGTCACCAGGAGCCGACGGCCGTGTGACGAAGAAGACGACGTTGGCAGTGGCTCGAGACGGAGCGCTCGCGCTAGGCCAGCGGCCATTAAACCATCTCATTTCCATCTGTCATCTCGTCTCATACTTCGGCTGGCCGTCACGTAACATTTGGTGGATGTGCGCAGTTCATCTCCATCCTGGTCCGGGAGCTTCGGAGCATGCGGGGGCCGTACCCCAGCCTTTCAGACCCGAACCGAATGGCCGATGTTCCCCCGCCCCGCCCGCCGCCCAGACCACTCCACACGATGAACTGAACCTGACTCAAGAATCCGACCCCATCGACCCAAGACGCTGCCCACACGTGACGACACCGTTCCCCTGCACATGCCGTTCGGCGCGTTCTGGGGGCCCGGCCGTCGGCTCCTGGAGATCTACGGCCAGGAAGCTTCGCGGGCCAGGAATCATTCAGCCATGTTCTTCATCGTGGCGGCCAGCACCTCACCATTTTCTGCTTCCTGTCCCGCCATTCTCTGAAGCCTCTCACCACTTCGTGCGTCTCTTTGTCACCAATCGGGACGATTGCTCGGTGACCCCGGGTAGTGTGACGAAGACGAAGTTGGCAGTGGCCCGAGACGGAGCACTCGTGCTAGGCCAGCGGCCATCAGTCATCTCGTCGCATACTTCGTCTGGCCGTCACATAACAATATGCCCTCGAAAGAAACTTCAATCAGATTAGTAGGGGATATTCGAGGCCTTGGAAAGTTCAACGGGGACGCAGTTCTCGCCTCAGCAACCGCGGCACCTAGTTTTCCTCGTGAATGGTATTGGGGCGACGTCGCATAAGCCTAAGAAATGCTGTAGCGCCTCGGCGAAGGGGAACGGGGTCTATAAAGCGCCGCATGGTCAGGAGAAAAAGGGCGACTTGAGAGCGGCTCAGCAGGCTCGGAGTACTGACTCGTGGAAGGCCAGTACGCGGCATGTTGTAGGAAGTGGCGCGTAGTCGGGGAGACAAGGACGGCAAAGCCCGGCCAGATGACCGCGCAAGCCGCAATTGTAGCAGATAGGCCGGTTGTCGATGGTGAGCCAAGGATTGCTGACTCGCGGAGCCGGCCAAGAACAGCCGCTGCTCGCCAAGGTATTAGAGAAAAAGGATAGGTTGGCGGCCGAGGTCTGGCGACGACGTTCGTGCATGTCAGGGGAGTGGCGATAGGGGCGGCGTTTGGGCGACGACGTCGGCGTATATCAGTGGAGCGGCAAGAGGTGGTGGCGGATGGGCGAGTAGAAGAGCCTCGTCAACTGCTCTTGGATGGCATGTCGATGAGCCAGAGCCAAATATGGAGCTCGCTCTGTAGGGCTCGGCAGAAGAGAGACAGCTGACGCGCCAATTCTTCCCGAAGAAAGTCTGAGTTGTTGCAGCAGTGAGGTGTCATGTGAGGGTGTCAGTCCAGCAAGCGACTCAACCTGTCGGCGATGCTGATGAGTCAGGAGCCTCTCCTTCCGCAGCCGCTCGAAGCTTTGGCAGAGGGTGACGACTTCAGCAATAATGCGCCAGTCGCGCGCTAACAGCATCTGAGAGGCGTCGTCGTCAACACCCTTAAACATGTGCTTAATCTTGTCAGATTCCGCCATATTGAGGTTGACAAGCTTGCATAGGTCAAGGACATCTTCGATGTAACTGGTGAAGCTCTATCTGGCCTGCTCAGACCGTGCGCGCAAGCGTTGTTCGGCAGGGAGTTTCCGGACAGCAGGACGACCGAACACTTCGGAGAAGGCTGTCTTGAAAGCAGAACAAGTTCGAGTGTCCATCTCGTGGTTCAGATACCACAGGTTAGCCATGCCGGTGAGGTGAAAAAGTTACGTTGTTTAGTTTTGTCGCATCGTCTCATTTGTTGTAAAGGCTCACTAGCTCGTAAGACGTGACCAAATCTTCGACATCCTGCTCGTCGATCCCGCTGAAGATGGCAACATCAAGCCGTGCAAGTGGGCCCAACTGTTACCTGCGCCGGCTCCTTTCGCCAACGGGACCTGGCCATCTTATGATTCCCCAAAAACCAATTATAAGATGGCCGGGTCCCGTTGGCGATGGAAGCCGGCGCAGGTAACAGCTGGGCCCAACTGCACGGCTTGATGTTGAACGTCGTTACACATCACAGGTGGCTGGGGAGCACGGCTCCGCAATTTCAGGGTTCTTACCCCGCACCTCCATCAAATTAAAGCGAGGGTTTATTCAAAGGAGCTGGGAGGACGGGAGCAGCAGCGAAAGCAGTCCAAGGGCACTCACGTCGGGCACAGGCATTCGTGGCGATAGCAATACGGGTGAAGCGCAGGATCATCTTCTTTGGCATGAGTCATCTGCTCTGTCTCTCATCTTCTGCTTTACAATCAGCCCCGGGGAGAAGAGGAGCCATCCTGGCGACTTACAGCGACTGTAATATGGCGGGGTGATAGAAAGGCTTGAGACGCTGGATGCAAACTGCCTCGCGGCGGCGGAGATCGGGACACGACCTGAGGGGTTCGACGACGTAATTAAAAGGATATCTGCGCTCCAGGACGCGGTAGGGGCCGTGATACTTGGCGAGAAATTTCGAGTACAGTCCAGGAGTACTTGTCGATATTCAGATCCACCCAAGCGTGCCAGGAGAGAAGTGCGATGGGGTTTGAGCGTTGTCGTGGCGGAATTTGTGTCGATACTGTGTGTCAGACGTGAGTGACCGGGTGATTTGGCGACAATCTTCTGCGTGTTGCGCGGCTTCGGAAACTTGGGTATATTCGAAGGCGTCAGGTTTGTAAGGCAGAATGTTGTCTATTGCAGCAGCCGGATGACGGCCGTAAAGAAAGAAGGGAGAGAAGCCAGAAGTGGACTGCTTAGTGGAGTTGTAGTCAAAAGTCGCAAAAGGAAGGACGAGATTCCAATTCTAGTGGTTGGATGCGACATACATACAGAGCATGTCCCCGATGGTGCGGTTAAATCGCTCGGTGAGGCCGTTGGTCTGCGGATGATAGGCGGAGGTGATTCGATATATTATGTTGCACTGGCGGAGCAGGGCTTTGACGACATTGGACAGAAAGGCGCGTCCGCGGTCGTTAAACGGTTCACGCGGTACAGCCTGACGAAGCATGAAACGCTGTAAAATGAAGGAGGCAACGTCTGTCGCTGTGGCAGACGGAAGGGCGGTGGTTTCGGCACAACGCGCCAGATGATCAACCGCAATGATAACCCGACGGTTGCCGGCCGCAGTGTACGGAAGCGAGTCGTAAAAATTGATGCCGATCGGTCGAAAGGGCGTTGGGGGCAAGGTAGCGGATGCAACTCTCCAGCAGAACGATGAGGAGAAGCCTTGCGACGTTGACATGCGAGGAAGGAGCGTACGTATTAAGCGTTGTTCGGCACGGAGTTTCCGGACAGCAGGACGGCCGAACACTTCGGAGAAGGTGGTCTTAAAAGCAGGCCAAGTTCGGATGTCCACCTCGTGGTTCCAATAGCACAGGTTTAAATTGCCACGCTGGTGGGATAAAAATTTACGTTATTTAGTTTTGTCGTATGGTACCACTTGTTGTAAAGGCTCACTCGCTCGTAAGACCTGAGCCAATTTTCTAAATTCTGCTCATCGGTCCCGCTGGGGATCGCCGGGTCCTGTTGGCGAGAGGAGCCGGCGCCGATAACAGCTGGGCCCACTTGCACGGCTTGATATTGAACGTCGTTAGGCATCGCAGGTGGCGGTAGGGTACGGTTGCGCAATTCCAGGGCTGTTAGCCGATACCTCCAACAAATGTAAAGCGGGGGTTTATTCAAAGTTTCTGGGAGGACGGGAGCAGCAGCGGAAACAGCCTGAGGGCAGCCAGGTCGTGTAATGACATTCGCGGCGACAGCAATACTGCTGAGGCGCAGGGCCACATCTTCTTTGGCATCAGTCATCTGCTTTGTCTCTAATCTTTTTCTTTACAGTTAACCATATAGTTTGTGAAGGTGTTTATTCCAACCGCAGATCGGTAGGCGTTGGTCGGACGGTGGCACGACGGACACACTCACAGGCGTCACTCGAGAATCACAGCTGCATTTCGTCTACCTCTTCTCTGCGCCGTTTGAACACCTGCCATTCAGTCCCATTACAGTTACTTCCTCGCCAAAAAAGCTGCCATCCTGGCGACTTACGGGGAGGAAAGCATGGGCGGATCATAATAAGGCTTGAGGCGCTCGACGTGCACAGTTTCGCGCCCCCGGCGACGGTGGTCCGCGGAGGGGGCGAGCGGCTTAACTATGTAATTCACGGAGGAAGTTTGTTTCACCACGCGGTAAAGTCCGTGATAGCGACAAAGCTGTCTTGTGGCGAGGCCGGGAGTGGAGGAAGGCACCCAGATCCAAACAAGGGCGCCAGATGGGTATGATGCCGGAGGGTCCGAGGAATCCCGACGGTGCTTCTGATGCCATTGGAGCTGTGTAGTGAAAGAGTGGGCAAGTTTCCGGCACTCTTCGGCATACAGGTGAGCTTCGGTAAATGACGCGGTCTCGGAAGGCTCAGGGCGATAAGGAGGGATGGTGTCCATGGTAGATGTAGGCTTCCGGCCATATGAGAGAAAGAAAGGAGAAACCCCGTCGTTGTCTGCGTTGCCGTATAATACGCGCACGTGACGAAAGGGAGCACTTGGTCCCAGTAGGAGTGGGTGGTGTCAACGTACGTGGCGAGCATGTCGCTGATTGTGCGGTTGAACCGCTCAGTCATGCCGTTGGTCTGGGGGTGATAGGCGCTGCTGCAGCGATGAACGATTTGGCATTGTCTACCTCTTCTCTGCGCCTCTTGAGCTCCTGCCAGTCGGTCCCATTACAAGTTTCGGAAAAATAAGTCGTCTAAAATGGCACTTCTTGAAGTAAAAGAGCACATACAAGAAAACATCGAAAGGAAAGTATTCACAATGCACATATTTAGGATTTTAGAAAGGCTTTCGACTGTGTCCAACATGATATGCTGTTAAGGAAGTTGGCATTGTACGGAAATGGCGGCAATTCATGGTGATTAACGCAAGCTACTTAATCTCTAGAGGTCCGTTCGCATGCATAAATGGCACCAAATCAGACATTAGAATTGAGCTTTGTGTACCGCAAGGATTATTGATTGGACCGATATTATTTTTAATATACATTAACGATATTGTAAACAAAAATAAGACAAAATAAATTTTATATGCAGGCGACACGAATGTGTTGGAGGGCTCCTAGGCTGCGCTGAGTTCAAGCAATAGCGTACGCCGTTTGGTGCTTTATCGGATGCTGCTGCGACTCTTTAGAATTTTTTACAAGATTATTTTATTAGGACGTTGATAAACACCAATATTTAGCATCCGCTAACATTGATTTTCTGTGCTGAGCAGTATGACACCTTTGAAAGCATTAATTTTTTCAGTTGTCTAAATTAAGCAGTCGCGGTGGCTCAGTCATTCTGCTTCCGGCCACGGTCGTGATAGGACGCAGGATGGCTGGCTCTACGCGAGCTGTGATAACGGCCAATGCTGGCCGCGGAACATCGATTTTGGACGGTTTAAAAGACTACAGGATTGTTCTGCCACCTCTGCCTACCGCGGAAGGAATGAAAGCAATGGTTGTTCTTCACTGCGACCGTGCTAGAAGGCCTCACAGGATTGAATATTTCTGCCAGCCGATGAAAGAAGCCCGGGGTCATCGAACAGGTGGGTGGTATCGAAGCATACCAGATGTCGCACGTCTGGTTAGTAAACTTTCGCAGAGAGGAGGCCAAGAAAAAGCTGGTGGATGTCGGGCATATCACTGTTAAAGAAATACTTGCGTAGTTTTTGACCCTGCAAGGCTCCGAAGTGCGGCTGAAGGTGCATTGAGTGCGCTTTTAACGTGAGCAACGAAACTCTAAGGCGGGCGTTCGCACAAGTACGGCGAAGTGGAAAAATCTCGAGCGACAGATGGAAGACCGGCGGGTTTGGAAACGCTGACTCGACAACTCGAGTTGTGCGGCTTGTTCTAAGAGAAGGTTCATGCCTCGAGCGCCTACGCCATCAGATGCGTATGGGGAGCAGGACAGTGTTAGTCGTCATGCCTGGCGTGCGCCGCTATGTCTGCATGTCTGTCTGTTGCTGCCAGGAAGAAAGAAAAGGAAAGTGCACAGGCGTGCTCGCTGGCTCAAGCCGACCCACAATCGCTACCACGTGCAGATAGTAGGAGAGTTGAAAGATGGGATAGAAAGACAGGATAGTAAAGACGCGCTAAAGACAAGGCCGATCCCGGAGGTAGTGCAATACCGGGTCAACCGGTGGCGGGAGGAAAGCATCCTCAAACTCTCCGCCACATTTCCAAAAATAAGTTCAATTGGACCCGTAGCATATACTCTACGGGCTCCGGACATTCGCGCCTCTTCGCTATGTCTCCGCTGCCGCAGCAAAGGCCACATTAGACGTGACTGCAAGGTGCCCAATTGTAGCCAGTGCCATGCGTACGGGCACGAAGAAGCTGAATGAAGGAAGTCGCACGCCCGCGTGGCTGGGCGAGGTGGTGGTGGTGAAGAAAACATTTATTAATGATAGAGGAAGGTGTTCGGGGTCGTGACCTGAAGGGTAACGCCCTTACAACCACTAGGAAGACTCGGCGAAAAGTGAGCTGCATATGGACGAAGAGGAAGCTGAGGAGGCCGCCTCCAACCCAGTGGTCGAGTCTCTAACGGCTGCATTGAAGCACAAGGAATACGACACGCTACGGACTGCTGAATTAATGCTCAGCCCACCCGAGTCGGCAGTCATGAACAAGGTTACCGAGCCACCGCAGGATATCCCACGCCCGCTGAAAAAGGCCGCAGGCAATGCATGGAGGCCTACCCTGCTGCTGCTAAAACGGCGCCGCGACGACGGCTCTGCATTGGGCCCGGAGCAAAGGCAACGTCTGCTACAAAAACAACGGGACGCCGGCGAGGTGAAAAAGCAGCGTGTCACCAGCGGGAAACGATCGTCGTCGCTCCCTCGCGACGACAACTCAAAGTCCTAACAATGGCAGGACGACACTAAACAGCGCGACGTTGTGCGTACAAAGGTAAGAGTCGTACTGGAGGACTGGTCTTGCTAAGCAATGACAGCTTTTGAAAGACACCTCGTCGTAGCTACGATCAATGTCAGATGTCTTTCATCCAGGAGGAGGGAAAATCAGCTGTTACGACTCGTGACTGAGCACGACTTGAATATTGTAGCGGTTCAAGAAACTAAAATCGAGAGTCAAGACCCTGACATCGCACAGCACACGGGCGCCTTAGCGTTTTTCCTCCATAAAAACGCAGCCGACCGCGGCGGCTGCGTTTTTTATGGAGGAAAAACGCTAAGGCGCCCGTGTGCTGTGCGATGTCAGTGCACGTTAAAGATCCCCAGGTGGTCGAAATTATTCCGGAGCCCTCCCCTACGGCACCTCGTCTTCCTTTCTTCTTTCACTCCCTCCTTTATCCCTTCCCTTACGGCGCGGTTCAGGTGTCCAACGATATATGAGACAGATACTGCGCCATTTTCTTTCCCCAAAAACCAATTATAATTATATAGTCAAGACCAGACCGACTGTATGATGCATCCGTTCAGCAGCCGATACTGTTTGCGTGCCTCATGCGGTGGGTACTTTAGCAAGGCGCATGCTTTTGATCCGGCAGTCTCTGGGAGCGAGTGTGGAAAGCGTTCAGACTTACATTTCGGTCGTTGGGTTCTCTGTGACATGACATTTGCTGGTTTGGAGTGACGCGTAATCTGTATCTACGCGCACACTAACTTGGAAGAGAGGCGAAAACTTTTTGAGACAGTTAGAAACTATTGTGATACAGACCGTCTCTGGTCGTCTGTCTTGGCGATTTAAACTGCGTAAGCATGGCACGCGAAAAAGATCAGTTCGACTTCCTAAGAGATGCGTGTACTGGCTGTTTGAGCGATGTAACTGATCGCTGTCATCTCGAAGATGTGGGCGATTGTCTCGGGTGTGGTCCTGGCGTTCGTTTTACCCCAGTTCTAGGGAACGAGTCACGCACGTTTGGATCGGGCATACGTATCTGCCGAACTTATACCATTCTGTGGTTAATACCTCGTACAACCAGTGCCGTTGAGTGACCATTGTCTTGTTGTCTTCCATGTAGGGAAAAGAAAAGGAACGAGAAGCAAATTAGTGTGGGAAAACTGGAAACTGGTGACAGGAACACGGATTCCCGTGGACGCAAACTCGTAGACGTTATTGATAGTTTGGTCCTGTGTGCTGCCAATGACGGAAGCCCCACTTTCTTCCGGCCTCCAGCCTCAGCAAGAGCTATAAACCTGACACTGCATTCACTTGACGTCCGCGTGAGGTGGTCAACAGTACCTGACCGAATGGGAAGTGATCGCTATACGATTTTTGTGTTGCTGCCGACTTTCGGATGCATGGTCCTAAAATTAGCAATGTGGTCAACTGGGACAAGTACAGAGAGCACCTAGAACGTGTTTCTGGTGATGTCATTGAGAAAATTATTTCTAGTAAACTAGCAGCAACTACGGCGGTCAAGTTACCTGATCATTTTCCGACCCGGATTTCAATGGAGACGAAATTAAAAGAAAATCCAAAGGAATTTTGGAAACATGTAAAGAGAAATGGAAAAGACTAACTATACCACCCTCTTGTTTCTGGTGACACCTTTGTTGATGATGATGCACAAAAAGCTGAGTTCTTTAATAAATATTTCAGCTCTGTTTTCAGCTCTGAAATCGAACATGCTGATATGAATACCCCGAGTTTCCAGCCAGTGGCGAGTGTTATGGATGATGTTGTGATCAGCATCAACGGCATACAGTCTCTGCTGCAGAATTTGAAGATTGTTAAGGCTGGTTGTCCTGATGACTTGCAAACAAATTCTACAAACTGTGTGCTGAGTCGGTTGCACCCTACTTAAAGATAATTTTTGAAAAATCGCTTGAAGAATCCTGCCTTCCAGATGACTGGAAAATTGCAAGTGTTGTGCCAATCTACAAATCTGGCCCTCGCAACACTGTATCAAATTATAGACCGGCATCTCAAACTTCAGTTGCGTGCAAGACACTCGAACATATTTTGTTCACCAGTATAGCAGCACATATTGATACGGGAATTAAAGAAGAGGCGGAGAGCGAGCGCGAGCGGCGAGCGCGCAGCTCTAGCACGAGGGAGATAGAACGAGAAAGCTTGGCCGCCGCCGGTCGTGCTTCGCCGGCTCTCCTCCGTACTGCTGCTATATTTCTCTGGGCGGGCCCGTGGCCACCCCGTGGCATCCCACACCGTAACATTTTGGTGGCAGCGGTGGGATCATGCCGCTCACACCGCTCCCAGAATCAAGCACCCGACGTGTCAGACGACAGGAGTCCACCACCAGCCGATAGCGCCGACGACGCGGCGGCCGGCGCCGCTAGACCTAGGCGCTCGGAGAGGCTCGGCTCTTCGCAGCAGCCGGACGCCGGTGTTGAGCGCCTCCTGGATACAGTCACCCAACGGATGGACGCATGGGAGGCCCGTCTGACTGCCCAGGCTGGGGAGATGGAAGCTCTCCGGCGCGAACTCCGTCGCCTGGTGCCAGCCGAGCCGAGCACAGGTCAGGTGCCTTTGGGCGTCCCCGCCGCCGCTGTTTACGGCTCTGCCGTCGCTGGGCCTGCGGTCGTGGCCGCCAATGGCGTGCTCGGCGCGGGTGCGTCCTCGCCGCAGTGTTCGTTGGACGTTGTGGAATTGCCCACATTTGACGGCACCATCTCGTGGGATGCTTACCGCATCCAGCTGGACGGTATTGCGGCGGCGAGAGGCTGGGACGAGCAAATGAAGGCATGGATGCTCGTTGCAAAACTGAGGGGCCGCGCCACCGAGCTGCTGCAGAACGTGCCGCCCGACCAGCTGGGCTCTTACACTGTTCTGGCGGGCCTCCTCGCCGACCACTATGGTGCCTCAGGTCAACCCCGTGTGCAGTACCACCGCCTGCGAGCCCGCCGTCAAGAGCCCGGGGAGACGTACCAGGACCTCGCCGCCGCCATTGAGCGCCTAGCTCTGCAGTCGCTGCCGGGAGCGCCTCAGAACGCCGTGGCCCTGGTCGGCACCGAGGCGTTTGTCGACGCCATCCGACTCCCCGAGGTGCATCGCTTGGTCCGCTCTGGCCGTCCTGATTCCGTCCGCGCCGCCATGGCGCTCGCCATCGAGGCGGAATTGACTTTGCTGGCCACGCGGGGGTCGCCACCGTCTGCCGAGCGCAGCGTCCGGGTGCAGGCTCCTCGGTCCGCAGCCCCAACTGCGGCCTCTATCCGACGCCTGCGTAACGACGTCCGCATGACCTGCTTCCGCTGCGGCCTGCGGGGACACTACGCGAGGGACTGTGCCGGCCCTCCAACGTCGGGAAACGATTTGGCGGAACTCCGGCGGAAGTCCGTCCCCACACTCCTTCGTTCTCCGCGTCCCCTCCTTTCGTCGGCTCCGATTACCACTGATGCTCCTTACGTGCTCGTCGACGTCGCCCTGCTTGACCGGCACGTAAAGGCCTTGGTTGACACTGGAGCGGCTGTCAATGTACTGCACAAATCGTTTGTTGCTAACGCGCCCCACCTGCTTCTGCCAGCCGCCAAAACCCGGCTCTTAGCTTTTAACGGCACCCCTGTGGAGCAAGTCGGACGTGTCGTCGTCAACCTGACAGCACTCGGAAATACCATCTCCACCGAGTTTGTTGTCGCAGACAGCCCTATTTGGCCAGTGGTCCTCGGGTGCGGGTGGTGCCAGCAAGCCGGAGTCGTCCTTAATTTTACTAGAACCAAACCACGGGCGAGCCGAACTCTCTGTGGGCCGGGCTGGCTTAGCCCGGTTTCCAGCCTCGGTGTCGCCCTGTGGCAGTCCCTGGTGTCGGCGACCAAGCGTGCCTCAGCATCTCTGCGTGACCTCGCGACGAAGTGGCCGTGTCGAGTCAAGCCGTTCGACGTCACTACCGTGACTGTGGCGTCCGCCGTGATCCTGCCACCGGGTGCGGCAACGTGGGTGTATGCCAAGCTTGACAGTCCGGTCACAGCAGACGTGCTGTTCGAACCCATCCGGTGTTCAGCTCCAGCCCGTCAGATGACCTCCCCTCGAAGCCTTCTGCCTGTGCTCAAAGGAGAGGCCCACGTATTTATACTCAACATCAGCAGCGTACCTCTCGCGCTGACTCCCGGCACGCAATTGGGTACAGCCTCAGTTTTGGACCCCGGGTCACCAGTGGCGTCTCTGCAACCTGAAGCCCCGCCTCGCCACCCTCCAGCGCCGGCGATCCTATCATGGGAAGAATTTAACTTTGGACCCAGCCTGACCTGCGCGGAGCTCGCCTCTCTGAAGACCTTGCTGCTCGAGCATCGCAGTTGCCTTGCTCTCAGCGCCGGTGAACTCGGGTGCACTTCCTGGGCTCAACACCGGATCAATACCGAAAACCGCGGACCCGTTCATCACCAACCTCGCCGTGTAGCGCCAGCCGAACGGAGAGTCATCCAGCAGCACGTGTGCGACATGCTTGACCAGGGAATCATTGCCCCTTCTTGTAGCCCTTGGTCCTCCCCTGTCGTCCTTGTGCGCAAGAAGGATGGAACACTCCGCTTCTGCGTTGACTATCGGAAGCTAAATGCTATTACTAATTGCGACGTGTACCCGCTGCCTCGCCTCGACGATGCGCTTGACCGCCTGAAGGGGGCCCGTTATTTTTCCACGCTGGATCTGCTCTCGGGCTACTGGCAGGTGCCTGTTCACCCCGATGATGCGGAAAAGACGGCTTTCGTGACTCCCGACGGCCTTTACCAGTTCAACCGTATGCCCTTCGGTCTCTCGAACGCTCCAGCCACCTTCCAGCGTCTCATGTACCGAGTCTTAGGCCATTTGAAGTGGACTATGGCGTTGGTCTACCTGGATGACGCAATTGTCTACGCGGCTACATTTGAAGAACACCAGAGACGCCTCAAACTCGTCCTCGAAGCCCTTACCTCTGCTGGGCTTCGCTTAAAACCAAAAAAATGTTTCTTCGGTTTCGCGGAGGTGACGTACTTGGGTCACGTTGTGAGCCGGCATGGCATCCGTCCCGACCCTGAAAAGCTAAAAGCGCTTACAGCTTACGAAGCTCCCACCACCGCCAAGGAGCTCAAAAGTTTCCTTGGATTTGCTTCGTATTTCCGTCGTTTCATTCCGGACTTTGCCAAGCGCAGCGCTCCATTGACCGCCCTGCTGAAGAAGAATGCACCGTGGAGTTGGACGCAGGCCCAACAGCTCGCGTTTCTTGACGTCAAGCACGCCCTCCTCGAGCCTCCTACATTGGCCCATTACGACGAATCGGCCCCCATCGTCCTCCACACGGATGCCAGCCAAGATGGGCTCGGCGCTGTCCTCCTGCAAGAAGACGAGTCTGGTGACCACAAAGTCCTAGCTTATGCCAGCCGCCAGCTTTTCGACGTTGAGCGCCGCCGCCACTCTTCAGAACTCGAGTGCCTCGCCGTTGTCTGGGCCGTCGAGAAGTTCCATCCCTACCTGTACGGCCGTCACTTCACCATAGTCACGGACAATAGCGCTCTCACTTGGCTGCAGTCCGCCAAACATTTGAATGCCAAGATTGCACGCTGGTCCCTGCAACTTCAAGAGTACAATTTCACAATAGTGCATCGGCGCGGCTCTGCCCATCAAGATGCCGATTTCCTTTCTCGCCACCCTTGTTCCGTGACGGCTTTGACGGACCTGAGGACTGCACAAACGCAAGATCCCGCCATTGCTGCCATAATCCACTCCCTTGGCACCGCCGCCGGCGCAGGCCTCCGCCAACTACGCCGGGTCTATCGAATGAAGGACGACCTCTTGTGTCATGTGAAGCGGCTCCGTGGTCGACCACCCGTCTGGTTGCCAGTTGTGCCGGCAACACTGCGGTCGCAAATCTTGCGCGGCTTACACGACGCTCCCACGGCTGGTCACCTTGGTCGCGGCAAGACCTACGCACGAGTGTCGGAGCGGTTTTGGTGGCCTAATATGTCCAGAGATGTCAAGGAACACGTGGCGTCCTGCCAGACACGCCAGTACAGAAAACCGTCCACAGGTGTAACCAAGCCACCCCCGCAGGCTTTTTCGCCACCAAGTTCACCTTTCGAGCTGGTTGGACTGGATCATTTGGGCCCGTTTCCGAAGACGCGTGCCGGCAACCGGTATGTTCTGGTTGCGATCGACTACTTCTCCAAGTGGGTCGAAGCACTGCCCGTTCCAGACACGTCGTCCGCTCATGCCGTCGCGTTTGCGGAACAGCATCTCGTTCTTCGGCACGGTGTTCCCCGGCGCCTCATCACGGACCGTGGGAGCTGCTTTATGTCCCATGAATTCGAGCGAGCCCTCCGCTCCTTCGGCATTGCGCATTCCACTACATCCGTCAATCATCCGCAGTGCAATGGCCTCGTGGAGCGTGTTAACCGTACCCTCACGGATATACTCGCATCCTACGTCGCTCCGTCCCACACAAACTGGGATCGTTTTGTTTCTGCTGCAGCTTTTGCAGTCAACACTGCAGCGCAAGAAACAACGCATGTGACGCCGTTCTCAGTCGTCTATGGCAGAACGCCCTCCATCCCTCTCGACGCGCAGTTGGGCCTTCCCCATCCTACTGCGTCACCAACTGAATCTGCTCAACGACTTCATTCCGCCCGCCTCGACGCCCAGCGCAACCTCCTCACGGCTCACGCGCGTGTGCAAGCGGCCAACGCGGCAGCACCACCACATCCCCCCTTCCGGCCCGGTGACTTGGTCCTCGTTCGCCGCACCATCCGTGCGACTGGCCGTGCCGCAAAGCTCTTGCCCCGATACCGCGGCCCTTACCGTGTCGTTGCCCGACTCGGCCCCGTGACATACCGCCTCGAAGACCTGCCAGAGCATCGACCATGCGGTGTGCACCACATTTTCCCAGAGCATGTTTCAAACATGAAGCGATATGTTTACGGCGCCTGCGGTGACTCCGACTTAGCTACCGGGTCCTCATCAGTGCCGTTGTCGCCTGCTGGCTCCATGCCTTCCCCACGCAATGCAGTCCCATAAACGGATCGCCGCTCAATATGCATAAAACTCCCTGAAGTTAGCCGGTGTGGGACCTTCTTCGGCGACTGCAGACACCTTCGCCCAGCTCACACACTTCGAATTCAACGAAGAGTGTGACCGTTTCCTATCTGCGAGCCCACATTGCATCGCCCCAGGAAACCCTGCATCAAAGCACGGCCTGACTTCTCCGCCCCCCCCCCCCCCCCCCCCGGTGGAAAGGTGATACGGGAATAAAAGAAGAGGCGGAGAGCGAGCGCGAGGGGCGAGCGCGCAGCTCTAGCACGAGGGAGATAGAACGAGAAAGCTTGGCCGCCGCCGGTCGTGCTTCGCCGGCTCTCCTCCGTACTGCTGCTATATTTCTCTGGGCGGGCCCGTGGCCACCCCGTGGCATCCCACACCGTAACAATATGGACGCACATTCATTGTTTAATCCTCGTCAGCATGGTTTTCGAAGGGGCCTATCGTGTACTACGCAGCTGACTGAATTTGCGCACGATCTGGCTGAGGCACTGGACAGGCGACTTAGCGTGGACTGCGTGTTTTTGGACTTTAAAAAGGCCTTTGATACCGTGACGCATTCTTTACTAATTCAAAAAATGTCTTTTTACAATATTAGCCCTCAAGTGATATCATGGGTAAAAGATTACCTATGTTTACGGCAGCAGTTTGGGGTTATGAATGGCGCCGAGTCTCAAAGAGTGCAGGTTGTGTCTGGTGTTCCCCAGGGCTCCGTGTTGGGACCACTATTGTTCCTGCTCTACGTGAATGACATTGGTGACGGAATCGTATCTCAAATGCGGTTATTTGCGGATGACTGCGTTCTTTATAGTTTTGTCACTAGTGAACGAGATGTGGAAATGTTCCAAGAAGATTTGAACAGAATCTCAGAGTGGTGCGTTAAATGGAATATGAATTTGAATTTGTCCAAGACTGTCCATATGAAGTTTACAAGAAAGAAAAACCCTGATGTGTATTCATATGTTGTTAGGAACACAATGTTAGAACAGGTATTTGAGTTTAAATATCTAGGCGTTTATTTTACACCTGATTTGAGCTGGCGCCATGACGTCGATTATATCTCTGCTAAAGCATGGAGAAACTTGGGATTTCTTCGCCGAAATGCAAGCACTTTTCCACTGTCATGTCGTGACATTTTATTCAAGACTTATGTCAGGTCGGTTCTGGACTACGCGTGCACTGTCTGGGACCCGCCTACTGCTAGAGATAAAAATAAGTTGGAGAGGGTGCAGAGCATTGCCTCTCGTTTCGTGTCTGGCACACGCGGGGCTCGTTACAGTGCATCGCGTACGAAGGATGCACTCAACTGGGAATTGCTCTACTTTCGGCACACGCTTACCTTTAAGGTGTGGGATTGTCTCTGTCAGTGGAAAAATCCGGCTTTGTTCTCTTTCCAGGTGTAAGAAGACGTCAAGCGCGGTTAAAGATACACCTCGGTCACTCTTATATCCGTCAATTCAACCACACGCGTTTCCTGGGCGTCATTATTGACTCCCGTCTACAGTGGTGAAAAGCTGTAGACGCGATTGTTTCATCTGTATCTTCGCGTCTCAATGTGATCCGTAGAATTGCACGTGAGCAATGGGGAAACCGTCCTTCTTCAATGGTCAAACTTCATGAAGCGCTGGTGGTCAGTTGCATAATGCATCAATTACGTTCAATTTCCCCCTCGGCATCACAGCTTCAAAGTCTCGAAGATATTGCCGCCAATATTTGCAGTGTTTGTTCGTTTTTCAAATCTGCCGCGACACCACCTTATCGCTTTGTTTGCGACGCAAGACGCGACTAGATTTATCTCGATTGATCGCAGCCAGGCAAAGCTGATTCTACGTTGTTCCGGAATGTTCTAGTAACTTTGCGCCCTTTATCTCGAATGTTCGCTATCAGCTTTAAATTGAGCATGGCCGACAGCGGCGGGCATTCTGTTCGACGAGCGCCGAGCACGCTTGTCGCTTCGCCGCCGGCGAGTGATTCAGTCCATTTTGGGTGCAAGTCAGCCCAATAAACAGTTCTTTTAGAAGACCCTTTCGTCCGTCTTCATCGCTGCTTGACTGCCGTCACCACTACGTGACATCTGGTGGAGGTGCGGGGTAGACGTCCTTCTTTATTATGTTGTTCAAGCGGCGGTAACCCACGCAGAATCGAAGTGCGCCGTCTTTCTTTCTCACTAGAACAACCGGTGCCGCCCATGGGCTGTTTGAAGGCTGGATGACGTCGTCGCGAAGCATTTCTTAGACTTGGTCCCGGATGGCTTGTCGTTCTTCACACGACGAGCCGACAGCTGGACATCTCGGGTTTACTCGCACCCTCCGCCGCATTAAAGACAAGTATTACTGGCCCCGACTGTCTGCCGAGGTCGCACACTATGTGAAAACATGCCGAGATTGTCAGCGACGAAAGACTCCTCCCACACGACCAGCAGGATTTCTGAACCCCATTGAACCTCCCTCAAGACCCTTTCAGCAGATTGGCATAGACTTGCTGGGCCCTTTTCCAACGTCAACATCTGGAAATAAGTGGATCATCATAGCGACCGACTACCTGACCCGCTACGCCGAGGCGAAAGCCCTACCGAACGGAACAGCAGCAGAAGTGGCCAAATTTTTCGTGGAGTGCATTCTTCTTCGACACGGCGCCCCCGATGTGCTCATCACGGACAGAGGAACAGCATTTACGGCGGAACTCACGCAAGCCATCTTGCGCTACAGCCAAACCAGCCACCGGAGGACAACTGCATACCATCCGCAGACCAACGGACTGACCGAGCGCCTGAACAAAACCATCGCCGATATGCTCGCTATGTATGTCGATGCCGAACATAAAACCTGGGATGTCATCCTGCCTTACGTCGTCTTCGCCTACAACACCGCAGTGCAGGAGACCACCCAGATGACGCCTTTTAGGCTCGTCCATGGCAGGGAGGCCACGACCACGCTAGACGCCATGCTGCCCAACGTTACAGAAGAAGAGAACGTCGACGTTGCCGCCTACCTTCAACGCGCAGAAGAAGCTCGAAGGCTTGCCCGATTACGGATCAATGATCAGCAGCGGTCCGACGCCAGACGCTACAACCTACGAAGACGCAACGCGGAATACAAGCCAGGAGACCAAGTCTGGGTGTGAACGCCCATTCGCCGCCGTGGATTGAGTGAAAAGCTTTTGCGCCGCTATTTCGGCCCGTACAAGGTTCTTCGTCGGCTGGGTGAACTGGATTATGAAGTCATCCCTGACGCAATGACTGCATCCCAGCGACGCCGCGTACGACCAGAAGTTGTCCATGTAGTCCGTCTGAAGCCGTATTATGCGCGCTAAAGGCCGCTGCATTTCCATGCTCTATTTTCGCAAGATCTGTTTTTTTCCCTTACTAGTCGCATTATTTGTTTTAATGCATCGGCTCGATGCTTCTTTGAGAGGGGAGTAATGCCGCCAATATTTGCAGTGTTTGTTCGTTTTTTTCAAATCTGCCGCGACACCACCTTATCGCTTTGTTTGCGACGCAAGACGCGACTAGATTTATCTCGATTGATCGCAGCCAGGCAAAGCTGATTCTACGTTGTTCCGGAATGTTCTAGTAACTTTGCGCCCTTTATCTCGAATGTTCGCTATCAGCTTTAAATTGAGGACGGCCGACAGCGGCGGGCATTCTGTTCGACGACCGCCGAGCACGCTTGTCGCTTCGCCGCCGCCGAGTGATTCAGTCCTTTTTGGGTGCAAGTCAGCCCAATAAACAGTTCTTTTAGAAGACCCTTTCGTCCGTCTTCATCGCTGC
This sequence comes from Amblyomma americanum, assembly GCF_052857255.1. Classification (NCBI taxonomy): domain Eukaryota; kingdom Metazoa; phylum Arthropoda; class Arachnida; order Ixodida; family Ixodidae; genus Amblyomma; species Amblyomma americanum. Next base: position 116,759,443 of record NC_135507.1, on the reverse strand, counting down.
TTCGACTGCCGTCACCACTACGTGACAATATCCACAGAAAGGGCCTATGAAGAGCCATTGGAGTTCCCCAGGTGACTGCGAATAAGGCGGTACTTCATGAATCTCTATCGAAACCTCTTAGCCTTGTCGCTTCTCAGAGACTACTAATGCATCTTGGCCGCCCAGGAAAGACGGTAGCTGGGCGATCCCTTCTCCAGCGGTTCTGCAAGAGATATGAGTCGAATGCTTATTTGGCACTCAATACTCTTAGTTCTTTAGGCCTTAATGTTCGAAGGCAAAGGAAGCGGTTGAAACCCCCTGGTCTTTTCCGACCCTTGACTGTAAGGTCACAGTTTCCCATTTGAGCGCAAAGCACAGCTCTCCTTTGGCAGCGACGCGTTCGCTCGTACTTGAACATTTGGAAAAAGAGTATGCCCGCCATCTTCAAATTTTCACGGTTGGTTTAGTGGACAAGGTCAAACAAGCTAGCTCAGCGGCTTTTTACATTCCTTCTTTGGACTGTAAGTGGTCCGTACGCTTTACTGCTGTCGTATCCTTCACAACGGCTTAAAGTGTTGCTATTGTGCGGCTTTACGGAAGCTAGGATCTTGCCCGGCTCAACCTGTTGTCATCCTAACTGATTCAAAATCTTCCCGTCACGGGTTAGAGCGCGGATTCCTTACTGATGCCTTGTCTATAAGCTCTCGGCGCTTGGTGCAGAATCTGCACAGCAGAGGCTTTACTCTATATTTCCAATGGGTGCCTTCTCACATAGGAGTCAACGGTAATGAAGTGGCAACAATCTCGCCCATAAAGCTGTCTCAAGGAATCAATCAAAAAAAGTACCTCAAGATGGAAAAGTCTCTGCAGGAAAACTGTGCTCGATCATTTCAGAACCCTGTGAAGTGCGCCCCACAAACCATGTGTGACCAAGGGACTGATAAGTTCTCAGGCGGCTCTACTACAACGAATTCGCACGGCCTGTGCTCGCACTCCTGCCTGGATGCATAAGGCGGGCATAGCATCGTCTCCACTCTGTTCTTTATGTGGTGTGTGCGGGGATATCGAACAACATATTACGTACGGCCCAGAGTACAACGCGGAAAGGTATGTGATGTTCGCTTCCTTCAAGAAGACAGGAACTTGTCACAGTACTGTTCAGGACGTTGTCTACCCGAGTGGACACCAGACATGCAGAAAGGAGGCTGCACGCCTTTTTTAACGTTCCTGCAGGACACGTATCTTGTTTCTAAATGGTGACAGCAGGAACGGACTATGGCCTACAGTGATTGAATGTGTGCGTAGACGGCGTCTTCTGGAGTGGACTACGTTATACTGTGAGTGAATTTGTGCATGGATTGTGATACTACAATGGCCAATGTTTCACTGTGACTGAATGTGAGCATAGATGGTGTCTTCTGGAGTGTACTGTGATGTGGACTGTGTGGAGTGATTGTGTGCATAGATGGTGACCGTGGGAGAGGAATGTGTGCTATTATAAGAGACTGCGCGCATAGCGGGGTAGATGCGACAGGCTTTAGGACATTATTAACATAGAAAGGACGCTACGGTGGTGCAATTTCCGGCAGAATAAGACAGGCTAACCACACCTGTAGCACTCAAATCCTCAACTCAACTCAGCTCCCAGGTGTACAACAGAGTCGCAAAATTTTTGTGAATGTATTCGAGAATACTGCCAGTGACTGCAGAGTAACTACAGTGGTATCAACAGGTGATGACGTCACTACCGGCGAGATATTTTTCGGACACAATTTGCGGACACGTTTCACGGACAAAAGATAGCCTTGTACTGATTTCGCATTAATAAATGCGCACTGGTTGTAGCTCTTTCAGGTCAACGGCGGGCGAAGATTATTATAATAGCTGAAGTCATTTTCCATGATAGATATATATAACTCACGCACAAGGCACTCAATACAAAAACGGGCAGTGGCTTAACTTGGATAACCGTGCAACTCGGCGAAAAGCAAGCACGCTTGCTAAGCGTCTGAGGCTCGTCCATGGCAGCGGCGCTACACGCTCTCGACAGCCGTTCTGTATATACCCACACGACCACGTGGTTATGACGTGGTATCTCATGGTCTTACGACACCTCATAGGATGTCATCACGTGGTGTCACATCACTGCACCGGATCTTCTTACGGCCAAAGGTCAACCAAACGTCACCTAATGTCAAAGATCGAAGGTCATACGCAACTATCATGACTCAAGGTCAAGAGTTCGACACCATAACTGTACCACATATGATCATAAACAGCTAACGTGATTGGACTGAAGGTGGTTCAAGGTCAATCTCCGGACTACGCGACGACTTCTTTACCTAACGTAGTGAAGATTTTCGCTTCAGCATGAATTACCACAAAAATTACGGTCGATTTAATTAGTTCGGCCAAATGCGAATAAGGTGCGCTAACTGTTCGGCTTCCTTTTCGGTTATAGTGTCCAGATCCAGTGTTCCCTGATGGCAGTTGTTCGGATAGCGATACTGGCTTAATATCCACTAAAGCGGAATTGGCCATTCTATTCCATTCGTAGATCTCTGGGAGTGTTCCTACTATTCCGGGCGCAGTGGTGCAGCGGCGAAGTTCACACGCACCACTGCTCTTCAATGGCAGGTGCTGCGATCGGAGGGACTTAGGTTGCTTGCGGTAGAGTGCGACCGAGGCCCGTCTTCCCGAGAAGCCTCCAGATTTAAGGAGCTGCCACCTGACACGGTGGGCAGGAGCGCAGTTTACCACAAAACTGGCTTCCGACCGACCGACCAACCGACCGACCGAGCGAGCACATGCTTTCACGCCATATAGCGGCATCTAACCAACACCAATTCGTTCAGAAGCTTTTAGAGTTTGAACGGATTCGTTGCTGAGGACAGAGTTCCCTGAGAACCAAGATCCGAGATATGTAATGTGGCCGATAGGAATGCGGACGCCGAAGTTTACCGTTTGCTGCTTGCAGGACGAGGACGCCTCCATAGAAAGGAAGTGGGCGCGAGCCGGTAGTTTTTATATATGTGAATAGTAATATGTATGCATATATATATATATATATATATATATATATATATATATATATATATATATATATATATATATATATATATATATATATATATATATATATATATATATATATATATATATATATATATATATGAACTCTTCAGACAAGGTGTTGCAGCTTCGTCATTACATTTTGGACGTTTCGCCACCGTTTGGGCTAGTTTTCGTGGCCCGTGCACACTAACGTGAGCTCAGCGCGTGCTTGTCGGCCGGTGCTCATGTTCGCTTGGAGTAGGAACAACAACTTCATTTTAAGTAAAAAACAAAAGGTCCTGAAGGGTGCGCTTACACTTTTCCGAGAGTCCACGGGCCTGGGCCTCATGGAGAGCTTTGTCGATTAGCCATGTTTTACCAGGTGGTTGAGCAGCTCACAGACTCCCATGACGGTGGAATGGGTTGGTTACGGGGGAAGCTACTATGGGTTTGGGGCATTCCTACGGGTAGTGTATAAGGTTGGCCTTGGCCGCCCAACATGTCTGGAACAGTGAAAAGGTATAGCATGGAAATTGTGTGCGCCGGAAGAGTGCAGAACTTTTCTCAACCGGGTGCTACCATCGGTGGGACGGTTCGTAAAGACTTGGCCACATGTAAGGAAAACAAAAAGACGGTCTTGTTCAGAAAGCTGGCAAGGAAATGCTATGACTCACACAGCAAGCCGAGGGAAAAATGTTTGAGGGGAAAAGGAAAAGTGTTCGCTTAAGTATTCGGACTATGGCGCGGCAGAAGAGGTGGTGTCGCGAGTGGTCGGCGGGCTATGGTCCGGGCTCACGGGTAGGCTTACTGCCCAGAACGAGAGTCAGCGGCGCGATCCAGGCTAGCCGTCGTATCCGAGTCAGGTAGCCCGGAGAGGTGGAAGCGCCCCAAGGCGGGTCGTCAGGACTCCCAATTGGGCGATGGGGCTTTGAAGCTCCTGGGACGGCGGTAGCGGCTGGGGCGAGCGACGGCTTAGCCTAGATATCGACACCCCAGCTGTAGTCGGCAGCCGGCCCAGGTCTGGTATCCCGGGCAACTATGGCGAGTCAGCTTGGCGAGGTCCACGTCTCGAATCCCTGGAAGCCTGGAGAGGCCCCAGGTCTGCAACCGCGGGTAGCTTCCCTTCTATTCGAGTCGCGTGTCTTCGCCGTCTTATTTTTCACTGTCGTGCACGAGTCGCGTGTCTCACTTCCCATGTCTGCTTTCTTCGTGTCCGCCTAGCACGATCTGAACGAGACCGCTATGTGGCGCCGATATTTTAAAGAAGCTCCCCCGCGAACAGTTTTTCCCAAGAGAAAATCTCTATAGGAAGTGCAACACCCTCTTCACGGGTCATGAGTCGCAGGTTGCTGACGTGCTGGAGCCATCTCACCACACAAGGCGCACCACACTACCACAAATGTACAGCAAGCACCACCTACTGACTCACACTGGCCCACGGCTCACCCCACATGCGCTTGACGCGTACAAAAGCAGTGAACTAAGCAGCAAACGAAACAGGCGGCCGATAACCATCCACGGCCTTATGCACAATATCACCAACACTCAACTTGTAGTTGTCAGCAGGCTCGAAAAATCCGCGCCAACGTCCCACTGAGGGTAACACGCGGTGGAGAATCTAGTCCTGCAGTCTTCCCTTTCACTTATTCCCTTCTAGCCAATTCTTCTAACCACAGCCAATTTTTTTTTTCCGGTATGTGCACAAAATTTCTGTGACCATCAAATCTTAAGCACCTTGGTCATATCACATAGAACACCCTGCAGATGGGATTTTCAGAGACTTCCAACAAAGTTGAAGTTGCATAAAAATGTTGTCCATCGTTGTCCGGCCCTGTGCTATTTCAGCACTTTGATGTACCCGTAAAAGAGAAAAATTAACCATGGCCTTCACTTTCTTGTCTGGTCACCTTAGATTTTTAAAACACGCTATAAGAACTCCGCGGGATACAGAAACCTTGTCCAGAGTAATATGCAGGGAATGTTCCTGCATGAATTATGCATCTGCTAGGGATATCCTCAAGTATTATCAAGATATCGGATGGATGTTTTTTGGTCGTCTGTGTTGTCACGGGATGGAGGCCCAAGGTTGCCGTTCCTGGCATGTTTCAGAACCAACCGGCCTCGGTAGACAGGAAGTGCTCCCGAGTCGATGCCTATGTATACCTGTAAACGGCTATCTGTTTAATGTAATAAACGCGTTCATCATTTCATTACTAAGAAACAAAGCACAAGGAGCACTCCGACGCAGCTTCGATCCCGGCCGCGGCGGTCGAATTTCGATGGAGGCGAAGTTGTAGAGGCCCGTGTATTGTACGTTGTCAGCGCACTTTAAAGAACCCCAGGTGGCCGAACTTTCCGGAGTCCTTCACTACGGCGCCTCTCATGGCCTGAGTCGCTTTGAGACCTTAAGTGCCAATAAACCAAACCAAACCAAGGAGCACTCCGGAGCTCATAAACAGTGCCGCGCGGTACCAAACAAAATACAAAAAGATTTTGTATCTGCTCGGAAAAGCAATCTTTAGCATTTTTGTCAGGTCATCTGTTCTAACACCATACAGCGTGACATTACAGTTACGAATGCCCCCACAAACCTTTTGAAACTGACCGGATTTGCGGCATAGTGCAAGTGTTCTCAGAGCCAGAATCCGAGCTATGTCAGGCGGCCGATAGTAAAATGGAGGACAAAGTTGCTGTTCCCCTTGCAGCCTGCAGAAGGAATAGGCCTCGGTAGACAGGGAGTGCCCCTGAGTCAGTAGTATTTTATATATGTAAATATACGTTTAGTGTATTTAACGATCATTAGTGTATTATTCATAACTCAGAGACAACACACAAGAAGCAGCAGCCTAGCTTACTTTTATGAATTTAATTTTTATTTGTTTAATCTTACTGTGCGCTTCTGCCAAGACAGGAGTTGCGATTGTTGAAATATAGGACACAATACAAAGCTACATTGTACAATGAAACATGTGACAATTCAATACACAACATTTAGGGTAAAAAGCACAACAAACATAAACTGGTCAAAATTGGTTTCCTTCAAACTATCTACAAACGAAACCGACAAATGTTGCGGAAATAAATAATCAAAAGCAAGATGCAATACATCATTAGATCATCACCTCAGGAGGAATACGGATAATACTTCAAGCATTTTGAAATAGTACAATGTCCCAAGAAAGCGCAAACAGCAGACAGTAAATTATAGGAATGATTAAGACAAAATGACATGTGATACGGGTCAAGAACATACCAGTTCAAACCAGCCACACATAATTCGCGAGGGCGTTTTCAAAAGCCTTTAAATCTGAACATTGAACAACCTCTTTTGGTAATTTGTTCCATTCGTTAATAGTGCGAACGAAAAAAGAGTATTTGAAAGAAGTTGTTCTAAAATCCAACGTTGTGATATGCTTAGAGTGTTTTGTTCTGCTGCCAGAAGTATTCAATTGTTTCATGTATCGGTCCAAATGGACTTTATAGTCACCTCCAAGCACATGAGAAAAAAAAATGCGACTGTTAAACTGCATTTTCTACTTCATAGTTATCAGCCAAGTCCTGCTTCTAACTTCAGACACTGATTGGGTTCTAGAATACGAGCTGAAGATGAATCTTAGAGCTTTGTTTTGTACCCGTTCACATTTTTAAATGTTTTGTTGAGTGTACGCCTCCCAAACCAGACTAGCGTAAGTGAGCAATTGAAGCCCAGCCATCTTCTAAGCTATTAGTCTTAACTCTGCAGTGACATCATGAAGCCTTCGTCGCTATAACCAGAGCTTCCGTATGGCATTATTGCAAACGTTTTCAACGTATGTTGTCCAGTTTAGGTCTTGTTTAAGATGAATTCTTAAGTATTTGACCTCGGTTACTTGAGTTAATGCTGCATTATTGATAATGTACGAGAAAACTGAGGGGTATTTTGTGCGTGTCTTGCCCATAAAAATGTTTTCGATGCATTCAGTTCCTTTTGCCACTTGTCACACAACATAATAATTTTCTCGAAATGGTTGCTAAGTTCTTGCTAGTCAGAAGTGGAATATAATTTAGAATACACAATGGTGTATCTGCATAATGTTTCATAGCAACTTGCGGGGAAACCTTGTGCTCATATCACTAATAAATATTTAAAAGTGTAAAGGCCCTATTACCGATCCTTGCGGCTCACCTGATCAAACTGATTTTTTGGAACTATGGATAGAGTTTAATGAAACAAATTGCTCCCTTTGTGATAGATATGCCTCTATTTTGTTCACTAGTGTATTGTTGCTGAGGATGCAGGAGAGTTTTATAAGCAGATTTCTATGCGATACTCTGTCAAAAGCTTTCCGGAAATAGATAAAAACTATATCTATTTGTCCCTTTCCATTCATAAATTCACTACTCTCATGTGTAAGCTCAGTCATAATTGTGGATGTTGAGTACCTTCGTCGAAAATCGTGCTGATTGGTCCCCAGAATGCTGTTTTCAAATCAAATCAAATTTATTTCTGCCTTCAAAAGGTACAGACAGCGGAGGCGCACAAATAGCTGTAAGATACAGCGCAGCGCCCTTGCGCTCCACAAATTTCATCAAGTGGTTTGTCAAAATATGCTCCAGTATTTTGCAATATGTACTGGTCAGGGAAATGGATCTTATATTCGTGAAATCATCTTTGGGACCTTGTTCATGAATTGGCATAACGTTGGCCCGTTTACAGTCGTTAGGTACTTGACCAGATTCAAGGAATTTCGTGAAAACATCTACGAGGTAAAAGGAAGACCACTCTATTATTTATTATTATTATTTCAAGATACCCCTAAAGGCCTTCCCCACGAGGGTACTACATAAGGGGCGAGGGGGGGGGAAAGTTGAAACATGAATATACAAGAAGGAGCATCTAACATGAGAAACAGAACCAAAAACAAAACAAGAAAAGCGTGGTAACTGATAGACAGCAGGTATCAAAACGTGGGGGAACAACAAAACGCAAAATTAACAAAATAAAAAATAAAACAACGTAATAAACAGTACGAAAAACAAAACTCAAACACATTACGGTGAGTAGAACAGAACTAGAAGAAAACTACACATCGCTTTTTTTTTAAAGTTCATGAAATGATGTCATATTCATTTCAGTTGAGATTGTGGAAGGTAGCCGGTTCCAATCAATAATGGTTTTGGGTATGAATGATTTGGGAAAACTTGAAGTGCGACATGTGATGCGTTTTATCTAGAAACGATGGTTACGGCGTGAAAGCACTACTGAGGGTGAGTGAAAGAAATCGTCGTGAAGCAACGGATGATGGTAAATTTTGTGGAAAAGAGTTAAGCGAGCCAGTTTGCGACGATGGGAAAGGTTGTCAAGTCCAGCACGAGCTTTAAACGTCTTGATGCTAGTAAAACGTGAGTAGTAAGAATAAATTAAACGATCAACATGATTTCGCAGGGATTCTATGTTATTTTTGATGCAGGCTTGATCTAGGTCCCAAATGGCTGAAGCGTACTCAATTTTAGTACGAGTCAATGTAATATGATCACGTTTACGCACGTGCGCCGGAGCACGTCGAAAGTTACGTTTAAAAAGGCCAAGAGAACGATTAGAAGCTGCCAGAATGAAGTTAATATTATAGTTACAAGTAAAGTCTGATTGAAGGTGAACTCCTAGATACTTGTAAGTGGAAGTTGTCTCAACTATTATGTCATTAAGAGATTATGTGGTTGGGATGCGATAAGAATTTCTAGTAAAGGAGACGAGCTTTGTCTTAGAGAGATTTAGGGTCCTAAGCCACAACTGGCACCAAGTGTTAATAAATATTAGAAAAAAAGGGGGACCTAGCACACTCCCCTGGGGTACAACAGATGTGACATGGGCCATTGTAGAGTTAGAAACATTAACAGAAGGGAACTGAACGCGAGATGAAAGGAAGTCTTTAATCCATGCTAGTACATGACGGTGAACATTAAGATGCGATATCTCGAGAAGTAGTCCATGGTGGGGAACCCGATCAAATGTGTTCGAAAAATTAAAAAAAAACAAAGCATCGACTTGAATTCCGGCATCCAAAGAAGTACATAAGTCGTTAGTAAATCCGGCGAGCTAAGTGTCGCAACAACATCCCTTGCGAAAACCGTGCTGATATTTAAATGTTATGTTATGATCTTCAATATAATGAATGATCGGAGTGTGTATAAAATGTTCAAGGAGCTTGGAGAAAGAGGAAGTCAATGAAATGGGTCTACAGTTTAGAGGATCTGGACCAGATTTAAAAATAGGTATTACCTTGGCCACACGCCAGTCGTGAGGGATGGAGCCAGATGATAAAGACTGAGAAAAAAGCGCAGGCAAGACTTGAAAAATACTCTTAGACATGTTTTTAAGTAGTTTGTTCTTAAAGCCCGTGTTGTATAAATTTAAAAATCATTAGGAATTTCATCGGGGCCTGGGGATTTTCTTTCGTCCAGTTGAAGAAGTACATTGAGAATGCCGGTTTGATTTACTTTAAACTCAGGTAAAGGTTGTGTATCAAGAGTTTCCGTTTGGGGTGTAGTACCGGCATCCAAAGTAAAAACTGATTCAAAGTATTTATTTGCGAGGGAAGTGAGTTGAGTCCTATCAGTGAGAGTTTTTCTTTTGCTTGTAAAATTTAAATGCCAGATGTTGGCTTTGAAACAAATTTTCCGTTTTGATGAAACTTCTTAGTGTTTGACTCATATAAAGGTGTATTTGCTTGAATAATTTCTATCTTCAAGTCCTGAGAGAGTACTTCAATACACTCGCGCGCTGCTTTAGAGGAGATTTTTTTAGTCCTGAGACGTTTCAAAAGGCGCTTTTTATGAATAATCATTCTTGTAATCCGTGGGTTTTTCTGTTAACATTTTTAGCGCGCATGAGAACAAACGACTTTATCGAGTCAAACACTACTGTTTCAAACCTCTCCTACGCATTGTTTACAGATGTAGATTCTAGAGAGATATAACGATTGAAATAATCATACCCTGGATCTAAGTTATGTCACAAGGCGACATCATCAGCTTTAGAAAAGCCCGGGACGGTCATGGTTTTAATGTTTTACACGGTGTGGTATTTGGTAGATATGTGCGTAATCACCATCTTTTGATCAGAGATCCCGTCTGAGACTTTATACCGATAATTTAGCTGTAAAATCTACTTATTCAAAAAGACCCGGTCAAGTAGCGACTCTCTCGATTACAGGTTTCGCGTTCGTGTGCTCGCAATTTGCATTAAATCTGGGGAGAATGCAATATCTAAGAGTGCGAGAAGTCACCTGTTTATTCTGACCGTCATTAAAGTTTATGCAGTCAATACTGGTGGATTAAAATATCAAGCCATTATCATCTTGCATTTAGTGTGACAAAACTTTTCAGTTAAGAAATGATTTAGTAAAACCATGTATCTTTCGATAGTGCCTAGAGGAGGATGAGGAGGAGGAGGAGGAGGAGGAGGAGGGAGGGACTTTGATGGAATACGAGAGGTCTTCCTGATTTTGGCCAGGCATGCTACTAGAGGTGAGGGTGAAAGAAAAGTTTTGAGAAGAGGGTGGTGAAAAAAAGAGAAAAAGAGAAAAAGAAAGGGTGAATGGTGAAATCAAGCACACTCACGCAGTCACAAACAGACACACACGCACACACAAACACACACATGACTGTCAAAGAACGTCCACCAAACCCGTGGCTTTTAAAAACACTAAAAAAGCTTTTGTCCCGCGCACACAAAAAGCCGCGTCCCTTCAGGGCCCAAGGACATGCTCCAGGTGAACGGGGACGCCCTGTCAGAGCCCTAAAACTCTTAAAAGCGCCTTGCGAGCATTGTTGAAGGCTTGGTAGCGGGAGATCAAATGTGGAAGATTCTCGGGCACACCACATGTGGGGCACAGAGGGCTACTTGATGCGCCAATTTTATGTAAATAGGATTTAGTGAAGGCAACCTCAAGGCGAATTCAGTGGAGGCCATTTTGATTACGTCTATCTATACTAATTGGCATCTGGAAGGCACAAGTGGGGTCGATACGTAGAAGGGCTGTATATTGACGCTGCGGATCACACTACAAATAGCGTTGTATGTGCCAAGAAATTTAGCTAGAAGCCTCGCACCATCACTGCGAGAAAATGGTTTAGGTAGGAGCAAGGAGGTGTCGCCATGCGCCGACCTCGCTGCACCGTCAGTGTGATCGTTGACTGCAAGGCGACAGTGAGCGGGTAACCACTGCAGCACAACATGGTGGCCAAGCTCACATTCAGGCCTTGGAGTGGAATCTGTTTAAGTCACTGACGATCGGCTCCTGAAGGCTTCCTGATGACTTTATAGATTGTAATGCAGCACGAGAGTCACTGAAAATAACCCACGCTGTTGGCGGTTGTTGAGACTTTAAAGATTGTAATGCAGCACGAGTGTCATTGAAAATAACCCACGCTGTTGGCGGTTTTTGGAGAATGTAAGTAAATACTGCTCGCAGAGCGGCCAGCTCAGTAGCAGTAGTCGAGGTGCGGTGACTGAGTAATGCAGAAATGGTGGTGCGCGTTGACGGAACCCGGGCGCCAATAGTTGATGAGAGGGATGTGACAGATCCATCAGTGTAGATGTGAGAGTGCGCACTGTAGCATCCATAAATGTGTTCAAGAACAAAATATTGAAGTGTAGGACTGGTGGTGGTTTTTGTTTTGATGCTAGGAACTGTTGTCTTGATTTGCCATGCTGTGTACCTCCAAGGCGGGGAAGAGGTCGTAACAGGGCGCTCGTAGTGTGATGGGAGAAGGTCGGAAACTTCCTCTGTGCAGTGCGCTGCGAGTGAATGGTGAGGTGCACGAGCCACCAACCACATCTGGGCACGAAGCAACTCGTGGGTGAACAGTACTGATGCAGATAGACGTCTGCTCTCTGCTAGAGTACCCACTGTGGAGGTGTTCTTGGCAAGGCCAAGGCAGATTCTCAAGGCATTAGCTTTCATAGCTTCAAGGAGTTTGATATTTGTTTGTGAGATACCCTGAAGAGCTGGAAGACTAGCGTAGGAGGCCTTCACAGAGCGTACCATACAGCCGTAGTAATGAATGTGTAGAGCATCCTCTTCCGGTGGTGGAGAGCATATGGAAGATAAAGGCGCAAAAACAGAGCTTGGTTTTAAGCTGCTGTGCATGTGGGGACCATGGCAGTGAACTGAAAATTCTCCTCTAAGATTTTATGGCTTGTGACATATGGTATTGGGGTACCAGCAGCATTCAGCATGTAGCTTGAAAGATCCCACCTCGAAAATGCAACTGCTGACCTTTTATCTGGCGACATGACAAGACTGCGCTAACTTAAAAATGATTGGATGCAGCCTATTGCTCTCTGTAATCGGGCATGCACAATGCGCCTGTTTCGTCCGGAACACCCTACACAGATGTCATTGGCGTAAAGTGATATTTCAACTGTAGGAGGCAAGCATTTTTTCAGTCCAACAAGTGAGATATTGAAAAGGATGGGACTTAAGATCCCACCTGAGACATTCCGCGAGATATTTGATGTGCAGCTGTGTCACCTTCACTTGTTGAAATGAAAATTGATCTTTCGTGCAGATAGTTACACAGCAATGATCACAAAGCGCTCTGTTTTGCTGCGTTTGACACAACCGGTAAGGGCAATACCATTGTCAAAGCGTCAACTCAGCGCTGTCAACCAGCCAATGGAATCAGCTGTGTGCCCTGTTGCTCGAATTCAGAGTATTTCGCCCCCTCGTCGAAAGTGCGTCAAACTACCATAACCAAGCACCACATCGTGACGTTTCATGACGTACACCCAATCCGTCAACATCCCTGTCACGTATCGCCTACAAAGCGCGAAGTCATTAAGTCGCAAGTTAAGGAGATGCCCGAAGATGACGTTATCCAGGCTTCCAACAGCCCATGGTCCCAGCCGGTCTTCCTAGTAAAAAAGAAATACGGCGCGCTGCGTTTTTGCGTAGACTACCGGAAGCTGGACGCAGTCAGGAAGAATGACATTTACCCGTTGGCGCGTCTTGGCCACTCTCTCGAACGCCTTCGGCGCACTCGTATTTTTCGTCCAAAGACCTAAAAAAGGCTACTGCAAATTGAGGTCGATGAACGGGACGGTGAGAAGACGGCCTTTGTCACTCCCGACGGCCTTTATGAACTTGGGGGAGAATGAGGGAGTTTTACCTTTCGGTATTTGTTCTGCGCCAGCCACCTATCAGTGGATGATGACACTATCCTTGCTGGTCTTAAATGGCAGTGTTGTCTAGTCTATCTCGACGACGTGGTGGTTTTCGCCGACTCGTTTAGTCAACATCTTGAACGCCTGCGAACAGTCCTCGAAGCCCTTCGTTCAGCTAACCTGATATTGAAGGCCCAAAACGCCACTTCGGTTACCAGGGGCTGCCGTCCGCCATGCCGTCCGCGTCGCCGGCGTGAAGCCCGACCACGACAAGCTTGCAGCGGTTGCGGAATTTCCACCCCCACGTGACACGAAAGGTTTTATGCGCTTTCTAGGGCTCTGCAGTTACTATCGGAGTTTTATCCATAATTTCGCTGACCTGGCAGAACCGCTGACTCGCCTCACCCGCGACGCCACACTTTTTGTTTGGTCCCAAGAGCAAGACGTGGCATTCGCCGAGCTCCGCCTGCGTCTTCAAACGCCTCCTGTTCTTGCTGATTTCGATGAGCGGGGTGATACTGAAATACACACCGACGCCAGCAACATCGGCCTCGGCGCGGTTCTCGTGCAACGCCAGGATGGCGTTGAACGAGTCATCGCTTATGGAAGATGCGCTCTGTTGTGCGCAGAGATTAACTATTGCACGACAGAAAAAGAATGCCTCGCCATTATTTGGGGCACTGCGAAATTTCCCCCCTATCTTTATGGTCTCCCTTTCAAAGTAGTCACTGACCACCACTCCTTGTGTTGTTTGGCCAACCCGCGTGACCCGCCTGGACGCCTGGCGCGGTGGAGCCTTCGCCTGCAGGAGTTTGACCTCACAATCGTTTATAAGTCCGGACATAAGCATGAAGACGCCGACACCCTCTCTCGTGCCCCTGTCGAACTCGCAACTCTCTACACGGACGACGACATCAGTTTCCTTGAGGCTATCCATTCTTCTGATTTGTCAACCCAGCAGCGCGCCGGTCCTGTGTAACGACCGGTCATGAATTATTTGGAAGGTCAACCAATCACCATTCCTAAATGTTTTTCTCGACGCCTGTCGTCGTTTTTCCTGGAACGAGGCGTGCTCAATTAGAAGAACCCTGGTTCCAGTTCGCGAGCGTACCGCCTTGTCGTGCCGACAGCTCTTCGAGAGGAAATACTTTCTGCGCGCTACGACGAGCCAACCTCTTGCCATTTGGGATACTCTCAGCCGCTTTCCAGAATACGCTAGCCGTTCTACTGGCACAAACTTGTCACTTTTGTTAAACGATATGTCCGGAGCTGTCGGCAATATCAGCGCCGTAAGGCACCGGCCACCAAGCCTCTGGGGCTCCTCCAATTTATTGCACCACCACGTTTTCCTTTCGATCAGGTCGGCATAGACCTTCTCGGCCGTTTCCTTTTGTCTTCGGGCGGCAACCGGTACATCATCATTGCCACAGACTACCTCACTCAATACGCCGAGGCCAAAGCCTTACCTCGTGGCACAAGTCCGAGGTTGCGGAATCCTTCATGAATCAGACCGTACTTCCGCACGACGCCCGACCTACGTCATTAACGAACGAGGGACCGCCTTTACTTCTCATATGATGGCCAGAAATTATCAGCTAAGCGGTACGACCCATCGTAAAACGACTTGATGCTTACCACCGGCAAGCAAACGGGCTTACAAAGCGGCTTAATAAGACCATGGCAGACATGCTGGCGATGTACGTCGATGTCCAACACAGGACTTGGGACATGATCATACCGTATGTGACATTCGCCTGTAACACAGCAGTCCAAGAGACGACTCGTTTCACACCATTCCGCCTCCTCTATACGGCAGAGAGGTTCAGACGATGCTCGACGCAATGCTCCCTTGCGCAACCGATGACCAACTTTCTGGTGACACTGAGAAGTTTACCCGCGAAACCGAGCAGGCTCTTCAGTTAGCACAAATTCACATCGCACAGCAACAAGATAAATACTCGAACCGATACAACCTCCGGCACAGACAAGTCTTCTACAATCCCGGCGACCAGGTTTTCGTATGAATACCTGTTCGACGGCGAGGCTTGCCCGAAAAACTTATTTGCCGCTTTTTTGGTTCTTATAAATCCTTGCGGCACGTCAGCGACGTTCATTACGAGGTACCACCGCACGCGGCACTTTCACACCAGAGAAGCCGTCGACTACCCCGTTCAGAGATCATCCATGTTTTACTGTTGAAGCCGTATTTTGCATAGTGACCCCCCCCCCCCCCCCCCCCTCAATTCTTCGAACCTTTCTTGTGTGCTTCAGTGTGATTGTGTTCGCGCGCTCTTCTGCGCGCGTTTTTTTTTAAAGGGGAGGAATGACAGGTGGCGATTGCATTAAACTTTTCGCTGATAACTCCTTTATTGCCGTCAGATAACAAGTACAGCAGAACGCTTTACCATCCTGTCCAACCTTAATAAGATTTTTTCATGGTATGACACTTGGCTAATCAACTTTAACTCACTAAATGCAAATCATGAGAATTTATCGTCATGCGTCTATCGAGGTTTTTGTGACTATTTGCTTAATCGTACTCCATTATCGCAGGTCTCATGTTACAAATACTTTGGTGTGCATATTTGTAGTAACCTTTCTTGGCAAACTCATGCGGACGCATAACAGGCATTGCTAATCGCACACGCAGTTACTTTCGACGCAAATTTTCTATGGCGCCTACTAACCTTTAATTTATACTCTATAAAACCCTAATCAGGCCAAACTTCGAATACGCATCATCAGTATAGGATCCTCACCTTAACTCACTAATTGGAAAGATCGAAGTCATCCAAAATCGAACCGTTCGTTTCATTTTTTCTATTATCGAGCTGTAAGTGTAACCAAAATGCAGTCAATTCTAAATTTGCGTGATATTTCTGTTCGTCGTACAATTGCCAGCCTATGTTCTTTCATAAAATCTACCATTCTAACCCTAATCTCACAGATTCGCTTGTTGTGCCGCCACCACATACAGTATTGCGCATTTTGTCGTGAAAACTTTCAAAAATTTTCCCGCCTCAACTGCAGGCTCATTTGGGATGGAAGGGCACACAGAGCTTGCGTATTTTGGTAACTTCTGTGTCGTAGCTAGTTTTAAAACGGTACTTACTTATTTGAGCTGTGCGTGATGCGAAAACGTAATCGTCTGCGTCGAGCTCCGCGAACCGAAACAATAATAATTGGTTTTTGGGGAAAGCAAATGGCGCAGTACCTGTCTCATATTTCGGCGGACACCTGAACCGCGCCGTAAGGGAAGGGATAAAGAAAGGAGTGAAAGAAGAAAGAGGTGCCATAGTGGAGAGTTCCGGAATAATTTCGACCAACTCGCTGACATTTCACAGCACACAGGCGCCTTAGCGTTTTGCCTCCTTAAAAACGCAGCCGCCACGGTTGGGTTCGAACTCGGGAAATCCGGATCAGTAGCCGAGCGACCTAACCAATGGGCCACAGCGGCAGGTAAATAATAATAATAATATAAATTGGTTTTTGGGGAAAGGAAATGGCACTGTATCTGTCATGTTGTCACGTTGGCGTTGTCGTAGAGTCAGCAACAGCGTTAAGCGACCGAGAGTTAGTAGCGGCGTAGCCCTGGAAGAGAGCGCTTCCTCAAAACGTCGTTATCTTCTTTATCAGCGCATTCGTCTTCCCGAGCGCCGGCGTCATTAGCCCCCTCCTCCGAAAGCATCGACCCGATGCTGAAAAGAAAGCAGGGGGTCTCGAGAAGAGCTAGGTTGGTGTCCCTGCGTAGTAGGGCTTGAGGCGAACCACGTGGACCACCTCGGACCGGTGGTGGCGTCGAGATTGTTGAGTCTCATGAGGGACGACTTCATAATTGAGGGCTCCAAGGCGTCGCACAATTCGGTAAGAACCGAAGTAGCGGCGCAAGAGCTTTTCACTGAGTCCGCGTCGTCGATTCGGAGACCAAACCCAGACAAGGTTACCTGGGTGGTATTCCACATGCCGCCTCCGTAGGTTGTAGCGTTGTGCGTCCTGAGCCTGTTGGTCCTGAATTCGAACCCGTGCGAGTTGGCGGGCAGCTTCCGCGCATTGTAAGAAAGACGCAACGTCGTCATTTGGATGATCGTCGACATGAGGCAGCATGGCATCGAGTGTTGTCTTGAACTGAAGTCCATAAACTAGGCCAAATGGTGTCATGTTGTTTCCTGCACGACTGTATTGTATCCGAACGTGACGTAGGGTAGGACGTCGTCCCAAGTTTTATGTTCCACGTCCACGTACATTGAAAGCATGTCCGCAAGCGTCTTGTTTAGACGTTCCGTCAGTTCCGTTAGCTTGGGGATGATAAGAAGTCGTTCGACGGTGACTGGTGTGACTGAAAATTAGAATATGGTGCAGGAGCTCAGAGGTAAAGGTAGCCCCTCTGTCCGTAATTAAAACTTGTGGAGCACCATGACGTAAGACGATTTGAGTAACAAAGAACTGGGCTACTTCGGTGGCGGTGCTACTTTGAAGAGATGCTGTCTCCGCATAACGTGTGAGATAATCAGTGGCTACTATTATCCACCTTTTTCCGGAGTCTGATGTAGGAAAGGGTCCGAGAAAGTCCATGCCGACTTGTTGAAACACTTGCGAAGGTGGCTCAATTGGCTTGAGGAATCCGGCTAGCTTCACGGGCGGAACTTTGTGGCGCTGGCAATCCCGGCAAGTTCGGACGTAATGCACAACGTCAGGGCCCAGGCGAGGCCAGTAGTATTTGTCTTGAATCCCAGCTTGTGTTCTAGTAAGACCAAGGTGGCCGGAAGCTGTTTCGTCATGGCAGGCGTGAAGAGTTTCGTCGCGTAGGTTCACAGGAACGACCAGCAAGTATTGCCCACTGTTCTAGGCGAAATTCTTTTTGAAGAGAACACCGTTTCGTATGCAGAGAGACGACAAAGCTCGCCTGAAGGCTTTAGGAACTCTCCTGCTGGTACCTTCAAGACAACGAATGATGTCATGGAGGTCGGGGTCGGCGCGCTGATGCTCGGCGATATCGTTAGCATGTATTTCATTCAAGAAGGCTTCATCGTCATCAGCAGAGTCGTCCGGAGCTCCTTGCACGGGAGCACGAGATAAGCAGTCGGCGTCAGCGTGTGTGTGACCAGATTTGTAAATGACGGTGATATCGAACTCTTGGAGTCGAAGGCTCCATCGTGCGAGGCGCCCGGAGGGATCCTTGAGGTTGGTAAGCCAGCATAGTGCGTGATCATCGGTCACTAGTTTGAAAGAGCGGCCATAAAGATATGGTCTGAACTTCGAAACTGCTCACACGATGGCAAGGCATTCTTTTTCAGAGGCGGAGTACTTGGCTTCTGACTTTGATAGTGCGCGGCTCGCATAGGCGATGACACGTGGTTGGTCCCGCCGAACTTGAACTAGGACAGCACCCAAACCAACGTTGCTTGCATCGGTGTGCACCCTGGTGTCAGCAAGTTCATCAAAGAGCGCCAGCACAGGGGTGACTGCAGGCGGCGTTGAAGCTCTTGAAACGTCATCTGCTGTGGTGGTCCCCACCTGAATGGCACATGCGCGTTTGTCAGATCAGTAAGGGGTGAGGCAATGTTAGAGAAATTCTCCACGAAGCGGCGGTAATACGCGCACAGTCCGAGGAATCGACGAACTTCCTTCTGGTCACGCGGCGGTGGAAAATTGGCAATAGTGGATGTTTTCCCGGGATCTGGAAGGATTCCTTCGTAGTTCACGACATGGCCTAAAAACTTTGTCTTCGTATGCAAAATGGCATTTTTCGGCTTTTAGAGTAAGGCCTGATGACATTATGGCCTGCAATACTTCCTCGAGGCGACGCAGGCTCTCCTCGAAAGACGGGGCAAAAACGATGACGTCGTCCAGGTAAACCAGACAAGTTTGCCACTTCAAAGCCGCAAGAACGGTATCCATGAGCCTTTGGAATGTCGCGGATGCTGAACAAAGACCAAATGGCATCACATGAAACACGTACAGGCCGTCTGGAGTGATGAATGCCGTTTTTTCGCGGTCCCTCTCAATTTGCCAATATCCAGCCTTCAGGTCCATGAAGGAGAAACATCTGGTGTTGCATAAGCGATCCAAGGCATCGTCAATTCTGGGTAGCGGGTACACATCCTTTTTGGGGATGTTGTTTAACCGGCGGTAGTCAACACAGAACCGTAAGGTGCCGTCCTTCTTCACAAGCATGACAGGTGCCGCCCACGGTCTCCTAGAAGGTCGAATAACGTCGTTGTCGAGCATTTCTTTCACTTGTGTGCTGATAGCCTAACTTGCTTTAGTGGACACTCGATAAGGTGACTGCCGGAGTGGTGGAACATTTTCATCTGTAATTATGCGATGTTTCGCAAGATGCGTCCGCCCGACGCATGACGACGATGCGAAGGCACCACGGTAGCGATCGAGCAGTTCGCGCACTTTGTCGCGCTGCGAGCGGCAGGGTTGGGTTGAAGCAGTCGTTGAACTGTGCACGCACCTAGTTTCACTAAGAGCGTCAATATATGCCACAGTCGTCCCCTTGTTAAGGTGCTGGTGTTCGTTGCTGAAATTTGTGAGAACGTTCGCCCTGCTATCTTCGAGGAAGACAACCGCCTTGGTGACAGAAAGTCCTCGGTCCAGAAGCAACAATTGCTTGCTTTCCACGACATCCTCAATTTGCCGTATGTGCGTTGAGCCGACGGTTACCATTACACTGGAACGTGGAATCACGGTCACGTGTTCGTCTAGAATGATCAGCGACGCTGGGAGAACACTATCGACGGATATGGCCTTCTCAATCGAGAACATGACGGACTGCTTTTGCAGATCAATGACGGCACCGTTTTCAGTCAGAAAGTCCATGCCGAGTATGACGTCCCGAGAGCACTCGGCTAGCACTACGAACGTTGCCAGAAATGTTTTGCCTTGCACGGTTACCCGCGACGTGCATGTTCCCGTTGGCTTGATCAAATGGCCCCCTGCAGTACGCATCTGTGGGCCTCCCAAGCGGTTGTGACCTTTTTCAGTGCCGCCGCAAATTTTCCACTGAGCACAGAATAATCGGCGCCAGTATCCACCAGCGCGGTTACATCGGCGCCATCGACCGAAATCTCTAAGTCGGCTGCTGCTAGCGTCTTACTTTGGGGATGTCGAGGCATTCGGTCTCGACTGCAGTCCGTCGAAGGAGTCCGGTATTGAGGAAAGGCGCCGTGGCCACGAAGGGGTACGTGAGGACATCGGCTTGTCTTGAGGCACTTTGTTTGATGAGTCGTCGGTACCGGCTAGGGCATTCAGCGTTGTGTGTGAACTGGAACTGTCTTGCGGCGATGTAGGATCTTGCACATTTTGTCATTGAGCAGCCGCACCTCCAGAGGCTGCTGCATCTAGTTTCCCCTACGCGAACTCCGAGACTGGTCTCGTCCTGCAGAACTGTAGCGACGAGGAGATGGTGATCGAGAGATGCGACGCTGTGCTGAGCCCGCTTGCGAGAAGTAGTCCGCGATCTCCTGCGGTCGTTTTCCACACGTCGGACGAGGACAGCCGACGGGGAATCCTCGAAGACCCATCTCCTTGTATGGGCAGCGGCGCCAAACATGTCCAGCCTCACCGCAATGGCAGCACAGCGGCTTATTGTCTGGTGCTCTCCAGATATACGTTCTGCGTCGTCCTAGGCGCTGTGGAGAATTCGGCTGGAGAGGTTGACTCCCCATAGCGGCGGAGGCAGGTGCATCGTAACGTGGGTTCGGCTGGGACGGAATAAAACGACGTGTGACAGCGGCGTAGCTGAGATCAGGGTGCTGCGGCTGTACCGAGCCTGGGAGAGGTAGTGGTGTGCTAGTGCTTAAAGCTTGTTGCACCTCGCGAACGACATCAGCAAGTGTGGCAACATGAGGCTGTACCTTAGCCGGAAAGAGCTTCGCCAGTTCTTCGTGCACAATGGATCGAATTATCTCACGTAGAGATTCTACCGAGTTCATCGTGCCTCCCTCCACAGTGGCCGTGTGCATCGATGCTCTTGGACGGTCGTACTGTCGGGCCCTCATGTCAAGAGACTTCTCGATGGAGCTCGCCTCCTTTATGAAGTCAGTTACAGTCACTGGAGGACTTCGAACCAGGCCTGCGAACAGCTTCTCCTTAACCCCTTTCATCAGGAAGCTTACCCTCTTCTCCTCCGACATGCCTGGGTCCGCACGTTGGAAGAGTCGCTTGATTTCTTCGACGTACACCGTCACACTTTCGTTGGGGAGTTGATGTCGGGCACACAAAAGCAGGTAAGCCTTCTCCTTGCGTAATGTGCTGTCCTTGAACACTCCGAGAAACTCGGATTTGAACGTATCCCACGTTCGAAGGCCAGATTCGTTGTTGATAAAGCACGTCCTCGCGTAGTCTTCGAGGGCGAAATAAACATGACGCATCTTGCAGTCAGCGCCCCAGCCATTGTAGATGGCCACCCGATCGTACTGGTCCAGCCAGTCTTCGGCGTCCTCATGGAGTTTGCCGTGGAAATGCGGTGGCTCACGCTGGTGGTGGAGCAGGACCGGCGGAACTGTAGCTGGGATGGTGTTCATTGTGGGAGCCCTGCGGGGTGGATTAGAAGGGAGCTAGCAGTCCAAATTCGGGAGATAGGCCTTGCAATCGGCGACTGCCCTGATGGAGTGGCGTGTCTACCTTAGGTATTTCTCCGGGACTTGATCTGCGGCTTGATGGGGGCGTACGGTACATGAACAAATGAACAACGTACTCAGCACCTGCACCAGATGTCACGTTGGCGTTGGCTTAGAGCCAGCAACGGCGTTAAGCGACTGAGAGTCAGTAGCGGCGTAGCCCTCGACGAGAGCGCTTCCTTAACACTTCGTTCTCTTCTTGATCGGCGCGTTCGTCTTCCCGAGCGCTGGCGTCTATATATCGGCGGACATCTGAACCGCGCCGCATGGGAAGGGATAAAGGAGGGAGTGAAAGAAGAAAGGAAGAAAGAGATGCCGTAGTGGAGGGCTCTGGAATAATTTCGACCACCTGGAGATCTTTAACGTGGAAGGGTTGGACGGTCTAATCAGCGGCATGAGAATACACAGGTATGTGAAGGCATTCCTTTCAAATCGCACGGCAACAGTGGGATTAGGAGACCTGTGAAGTGAAAAGTTCCACACCCCCAACAAAGGATCAAACCCCGCATGGATCCGTCATTTCACTGATTTTGTTTAATATCGCAATGATAGGACTAGCCCGTAAACAAGAAAACATCAAAGGCATACAACACACCATATATGCCGACGATATAACGGTCTGGACCAACCAAGGCTCGCTCAGCCAAAAAGAAGAACGCCTACAAGCAGCAGCCACGTGCGTAGAAGAATACGCCAAGAAAAGAGGCCTCGCCTGTTCAACGGAGAAGTCTGAGCTCCTGAGAGTTGGGCGAGGAAGGCGATCGGAGGAAGATCTCAACGTCATCCTCGAAGGGCAGAAATACCGAAGAAAGAACTAATTAGGGTGTTGGGAATGTGGGTGCAAAGCAACCAGCGATGCACAGACGCAATCGGCCTCCTCAAACAAGAAACAACGCAAGTCATCCGAATGATCACCCGAGTATCGCAAAGAAGAAGCGGTATGAGGGAGCGGGACACGATAAAGCTGGTCAGAAGCCTCGTGATCAAGCCTAGCCATCGTGAGGAAAGCCAACAAGACAGCTCTCCACCTGCCAGCCACCACATCAACGGAGAAGCTGCTGGCCCTTGGACTTCACAACTCGTTCGAGGAACTCAAAGAAGCGCAACTAGAGTCACAACGAGACAGGCTCCACCAGACGACCACTGGCAGAGCGCTCCTCATAAGACTGGGGCATCAAGCAACGCTTAGAGCAGAGCAGAGAACAGCGAGTCTACCTGATAATTTCCGCAGCACCATCAAAATAGGCTCGCTCCCAAAAAATATGGATCCATATTTACATGCAGCTAGGCGAAACGCCCGAGCGAAATATGTAGAAAAATACTCGGCAGTGAAGGTGAACACGGTGTACAAGGACGCCGCGATGTACTTCCGGAGACGGGGAACAACGGAGAGAAAAGTCGTCGCGGCAGTAATAGGCTCAGACTATAAGGAGATCACTTGCGCGTCGGCACGGGACTGCACGGTAACCGAGGGAGAGGAAATAGAGGCCGCGGAGGGTCCTCGCGCGAATAAGTCCTTAACAATACTCACAGATTCGTAAAAGGCATTCCATAACTACTTTAACGGCAGAATAGGTCATAAAGCGCTCCAAATCCTCCTCCGCGCAGGCCTACCCAAAGATCGCATTAGAAACACCATTTTCTGGATACCGGGACACACCGAGATAAAAGGCAACCAAAGGGTCGATAGAGTCGCTCGCGAGTACACTAACCGAGCACTCTTGAACGAAGACCCGGAGGACTTCTTGAGGGTAATCCCGACGTACTCCGACATTCTAAATTAATACAGAGGGACGAGACTAAAGTATCCTCCTCCTCACAACAAATTAAATCAACAAGAAGGAGTTTAATGGAGGTAGCTGCAAACCGGAACCTTCCCCAATTTACACATCCTGAGAAAAATGTTCCCGAACCAATACAGGGACATCTGCCCATGGTGCATTGCAACACCTACCCTATGCCATATTACTTGGGAATGTGACAGAAATAAAGCATTCCATGGCTCAAAAAATACGAGTGCGGAGCAGTGGGAGAGTGTGCTCTCCAGCGGCAACCCGGATTGGTCATCCATGCCCAGCGAGCGGCCAAACTCAGCGGTGCCCTGAAACAGTGGAGCCGACCTCTGCAAGACGGATGGAGACATCTGTTTGAAGATGAAGACCTCTGTCTGACTGAAAGACCTTGTTAGAGCATTAAAGTGTATCTTATTCTATCCTATCCTAACGTGCACTGACATTGCACAGCACACGGGGGCCTTAGCGTTTTGCCTATATAAAAACGCAGCCGCCGCGGTCGGGTTTGAACCCGGGAACTTCGGATCACGCAAACGCCGTTTTTTCGGCAAAGGGCGGCAGTGGCGCCATCTCTTCTCTGCAGTGGAAAGCCTCCCGACAAGGACCCCGAGGCGAGCGTTGCAAGAAGCGCGGACCCTTTGAATATGCCATTCCGGCCGTTTCGTCTGCGTAACTGAAGCGCTTCCGGCATTTTCCGCTAACTGAGCGGGAAAAAAATATAAATTTAACGGCACTTTACCTTTGAAAGAATATTGTTTGATCTGTTTTTCTGCCAAGTGACTTTATCCAATTCAGTTCATATCGTCTGCTTTCGTGACTCTCCGAAAGCATCGGAGCGCGGCAGCAGAAAACAAATTGTGCCACTGCCACCCTTAACCAAAAAAACGGCGTTTGCGGGTTTCGGTTCGCCGATCTCTACGTAGACGATTACTGAAGTGATTAGACACAAGATTTGCGAAGAATGGACCGGTTTTAATGAAATTTTAGTTGGTTTAGGGAGAGGTTTGTGATCTGTGACGAGTTTGAACTGATACCCGAGCAGATATTCCTGAAACGTTGTAACCCCGAACATAACATCCAAAGCATCTCTCTTAATGTGCAAGTAATTCCGCTCCGCGGGTCGGCCACAGAGTGCACGACCGGAACCCGATTGGCAGATCTTGCCCATTTATCCTGTGATACAGTACTGCGCCGACGCCACACGAAGATGCATCGGTGTCCAAGAAAATGGGCTTATTTAGATCGTAATGTCCCAAAAACTTCGCTTCTTGGAGCACGCACTTGGTTGCTCGGAAAGCGTTATCGTGCCTCGCTCCCCACTGCCAGCGGGCGTTCTTCCTAAGCAGTTGATGCAGTGGTTAAAGAAGAGTGGCCAGGTTGCCCAGAAATGCGTGGTAGTAGGTCACCAGCCCCAAAAATGCCCGCAGTTCCCTTACACAATTTGGCTTCGGCATCCGCGTTATCGCATTCATGTTGTCCGTATTAGGTAACAAACCATCCGCACTAATCCGGTGTCATAGAAATTGAACTTCTGCTTGTCGAAACTTACATTTCTGCGGATGCAAGTTGGCACCGTGCTGTCGGAAACGTTCGAAAACTACGCTCGTTCGGAGTCATCGCGTTTCTCCGCAATTACAACATCGCCCGGAATGTCTTGCAGAATGCCTTCCATAAGTCTGTGAAAAATAGCAGTAGCAGAGGCGACACCAGAAGGCAGTCGATTAAAGCGAAACAAGCCTTTATGCGTTTTTACGACCAAGAGCGTTTTAGTTTCGTCGTCAAGCGGCAACTGATTGTAAGCATCTTTCAAGTCGATGGTGCTGAAAACTTTACCTCCATTCAGGTTAGCGAAAATGCACCGTATTTTGGGCAATATGTACTGCTCCGTGACATAAGCCTTGTTTGCGGTCACCTTGAAATCGCCACACAATCGAATGGAGCCGTTTTTCTTTATAACGGGAACTAGGGGCGTAGCCCAATCCGCGTTATCGATAGACGAGAGAACGCCTTTTTTGACAAGTCGGTCTATTTCTTCAGACACTTGCTTCCTCATTGCTTATGGCACGGAACGAGCTTTGCAAAATCGCGGCGTCACATTTTCATGCAGTCGCAAATGAACTGCGGTGCCAGCAATCCGTCCTAGACCTGATGTAAACAGATCGCTGAACTCCTCTAGCAGTGCGCTATCCGAAGGTGGGTGCGAAAAATTTTTCTCAACTGCAGTTGCCTCAACGGCAGTGCTTAGGACAGGCCTCCAGTTGCGTTCAAATGCGCTGATGATATCGCGTCCGCACAAGTCCGGGCCGGCGCACTGCAGTACGGTTAGCGTCGCTTCCAGAGTTTTTCCCGCACACGAGACACGAAGCTCGAGTTCACAGGAAGCTTGCCTAAAAAGCAGGACAATTGCAAAAACGTCTCGCGGAGCACTGGCCAGGCATGTCGATGCTTGCAGTAAGTCTTCCACTTAATAACGGAGACTGGTAATCCGGTGTCTACTTGCATCTTGAGAGGAACTACATTCAAGCGTAAGGTGCGAACCATGGCCTTGACCAAGTTTATAGACACAGCGCACACACTTAGCAAGCACAGCTCGCTGTCACTCTGTGAAGAATAGTTTTCGCAATGTGCCACTCTTGGTTGTTTGAAGCTGCAAATTTTAGCCAGGTGCCCTTTACATCAGCAGCAAAAACATTCCGCCCGGCGAAACTTGCATTTCGCTGCTTTATGTGCAGTGCTGCCGGAACACGGACAAACAACATCTTCGCTTGCTCTGTATGAAGCATGCGGATGAATATTGTGATTCGGTGCACCCCTCAGCTTGTTTCCCACAGCATGAACATTGTCATGATTCCTTGTTTTATCCATGTGATCCACGTTGACAGCCGCCATCTCTGCTGCCAAAGCTGTATCCTCTGCTTATTTTAGTGTTAGAGACGGTCTTGACAAAAGATTCCGCTGAACTCTAGTGTCCCGTAGACCGCAAACTATTATGTCTCGTAACATCCGGTGCCTTGATTCGTCAAGTTTGCAACTACCGGCCAACTTCTGCATCGCCACAGTAAAGTCCTTTGTCGCTTCTTGAGCACGCCGATACCTGGTGAAGAACTTCTACGACTCTACTTCATTGCACTGGCGCATAATGCTCGGTTAACAGCTGAACCAGATTCTCGTACGTGAGCTGCTGAATTTTGGCCGGAGCGCAACGCCCCGTTATTATGCCGACTGTTGCTGTACTCAAATCTGCCGTTAGAAGCGTCCGTCGTTTCTTCGAGTCGTCGATTCCATATGCTCCAAAGCTGGACTCCAGGTGTACCTGGTAGGCGTACCAACTGTCTTCCGCTTCTCCGAAAACCGTTGGTCCAATATGGGCCGCCATCAAGCAGGCCGTTGCCCGGCGGTGGGCCGCTCGTCTCCACTGAAGTGAATCGACACGAGGTTGGCGAAGAATGGACTGGTTTTATTAAACTTTTAGTTGGTTTTACAGCCCCCCTCCCCCCCCCCCCCCCTGGCTAGGGGTGTAGCCGATACCTAAGGCGATAACGTAGCTTATCCGGTGAGCGCGGCGTAGATAACCACGGCACGTGTCGGCAGCGCATGCGGCTTCGCAACAATTACGTTTTCGCATCATGCACGGCTCAACTAAGTACCGTGGTCAAACATGCTACGATACAAAACTTACCATAATACGCAAGCTCTGTGTGCAGTTTCACCGCAAATACGCCAGCGCTTAAAGTGCAAAATTTTTTTAGTCTTCACGTTAAAAAATGCACAATACTGCATATCATCACGCATCGACCACCAGTTCAAGGTGGACGTGCCAAGCCGCCGCACCAACCTGCATTTTTCATTTTTCATCCCCGAGACATGTGAGGAATGGAACCAACTTCCCACTTCCGTCGCCTCCAACAGAGACGCCTACCTGTTTAAGAATGTCGTTAGCTATTATATAATTTAGTGATACTGTACTAATTTTGTTTTATTTTTTTTACCCACTCCTCTCTGTAATGCTTCGGCCCTGATAGTAACTAAAAACGGGCACCAACGTAAGTTTCTGCACGAGCACTGCGTTGGCAACGCTTCCTCACATCTAAGTGTGTTTTCCCGGAGCCCACCACCTACTATTAAACATAGATAACTTCAGATGTTCGCGTTTAGGCTGCATGCCTAACACATATGTGAAAAGACACTTAATTTTAGGCCCCCTACATAGCTATCGTCTTCAAAAAAAGCTCCACTGTCCCGCCGCCGTTCCTTGCGCCTTGAAAACTGCTAATGTCATCGCGCTTTAAATCAGGAAACAAACAAATGTTCATCAGTTACAGACCAGTCTCTTTAACCTCAACATGTTGCGGCAGCGGAGCTTATAATACTAGTTTTTTTTTATTTCCATCAGTGAAGGAGGGGACTGCGGGTAAAAGTCGCTTTTGAGGCAAGCGACTTGTCTGGAGCCCGGGGCCTCATTTACAAGGCAAGCAACGTGAACAGGAAATAGACATACATGGCAATTGACTTCATATGAAATATGCACAATAAATAAGGACAAAGAACGCAAATTACATGAAAATGCTCTTCAATTACTAGAGAAAGAATGAGTGACAAAAAGTTCACGTAATGCTCCTACATGAGATGTATGGAAACCAAGACCTGATTTTTGAGAAGTATTTAAAAGCGTTGGTAGTGTGTATCATATATTTTGTGTGTTCGCGGAGTGACCAGCTTCCATTGTTCCGTGTATCTTCTGGCGTAAGGTTGCGTGTTCGTGGTAGGATCAGATAATTCGTGAAGGGACATTAAACTTTCTTTTACCTCCTGGTTGAAAGCTTAGCTTAACTTGTAATTATAAAGGTTTCGAAAATAAGTCTAATGTGTGGGCATTTCAAGGTAAGTTAAACAGTGCTCGAACAATTTTTTTCTTTATTATATGTATCTTCTCAAGATTCGTACTAGGTGTGGTACCCCAAACGAGCAGACAGTAACATAGCATAGAAAACATAGGGTGTTATCAACAAGAACCTTCACTCTGCAAGGTAAAATAGCTCTCAGCCGTACCACCATACCATCTACACGAGATAACTTGCCCAATATTGATTCTATGTGTGTGTCCCAAAGCATATTTTCTGTGAAAATAACTCCAAGTATTTCGAAACTGTCAACAATTTCTATACTTTTATCGTCATAAACGAGATTGATGGACTTGCATATTTCCTTACATTTGGGCCTACAATGTACAGCTTTTAGTACAGCTATAAACAGTTCTGAACTTCATATACTCCCTCCAAAAAAAAAATTGCTATCGACTCGAGGGCACCACAGCAATGTTTTCCATTCTGCCGTTTACACCTGCTCTTACGCGACACAGCACAACATTACTTTTGCTGATGCTCCCTGAAGCGCTTAGACATTTCGTCAGGTTCGTCGCTTAGTGCTCAGGGTGCTCAGAACCACGATGGAAGCTTTGCAATTTGGCCAAGAGTAATTGGAAAGCCCAAGTTGCCCTTTCCTTGCAGGATGGTGCTCGCAGCAGGTTTGAAAGCGCAGAGAACGTTTCAACCTCGTGGCGAGAGTTCTGTCGCCGGCTACGGAGGCCTCGTCGTCGTCGAGGCCCGGATCGTCGCGAACGAGCTGCAGCGTGCACTCCAATCCCGCATCCAACTGCCGAACGAAACCATTCAGATGTACGTCAAGGACTTCACGCGCCACTTCAGGAGAGCTGATCCGGCCATGTTCGAAGAAAAGAAACTCCGGCACTTGATGCGTGGCGTCAGAGAACAGCTGTTTGGGGGCCTCGTGCGCAGCTCACAATCGACCGTCGCTTCGTACTTTGCCGAGGCCACAACGACGAAGAAGGTCCTACAGCAGCGTTCTGCGACTTACGACCGGTCGGTGCATGCTGCTGCAGTTACCGACTCATTTGCAACTGCCGGGAGCCACCCTGACGATTTGCGCGAACTGATTCGCACCATCGTGCACGAAGAGGTTCTCAAATTTTGCAGCCCTTCGCAGCCTGCGCTGGGTTCGATTTTTTAATCAAAAGCTTCACTACGCTAGGCTTTCAAGAGGGCAGCGTCAGTGCAGTCATGTAACAGGTGCCACGTGGCGCGTCATGTGACCTACTGACGTCGTCACAAGTTGCCCATCGTGGCAGGTGGCAACTGCTTCATCGGGCATCAGGCATTTCATCGACGCTTTAAAGACAATCCGCTCAGGAGTGTGTGTGGCGTTTGTGGGCGTAGCCATGCAAAGAAAGCTTTCGGTTCTCACCAGGGTTAACCATAGTTTAAACCACAGAATTTTTTTGAAGTTCTTGAGGTTTGAAGTTTATTTCCGCTCTTGTTTTCGAGCGGTACAAAAAAAAGGCGTTCCGGGGTCCTATTGTCGAAGCACACCCTCTACCACCGCACCAACTATGACAAAGTTGCGCGGCGCCCACCTGCAGCTTCGCCACCACCGCTTCAAGCAACGCCTCCACTACCTCTACCCTCAGTGCCCCCAGTGCAGTATTCCGACGATCGCCAAGCGCCGTTGCGGAAGGCCGACGTCTGGCGCACAGCTTAAAACGGGTTAGCCTGCTTTCACTGCGGAGAACCAGGCCATCTAAACCGCCATTGTTCTTATGAACGCCTCGGCCTGCAGTGCTTTCGAGCCGATTCGCCCAGGCTCCGGTTTGGCCATCGGCCCCCTTCTATGAATACTTTCTTGCAGAACAGCGATTTCCGTCCTGTCCGCCGCATCAGTCGCGCTCATCTTCCCGGAGGCGCACTTCTCCGACACCCCACAGCTCGCCCAGCCCACGCCAGGAAAACTGAGACCGGAGACCTTTGGGGGCGAGGTCGCTCCAAGTTGCTGCGCTGGAGACCTCCCATCGTCGCCGCCACACTAAGACTGTGAAGAGACGGCACCCTCATCCGAGCTAGACAGCCCCGTTTAGTTTGACATACCTGTTCTCGACGGTCACAGAGTCAGGGCGTTATGGACGCCGGGGCCGACTATTAAATTCTGAGTGAAAAAATTGGCGACTAATATGAAAAAGTGCTTACCTCTTTCATGTTCATGTCTAAACTCCGCGAAAGGACGGGGACAGACAAGAAACACGTACACAGAGAGCACAGTTCTGTAGCGCATCTTCAACTATCGGTGGTCATCTCGTTACTCCGAAGGGTATGTGCACGGCTCGTGTTCAGATTAACGAAACTATGTTCGCAGTCAGTTGTGTTGTTCTGTGTGATTGCTCCCGCGATCTCATTATCGGGATAGAATTTGTGCGGGAGTATGGTGCCGTCATCGACCTCCGACAACGAATCATCACCTTTTAGATCAGTAAACCACCCACCTCGCCACCTCTTGCAACCGCAGTGCCGCCCTTCTTGTTCCTGCAGACAGTGTCAAGTTGGCGCCACTGAGCAGTGTTTTGGTAGTAGTCATCTGCGATGACTTGCTGACGCCGAAGCAGTCGCGGAGAGGTTAGCCAGTCAATCCTGCTGACTGAAGGCATCCGCGTCGCTCGCAGACTATTGACGCTTCGTGGTGGGCGGTCTGCAATCCCTTTCACTAATTTTTCTAATGAGGACCGGCACTTTTTCCAGGAACTACTGTCGCTTCTGCCAAACCTGTTGCCAGTACTGTAATTTATTTTGCGCCCGCTGCAGCCGGCACTGACGAATCCTACATTGAAAACGTCGACATCAACTGCCACTCGACCGGGGAGCAACTGGTGCTGGAATTCAAGCCGTGCTTCGCAACACCCATTCCGGAACACCGCAGCATCCCCTGTGGCGACGCTGGAGCTATACGATAGCAGCCTTATCGTGTTTCTTCTAAAGAACGGGCCGTCATCGAAACGCAGGTTGGGAAGTGCTAGACGATGGAGTTTCTCAACCTTCCCAAAGCCCGTGGTCTTATCCTGTGGTCCTTGTTAAGGACGGCACCTTCCGGTACTGTGTCGACTATCGAAAACTGAATGGTGTGACCAAAAAGGACGTCCTGTCGCGAATTGGTAACGCGCCCCGACTTTCTCCAAGGGAACGCTATTGCATGCAGAATCGAACAAGAGAACAAGATAACAAAGAGATCAAAGAAAAAAGCCATATTTATAATTTAAATGAAAAGGGGCCAATAAGAAACGGACACGAAAACAAAAACACACTAAACACGCCTACAACACTGCAGAATAAAAGGAAAGAGTTCACCAGGTACTGAGCGTACCAAGTGAAGCGGGGATGCCTTGGAGACGGGGAGTACGCGGGTGGTTGTAGTGCGATGCGACGCTAGCCCTGCGTCGAAGGAAGTGACGGAAGGGAGCCAAGTGGTATTAGGAGCGGAGAGGACCACAGGGAGACGCCGGTGGTCTCCCGTCAAGAGCCCGAAGAACTTGGCAGCCGTAGGAAAAACGTAGCCAGGTCCCATCGACGGCGTCACGAAACGCCAGAGGCTTAAATCAGGCTATCCAAAGGTGGCTTTAGGCTGCACGGACACTTCATCATCGGCTGCCACCTCCACACTTGCAAAGAACGCAGGAGGCTACGTCGGTGATCCAAGGGAGGTCACGGCAGCACGGACCCAACGTCCGACGGCTGAAGCCTCCACGCTTGAATCATCCGATCTCCGCTGTGCTGTCTCCCTTCACACCTCGGTTTTCTGACACGTGAGCTCTCCGCTACTAGTGCTCGCTACGCTCCCTGTCGCCGTCGCCACGCACACACCACTCGCACGTGCGCACTCGCAACGCTGGGCTGGCACGCGCAGCGCTGCGCTATCCGACGCACCACTGTCGACGCACCGCGTTCAAAAATCCTCCGCAGATGTGTTGTGCACCTCTCATATGCCCCCCCCCCCCTCTTGAGAAGTTTTTTCACAAAGAAAAAACTGCCGTTGGTGAAAGACAGGTGAAAGGCTGCCGAAGTCACCGAAGGCACTTTACTCAGTGACCCATGGAGGCACATGGAAACGCTCAGAGGAAACGTGGGGTAAAACATTATACATCTAGAAAAATGGAAAATAAAACTGTGCAAAACATCAGACACAAACTTTAAACACGTCTGTAACATTAAAGTTAACATGTACACACTGAACAGCACATGTCCAGAGAACGAAAGCAGAAAAACAACCTACAAACACTACCCCATGCGTTTGCACAGGTCCCCATTGCAAACAGACCGGATAGTAGCACTGTACCTTGGGGATAACCCTCCAGTAATTTAGAAACCACTCATGCAATCGGCGCATACGTTTTCGGAGCCCTTGATGTGCTCTACACGAAACTACACGAAAGGTATACTCTTGTATTGTTAGGCTTCAACGCAGTAACCTGCTGTTCAAGGGCTTAGCCTTTGTAAAATATTGCAGGGGCTGTTGCTCAGTCTGAATGATGAACGTCCCGTACAAGAATATGTGGAATTTCCCAACAGCCCAGACTATCGCCAAACACTCGTGTTCAATCGCTGAGAAGCGAGATTAGTTAGGTAGCAATTGTTGACTCGCATATGATGCCGGGTGGAGGATTCCATCATGCTTCTGCAGGAGAACGGTGCCTATGCTGACCTCGGAAGCATCTGTGCGAAGCACGAACTGCTTAGCGAGAACTCGAGCTCTTAATACGGGCCTTGAAGTTAACGCGTTCTTGAGCTCGTCGAAAGCGGGCTTTTTTTTTCGTCGAAACTTTTGGTGAGTGTATGTTTATTTCTACAATTAATTGGAGCTGCAGTCTACGCTCTTCAGCTTCTGCAAGCGAGTTTGCATGCTCGCGTTTGGCTTGTGCTTTGCGCTCCTCAGCCTCTGCCTGCGCCTTGGCATGATCGCGTTCGGCTTGCGCTATACGCTCTTCCGCCTCTGCTTGAGCGTTGGCGTGCTCGCCTTCTGCAGCACGTGCTGCGCGTTCAGCTTGTGCTTTGGACTCCTCAGCCTCTTCTAGAGCCTTTTTATGCTCACGTTGAGCCTCTGCCTGCGCCCTGACATGCTCGCGTTCGGCTGCACATGCTGCGCGTTCCTTCTCTTGCTCGGCAGCCACCCACGCGCGCAGCTCGGCGTCTTTCAATCACATGCGTCGCCCAACTCGACCAAATTCTTTAGTGTTGCCATCGTTTCTTTTTACGGGCCCACGAAAGGAGAAAGAAAACAAGGTTTCGTCCTGTCGCGCGGACGCCAATTGTCGCGAATTGGTAACGCGTCCCGAACTGCCGAAGGGGAACGCTATCGCGTGCAGATCCGAACAAGAGGACAAGATAACAAAGGGACCAAAGAAAACTAAACGAAGCAGTATTTATAATTTAAAGGAAAAGGGGCCAATAAGAAGCGCACCCGAAAGGAATGAAACACACACTCAACATGCGTACAACTCTACATATTAAAAGGAAACCGTACACCAGGTACTGAGCGTCCCAGGTGAAGCGAGGATTCCTTGCAGAAAGGACGGACGCGCGTGGTTGTAGTGCAATGCGTCGCTGGTGCTGCGTCGAAGGAAGCGACGGAAGGGAGCCAGGTGGTATTCGGAGCGGAAAGGAACACAGGAAGACGCCGGTCCTCTCCCGTCCGAAGAACCAGGAGATGTGTTGTGCACCTTACACGTCTGCCTGTTGCCTCGCATTGACGACTCGCTGAACAGATTACGGCGTGCTAAGTTCTTCTCACCCATTGACTTGAAGAGCGGTTATTAGAAAATTGAAGTAAGCGAACGGGACCACGAAAAAAATAGCTTTTTAGACTCCAGCTGGCTCCTATGAATGCAATGTGCTTCATTTTTGCTAGTGCTCCGCCCCGGGTACGTTTCAACGGACGATGGACGCAGCCTCAAGTGGAAAATCTGTCTTGTGTACTTGGACGACGTCGTCGTTTTTTGGAAACGTTCCATCAGCATCTGCAGCGCCTGAGGAATGTCCTCAAAGTCCTCCGGTCGAATCACCTTAAGCTGAAGCCCCAGAAGTGGAAGTCCGGTTACGAAGATTTCAAATTTCTCGCTGACGTAAGCGCTGAAGGAGTGCGGCCGGTCTCCGAAAAGACTGCCGCCATTGCACGTTTTTCCGCTCCTACCTGCAAGAAAGCTGTCCAGCACTTCCTGGGTCTCCTTGCGTAATATAGGTGCTTTATTGCTGATTCATGAAAAAATGCAGAGCCGTTGACGTTCCTCGCCAGGAATACCACGTCCTTCGTTGGAGCCACCGAAGAAAAGGCAGCTTTCTCTACGCTCTGCCAGAACTTTCAAACATCTCTCGTTCTTGCACACTTCGACGAAGTCCCCACCGACGGCAGCAACATCGGTCTTGGCACTCCCCTCGTCCAAGACCAAGAGGGCCTCGAGAGTGTTATCGCCTATGCTAGCCGCCCTCTCTCCCGCCCCGAGAGCACTCTACGTCTGAAAAAGAATGCCTTGCCATATCGTGTGGGCAACCATAAATTTTGCCTTTATCTATACCCCCGCCCATTCAATATCGTAACCGATCATCGCTGCCTATGCCGGCTGGCAAATTTGCGAGACCCGTCTGGGCGCATAGAAGGCTGGAGCTTACGGCTTCAGGAATTTTACATCACTACTGTCTAAAGTCGGGCCGCAAACACGAAGACGCCGGCACGCTGTCGCTCACACCAGTCGATCCCGCGGCGACGCAGCGCACGACGACGACAGCGGCTTACTCGGTACCCTCGTCATCTTACATCTAATTATCTGGCAGTGGCCATTTCATTTCATTTAATTTATTTTACCCTTACGGCTTTCGCATTACAGCGGGGGTGGGGCAGTGAAAAAAACAATACATAGATCAAAAAGAGCGCTATATATACGAACATTATGGAAAAATGCTAAAGACAACAGACCAAAACAGTAAGAACAAAAGTAAAGAAGGAAATAAAAGGATTACAAATATAAAACATTAATTAAAATCTTTATATGGGAAATTAATATATCACAATTTGTCTGATTCAAACAGTGCGAGTAATTTCCTTTTCAAACGCGCAGGGCCGCTAATACAAGTTGCTGTGGGTGAAAGATTATTCCAGTCACGACATGTTTTAGGGAGAAAAGAATTAGAGCAGATCAGTGTGCTGCAGTGTGGAACAGCTACTTTTTGATTGTGGTCTGTGCGAGGTGAGATGAAAGATAGAGTCTTTACACAGACGGCTTTCAGGTAAGGATTGTGGTAGTAAATTTTATGGAAAAAGCAAATGCGTGAAAGTTTACGCCAAGTGGAGAGTAAGGGAAGTTTAAGATTAGATTTCATTTCTGTTACACTGGCGGTGCGATGATAGTTTCGAACGATGAAACGGAAACTTCGATTTTGCAGGGCCTCTAGTTCTTTTATTAATGTGTGTGGTGGCGCCGGGGTCCCAAATCGAGCATGCGTACTCTAGCTGCGGACGAATGAGTAGTAGCATTTTCAATGAAGGTGGAGAGGAAGGAAAATTTCGTCACATGTACCCTAGCATGCGATTAGCATTTGAAGTGATGAACTTGATATGAACATTCCAAGAAAGGTTATAACATATTTGAACAGCGCACTAAAACAACTGGACACAACGAAGAAAGGACACCACAAGCGCTGGCTTGCAACTACATTTTTAATTCACGTCAAAGCATCTTAAATACTATAAACGCCAAACACAAACAAGAAGGAAAACCAAAAGAAAACGACACAATGCTGCTAATCATGCCCACAACGGTGACAATCAGCACGAGCGCGAGACTACACATCTTGGCCGGATAAGAACATCATCTCTTCATCAGTTAGTGTGACAGAAGGATCACTAATGCAGCTATCAGGTTCCAAGCGGATGTGAAAAGCCTCCAAATTTCCCGCGTTAGGCTGTCATTATGTTTTCCTAGGATGACGGTGTTAGACAACAGAGGGGTGCAAGTACCTTCACTCCACTGACGGGCAAGGTTACAAGAAGACCTATTATCTCGGGACCTGTGGTGCTCACTGAGACGAGCGTTGATGCAACGTCCTGTCTGGCCATTATAACTCAACCCACAAGTGCACGGAATCCTGCAGATAACCCCAACATTACACGGAACAAAAGGGCTCTTATGGTTGGTCTGACAACCCCCACTCTTTTTCTTCGCGGTTGTTGCCTTAGCCTTCTCTTCCACCTGCCTGCAAACACCTCTAGGTTTTCAAGGCGCTGAAAAAAACCACATCCACATCGTATCTCGCCGCAACTTTCTTTAAACCATGCCCCACACCATGCGTGTAAGGCACCACCACAAACTTCTTTTTTTTTTGTTTTGGCTTATCCCCGCTCTTGATCCATCTAAGAAGCTTATCGCATTCCCTGGAAATCACATGAGAAGGGTAACCGCTAGATTTTAATCGGCCAACTTGACGCAAAATGCTTCCGTGATTCTTTGAAGGCATGACTTGTTCATGGCATATTTCAGGCTAGAAAAACAATGCAATTTCTTTCCAGTTTTGTGTGGCTTCATTGGTAATTTAGAAAAGACTTGGTAGAGCGAAGGAAGTATTCCCAACACACATGACGCTCTTCCAACAACTGTCTTAAGTCCAGAGATTGAAGTACATCTTCTTTAGGAAGTTCAGTCGTGAAAGTTAGTCCCATCGCGCATTCTCTGAAAACTTTCAGTACATCTACCACGCTACGCGTCAATTAACCCTTCTTAACAAAAACAATATAATCATTGACATACCGAAAAATCCTCAGAACCATCCCGTCACATCTCCTGTCTATGGATCTGTCTACCGTGGCAAGGAAGATATTGGCTAACACAGGTGCTACTTTAGATCCTATGCACACTCCATCATTCTGCGCAAACGATTTCCCTTTCCATTCAATGACAGTTGAACGAAGGTAAAAAGACAATCTCTAAGATGCTCTGAAGGGACACACCACATCAAGCAATAAAATCAGTTTCATTGTTGTGATCAGCGATGCACATTTTTACACTTTTCATGAGCTCATTATGAGGTAGAGAATAATATAGGTCTTGCACATCAATGCTGAAAGCATCACACCTTCCCGGGTTATTGGATTTTAGGAAGTCAACCATAGCACCGGAATTAGAGATGTGAAAAGGATCCTCAATTATCAAACACGCCAATGCTTTTGAAGATAGCTAGACACGAAGAACTGCCAAGTGCCGTGCTCAGACACGATAGATCTGAAGGGAACATTGTCCTTATGCGTCTTTGCAGAAAAGAAAACCTGAAGGTGCGATCCTTTTGCACTCTTAACAGAAGCCGCGAGGCGTTGCAAGTTGTTCTCTTCCAAAAGACGAATGCGACATGCCGGAAGAACACCTAGCAACTCTCATGTTGGGACCGATGTTTGCATATGAGCCACGGTTGAAAGCTACCGAGAAACTTGCCTTGTCAAAGAAAATATCCCGGTTGGCAGGCAAAGATAGTCAGTTTGAATGCATCTCGGAATGTGTCAAAGTTTTCAAAAGAAAAAAAGAGAAACCTCGGAATTACCACCGCATGCAAAAGCTCGTTCACTTTGCTGCATCTAGTGGTCTCAGGATAATGGTCGCCGACAAGGAAGGGCGCTTCGTCGTTCTCCCTGCTGGCACCTTTGAAGAAAAAGCGCATCAAGCCTTAACGAAGAACTTCAAGTCCGTAACTTTCAGAGCTAACAAAGTCAAGGTAAGCGAACTTCGTCTTTTGGAAGAGAACAACTTGCAACACCTCGCGGCTTCTGTTATGAGTGCAAAAGGATCGCACCTTCAGGTTTTCTTTTCTGCAAAGACGCATGAGGACAATGTTGCCTTCAGATCTATTGTGTCTGAGCACGGCACTTCGCAGTTCTTCGTGTCTAGCTATCTTCAAAAGCATTTGTCGTGTTTGATAATTAAGGATCCTTTTCACATCTCTAATTCCGGTGCTATGGTTGACTTCCTAAAATCCAATAACCCGGGAAGGTGTGATGCTTTCAGCATTGATGTGCAAGACCTATATTATTCTCTACCTCATAATGAGTTCATGAAAAGTGTAAAAATGTGCATCGCTGATCACAACAATGAAACTGATTTTATTGCTAGATGTGGTGTGTCCCTTCAGAGCATCTTAGAGATTGTCTTTTTACCTTCGTTCAACTGTCATTGAATGGAAAGGGAAATCGTTTGCGCAGAATGATGGAGTGTGCATAGGATCTAAAGTAGCACCTGTGTTAGCCAATATCTTCCTTGCCAGGGTAGACAGTTCCATAGACAGGAGATGTGACGGGTTGGTTCTGAGGATTTTTCGCTATGTCGATGATTATATTGTTTTTGTTAGGAAGGGTTACTTGACGCGTAGCGTGGTAGATATACTGAAGGTTTTCAGAGAATGCGCGATGGGACTAACTTTCACGACTGAACTTCCTAAAGAAGATGTACTTCAATTTCTGGACTTAAGACTGTTGTTGGAAGAGCGTCATGTGTGTTGGGAATACTCCCCTCGCTCTACCAAGTCTTTTCTAAATTACCAATCAGGCCATACAAAACTTGTAAAAAATGGCATTGTTTTTTCTAGCCTGAAATCTGCCATGAACAAGTCATGTCTTGAAAGAATCAACGAAAGCATTTTGCGTCAAGTTGGCCGATTAAAATCTAGCGGTTACCCTTCTCATGTGATTTCCAGGGAATGCGATAAGCTTCTTAGATGGATCAAGAGAGGGGATAAGCCAAAACAAGAAAAAAAGAAGTTTGTGGTGGTGCCTTACATGCATGGTGTGGGGCATGGTTTAAAGAATGTTGCGGCGAGATACGATGTTGATGTGGTTTTCTCAGCGCCTAGAAAACTTAGAGGTGTTTGCAGGCAGGTGGAAGAGAAGGCTAAGGCAACAACCGCGAAGAAAGAGTGGGGGTTGTCAGACCAACCATAAGAGCTTTTTTGTGCCCTGTAATGTGGGGGTTGTCTATAGGATTCCGTGCACTTGCGGGTTGAGTTATATTGGCCAGACAGGACGTTGCATCAACGCTCGTCTTAGTGAGCACCACAGGTCCCGAGATAATGGGTCTTCTTGTAACCTTGCCCGTCACTGGAGAGAAGGTTCTGGCACCCCTCTGTTGTCTAACACCGTCATCCTCGGAAAACATAATGAGAGCCTAACGTGGGAAATTTTGGAGGCTTTTCACATCGGCTTGGAACCTGATAGCTGCATTAGTGATCCTTCTGTCACACTAACTGGTAAAGAGATGATGTTCTTATCCGGCCAAGATGTGTAGTCTCGCGCTCGTGCTGATTGTCACCGTTGTGGGCATGATTAGCAACTTTGTGCCGTTTTCTTTTGGTTTTCCCTCTTGTTTGTGCTTGGCGTTCTTAGTATTTAAGATGCTTTGACGTGAATTCAAAATGTAGTTGCGAGTCAGCGCTTGTGGCGTCCTTCCTTCGTTGTGTCCCGTTATTTTATTGCGCTGTTCAAATATTAGTCAATACCAACTCGCCCAGTTCGCAGCTTTAATGAAAGGTTATAACACACATTAACGCCAAGATGCTTGTAAGACGATACTGGATTGAGCTCAGTGTTGTTAATAAAATAGTCTGGGCATGTTTGCTGGTTACGGGTTACACGCATGTATTTGCATTTAAATGTGTTTTATTCCATTTTCCATGATTGGCACCATTCATTAGTTTTATTTAAGTCTGTCTGTAGCTGAACAACATCATCGGTGTTAATAATTACTCTGTAAATTACACAGTTTTCAGCAAACCAGCACATGTTATACAAAATCTCTAAAGGTTTGTCATTTACGTAAATTAGAAATAATAACGGGCCAAGGACCGACCCCTGGGGCACACCTGAATGTACTGACGCTAGTGAGTCGTGGTTATTGGCGAAGACGAAATGAGTAAGGTTATGAAGGAAGGCACGTATCCAGTCGAGTACATGAGGATCCATGTTGAGTTGGCTCAGCTTTAAAATTAAAAGAAAATGACTGAATTTATCAAATACTTTCGAAAATCTAAGAGTAAGCAATTTGTAATGAGTCCGGAGTCTAAATAAACATGCAAGTCTTTAGTTAGTGAAAATCATTAACTGAGTTTCACACGAGAAGAATTTGTAAAATCCATGCTATTTCGGAGTAAATAACTGGTTGGTTCCTAGGAAATTAACAAGAAGACTGAATATGATGTGCTCTAGATCTTTACATTGGACGGAAGTAAGTAAGATGGAAATGTAATAACGTGAATCTTTCGTTTCCGCTGATTTGTGCACTGGGATTACTTTGCCGGTAAGCCAGTCATTAGGAAGGGTGTGATGGTTTAAAGACTGCGAAAAGATACACTGTAGTATAATGGAAAAATATTCTACTGTATTTTTCATGAATTAAGTACTGAGGCCTTGATACCACAAGAGGATGACATTTTAAGCTGATTAAAAATGCTGCGAATTCCTTCTGAAGAGATGACAACGGCATCCATTGGTACACAGCGACATTCTACGAGTGAAGGTAGGGCGGAAGTGTCGCTGGATCTAGAGAACGCTAAGATAAAAGTGCTATTGAGAAGCGATGCTCACCGCTGGTCAGGAACTGGATCCCCTCCAGGGTAAATAGTTGCATGGTGGTATTTCGTTTGCCTTCCACTGTGTTCTAAAACTGCTTCGGGGTATTGTTTAGCATTGCTGGGGGAGTCTGATTAAAGAAGGTAAATTTGGTTGGTTTTAATGCCTTTGACAATTTCACCAGCGCTGCGACTAGGAACAAGAACAGAGAAGGAAGACAAGGACAAGCGCTACTAACAACTGAAAGTTTATTTGAAAAAAACACAGATTATATGCACACAGCTGACAACCCAAAGCGCCTGCGCTTCCCCCACCAGGCACGCAAAAGAGAGTTAAAAATCTAGATACAAAATTTCACACTCATGTAAGTTTACAGATGGTGTGCTAACGCACGTGTCGATGTTCTTGTGAATGTGAAAGGCTTCACACAACTCCCTAGTTAACTGATCTGGATGTCTGAATTTAATCTTAGCCCTGTTAAGCAGAGGAAAGCATGCTTTTTTGTTAGACACACCGGGTTTGTTTAGAAGACAATCTCTGTAATGAAGGGACTGATTTGATGAAGGAGCACCATTCAAAGAGGTTCTATGCTGACGTAAGCGTGTATTTATGCATTTACCGGTTTGCCCAATGTAACTCTTGCCGCAAACAGGTAAATGCATAAATACACGCTTACGTCAGCATAGAACCTCTTTGAATGGTGCTCCTTCATCAAATCTGTCCCTTAATTACAGAGATTGTCTTCTAAACAAACCCGGTGTGTCTAACAAAAAAGCATGCTTTCCTCTGCTTAACAGGGCTAAGATTAAATTCAGACATCCAGATCAGTTAACTAGGGAGTTGTGTGAAGCCTATCACATTCACAAGAACATCGACACGTGCGTTAGCACACCATCTGTAAACTTACATGAGTGTGAAATTTTGTATCTAGATTTTTAACTCTCTTTTGCGTGCCTGGTGGGGGAAGCGCAGGCGCTTTGGGTTGTCAGCTGTGTGCATATAATCTGTGTTTTTTTCAAATAAACTTTCAGTTGTTAGTAGCGCTTGTCCTTGTCTTCCTTCTCTGTTCTTGTTCCTAGTCGCAGCGCTGGTGAAATTGTGAATATGTACCAACTAGCTCAAACCACCATTTTGCTACAGCCATAATGCCTTTGAGTAAGCCACTGCAGCGGCTTTATACGCAGACCACCTGACAACAGGATGCGTGAAGCGAGCTGTACGAAAAAGACTTTTTTCTTTTTGGAAAGCCGATTAATATACCTGTTGTACCAGGGTGCAGCACTGTTGCTATGTACTTTTTGATGGTTATGTATTCCTGCACAAGGTCAGAAACTCTAGTTTTGAAGACCTCCCAGTTACGATGAACATTACGGTCGACAAGCACTCAATAATTCATCTAAAAATAGACAGATTATTATTAATAGCCTGGATGTCAGCCTTGCAGTAATCAATGATGCATTTGAGCTGCTTATGTGAGCGTGC
Organism: Amblyomma americanum; assembly: GCF_052857255.1. NCBI lineage: Eukaryota > Metazoa > Arthropoda > Arachnida > Ixodida > Ixodidae > Amblyomma > Amblyomma americanum. The sequence goes on along the minus strand of NC_135507.1, from coordinate 116,716,934 downwards.
TAGAGGTAGAGAGAGGTTGAAGTTGATTATCGTATAATCGCTTAACCCAGGCAAATGAGTGATAGAGGACACGATGTCTGGTGATGATGTCAGGACGAGAACAAGAGATGACGCAGTGGGAGTTACACGTGTGGGCAGCTCAATAAGTTGCGATAACCTGAAATCGGAACATATGCGACTGAAGCGGTTCGAATTGGAACACGTAGAAACAAAATCTGGGCTTCATGATTCCGCTCAATGTCTGCGAAGTTGAAATCGCCTAATAGAAAAATGATCACACGCGGAAAGCGAAGAGAAATTGCATTGAGATAGTCGTGCGAATCTTCACAGAAACTTATGGGGCTTGACGGTGGTCGATAGCACACACCAATAGCAATTTTCTTTAAACGGAAAGTTATACAGCAGCAAGCAATTTCTAAACTAGTCATTACAGCAACACGACAGCATTCAATTTGTTCGTTGACAGCAAGTAAAACACCACCGCCTTGCCTTTCATATCTGTCACATCAAAATATCTTGTAATTCTTTTCACAAAAAACTGTTTGACACCTTATCAGACAACTATGTCACTGATAACGCAATAGTATCAGCACTACAGTAATTTTATCAAAGCACTCAAGTCGTCTCTTTTCGGCAAAAGACTTCGCATATTGGTAAAAGTCACACCCAAACGATGTTCTCAATGGCAGTACCACCACCCTTGGAGAGTCCGTACCTTCCAGTACCTGGTGGAGTACGACCCTAGCGAAGGGAGCACGGAGACTTAATGTGCTCGTTGTTTAAAGCAGGTCCAATTTCAAACACTAGGTCAGTTTCCGCATTATAACCATAGCATTTGCCATTGGCAATTAGTTTGTAATCAAACTCCTTCGCATAGTCAATTAGCCGCTTTCTCGCTTTACCTGACGCCACAGAAAAATCCTCACTCATAGATACCTCTTGTTCCTTCATCAACGATCGCTTTGAGTGCACTTGCAACTTGGTTTTATGGGCGGCGAATTTTACTATCACGGGCCTGATTTTGTTCTCGTCGAATCTTCCAATTCTGTGCAAACGAGCAATGCAGTCACTCGTTAAGGAGAGTTCTAATGTGTCGGCGTTAAGGTAAAACTTTTTTTCACATTGCTCGTTGGTCTCAGTAGAACTATAATCAAATCCATAAAAGATAAGGTTGTCACGTCGTGAGCGGTCATCGCCATCGAAAGCATATGTTTCCTTTCGTATAAGCGCGAGTGCGTTACGTGTATCGCAAGAATCCCGCTGCAAGTTTTCAAAACCAGTCGTTGCGGTTTTTACAGCTTCTAGGCGCTTTTTGCTGTCGGCAATATCGCGTGTTGCCGCCTGTTGGTCTCGCTTTAACTCGGATAAGTCGTTACACATCCTAGCCTGGGATGCTTGTATGCGAATGAACCTTTGACGTATGTCATCCAGGATTTTGGAAATATCAGGGAGCGACGCATTCCCCGGACTAGGGTTGCTCTCTACATCGCCATATATAAACAAAAGAACACTGAAGGGTTGCAGCACTGCTTCTGGGCGTAGAAGCATAAGCAAACACCGGTCATCAGATTTAAAACATTCATGAGGAAGTTGACTGACCTGCACAAAGAACAGAAACCAGCGGGAGGCCATTGGTTCTGCGGTGCTTCCACGCCCACTGACAACGGTGCTCGAGATGCTCGGTTTTGTTGCCGACGTCAGCGCCGCACTCGTCGTTGTCGATGTCCCTCCGGATGCCTTGTCTGCAGCGAAGTTGTCCAGCGCCACCGCTTCTTTCAAACAGGCAGTGTCGCTTCATTCAAAAAGACGACGCAACTGTATAACGAAGAATTGAAGGCTAGCGCATCAAGGCTGTTGAAGAACAGATCCAAGGACAAGTCTGCGACGAGCCTCCGGTAGGCCGGAGTCGATGCAGGGCCGTACTGGTAGCGATTCAGGAAGGCGCCGAGAAATTGCACAAGAAACAGAGACCAGCGGGAGGCCATTGCTACTGCGGTGCTTCCACGCCCGCTCCTAACCACTCCTAACCACTTAACCTGCTCCGCCTCGGCCGCCCAACGTAACAGGCAATCTAACAAGACATCATAATATTGATACGTGCCACTGTAGAAGAAGTAGAAGCGCCTGCATTCGTATAGGAAGAATTTGGTTCTCTCACTCGCGCACTCGGACAACTTAGGGACCGCCGCAGTTTTCCGTCTCGGCTCTGGAGGTTCTCCTTGACGTTGCACGTTACAGTTTGGTGGAAAGTGGCAGTTTAAAGGGCATCTTTCAAGAACCACCGCGAGCTGTATTTCGACGGCGAAAAACTTGCTAGATATTTTAACTTCTTTTAATGTCACCCGTCCAGTGTTTCCCGACTTCGCACCATGCAACAAATGGCGCTGTAAAATTTGCCTACAAATGACGACGTCCTAGATAACTGTTATGCAAGACTGGTCTTCGGCTCCGGAATCTTCAGAGGTTGGCGCTTAACGAAGAATACGAAGACAAGGGCCGAACGCTCCATCCCTCGTGCGTGCTCTGGACTGACCGCTGCTTCTGGTCTGTACCAGGACTGTACCGCTTGTTGTTCGCGACGCAGTGCTTTGCCAGACGTTCCGTGTTACAAGTGGTGGAGGTGCCAACGATCCCCTCAGCCTGGAGCCTCGCAACCGCGCATTGTCTATCGCCTCTGCAATACCTGAGACCGTAACCCAAACTGCATCACAGCTTCCGTTGGCTGTCTTCTGCTCTGGCTCCGCGTGGTAGCGTGACCCGGCCATCTTCAGCGGCAGAGATGGCACAGATGCGGAGGATTGGTTGGCCTCCTATGAGCGCGTAAGTGCATACAATAAGTCGTACGACAGCATCAAGCTGAACAATGTTATATTTTATTGAAGCTACGTAGCCAATATCTCGTTTTGAAACCACGAGGCTGACATCTCCAGCTGGGCAGCTCTGAAAACCAGCCTGACAGAAGTCTTTGGCCGTCCCTCAGTGCGTATGCTTCGCGCCGAGCAACGCTTGCGAAGACAAACCCAGCAAATCGGTGAAAACTTCACCAGCTATATAGAAGATGTCGTCGACCTCTGCAAGCCTGTCCACCCTTCTATGAGCGAGGCCGACAAGATCAGACGTATTATGAAAGGCACTGAGGATGATGCCTTCCAGACAAGCGCTCGTCTGTCGTCTGGTGCGTTCCTTCTCGGTATCTGTCTAAGTTTTGCGCTAGCTTCTTTCATACCTTCCAGATGCTCGTCGCCAAGAATCCCCAGACTGTTTTCTGTGTCATGGGCTACTGCCAAATCTTCTATGAGCTGCGATAACAGCGCCTTTCTACGCGGCGTGCAGGCTTTCAGTAGGCCACACTTTCCTGCTTGGCTCTCCCAGGGGACGGTGCTCTGGACCAACAGTCGCTTCTCCAACGCATCCAGCAGTTTGTACGTAAGGAAGTCGCACGCCAGCTGTGCTTGTCTACCTGCCCGCCTTCGCCTGCGCCGTCGCTCACTTCCAACCTACAGCGTGTAATCGAGGAGCAGGTCGCTGAAGTCCTGCCACCTGCTTTTCAGCCACCCCTGATCGTGGCTCCTCTGATGTACGCCGATGTCGTAGTGTGGACGCGGCCCACCTAACCAACTGTTAGAGCCCCAGCGACCTGCGACCCCAACTTATCGTCCGGTTGCCCGCCCCCGATCACAGCCGCAGCCACTCAACCCCTGGCGCACACAAGACCACCGCCCTATTTGCTACGCCTGTAGCGTCGCTGGCAACGTGGGTCACTTGTGTCTCAGTCGTTACCCCCGTCTTTACGATTATAGGCGTAAGCCGACGTACGACCTTCCGCCGCCGCCATCACCTGCGTCACATGCGCCACCTCCGGATTCCTCTTCCCCTAGTTACCATCTTCGCTCCCACCGTTCGCCGTCTCCTGGCCGCCGTTCCCGTTCTCCGATGACACGCCGCCAACCCGCCATCCACGCGGAAAACTAACGGCCGCAGTTCCGGAGGCAAGAACTGCGTCACCAGCGACTCACTCAAGACCTGCTTCTCTGCCTGCCGATATTATTACCGTGTTCTTTTAGGGAGTCGCCGTCGAAGCACTTGTGTTGACATTGGCCCGGCCGTTTACATTCTCAATTACACCCTCTGTCGCAGACTCAAAATAGTGACGACGCCTCTTCCTTCCGTTCCTCTGCGCACCGCCAGCGCTCAGGACATTCGACAGTTAACCGCCTGCACCATCCGCCTGCTTATCGAGAACGTTCCCTACACAATCGAGTTCATCGTCCTCGCCCGCTCCTCTCAAGAGGTTATCCTTGGTTGCGACTTCTTCTCCACACATCGCGCCGTTATTGACTGCGCCCGTGCTAAGCATGACTTAGCGCCATACAGTGACGCTCACTTGGACGTACCCTGTGCTGGTGCCGCTACTGTGGTCGTCTCAGAGGACACAGACGTTCCGCCTTTCTCTTCAGTTCTGGTGCCTCTTTCTTGTGCTGCTCTCTCAGACGCAACTGTCACTTAGACGCCCTCCTTACGATGCGCTAACCAGAAGTCTTTTTTGCTCCCTCATGCCGTGCTGACAATTATTCGTGCCTCCAGTGCTATTTATGTGGCCAAACCGTTCTCGTGCCCTGCCTCTTTACTCCGTGGCCAATCGCTTGGTAGTGTTGCCTTTCTCGATACCGCCTCAGCATACCCCGCCGTCGATAGCACAAACCGGCCTTCACGTAAACGCCATTACGGCTCTTCCCATCGCCAATCATTCTGTCGACATTTTTTGCCGTTTCGTCGACGCCACCCTGACGCCTACCCAACGAGACCAGCTTGTCGCCGTTTTGCCCCGTTTTCAAGCTTCTTGTGACTACCAGCAAACTTCCTTGGGCCGCACAACCACCGTTACCCACTATATTGACACTGGCACCCATGCCCCTTTGAACCAACGTCTCTACCGCATGTCAGCCGCTGAGCGCGCATAATTGACGAGCAGGTGACCGACATGTTCATGCGCCGCGTGATAGAGCCGTCGCACAGCCCATGGGCATCGCCGGTGGTCCTGGTCAAGAAAAATGACGGTTCCATCCGGTTCTGCGTCGACTATCGTCGTCTGAAAAAGATTAAATGCAAGGACGTTTAACCTCTCCCCCGTATCGACGACGCCCTCGACTGCCTGCAGAGCACTGAGTTCTTTACTTCAATGGACTTGCGCTACGGTTACTGGCAGGTGCCGATGGCAGAGGCCGATCGCCCAAAAACTGCCTTCGTCACACCCGACTAGCTCTATGAATTTATTGTCATGCCCTTCGGCCTCTGCAATGCACCTGCCACATTTGAGCGCATGATTGACTACCTACTCCGAGGGCTCAAATGGCACACATGCCTTTGTTATCTAGACGACGTTCTGATCTTTTCCCTGTACTTTTCGGCACACCTGCAGCGTCTTCAGACAGTTCTTCTCTGCCTGGCCGACGCTGCCCCCCAATTCAATTTAAGAAAGTGAAACTTCGGATCTCAGCAGCTCACCATTCTCGGACATGTCGTGTCGAAGGATGGCGTTCTCCCGGGCACGGCCAAATTGCGAGCTGTGGCAGAATTTCCGAAGCCAAGTTCTGTAAAAGACCTCCGCAGCTTCGTCGGCCTCCGCTCCTACTTCCTCTGCTTTGTCCGCAATTTCGCCACTGTCATCGGCCCCCTAACCAAGCTCCTTTCCGGCCACGACCTTCCGAGCCCGTGATGAAGCGTTTACGATACTCCGTCGTCTCGTGACCACTCTACCAATTCTGCATCATTTCGATCCTCGTTCACCGAGGGAACTCCACACCGATGACAGCGGCGTCGGCCGCGATGCAGTACTCGCTCAGCGCAAGCAAGGCTTTAACGAATACGTTGTCGCTTATGCCAGCCGGACACTCACAAAAGCTGAAGCCAACTATTTTATCACCAAGAAGGAGTGTTTAGCCATCCTTCGGGCGATCGTCAAATTTCGCCCCTACTGGTACGGCGCGCCCTTCTGACGTTGTCACCGATCACCACGCCCTCTGCTGGTTGTCCTCTTTGAAAGATCCCTCTGGTCGATTGGTGCGCTGGGCTCTGCGACTCTAAGAGTACGAAATTCGCGATATTTATCGTTCCGGAAGTAAACATGCTGATTCTGATACCCTCTTACCTTCCCCTGTGCCATCTGAGGCAGTACCTTGTATATCCGCCCTACCTTATTTGACGTTTGAGTCCGCTGATATGGCTTCCTAACAACGCGAAGACCCACGTATCACTTGCCTCTTAGATATCTTATCTGGCCAATTGTCTCGACCTACTTCCCGTGCTCTCCGTCGTCCGTCCCACCATTTAGCCACCATTTACCGCCGCAACTACCGGATGGTCGCAAGTGGCTTCTTGTCATTCCGACCCATATGCGCTCCTTCATTTGCTCTTCTTACCACGATGATCTCCAGTGCGCCCATGCCGGTTTCTTGAAGACCTTCACCCGTCTACGACAGCGGTACTGCTGGCGTGGGATGGCCCGTTATGTTCGCCAGTTCCTTCAGTCCTGCAGCGCATGCCAGCGCCGAAAAAAACCACCTCGCCGACTCGCCGCTCCTATGTATCCGCTGCCTTGCCCAGCGCAGCCCTTCGAGTGTGTTGGCATTCACCACTATGGCCCTCTTCCCACCACATCAACCGCCAACCGCTGGGTCATCGTTGCCATCGACCACCTTACACGCTATGCTGAAACGTCGCCTTTACCATCGGCTACAGCCCACGACATTGCATCCTTCGTTCATCGCATCATTCTTCGCCATGGTGCTCCCAAAGAGCTGCTCAGTGAGAGAGGTCTGGCCTTGCTCTCTGAAGTTGTAGAAGCTCTCCTTCAGGAATGCAACATCTTTCACCGCACAAATTCCGCCTAGCATCCGCAGACAAATGGCATGGTTGAGCGTTTTAACCGAACTCTCGGCGACATGCTGGCCATGTATGTTGCTTCCGATCACTGTAACTGGTACCGCGTTCTGCCTTTCGCACATGCGCTTATTACCACCAGCTTATAATCTTGTATGCCACCACCGGATTCTCGCCGTACTTTCTCCTGTACGGCTGTGAGCCTTCTTGCACAATGGACACCATTCTAACCTACCGCCCTGAGGCGTCCGAATTTACAACTTTTTCTCAAGCCGCAACTTATGCCGAAGAATGCCGACCGCTTGCCCGGTCCTTCACTTCTCACATCCAGCAGCCGCAGAAAAGCACCCGTGATTCCCCTGCAATTCCTCCTGCTTACCTTCCTGACCCTTTGCTCCGGCTCTGGGTACCCTCCTCAGGTTTCGGCCTTTCCTACAAACTTATTAGCAAGTACCAGGAGCCTACGGTTTTCTTCAGCAGAGATTCCCCCGTAAATTACCTCATCGAACCCCTTACGCCATCCCCTGATCATCGTCGCCGAGGCCGCGTCATTGTCCACACGACTCACCTCAAACCATACTGCATCCCTGCCGTCGTCACATCACCCTAGACCACCAGAATGGCGCATTTTCGCCCGGGGGAATTTGTAAGACTGGCCTTTGGCTCCGGAATCTTTAGAGGCTGGCGCTTAACGAAGAATACGACGACACGGTCCGAACGCTACGTCCCTCGTGCGTGCTCTGGACTGACCGCTGCCTCCGGTCTGTACCAGGACTGTACCGCTGGTTGTTCGCGACGCAGTGCTTTGCCAGACGTTCCTTAATTACAGTTAGCACTGTTTCCAGCGACAGTTACGAACTGAAGGTAACTTCACTTGCGTCAGTGAAATCGGAGTTTGCCTACTTCAACGTTCCGTCTGTCAGCTGTAATATATACAGCGACATCTTTGCGCTTTAGCAACCATAAGGCCCATAGTGCAAGTTTACCCAACCTTCCCTTATCTAAGCTTGTAAATGTTTCAGGTCAATCTTTTGATAAATTAAAAGCCCCTATCTTGGAGACTGAGTTTCGATCACACTATAACCAGGAAGTGTGAGAATCATTTCTAATTAACAAGTTTAAAGTCGCTTCGTCAGCGTAAACCAAAGCGTATAGGTGCTCGCAGAATAATTCGAAACGCCGGACAGGCGGCCACTCGTCGGCGTAAGAATACGGAGCCAGACTGCGTCTGCGCGGCTTTTTTAACTAGCGAGTCTCGATCCCCAGTGAACCAGAATTAGAGCTGCCTTGCTCCAAAAAGGCCAGCGCTAGGGATTGCTTGGCAGTGGCGACGACCGCTTTGAGCATGGAATGAGCATCGCTTTCCTTTTCCACAGCACGTTGGTGCTCGCACTGTTGGTGTTCGCACTATCAGCAGCGTGCAGCTGCCACAGGAAGAGTGACTGTCATCCGCCGTGTGCGCCTGCTGGGACACGAATCGGCTGCTTCATTCCACGAACTAAAGCGGCTGTTTGGGCTTGTTGGTCAGTGAACATGGTAAAAGAATGCAGCGCGAAAAAAACAAGGACGAACAGAAGTGGACAGGACAGGGCGCTGACTACCAACACATTTATTCAGAAAGATGAGCAGCTTATATAACGCAGTCCAACACCCACGTGACCAAGAAAATAGCAAACGCGTTCAACTATCTAATACAAAAAAAAAACGAAGTACACAATATCAAAGTGATACATATCTAGGTAACGCAAAGTCAGCCAAGAACCGATAAAACAGAGAAGACCACGACGATCCGTAAGGTGCACGCATGGAAAATGATCAGTCAGCGACCTTTGCCGCCAATGCAGCACGAGGCAAAACGAAAACGAAAATAACAATATAGACACCGAACACTAAGTAAAAGTCGAAGCTAAAAGCAGGGTCGGGGCCAAACGCATAACAAAACAAGACAAAACGCAACACAAAAGCTGAGTCAACCATTCACAGTCAAACTGAGTCAAAAAAGTTGAAAGTTCTCTAGAACAAGAATTAAAAGCAGATATGATTAAAAAAGACGTGTTTATAGTGGGCCTAGAAAACTGGACTTCTTGTCTGTAAGTAAAATTGAGGGCGTGCTGACGCACTTGTCTCCAAGGAGGGTCATCATTGAGGCAAGAATGATAGCCATAGCTGGAGACAAGTGCGTCAGCACGCCTTCAATTTTACTTACAGACAAGGAGTCCAGTTTTCTAGGCCCACTATAAACACGTCTTTTTTAATCACGTCTGCTTTTAATTCTTGTTCTAGAGAACTTTCAACTTTTTTGACTCAGTTTCACTGTGAACGGTTGACTCATTTTTGCGTTGCGTTTTGTATTGTTTTATTAAGCGTTTGGCCCCGTCCCTGCTTTTAGCTTCGACTTTTACTTAGTGTTCGGTGTCTATATTGTTATTTTCGTTTTCGTTTTGCCTCATGCTGCTTTGGCGGCAAAGGTCGCTGACTGATCATTTTCCATGCGTGCACCTTACGGTTCGTCGTGGTCCTCTCGGTTTTATCGGTTCTTGGCTGACTTTGCGTTACCTAGATATGTATCACTTTGATATTGTGTACTTCGTTTTGTTTTTTTGTATTAGATAGTTGAACGCGTTTGCTATTTTCTTGGTCACGTGGGTGTTGGACTGCGTTATATAAGCTGCTCATCTTTCTGAATAAATGTGTTGGTAGTCAGCGCCCTGTCCTGTCCACTTCTGTTCGTCCTTGTTTTTTTCGCGCTGCATTCTTTTACCATGTTCATTCCACGTCAGGTTGTACGTGGCGGTCAGCGGCGGTCAGCGACACCTGCTATCTGCAACATGGGCAGTTACGTCATCCCAGCCGCTACAAAAGGGCGTGCTTGGGAACCGGACCATCACTTGGTAGTGGTGACGACCGCTGTGAGCATGGAATGAGCATCACTGCTTTTCCACTGCAGGTTGGTGTTCGCATTGTATGTTACATTACACATTTGTTACATTCTTCCTGATTTTCCGTCGCTGCTGCAAAGTGGTGTTTTTGAGTGGCTGTTTCTGAGCAGAACAGATTAAACAATGACAAAAGAACTTGCGAATTGTAAGGAAGAGCTCAAAAATGATTTTTTAAAGCTGAAACAGGAATTAAAGTTGGAACTTAAAACGGCACGAGAATCACTTGAAACAGACCTGCACAATGAGATGCGGGAATTACGATCTGAGCAGAGGAACATGACTGACAGTCTTGAGCTCGCACATAAGGATATTGAAGAGTAAAAGCAAAAGCTTCAGGCTGAAACTGCCAAAAATAGAAACCTAGTCGCAGAGAACAAGGTAATGCAAGCTAAATGCGCTAAACTAGAAAGCGAAGCTGCCGACCTTGAAAATCAGCTGGTACATCGGGAACAGTATTCAAGATGTGCAAATCTGGAGATTAAAGGAGTCACAAAGAGTGACAACGAGGATGTTTTGCAAATTTTATCCAACACTGGAGGACTGATGAAGGAGCCAATTAATGAGTGCGATATTGAAGACTGCCACCGTGTTCCAACTCGGACACCTGACACATCAAATATTGTAGTTAAATTCAAGTCTCGGGCGAAACGGGACGCCGCTATCTATAAACCTAGGAAGGCTAGAATCAGTAATGAAGACATTGTACTCAACAGCAAAGATGCCATTTACATTAATGAGCACCTCTGCTCTACTCTGAAGCGACTTCTTGGAAAGGCGATGAAAAGAAAAAAATGAACAACGCTGGAAGTCAGTTTGGCCGCAAAACGGGAAGATTTTTGCTCGCCAAAGCGACGTATCACAAAGCACTCAGATCATCAGTTAGAAAGACCTTGTAAAGATAGTCTCGCCGCCGCCCCCCGACGGCTGTGCCCAATAGGCGTACATCTTTAGCTTCTCTGAAATGAATTCCCTCGAGCTTGTTTTTCCACAAAGTGTTCGATCTCTGCTCCCATCAGAAAACTCAGTATTACAATTCAATGCTCGCTCCGCTATGAACAAGGAAGATAATATTGTCATTATACTGAGCCAGTTCTCATTTAAATATATCATTATAATGATTACTGAAACTTGGTACTATGATGGCGGCGATAGGGTTCACCATGATGGTTTCAAAAGCTTCGTCATTAATCTTAATGGCCGCCGTGGAGGTGGCTACGCCACCTCCACGGTGGCCATGACTCCTGGAATTATGAGCCTGTACCTCCATACTACCTGATTAAGAATGACTATGAAATTTTAACACTTAAGCACAACTTCGAAGCCTTGGCAGTTGTTTAGCGTCCTCCCAATGGCAGGTATGGAGAGTGTATTGATTTTTTTTCAGAATATTTTGGAATAATCGCGCGAATAATTATCAGTTAACTTTTGGCGGTGATTTTAATTTGAACGTGCTGTACGCTAACGCCAGTACCTACGATTCTGTGACAAGACTCACTTCGACCGGTTTCAGAAATGTGATCACAACGCCAACCCGTGTCACAGTGTCCACATCCTCCCCTCTTGGTCTGTTAATCACAAACATTGAAACAGCTGAGTCCCTCGCTGGTACGATCACTGCAGATATTAGCGACCATTGCCGTATGTTTATTTTTTATTGTTCACCCAAAATGTCGAACAGAAAACGCCCTGACGTTTTTACTTTCCGAGACATTTCAAAACAAAGGGCTTGAATCTTTCGAGCAAGACATTAGAACACATGATTGGTCGTTTATGTTTATGAAGCGAAAGTAGAATGATGCATACACAGGTTTCATTCAAACATTTATAAAAATATACTGTGCGCACTTTCCCTCAGAACATTCCACGAATCAAAAAAGATAAAAAAGCCATGGGTGACTCCTGTTCCCTTAGACATGATAAGAAAGAAAAACAATCTGTATCCCGCATTTTTAAATGCGCGAACACTGAATGTATTAAAAGAATTCAAAGCTGCTCGAAATAAGTTACAGTGAACTTCGACGTGCAAATACTGCCTACTTTGAGCACCTGTTTCTTGACGTAAGGAAGAAAAAAACCAGAAGCAGCCTGGAACGCGATCAACACTCTTAGGTCGTCAAACCAAAAATGCCACGCCTGATAAGATATTATTCAATAACCGCAAACTTTCTGGCCGAGAACTCACTGATCACTTCAATAAAGCATTTGTTGACAGCATCACGTCAGATGACAGTCTACTATTTACTGCACTTTCAATCAATAGCCCAGTTAACAGTTCTGTTTGTCACCCAGTAATCGAGGAAGAAGTATCTAGAACATTTATGCAACTTAACAATAGCAAAGCTCTTGACATTAATAATTTGCAAATAAAACCCATAAAGCATGCTTTACAGTTTATTGTTCCTGTTCTCATATATTTCAGTTTGATCATTGGAGATTTTGAGTTTTCTATGGAAATGAAAAAATCACGGGTAACTGTCATGCACAATGATTGCGACCGAAATGATGTTAGGAATTACCGGCCAATATCAGTAATAACGGAGTTTTCGAAAGGGCTAGAAAAAATATTGTCATCTAGATTAACACAGTTTTTTAGTCAGATGAAGCTTTTTTTCTGACGCGCAGTATGGATTTAGAAAGGGGAGATCTACTGAAAATGCTTTGCTAACACTGAAAGAAAACATCCTGCAAAATATAGAAGATAAGCTTTTCACCCTCGGCCTATTCATCGACTTTTCTAAAGTGTTTGAGTCCCCCATCCATGACATTCTTTTACACAAATTACATCTACACGCGATACAACGAACATCCCTTAATCTCATTAGATCTTATTTACGCGACAGAAGCCAGTGCGTTCATAATAGTAATCAGCAGTCCTCTTTTCTACCCATTAAAGCCGGAGTGCCTCAGGGCAGTATTTTAGGACCCTTTCTATTTAATGTATATATTAAAGACATTGCAAGCATTGATTTATATGCTCAATTTATGATCGATGCCGATGACAGCAACATTCTGTTATCTAGCCTTGATGAATATAAACTTGTAATATGATGCAATGACCTGCTCGAACAATTGGTTTTGTGGTCACTGTGTAACAGACTAAAGATTAGTCCCACAAAAACAAAAGTAAATATTTCGCGCTCCCGAAACAAAATAGTCAAGCTACACTATGTTGTTCAGTGCGAAGGGGAAGAAATTGCTATTGTTAAGGAACATAAAATTCTGGGAGTGATTTTTCCAGAAACATTAACTTGGGATTCTTCACACATTAACAACATATGCACAAAACTTTGCAGAACAACTGGTGCCTTATCGCGATGCCGTTCTTTTCTCCCAGTACATAATAAACTTCAAATATACCACGCCCTGTTCTCGTCATATAGTAATTATTGCAATTTAGTGTGGCTAACAACTACTAAAGGAACATTAAAAAGATCCACATGTTACAGAAAAGTATTGTGCGCAACATAACTTAACATTAACTACTTTTCTTCTACTGAACAATATTTCCGTCAGTACAATATCGCCCCCATACAAAGTATGTATGAATTTCGCATGTTGCGCTCATATTACGTCTCATCAGGCCATTTCAGACACGTCATTTCAACAATCGCATCCCTTCAACATAGTAGCAATAATGCATTTGCGCGCAGCACTGATTTACTTTAAATTCCGCGTTTCCGCACCAATTACAAACTACAGCCCCTTAAGAACAACGTCCCGTTATTTAAAAAAAAATATTCGCAATTTACCAATCCCAGACTTAACCAACTGCGACAGTTCTTTGTATCCCTATAGATGTTCTGGTGAATAACTGCTTTCCTTTGTTCCAAATATTTTTCTTTATATCTTTTTCATCACACAACCATTGTAATCACAATCTATAGGTTATTTATTTTGCACTGTTTTTTACCTCGTGTTGGGCTCATGTTATTTATATTGATTTTGAATCTGTTTAAAATCATTCATATCAATGTTTCATTTTCAGTTTTTCATTACTACAAAATTGTACACACGTTCTACTTGTAACCACATTTTACACGTCTATCAATGCTGTGTGTTTTGGTATTTATATTTTATGTTACATTATTTTTTTGATTCCAATATTTGTGTGACTTTCTCTGCCTTGTAATACGCTGGGTCCTGGGCCTCGTCAAGCTGACAAATGCAGCTTTTAGCCCAGGTGTCCCACCAGAATTTTTTTTTTCTGGAAATGAATTGAATTGAGTTAGCTTTGAGAAGGGCTCTGGGCAAGCAGTGTTTGTGACGCGCTGCGTATTCAGGCGCTGTCTACCGCAATGTCTGAAGCGTGGCCCGCATGGAGCGTTTTTGCCCGCCAAATCACGTCGCGCGCCCGACGCCCACGCCGGCGTCGACGAATTCACTCCCGCATGGTCAGTAGCCGAGCGGCGTTTTTTTGCCGCCTAGTTGTGCGATGCGCGCGCCCCCATCCGTACTGAAATCGGACGGATGCCCAGGAAGCGAAGTGAATCCGCTGGCTCTTGCGCGCGAAATGCTCGGGAGAGCGCATCCCTCGGCCGGGTAACTGTAGCCGGGTGCACCGGCGCGCCTCCGTTTAGAATCACGTGATGCCCGCTCCGGCTCTCATTGGCCCTCTGTCGCTGCCCTCTCATGGTGTCGGCGATTTTTTATGTACCGCCAGATCCCGACGATTTGGCAAAAACGTCCTCTCCGGCGGCAAAAAAAAAAAAAACGCTCCGCTGCCGTCGACGCCGACGAATCGCCCGGAAAAACGCTCCATGCGGGCCACGCTTGACAAGCGCGGCTTACTGGCGTTGCGTTTGCGCCGGCTTCTGCATTCATTTGGCGAGACAGTCACGCTCTTTGTCGTCGGAGCATAGAACTGCTGCTCACATTTCACAACACGTAAGCCGGGTCTGGGAAATCTCACTTCTTGCGCAATTCCTCCCTCAGTTCAGTTATAACAAAATAGTGACGGCTCATTGTTTAGTCTAAAAGAATAGCAATAAAATGTCTTTTTCAATAAAATAAGCGCCGTATTTCTCAGCACGCTTTTCATGCCCAAAAACTTTATGCAGCCGGGTTCTTATTAGTCATCTGTTATTAGGACATGCGAGTTGACTGCGAAAAAGTTTTCACGTCGGGCAAGGCAACGCCGAGTTAGCTTTCTGTTCTTTTGTTGTAGCTGTTCTGGGGGAAAATAAACCAAGCCTGATTCCTGCTGCCTATCTGCACAGTGCTCTCCGTGCTGTTTTCGTTGTATTTAACTCGTACGGCCTACTCTTTATTAACATCGTATAGTCATGTCAACAAATGCAACAGTACTCGCCATAAGGGGAATAACGAAGCGACAAGATGCCACAAAGGGGCAATGTAGAAATACCTGCGAATGTCAGTGCTACTCTTGAGCCTCAAGTACAAGTTTAATACACTGCTGGATGCATGAATAAAAGCCTCCTAGGCACTCATAAATGTGCCACCTCAATTTATTTCTCGAACAGTTTTATTGCCGTTAGCCCTTTCTCTCTCGCTGAATAGTCCGTCAAGTCTCGGTCAAAATGTTCCTTTTAGTTCAGGATATAAACTGAAACTGAAGAATTAACTGTGCAAGAAATAGACTTCGCACACCCGCTATTGAATCTCAAAAGGGGTCGGCAGTGCTATGTTAGACATTCCGCGGAGCTCGTACAAGATCGTGAAAACATCGGCTGCATCACATACTGGATTCATATAGAGCTGCCAAAGCGCCGCAAGCAGTGCCCATGCGATTAAAGATTACGGTGAGTAGCGCGCGAAAATAGCACCTCACAGACGCTCCACTGCTCAGCCCACCTATCCCCGTGCTATGAGCCCCTTCCGCTAGCGTTCTGAAGCAGCTGATCTAATCTAGGTGCACTATAGTGCACAAGAATTCTAGGCTTCCTCCTTAGGGATTCAGCGCATGCGCAAGCCGCGGCTGTAATCTTCCGCCAGCGAGCTCCGCCGGCGCCCGGCCGCATTCGCGACGTTCAGAGTTATTCTGTGAGCATCTGTACGTAAGTCAACTTGCCTATCCTAATCGCCCCCTTTTTCTGAGGAGCTCCTTGAGAACGGCGGGGACGTGACTCGTATTTTTTATTCTGTCTGCAAAATATGTTATGCGTGACTTGACACTATGTCTGTATTGTGATTTGATGCCGCTGTAAATCACTGCGATTTCGCTTGGGTTTATCTTAATGGAGGAGTACAGTCGTGAGCAAAAGTGGACAGACAACGGCTCCGGGCGCGGGAGCAGCTGCGGGGCCGCACCGCGGCTCTGCTATCTCTCGCCGCACGCTCGCTGCGCGAGTGCCCCCGGAGTGACGACAAACTTCGCCCTCAGTGCTTATCACGCTCCATAAGTTTCTTGTGCGGTGTTCGGCTACCCTGCAGCTGACAGTCGCGACGAAAGGGAGCGCGCATCCCAGAGCGCCTAAAGTCTCTGAAGGGAAAGTAGGGCGAACTGATCTCCTCGTCCTCCGTTTGCGGTGCGTCTTGACGGTTATGCGTCAATGCTGTGATTGTACCAGCATGCTACTGGAAGGCACGCTCGGCTTCTACACGATTCCCGAATCATTAGACAGTTTTAGCATACCGTGTGCCGTGTTACCGGTACCGGAGCACCGGGAGCCCGCCGACCGCTGGTGCTTGCGCTGATTGGCAATGATGCTGCCGGCGCACGCCATATGGCGCACGCCGTCAAGGCAATTTGCGTATGCGCATTGGCTGCGCGTGGGCTCCCGGTACACCGGTACCGGTAACACGGTGTACGGTATGCTAAAGCTGTGTAATGATTCGGGAGTCGAGTGGAAGCCGCGCGTGCCTTCCAACAGCATGCCGATCGACGCGTAACCGTCAAGGAGAGCCGAAAACGGAAGAGGGAAGGAGTTCGCCCCAGTTTCCCTTCAGAGACATTAGGTGCTTTGCGATGCGCGCTCCCCTTCGTCGCGACCGTCAGCTGCAGAGTAGCCGAACGGTCCACTAGAAATTTATCAAGCATTATAAGCACCCGCGCGAGAGCGAGGTGGAAGTTTGTCGTCCTCGGGGCGCTCTCGCAATGAGCGTGCGGGACAAGATAAACGCGCCGCGATGCGGGTCCGCAGCTGCTTCCGCACCGGGAGCCGTGGTCTCTCCACTTCTGCTCAAGATAGTACATACCGGAGGCTACGCATTATCACCCAGAACGAAGCTGCACCTCGTGTCCTTTTTTCTGCACTGCACTATTCTCTTACGTGGGGCTCCATTATTCTGCACATTGTATGTTCGACACGTGTCTAAGTGCTCTTGGGTATATTAGATGACCTCTGATACATAACTTTAGCGCTTTTGCAATTACATGATTTCCACCTAATTTAAGCTTTTTTATACTTATCGTAATAGCTGCAGATTAAGATAACGTCATCATAGAAATGTAAGAGACTGCCCGGAGCTCAGTTTCTTCAAACGAAGGCTGGTCCGCGGCCTAAACGTCAAGACAAGTAGTGTTTCTTCACAACGTCTGTTATCTTTCAAATATAGGGCAGCTAGCCCTAGGAACGTTTTCTGACCTATATACAATATAACAACGCAAGAGCCAAGAAGCGCTGCGGGAAAACAAGCGTACATTGGCAGCAGCGGCAGCAACCAGCGCACACGTCTCCTGAATTACTGCTCCACGTATTTGCAGGCTACCCGACGCCTGTCATCTGTACGCGAGAAGGTGCCGAGCCCGTCCACTGAGCACGGTGCCCGACATCTGTACGGGGCAAGCTGCCGAGCCAGAGGTGCACGACGAATAACATCGATCTCGGACAGCGTTCGAGAATCCTGCATAACGCCGAGCCTCACGGTGAAAAGCACGAACAATCGTCAGCGGTATCACCGACACCGTCCGGCGAATTTTCAGCAAGGGGCGTTTCCTTTGCATTGGCAGCAGCGGCAGCAACCAGCGCACACGTCTCCTGAATTACTGCTCCACGTATTTGCAGGCTACCCGACGCCTGTCATCTGTACGCGACAAGGTGCCGAGCCCGTCCACTGAGCACGGTGCCCGACATCTGTACGGGGCAAGCTGCCGAGCCAGAGGTGCACGACGAATAACATCGATCTCGGACAGCGTTCGAGAATCCTGCATAACGCCGAGACTCACGGTGAAAAGCACGAACAATCGTCAGCGGTATCACCGACACCGTCCGGCGAATTTTCAGCAAGGGGCGTTTCCTTGGCATTGGCAGCAGCGGCAGCAACCAGCGCACACGTCTCCTGAATTACTGCTCCACGTATTTGCAGGTTGGTCGTTTTTTCGATAGTTCTTCTTGTTTCCTGCCGCTGCTGCCAAGGCTACCGTTGAGTGTCACGCAATTATCATGTTACGCTGTTGCGCATGTCGACAACCTGTTAATGACAGCTGTCAATCACTGTGCTGCTCAGAATGTGAATTTACGTACCATGTCGGATCATGTTCAGGCGTTTCGGAAGAAACGTTCATTTCGAAACGAGCAAAGGCTTGGAAGGCCTGGAGGTGCGAAACATGTAAGGGCAGCCGTAAAGCTGAGGATACACTGCACGGGCAGCAGTCCGATAGAGAACTAATCACTAGGCTGTTTTCAATGGAAAGTAAAATTGACTCCCTTCTGGCCATGTCCAGCAAGCTTGAGTCGCTTGAGTCATCCGTCAGCCTGCTCTCAGATAAATTCGATGAGTTTCAAACACGTCTTCTAGCCCAAGAAAAGTCGACAAAGGATGTCACGAAGCGTGTAGAGCGGCTTGAGAAAGCTGAATGGGCCTGTGAAATTGCACAGCTCAATAAGGACGTTGACAGTCTAGAATGGCGCAGTCGTCGACTGAACATCGAAATCCATGGTCTACCAGAGACGGAAAATGAGGACTTACTAAAGAAAGTGAATGAAATAGGCACAAAACTGGAACTTGATGAGGTGTGCTCGAGTGATATAACAGCCCTGCACAGGCTTCCCGCGAAGCCGGGCAAAACACGGGGCGTAATTGTTCGCTTCGCAAAGCAGGAGGTTCGTGATGCCTGGCTAGAAAAAGGCAGGCGCTACGTGATGACAACACCGGAAAGTACATGTGTGAAAATATGACTCGGTACACTCGCACTCTTCTGACAGTTGCCAAAGAATGGGCTAAGGAATCCGGCTACGCGTTCGTTTGGCACGTGAATGGAAAGGTGCTTGTACGGAAACAAGCCGGTGCACGAGCAGTTGTCATCCGCGATAAGGATGACCTCGCCAATCTGAGGTGTTAGCGCAGGCAATTGTATTTTCAAGCAAACGCGATGCCATTCATGTCCAATTTTGCTCACCATAGTGAGCAACTCAAGGATAAGCAGAAGTTTTCTTTATTTCATTTAAACGCCCAAAGTTTGCGAAATAAATTTGGTGAGGTTACTTTGTTTTTATGAGATTTAAACCACGAGTTTGACTTTATTTGCTTTAGTGAGACGTGGTTCACATCTGACGACTGTTTTCTCTTGCCGGGATTTGATTGTGTGTCAGCGTGCCGTTCATCAAAGCGCGGAGGAGGTGTTGCTCTGTATGTGCGTTGCCAACTACCGTATCAAATTCTAGCAAACTATAACATTGTGACTGAAAATTTTGAGTGCGTCATTATTCACTGTTATAATATACTACTTGCTCTTGTGTGCCGACCGCCATCTGGGTGTTTAAAGCAATTCATGCAGTTTGCAGAAGAAATATTTGAACGTAGCCTCGAGCTCAACCTCGAATGTGTCTTTGTTGGGGATTTCAATATAAATGCTTCTCCAAATAATATTATTTTTTTGCATTTCCAAGAGCTCTTTGAGTCGTATGGTTTTTCAAATGTGATTAATGATCCTACTCGCGTCACGTCAAATTCTGAAACAATACTTGACCTGTGCATTACAAGCTTCTGCCCCGATGAAGTTAAATAAGGTACAATTATATGCGATCTTACTGATCATTTACCCATTTACTGTCTGATACCTTCGAAGCAAAAACGCTCTTTTCTGGAGAAAGAAATATTGATTAGAGATTACTCGGAAAGAAACATGTCAAAGTTTAAAGAACTCATTATGCAACAGGACTGGGATAGCGTTACAAAGGAAAAGGATTCTAATAACGCTTATAAGGCATTCTTGATGTTTTTTATTTCTGCGTACAATGAATCCTTCGGTTTTAAAACTCTTAAGAGACACAAGAGAGCAAGAAAGCCCTGGATCTCGCACGACCTGTATAACAGAATAAAAAACCGCAACATCCTTTTTCAAAAGTTTTTAGACACACGAAGTGAAGGCGATCTCCGCGCATTTAAGAAAGCGAGAAATAAATTGAATGCTGATATTAAGAAAGCAAAGAGATCATACTATGTGAACAAGTTTTCCAATATTGCAGGAAATCCTCGTCTGGTATGGCAAGCGGTCAGAGACATCACATGTAAATCGAACTCCCCAAAGCGGGTTTCTTATCACAGCGAATCTATGAGTGAAGAAGAGGTTGCAAACCTGTTCAACGAACATTTTATTAACGTGGGTGCTTCCGCAAATGACTGCGCTGCGATACCATTCGTCAAAGCACATTTTGAAAATACTATATTTTTGTCCCCAACTGATGAATATGAAATACTGGACGTCATTTTGGGTTTAAAGAACCATTGCGCCTCTGGAGCTGACGATATTAAACCCGGTCCACTAAAAGACGTGGCAGAAATAGTTAATAGTCCACTCACACATATTCTGAACCTTATTCTTTCCGCCGCAGTGTTCCCAGACGCAATGAAGTTAGCTCCTTCCACTAACGATATGAACAATTACAGACCAATCTCGGTGCTCTCTATCTTTGCGAAGGTAGCGGAAAATATTATACATAAAAGACTAGTAAGCTTTCTGAGTGTAAATAACATAATAGCAAGTGAACAATTCGGCTTTAGAAAAAAATAAGTCCTCCGAAATGGCCCTTCTTGAAGTGAAAGAACATATACTCGAAAACATTGAAAGGAAAATATTTACCCTCGGAATATTTCTGGATTTTAGAAAGGCCTTCGACTGTGTCCAACACGACGTGCTTTTAAGGAAGTTGCCATTGTATGGATTTCGCGGCAACGCATGGTCTTTAATAAAAAGCTACTTAACATCTAGAGCCCAGTTCACATGTATAAATGGCGCAAAATCCGACAGCAGACTTGTAAAACAGGGCGTACCTCAAGGGTCATTACTTGGTCCGACACTATTTTTACTATATATAAACGACATTGTAAACATAATAAATAACACTAAGTTAATTTTATATGCAGATGACACGAATGTGTTTTTCTCGGGCGCTGACGTTGTGGACGTGTTTCATCAGGCCAACGAATGGTTAACTGGACTGAACTTATGGCTTCTTTCGAACAGACTCCAATTAAACACAAGTAAAACTAAATACATACTGTTTAGACCGAGGGGAACCCATTCACCCGCGAACTTGCACTTAAAATTTCATAACGTTACTATCGAACAATCGACTACAGTTAGATTTTTGGGGGTAATATTCCAGGAGAACCTTTCATGGACGCCTCACGTTGACGTACTGCGTAGGGACCTTGGGCGAGCCGTGGGAATTTTAAACAAGATAAGATACCATGTTCCGTCTGCTGTAAAAAAGCAAATCTACTATGCGCTTTTACATTCACGCTTCTGTTACTGTTTCCTAGTATGGGCTACAACGATTAAGACAAATTTGGATTGTCTTTTCTCTTTGCAAAAGCGAGCAGTGAGAGCAATAGGCAATTTAGATCTTTCGGAGGACACTGCACCTCATTTTAAAGGTAATAAAATAATGCCCATTCACAAACTCCATAAACACAAACTGGCCCTGGAAATTTCGCGTCTTCACCAAACAGATATAACATTTCAAACTAAATATCATGCCCAACCTGGTCCTTATTATCTACGACAAAACTTAATACCAAGGCCCCGTTCGCGTACAACATACGGTGATCAAAAACTAAGTTATTTGATTCCGGATTTCCTCAATGCGCATCCTGAATTAGCTGAGATACTGTTTACTGCCACCAAGCTGCAACGACTGAGAAGAACACTTAGAGACATTTTCTTAAATGAAAACTAAATACCATGCTGTGCTGATAATTTCGTTCGCCTTCACTCCGGATCTTTACCTTCACTGTGATGACTGTTTTTCATAACACCACGCTACTGATCCAACTTATTGTTTCTTATGTACCTGTATTTTTGTGTTTTTCATGCCCTCTCATATCATGCAGTATTGATGTTTCTTTTGCTTTTTAATTATTGTGCTTATGTTATGTTGTTTCCGCCGCAGCCAAGGGGGGCGCGGCCCCGTCAGGCATGTTCTATTGCCTTTTGTCGCGTCCCCCAAGGCATTTCTGTAGCGGAATGTCTTCAATAAAGAAAGAAAGAAAGAAAGAAAGTATTGTGCAGCAGCTGCTGTTTTGCCCGCAACAAATTTGTCGGTTTAGCGCTTGTCCTATCGGCTTTTTCATGTTTGTCCTCGGCTTTTCGCGCTGTCTGCCTACGCTGTGCAGCCGTGTTTTATATTGTTACGTGCTTAATATTTAAGTACTTACGTGGGTTGATGTACAGAGGGATCGATCAAAGCAGTACCGCGACGAACCCTAGAAGCGTCCTTCTGCCCTTACTCCTCCTTTTCCCATACCAATTAGTCCGACAGCTGATCTGCTTCTACTTCCGTTCTTGCTCAACGAAGGCGCGTGACATTTCCCTCCTCGTAGACGAAGCCCGTCGGGCGAGTTAAATAGAACCTCTGGGACGAAATCGCTTGAGGCGCGCTACATGCACCAACTGAGACTGGCGTGACCGTCGACCACTTCCAGTTAGGCGTGCTATAACGTAATTCAGGTCGCTAATGCAGTATAACACAACAAACCGTCCAGTGAAGTACGACAGCAGTTTCTGACAAAGACCACACTTGCGTAGAGGTGTCCACAATCATACAATCTCACCAGGAACATTAACTTGTTGGTGTCGGGTGTCGTAGCGGTTCTTGGAGCGTTCTTGCGCAGATAAAATTCGAACGCGGGCAAGCTGACGAGCTTCTTCAGCTCTACAGAGTGTGGTAGCAAGAGAAGGTTTATCATGCATGAGAAATGGCACTATGGTGTCGAGGCCAGAGCGAGGTGAACGAGCATAGAGCAGATAGAAGAGGCTGTAGCCAATTGTCTCATGTTGCGCTGTGTTCTTTGCTTGAGTAATGAACGGGAGGACGCCATCCCAATCTTTACGATCTGCAGCCACGTACATCTCCAGCATGGTAGTGAGCGTCAGATTATTACGTTATATCATACCGTTCGCTTGGGATGGTATGGCGTCAAGTGGAGAGAACTGCAGGTGCTGAGGCGGCGAAGTTCTTCGACAACGTCCGCTGTGAATTGGCGTCCACGGTAACTAATGAGAACTTCAGGAAGGCCGTGCCGAAGAATGAGGAGTCGAAGTAGAAAATGGGACATGTAAGACGCATTAGCGGCTGGTATCGCGGCTGCCTTACAATAACAGATTAAATAAGCTACGCCCACACGAATCCATCGATTTCCTTCAGAGGACCGTGGGAAAGGTCCAAGAAAGTCAATGCAAGGTGCTAAAACTGGGCGGTTGGAGGTTGGACTGGCCGCAGTTTTCCCGGTGCAATTGAAGTCGGCAGCTTAAAGCGCTGGCAATGCACAACGCTGGCTACATAGCGCTAGATAGTTAAACGCATCTTAGTTAAGTAAAATCGTTGCTGTGTGCAGTGGAGGGCTTGGGCCACTCCCTAGTGTCCAGACGCCGCGTCATCGTGCATCATTTCAAGAGCAGTGATGCGTAGGATTTGCGGCTCTACAAGAAGCACGCGGGCTACCCCAGAAGCGAAATTCTTCTTATAAAGCAATCCCTGCGAATGCAAAAAAGTGTTCTTTACAGAATCTTTGGCAGCATCAAACAAAGAGGTTAATGTTTGGTCTTTACGTTACTTAGTTCGGAAACTTGAAGTTTGGGGAAGGCTTGTGAAAGTGAAGCCAAGTATTCATCGATGTTGTCTGCGTCATCATCAGTCATTTGAAGCGGCAAAAGCGAAAGACAATCAGCATCTGAGTGTTTACTGCCGCTTTTATGCACCACAGTAAAATTAGATTCTTGTAGGCGCAAAGCCCATTGATCGAGCCGTCCACAGGGGTCACGAAGACTCATGAGCCAACAAAGCAAATGGTGGTCAGTCACGACGGTGAAAGCATTCCCGCACAGATAGGAGCGGAAGCGCTGCACAGCGAAAACAACAGCATGACATTTTTGCTTGGTAACCGTGTAATTCCTTTCGGACTTATTCAGCCAGCGGCTGGCCTATGCTACCACGTGCTGATCGTGGTCATGGCGTTGTATAAATACAGCGTCGACAGCGATACCGCTTGCACCAGTGTGTATACTGCAATTGGTGCTGATGGGCAGAAGTGGCCTAGAATGGGGCCTGAGGTGAAAAGAAATTTCAGATGACGGAAAGCTGCGTCACATTCGCTGACCGGTCCAATTGAATGGTTCATCTTTATGCAGCAGACACACGAGTGGGTAAGCGATGTCCGCAAACCTTGGTATAAAGCGTCGAAAGTACGAGCAGAGCAGAGCAGGAAGAACCTCTGCAGCTCTTTTACTGATTGGGACACCGTAAAACTTTTGACAGCATCAGTTTTCTTGGTATCCGGTCGCACACCTTTTTTATCAATTAAGTGACCAAGACCAATTGTATCACGGTTTCCAAAATGACATTTCTTTGAATTCAGGACAAGATCCGCTCACTCTATGCTTCACAAAGAAACAAAGAAAATGGCGCGAAATACGGGAACAAAAGACAAACACGACAGGACAAACACGACAGGCGGGTGTCTTGTGCTTGTTTCTCTTTTGTCCCCGTAATGCGTGCCGTTTTCTTTGTAAAGCATGAACCAACTAGACCAAACTCGAGTTCGTTCCATGCAATCAAGCACGGTATTCAGACGGCTGTGTGCTCACTAAATTTTTTGCCGAAAATTACAACGTCATCAAAATAACAAACGAATTTGCCACTTTATTCCACGCAAGATTGTATCCATGAACCGCTTGAATGTTGCAGGTGCACTACATAATCCAAAAGGCATAACGTTAAATTCATGATGTCCGCCTGGTGTTATCAATGCCGTTTTTTTCTTAATCTGCAGTGCGCATGGGGATTTTCCAGTAGATAGATCTCAAATCAATAGAAGCAAAATGTGAAGCTGAGTGCAGACCGTCAATTGAGTCATGTATACGTGGAAGCGGGTAGACGTCTTTCTTAGTGGCTGTATTTAAGCGATGGTATAGTCAACATGGAACCTCTAAGTCCCATCTTTTTTCCTAACTAGGATAACTGGAGCTGCCCAAGGACTAAAAGATTCTCGAATAATGCCGCGCTTTAGCATCTCTGGAACTTAGTCATCTATTAACTTACGTCCAGTTGTTGAGGCTCGATAGGGCCTCTGGTGTATCGGAGGTGCGAACCTGGTGTTTTTCGCGCGATGAATACGACTGATAGGCAGCGGTGTTAAATCGTCCTTGGAAAAGTCGAACACGCTTAAATGCTTCAGGAGTAGTTCCACTAAAATGCGATGCTCGGTTGTGGAAAGGGACTGATTAAATCCTTATCTTGGGTGTCCTTATCTCGTTGCACGTGCTGCTCAATGACAGAGCAGGTTAACGCCGCGACGGAACCGGACATGTTCTCCTCGAAACGGGGGAGCTTGAGGCCCCGAGGCAACATAGCTGGCTCTTCAGAGTGGTTGACTGTCCACAGCTCGGGGCGGCCTCTGACCACGGGAACGACGCAACGAGGCACGAGGATACTCTTCTTAGAGCAGGCGAGTGTCATAAGTTATACTACAGCTTCAAAAGATTCGCACTGATTGCGAATAGAAAACACCCGCACTAATGCTGCAGATAAAGCTGGTACAATAGTGTCTGCTTCCACCGCAAATGCTCCAAAATCATGTCTCGAGTCGTCCACAAGAGCCGAAAGTAGTGAAGAATTCATAGCAATCTCTCTCCGTACGACCGTCAAAAGTTTCACCACACACTTCCAGAAAATCAATCCCAAGAATGACCGAAGCAGCACTGCGTTGACCGAGGCAGCACTGCGAATTCTGTTCTAAACTTTAGGCCACCAATAACAACATTCGAAGCAAACACAGCGAGTGGAACCATCACCACCGACACCACGTAATAAAGTTGCACCCGTCACCACTACCCATTACTTTCCTGCCTAAACAGCTCTTAATCCTCCATTGCCTTATGGCTCCATTGTCTACAAGAGTCATTGTTTTCACACTATCAATCAACACTTCCGATTTCTTCAACATAAGCACGAGTAGAGGTGTAGAGATCGTCGACTCGCCGGCGGCCGCACCTCCATCGGCCGCGCCTCCTAGCTTCCCGGAGGCGGAGAGGAAGAACGACGTCGAGTAGAAGGTGACCGCCGTTGGCGCTGAGGTGGCGGCGTCACACTGCGATCAGATGCAGGGGATGAACTCCGCAAATGTGTCGAATGGTACGTTTCCCAAGGGGACAAAGTCGGAGATCGCTGCTGTTCGGTGTGCAGTTGTCCGTGAATATTCGCCGGGAGTTAGTAGTATTCGGCAGTCGGGAAACGGCGCGGCAATATGTAGTGATATGCCCCGCAATGCCACACCGGTTACACAAAAGTTGCGAGCGCCAGCGATCGCCATAAGAGTCCTGTCGAACAAAGTCGCGACGTTTGCTGCAGCCAGGCTCTCGCTGTTGACGACGAACCACGTCTTCAGGGTAGGCGGGCCTCCTTTCCGTCGGCTGGTGGCCATAACATTTGGCAAAGTTGCTTCGATCTTTCATATGCGAAGCGCCCTGTACACGTAGTGGACAGTGCGGCGACATCTGCCTGCGGTGCAGTACTGTGCCGCAGATGTTCTGCATGGCAGCAAGTGTCCCTGGATCTGGACAATTCCTCGCGCACAATCTCTCGTATCATATCAGCCATAGAATGTATAGGACAGGCTTCAACACTGGTTACAGAGGTGACATTGGCCAGCCTACCGAATTTAGGCGTGATTCGACACAGCTTGAGAGCTTCAAATGTTCTACAATGTTTTATAACGTCGGGTTTGGTGCTCAGCCTCTCTTTGCTAATCAGGAAATTATAAACGTCTTCCGCAATTCTTTTTAGGAGGTGGCCGTCTTTGTCTTCTTCAAGCATACTAAAATTCAAGCACGCTTCTTTGCCGATTCGTCGCGCAAACATTTTCTCGATCTCGCTTGTAAATGTAGCCCATGTACTTAGCGAATCCTCATGGTTGTCGAACCAGTCGAAGGCAGTGGTGGCCAGGAAGAATACCACGTTAGCCAGTTTAGTAGCAGCGTTCCGACGATTATATTTGCGCACTCTTTCGCAGTGTTTCAGCCTCTCGATCGTTCGTCAACGTCCTCCTCAAGTTTTCCAAAGATTGTCCGCGGCTCTCGATAATATGGCCAGATGTCAGCCGCGGATGGTCCTGGTTGCTCTGTATTGCCGTCTCCAGTCATATCCGATGACATTGGTGGGAGGCCAGCAAGTCTACGGCTCCTTCGATATATGGAATGCTCCGTGGTCGATACCCGGCACATCTCACCAAAGCTGTTAGTGCTTAGTACGCACGGGGGTTTATTTACAAAGGTATCGCTCGAAGCAGGACCACGACGAAGCCTACAAGCGTCCTTCTCCCCTTTTTGTTGTTGTTGTTGTTGTTGTTGTTACCCTCATACAATGGCACATACCCATTTAGGGGGATTGGCCAAGAATTGGGGGACACAATGAGTTTTTCAGATAAATGTTTCCTGGACGAAAATAAAATGACTGCTGAGGAAAGAAGAAGATACGAAAAGGAATTCCGAACTCAAACTGGAAATGCATATCGCATGCAGGACATCGAGACTGATGTTTATAGCCGAGTAATTAAACGATAATGATAATAGTAAGAATAAGAATAATATTGAAAAAATAAAATTACCCAGGTAGCCGATTTGATTCCATTAAAAAAATGTGGACGGCGGTAAAAACAGAGTTGTGACTGCACCCAAGTATGGTGGCTCCAAACGACAATATGACCATAGGCTGCTCAAACAAAGGCCGGGCTGTTGTAGTGGTTGCTCTAAAAACCGTCTTCTCATCATAGTGTATCGGCGACAAAAGAACAAAAAAATGGCAGCACAGGATATGCAGACGGGATTAAGTGCCAACTCATACCTGTGCAAATAAAAATTTAAGGGTGAGATCCGGCAGCGGAGCCTTGATAAAGATACCTCAAGCTGCCGTGAATGGCGTGCTTGCTGGCTGCACGAATACTTCAGGTGCAGGTAATCATCAGATCTTAAAAGAGATCCAGTTTTCATTCTTAACAAATTCTGTCTTCGAAACCTCGCTGCTGTGATGTACGTTGTAGACGGAACTATAGGTAGCACGGGGCCATTCAGGGACGCCTTTGCGAGGGAGTCCGCAACGTCATTGGCTGTCACACCGTTATGACCTGGCACCGATATCATGTGAACAAGGCTAAAATGCGGAGGGAGTAATGAGTGGAAGGTGTTTAAGATTGGCGAATCCACAGCCGAAGCAAGGGACGAACACAAAGAGAGTATGTAATGACAGCCACTGAAGAGAAAGCTGGCTCTAATTTTCAAAGAGCAAGCACCACCGCCAGGAACTCCGCTTGGAAAATTGGGGCGTAGTCGGGAAGCCGCACAGAAAAAGACCAATCTAGAAGCGGGCAAAAAATTCCCGCCCCTGCCTTTTCATCACATTGTGGGGCGTCAGTAGCTATCCTTAAGCTAATAGGTATGCTTTCTGAATGGTCTTCTAATGAACCATTTAAAATGCGGGGTGGTAAATGCTTGGCGTTCTTCGGGAAGATGTCATCACAGACAGTTTCTACAGAGGACCCACTGTTTTTTGTCGGAGGGATGTTGTACAAATAAACATTTAAAGGATCAATCAATTTTACACCATAACTACCTGCAGGGTATGAAATCTGGGCCAGTGGACTCCAAAAAAGGAAGTCAGCTGGCAACAAAAAAAAAAAGACAAGGAGCGGTGTAAATCAGATTCATATATCCTTAGGTATGTCTGAATAGTTAGGAATTAAGATCTAGATAATAAAGGAGGAATACCGGCTTCAAGATAAAGCACATTGTTGGCCACAAATTTGGGGAGGCCAAGGCACACACGAAGGGCTTCGCTCCACAAGAACGAGCGGGCGAATTTTGTAAGCAGCCCTACTACAAAACAGCACAGATCCATATTCTAAAATTGGTCTGACATACAAAACATAAATCAGTAAAAGTGGATCTCTCCGCATTGCAGACCGGAGATTACTTATTCTACGCAGCGTGTCCACAGCACGAGCCCCTTTCGCTGCAACATGGTCAATGTGAGAGCGCTATGTGAGGCTGTCGTCATAAATGACACCAAGATATTTTAATGACCTAACTTGAGGAATATTTTGTCGCCGGTAAATGAGAGACAGATGAACAGGATCTTTCATTTGAAGAACAAGTACAG
Organism: Amblyomma americanum; assembly: GCF_052857255.1. NCBI lineage: Eukaryota > Metazoa > Arthropoda > Arachnida > Ixodida > Ixodidae > Amblyomma > Amblyomma americanum. Next base: position 116,687,566 of record NC_135507.1, on the reverse strand, counting down.
CGCACTTGTTTACATTTAAGATGAGGCGTAAGTCACTCAACCAACTTTCAAGCAAATTCAGGTACGATTGCAGGCACACATAGAGAGATTGAATGTCAGCTGCAGCAGTGAAAAATGCAATGCCGTCCGCATAGACGTGCGTGCGAATATGTTGATGGCTCGGAATAGAGCTCATTGCAATATTAAAGAGCACAGGCGACAGGACTGCGCCTTGTGGAAAAGCTCTGAATTGTTTTTATCTACCAGAATTGACACAATTTAGTATACAAAAAAACTGTCTGCTTTCATGAAACGCAGATATTCACGCAAGTAAGTAATTCGGAAACTGCAGAGTATGTAATCTTTGCAATAATATGTAGTGTTCTACGCTGTCATAAGCTTTGCGTACATCTAATGTCCCCAACGCAGCATGCATTTTTTGGTACCGCGCAAGAAGAATACGGCTCTCAAGATCGGTGTGAGCATTCCATATGGAACATTTTTGACGGAAACCAATTTGAGAGGGAATAAGGATATTATTCCTGCCCACAAACTCCGAAACACGCAGGAGTATGTCCATTCAATTAACTTAACCACATTTGATGTCAACGAAATGGGTCTAATATTATCCAGAGAATAGCCACCACTATTTTTTTAGGTAAAGGTATCGCTTTGGCGATTTTCCACTCATGAGGATTCCCTGCATGTTTGATTGAAAAATGAACCAGCTGCAATAAGGAGGTAGGGGACTCCTCAAAGAGGATCCTTAACATTTTTGATGTTACCCTATCAGGGCGAGAAGCAGCAGCTGGTAACCTCAACTATCAGGGAAAGCTCTGGGAGAGAACTAGGGGGGACAAGCTGTATCTGGTCCACTGACTCCACAAACGCGGAGCGTAAAGGAACTAAAGACGAGAAACGCGGCTCTAATCCTTTGGCAATTGTCTCAACGGTTTCTATTGCTTCTTGCGGGGTCAAAACACATGAGGATGAATTTTCTGAAACTAGAATCTTTTTCCGCGATCTTAAGAATCCGAAAAGTGCGCGACGATTCCCTGATTTTGTTAGGAAATAAAATTGCTCGGATTCATAATTTTCTCTCGCTTGTGAGATTGTGCGTTTAAATATAGCCCCAATGAACTTATAATCATGCCAATTTTTTGGGCGCTGATTGTGTAGGGACTTTTTCCATGCATCCTTTCTGCGTCAGTAATCCCGCGAGCAATGTGCATTTCACCATCTAGCTGAAGTTTTCCTTCTTGATGTACATACCAAAATTCAGACTTCTTCCGGCATTCCTCAATAGCCAAGCATATGCCTTTCGCTGTATGTTCTTGACCAGAATTAGCCGCTGAAGCAAGAGTGCAGCGCGAAGTGGACTTAAACTGGTCATAGTCTATATGTGACCTCAACTAAGAGCACGCCGAAGTTAGGCGGCAATTAACATAAAAAACGATAGGTATGTGATCGCTAGATGTTCCACAATCCACAGTCGACCAATTGGGTACAGGAACATAAGGGCTGGTGAAAGTTCAGTCTAACACAGATCGGAATCGTGAGCGGAGAAATGTGGCCGAACCTGAATTCATACACGAAAGGTTATTATCAGTAACCCAATTCCAAAGCCGCTTACCACAGAAATCTGTCTTAAAGCCAAACGACACACGATGAGAATTAAAGTCGCCGGCCAAAAGAACTGACTTGTGACAACTAAGGAGTAGGAGATCTAGCAGCCTGGTATCCTGCAACCCACAAGGAAAATAAACCTTTACTAATGAAAAGGGATAGCACCCTGGAATTTCAAAATCTAAAGCCAATAACTCAGTCAAAAGTAGAGGACTGAAAAGTAATCTTAGCCCTGTGACAAAATTTAAAAGAAACTAGTAAGAGTAAGCCTCCTCCTCTTCACTGTCGAGCTTGTCGAAATGAAGAATAGTTTTGCAAATGGAAGTGTTTTTCGGATGTAAGCCAAGTTTCTTGTAAAACAATTATATCTGGATTATGTTGTGATATAAGGTAAAGTAAGTCTTTTGAAGCTGAAAGAAGTGACCGACAGTTCCACTGCAGAAGTCTTAACACCCCTATGGTCGAAAAATCCGGGAAGCAGCAACTGCCTGCCCTAAAATATTTTCTTTTGCTTAGAGACAATCTGTTGCTTCTTTGATTTCGGCTGAGGATGTGGAGAAGAAGGGCTAGACATGGTTGATCCACTGCGTTTGAGGATTCGCGTATCTCACCATCTCTGCATCATGAATAATTGGAGCATTATCTTAATTAGTGAACCGAGGAAGTGGAAAAACAGCAGTAACTTGTTCTTGGGGCTGAGACTGCTCAGGCAAGGAATGTTGGGTCATTAACGAAGGCATTGCTGACAGGGCAGAAATCATTCCAATTGGCATAGCCTGGGTAATGTGCGTGGCCAGAGCAATAGATATGCACTCTGTGACAGTGGACACTATCCTGTCAACCATCTTAGCCATAGAGGTTTCACAGCAGTCACTATGTTGCCTGAGAGATAGAAGAATTCACTGTCAATCCTTAACGGGCTGACACTCCTATGTTGCCTGAGAGATAGAAGAATTCACTGTCAATCCTTAACGGGCTGACACTCCTGAATACCCGTGAGCTCTTTAATTTCTGACATTGCCTCGCTCCGCAAACAACGTTTGCGGTCGGTTATGTCTAGAATTTGCAATTCATGATCCCGAGAAGGACGCTCCATGGAATTTGCAGCGTGAGATCCAACACAAAGGCAACACTTGTCGTTTTGATGAGAGCATAAATTTGATGGATATTCATTGCCGCATTTGCAACAGCGCAAGGCGTTCTTGCAGCCACGAGCACTATGGCCATATCGCCAGCAATTCCTGCACTGCAGTGGCTTAGACGGAAGGGGATCTGAGGATTAGGGGCCAAGCTTTTATTTCTGGGGGGCAGGCAGTACCCGCAAAAGTGGCAATAACCGTTTCCGTTGGCACCCGCTTATTGTACACCTCCCGGCTACAGCGATACACCGCAACAACACCCGCTTCAGACAGAAGGTCGAGGCTCTCGACTGGAGACAAGCAAGAGTCCACACCGCGAACCAAACCTTTAGTGCAGGCCAGATGAGACGGAATGAAGCTGTTTACCGAAAGAGACCCAAAGATGAGCAGTTTAGAATATCCTTTGCGCACGGCAGGTCTGGCGAACGGCACAGAATCCCGCCACGTCCAAACTGCCTTACCTCAGTGATTGCCTCATAAAGGGCCTCATAAAGGCCGCCTGGAGAGCAGCTCGAAAAGGCCCTGGATTGTTAATTTTAATAGCACACCACCCTATGGCACTAGTGCCACAGGAATGCTGCGGACGCCGGAGCGTTGAAAAGCTTCCAGAGGCATCTCATGAGGCGGTAGGGAAGCCGACGAAGGGGGAGCTCCCCTAGCCGGGAGACTGCGTAGACGTCACCTCAGATTTACAAACTCGCCGCGTGCGTTACCTACACAAAAAAAGGTGCAATGGCACAGGGAAAAAAAGAAAACAGGACCAGCCGCACAATACTTAGCCAATCCCCTTCTTTCTCCCACCTTTTTTCGTTTTCCTCTACCGATCCGTGCGACTGTTGATCTTCCGTCGATATACAACGATGGCGCGTGACGATACATTCCTTGATGATTTTAAAGACCTTTTCACTTTTGTAGCTTACAGCGTCTCTTCATTTAAGGAAATGTTCTAAAAGAGCTTGTAAGTAGCAAGAGTTCAGAATAAAGGCACCGATTTAACATTTAATTGACATCATTGCATCGAATGGCATTCGCGTTATTGACGTCGCGCTCCAAAATGGTTGCGCCTCTTATGCGTAGTGTCTTTCTTTGTCGTGAATATTTCAAGGCGTACTGTTCTAGCACATACGCAGAAGGGCTGCGAATGAAAATCATACGCGCAGCTTATTATTTCGAATAACTTAGAACAGGAAAGACTTACCTTCTTTGGGAAAAAGCTGCTCCATGGAACCTGTAATTTCGAAAATTGTTGAGACGAATAACCAGGAATCATCATATTTGAAACAGCGCACTTTGGGACACAGTGAGGAAGACACCACCAGGTCTGTGTTGCAGCACGAGGAGCAAATGATGAAAAAATGCGAGACGCTTAAGCTCCGCCTTAATAGCGAAACGCGATAGCGTTCGCTCGTGGTCAAACACCCGCTGATGTAGATGGCACATCAGTATTCAGGGAAGGCGCTGACTCAGAAGATACGCGCGCCATCTGCCGGGCCAGCGCCGTGCATGTCGAAGGGGGTTTCAGTGGGTAGTACAGGACGGCGCTACGACTGCACGCCAAGCGCGGAGGAAGTATACTGGAAACGCATGGTACTCGCTTAATTCGAGATGTGTAATTTACATGCCCATAATATCTCATGTATGCCTCACTAAAGATCCCGAAGATACGTTTCTAAGAAACTCGTCTATTCACTCTACGCGCCTTTATTAATGCTAAAACGTCGAGACGTCGTGTCGGAGTGGAAGCGTCCCCGTCTCGAATGCCAAAGGCCCTGGTTCTACTCCACTCTTGGATGCTGATTTTAAGGCGAAAACCTTTATTGGCTCATACTTGCGGCCATGACCTTGTCCGTTGTCAGGTCATGTCCGGTCTCAAGTCATATCACACCGATCACTAGAATAACTCGATTAGAAAAAAAATATCCGCATCATAAGGTGAAGGATGGAAACCGGCGCGACGACAAAACCACGTCCGCGGAAGCGCCGACGCTGGCTTATGCAACAGATATCTGAAGTGCACATGAAATCACAGCGATGTCGTCACTAATTGACCTCCATGTGGTGGCAGTAATCCTGAACACATTCACGAAAATCATGAGCAACCGTTCGTCGGATTTCTCAGGGGTGGCTTAGCATTTCTCTTTGCATATTTATTTATTTATTTATCCTTATTTTATTGTTCTGAGCGGTGTCTTAGCATTTTTCTTTTCACATAGTTTATATGCTTTAGTCAAGTTGGAGGCTAGCTTGCGACAGTTGTTCAGACCAATGAAAAAAATTAATGTGGATTAGCTCAGGTAATCCAGGATATACAATGCAAAAGGTGTCGGCGTTCAGGGTGTTCATTGGAGTTGGCGTTGACATTGTTCTAGACGGCGATGGCTTTGAGGAAAGGAAGGGCGCATAACTTGCTTCCTGGATAGGCGGACGCCTCATTCGTGCTTTGATACATGTGGCGGTGGTGACAGAGAGATGTGGCCAGAATGCATTAGCGCTGACAGCGTTGTGGCTGACATGCGGCAGTGCGGCAATAGCTAGGCCGCAGCGTTCATTTGGTGATCAACCATTAATCGCGATCAACCATTAATTGCATGCGGCTTCCGAGCTGCCTATCCAGTGTGCGGAACGCAATCAAAGCAGGCTTTAGTAGTTGGACGCCGACGTCAAGTACATAAAAGCGAGATTGAGGTCTCCACTGACTCACGGGGCTGGTTGTGCGCCTTTCCTTTCGTGAATATGAACGGCCTTTGCAAAGCTGTCAAGGCCAATGAACTATATGAACGCAGTCGGCTCACTTGTTCTGTGTGGTTTTTGAGGAAAAGAAATGACACAGTAATCGTCTCACATATCTCGGTGGACACCAGAACAGCGCCGTAAAGGAAGGGATAGAGGGAGGGAAATAAGAAGAGAAAACTGAAAATTTAAAGTTGCATTTTGAGGAAAGGCGCTGAGCTGCGGCGGAACACCTGCGGCCTGGTGCTACTATTGGCGCATGCGCCGTAGAGACTAGGGAGCGAGAGAGAGATAAATATCCGCGCCGAGGCGCGCGTTGTGACGGCATGTGCCTCTTTGAAGCACCGCCACGGCGAAATCCCAAGTTCGCGGGCAGTAAAGCTTTCGCTTTAATATGCGCCTTCAGTGCAGGCTTTAAGACACGGTTGACGCTTCCACGTAGATGTCGAGATCCGAGAGCTACTGCATCCTTCCATTACCTGAAAAACCTTTCCTTTCTTCAAAAATTCAGGTAGGCACTTTGTGAACGCAGAGTGCGGTGAGGCGAAAGCCTTTACCCGCCGCGGTGGCTTAGTGGTTAGGGAACACGGTTACTGATCCGCAATTCCCCAGTTCGAACCCGACCGCGGCGGCCGCGTTTCGATGGAGGCGAAACGCTAATGTAGTAGTATTAGTGAGTGGTATTTTATTAAAATAGCAATAAAAAGGAAGGAAAAGATTTTTGCTAGCCCCGGCATCTGCCATCGATAATGAAGCACCTGAGTTGAGCCAGCGGAAGTAAAGGATAGCAGGCAGAATGGAGAAATGAAATGAAAGAGGTCAGGGAAGGAAGAGAGGATAAGGGGAGAAGTAATGTACACAAACTATTTAAACAATAAGAAAAGTGCCCAGGTTGTGCGCGTGATTAGTTCATGAAGGAACAATAATAACACACGCGCACAGCACTGCGTTGACTGCAACTGGAGAGCGGCGTTCAGGTGTTAATCGCTAAAGGTAGAACTCGATGAGCGTTCGGTCACTGTGTGTAACTACCTGGCGGAGAACAGACGGGACGTCAAGCCCGTCTGTTCGAGGAATGCACAGAGGCTCACCAAGGCTCGCTCACGGGTGCGCTCACTGCCTTGCGGCCACAATAGCGTCTTGAGGGAGTCTGGTAGTAAGCCTATAGACCGCAAGCATATCGCGAAGAGCATCGGCGAACACGGCACAGTGAAGGAGCAGGTTTTCTAGTGTTAGCACTGCACCACATTCGTCACAAATATCATTCGTCGCGATTCCGTGACGCTTCGGTCGTTCCCCGGGCCATACGCAGCCAATGAGCGCGCGGAGGATCATTTACACGTTTCGACTGCGTAAGTGCGCGACAGCCGGTGATGCTGTCGATGCGCTCACCTCATTGGTCGGGGTCGGAGTGCTGCTTTCGGAGATGGTCGTGAATAACCGCACGCACGTCCTCCAGCGCAAGGGGCAGATCGCTGGCAGGTAGTTGATGTGCAGCGATCGCGGGGCCGTCAGCTTCTTCGTTGCCGGCGATGCCGCAGTGACCAGACACCCACTGTTCATGCACGGCGCATCCTCCCTGTGCGAAGCGCTCGATGCGCGAGCGAATTCCCCGCGCTAGTGGGGTACCGCGGCCGTTGGATTGCAGGCGGCTGAGGGCGCCGTGGGAGTCGCACAGCAGAGCACTCCTGTGCGACGGAGGGCAGAGGGTGAGCAGCAGGTCCAGCCCGAGCTGGATCCCCATCAACTCCGCCGTGGTGGAGGAGCCCAGGAAGGTTTCGTGTTTCTCGCTGTGCAGCCGCAGAGCGGGGATGGTAGCTGCCGCTGCAAGGGAGCAGCTGTCGCGGGCCACTGAGCCGTCGGTGTACACGAGGAGTTGGTCCTGGAGCTCCTCGTGTATGACGGCTCTGGCCGGCTGCTGCACAGCACAGAGGGGTGTGCTCCGTTTTACCGCGATGCCGACGATTTCTCGCTGTACCTCCGAGGCAGCAGGCCAGGATGCGCAGGAGCCGTAGGCTCCTGCATCCCGGCTCCTGCATCGACGTTGCCTTCGCATCCAGAGGCATCGAGGCGACATGGCGCCGATCACCATCTCTCAGGGGCTCGGATCATTACTCAATCCTAGTCAAACCCACTGGATTGGAGGCGCGCCCCAAACGTGCCTACTTCATTACCAACTGGAGTGCGTTCAGGCGGGCGGTCGACGAGGTGGCGGCCGCTGGCGCCGATTTCTTTTCAAGTCTAGTCCGAAGTGCCCTCGCAGCCACCCAACGAGCAGATGTAAGGGCAGGACAGCCCACACCTGATATCAAGCTGCTCGATCTGCTCGAGAAGAGAGATCGCGCAGAGCGACGGGCGCGACAGACTGACAGAGCCGCTGACTGGACTGTCTACAACCGCCTGGACGCGGCAGCGCGCCGCCACACCAACAAGCTATACCGCTGGCAGTGGGCTTCACTATGCCAAAGGATGGAGGAAGATGTCAGCTCGCGGAGGCTCTTTGACAGCGCGCGGCGCATCACCGAACCACAGGCAAACCGTCAACCGCTGGCCGCCCTCGCAATCTCCAGCGGGCTTAGCTTTGAAGAGCTGGCAGAGTGGTTTGCCGACCAGTTCGAGCCACCCAGCCCCACAAACGCAGCTAACATGGCTACCCCTGAGGGCCCCAGAAGCGAGGCCAGTCCCTCTCCCGGTACCTTGGAAGGTCCATGTGATGCGCCGTTCACAGCGGCGGAACTGAACAATGCGCTGCAGTGCTGCCGCCGCCGCTCGCCGCCCGGAGCGGACGGGGTTACATACCAGATGCTGTGAAACCTGGATGCGCAGCAACGACAGATCCTCCTGCAGCAGATCAACCTGGTGTGTGCGGGCATCTACCGGAGAATTGGCGAACCGCGGTCGTTTGTCCCATCCGAAAGGCAGGACGCCCACCTACGGAGCTGAGCGGATACCGGCCAGTGGAATTAACATCTGGGGCAGGTAAGCTCATGGAGCATATTGTCACGTAGTGGTGACGGCAGTCGAAGCAGCGATGAAGACGGACGAAAGGGTCTTCTAAAAGAAAACTTTTTTGGGCTGACTTGCACCCAAATCTACTAAATTACTCGGCGGCGGCGAAGCGACAAGCGTGCTCGGCGGTCGTCGATCAGAATGCCCGCCGCTGTCGGCCGTGCTCAATTTAAAGCTGATAGCAAACTTTCGAGATAAAGCGTGCAAAGTTACTAGAACATTACGGAACAACGTAGAATCAGCTCTGCCTGGCTGCGAAGGCGATAAGGTGGTGTGGCGGCAGATTTGAAAAACAAACAAACATTTCAAATATTCGCGGCAATATGGCGTTGTAGCGTCTAAACTAGCGGGCTGCGGAGGATGATTTGTTTAGCGAGCGGCAGACGGGTTCCCATGCGGGGGTGCCTTCAGGGAGCTCTGACTGCAATCGATGCAAGCTTGTGCGGCCTTGTTCTTTCGCTAAGCGCGGACAAATCGGTGGCCATGGCTTGCGTTTCGCGCTCGCTGGCCATGGCTTGCGTTTCGCGCTCGCGCGCGCACCTTACGCCACTGTCACTGGACGGGACTCCGATTCCTTGGCGTAAATCGGTGCGGTACCTTGGCCTGGGCGTCGACTGGCGCCTTTCCTTTCGTCCCGCGGCGACCAAGGCCTGTCTGCAGATAAAGAGGATCACCGCCACCGTGCACAAGCTGACCGCTCGTGGTCAGGGCATGTCCCAGCAAGCCGCGCGGCGGCTATGCAATGCCGCAGCTTTGGGGGCGGTGCTCTATGCGCTGCCGCTCGTCACGGTGCGCAAGCCGTGCTGGAAGAAACTGGAGCTCCAGCACCGCAAGTCCCTGCGCGTGTGCCTAGGCCTGCCCAAAAACTCGCAGTGCTCCGCAATGTTGGCTGAGGCAAGAGCGTGGCCACTTGAGCTCCAAGCAGCGCGCACGGCACTGAATCATATCGACCGACTTCACCGCGCACCGGACGGCGGCTCGCTGCTGCAGCGTATGCGCTCGCACCCGCGCTCCCGAATGGGCACGGCGCTGCTCGAGTATGAGCAATTGACTTAAGGCTCACTCCCCTACGGCTCCTGCGCGCCCGGGCCTCCTGCCTCGGAGGTACAGAGAAACGCTAATGCGCCCGTGTGCTGTGTGATATCAGTGCACATCAGATACCCAGGTGGTCGGCATTATTCCGGATCCCTCCACTATGGCACCTCTTTCTTCCATTCTCCCTTCACGCCCTCCTTTATACTCTTCCCTTACTGCGCGGTTCAGGTGTCCACCGATATGTAAGACAGCTACTGCACTATTTAATTTCCACAACAGCCAATATAATTTAATGAATACCTTTAGCACGGTGTTGCTGCTTGCGTCTCTGTCGTTTATTAGCGAGCGCACGCTTCGTTGCAGGAGACACAGGAGAGCGTTAGGGCGGCATCCTTGCAGTACGCCATTCAGGAGGCGTCTGGCAAGATTTCCGGGGGAGCGCTCTTCTCGAACGATGGTTGTGCCACTCAATGATGTCACACGCATGCGCAGTAGACTTAAGCGCAGGAGAATTAATCTGCTTACGTTCAGGAATCGAAAGCATGCGTTTAGGATGCCGCCTAAACGCTCTCTTGTGCCTCCAACAACCAAGCATGCGCGCTCTAATGAACGACAGCGACACGAGCAGCAACACCAGGATAAAGGCATTCGCCTCGCCCGCACTTTAGGTCAGCAAAGCGCCCCCTAAATTTTTTAAGATTGTTAGCTCTTATTCATCAGCTTTCTCGGTTTCTTGTGGTCTGCTTCCACCTACCTTCTGCGTAAAATTTTCAGTCTGAGGAATTCAAGATTGCGGCACCAAGAGTAACTCGATATAGCAAACCCAATTATTGATTGGTGACGTCATTAGTATATCGAATTGGTGATTGATTGGTGAGGTAATTGATTTTGTAACGTCATAATTAACTAGTCACGTAATCGCTTGTAACTCAGTAATTAATGAGGTCATCATAAAACGAATTAGATATCTGGAATCCTCTAGAAGAGCAAAACAAGTTAGTCACCAATATTCTCTTATTGAAATAATATTTAGTTATCGTTTAGCTTACATTTAATTGCTTATAATTACTTACTTCATGACGTCATGATATAATAATGGCATATTCGTAACGGGCTTGATGAGTAGAACATGTTAGACACCAATATTGCCTTATTAGATTAATAATTAGTTATGATTGGGCTTAACATGGCAGCTGTGACGCCAGCACTCGGCAGCTCACAATTTCATACCTCACAGTGGCCGGGCAGCTACCGCATAGTGGTAAGAAAACATGACGCTCCAACTTTTTCGGCCTAAATTGGTCAAAAATATCCGACCTATATATATGCGAAAATATCCTTCAGGCACCCACTTGCCGTGACGTATGGAAAAGTAGCCTAATCACGTGGTAATACATCGCATGGACAATCACCAGGATTCCAGGATTCCTGGTCATCAGGTGGAATCAAAGACCCATTTCCCAAGCATTTCACCCTAAATAAGTCGAGCACCAGGCCAGGGGAAAGCTTGTACCCATTCTATCATGAAGCAACATGTTGCCCTGAGTGTCCTGGATGAACAAGTGATCATCCGACCCAGATCAAGCATCAAGCTTTGTCCCAGAACAAGGAAGACCAGGTCCGCAATCTGCTTCAAGAATACAGCGAGTGCCTCTCGTCATTGTCGAAGGTCCGACAAACGCCGAACGCAAAGCATAGCATTGTCAGCGACCAGCATTCCCGACCTGTCTGCCAAAGCCCCTACCGTGTGCTGCAGCCAGAACGACAAGCCATCCGGGACCATGTGGAAGGAACGCTTCGTGACAACGTCACCGAGCCATCGAGGTATCCCTGGGCGGCACCGGTTGCTCTAGTGAGGAAGAAAGACAGCGTGCTTCATTTTTACGTCGATCATCGCCGCTAAAACAACATAACGAAGGAGGACGTCTACCCCCTCCCGCGCACTGACAACATACTAGAACAGATCTACAACGCCAACTATTTCTTATCGATGGATCTGAAGAGCGGCTACTGGCAAATTGAGGTCGATGAAAGAGATCGTGAGAAGACGGGATTAATTACTCCGGACAGCCTCTTCGAGCTCAAGATGATGCCCCTTAGTCTCTGATCCGCACCGTCAACGTTTAAATGAGCAGTTGATACAGTGCTGGAAGGTCTGGAGGGGCAAATTTGTCTCCTGTATTTAGATTACATCCTTG